>NW_026643143.1:1437284-2857068 GCF_028828045.1 Penicillium odoratum | reverse complement strand
TTTGGAGCGCATGTTGAATAAAATTGCTAGCCATCCGACTCTCCAGCAAGATGGTGATTTGAAGATCTTCCTTGAAAGTGAGGCTTTCAATGTCGATGTCAAGAATAAAGAGAACCGAGAACCCGACCTGGGCCAAAACAAGGGCATGTTCGGCTCCTTTGGCCTCTCTGTAGGTGGAGGGAGCAAGTTTGTGGAACATGACGACGTAAGTTCAACCATCGGGTCTTTGGGCCAGTTTACTAAATTGTAAGCAGTGGTTCCACGACCGAAAGGTCTACTTGGACGCATTAGAGAATCAACTGAAGGCGCTCCTGAAATCCATGGATACTGTTGTTGCGCAACGAAAGGGCCTTGCCGAAGCCGCAGGCGACTTTTCGGCCTCACTCCATGCACTCTCCGCGGTCGAGCTCTCACCCGCGTTGTCCTCGCCTTTGGATGGCCTGTCAGAGCTTCAGTATCGAATTCGCGAGCTTTACGAACGCCAAGCCCAACAGGATGTTTTAACACTGGGAATCACTATTGATGAGTACATCCGCCTGATCGGCAGTGTTAAGACAGCCTTTGGACAACGACAAAAAGCCTTCCACAGCTGGCATTCCGCCGAGTCTGACCTTCAAAAACGCAAGAACACCCAGGAAAAGATCCTTCGCCAAGGCAAAACCCAGCAAGATCGGTTGAACCAAGTCAACGCCGACGTTGCCGATGCTGAGCGCAAGGTACACCAGACGCGATTGCTATTCGATGATATGGGTCGCCTGATGCGGAGTGAGTTGCAACGGTTTGAGAAAGAGAAGGTAGAGGATTTCAAGTCTGGTGTCGAGACATTCTTGGAAAGCGCCGTAGAAGCTCAGAAGGAGGTAGGTTTCCTTTGACATTCCTGCACTCTTCCGTTACTAACCAGGATCTCATAGTTGATCGAGTTGTGGGAAACATTCCTCTTACGTCTTGACGCTGGAGAAGATGGTCTGCCTTACTACGTACCACCTTCGTCTGGCGACGCCGGCGAGGAAGTCCCGGATTCTTCATCAAACGTTGCAAACTCCACAGCGGCCGATGATGAAGAGTAATGCGATCCGCGTGTATATCCCTAGGCCTTTGATGCCCCAACCGGAGCTGGTTCACGCATAGTCCAGCTCCATCTTATACTCCCAATGGAATTTCTTTGTTCGCCATTTGTCTCTTCGCGTGGCGCACTCAGCCAGCTGTTCTTTTTGTCTCGCATTCTGAATACCACCCGCGCATTGTAGTAGATACTAAATCAAATGATTTATTCATTCACAGAACTGTATGCCACAACACGCTGGCTCTAACAGTTTATGAAGACTTGTAGGGATCTTTCAGTTGGAGTAAATAGTCTGCTCCATGTTACCATTCACGAACTATGACTCCATCTATGGGCATTATTGATCATCGCGACTACTCAGAGGAAGGAAATCCTGGGTTGGGGTCTAAGCTATGTAAGATCCTGCACATGTGCTCAAAGTACATATGGTAACCACATGCAGAGAGTTTCAGCGGAGAGCGAGCCCACATGCATATATCTCATGTTCAGGCATTTCCAGGGCTAAATATTTCTAGTTCACTACGTATTGACATTCTGGCTTGACATATTTTACATCTGGTCCCAACAACCGGTATAGAACTGTTACTTTTTTGCACCCTCGGTGACTTTCTAAGGATCTTCTCGTCTGTTTTTGAATTTAAGTGGTTGTCTTTGAACATAATCCTATTGATTACATTCGTTCCATCATAGTCCATGTAATATAATGTTGTAGCTGCAGACTACACCGCTAAGCCTATCTTATGTAGCCAGGGGTACACATCCAAGGCGGTTCTGTCCAGAAGGCTACGAAAGTTGCAAGTTTATTATAACCTTGGAAGAGAGCACATGAGCTGCACATATGTCATTAATACCACTTTCCGAGTTTAAATTTCACCACGTGCAGGGGCCCTGTCGGAGGATTGCTTCAAATATTGATATCCGACCTTACATATGGTCCCAATATTTACTTCAGGACATTACGGCGTGTGAGGGCACCGAGTTCTACATGGGGAAGGTATGTTCAAAAACTGTGGAATTGATAGTTTAAGATCTACAAAATAGAGTATGAGCTCGCGCAAGTGGTCATCCGACGAAATTTGACAACTGCAGCAGCCTAAAGGATTTCTAACCGGCAAGTAATTCCGGCTCCCTTTGACGCGTTTACTAACAACGTATCCATTTCAGGCACTATGGATCAAGTTCAATGTTGTAGGACATACTTTTAGAGTAATTATACAGTTCCTCTGGGAGCTGTAGTTCTTGAGGGTCATCGGCGCTGGGGTTCCATCTCACGACGGGTAACACGACGTATGGCTTTCCAAATTAGCGTCTAGTGTTGAAAATGCCGCTGCTTTCCTTCCTGTCTGAGTGGTATTTAGTGTGAACAAGACTAATCGTAGCTGCACCGTAGAATATGAGCACAATGGCGTCATGTTATTCAAGGTTCTTTCCTAGGCTGTCGAAAAGCAGAGAGATGGAAGTGCAGCTGCCCACTTCCAACAACTTGGTCTCTTTTGTACTTGTTAATGTCATTGTGAAACATTACCTCTCATTGTTCCCATCTAGTTGAGCAATCTTGTTTGCAAAATGAAGAAGAGTACTGACCTTCTTCAGGTTGGACGTTCCATCGTCCTATTCTCGGGGAGTCGGAGTCGCAGCAAGAAGCATGGGAAAAGTAAGTACTACCATTTATTACGACCAAAGTTCCCAGTCAAAAGAGGGATATAGGAAGTATCATGCATGGCCTTGACTGACTTTGCATGCATAGATGAGAACACAGTGTCTCTCAGTGCGTATTGCAGATCATCATCGAGGCAAGTGATTATCAAACGGCTTTCAGAGGGCACGCCCCAGTGACGACTTTACACAATATGATGCTCAGCTCCGGCTGACATTGCATGCATCGCTTAAAATAGTGGCTCTCAGTGCACGAAGCAGGTCATCATTGAGGCAATAGTTACAACTTTCCAAAGGACATCACACAATGACAATAACAGTGATGAGGCTCAGCACCTGCGTCTGGCTTTCTGTATGCATCAAGTAGGGTCACATTGTCTTCTGGCTTATGTTGTCCTGGTGGAATGTCAGCATATTGGGTTCCATATATCTAGGAGAGACAGAAAACAGCTTGCAGAATATTTGCTGTAGATTAACTCCTCGCTCGTGCTAGTCTCATAAGCCACTGGCAATGATGAACAGCTAACCAACATGTATTCTGACACGATCCCAAAGATGATTTTATTCTCACTGTATTCTGTATTAGCAGGGCGTAGAGGAGGGATGGAGAGAAGAGAGGAGATGATACAAAATCCAAATCAAAAGAGAAAAGAAAAGATTTCAACAATTGAACTACATCGCCGAGACTGATTTGGAAGCCGATCACTAAAGTGGAAATATTAATGTCGTCATTCGGTGGCATAAACTACAGTCATCCAGGTGCTATTACTTTAATCTTACAGGGCTGGACTGGTGGAGGCATGATCGGTTTGTTAATTTTGACATGCTCAACCCAAAACAAGAAGATACCTCTGACTAGCTCATGAGGAAACCTCAAAGGTTCAGTATAGCTAATCTCGGTCATCATTCCCGGTCACCGAAGAGCAGTTGCTCTACAAACTCCTAGATCTCGATATCGCCCATTTTGATAATGTATCAGAGGTCTCTGTTCAGGTCCCAGATGACCCTCTTCTAGAGATTCAGATTAGCTCAAATCTGTTACTTTCTGAAGGCCTGGGCCTCTTCTTTGTTTTCTCTAGCTCCGATACTATTAAATTCGATGCGCCATATGTTGGTGAGTGGAGTGACACGGCCAACAATACAGTCCGGGTGAACTCTACACCTGATACGGCCTCGTTCGAGCACAATCTTGATCAGAATTTGAACCCATTGGAGTTAAGTAGAGTACAGAGGCTTTTGCTTCTGGTACATTTACCCGGCTATTATTGGACTTGTGGCTTGACTACCATGCGGTATACTGCTGAGCTTATTAAGGAGCATTGGGACTTTAGTTTGCAGGCTATGAATAGTCTGTGTCTTGGAGATGTGGATCAGGCCGTCTCATACCTCTTGGACTCTTTGTAAAAGTTGAAGGTTTCAGTCTCAGTCTACGAGGCTAGAGCTTTGTCCCACAAAGTGGTTGCCCGTTTCGAAACGAAGGCTATATGGATACCAGGAAAATAAAATAAATGGATTTGATGCACAGGAAAACAGATATGTATAATGTACAAGATAGGTGACACACAATAAGATCCCAAAACTCCTGACCAATGGTCTTACACTCGTCCTTCCAACTGTCTCAGGAGGGCAAGATTCTCTCCTCACCACTTCTTCTTCTTCTCTGGAGGGGGCGCCTCCTCTTGTCCAAAGGAACTAATCAAGTCCAACAGATTATCCTCTTCCTCCTGGTCCGCCTTCTCTTGTGCCTTAGCAGCGTCCTCCGCAGCCTTAGCAGCAGCAGGATCGGCCTCAGCAGCAGGGGCGCTAGCATCGAAGCTCCGACCGAAACGCGCACGGAAAGCTGCAAGTCGACCAGCCTCGTCATCCTCCACATTCATCAGCTTGCTGCTAGACGGGTTCCACAGGAGCGAGTTACGGGTATCGCGCGTGGAGCGGTACACAGGTGCGGGCGAGGTCGTGCGGTGGGTAAAAGCACTACCGTCGGAGAGCGTGATGAGCTGGGTGAAAGTGTAGGGACGCTTAGGGCGGCGGAGCAGGGTAGCGTGTCGGCATTGCGAGCAGATGAAGGATGTAGTCTTGGATTGGGTGGAGTTGATTTGGCTGGAGGGGAGGATGGTGCTTGTTGAGCTGGATATTGTGGCCGCGGTGCGGCGGAGGGTGGTGTGCATTGACATTGTCTTAGAGGTGCTGCGCTGCAGCTGGTGACCTGGGTCGGTTCGAAATCAATAACAGAATTCGCCTCCTGAGTGGTGTATGCGGTGGGCTTGGAAGCAATTGGAAGAGGAGAGGGAGGATGAAGTTGATGCTATACAACTTGCTGGGGAAGAGAAATTATCGCGGGTTATGTAAGCGGCCCGGGATTTTTGCGACTTCCACAGTTTGGAGGAAACTTGCTTGTAGTGAGACTTGCAGCTTGGTCTTTGGCATGAATCGACTATTGTTATAGCCTTTCTCGTATTTTTGATCTTTCTGTGTGATCCTCCTGCGTGCCGAGAGGCATTAATATCCCGTTCCATCGGCGACATGAAGCTATCGGTTCCGCGACTTGCGGCCCGGGGAGCCCGCGGAGGTAAGTCTGGCTACTTGTTTTTCATGGATATTCCCTAATTCTATTTAGGCTCTTCACACACTGGAAACTCAATATACACACCATCGCGCAGTCTGTCATCTTTGCAAACTTTATCCGCGCGGCCAACCCTCAAGCACAATGCAACCTGCTCCCGACGAGATATCACCAATGCTGCAACTCAATCAACACCTACAAATGAACCAGCACAACCCTCAACGACTAATACATCCAATAAAAACGCCCTCACATCCTCAATATCCGAACATGTCCGCCTTCTCATGCGCCGAGTTCCCTACCCCGTCGCCATAATCACAGCAACAGATCCCACCGGACCTCAAGGCGCATCCTCATTCCGTGGCATGACAGTCTCCTCATTTAATACTGTCACCCTCACACCACACCCGATCATCTCATTCAACGTGCGCAGACCATCAGAGACATTAAACGCTCTACTCGCCTCCCGAAGATTCCTAGTTCATCTACTCGCCCCAGGACCAGCAACCGCTACACTTGCAAGAGATTTCTCGAAGGGCAACAGCACGCTTTCGAGTATCTTGAGCGGACATGGTGATTTTGAGTTTGGGCCGTTGGATGTGTCTACTGGCGCCCCGGGCTCAGAATCTGAGAACCCTCTTCCTATTTTGAGGAGACGGGGTGGTTCGAATGAATTAAAGAGCAATGACAGGATTGATTTTCCGTTCGTGCTTGAATGTACTCTTCACCCGCAGAGGATCGATGTGCAGGACCACTCGATTGTTCTGGGGACTGTCGTTCGCGCGGTTGAGGGTGTAGGTGCTGCGCAAGATATTGTCGATGAGCATTCGGCGGAGCGGTTATGCTTGTCGTATGCCAATACTAAGTTTTGGAAGATGGGGAATGAGATTTAAGTTGGAGTGGTATTGAATATAGAACATGTTGGTTTCAGTTATGCTGCGTTTGGTGGAACGTGGCCCTGTACATTATTAAATCAAATACCACTGTTATCAGCTGGTTTAGCTGGAGCAGCAATTGATGATATAGTAGAATTCCCATCTAGTAGACAACAGAAGCTGTCAATACTAGTGCATAGTACGTGAGAAAATAGGAGTTTTAGTGTAGAGCACCTACCTGGGTATGTACTTGGGCATCTGGGCAGGATGATTTCTTTCATAGCAAGCGAACGCTAAACCTTTTGGTGAGCTTTGACACTAACTACAAACGCAACATTCAAGATGACGATTTACAAGATGGCATGGACTGGTATCAATATTCGTTGATCAAGCTTTTAGTCTTAGGAACAGAACTGCGATTCATTTTACTTCAACCTGGTCTATCAAACCTGTATAATATCGCCGCGAGAAACATGTCCGACAATAGCCAAGAACCTGAGACTGTCGAGAGGTCCATGGATCAGGAGATGAAAAGAAGCCGCAAGACAATGACCACAACCAGGTGTAACACAGGCACAAGAACCAAACATGTTAGACGAGGCATTCAAAAGAGACGCGAAATCGAAGGCCCAATAAGGTAACCGCGCATGAGACTTTGCAGTCATCATATCAGTTAGGATTACCGCTTGACCCTTTTCAATCGCGTGCTGACTTCGGACTGCCACTTCCACTGCCGCTCCCGCTGCCACCGCTACCACTTCCACTTCCGGCTCCGCTACCGCGACTTGCCGCTCGTTGAAAGGGGCTCAACGAAGGGCGGCCAGCCTGGTAAAGAAAACCATTGGTGTCTGAGCCGGCAGGCTGCTTTTCAGACAGTATCTCGGACAGGTCGAACTGAAGAGACGGGAAGTGATTGGGCTCGAACATCTCCGATCCAAACAAGCTGCTGTGGTTGGAGCGGTTTGAGAATGAGCGGTCTCGGTGATTGACTTCCGATCCAAAGTAGGAGTTTCCATTTCCAAGTGGAGAAGTCGGGAATTGAGACATGAACGCGTCGTGGACAGGACTGGTTGGATTCGAGGATGTCGCATGGACTGGAGAAGAGGAAGTCTGCATAGGACTAGACTTGGCTGGAGGAAAGCTGAGCGCCAACAGCGAGCGGCCGTTGGGACCATTGGCAGCCAGGCTGCTTATCTCAGACAGAGGATTGGTTCCAGGCAGATTGCCCTCGGGAGTGAGAGGACCAGAGTCCATGAGCATCTGCTGCTGTTGCTGTTGGATTGACTGCTCGATCGCAGATGCCTGCTGCCAAAGGAGACCAGTGCGCAGTTGGAAATCCTGCACGGATTGGCTGATACTCGCGAATTGCTCGTGGAAGCTGATCTCCATCTTGGCTTGGTCTTGTTCCCGGGCAAACTGCTCAGCCGCACGACGTTCTCGTTCGTTCAGTCCTTGAGCATTAGCGGAGATTATGCGCTCATACTGCTCGTTGACGCGAGTCCGGCGGCCCTGAAGTCGCTCCTTCTTCTGGATACTCAGATTCAATTCTTGCTCCAGCGACGAAATCTGCTGGGCTACAGCAAGGCGAGCCTCCTGCAGCTTCTCCTTGGCGAGATTAAATCGCTCCAATTCCCGATCAAAATCGGCCTTCTGTGCATTCCACTGCTCTACTTCTTCCTCTGGAATGTTCTCCATGCTGTCTAGTTGCAGTTCAAGCGCTGTAGTGGCTTCCTCCGTCTGTCGAATATTACGCTCCAGCTGAAGTGAACGCTGCTTTTGTTTGTTCTCATCGGTACCGCTTTGCAGACGATGATTATAGTTGTCTAGCTCCTTCCGGATTCTCGAAATGAGAAGCTTGTGGTCATTCTTCGTCTTCTTTAGCCGAGAGCGCTTCTCGTTCAGTTTGGCTTCGGCATTGTTGATGGAATTCTTCAGGGTCGTCGAAGGAGAGGAAGGTCTATAGAGTGGCTGTGGAGGCGTCGGTACTGCAGAAACAGCTAATCGATTGGTAAGATTCATGCATGTCCGCAATATTCTACTGCTTGGAGACTCACCTTGTTCTGCGTCAGCTGTCGCGGGAGTCTTGACACTCATGACGCATATTTCCTCATCGGTATCGCTGCGCACAAAAGAACAAGTATAGGCACAGTTTGGGGCAAGACCGGAAATCTCGCCTCGCCATTGTACCATGCTCGGGCCCTTCGAGGGGTCTGACACCCGGAGAATTGTCGCAGTAGCCCAAAGTGCCCCGTTCACGCAAACATAGAACGGTTCCACATCACCTTCTAAGCGGCCGACTTCGCTGGAACTTGCTCCCGTAGAATCCTCACTGAGATCGCCGGCGGCAAACTTGATCGAAGAACTATCCACATCTGTAATCCATACCAATCCGTCATCAAGAGAAACACCCTGAAGATCCTCCTCAGTCATTGTAAGAGCACATGTCGTTTTCGAAGATGCTCTGGAATGTTCGTATTCTCGCATGACAGTGACCTTTGTACTGGCGAGAGCTGCCCAAAACGGTTGGCGACTTCGAACTTGATTGGCTTGTCTCCTGCGTTTCTTGGCCGATGTTAAACGATCCTTGCCGTCCTTGACAAACTGACCATCCGGTCCCATGAGAGAAGAAGAAAGGCTAGCAGCTGACTCGAGCGCAGAATCAGGTTGCCCCTGCGAACCCGCAGAAGCCTCCGTATCCCCACGTTTCCCACCTCGAGGCGGTGCGGGGGCCCTGTTTTTTGCCATCGCGCGTCTTGCCATGGCCGTTCCTGCTTGTGCTAATATATGTACGGCGAGGAGACTCCTCAGCCAACTCGGCGATGTTGATGCCTCGGTACGTCGGAACTCGGCGGGTAGGAGACTCGAATATTGAGAAAGCAGATCCGGGCTGATGAATTTGGCAGAAACGAGATGTCCCACCACAAATTCTTGAATGCCCTTGCTGCGGACGATATGAAGAAGCAGAACAATTCCAACACAGAGACCATTGACCCCGCCGTTCTTTCCGGATCCTCCACCTCCTAACGTGATTGCGACCTGGACGTGAGCGAGATCGATTGCGAAATTCTGTGCCCAGGTCCACATGAAGAGACCCCAGAAGAGTAGACAGAACGTATCCATGGCCATCATCGTCCCTAGAGATGGTGTACCGGCGGGACCCTGAAATATGTCGAAGTTGGCAGACAGAGATCCGGCGGCGGCGCCACTGGGAGGCATAAAAGTCAAGGAGGCGAACAAGAACTGAACGAGCGTGAGGACCATCGGCGGAAGTTGTAGCAGAAAAATCAGAATGGCGATTGTGTCGTACATGGGGCAGGACTTGAGGATAGTGGACGCGAATTGAAGCGGGTTAATAGAGGCGTTTGACCCCGATCTTTTTCCAGGGCCATTGCGAGAACCCGTTCCTGCCATGCTACCATTCTGCGGCGCAGTATTGTTAGCCTGGCCCAATGCCACATCCACACCCTTGCTTTGTCCATTTGCCATCACACGGCCATTGCCATCCGACTTCGACCCATCCGAACCTTTGACGCCGGTTACTGGGGAGGTTACCGCGGTATCGCTAGACGAACGATGGGCGGACAGGTCGAGAGGCGCGGAGGCAGCCGCGGAAGCAGCGCCGTTGGCGTGCGTGCCGTTGAGATGGCTACTGGATTTCTGCTTAGTTAATTTCTTGCCGGGGCCGACGAGACCATTCTCGTGTCGATTGCTCTGGTTCTTTCTGCCCGCAGCAGATGAGCGCGGCATGGGCGAGCGGGCCCGAAACCCAGGTCCGAGTCAGCTTGGCGGGACAAGGCCAAGGACTGGGACCAGGCTGGAGAGGGAATGGGCGAAATAGAAGGAAAGGACACTTTTCCCAAGGCGTCCCGGAACAAATGATGAACAAAATGAAGAAAGTGAGAATGTGGGGGGAGGGGAAAAGGAAAAGAGAAAAAAGAAGGAAAGTTGGTAGGAAGGAAGGAAAAGTGTATGAGGTTTGGAAGGCAGAGAAAGAAACCGTGTGGTAACGTATGGTAAGGAAAAAAGGGTGTCGATCATTGAGTATCGGGAAGGCGGTGCATGCCGCTTTTATTTGGATTTAGACTTAATGAAGAGTCAACTTGATCACTTCCTCCTAACTGATGTTTATCTGGTCCCTTTTTCCCTGAAGTGTTACTAACTGCTAAATTTTAAATTATTTCAATCTCTTTTGATGGGGTTCGTTCGACCGACTTTGGGTCTTGAATGTATGAGTATATTCACCCCTTTTCGTTGTGCACCGTGCAGCTTAGTAGTTATGCATTCCGGATAACTGCGAATCGGCCTTTCTTGAACAGGATAGGTCTGTATTTTCGTTATCCCATTCGCTTAGCATATAGCCATTGATGGCGGTTTCAATTTGAACTAGAGACGTTTTAGAGGGGTTTCAGTTTCTGCCAGATATTCTTTTACAAGGTCTGTACGAGTTTGATCTGGCCCCCCGTACGATACTAGTACATACAGTCATGATAGGTCATTCATTGTACGGCAGACTCATAAAGTGGTTAACCACTTGTATTGAACCCTACCTGACAAGGATCGCCATTAGCTATCAGTCTGCCGACAAGCCGTTCTCTCAGTCTTGTGTGCTGCGGGGTCATCCTTACCGCAAACCTGGGGACATGCATGGCGACACGAGTCCTCCATAGCCGGATGATCATTGGGGGGGATTAGTCTCTCAGAAGCCTCCACAAACAAGGCTAGACCGAGGGGTGGCCTGATGAATAGAAGTTTCTTCAGGGTCTTCACATGCTCGGCTCTGTGTCTTTTTGGAGGCTCCGCTCATTTTCCGCAATGACCAACCTGGGATCCCTGAGGTGCAAGAAATTTCACAGAATAGCTTGGTAGCAGAGACACCAGGGTATTTCCTTTCCCCAATGTTCAAAACCCCCAAACCTAAGGTCAATTCGACCCCTCCCGAGGATGGATTTACATGGCATCAAGGTTTCCCTCGTAGATCAGCCACCGATGCGGTATGGATCGGCGCCCCGGTCGGTCTTGGATAGGCTTGTCCGTCCACCTTTTCGTTTTGGATGCGGTGGCATTTTTTAGATGCCTTGGAGATCACCCCCTTCCGTGATCAATTTTCGTCACGTTAGAGAGAAGGCCCCATATAATACGGCTCAATCGTTGATCAACCATGATCAACCATGATTCCATCGCGCCACTTACCCGATTTGACTTTATCTTCCCCTTGGACCCGATAAGTTAAAAAACGGTTCGACAAAAGTTGTGCCGATCTGCTATCTCACTGGATCTTCTGGCCCTTCTCCACTCACTCTGTTTGGTATCGGCCCCGTGACAAGTTTTTTTTTAGTTCTTCCGTACTCCGTCCAATTTCCGCGTATACTGTACTGTATTCCGCACTTTCAAGCCTCATTATTTTGGACAGATCAACAAAACAATATACTTCTGCAATGGTCTCTCAGCCACATTCCAACGTACGGTTATTATTATTATTTGATGATTTGTTTGGTGGGATCTCGGCGGCGTTGCCGACTAGCGTTCCGCGATCTCTGCCAGCAGGCAATCATTTTCAAAAATGGTATTGCTGTTAATTGATTCAAGGAAGTTCCTTCGTCAATAAAATACTCTGTAAAGAATCTGGTACCATATTTACAGACTTGGAATAGAAAGCCTTGCTTGTCCAGCTTGGACCAACTAATGTCCCATGCATTCATTCTAGTCGCATTAGTACCAATAGTCGCCGCCTTCGAGCTCCATAGAACAGACCAAGGATTCTACTATGTGGAGCATTTCACATCTATTATTGAAAATGGATGAGAGGCGCTTCAAATCGTTCCAATGTTAAGCGAAATAAGCTTGGGAGCAAATACTGTTACCGTAAGGCTCGTGTAGAATTGGAGGGCAGAAGCGGTCCATCATATTACCTAACGATTGAAAAATGGCCATTTTGATGTTACAAACATAAATAGTATCTTCTCGGTGCACACTTGTAAATCTATATATCGAATGTACTAACTATCTCAAAAACGCATACAACCTAAACAATACGTGCACATGAACGTTAATCGGAAATCCCCTATTCCATTCAACACGAGAGAAAATTGAAGCCAGGCGCGGAATAACAGCAAAGGATAAGGAAGCCACGGCTTCAGCCTAGGTGACAAATAATTAGCTCAAAAAAATGACTGAGCCTATCTATGTGCAACATTGATTGAGGCTCCTAGTCATCGTCGCATTTACATCATCCTCATCGGTGTCATTGTCCTCGTAACAAACACGAACGATACAACATATCCAACAACCTAAATGCAGACCTTGATTTGTTCCAAGAGATGCCTGCAACAAAAGACGTCTCTCCATTTTATGAAGAGTTGGAAACCCCGCAGGGCTTCGGACATCAGAAGTCCTCTCAATGCGCCATGATAGATTAATATAAATTTTATACTCCGAATAATGTCTCCGAATCTACTAGTTATATCCCTCGTGACAATAAGAGGGTAGATACTAGGTATTGCACTTGCAATCACACCCACCGGAGCATGTGGTGCTTAAGGCTGATTTGGCATATTCGGGCAGATATGCAGGTAGCCTGCTGATATGCATTCTGAAGAATACTTTTAAGTTTCGCCATTCACAACAGAATACTATGATTGGATTAATCGTTTCTTATCTCCTTGGGCTCCTACTCTTATGCTGGACTGACGAATCTTGGAACTAGCTCTTGACCCTGGGAAGTCCTAAGAAATTGGATTTATGAATTATCAAAAGACAAACCCATTAAGACTAGTCTCTCGCTCCAAATTCCACGCCCTGTCAATCAGTTGGTTGACGCGTGCGACATCCGTAATCCCGCCATAAGTAGCAAGAGCCTTCGTCTTTCTCTCGATTTCCTCCCTAAATAAATCGTTAGCCTCTCCACGAGTCGAAATATCATCAGGGATCGTACTTTGTTAAAGGAAGCTCTGGATCCCCCTTTGCAAACTCAGCCGATTCAGTGAATGTCTTCCCAGATTTGCATGTAACGATGACAGTCCCCTGCCACTGCTTAGGAAACCTGCTCTCAATTTCCTCATCAAGCTCCATAGAAACACGTTTCTGAAACTGCCGCAACGAAGCATCCACCAAATCCTCTTCAGTGAAATCGGTAATCATAGCCTGTCCCTTCTTAGCCGCAACAGCAAGAACAAATCCCATCGAGAATTTGCTCTGATGAACCGTCTCTCCACTTCCACTAAGACCAAGCACATTAAGAGCAGCTTGGTAAGTCCGTGCGACCACGGACTCAATATCATCAAACACAAGCTGATTCTTCTCCATAAGATTGAGCAGTGCATCGACACTGGGATGTGTATGTCTGCACGACGCATGCCATTTGAAACTGGAGCTGAGAATCGCCCAATCGGAACTTAGATTTTGATCGATCGCTTCGGGGTAGGTTTCTCCTGGGACTAAGGCAATACCCATTGCTCGTGGCCCCTCGAGGATATCTCGAGGCCCGAGGAGGCCGTCGCGGGCGGAATATGCAGCGAATATTCCATCAAAGCAGGCCTTGCCTGTATGCACTTGCTTTGAGTGGGTTGCATCGAGCAGGAATTGCCAAAGACCTGCAGCTTGTGTGCCGGCCGTTCCAATTGCTGATAAAGTTGTTGCTGCGTCGAGCCTTAATAGGTGGGCAGCTGCGGCTGCAACTCCAATGACGCCGCCTGTCGCTGTGCTATGAAATCTCTGGATGAAGTAAGTACTGCGACGAATAGCACAATGGTTGTTTTCTAACTCGTACCTCGTAGTGACTTTTGCCCAGGTATTCTCCAACGCGACAACCAACTTCATAGCCGACGACACAAGCCGCAATAAACTCTTCGCCTGTGGAGCCCACTTCTTGGGCTACAGCTAAAGCAGCCGGGTAAATGACAGTAGCCTAGTTTTGAGTTTAGCATAATTCCTCCCATACATGTCCCAGATGAGTAGAACTTACAGGATGCATAATACTCCGATTATGCAGATCGTCTTGCTCAACTACATGAGACGAAGCACCATTAACCAGACTAGCAAATGCCGGGCTAGTCGTGAATTCTAATGACCCATCAACCAGCTCACTTTTTCCATTCGAGGGACCCATTTGCGCTGCGAATCGTGCCATGGCAGAAACTGCGGGGTGATGACGGCCGGCAATTGTACAGCCTAGCCAATCTAGGAAGAAATCTTTGGTTTTTTGGACGACATTCTCCGGGATATCTTTGTATTGTAGATTAGATGCCCAGGTTGCTAGATGTTCTGTTCGTGTTTCACCCGAAGATGATGTTGGATGAATGGGTTGAGACATGTGTATATCGATTTCTGAAGATCAGCTTTGAGATATGATTGCACTGATATGCGAAAGAGGGGCGGAGCAGAGGTAGATGGTTTATACCCCGTCGACTCGACTCTCCCGAGGTAAATATCGCTCCAAGTAGGCTACTTAGTTGGTGGGGCAGTGGTGGATCTGTAGAGCCTATTCGGTTGGGTTTCGCGGGAGTAATGGCGGGGTGTAGCCGATGAATCCAATTATTTCACAGGATTCTATTGAGTCTATTGCTTTGGGTTTATGCCGACATGAACTTCACCTCAGTGGAATCTAAGTTCTTCTCTTCTCTTCTAATTCGATCGCATCATCGGTACCTTTAACTGTTCTTCGCCAGAGGCCCTTAAGAAATCGCATACACATGGGCCTCTCGCGGCGGATGACGGGTATCTATTGCTTTGCAGAGCCGGTATCCTCAACTGCATCAGCCCGGTCCCAACTCTCAATCTCAAGTGTTCGGATTCGACTTTCAATATCCAAGATTCGCTGCTGCCATTCCAACTTGGCCTTTTCTTGCAATTCCCAGATCGTCTTAAATTGTTTGAACATAAACGGCGGAAGCTGAGTCTTCTTGTTCTTTTGATAGTCATAGATCACGTTCTCCTCATAACAACGAGCTGCCGGCCGCTGGCGAGCTTCAGATAAGATCATCACCTGTAGCTGGAAGGCGGATTGCGGCGAGGGTGAAGCAGTGTCAAGGATAAGCTTTTGGTATACTGTGATCTTATCGGGCGACTTCATAGGCTATAGTTTGAAGGCGTTAATCTATGGCTTATCAGGGTATATTGGTGCAGTGTTCGACATACAAACTTATAGTCGATTTTGATACTTCGTAGTATTATCCCAATTCCCGTTGAGTTGACCAAGTTGAGCCATTCTTTCTTGTGCTCGGGATCGATGTGGATGCCGATGTTGCGCGCCCAATTTACTCGAGCAGACTCGGCGTATCGGACATATGTGACGTTGTTAACATGTCCTGATCAGAGACTTGTTAGTTTTACTCGTTCGAAAGTCAATTGTCGAGTTGAAGTTCAAAATTGAAGTTCGTACCCTAGAATGTATGTTAGTATGATTCAAGCCGACGCCAGCCGAGGCTGGACAGAGCTCAAGCTTACCATGATATCCTTTTCAAGCAATAATACCAATATGTCAGTCCAAAGTCTACTTAAACCAAAACAAAGCACATTAAGGGCCAGGTCATACCTGTTCTCCCCACACCACATTGTGCCGAAACAAGCTTCGACGCTTCTCATCTGTCAAGAACCCCTCACTCCCTGCCAGCAAATCCCGCCAATCCCTCGCCAACTGCTGGAGAATTTGGCCACCTTCATCTATCTGAGCTGGTCGGAGCCCAAACATCATACATCTCCCAATCCGTCTCTTCATCATCGTGAGCCATCGGGGGTCGATTCCATGCGGACGTGCGGGCGGGTTCTCGGGGGCCAGGGCTTGAACATTTTGTACCGTACTAGTAGTTGAAAGAAAGCGACGGGCTGAAATGGAATATGTCGATCGAGCCAGCTGCCTCGATAGGGCAGATCTGGGTATCATTATGAATTGATGCGGAGTAAGACAAGCAATCGGGGAGTTGTACCGCATAACCGCGGCCAAATTGCGCGATCTTACCGATAAACAGCTCTCCGCATTGCCCGACGTCACCGATAACCGCCGAACCGCCCAATCTCACCTCTTTTCAAACTTCCCCCCAATCACCAAAAAAGACCCGTGCCAATCGATAAGGCAGGATATTATCGGATGAACTGGTCATGGTCGCCCCGGAATTACGTCGGCAGGTCATCAATGTGTATAAAGGTGCGGTCGCATGCATGGGCCATACCCAAGAGCACAAGCTCACTAATGTTGAAGAACTCCTTTGGTTAGGACGCGAGTATCCCCTGGGGTACAAATATTTCCGAGATCGGCTCCATCGTGCGTTTGCAGGTCAGGCTCATCTTCAGGATGAAGAGCAAATTCGAAAGGGGATTGCTAGGGCGGAATTTGTAAAGAAAGGTTAGTCCGTATCTGACTCTAGCCCAATCGTCGTATAGTGGCTAATCTGTATGTCCGTGTCTCTACAGAAGTCGAAGCATTGTGAGAAACCTCCCTCCCTATATCATCCATATCTTTGATCGATAATGATTCGACGATGTCATGCTGTCATTTCTATATTCTGCGTCGCCTATGTACACAACATCGATTAGATGCGGTGGTCTTGATTCGCATTATTTTGTCATACATCATTTCATAATGCGAGCGCAGCTTGCTCTCCCCTCGACTCAAATTTCATCAGATGCTGACAAGATCAACAATCCCCAGGTACTATTTGAAGCGGTACCGAACACTGAAACAGCGATATGAGGCCGCCTGAAGCGTTTAGGCCAGGACGAAACGATCTCAAGCTATATGCATAGAATGTGAAAGACAAAGAGAAAAAAACATTTTAAAGACAAGAAAAGAAAGAAGGAAAAAAAATATTCACAAATTTGAGGGGTATCACCAATAACAAGCGCACTCAATGATTTACTTGTGCGCCCAGAAACACCGGAATTTGACTCGTGGCTGAGATGATTCATATCTTTCGACCCCACCAGGCACTCACTTCGAGACATTCGCCACTGGCGAGCCCGCCCTTCTGAAAGAAGTCGGTAGTCATCGCAGCCCACCACCGATCCCACTCATCACGACTTTTCCCGCTGGCTTCGATGAGCATGGGCTCCAGCCCTTCGATCATTTGAACCACCGTGAGAAGAGCCGTTCGACGAATGGAATTCTGATCCGGTGTTAATGCCTTGCGTGGACGACCCTTGGAATCTTTCCCTTGACCTTCCCGCTCCCACCGGATATCGCCAAGTGGGATTGCAATTCGGCGACTGTCCACATTCTCTAATAAGTCGACCTCGGAATTAAAAGACAAGCCGATAGTGGCGCACGGCAGGGCGGTGATTTTGCGCCGATCAAATGATTTCTCGACCCAGGAGTTGTAGTCAACCAGGTATTTGTTTTGGGCCCTTGTAAAGGGCGTGGCGGATGAAAATGTGTAGGTAGCGGTCGAATCAGCAATCTCTTGATCCTTCGATGAGGTTTTTCGGGCCGGCGCCGGGTTGGGCAGCAGTGAGCGAAACACCCAGTCCGAGTCCCACACTTCCAAGATTCCTCCTGATTTCAAAACCCGCAGTGGTTCACTTAGGCCCGAAGCTTGTTGCGCCGGGCTAGACGGGCACATGCCCGCATCTTTTATGAAGACGAAATCAAAATAGTCGTCTGGGAAAGGGAGGCGGGGTTTGCGGAGATCATGTCGTTTAAACTGCCAGTTCACGCCTTGCTTGCGCAGATCTGGGGCTAGGGAGATAAAGTCGATCCCGACGAAGTTCACGCCTGGCTGGCCGCGGCTGACGAACCACTCGTGGCATAAACCGGACCAAAGGCCTGACCCACAGGCGATCTCCAGGATGCGCTTCGGCGGGCGGTTAGCCAGGTAGGGATTGCAAAACGGGCCGCCAAAGACGCGCAACAGCATCATTGTGCGCAGGGATTGGCGGTGGATCTCGGGCTGATCGCATGGCAGAGGATATAAGTTTTCTGGATCGCGGAGGTATGTGCGGTCGCCCTGTCGTGCTAGAGGGTAGTTGGAGTAGTCTGTCAAAGAGCCCAAGGATGAGGACGAGGTTGCGGCAAAGGTCGAGCTCAGGTTTGAGTGAACATCGGAGCCGGATGGCGTCGGGGCCGTGAATGAAACTATCCCTGTCGTCATAATGTCCATATCCAATTCACACTAGTCATCGATTATCCCCGTTGACTCTTAATGTGGTTCCGCAGTCGGTCGCATTCTCAGCGTGGCAATTGGCGGTTTATGAGCTGTGAGACATTGTCTATTTTTCTTCTCTTCGTCACAGTCAGGAAGTCGATATGATATATAAAAAGACAAAGAAAAAGCAAGAAAAAGCAAGAAAAAGTTAGGGTCCCAAGTTCCCCGATAGTCGATAGAGCAAGGATGATGTAGCAATTTTGGAGGGATCAAAGCGGACCAGAAAATATTGTTGTAGTCCTTTCAAGGTTGGAATGAGAAAAAAGCCAACTCTTTTTCAAGTACAAGATCGAGACAGTACCTCACTCGAATACTTTCAAAGATTAAAGATATATTAAGAAAGAAAAATCCAAGGAGGGGGAGCTTGGAAGGAAATGAACCAAGGACAAAAGACAAGGCCACGACCTGGTCCCGACCCCTGGATCGAACAGTCCCACTTGACTAGAAGAGCTAGTCCGTCTTTTCACGTAATGAATAACTTGTAGTAAAATATATGCACTCCGTAGATTATAGCATTTGGTTTATTTTATTTTCTAAAATATAGGAGAAGTATTTCCATCCACCAATGACAAGCATTGATGATGTTTCGGCTAACCTCGAAGGAGCAAAACGAAAGAAAAATTTTCTTCAAGTTTTAGGCACGCGAGGGTTGAAATGAGCTAAAGGAATAGCGAGGCTTGTCTAACCCGCATCGGCAGGTGAATTAAAGGATCGTTGACATCATGACTGGTTACAGTGTCCACTACAGTGCCACCCACAACTTTGGGTTCTTACAAAAGGCTTTATACTTCCACCCCATTAGCCGAGCTATCCATGGTTGAGTTCTTGAGTAAGCTCTATGAATACGGAAAATGCACCGCCATTTTCGATTTGAATGTTGATATTCAATTTTTACCCCTCTTAAGAGGGGCATATAATGACACTACTCACAGTACTACTGAAACACCTTACCAGCAAGGATCTTGAGTCGGTACGTGCGTTGACACGTGCAGGGGCAACGTAGTTCGTACTCGAAATAACTATTTTTGTTTCAATATTCGCCTCATTGACTCTTGCCACTACGGAGTACGCCCTATATATCCAATTTAGGCGAGATTTCCTGATCAATCTCCACTCGGTTTATCCGGAAGTGCGCCGGAAGTGCGCATTTAAACGATCAAAAGTACGCGAAGGAGGTTTACCGTTTCCAACGAGATACCTGAATACACGGGCGTCGGAGATCCCTGTCAATGTCCACCTATAGACCAGCCTGCCGATAGTGCTTCATTTATATCCTTGCATCCACGATTCGTCTAGATCCATCCGAACCAACCTTTAAACTTTATATCTACTTGCCATGAACGTGTATCGATTCCGTACTTACGGTACAGATCTGCAGTCACTCTCCATGGACCAAAAGTGAGGCTTTCGTACTTTTATTTTTATTTTTTATTTAAATGCAGTCCTGGACTGATCTTTTTTCTTTCTGTTCCTGGGCCCTCAGATCCTTGCGATACGAGGGCTTTCCAGTAAACCTGTAACTTTCTGATCAGATGACCATTGGTTAGGCCTCTAGAGGGCTGTTGGCTTGACAGGGGTTTATCTATGTGGGGCTTTTAGGTCGCGTATGACCCTTATGCTCACGCGCGCCCATTTCCAACCCTAATTTTGGGTTGAAATTGGGGTCATCAATAGTGCGAATAACCTTTCCCGTTGGCTTATGTTGCATAAGCTGGAATTGGGCTAGTACGCGATCCACTTCAGATGATTCCCCTGATTATGCTTGGAAACGGAGGCTTATTCTTAGATCTGGAACTGCAAACAAATAATTGATTAACATGTAATCCGTACCCGACATACTGAACGTCAGATATTTTCTACATTAATCTATATTATAGTTAGTGGCAATGTACTCGAAGGCGAATGTCGCGTCACACAATTCTCAGCTGTTGAGACAGAGAATGTCCAGAGACACAACGTAGTTTCGAGGACATCTTTCAGTCTAAAACCTTCCACAGTCTACGATGATCACCATGCTTCACCTGAACCTCCTAACTATGTTGCTCTTCACCGAGGCCAACTCTGTTCAGTATTTGAAAAACACGCCAATTGCCTTCACCAAAGCCCCCTGGTACAGAAGCAACATTCACATTCATTCTGGGATTAGAGATGTGATCAGAAGTGAGACTTCAACAAAGAATTACATATTTCCCAGGTCATTATCACTCCTTCTCTGCACAATTCAAGGAAAATTTTGAAAGTGCAAAGGCGGCAATAGTAACCATTTGTATTCCGTAGATTGAAGTTCAATTTGTTTGCGCGGCACCAAGATCGGAAGGCGGTGATATGGATCCGGTGATATCACGTGACCCAACTCTCGCCTTCGATGCAAACCGCCCAAGACTGTCATCTCGACCCAAGATCGCTCAGCCTACAACCCCGCAAAGTGTGAAACAATTGTACGAATGGCCCTGAAATTCAGCACCTGATAATGCTGAGCTTCCCACTGACTTCTTGCCCTCCCTTGACCTTCACAGCTCACGATCTCAAGTGACCTGTGACTCCGCCCACCCTCCGCCCTTAGGGTATCTGCACCTCAACTCGGACCACAAACTTGCGATCCATCCGGTTGTTGCCAGGTTTGTGTCTCTCAGTCCTGATTGTTCCCTTCAAAACAGTGTCACTTCACTGCGGGGCTCTATGTTGAAGAAGAGAAGAGACCGTGCTCCATCCTCTACTCCTCTCGTCAACTCCTCCCACCCGACTTTCCCACCCCGCCCCCCGGTTTCTCGCCAGGGAAATCAGCCACGGTTTTTGCCGCGTTAAATGGCCGATGGTACCTACAGGTTCCAGCAGCCTGGGGCCGGGCCGTTTCCTTTTCAATCACAACACTCACATCAACGACACAATTTACCAAACGGGACCAATTCTCCGGTTCGATTAAAGCTAAACCACGACACACCCTCCCCCTCCCGATCCCCCCCTGTCAATCAATCAACCGCCACTCCTTTCAACATGTACCAAGGACAACACATGGTGATGAATGGGGCTCAGGCTCATCATCAGCACCAGCACCAGCACCAGCAACAACAGCAGCGCTATGCGGGCATTGGTGGGATGCCAATCTCTAAATTCCAATCGCACCACACTCAACAACAGATTCACGCCTCCCACTCTCAAGCAACACACACCTTCACCCAACAGAACTATTCCGCTGGCGTTTTGCCCACATCGAGTGCTCAATTCAATCAGAACCACCTTCAAAATGGCGGCCAAACAGTCGCCGATGACGATATGGAGGGACCAATGAGCGAACATTGGCAACAGCAGCTCCAGCTGTACCAGGAGTCGAGACAGTCCAATTCTCCTCATTACTATGCCCGGGTCATGGCACAGCAAGCCAAGGGGATTTCGCTCATCGCCAGCCAGACAGATTCGAGTGAGGCCACGGGCGATAAGCCGGGATCAACACAAGGATGGAATGCGCTTGATTTTGGTGGACAGGGCTTGCGTGCAATGGCCCCGTCATTGTTTGGGTATGGCTTTCTCGAAAAGTTATACCTTAACCACAACAAGCTTAAGGCAATCCCTGCGGCAATTGGTGAATTGCGCAAACTGACCCATCTCGATGTTTCCGGCAATGAGTTAACAGAGCTCCCCGAAGAGATTGGCATGTTGACCAATCTCAAGAAGCTATTTCTCTTTGACAATCACATTCGCACCCTCCCTTACGAGATGGGTTACCTCTACCGTTTGGAGACGTTGGGCATTGAAGGCAACCCTTTGAACGATGTCTTGAAGTCTCAAATTATGAAAGATGGGACTAAAGCTCTTATCAAATATCTTAGGGAACAGATGCCTGGTATGTGAACCCGATTCTTTGCCCCTACGCCCCTTCTAACATTATTATCTCTGTTCTAGTACACTTGCCTCCCCCAGATCGTGACTGGGTTATTCTCGACGAAACTGCGAGTTCCAACAACAGCCCCGCTGAGAAAATCACTGTTCTATCCTATAACACCCTCTGCGACTCCTCCGCCACCGCTTCTCACTACGGCTACGTTCCTTCACGCATTCTTTCCTGGGAGTTCCGTCGCGAACTCATCCTTGAAGAACTCAAGTCTCACAGTTCGGACATTGTCTGTCTTCAGGAGGTGGATCAAGGCAGCTACAACAACTTCTTCCGGGAGCAACTTGCTTACAGTGGATACAAAGGCGTTTTCTGGCCCCGAGGGCGTGCTATGGGGATGCAAGAAGAAGACGCGAAAGCCATCGATGGTTGCGCCACTTTCTTCAAGGGAAGCAAGTACATTCTCTTGGATAAACATTTAATCAACTTCGGTCAAACCGCCGTTCGTCGGCCCGACGCCAAGGGCCAAGACGATATCTACAATCGACTTTGGCAGAAGGACCACATTGCAGTTGTTGTTTTCCTCGAGAACCGACAGACTGGAGCCCGATTTATGGTGGTGAATTCTCACCTCTACTGGGATCCGGCTTTCAAGGACGTTAAGCTCATTCAGACTGCCATTCTCATGGAGGAACTCACCAAGCTATCTGACAAATACGCCAAGATGCCTGCCTGTGCAGACAAGACCGCATTCCGCTTTTCTGAGGCGGAAAGCGGAACTGAGAACGCGCCAATTGTGGAGCCTGCTCCGTCAAAGGAATACTCCAGCGGGGATCAAATCCCGCTTCTGATGTGTGGTGATTTCAACTCATCCCCTGGGTCTGCGGCATACACCGTGATTGCGACCGGACGACTTGATGAAGATCACCCGGAGCTCAAGAACCGTCTTTATGGAAACTTGAGCACAGTCGGAATGTCACATCCATTCCAACTTAAGTCCGCCTACGAATCTATCGGGGAACTGAGTTTCACAAACTACACGCCGGATTTCAAGGACATCCTCGATTATGTGTGGTTCTCATCCAACACGCTTCGCGTGTCCGCCTTACTTGGCGAGGTTGACAAGGAGTACCTCCGTCGGGTTCCAGGATTCCCCAACTTCCATTTCCCTAGTGATCACGTTGCATTGTTCGCGGAGTTTACCCTTAAAGGGAAGAAAGGAAAGGTTGTAGAAGCGGACTTTGGGCCGCAACGACACTGATGGGATGACCGGAGCATATGAATCTTTGGAGATGGGTGTTTGTTGTTTTTTGTGTTTTCTTCGTTTTATCTCGGAATCTTTCGCGGCCGTGGGGGATTTAAACCTACTGTCTTTGTTTTGTCACATCGTTTCTTTTCTTCAACTATCTTTCTGTGTGTGTCTTTTTTTCTTCCACCGTGATTATGAATGTCTTCTATTTTCGTTTCTCTTTTCTCTTTTCTCTTTCTATTTGCCTTGTTGCCTTTGCTTTCACTCTCCTCCTCCATCCTCGACTCGCCAAAAGGCCTCCTATCCGAAGTAGTCTACGGCGCCAGTCTCGCTTTCCCACATCCTCCGTGCCTATGTTTCTCATTCTACTCGTCTCGTTAGCTTTTCCTGGTATCTCTCGGTTTCACATCTCGCCTAATCTGTAACGTCATATGACAGTTTCATGAAATAGGTTGGGGGGTTGGTGTTCAGGTGGAACAGGTGGCCGAAGGGCTTGAGGTTGCTCTTTGTTTTTCTCTGGCGATGGGCGTTCATGATCCATGTACTTTTTGTTCAGCCAATGGCTTCATCAATCCTGAATAGAGCGTGGCTACGTCTAATTCTTCTTCCATACCTAGCATACAAACAATACCGAGTCCGCCCAGACCCTCACTACTTGGGTACCCGGGAAAGTCGAAGAGTAAGTGATTAGATGTAAAGTAAGCTGGTATGCAGCGGTGACCTACTCAGATCTTCAGTTCCTATCTTTCAATTTCTATTCCAACTCTTCTGTTTCTTGACCTAGTTGATTGGCCATAAACACAACCCCGCTACAGTGGAGATAACACGCGGTCATCTTTTCATCTTTACCACCAATCAAGTTGCATGGACTAATACCAATCGGCCCTTGGATTGGCCCCTAATCGTGATGCATATCCCAAGCCAACTACATGCGGAAAAGTACGGGGTTCATGCCCTTAGGTGGTTTCACAAATATAAGTATTTGTCGCGCTCAGGCCTTGGTCACTAGTTGAGACCTTTCATGTATGCAAATTCCCTTGTTGAATGTTTCGCTCAGACCGTGACAGGAGCCATGGCACTGTTAGATATCATCCCACTTTTCATCAACCATACTGATTCTATTCTCGGAGTCATTTTGATATCCGTAGCGATTCTTCTATTTCAGTATGGGATTAAAAGTCGCCGACCAAAGAATTTCCCACCTGGTCCTAAAGGGCTTCCCATCATAGGCAATCTTCATCAACTGCCTATCCGAAAAGGGTTTCTGCGGTATGCTCTTATTGAATAAATATACATGGCCATCTTTCATGACTAATCATTTTTAGACAAGCCGAATGGGCCAAAGATTATGGATCCATCGTTGGATTCAAAATTGGACCTCAAAATGCCGTGGTTCTGAATAGCTACCGCCATGTAAAAGAGTAGGTCACTTGCTCGCAATGAAAACCACAAATTCTCACTTCCACGAACAACAGGTTGTTCGACAAGCGTGGAGCAATATATTCCAGCCGCCCACATCTTTACGCTCCTAACAAGCTCATATGCCCAGACAATTTGCACATCCTACTAGCCCAGTACGGACCAACATGGAAAGCAATGAGAAAGGCCTTTATGGGCATACTGAATGTAAATGCTACCGACGCGTTACTTCCAATACAGCTCGCCGAGTCCACACAAACAATGTGTGATCTGCTTGATGATCCAGAGGGCTACTACGACCACATCCGACGGTATTCTACTTCTGTAATTTTAACGACAGTATATGGCCAGCGAGGGGAGAGCTTCAAGTCCCACAAAGTGCAGGCCCTGTATCATGCACAGGATCGCTTCACTCGGATCTTGGAGCCTGGGGCCATACCTCCCATTGATGCGTTTCCATTCTTGAGGACACTGCCTGAGTTTCTAAGCCCTTGGAAGAAGGAGTCTAAAGAGATCCGACAGGAACAGTCTTCTCTCTACCTCGGCCTCATGGAAGAGACAAAACAACGACGCGGTAAGCATGATTCAGAGCCTTGCTTGATCGAGAAACTCCTCGATGATCAAGAGAACAACGGTCTTAGTGATGGACAGATTGCTTATGTAGGAGGTACCTCGGTATGTATATCTTAGTGGATCTGGAGTTACACCCACCTTACTGATATGGACTAGATGGAAGCTGCGTCTGACACTACTTCGTCAGTCTTACTTACCTTTATCCTTACCATGACTAAATACCCAGAGATCTTTGTAAAGATGCAAGCAGAATTAGACCGTGTTTGTGGTAGTGATAGATCGCCAAACTTTGATGACCTGGACCAATTGGAATACGTGCGGGCATGCATGACCGAGGTACCTGACCCACTTGAGCTTCTGTTTAGATAGCCTGAACTAACTGGATACTTAAAAGCTATTTCGATGGCGTCCAGTTATTCCTGGGGGTATTCCTCATATGTTAACCCAGGATGACAGCTACGAAGGCTACGTGTTACCCAAAGGCACGATCTTCTTCTTGAATGCATGGGCCATCCACATGGACGAAAACGAATATGAAGAGCCAGAACAATTTATCCCCGAGCGCTTCATAGGCAATAAATTTGGCTGCAAGAGTCAGGATGACTCAGATGATAAACGCAGGGTGACCTATGGTTTTGGAGCGGGTCGGCGTGTCTGTGCTGGCCAGCGCTTAGCTGAAAACTCCGTGGTATGATTCCCAAAGGAACGGGTCAATCTTTTTTTGGATGCTGATGTTTTCTCTAGATGCTCAACATGGCTAAGATGGCTTGGCTTTTCGATATCTTGCCCGGATCTGAGCCCGTTGATGTGGATATAAGCTCGGCATTTAACGATGGGATCGTTATCGCACCGATGAAGTTTCCTGTTCATTTTGTGCCTCGCTCTGAGGAGCGGGTCAATATCATTAGGGCTGATTTGGAAAGTTCGAAAGACCTTTTTGCACGATATAAGTAGCTGTTTCCTTGGCTTTCCGCTTTGAGATTTGTTCCAAGTTCGACTTGGATGGATTTCGATTGGGTTTATTTCTCCCTTCAAATTTGAATGATAATTTTGAGGCATCTTGAGCTCCTGGGGGTAAAAGAGATACGTATGTTTAATGGGTAAATGGAAATGTAAAATTCTCTACAGACATCGCTCCTCGTTAAAGTGGTCCGCCACCTCCCTTACTGCTTTCACAATTTCAACACAACCAGGCGAATCAGAGTGACAGCAAATAGTAATAGGACTATCCCCCACATCAAGAGTAACTCTCTCCCCACTGATCGCTATGACTTGACTCTTACGCAACTGCCCATCGACATGAGCCTTGACATCTTCAATCTTCCATGGCTGCTTCTCCCTATCAATCTTCAATATCCCATCTGCATGATACTTGACATCTCCAAAGTATTCAGCCCAGAACTCAAGACCGGCTTCTTTTGCAGCCTTCTCCCATATTGGTTTCTGGTAGACCGAAGACGCATCTCCCTTTGGGTACTCCGGCCCACACAGCCCTCGCTACCACCTCAATATCGCGAATCATCATTCCGTACAGAATGCCATGTGGCTTGACATGATGCATCTCGACTCCTTCGCGATCAAGAAAGGCTTGTAGGGCTCCGACCTGGTATACTATATTGGCTGTGTGCTCTTCTGGACTCATCTTGATCTCCCGACGGCCAAACCCCTGCACATCAGGTAAACCAAACATCTATTGCTATCTATCCTGTTGATTGTCCTGGTGGGTATATGCCGCTTGGAATGACTATCCCCACGCTGGATGTTTCCGGATCAAGACCTGGATTTAGTGCAGAATGACCGTGGATATTGGAGGATATGGATACGATCAGTTTCTACGAAGTCAGCGAGGAGGAGTTTGATCGCAAGCTCGCGCAGTTTAGGGCTGGGAATTACCGGGTTGAGATGGAGCAGGGAGTGTTTGATATGGCTCTACATAATGAGCTTCTGAGAAAAACTTTGGGTGAGGCCGAAGGTATTCAGAAGAATCGGGCGGTATCGCAGAAAAAAATGGCTGAGCTGGAGGATCGGTTGGTTGAGGAGTGGTTGGCTGAGTAGCAGGCGGGTGGGACTAGTTTGGATGAGATACGATCTTCACTTGAAGGTACGATTCTGAGTATCCTTTATGGTGGAAATAGTACTAATTGTATTACAGATCCTATGGTTGAAGCTATTGAGGCGGCTGTTAATGCTAATGTATGGAAGGTTTTGGTTCAGGAGGGTGATGTACTGCAGGCAGACACATTTACGTGCATTCTTGAGGCTTTGAAGATGGAGATCAATGTGCACACAGAGCCTCATTTGGCTGGAATGATTGTCATCAGGGTGTTGGTCAAGCCTGGGGATACTATAGAGAGCGGAAACCCGGTAGTTCTGGCCAGGAAAGCCAAGGTTTAAATTCTTGGGACTAACGACACTTTGAAATAATAGTATAACATATTGATATTTCCATATGTGGCCTATCGAATGAATATTAAATTGATACGTGCGGTAGGAGAAAAGGTAGGACAAGGGTGGGAAATATTGTGTAGAGAACCGAGTAGGTAAAAGGTACGGAAGGTGAGTAGTTAAGGAAGTCAAGTAAAGAGCTGAAATCTAGTTTTCATTGGCCTAAAGGAACCTTTCCATTTAGTTGTGAAAAAACGCTTGATATGCTTTTCTATGTAATTATAGGCTATGTAATGTACAAGTGATCTATATAGTTACAGGGCGAAGTAGATGCCTAAGGGCGATCTTCAATACGACGCCAGACTCCGACAAACCCACCACCCATTGTGCGTAACCCAACTTTAGGCCGACAGACCATGACAGCATTCGCCTCGTCAAAGGCGCTTGGGGCCGAAGGTTCCACGCTGACAGGCTCAGAGTCAGGAGCCTCGTCAGCAGTAGCTTCCCCTCCTTCAGTAGTCGAATCCCACGTTGAGGGATCGGAAGCAGACTTCTTAACAGCCAGACGAACATCCCAGTTTCGGCCACTGGTCAGTCCCGAACCAAGCTCAACAACTCGGTCCAAGACAAAGGGCCGGTTCATCTTCTGGACCATCCGCACACAGTCACCAATCTGCGTGATGCTAGGCGCAAAGACAATCAATTTGCCATCCCGGTGGATGATATCCTTTACCAATGGAATACGTTCATGTGCAGACGGCATGTCCAAAATGGCATACGACAAGAAGGGCTTGACCGGCTCGCCCGGCTTGGTACGCAGGGCGACTTGTGAATTAATCCATTCTTCCACGGCGCCGACGTAAAAATCGACAGTGCCGGAGTAGATTCCTCGACGGAAACCTTTCACGTTTTTCTCGGCGAGCTTAGCGAATTTGGATGAAACGTCCACCGTATGGATGATGGCGCCGCGCTCTGTCCGCCACGCATCCCATTCCTGTTGTACCGGGTCGTTCTCACTCGAAGGTTGCTGGTCTGTATCTGGGGTACCACTCTCCGCTGGGCTTCGATTTCGGCCGGCTACATACTGGATCTGTGAACCGGCTGGTCGTTGCGGTGGAGTCGTGTTGGCGGCGTGGAGGGCACGCGCTAGATGTAATGTCAAGGATCCATGACCAGTGCCGGATTCGAGGATTTCGATCGGAGGTTGAGTATCGTTCGAGGCGGTCGGGTTTGTATGAATATCAAGGAGGGAGACGATCAAGTTGGCATCATGAGCATAAATCTGCGACATTTAGCCACTGGCTCTCCGAGTTGAACTTGCTGCGCATACCGGTGTTACCAAGCGAGGGGTCAGAGTGACATATTCCTCAAGGGTTGGAAGGCTCAGTCGAACCTCTGGGCCTATTTCGGCGTCAGTCGCGTTGCGTGACATAATTTGCGCGAGCGCTTTACCCTTGTGTGCTTGGACTGCGTCCCATACCCGACTCCCAATGGCGCGATCGTGCTCCAAATGTCCACGCCGAAGATTTGTCTTGCCTCCCTTCTGCAGTGGTTTTGTCAATGATGGCTGTTTGGTGTGTAATAAAACCTGGTCTCCCTCTGCGCGTCGTTAGTTGGAAATCCGGTTCTCTAAAGGGGGATGTTGACGTACCTTTAATAACGGAAAAATCTGTATCAATAGATCGAACTCGAGTCACACTAGGACCTGGCGGAGTTGTAGAGATTGCCGGACTAGGATTTCCCAGCAATCGCTGTAAGGACCTCAGTAAACGAGCCATTGTTGGAGCTAAAAATGGCTGAATCTGAATCTCCAAAAATCCACTTTTTCCATTTGGCTTGATTTGCCCCACATGGTCTCTTCCCCATTGATCAAACCCCTCGTTCACCGGGGAAACTTGGAATCTTTTTCCTTCAACTCTCCAATTGCTCTACATTTAAAGATCACAGCGATCTTGAATTTTACCCCGATTCTTTCTGTTTTTCCACTCTATCACAATGGGATCTGTCGCGCTTCCTTACATGGAGACCAAGCCCAAGGTCATCTTCTTCACCGATTTCGATGGCACAATTACCGTTGATGACAGTGAGTTACTGATAATATCTCACATTTCAAGGCTCATACTAATAGAACCACAGGCAATGACTTTATGGTTCGTCGAACGCACACCTTTCCGATCCCCCCGGACTAAAATACCATAGATTGACAACCTTGGATTTGGCGCCGATCGCCGCCGCGTGTTGAACAAGCAGGTCCTCGAGGAGACTCTGGGCTTCCGGTGAGGCCTATTCGAATTGACCGAGACAATACATTCTGACTGAACTGGTTCAGTGACGCTTTCCGTGAGATGCTTGGGAGCATCAAGACCCCATACGACGTTTGTATCGAGACACTGCTGAAGAACATGAAGCTGGACCCATACTTCGAAGAGTTCTACTACTGGGCCGAGGAGAACAATGTCCCCATTGTCATTCTGTCCTCTGGCATGTACCCGATCATTAGCGCCTTGCTTGAGAAGTTCTTGGGCCACAAGCCCCGCAGCCATCTTACCATCATCGCCAACCAGGTGACTGGTCGTGATGGCAAGGATATTAACAGCGAGGGTGGCTGGGAGATCGTGTACCACGATGAGAGGTAAGGCCTTCAAGTCTGAGATTCATCCGTGAACTTATATTTACGGTTTTGTTTTATAGCTCCTTCGGCCACGACAAGTCTCTCGAGATCCGCCCATACGCCGCCTTGCCAGATGGGCAGCGCCCGGTTCTTCTATATGCTGGTGATGGCGTCTCTGATCTATCAGCTGCTGCAGAGACCGACCTCCTGTTTGCGAAGGAGGGCAAAGGTAAGCCAATATGTCCCTGCCTTATCTCGAGTAGTCTCTAACATAATTCCAGATTTGGTTACCTTTTGTGATCGCCGAGGAATGCCATACACCACCTTCCAGAACTGGTCCACAATCCTAGCGACCACCAAAGATATCCTTGCTGGAAAGGTGTCGCCCAGCGATGTGGCCAAGAAGAACACTGTTTAATGACTTAATATAGGTCGGCTAGAATTTTTTGGTTGTTTTAGAGAATTGTTAGACATACATCCTAAAGTGATCTTGTACACTTTGTTCAATGCGTCCAGAAGTAAGAGAATGATTAATAGTCAAGTACATCACATTTGAAAATTCCCCTTCATATTACCTGTCGCCGAATTATCATATTTAAGTAGCACCTACAGTAACAATACAAGACAATACAAGAAGTATCAAAGCGGAGAATACATGAATTAGTGGAATCGCCAGGAGTAAGTGACCGCCTTGCGGGTCCAAGCGTCAAGTCGCTTTCCCCCGAAAACAATTGGCAACTGACCTTGTTTCCCACCCATCACTTTTATGTTCTGGCTTGAGTTGACCTGAATCCGTCGGTCTTCTCTCGGCCTGTACTTCTTTCATTTTGACAATCCTGGGGGACATCATGCGACACTGCGCATCCCGGCTCTATTCCAAGTCCTTGCCAGGGTGAGATCAGCATCATGGCTCGCCGGATCGTACGAACATCTGTCTGAATACCCCTGAGATCCATAAAAGCTGACTTGATTTATTATACAGGTGCGAGCGGGCTTACAGCTCAGTGTGCTCACTGCTTTCATTCTCCTTGTGGTTCTGTTTCTCGACAATCGGTTCAGCGTCCTTCCTACCTCCATCCATGGCCACCTTCCGATGCACTACTCTGGCTTCGTAATTACTGATGTGACAATTACCAAATGCTCAGCGCTCAATCCCTTCGCGAATTGCAACCTTGACCCGGATGCTTGGCACCGCATTGATAAAGACCTCTACTTACGCTCAGGCTGGACGTCGTCGGCCTATGTCCAATTCCAACGGAAGAAGGAGGAGGATTTGGGCCCAGATGACAAGGTTGTCATTGATCTGAAGATTGGCCGTGTCACGCCCCCGGCCGAAGATACAGGTAAAGGGGATACGGAAGCGTGGGAGCCCCGTCCTGGAGGGATCTGGCTGAAGCGGACCGCCTCCCGTCATGCTAGCGACTCGGGCAAGGCAGTGACCTATGTCGACGTTCTTTTCGGCGCGGATGCCGTGGACCCTCGTCCGAATTGGGAAATCAAGGATATGCCTTTGTTGTTGGATGGTTGGACCGAGAAGCTGGAGACTCGGTTGAGCATCCGCCGTGGAAACCCGACTAAGAAGTCGAAGCCGGTTCCCAGAATCAACGAGAATGGAAAATTCAAGGTCATGCAACTAGCAGATATTCATCTGAGTACGGGAACTGGTCACTGTCGAGACCCGATCCCTGCCGAGTCGGTGCCTGGACAGAAGTGTGAAGCCGACCCACGGACCTTGGAGTTCATTGAGCGACTTCTCGATGAGGAGAAGCCGGATATGGTCATCCTCTCGGGGGATCAGGTTAACGGCGAGACCGCTCCTGATGCCCAAAGTGCAGTTTTCAAGTCGGTGAAACTCCTCGTTGACCGCAAAATTCCCTACGCAGCCATTTTTGGCAACCATGACGACGAAGGCGATCTTAACCGCGAACAGCTCATGGCTCTCTACGAAAATCTCCCCTACTCTCTTTCAACCGCCGGCCCCGAAGACATTGATGGGGTTGGCAATTATATTGTCGAAGTCCTCGACCGCGGCACTGGCACACACTCTGCCCTTACCTTCTATCTTCTCGACACTCATTCCTACTCCCCCGATGAACGCCAGTTCCGGGGCTACGACTGGATCAAGCCGAGTCAAACTCGCTGGTTCAAAAATACCGCTCAAAGCCTGAGAGCAAAGCATCAGGAATATACCCATATACATATGAACATGGCATTCATTCACATCCCATTGCCCGAGTACCGGAGTTCGGGAAAATACTTCCACGGCGCGTGGGACGAAGCTCCAACGGCGCCAGGATTCAATTCCGGCTTCAAGGCTGCCCTTGAAGAGGAGGGTGTTCTCTTTGTCAGCTGCGGACAGTAAGTACTCAGAACAGATCCCCTTTGGCAGTGACTAATGTGTATTCAGCGACCATGTCAACGACTATTGTATGCTTGAGCAAGACGAGAGCGAGCAACCATCTCTTTGGATGTGCTATGGCGGCGGTGCTGGTCTGGGAGGCTACGGAGGCTACAACGACTATGTCCGTCGTGTCCGCTTCTACGACTTTGACATGGGACCGGGCCGTGTAACGACCTACAAACGCCTCGAATGGGGCCAAACCGAAGCCAGGATCGATGAGATGATGATTGTCGACGGTGGTGCCGTTAAGGGCCCTTAACGACCTCTCTACTCTTCTGATTACTTTAAACTTTTTTTATGCTCTTCTTGAAATGCAAGAGTGGATACCCTACTCTGCTCTTGTCACCTGTTTGGACCGTCCATCTTGTTTCTTCTACCATTGTACATATACCGTTCACCCTTGCCTGCAAAAAGCTGGCGTCCATAGGGTGTCTATCTCTTATTAAATATCCCATCATTTCTTCTTTTCTTTCGCTTCAAACTTCATCATAGGAATTTGTAATTAACAGAAGTTTTTGGCCACTGGAACTAGGTTAATCTGCGGTTTTGTACAACCTGGCCAGCTTGGCAACTTATTAATGCGAGCGAAGGACTAAATCCTTCACTCAATTGAATGAAACGATAATCGAATGATCAGACACATAATGTCCACGCTCAACGTAAGAAATAGGAAAGCATCCAGCCCTTGCACATATGCGCGGTTCGGATTGTACATAGTCTAATGAATGTGTCTAATGCTCGCCGTCAATCATTCCGGCATAGATGGCTTCCATATCCCAAGCGGAAAGTGCATTCGTTCTTTTCAATTAAACCGTTCTTTGCTCTCAGGTTTGGGATGCTGATTGTTTTGCCAAATACCAGCTAGGATACCTCTGAAATCCAGTTCCCCAAAAGACCGACAACATATCAAATGAAGAGTAAATATCTTTCAAGCGGCCCTAAACCGGATCTGGACATGAACACAATCGATCTGGTCTTTTGCAGTGCGCAATCTTTGAATAACCCGGCGGTTTGCGGTACGTTCAGCTTCGGAGTCAACTTCTATAAATGTGAGCAAAAATATAAAGTCTACACAGGGAGTGTACTTACTAACGGCAATGGGATCCATTTCAGCAAGATGATTGATATGTACTCTATAAGAGTTCTTCCAAGGCTCCTTTAAGCTCGGAGGCAGTCTTAGTGAGCCTTCGCCGCTCCACAGTAGCGATAGGTTGATCAAGTTCATCCAGTCTCCCAGTCATGAACACGAACCACCGAGTACGCCTAGTACACAATGTTTATGAATGGGATTGTAATGAAGTTACAATTGCTGACTGCAATTAGGTTAATCTGTGTTTTAGTATAAAGTCTAAAACTTGCATCAATCGACTTCCAAGGCTAGTAGCTTAGCTTGCTAGCTAGCGATTTTACATAAGAGGTTTGACATTTGACTGTTTGGGTGTCTATCTCTTGAACATTCCCCAGGTGCCCCATTTGTAGTATTTAGAAAGGCAACATTGGAGTGAAAATAAAGTTGTCGATCACTATGTATAATTAGGTAAATTGTTGTTTCCGAAGAACAGATCTTATATAATCTAGAGACCTAGGAAAGAGGAATGTCTCTCAAGTAGTAAATAGCTGGCTACTTATCAAACTCCCGGCATAATAATAGGTTAGACCCTGGGCCGCATCCCCGCCCCGGTACATAGACGATGTCACACCATTGGCTAGCGCGTGCCAAACGATCCACCCTGCAAAAGGTTATACACGATTGGGTAAGGACTCAGTAGTATAGGAGTAGTTAATTCTTAATTTATGTCCGTGTCGTCCATATGATGGAATTCGGAGGTAAATTTCACGAAATCTCCGATTCATTTAATCCAAAGAACCCCTTCAGTGGAACTGAACGCTAAGGTTGATGATGATATTTTCGCATACGCTACGGAGTAGCTAAACGCCAGTCTTCCTATAGTTAGTTAGCGTGAGAACGCGCATCAGATTCCCCACTCTGCAGTCAATTGAATGTTGCCATTAATTTCGAAACTGATTTGGCCCCTAATAAAGAGGAAAGATAACCCGCGGATCCCCCGAGGCTGTAAAATGTTTAGGTCGTTCCTTTCCTCTCCCTTCCGATGACTTCCACGATAACCAGTGGTCCAAGCCCACTCACCACTACATTCACACCGCCCGCGGATTGCTTCACAGATTCATACCATATCGAATGGTGGTCTGGCTCCAACTATTATACACCGGTATCCACAGCCACTGAAATTTGGTGGTGGGTTAGCCTCGGAGCCAGAGACTGGAGCACATGTTTCCCATCGGGCTTTTCCACCGCAACAACAAGCTATTTCTCGCCGGGCATATGTCCATCAGGCTATACAGCTGCCGGTCTATCAGAAGTATCGCTTGATAATAATGTCGAGACAAGAGCTACCTGTTGTCCTAGGTATATTCGCCTATAATCTGCCCCTATGCTTATTTATGAGGGCATTTATTAACTTGATGATTCTATGCTTAGTGGTTACAATGCCCAGACTGGAGATGCCTGGCCATGGTACTCCAGCAACCCATGCACCTCCTCCAATACCAATTCGGATTCCGTCTACGTTTATACATTCGACGGCGCGGTGACGAGTCAAACAGGAACATTTGGAATCCAGGGGAAGGGTGTTTCAATTCGTTGGCAATCTACCGATTTCGTATCAGCGACCTCAACCTCTGACGCGTCAACTTCTTCGACCTTGACCTCAGCACCAACTAGCGCAGCAAGCGTGACAGCATCTGCAACCAGCACAACTGAGTCGGTACACAATACAACCAATACATCTACCAGCAATGGGCTTTCGACGGGAGCAAAAATAGGAATTGGCATTGGATGTGGAGTCGGAGCTATTATACTCTTAATTATGGCTATGGTTTTCTATCGAAAGCGGAAGAGCAAGGACGCGTCAAATCTCGATCAGCCTATGATACAAACACAACGGTCCCTCAAGCCCGTGGAACTATATACAAACAGACATTTCGCGGAACTGGAATCAAATTCCGCTCCAACGGAGTTGGACGCTACAGATCATTCCGAGAGGAGCATGTAAATGTTTCCAATGAAATCCCATTTTGTAAGCTACTGTGTAGTTGAGGATAACATTGAATAAAGTGTAATATACTTTCTTAAATTTAAACACCGATCCTTTTGAGATTATTGACTAGATCTTAGACGGAATCTTTCTCTTTGCAAAATAGATTGTATTAAGATCTTAATCCCATTACCACCATTTCTCGAAAAATACTCTCTGTGGCTCATCCCCCAGGATGCCTTGGAGTTTCTCAACCAGGTCATCAGTCATGGCTGGCGGTCCACAGACATAAGCCACAGTGTGTTGTGGATCCAGCTTGTTTCTCCCGCCCACAAGTGCTGAGCGTAGATCTTGTTCGCTTACTCGTCTCAGATGGATGTTCAAATCGGCAGGGGACTCCGAGGGAAATTGACTCGTGGACGCAGAAGTGAGAAACACGTCCAGACTAATTTTTAGTTGAGAGGATGGACCCTGGGAACGAATGATGTGTCGTATTCGTGGAAGAAACAGAATTTGCTCCAGGACAGACTCATATGTTTCAGTTTCCTGGCCTTCAGGAAGTCGACTGGAGTATAAGATCTGAACATTGAGTGGATGCTTGGTCTTGGTCTGGTTGATATGAGAGATTATAGAGATCAGGGGGCTGTGTTTCCCATGTCAGCATCCATGTCAGATCGCTTTGCCACAATGTTCCGGATACTTACTTGATCCCTACGCCGCCGGCAATTAAGACCACATTCTTGATCTCGTGGACATCGATCCCAGTCGGTGGCCAGACGAAGCTTCCCCCTACTCGGATGTTCACTTTCTTTCCGATGATCTCGTACTGGGGCCTCCACAGCCACGCAGCTGCTGGGTTGGATGGTGAGTCCTGGACTGCTAGTTCCACGTATGGGGCTCGACCCTGCGAGACAAGTGATGCAGCTACGTTCTCTGTCGCGATTGAAGCCTCTAGATCATCCAATGACGGTAAGGCCTGGGCGTCTGCCGGAGTAGAAGTGATGGTGAACCCGCCGGCGTTGGGTATAGATGGAATATGCACGTCTAGCCACTGACCCGGGAGAAACGAGAAGGGCTGTCGTTGATCACCCTATAGAGAATGTAAGTTATATGGTTCATAGGATTGAATTACTTGATGGAAGGAATAGCTGCGCATATTGGAGGACATCAGAGAAATGTGGAGCTATCCATTCATCGATCCAGATTGTCATCGGGGTTCGGGTAGTACAATATCAAGTCGGAGCTTACGTTCTCTGGGCCTGGAATAGTAAAGTGCAGGAGCCGAATCGATCGGTTCACTTGCTCCACATGAGTCAGATGCACCGGGTACAATTTGTTCTGCCGGGGCTCGGCTGCCGTGCGCAGCTCATGTGGAATGGAGTCCTCTCGCTTTGAACTCATTGGTGTTTTCGGGATGTAAGCTAGTCGTGGCGGCTGGGGCCGGAGGTAAAGCGCGGGGAGGTGGATTGGTTGCGGTCGGATACCCCTCATTGGATTCTGATAAGATGCACAATTTGCGATTGATAAGCAATTTGGCTCATGTACAGATATATGGAAATTAATATGTGTATCTTTCGACAAGAATAACTGTCGAGTCTTGGATTTGTTGGGTTTGGCAGGTTCAGAGTGGAGATGTGATGACTTAGATAATGAAATGATTCATGCTTGAACTTCACCCACAACTCCTATCTGCCTCATCCGTTCATGAAAAGTTTACATGGAAACAAATACATGAGATTGACTATTCTATGGCATTTCATACTGTGAATTATATTTCGCCTGAAGTTTTCCAAATGAATGACTCCAGCGGCCATAAGTCTGACTACCAACATATACTCCGTACCGTGTACATCTTCTCCGATAGGATCCAAGTCCGGAAGAATAAATAGGAACAAAAGCCTGGTAATCACAAAAAAAGACCCGAAAAACAGGATGCTAACCTCCGAGCACTTGAGTGAGATTGTCCAACTAAGTTGATCTTCGGGCTCATCAGTGCCATCACCTGTGGATGAGTTGCGATATGCATGGACCATCACGGAGAGAGAATGAACAAACTGAATTTACAACAATCAGCCCCACCACAGCGTTTCGCTATTCATTCAGCAAGAGCAAGTGGCCGTGTTGCTGTGATGCGGAGGGACTCGTGCAGATCCACTAAGCCATCACACCGACTAGTGTGTGACGACCGGCAGCCTATCCCCGGTCTCTGGCATCTCATTGGTGCGACAGTTCTCACGACCTGCTTCTGCTGGCGCTTTGCCGCCGTCAAGCATTGGCCAGATGCAAGTCCTGGAAACACTCCCAGGATCCTCTGCACCTAGCCCCTGCTCTGATTCGTCCCCCTCTCTGCATGCGAGCGATGGGCGACTCAATGTGTCGACCACCCGGGGGGTCTCGAGCTCATATCTAACGCCCATCATCCGGATCGCTCAGAACTCTGTGTGTTTCTGATTTTCTGACATTCCTGTAAAGCTCTGTCCTTTTTATATCTCTTGGCCTTGGCCTTTGACGTGCGAAAGACTGGATCTCACTGCCAGCCGGCCTGGCCGAGTCGCATTGTACTCCATTAGTCTTCCCGTCTCGCTGTCGCTGCTGGACTGTTTCGTCTTACTCCAAGGCGCTTACAATATTCTGGTCAGCTTCAAGTGATTCATCCACACACCGCCGCCATGCACAAGCAACAGTTACAGTTCAAGATCGAGTCGATCAAGGACTTCGAGTTCTTTCGAGGATGGTACTTCCCCAAGCAATGGCGGGATCGCAAGCTCCTCTTCTATCTCATGGGACTTGAGGTCCCCTTCACTATCGTCATCCTTACCCTCACCGGTATTGCTTCCCACAACACATACCGAACGCTGTTATGGACGGATGGTTATGAGAATGGCTTCAACAGTTCGCCTGATCAGGCTCTCTACTCCGCTGCCAACTATGAGCCCTATACTCCTCCCCTCGTGTGGTCTAGTTTGTACGTCTCCTAGCTGCAAATCTCTTATATAATTCCTACTGACTGAACTTCAGCTTGACCAACTTCAATTTGGTTATCGGTGTCCTGAGTACCTTCCTGTTGATTGTGAAAATTCCAGTTCACTTCATGCACTTGCTCTTCCCTCCTTTCGCCGTGTTCATCCACGGAGGCTGCATCGTCGTATATGCCTTTGCAGCCCGCTACCAGGCCGGTCCCGACATGTCAGACCCATCTCATCCCCAACCCGGGGCCCCATGGTACATCACCAAGAGCTGCAGCGTCGCCTACTCGACATCGGATATCGGATACTGCAGGCAGGCGAAATGTCTTTTCGCTCTATGCATTATTGTCATGTAAGAACTATCTCCCCCAAAGTATACTGAGAACCTGACCGCTAACCTAAATCCAGTCTGATCTATTTCACCGAATTTTGCATCTCAGTCCGCTCCTGTTTCATCACCCGGGCCGAGCGCGACGAGGTCGATGAAGCCCGCGAGGACAAGCGCGTTGAAAAGGAGTTTGAGGAGGAGATCATGAAGTCCCCTTACTACCCTACAACTCCCGGCCTGGTTCCTCGCACTCCTGGCTTCCCACCTCTGGTCGCGCAACCAGCCGGCTTGAGCGGGCAAGGCGTGTACCCCTTCACTCCTCGTCACTTGGCGTTCAACCGACTCGACAGTCAGGCTTCGGACCTTCCGCTGCGTGAGAATGGCTCTTCCAGTGCTCCTTCGCCGCAGACAACGCATCAACCATCTCCAGATGCGTCGCAATCGCAGATGTACTTCCCGCCTCCACCGAAGAAAGCTACAAATTAAGGTCTGATGTGTAGGAGTTGATATGTTTGTGTTTTTTTCTTCTTGCTTGGAGATCGTTTAAGATACCAGATACCATGCTTTTTTGCTTTTGCCTGTTTATACATCCCACTCTCCTTTATTTACTAGGTTCCTTGTGGACTTGGGAGAAGCACCAAAATACACCCCAAGTACATACCATTTACGGCGTTCCGAACATTGGTTCTCTCCAGCATTGATGTCTGGCAATCGTTATTTAATTATTCATGAACAATATGATAGGCAGAATTGAGAACGTACAAAAATGAACTCAAATTTCCAATCCATATACGCTGGTGAAGTGGAACCCAGAACCAAAAACAAATTAAAATATGTACATGTCCAAGATGATAACATCAGAACGGATTTGCTCATTACTTCGTCAACCATTTTGCGCCGATCATGGTACAAGGCAATAAATAGATACCATGTCAAGAAACCTCAGATCGCACCATCAAGCCTGAATAAGGAATGGCAGGGTATATCTTAACGCAAAAGAAACCAAAGAATGGAGAAAGAGTAGGTGCAAGAGGCCAGCTCGGGATCTGATGTGATGAACGGCTAGGCAGACCCCTGGCGCTTTTTCTCTTTCTTGGACCAGCGCACTAAACAGGGGGCAATTAGCGTCAACAGCGAAAAAAAACCTAGGAGGGGGAAACCTACAGCCACAGGCATTGCATAAAGTCTTAGGCCCTTCGGGTCCTTTCCGCCATTCGGGCGAGTCGGCGGTTCCACAATCACTGCAAACATGCTGACTCTTGAGTCGTTTACGTCTGTCTCCCTCTTGCACATTCCGTGCTTGATCTGCAGCGGTGGTAATATCGATATCACATTGGACTAGTCGACCCTGGCGCGAACCAGTACTGAGACCCTGCGACCGCTCGCCATCGCCATAGAAGAGGCCTGTGATGACCTCGATGCCATCGATATGCGATAGGCCCTCTGGTCGAGGTTCCCGATCGTAAAAATCTGCCCCTTCGCTGGTAGCGGATTCATCTGACTGCGCTGCAGCAGTCTCGCTGGATTCCTGGTCGCTCAAGATCCCTGGAATAATAGAAAGATCCATCGGCTCTTGGTCGTCCTCCATCTTGCTGTTTGAAGCTCGGTTCATGCTTGCTTCTTCCTCCTCCTCCTGTTGCAGCTTGGCAATTTGTTGCACAAGTCGCGCATTCTCAATTTTGTGTTCGAGAAAAGAATCGAGGAGCAGTGAGGCTTTCGAGGGGTTGGGCCGACACATGAGGAAGAAGCCCGTACATAGATCCTGGGGAGTTGTATTCCGGCCCTGTGCCGCATTTGCATTGGCAATATGCGGGTGTCCGTAGATCTCGATGAGGCAATGACCGCTATTGGTCTTCTGGAATCGAACATGGGTACGGAACGGACGATTCTTAGCGACCGCATCATCCATGTCGCGATGGAAGATGGCATGGTCACCTTCGTGAATATATTCTGTAATCGGAGTCCCTTCGAGTTGTTTCGGTGAGCGCCCTGTGATGTTCTTCGCAGAGGGCGACGCATAGGTGATGCGACCCTGGGCGTTGAGAAGTAGAAGCATGTCTTTCATTTCCTCTAAAACCCGCTCTATCCAGCCGGGGTCCTGCTGCGACGCCTGCAACCCAAAATTTGCGTAGGATCCATCGCGCGTATATCCTTGGCTCCCTTCGTTGGAGACGGATGGCCGCTGCACCGCGGGTGGCTGCAGGCTGTCTTGCTGCTGTTGCTGGCTTAGGGCCATATCGAGGAGACCGAAGCCAAATCGAGGGAGGAAGTGGGGATGAAGAGGGACGGGAGATTCGAAATCGCGGTAAGAGGATTGGCAAGAGTAATTGGGTATCCGAGCTTAACGGGAGGTCCAGACGGTCGATTCCCCGCAAAATAAGTTTCCAGAAACCCAAATTATAGATTCAGGATGGGTGAGATCATATTCAATCTTTGCAAGCCAAAGCACGACAATGTTTGATTCAGTCGACTGGGGTAAATTCGAACTTCTTATTAATAGAAAGTCTGGAACTCCAGAGAAGAAAAGGAAATAACATCCGTCCGCTCACAGTGATAGATACACGCTGATCTCCTTGTGGGGCGATTATCTAACTCACCATTGGAGTCATGTGACTTCGTGTCGCGCCGCTCATGCGCGAGAAGTGGAGAAAGTTGATGCATCATAAGCCAACACCACAACATTCTGGAGGGATCAAATGCTGGATGACATTATCATTCATCACTCATTCTTAACGAGAGTTTGCTGAAGCACCTCTAGTCGCTTCGGTGCTTCGAAATGTAAGATAACCCACTCCCCCGCTTTTTCGTACCCATGCTAACAGTCCAAACAGGTGTAAGTGAAACTTACCAAAGACATCAACAATACGTATAAAGATATCTGACGACTCCTTTTACTCACGACAGCGAAGATTGATAAACTCTCAATTTTGGGGTATGTTCTTTTACTAACTCTATAGCCTACGATCCTCATTTCCGCATCTCATGCTAAGTGCTTCTCTTGATTCTAGAGTTCGCTCCTTCGATAATACGCGCAGTGAGACCATTCAGTTTCACGCACCTCTTACATTGATCGTTGGATACAATGGATCAGGCAAAACGGTACAGTTATCGGCAGGTAAACCGTCAGACCGTGAGCGCAAACTGACAGTCTTAGACTATCATCGAGTGCCTCAAATATGCCACCACCGGCGATCTCCCCCCGAACAGCAAAGGCGGTGCTTTCATCCATGATCCGAAATTATGTGGCGAGAAGGAGGTGCTTGCGCAGGTGAAGCTTTCCTTTAGGGGAACCTCTGGGGCTAAGATGGTGGCTACCCGCAGTCTCCAGCTCACGGTCAAGAAGACGACAAGACAACAGAAGACACTGGAAGGGCATCTTATGATGATGAAAAATGGTGAGCGAACGGCAATCTCATCACGAGTGGCCGAGCTGGACCAGATCATGCCGCAGTACCTGGGTGTTTCCAAGGCTGTCTTGGACTCAGTCATTTTTTGCCACCAGGACGAGAGTCTTTGGCCGATGAGTGAACCCTCCGTACTTAAAAAGCGTTTCGACGAGATTTTCGAAGCCATGAAATACACCAAGGCCATTGATAACATCAAGGCCCTTCGTAAAAAGCAGAACGAAGAGCTGGCGAAATATAAAATCATGGAGCAACATTCAAAAGAAGACAAGGACAAGGCGGATCGTGCGGAGAAGCGCTCGGTGAAGCTTCAAGATGAAATCGAAGAGTTGCGCGATGAGACTCAAAAGATGTCAAAAGAGATGCGCCGTGTCGCCGAGCTTGCTGACAAGGCATGGAAAGAGTCTGAAGGATATGCGCAGGTGCTCGGTGCTCTGGAGGGAAAGCGAATCGAAGCCAAAAGCATTCAGACTACCATAGACAATCTCAAGCGACACCTGGTCGAGCTTGAGGAGTCGGATGAGTGGCTTGAGTCGAATCTCGAGCAATTTGAGACGAAGCAAATCGAATACCAACAGCAGGAAGAAGCACAGAAGGAGAATTATATGGAGCTGAAGGCTCGTATCGAGGAAACTCGGCAGCGGCTGGGCCTGAAACAGGCCGAAAATGGCAAACACGAGAACGACAAGGCCAATTTCGAGCGCCAGATTCAAAGACGTCAAGCCATGATCACTGAGGTCGCTCGAGGGAACAGCATTTATGGTGTTGACGAACACATGAACCAGGAGGGCATTGACGCTTTTATGCACAAGGTCAAGCGATTCTTGAAAGAACGAAACCAGGCACTTGATCGGGTGAAACGCGAAGCCCAGAAAGAGCTGCGCGAGGTTCAGGACACTCTAAATGAAATTGGACAGCGCAAGTCCGCTCTTCAAGAAACCAAGAACTCCGCCAAAAGGCAGATTTCGAACAATGAAAGAGAATCAGCAAATTATCAAGGGAAACTAAATGAGATTGAAGTTGATGAAGGTGTTCAAGCAGCCCTGGAGGCCAAGATTGAAGACATCAACTTTGGCCTTGAACGCGCGAAAGAACGCTCTACGGTTGCTTCATGGGACCAAGGGATCCAGGATGTCAATACGCAGATCCAAAATCTTGAGGATGAAAATTCAAAATTGAATGAAGAATTGATTGAGTCCACGAAGAAGGCTGGTGATTTAGCTCGGTTGGATCACCTCAAGAAAGAAGCAAAAGACAAAGAGCGGAGTCTTCAGACAATGAAAACGGCCCACGGAGAAAGACTTGTGAAGGTTGTCGGTGCAGACTGGCAGCCTCATACTTTGGAGCGGGAGTTTCAGAACGCGGTCGACACTGAGTCTAGGCAGGTATCCGAGGCAGAGAGGGATCGTGAAGGTGTTAGCCGAGAGCTTGAGCAAGTCGAGTTCAAGCTGAAAAATGCAACCAAATCCTTAAAACAGCGCCGAAAGGAGCTCGACGAGTGCGTCAAGGAGCTTCGTGAGGCGATTGACGCCGAGCCCTCTGAATACCCTACAACGCTCAAAGATCGTCAGGCCCAGTACGAGATGGCGCGCAAGGACGCTGATCAATATGCTGGTATGGGCGAGTACCTCAACAAGTGTGTTGACGCAGCGAAACGAACCAAGATGTGTCGCACATGCCAAAGATCCTTCAGAACCGAGACTGAGCTTCAAACATTCACCAAGAAGCTGGAGGCATTGGTGAATAAGGCGGCCAAGGATGCTGAAGATGAAATTTTGAAAGAGTTGGAAGTAGATCTTGAGACTGCCCGCGAAGCCAGTGCAGCCTACGATACTTGGGCCCGTCTCTCCGAAACCGACATTCCAGAATTGCAGAAAGAAGAAGACGAATGCGTTTTACAGCGCGATCAACTGCTGGACAAGCTTGAGATCCACGACCGAGCTGTGAGCGATAAGCAGGAAAGCAAGAGAGATGTTGAATCTCTGAGCAAGACAGTCAATACCATTGCTAGATACGACGCTGATATCAAAACCATCGCTTCGCAAATCCAAGAACTCTCCGCGAAGCAAGACAATGTGTCAGTATGCCGAACCCTGCAAGATATCCAAGATGAGATTTCGGCGAACAATGAAAAGGCACGCGAATTGAAAAAGACGCTGGCCAAGCTCACGAACGAACGGGATCAGACCCGGAGTGAGATTAACAAGCTTGAGTTGCAGCTGCGAGATGTCCAAAGTACACTGGACAGCACCAAATTCCAGCTGGAGAAGAAGGCCGACTTGCTCGCCCGCCTGGAGGAGTACAAAAAATTGAATTCCCAGCAGCGCGAGGCAATCGAGAAAGCGGACAGCGATATCGAAGGGCTAACGCCCGAATTACTCCAGGCTCAAGCTCGCTACGATGAGATCAGCCAACGAGCCGATGGGCGAGAGCGAGATCTACAGCATGACATCACCCGCCTCTCAGACAGTATTCACCAGCTTGATTTGGCGAACGAGGAGATCAACTCGTACATTGAACGGGGAGGTCCGAGCCAACTCGAGCGGATTAAGCAAGAGCTCTCTGAAATCGAGGCAGAGATTAGCCAACTGGAGGTCGAGCAAGGCGAAATTACCCGAGCAATCAACAAGATTTCGACGCAGCTCAAGGACAGTGAAAATACCAAACGACAGTACTCGGATAATTTGACATATCGCCAAGCTACACGATCTCTGGACGACGTGTTGGAAAATATCGAGCAACTGGAATCCCAAAATGCCGACGTTGATCGCAGCCGCTTCAAGCAGGAGTCAGAACGCTGGACGCGTGAGCACAATGCTTTGGCAGCCAAACAAGCCAGCAAGATGGGAGAGATGAAGTCCAAAGACGACCAATTGATGCAACTCCTGAAAGACTGGGACACCGACTACAAAGATGCTGCATCCAAGTACAAGGAGGCCCATATCAAGGTCGAAACCACCAAAGCCGCGGTTGAGGATCTTGCACGCTACGGCGGTGCCCTTGACAAAGCCATCATGCAATACCACGGTCTGAAGATGGAGGAAATCAACGCTATCGTCGGCGAGCTCTGGCAAAAGACCTACCGTGGAACGGACGTTGACACGATTCTCATCCGATCCGACAATGAAAATGCGAAGGGTAACCGGTCATACAACTACCGTGTTTGCATGGTCAAACAAGGAGCAGAGATGGATATGCGAGGCCGTTGCAGTGCTGGACAAAAAGTACTGGCTAGTATCATCATCCGTCTTGCTCTGGCAGAGTGCTTCGGTGTCAACTGTGGATTGATTGCTCTCGATGAGCCCACCACCAACCTGGATCGCGATAATATTCGTTCTTTGGCTGAATCACTACATGATATTATCAAAGCTCGACAGCAGCAGTCAAATTTCCAGTTGATTGTCATCACCCACGACGAAGAGTTCTTGCGGCATATGCAGTGCGGAGACTTTAGCGATTATTACTATCGGGTCTCACGGAATGAGAGACAGAAGTCGATCATTGAAAGGCAGTCCATCGCTGAGGTATGCTAATCTTGAATACATCGGTGTCACGATTTTAGGCTAATCATATCTAGGTCCTGTGATTCACGTCTCGTTGCGTCTCATATTTTTCTTCTCTTTTCCATTCGATGTCAATTTCTTTGTCGACTTTGCTAAGAGCAAGCATATTTCTAGGTTTCCCCACAGCATTTACATGAGAGCATAACCATATCTAGGCGTCTAGGGGTCGATATCAATAGAATTCAGTTACAGTGACATGAATATTAAAGGACGTAGTATTTAATGAGATAGTCCCTATCCATCTTCTGGGACATCCAGCTCCGCCTCTTCCTCGTCCAATAATGGCACGAACCGAAAATCTACAAAGCAAACCGGCCCAGTGGTCTTGATACCAGCCCCAATAGAGCGCCCAGCAGGGGCTTGACCATCATCTAACTCAATCATAAACTGTAGACTCAACACACCCTGTTGATCCCCCCGAATACTAACCTTACTAGCAACAGACATCGCTCTCGCAGCCTTACGAATTAGCCCAAATCGGTAACTCTGCTTGATCTGGTCACCCATAGACGAAGGCGGCGAAACCATGAATGTCTCGGTGACAGTAGGACCGAGCTTTGATTTCGCTGCACCTGCCCGGGAGGATCCATCATCTGCTAGCAGCCTGTGTGATGCCTGTGATGCTTGCGTTGTCTGTCTCGGTGCCGTCCCGAAAATCTCCTTGTGTTGATCCATGGAGAACTCGACGGTAGATTCACTAAATGACCCGCCCGCCCCCGAGAGCGCAAAATAAGGTGCCTTCTTGGCGGACGCAGAAATTTTGAGGATGGTGGGTGTTGAGGAGTTGAGTTCTGCAATGGAGTTATGCAGCCAGGCGGAGCGCATGATGATTTTCATGATAATTGCATCACGTTGGAGGGGGATGTCGGATTCATCGTCTTCTGGTTCGTATGTCACCAATTCGCAAGTCGTCTGGACGCCTGATTCGGTGATAGCGATGCTAAATGGTGCGCCGTGGGATGCATATTGAAGGGTGCATGAGCGGTTCATCAATAGCGAGGGGGCGGAGAAAGCGCTCGAGGCGGGATTGGTTTGTGGGAGACTGGTGTCACGGTCATTTTTATCTTGATTTTCGTTTATACCGAAGATTTTCAGTGTTTCGAGGAGGGCGGAGAGGGAGATAACGAATTGTGGGTAGATCACCTCGTCCGAATCTTGAGTGTCGGGTGCTTCTGCTTGGCTGGCATCTGGAGTCGCAATGAAAGAGTAGCTGGTGAAGAGGGACTTGTCGAGAAAAGCAAGGCCTTGGATGACGCGACCTTCTTCAACAGAGAAGCGGAGACCCTCGGGGGTGATCTGGACTGTGGCTCTCGAGGTGAAGCCGATGCAAGAGAGGAGAGTGTAGAGGTGATGGGCGTTGTTGGAGACGCCGGTGAAGAGAGGCTCCATCTTTGCTAGTCCAGGTGGCACTTTTGGGGAGGTAGAAGCAGGGACTAATGGTTTCGCAAATGTGATAGTTTGGGAGCTTCTAGCAGTACAGGTCCCGTGCAATAATTCCCCGCTTAGTGTACATGGGGTAGACAATGGGTATCGCGTTAAACATAAACTCCAACGGCACAGATCATAAACACAGCCCCGAATCTATCAATCAAAATATTGTCAGTATGCGTTAGTAGAAAGCTAGTTTGAAGCAGATCGAGGTACTCACCCGGTTGCCAGTGCGGCTGGAACGCCCAGGGTGAAGAGGCTGACGAAAGAACGGTCTAAAGGTTGTGAGCATAATTGATACCATGAGGTTCTGGAAGAGACTTACTCAGTCCAAAAAGACCACTGGCAATCACAGCTAAAGTAGAGCAAGTTAGTAGAGGCATAGAAACTGTCGCGGAATCTATGCATACCACAGAGGAGCAGGTTGAAGCCAATGGAGAATTGGCTATCCTTGGAGACAATGGGTTGGAAAGGAGTTGCAGAGGCTGCCTCCCAGACTTCGTTCAGCGACATGAGGGTGATGGAATTGATATGAAGAGGCAAGAGGTTTATGTCAAGCAACGGATGAAACAACGCGTGTATAGATGTGATCTGGCCGATCCGGAGGAACAGTTATTCCAGTTCCGACCCCAGTCACATTCAACTGCTTAATCACCGAAGACGCGATAGTTAACTCCAACTGAATCCAAAGCTATTCCCAGCTTGTATTATGGCTGTCGTTTCACCAAAAAGTATGTTTTTTGCTCATGAAGGGGGTTGCAGTGCCTGTCACTCCAGGCAGATACTAACTGGTACCAGGTTCAAAGAGGAAAGCCTCAGAGGAGCCCGCTTCCCCGGACTCTCAGCCGCAGGCAAGCAAGAAAGCGCGCACTGATTCCCCAGAAAAAGAAGTTCGTCAATTACTAGTATATCCCTTGATCCGTCAACGATCTCTAACATCATGTCTCAGGAAGATGGCCCAGCACTGAAGCCACCCCTGCGCATTGTGCCGTTCCCCGAAAAGGTAAGCTATCACCGCTGTCACACCCAGCTTTTCAGTTGCTAACTTATCCTCTAGCCTGCTGTGCTGGAAGAGCGCCGAGGTGATATCGAGTTTCGCGTCGTCAACAACGATGGTTCGCATGACAGCTTCATCGTCCTAACGGGTCTTAAGTGCATCTTCCAGAAGCAACTCCCGAAGATGCCCAAGGATTATATCGCTCGCCTCGTATATGACCGGTCGCACCTATCAATTGCGATTATAAAGCACCCTCTTGAAGTTGTTGGGTATGTGCATTGTCATGGTTATAAATCGTTGATTTCATTGTACTATGGACTAATTTTACCCAAGAGGAATCACATATCGACCTTTTAACAGTCGCAAATTTGCGGAAATTGTTTTTTGCGCCATTTCCTCGGACCAGCAGGTCAAGGGATATGGAGCACATTTGATGTCTCATTTGAAGGTATGATTACGACCATCCGAAATCCTCGAAGCTTATTTTGTTCTTAATGCTAACCCACAAATAGGATTATGTCAAGGCAACCTCTCCCATCATGCACTTCCTTACCTATGCGGATAACTACGCCATCGGATATTTCAAAAAACAAGGATTTACCAAGGAAATCACGCTTGACCGATCTATCTGGATGGGTTACATTAAGGATTATGAGGGTGGTACAATCATGCAGTGCACGATGCTGCCCAAGATTCGATACCTGGAGATGGGTAGGATGCTACTAAAACAGAAGGAAGCTGTGCAGGCGAAGATTCGAGCCTTCAGCCGTTCACATATTATACATCCCCCGCCCAAGGAGTGGAAGAATGGAGTGAATAAAATTGATCCTCTCTCTATCCCGGCCATCAAGGACTCTGGATGGTCGCCTGACATGGATGAAATGGCGCGCCAGCCTCGTCATGGACCAAATCACAACCAGCTTTTGCACTTATTGAACGACATGCAGAATCACAGTGCTGCCTGGCCATTCACACAACCAGTCAACCGAGATGAAGTACCTGACTACTATGAGGTGATTCTCGAGCCGATGGATCTATCTACCATGGAGGAAAAGCATGAGAAAGACATGTACCCGACCCCACAAGATTTCATCAAAGATGCGACGTTAATTTTTACGAACTGTCGCCGGTATAACAACGAGACGACACCATATGCCAAGAGTGCGACTAAACTTGAGCGGTTCATGTATCAGCAGATCCGGGCTATCCCGGAATGGTCGGTAAGTGGAGTCACGCTCTATAACGTAAGGAATTTAGCTAACCAAACCGTAGCACTTGGCTGACAACAATTGAGTTGTGTGATTAATGGAAAGAAAGGCGTTTGTGGCTTGTCTATTTACCAATACCCGGATATTTTAGCGGTGGGTACCTTATGAAGAATATGAATGAACATTAAGAGCGTCTATAATTATTCGAGGACATGAAATGTAGATCGTACTCCGTAGATATGATGCAATGGGCGTCGCGGGTGACAGGTGGGTCCCGGATAAACAGTTGATGCGATGTTGTTTCAGGCACGAAAGAATGAGAGATTGACTACGATCGAATCTATCGTCAACCCTTGCCTGGAGTGCCTGGCCTCATTCGTTTCAATACCACGTCGTGGGCTTATTTTGATTTCTCCTGAAATTCCAGCTTGCTATCTTATCCAGGTAGCTGCTTGCTTTTCTAATTTTGTTTGTTGTTATTCTTCCCAGGGGTCCTTAATACCACACGATACACGGCGTATCCTACTTACATTCACCACGTCCCCTCTTTAACACTCGACACTGTTTTCCATCTTTTACAAATCTTAATTGGATTGTTCTGTCTTTCGATTGTCGCCAAGGCGCTCTTGAAGCTACATTGCTCGGGACCCGCGCGCGACGAACTAACACGCTCTTTACCCCTTTTGGGTCAACCTTCAACCCCTCGGTGCTGGAATTTTCACCGTCAATTCCCCTCAACAACTCAACATGACTTCCTCTTGGGATATGCACTCCGACTCGGAGTCGCGCAATCGCCTACCGACCCTGTTTGAAGTTCTCAGTCGTCGCACTCTGGCCCCTGTCGATCTCTTTTCATTCTACATTTACATGCGCGACCAGCAACGTTCTGTGGACTACCTTGACTTCTGGTAGGTATTAAACTTAGGATTCAGGTCCTGGAAAGGAGTGTATTAACAAATCTGTCTCAGGCTTGATGTTTCTCAACACATGTCTCTCTGTCGCCATTATGTCCGTGAACTTCGCCGCTCAGTACTCGTCGCAACACCCGACATGGAGAGAGCGGACAGCAAACGATCCTCTGCGCTGCTTGAGAATTTGGAGAACCTGGGTGATATTCCGCTGGTGGAGGCTGGGCCTTCACGCATCCCAGGCAACGAAAAAGAACGGGATGCCGATCATCGCCTGTCTGCTTTCCTGCGATCTGAAACCCACACCTCGACTCACTCGCCTCAGAACAGTATCGGATCCGAGTCTGTGTACCCGACTCGCACTGAGTCACCCGATCAGCCACGCCGCAGCTCCGCCACTCACAATGGCGGCGACTCCAACTCCCCCGGTCACACTGTTGCCCGCAACGATATCCGTGCCAGTGCCGAGAAGATTCTGTACACCTACCTGCTACCCGGTTCCGAACGTGAAATTGTCTTGCCTGAAGCAATGGTTTCGACTATTATCAACCTGATCGAGGATGACGGCCGTGATGACCCACAGGTGTTCGACCCCGCCAAGGACTACGTTTTTCAAGCCATGGAGCGCGATGCTTTCCCAGGGTTCTTGCAGGCCAAGGCCCTGGGTAACCTAGTTCCATTGAGCATCATTTTGCGTTTGGCCTTTGCTCTGATCAGCTTCGGTGGTGGATTCTGGGGAGCCTTCTACGTTGTTCTGCGCAACAAGCCTCGACACATTCGTTGCTGGGTATGTAAATTCCACCTTTTGATTGGATCCAATACTAACTTCAATCTAGGTTATTCTTCCCTTTGCTGTTGCGGCCTATTTCATCGTCTCTTACCAGTACAAGATCGATCCCGTAATGGCCTTCATAGCCTACAGCGAATACACCTTCATGAACTGGGCGCCGATTCGTGAGCCCTACGTCCGCAAGCTGCTGAACAAGCGTGCCATTGTCACTGCGGCCGTTGCCTTCCTCACAGCTGCCGCATTGAGTATCTTGTTCATCTTCGTCCCCGGAACCATGATGTGAGCCTGTCATTTGCTCTGCAATTCGTGAGATTGCATCCACTACCTTGTACAGCTCGGTACCCTGTTTTGTGCCTCTGCGTCCCCATCGCTTGCAATGATTTGATCTGTCGAAGGAGTTCCTAGCCTGGCGTCTGGATTCTATGTTGCGGTCTGCTTCTGTGAAGCATCATTGATTGAAAATACTTCGGTTTCAGTCCCAAATAGCCTCTAATTTTCTAGGCTTCTGGTCTGATCACCTGTTCCCCCACCCGCTTTTTCAGCGAATCTTATTTCTCATTGTCCTGTCCATATTTGCTACTTCTTTGATCTCGCTGCCATATTTTTCCTTCTACCAATACCCCTTCTGACCCCAGACATTTGTATTTATGTTATCAATGAGTCGTTGCCCTTGGGGGGGCTTTACGAATGCAATCAATCTATTTGACACATGTACCATTACCATCAAACTGAACTCGTAATCATATGTATGCGGTCAGACTTTAGATTCTTTTTCGTGAGATCCAGTCATCACCAAAGAACCTGTTGTGAAAGTCCATGGGAATAGGGAAGCCATAGCAATCGTACTCATCCCTGGCGTCCCAGTATCCTCTTCGTCCGACTGCCAAGCCCCCGTCCAGAGCCAGCTCCAGCCCCAGCACCCTCGTCGATATCCATCCCGTCTCCAGCATCAAAGAACCCATCATCATTATCAATATCCTCAGCCTCCCGCTTATTACCCATCCCCCAAAATCCCCTTCGCCCACGCCGTCTAGACCCTCCAGCTCCGCCCGCATTCCCCGATCCACCTCCTCCGCTTGCAGCCGCAGCCGCAGCCGCCTTGCGCTTCTGAATCGCCTCCTCAAACAATCGATTCTGCGTTGCTTCGGACACGGCTCGCTTGGTCGCATTATCCCTCACAGCTTGAATCTCTGCCTCCAAACTACTAACCACATCCGCGCACCGCTGCTGCCACTCGGTAAGATGACTAACAATTTGCGGTAGGGACTCCGGCTGTACATCCCGCAGCGGCGCGACGGATGTCACATTGATAGTGGCCGGTGAAGTGGCGGGTGACAAGCGCGCAGTAATCAGGGAGCTGTAGATGGCTGTTGTAACTAGGGATTCGAGGTCACCGGGTGTGGAGAGGGAAAGTTCGGACATGAGAGTTGAGTAGGTGAGGGGTTTGATTGTTGTTGCGAGAGTGATGAGCGAGAGAATGCGGAGTTTTTGTGCTTGTTCAAAGCTTAGTTTTGGGAGGTTGGGGGTTGCTGTTGTAGACACTTGGGTTAATTTGGTACACTAGATGCGGGGTTTTTGTCTTCGTACATTCGTAGTCTTTCCATGTTCCCCAGGCGAAGATCTCAAGGAGCTTGAGGTAGCTCTTGTACTCTGCTGGTGTGTTGGGTGAGCTTAGGGATTGGATGGTGGGTGTCTCCAGCAGCTCGCCGAAGACGTAAGTGTGTGGGCTGGAGGTGGCATTTGTGATTATGTTGGCGACAAAGCGCGGGGAGGTGGCGCTGTTGGAGTTGGCAAGGTGAATAAACGGTTGTAGAGCCTCGATGGCTCGGGTGTGCGGTGTATCCATGGTGATGGTTGAGAGAAGGAAGGGTGATGGGAATATGTTTAGAGTTGGAGAGGGGAGCTTGTAGAGATCCACTGTACTGCCCAACTAGGCGGTGATAGGTGGACCATAGACATCACTTATCTTCTGTATAGTTAACCAACCTTTTCATATTTTTACATGCTAAAAGGGCTCAACCCGCCAAGTTTGACCCCCGTTGTATGTACTTGCACCTTATATACATATAAATTATTTGTGCTACAGCTTATACATATATAAAAGAAAAAATTCGACTTACTTATTCATTAGACATTAATAGCATCAAGAGCTGAAACTTTCACCGTATAAATACTAGTAGACTAAAATTATACATTCTTTAACTGCATCCCTCATATTCTATATAGACATACCTAGTAGGTACTGATAACAAGCTTTGAGTAATGTGGATATGGTTACTCCTATATAGTAGGGTAACACGAATGGGGCAAACAAAGATACTATGGGACTCGGTTCTAAAGAGAACATTTTTTAAGTAGCTACTGCTGCCCTTAGGTGTCCATTCATGCAGCGCAGCACACTACTTGTTTGCACTTATCTTGCCATCTACTCTTTGTCATGTATTTTCCCAGCCCTACCTTTGTTATCGCAGTCTACTCCATTGATCAACTACATGGATACCTTTGTGTCCGAGCAGCACCGTAAGTTGCCTGGCTCAGAAATTTGAGGCTGCATCTAACGTGCTCTCCTTTAGCCTGGAGCTTACTGAAACTGCCGAGCAATGCCCCATTTCAACTGAAAACCGATAATGAGGTCGGGCACTACAAAGAGAATTTTACCCTTCGGATCCCATACATCATGACGGAACGCCGTCGTCGTACTCTGGAACTGGCTATGGCTCAGGAGACTTCTATCCAGGCATCGTAAGTGGGATTCAGACTGTTTGATCGATCTTGAAAGAATCATATTTTGTGAATGCCTTTTTGTGGGGATGCGTCGTGGAACGATTCGAAGAATCATATCCAAGTTAAATGCCCCCACTGCTATTTATAAAATGTATCATCCACCGCCACCAATTAGTAAGTTTCGGATCAAATAATTAAGTAGTATTAAGGGTCTAGCCGTCAAATGACCCGCTTTTCTTTTAGGGAAGTACGTAGAGTCGTAGCTATAAGATATAATAAAACATAAGCAAAAAGCCAGGAAGTGCGTAATGTTCTAGAATGTAACGACAATCATGGATCATGCTAGGTAGATACTCGTATACCGCCCACATATGCATTATCGCGATAATCAAGTTACACCACACCTGATCTTAAGTCTTCCTGAAACATCATCAGCCCTGACTTGTTTCACCATTCTCGGTTTGATTTTTACTTCATTACGTACAAGGGAATATTATGTGAATTAATCGGTAGAGTGAATCCATCAGGCCTTGAGTCCTTGTGTGGCCTAAGTAATGCATTCCACAAGGTGGATCCCACCAATCTGTATCTTACCCCCCTCATGCGTAATCATTCCCGCTTTTCCCGATTTAACTGCCCAGTCTGCGCCCTTGATTCCATGCATCTACCAAGTCGACGTGGCCTTTACATACGTGGGGGGTTGCCAGTTCTTGAGGCAGTCATCTTCATTCGGGAATGATCTGATCGGTCCACTGTCGATCCGATAGCTTCCGTGTTATTGAAAAACCCACCTTATCACCCGTCGCGAACCGCCCTTCCTACGAAACACCTTGAACGCCCTCATGCGATAAAATATCGTTCTTCCCGGCCTCCCTGTACAACATTCTGCTTGTCGCCATGTCTGCCGATCCTGTTGGCGCAGGTGTGGCCTCCGCTAGCCCGCCGTCCACTATGGCTACCACCACTGTCAAAGTCGACGGCATGACCTGCGGAGCCTGCACTTCTGCTGTCGAGGGCGCTTTCAAGGGTGTGGAAGGGGTTGAAGAGATCTCCGTGAGCTTGATGATGGGTCGCGCTGCAGTACAACACGATCCGTCAATACTTTCGCCGTCAAAAGTTGCGGAGATGATCGAGGACTGCGGGTTCGATGCGGCGGTCTTATCGACCGAAGACCATCTCAAGAGTGGTGTAACTGATACACAAGAATCTTCCAGAACATATACATCCATAACCACCCTCGCGATCGAAGGCATGACCTGCGGCGCATGCACCTCTGCGGTTGAAAGCGGACTGACTGACGTTGCTGGTATCGACTCGGTCAATGTGTCGCTGCTCTCAGAGCGAGCGATGGTGGAACATAATGCGGGCGTTATTACCCCGGAACAAATTGCGGAGATCGTTGAAGATCGAGGATTTGGAGCGCGAGTGTTGGAAACCAAGGTGTCTGCGGGCCCAGACGATGAATCCACTCTCGCCGACATGATTGAAGACAAGAGAGGACATATGGTGACTACAGTTGCGATTGAAGGGATGACTTGCGGCGCTTGTACTTCAAGTGTGGAGAATGCCTTTGCTGATGTTGACGGCCTGGTCCAGTTCAACATCAGTCTTCTCGCCGAGCGCGCAGTGATCGTACATGATCGATCAATACTCACTGCTAAGGCTATATTGGCACTCATTGACGATGCTGGGTTTGATGCGTCGATCGTATCATCTGAAGCGCAGGAACCGCTCTCAAGGAAAATCCAGCAGCTCAATCTCAGTCTCCACGGCCTACGAGATGCCTCATCCGCCTCTGCGCTAGAAAACGATCTTTCTTCCCGGTCCGGAATCAAGTCCGCGTCTATCACGTTATCAAATTCCCAACTAGCTGTTGCCTTCGATACGTCTGTGATTGGCATTCGGTCTGTGTTTGATGTGATTGAGGCTGCTGGGTATAATGCGCTGATCACGGATTCGGATGATAACAATGCGCAGTTGGAATCGTTGTCTAAAACGAAGGAAATCCAGGAATGGCGACGAGCTTTCATTGTTTCCGTTTCCTTTGCGGTTCCCGTATTCTTCATCAATATGCTGATCCCCATGTATATGCGCCCGATCGATTTGGGCCGCTTCCAGCTCTTCCCAGGTCTTTATCTGGGAGACTTGGTCTGTCTTGCCCTCACCATCCCAGTACAATTCGGCATCGGTCGACGGTTCTATATCACTAGTTTCAAATCTTTAAGGCATCGATCCCCGACTATGGATGTTCTTGTCATGCTAGGGACATCGGCTGCCTTCTTTTACAGTTGTTTCACCATGGCGATGGCTATTTTTAGCGATTACCACAAACGTCCGAGTACTGTGTTTGATACTAGCACTATGCTCATCACATTTATCACATTGGGAAGATGGTTGGAGAATCGCGCCAAAGGACAGACGTCTGCAGCGCTCTCCCGCCTCATGTCATTAGCCCCATCCATGACTACGATTTATGAAGATCCTATTGCAGCAGAAAAAGTGGCTGATGGTTGGGCGTCTCACGATGCCCAGCCCGCACTGGCCGAGGATTCAACAATGAAGCAGAAACTTATCCCTACGGAATTGATTCAAGTCGGGGACATTGTCATTCTCCACCCAGGTGACAAGGTGTCTGCTGACGGAATTGTGATTCGAGGTGAGAGTTATGTCGATGAGAGTATGATCACGGGAGAGGCCTTGCCAATCCACAAGACTAAAGGCAGCCATGTCATTGCTGGCACTGTCAACGGCACCAGCGCGGTCGATTTTAAAGTCACCCGGGCTGGCAAGGATACCCAGCTAAGTCAGATCGTCAAATTGGTTCAGGATGCACAGACAAGCCGGGCTCCTATTCAACGCATGGCAGATATTGTGGCTGGCTACTTTGTACCCACTATTATCTGTCTTGGCCTCATTACCTTTTTCGGTTGGATGTTCCTCAGCCATATCCTACCTAATCCACCCAAGATCTTCAATTCTGAAGAGGCGGGTGGTAAGGTGATGGTTTGCCTGAAGCTATGTATTTCGGTGATCGTCTTCGCATGTCCCTGTGCTTTGGGTCTTAGCACCCCCACCGCTGTGATGGTTGGGACTGGTGTTGGTGCCGAAAATGGAATATTAGTCAAGGGTGGCGCTGTACTCGAGGCTGCCACCAAGGTGAATCACGTTGTCTTTGACAAGACAGGTACATTGACTACGGGTCGGATGAGTGTCGCTCATACCCGGATTGAACCCCAGTGGACTGCAAATGAGTGGCGTCGTCAATTATGGTGGCTCCTCGTTGGTCTGGGCGAGATGGGAAGTGAGCACCCAATCGGACGAGCCATTTTGTCTGAAGCCAAGACAGAATCCGGTCATCCTGGAGAAGAAGGGCTTCCGGGAAGTGTCGGGGACTTTGATGCCTGCGTTGGCCAGGGAATCTCAGCAACTGTTGAGCCATCAACCTCCGCCGAGCGTATCCGCTACCAAGTCCTTTTGGGTAATGCAGAATTCCTTCGTTCAAAGGATATCCCCGTGCCCGCATCGGCAGATCCCGAATTAACGGGAGCTGACGACTCCGAGCCTCTGGAGCCTAAGCCTAATGGCCCTGGAGCCGGTATCACCCGAATCCATGTCGCTATTGACAATCGATACGCAGGAACCATCTCCCTTCGAGATAGCCTCAAAGATAGCGCGGTCGCCGCAGTTGCTGCCTTGCACCGCATGGGTATTGCAATCTCCATGGTCACGGGTGACACCCTGTCAACAGCGATCTCGATCGCAACAGCGGTTGGCATTCCCACATCCTCGGTACACGCCTCTGCTTCTCCCTCTGATAAACGCACAATCATCGATCGCCTGCAGATGAGCGGAGAGCGCGTCGCGATGGTCGGGGATGGCATCAATGACTCTCCCGCTCTAGCCACTGCCTCTGTTGGCATTGCCCTGGCCTCGGGCACTGACGTCGCGATGGAAGCGGCGGATATCGTCTTAATGCGCCCAGATGACCTCCTTACCGTACCAGCCAGTCTCTCCTTGTCACGAACCGTCTTCACTCGCATCAAGATGAATCTCGTCTGGGCATGTCTTTACAACGTCATTGGTCTCCCCTTCGCTATGGGCATCTTCCTACCCTTCACAGGCTTTATGCTTCCCCCCATGGCAGCAGGTGCAGCCATGGCCATGTCCAGCGTATCGGTCGTCGTCAGTAGTCTACTCTTGAAGCTCTGGCGTCGCCCCTCTTGGATGAACATTGATCGTCTTGAGAAGGAGGTTGCCTCCGGCGCCATCTCTACTGCAGCTCACCGACGCCATGCTCGTAGGGCTAGCTGGTGGTCCCCTGCTACTATTCTTTCCCCCAACGATTCACGTTCAGTGCGTCGTTATGTTGTACATGCTGCTGCTGCGCTGTGGTCTTTGGTGACCGGCAAGCAGTCCGCTCGAGAAGACGACGGCTATGTTCCCCTGCAAACGGTTGAACCTGTATGAGCGGGCTTTGCTTTTTTTGGTTATTTCAATTATCCATGTTGATATATCATTGGCGTTGGCGATGTTTTTACGTGTTTGATACCTCTCATGCCTGCATTTTTAAATAGATTTTCATCAAGGGTCTATTATTTACTCCCCTTTGCTCATGTAAGGAGTATTGAAAATTCATTTCCTTATTCCAGTCTGCTCATGAAAGGAGTATTTAACGCAACATACATGCACCCTTAAGAATTGGCCGAATATATAATTAGGTAGATGTGGTAAGTGCCCAATAGAGTTCATTTATTTCGTCAAGCTGAAAACAAGCCCCCGTCGGCAAGAATGACCAGTTTCTTCACCGTTTACTTCAATTCTGACAAAGAGTGGCTGAATTTTGGACCCTAGCCATAATTTAACCGGAGAAAACTTCTACTTGACTCACTTATCTTGCAAGGTCCATGTTTAATGTGTTACCTGAAGACCGTCCATGGCATATTCGACCCACATTGTTCACTAGTCTAATTGCCATGGGATCCACAATTTATATCAATTCGGCGTCGTTTCAGCTGATCACAAGTCCTACCATTGGTGTCTATGTCGTATAGCTCATATAGTCCCACCATGACAGGAAGGAGCATCGGTCATGGCTTTTGAGGCTGACTTTTCCTGTTCTAGATAAATAGCATCATTCTGCCCTTGCCAAAGACATCAACAAGCATCATATTCCTTTAGCACATCATGATCCAAAACTCCTTTACTTCGTCACTATCTCGAGCCAAAGTTCTAATGCTTCACGGTCAGTGAACTAAGATCTCTAGAGGAAGCTAGCTGACAAGATGCAGGCCATGGACAATCAGGACAATTTTTCGAAAGCAAAACGCGCTTCTTGCAGCAGCGCTTGAAGGACAGCATCATTAAAGCCTCCCATATGCAATCCGACAATACATATTCCTCCGACCATGCCGATCTGGTCGACTTTTACTATCCCTCCGGAATACTACCTGCGAATCCGGATCAACGCGAGGATGATGCGTATAACAGCTGGGCATGGGCATACGGAGATCGCAAATTAGATCGAGTCGCCGGTCTGGAACAATCTCTACGCTATCTATTCCAGATCCTAGCGGAGAATGGACCATTTATTGGAGTGGTTGGGTTTTCCATGGGAGCTACTATGGCTGCCATTCTTGCATCTTTTCTTGAGAGACGAGAATCACTGTGTGGGTTCAAATTTGAAGTGAGTGGACCCTCGATTACGGATCTTCAATGATGATACTAACGAAGTATATTTCAGACAACTCATCCGCCTTTTAAGTTTGCTGTCTGTTGCAGTGGATTCAAGCTTGGTAACCCCCTTTTTAAAGAGTTTTATAATTCAAAGATTGAGACGCCAATTCTTCATTCTATTGCCATTATGGATGGTATGATTGCACCCTTGGAATCGATGCAGCTGGCGAAATCTTGCAGTCGTGCTTCTTTATATACTTTCTTCGGAACACATTATGTGCCGCGGTCGTCTGAATTTGTGGAGACTTTAGTGGATTTTGTAATGAATGCTTTGACTATGAGAGATAGCGATGGGGATTGGGAGGATTATGAGGATGATTATACATCATCCAGTTACAGAGTCTAATCTAGTTGTAAGAGCCAATACAAATCCTCAAGTGCTGAGTCATAACCTTAATCGAGCTTATCGTGCTATCGGTCACTGACCCCATTCTTTGTGTACTTCTTCACCCATCTTCACTCCAAGTGAGACACACACTGAAACGCTAAAATGAGCGGATACCTTCATTCAGATCCATTCGATAAAGGCACATTGGCCGTCGGTACTATTCACCACATCTACTATGAACAATATGGCAATCCAGATGGCAAGCCTGGTAACCAAGCACGCCCAAAGACCAGAGCCTAGTCCTATCTCTAACTATTCCCAGTACTATTCCTCCACGGTGGACCAGGAGGCCAAACCTCCAAAGCAAACACAGCCTACTTCAACCCAAAAAACTACCGAGTCATTCTCCTCGACCAGCGCGGCACAGGGAAATCAACCCCGCAAACCGAACTCCGTGAGAACACAACCCCAGAGCTAGTAACCGACATCGAATCCCTCCGCATCCACCTTAAGATCCCAAATTGGTATCTTCTCTTTGGAGGGTCTTGGGGCTCAACACTAGCCCTCCTTTACTCCCAAGAATACCCAGACAAAGTCGGCTCTCTTATTCTCCGCGGTGTCTTCACGACACGCGACGCGGAGGTAAGCTGGAGTCGCGGTACCCTGGGCGCTGCAAATATCTTCCCCGAGGCATGGGAGGCGTTTGTGGGATTCCTTCCGGTGGAAGAGCAGAGCGATCCGGTCGCCGCTTATTATAAACGGCTTACCGGGGCCGATGAGGGGGTAAGGATTGCTGCGGCGAGGGAGTGGAACCGGTGGGATTTGAGTATTGGGTCTCTGAGAATTGATCCAGATGGGTTTTTGGGGCTGGAGGATGTTGCATGGAGCTTGAAGCATGCGCTTATGGAGGCGCATTATGCGGTGCATCATTTTTGGTTAGAGGAGGGGCAGATTTTGAGGAGGGAGAACTTGGAGAAGATTGCCCATATTCCTAGTATGTCTAGTTTTTCGGGTGGCATCGCGTTAGGATCTGACTTTGCTTTATAGCAACTATTATTCAGGGCCGTTATGATATGGTTTGTCCGCCACAGACAGCTTGGGAGTTGCATCGAGGTTTACCTAAATCCAAGATGATTTGGATTGCAGATGCGGGACATACTCCCAAGGTATGGGAATCGGGATCAGATCTGGTGATTCAGTTGCTAACATGATTCATAGGAACCTGGAACGAAGATGGCGCTATTAAAAGCGTGTGATGAGTATTCTTTGGGTGTCAATTGATATGCATAAGTCTTGGAACCTCAACCCCACTATGGACCTTTATAATCCCCAAATTCCCCGCACCTACTGCACCTCTACTCATCCCAGTCACCACTTCTATAAATCTTATCTAGCCCATCATGGAAGCCCTAGAACAATCATATCTCTACGGCACCTCCCCACTACCCCAAGATGCCTCCTTAATCCATTTCAAAACCTACCTCTTTGGCAAACCAATCTCCCATTCCCTTTCCCCCCTCATCCAAAACACCATCTACCAACAAATCCCCTCACAATGGACCTTCCACCTAGCGGAAACAACGGACCCTAAAGTCTTCCAACAAACTCTATCCGATCAGTTCTGTATCGGTACTTCAATTACAATGCCAAACAAACTATCCTTCCAACCCGTCCTCGACGACATAACCGAAGAAGCCCGTCTAATGGGCTCAGTAAACACAACATTCGTCCGCATCGATAAATCCGGTCACCGACGAATAATCGGCACAAACACAGACTGCATCGGGATCAGAGACGCCATCCTGCAGAAATGCCCTGACGCCGTGGGGATGGCACAACAAAAGGCCGCGTTGGTGACCGGAGCCGGTGGCGCAGCCCGAAGTGCTATATACGCATTATGGAAATGGTTCAAGCCTTCCATGATTTATGTGGCCAACAGATCGAAATCAGAAACGGACGAAATGATAGACTGGTTTCGGCAATCTATTCCAGAGTTGTTAATTGAGGATGTGATGCAGGGAGCTGCGACAATTCAGCCGTTTTTTGTGATTGGGACTATTCCCGATTTTGAACCCCAAAGCCAGGAAGAGGTGCTTGTTCGGACTACTATTGATCGTGCCCTTCGCCAATCTCAGAAAGGTGTTACGGTGGATATGTGTTATTCGCCGTCAGTGCAGACGTATCTTTATGCGTTGGCGGAAGATGAAGGGTGGACGGTTGTCTCAGGAGTGGATGTTGTAGTTCGGGTTTGTATTGCGCAGCAGATATTGTGGTTGGAAAAGGCTTTGGATGAACGTGGGGTTCATGATGTATTGGCTGCTGTTCGAAAGACCCAGACCGCGGGACATGGCTGAAATCGAAACTTGTAGTGAGAGGCAGCGTTCTTAAATGTTTCTTCTGATACATAAAGGCAGATTATCAACATCTATGGATATGGCAGATATTCAGTAAAGAAAGACTATATATCATTGTGCCTTACTCTGCTTGCTTGAACAGCGTCGAGGCAACATACCGATAGCCCAGTAGAGTGACAGAATTCAAGATTTAGGTCATTATTCATAAGGCCAAATGGCGGAAATAAACTGAATGAATGCACAATAAGAGCATTCACTCCTTAGCCTCAGAGGACTGTGCGGCATCGCCTGCTGGCTCGGGCTTCTCTGCCTGTGTCTCTTCTGTCTTGGATTCCTCCTTGATGTTGGTGTCGCCAAGAACAATATCACCGTCGTTGTCAGCTGAGCCAGATCCAAGGTCCGCTCTGGCTTCCTCAGCACCACCAGTCACCGCATGTTCAGGTTCCAGGTTCATTTCAACGCCCTTTCCATCCTGGAGACCCATATCCTCTACGCCGACGACTGATGGGCCACGAGCATGAGGAACTTCATCTGATTCCGCAGGTGCGGAGCCAGATATAACTGCATCTTCGCCCTCAGTTGTAGGTGCTAGGTCAGCTTCCTGGGTCTGGCCACCCTCTGGGAGCAAAATTCAGCAAGATGCCTATTGAAATGATAAAGTGAGGGCCACAATAGCTAAAAACATACCTGTTCCCAAGGCGGTAAGATCCCCACCTTCAAATGTCGCGTTATTCAACCACGGAATGGGGGTCAAGAGAGCTCCACCCAGTGACTCGTCACTACCTAAGCCAAGGGTATAATCGGCAGTGAGATATGTCCCAGCGCTGTTTGAAGGATGCAGGAGACCATTTGACTGGTCGCTATTGGCAGGGGTGTTAAATGGGAAGATATCGGCGCCGCTAGTCACAGAAACAACCCGGTCGACCGCGCGAAGATAAGCGGGTAGTGTTTTGTAATGAGCGGTCGGCCGAAGAATGAGTTCCGCGAGTCTCTGGATCGTATGTGGTGGTTTTTCCACAAAGAAAGATTGAATCGAAGAGCGGATGGAAGTCAGAAGAAATGCGAGTGGAGGTGGTAACGAGTTGTCTTCCTGCTGCGCAGATGACTGGGGTTGCGAGTCCGATACGCGCTCAGTCGAGGGTGAGGAGGGTGCCTCGACGCGAGGCGGGGTCTGCGAGTCTCCCGGAACTGCGTTCTCCTTATTACTGCTCTCTGGTGGAACAAAATTAACATCGGTTATTTGGGTCGATGGTCGCGAAAAAGGCTGTGAGTTGAGGGAGCCCGACGGCACCCTGGGCATGGGGAATACATTGTATACGATCTAAGAATCATGTTAGAGCCGTCACCATGATTCAACTTATCGCACGGTTAAGACACACGTATTCGAGCCTTTCCAGAAGCGGCGCCACTATGCCAGCCCATTTCTCTCTAGATCAGAGCATTAGTATCGCGTGCTCCAACGCAATCTCGCGAGTCACAGCTTCAAACATACAAGTCAATCGAGCGACCATTGGCAACTGCCTCGAGGGCTTCTTCGTCTGTTAATTGCTAATTAGCCTAATATGCGCGACGCAGAACTGCACAGAGACTTACCAAGAGACATGGTCGACATGTGTAAGTAAGGAAGTAATGGGCGATCAAGTTACAGGTTGGGGGGCGGTGATAGCTGGTGCTTCTGATTGGCGATTAGTTGATCTTATCGATAGGGTCATGTGACTCCTCCGCGAATTTTCGGTGGAGGGGCAATTGACTCAATTACTTACTCATAGTTGAAATAAGACTTCCTCAATTCATATATCACCACGAAAAATGTGGAACTCCCCCAAGGTCGGAATTCTCGGTGGCGGCCAGCTCGGCCGCATGCTCGTCGAGGCCGCCAACCGATTGAACATCCAGGCCAACATCCTGGACGCCGACAACTCCCCGGCCAAGCAGATCAGCTTCCACGACGGCCATGTCACCGGATCTTTCAAGGAGCGCGAGGCTGTCCGTCAATTGGCAAAGTCTTGCGATGTCATTACCGCAGAGATCGAGCACGTCGATACCTATGCCCTCGAGGAGGTCGCCTCGGACGTCCGTGTGGAGCCCAGCTGGCAGGCTATTCGCACCATCCAGAACAAATTCAACCAGAAGGAGCACTTACGCAACTATGGAATTCCCATGGCTGATCACCGGGAGCTGGTTCAAAACACCCCGGAGGAATTGGCAAAGATTGGAGAGGAGCTCGGTTACCCGTTGATGTTGAAGTCGAAGACCATGGCATATGATGGGCGGGGTAAGAATTACCCCGTGGGCAATTGGAGATGCATACTGATTATTCCTAGGTAACTTCCGTGTGAACTCCAAGGCCGACATCCCCGAGGCTCTCGAGGCACTCAAGGAGCGACCGCTGTACGCGGAGAAGTGGGCGTACTTCAAGATGGTTAGTCATACCCTACAGCCGCAATAAAACCCCGAGGAAATCCTAACTCTTTCTCTATAGGAATTGGCTGTTATGGTCATCAAGACCAAGAACGATGTCCTGTCATACCCCACCGTCGAGACCGTGCAAGAAGACTCAATATGCAAGCTGGTCTACGCGCCAGCCCGGAACGTATCCGACAAGATCAACGAGGAAGCCCAGGCCATGGCCCGGAAGGCCGTTGCCGCATTTGAAGGCAAGGGAGCCTTCGGCGTGGAGATGTTCCTTCTGGAAGACAACAGCCTGATGTTGTGCGAGATCGCCAGCCGAATCCACAACTCTGGCCACTACACCATTGAAGGATGCGGTATGTCCCAGTTCGAGGCCCACATCCGCGCCATCATGGATCTCCCCATCCCCGCCAAGAGCCTCGAGATCCGTCAGCCCTCCATCATGCTTAACATCATCGGCGGCTCTGCACCCGACACCCACCTCAAGGCCGCTGAGGCCGCCCTCTCCATCCCCAATGCAAGCATCCACCTGTACAGCAAGGGTGCTGCTAAGCCCGGTCGGAAGATGGGCCACGTTACCGTCACCGCTGCATCGATGCACGAAGCCGAGACTATCATCGAGCCTCTCGTCAAAGTCGTCGACGATATCCGTGCTCAGCGCACCGATATCAAGACCAAGGCTGTGTCCTCTACCCCTGGCAAGCCCGCTCCCCAGGTTGCGGTAGTCATGGGCTCCGACAGTGATCTTAAGACTCTAGTACCAGGCCTAAAGCTGCTGGAGAGCTACTTTGGCCTCGTACCCGCCGTCGAGATCACTTCTGCCCACCGTACCCCGAACTACATGGCCGAGTACTCTGCTGAAGCTGCCGCGCGTGGTATCAAGGTTATCATCGCTGCCGCTGGTGGTGCTGCCCACCTCCCCGGTATGGCAGCCGCTCACACTGCTCTCCCTGTCATCGGTGTGCCGGTGAAGGGCAGCGTCCTGGATGGCGTCGACAGCCTGTACAGCATTGTGCAGATGCCCCGTGGTAAGTTTCACCACATTCTCAGATCTGAACTCCGCTAATCTATCATAGGTGTCCCCGTCGCAACCGTCGGTATTAACAACAGCATCAATGCCGCTCTCCTCGCTGCCCGTATCATCGGTGCCTTCGACCCCGCCATCCAGCGTAAGGTGGAGGCCTACGCTGAAGAGGCCCGCGCCGAGAACATGGAGAAGAAGGGTACTAAGCTGCAGGAGCTGGGCTGGGAGAAGTACTTTGCGCAGATGTAAATCTGCTCCTTGCAAACTTCGCCCTAGTTTCACAGCCACGCAGATAAAGTGGTACCCAAAGGTAAAGCAAAAAGATTTGGTTTGAATTTGTTTTGCAGAAGATAGACGTTGTCTTCTGCCTGTACAGCGGAAGGCGTTATTATATCAGATTAGACGACAATGAATGACTATCAACAACATTTGAAAGTATACAAAATTATAAAGGACTATTTTGCTTGTAAAATCTAGGGTCAACTGAATTCAGACGGATGGAGATGCCCCTATGGAGAAATTCTCGCGTGCACAATCGATGATCCGGCATATACTTACTAGGTACAAGAAAAGACTCAGCCAGGAGAGTAGACGTCGCCCTTACCGAATAATGCGCATATGTGGATGGACATCTGGATCCTCTACCAAACCCAGTCCCATAGAATGTGGCTCCATTGATGGATCTGTGGCTGAAGCAAGTGGATTACCGACCCACAAGTTACCGCGGCGTCGGGACTAAGAGTCCAGCATAGGGCTGTAACAAGGCTATAGAACTACCTCTGACGAGACTACAAATTTCAAAAACTACAATTCAGATACCATAAGATGACATCGGAACTTGAGTAAAACTATCAATATTGAATGTAGAACAGCGGCGCGGGATATGTATTAGGCAGCCAGCTGGACAACCCATACTCATACAAAAAACAGAACAGGAATGCATAGGGGGAAATCATAACAAGAAACAAAAAAGCCAGACATAAACATCAGCGGGTGGGTTCAGGTCCTTACAGACACGGAGCTAACGCGGAGCTACTATGGACGTCATTCCTTTTGATGACAACTAGTAGTTGAGAGCTGTGCCATTCGTCACCTGGGTGGGGCCGATCTTCATCTCACTGACGTTCTTGCCATTGACGAATGCGTCGTCGACTTCATCGGAGAAGCCACGGGAAGGGTATCCGTCGAGCTTGCTGACATTAGCAGTTGCAGTAGAGCCCGAGGCACCAGCTGCGGCAGCGTTACCGGCAGCACCGCCGGCAACGGCACCGGCGGTTCCGGTGGTGCTTCCTGTGATGGCGCCCTCCGCGGTGGTGTGGGGCTTTCGGGTGACGGAGCCGGCGGGGGGGATGTTGGTGGACTCCGAGGCACTGCCGATGCTGAAGATGGGGGATTCCCAGCGCTCACCCTTGGCTGCCAGGTCGACGTACTCAGTGGCCTTGGTGGAGACACCGCCGGGCAGCTGAATTTCAGGGAACATGGAGTCGTGCATAGTCATAACGGTCTGGACCTTGGTATGCTTGACGACGGCCTCGGCTTCCTTGGCCTTAGCTTGGCTGCGGGCGCGGATAGCATCTGCGTAGCGGGAGAACATGCTGGGGGCGTTCTCGGGATCTTCGCGGGCAGCCTCGGCGGCCTTCTTGGCTTCGATGGAGATCTCGTTGGCCCATGCATCGCCCTTGTTGAAGGCTTCGCGGATCTGGGCTTCGACAACCTTCTCCAGGGCAGGGCGAACGACGCGGAAGAGCATAGGCTTGAAGGTGGAGAAGAGGACCTTGTGCTTGGACTTCTTCAGCTTGATGTTGAGGTTGTTGATGTTGACGGAGACCTTGTCGAGCTTGACGATGTGCTGCTTGTCGCCCTTGTTAACAGTGGAGGCGGCAATCTTGAAGCCAAAGCCTTCACCGCTAAGGATGATGTCCATGACACCGATGTCGGTGATGGAGGGGAAACCCTGCTTCTTCTTAATGTAGTAGCTGACATCACGCAGGTCAGCCTGGATACCAGAGGCGGCGATCATGATCTTATTGTCACGCTTGTTGGAGATCTTCTTCCGGCCCCAACGGAAGTAGTTGTCGCTGCCAAACTCGACCACATTAGGCATGAGGTTGTCACTCTCGATCACGAGGTTTTCGACCACAACATCAACCGTAGGGTCAGAGACCTCGATACGGGGAATAGGCACGTAGCGCACGTTCTCGAAAATGCCGGGCAGGATGATGTCACGGAGATCCGTGAGCAAGTGCTTCTTGAAGACAACCTTGCCCCCAGCATCGCGACCCAGGTCCTTGAACAGAGTCTGAACTGAATCAGCCAGAGCCTTGTTGCGGGGATCCTTGTCGAACTGCTCTGCCAGGAACTTCATCTCGTCGAGGATGCGGTCACTGTGGGAGCGGTAGCGCTCACGGATCAGGTAACGGCCCTTCTCGTACAGCTCGTTCCACTGCCTGGTAGCCTCATCCTCCATGATGAAACCCTGTTCACGCAGGCATCTGCGGATGTATGTGTCGATGTTCTTGAACCAACCGCGCAGCTCAGGATCCCTGTCAGCATCACGGTAGATATTGTTCAGGGACTCGAAGAAGTCAGCCAAGGAGGTGTTGTTAGCGAAGCGCTCGATGAGGGTCTAATGAGTTTAGCATCTGGATTTCTGTGTAGTTGCGTTAACACTCACGCGCAAGTTGGTCTCAACAGCCTGGACACTGCCATAGGAGCGCACATCCTTGACGGCACTACCGCTCTGGGTACCAACTTCTTTGGTATGTCCAGCATACTTCTCAGCGAGCTCGAGAAGGGTTTCAATGGCTTGTTGGTCTGTATTTGGTCAGCGTTGACTTCCCAAAGATTGATGCAATACATACAGTCGGCATGGCCTTGGACCTCGATGATCATTTTCTTCAAGCGCCAGATGGTCTGCTCGCGGCGCTCCTTGGGGATCTTCTCCGCTAGGTATTCCTTGGTCTTGTTGGCATATTTCCGAGTACGACTCTTCTCCGACGGCGTAACAGAAGCGTCATCGGCGCCTTCGGCGTTTTCAGCAATGGAAGCAGAAGCAAGACTTGCCTTGTCCTAGAATGGCATTAGTGCAAATCTCACAGAATGAAACGATATGAGAACTGACCGCCTTGTTTTTCTTCAAGCGGCTTTTCATATCCTCCTTGGAAACATTGGGCTTCTCGTGCCAAACGTTCTCCTCGGCGGGCGTGTCGATCTGAGCGAGCTGATCCTCCGATGGGCGCACTTGGTTGGCAGCCTTCTGGGAAGCATCGGCGGCTATATCGCGGAGCAGAACAGTTGCATCGCTCACTAACCGACGTTAGCACGACCTCGACATCCCCTGGTGATACTCACGAATCTTTCGGAACTCTCCGTTGGTAATCAAGAGTGTTCCCAGAGTCTTGAGACCCTGCAGGGTCTTCTCGCCATCCTGCTTGCCAGACTCCTTGGTGATAGGCACATTGGGAGTCTTGATATCGCCGGCGGTGATCTGCTGGGCTTGCCAGATGAATTCCTGCAGAAGTTCACCCTCATTCTTGGTAAGCAGCATTAGCTTAGCCTGCTCAATGACGTTGCGCAGATCTTCGAGGAGAACTTTGCCATCGTTGGAAAGATCGGCCGGTGGCGATGAGAGGGCCTTGGAGGCAAGGGCACTGTTCAAGGCAACATCACACTGCTTGTTCTGTAGGGAGTAGAGTTCAGTATAGGCGCACAATTATCGCGTTGGGGCGATTGGAACTAACAGAGGGAAGCTTGCTGTTTTTGAAGGCTGTAGAAGTATGTATTAGCGACTTTTGGTCCTCTTCGACAGTGGAATAACTCACCATGGTAGATTCCAAACAGCTGGAGCTTGGCGTTGATGTCCTAGTGCAATACAATTAGCGACCGTGTCGGTCTTCTTGAAGACTTATTCTCACCTGCTCCTTCTGTTTGGTATTGGTTGGACGATTCACGGCGGTAGTCATAATGAGGACCCGTGATATCTGGGGAACACGATGGGTTATGCGAGAAAACAAATTCTAATGAGCATTAGTGGAAGTCTGAAGGTTTGCAATATGAACAAACAGAACATACAAGGAAAGGGTGAGATTAGCAATTATACTAAAACAAGGGGGTATCACTGGAATGTTGGTATAGGGAGTATAGGGAGGAAAGAATTGGGTCAGGGATGGACGACCATATAAAATAAAAATCAAATCCAATAACCAAGGAATAGAGGGAAAGAGTAGAAAAGGGAAAGAATAAAAGTAGATCAGGCTTTACAGCTTCACTACGTAGCAAGAGTGAAAATCGATCAATACGCAACCAAATACTGACGTCACTGTGTTGTGCCACGACCGGACTAACATTCCTTCCAATGATTCTCGACCTTAAACGATTACCATCTTTCTGTTTGTCCTATTTCTTATATCTCGTATCAGTAAATTGATATAGACCTTTGTTCCAGTGTACGAAGAGACTTGTAGCCTTCAAAACAAATATGTAGCTTTGAAGGGAGAGCTGTACTAGATTCTCCCCATTTTGCCCCTCTTGAGTGGGAACAACGCACTAGCGTACCTTAGCGTCTCCACGTTAAACCCCATCGAGCTTAACGATCCGCACACTCTTACAAGGCTGGATCGCCCTTGCTCTTCGTCTCCAACGCTCTTGGCCTGTGGCTCAATTTAGGTCAAGGGTGGGGTATTCGGGCTTGAATTCAAATTGCCCAGACCTTTTTTTTTTTGCTCTTCCATCAGCTTGACGTCAATACGACGAGACCTCCTGATAACTGATCGGAAACGGCGACGTGTACTGCATACTGCAACATGCAATTATGTATTAAGTAGCGGTACTAGCTGCTTTTTGCGCCCCCATTTGCATAAGATTAATGTTTCCCACATTTGGATCAGCACACGATCTCACATAGCGGTGTTCAAACTTGCGTAACTTGGGTAAGAACCTTGGAATGGTTCGAACTGCGGAGAGATCGACCTATCTCTGTGGCTTGAAGTGGCTGGAAGAGGCGGTGCAGCCCCATCCGAGCTTGACAAATCTTACTTTTAGTGATGTAACCCTCTCCATCTATCCCTTGATACCCCCTTTCTAAAACTTCACGGCAAATTTAAACGATGAGATTTATACTCCATACTCAAACTCGGATTTTCTGCCAAAATGAAAATTGATTATCTCCCAATTCACTTAAATCTCCGTATCTCTTGATTGGAGTCGCAAGTCTCTATTCACAGCTTCTGTACATCCTTATCCGTGAAACTCAAACCTTCTATTTATCCCAATACCGCCGACTATCCTGTACAACCCTCTCTTCCCATTCCCCCTCAACAACAGGCCCGATAACCTCAACCACAAATTGCCCCTTCCCTAGGACCTCTCGGCAAGGCATATCCATCGTAAGATTCTCCTCATTGCCATCCCCAATCACGCCCTGCAACGCTTTCTCCGAAGCAAGGTAGACCAGCCGCCCGATATGTGCCCAGTAGATAGTCCCACTGCACATTGCGCAGGGTTCCCAGGTTGAAACCATCGTGCAGCGTGCCAGGTAGTCCCAATCGTAATTGTCTGCTGCGTTGCGCGCGAGTTCGCATTCCGCGTGTCGGACGTGAGAGAGGGAGAGGGAGGTCATTAGCGTTGTTGTGTTATCGGGGGCGAGGAGGAGGGCGGCGAAGGGGCGTTTGGAGTGGAGGTCTTGAGCGGAGCTTTGAAGGGCTAGGCATTTTGATGCACTAGCTTGGAGTTGGGATGGGGTGAGAGGGATCAAGGACATTGTTTGCGTTCTTTCAAAGTTGTGAGATGACAATTGGTATGCTCTTGTAGGTGAGTTGCGGTATGTTCCTGGTGGCCTTGGATGCCCGGCGATGTCCGACGATACGGAAATTGCAGGCCTGTTTCCCCTCATTTGTCTTTACGGGTTGTTACGGGACTAGTTCTGTGCCAAGAGTGATTTCGTGTAAACATGTGATGGTTTATTGGGATTGATATATACAAGGTCCCGAAGATTATTCTATATTATATACTGAAAGGTCATTCATTCATCAGGCCAAAATTTCGTCTCTTTCGGCCCTGGCCCTGGACGTAGATGTAGGGGTGCCCGAAGAGCTTCGATCATGAGAAGATTGTTTCGACGACGCACGAATCCGCTCAGTTGCAACACTCTGTGCCGAATCCTCGATGATACGTGCCTGGCTGTCGCTATCCGCGGGCGGCTGATGAGGACGGAAAGAAAGATCCACAAAATCCGATAGGTCGGTAGGAGCCGAGTTGCCGCTGCTCATCTTCTCCGCGAAGACGACGAGTCTGTTCAGGATGGCGTATTCCAGCTTGAGCTTCATGCTGTACACCATTGCCTTCAGGGAGAACTGAATATCTGACATGCCAGTGTATTGAACGGCGATAACGGCTGCGTCCATGAGGACCATGGAGAGATTGACGACGAGGAGTTGGATGAGGATGCCACGGTAGTGGCCACGGGGGCGGAGGTTCAGGAGTCGGACGGCTTCGAGGGAGTAGATACCCGAGAGGATGACTTCTTGGAGCGAGAAGCCTATGAGCTGGATGCGCTCGAAGACGTTGAAGCCACGGAGGAAGATGGCAGATTCGTTGGTATGGCTGCCGAGTTCGAGGACGGAGCCGGGGATGTGGAAGATGATCGCGTCGACGATGATCATGATGAGGGTTGCGCGGAGGATCTTGGGGTTTTGGACGACTAGGTGGAGTCGTGACCAGAGGACCAGCGACTGGCCGGTGACCATGCCGACCCAGGCGACGAGCTCCATGGCCACTGGGAAGCAGTTATCGTAGATATCGTATATGATGAGAAGGTATCCGAGGCCAAAGGGAATAATGCTGATTGATGCAACAAGCAGACACCAAAAGTAAAGACCGCCATATCGCTTGAAGGTTGCGAAGCAGAGGACAATAAGTTCTAAAGCGTTGTACCAGGCGACTCCAATCAGGACGGCGACCGCGATATGCTCAGCAGAACCGTTCGTCGCCGAGCGTCCGGCAAGGCCGAAATTTCTGCCGGGAATGATATCGCTCGACATGAGGGCATATTCAATCTGTGGTCGTGTGCGTGAAGGTCGCGTGGCCGGGGGAGCGGAATTACAAAAGAGACATGGCTGGAGCCAGAGTGATAGAGGAAGGACAGGTGAAATCTATTGAAGGATTAAAAGGCGATCATATAGACAATGTATATGAGGGGTTAGGTGTGCCCCAAAATTTAGAAACAAGGTCGAGCAAAAGGAGCAAAAAACGAGATAAGAGGCGAAGAAAAGGTACGAAGTGGAGAGAACCAGCCCCATGGCAGATATGACTTCAACATCATTGGTTCCTGGATTAAAAATATTGTGGGGGCTTTTTGATGGTGTAAACTTCTGCCACGAGCTGACAGGCAACGGGTCGGCTGAACGCTAATAATTTCCCCGAGAACGGCCGATTCGATGGATTAGTCGCCTTCGAGAAACCCAGAATGACTTCCTTCGATCATAAATCTTGGAATGTGAGACCATAGTAGACATTTCCATGGGTACGTCGAATCCTAGGATATGCTCAGGTTCCTTGGACCAATTTACATGGAGATTCGGTGTTCACGGAGATAAGAGTTTACGGAGTGGCCAATTGTTGTCCTTAGTCAAGTTGGCAAATAGTACTACCTGGGTAAGTAGACCGGGCGCATGAAAAGTTAAATGCGTCATGTTAAACTATATCTGACACTTCGTCATCCCGAATCTTGAATTATAGACCGCCTGCTTTTATCATGTTACTGATCCCTGATTTCCTGAGTTTTAACACAACGTTGCAAAATTTGCGAAGTTATGTTTATGCAAAAGGCGCGCCGAGGCCTAATAGGGGTGTACGATATGGACTGTGCATGGTAAGGCGAGTGCATGGAACTATTAGACTAATTTCTAACTGAGCCCACGTACAAGTTGCCCAATCATCAGGAGTCAGCCTCACCATTGAGTGACTACTTGGCACCAAATTTGGCTTCTGGACGAAACAATATGAATGTGGGCTCTTTGGCCTGAAACATGGGTCAGGGATTTTTACAATAATATGAAATCTCTGTGGCTTATTGACGGTTCAGCATGTCACAGTCTGAGGTTCAACACCCTTCTAGTGCCTGAAACATAGAAACATAGTAGTGTTATCGTCCTATATACAGGGTTGTCCGCTTAGTTGTCGAATCTCCGACAGATCGATGGTTGACAGGCGCTTGGCTGCGAAAGCTGATTGGCTCTCTTTTAGACAATCACAACACCGACCTCGATGAAGATAACCTCCATGTATCTGTACCAGTCCTCTTTGTCAGTTTGAAGGCGAGAAGGAATAAACTTATATTGATGACAGAACTATTTCTAACTTGAATCCATAATGCTATTTCACTCGAAACAAGAGAGCCGAATGAAAGATCATGATGAAGATGATAAAAGTAGTTTCCCACTTTCTGTTAGGCGCCTTGAATTTGCATGGTTTCCAGGCATCATAACAGTCGAAAGTCTACCTAGTCGTTAGCGAGGTAGATTTCCAATTATCGCTTCCGTCTGCAATATCGTATAGCCACTCTAATGATGCGAATGTAGGGTGATGCTAGCAAGCTCACTGGACGCAAGGGCGAGGAGAATAAGAGATCTTCCACCATGGAGTAGCCCTCCATGATTGATTCCGGTGAACCAAGCCATAATTTGAACAGGTCACCGAACGGATCAAGGTTCGTTTTTGGCGCTGAAAAACTAATGGAGAAGTCATCGCGCGATATTTGACTGATGTCCATATGAATCTCTTTGAGTGAGCTTTCGATGTAAGCTACGTCGTCAACGGACGAAATTCGCTTCAGGGTCAAGGTGATTTCATGGCTAAAAGTGGAACGGCCCTTTCCATGATTTATAATAGGAAAGTCGTATGTAGTAGCTTGAAGGAAATGGCATAAAGGATGGAAGATAATATCGAGCTCACCTCGGTGGCGTGAGTGCGTAATTTAACTCTTTCCCAAACCTTTCTCGTCTGGGCTCCAGCCAAATTGACCACGGATTTGTTGCCTGTTGATGTTATGCAGGTTGATCTTGTTGGGGATAAGCGCAAAAGTGCGCAGTTGTCCAACATGTCCCGGCATGGATCGGTGATCAATGAATGTGAAAATAGGCCGCTAGATAACGCCATCATCAAGACCGAAAGTCACACGTCGACGAGCTGGGCGTTAATTGACTCTTGTCTATCAGCGAGAAAACGCTTTGCTGCCTAGAATATATCTTGCTATCGAATCGGAGTAACAAAAATGCATCAGTTGTCATTTGAATTATTTTCCCTCCCTAGAAGCCTCTTACATATTTTGTCGAGGGTATTATCCAATCCTGACGGGTCCTGATATGGCGCGGGTGCATAACAGGTTCAAATATCCTTCTGGCGTGGTATTCTCGTCGAGTATGCAAGGTTCCCCGCTCAGATGGTCGAGCTTATATATATCCAACGAGTTGACGGCGCCTCTGGATCACAGACTACTGTATTGGTTAAACAAGCCACTTGATTCTCGGGGTGAAAATTACAACGATAGTCTGTCACATGTCCACATTCACCCCTTGGGTAGGTGCACCGCGGACTTTTTGGACACACATTAAAACCCCACTTGTAAAAAGAAGGGACACTATTTATTATCTTATCTTGGCTGGAAATATCATATATTCACTATAATACTTTGACATACTCTGTTTTCTACTCTGTTTTCCTTAACGCTGTGCTCTTCTCACATCCTTATCTAAATTTCGAATAATATAGTCCGACAAGAAAGCCTCCCACAACCCACAGCACAGCCCTCTTCCAACACCCGAGCAGTACAAAGTCTTCATATCAGAGCTCAACACAGTGGCCTACGATCCTCTAAAACCCTCCAAGCGATCCCACACAGGTATGTTCGTTGAACTCAGACCGGAGAATATCGAAGGAGACCTCTTCCACGTCAATGAAGAGGGGCATACGGTTCGAAGTGAAAGTTAAGTATGCTCCTAGAGCGTGCATGCATTTTCACAGAACCGAGATTGGATGGATTCACAAAGTCAGTCATTTATGAATAAAGGTTATCTTGCAAGCTTTGCCCACACCAACCAAACAGCAGGGAATTGAAAGTTGGAACAATGATCCAGCTAAGCGAAATAAGCTTGCTTGGACAAATGAGAATAGGGAGCTTTACGGGCCAGAAGAGCAATGACGGCCAATCATGAAATGCAATGAATGGACCCATCAGCTTACAATTCCGAAGTTGCGACGAAGAAATTTTGCAGTGCTAATTTGAAGGATCGGTTTGTCAACGCGATGGACTCACCTGCTTGCCATATGATCCCCAGCCTGTGTTAAGCTCAAATAGTGCCTGCATTTCACAGGTCCTCAGACTCAAATTGTATTCAACTCAAATTCTTCATTTCACTATAACCCACGCTGGCACTAATTAGCCTTTAGGTTTCTTCTGTTGAACTCATTCTGGACAGCATAATCCGCAGGGACTGGGTGGTTGGCATTCAATCCGATAGCGTGAGCCAAGACCAGCACCAATCCATGGAACTGGTCTACGACCACGGGCCAGGATCGCGGAAGCACGGGTTTGTCCCTGACCCAAACATCAGCCATTGGTCTGCTCAACCACGGAATTTACGGGATATGTGGATCGATAGCGATCCGATCACATCGTGAGTCTTTCTGGCGCTTTTGTTGGGAGAGAAGCAGAGTGGGGGCTACTAGCCAAATTTAATCGTCATCCCAATCTAGCTTTGGGTGCTGATCGTGGCAAGCTAATTACCTGCTTTGTATCGGAAAATGCCAGAGCAAAAAATTAGGGTTCACAGATATTAGGGATTGTCGCTCTAGATCAGGGTGTTGGTTTAATGCTGACGGAGAATCTCCGGAGTTGCAGTGGAGATGATGACATTTCAACTAACTTGGGCTCCGACGATGGAACATTCGATTTCATGCGGGCCATTACGCTGGGATTGACTATTGAAAAGGTTGTACATGCAGTTTCTGGACCATGAAATGGACTATTGGGAGACTACTCCATATGCGAAAATTCTTCCTTCTGCCCCTGATACAGTACATACGATGATGCAGGTGGCATAAATACTAGATCGATCTTGAAAATCAATTGCCGACAGTGGCTTAATTAGCTTGCCAACCTGGGAGTAACAGTGGCGATCAACTTGTCGGAATTGTTCGGTTTTTCGGGGGTTTCTACCAACCCACCCGGAACTGCCAATGACATCTTGTTATAAAACGCCACATCAAGGGGGTCACGTTCAAGGAAGGCAGAATCCGGAGCGATCCAAACTGTAATGCAGATCTGCAGCTTTCTAAACCAACGTGGATCTTCTGGAAGCCCCACTATGGGGCTCTATTGGCCAATTGAGACGCTTTGATTGGTTACTGGTTCTTTCTACAGCTTTTTGCCTTTCTCGAGAAACCTTAGCAGGAGGAGCTCGGCAGTTTGTTTACGAGTGCAGAGGCCTCCTGATCTCTTATGTTTGTTTACTTTCTAGTAAAAAATATAAAAAGGATGGAGGAGGGCGGAGAAAATTTATTCATACGGGTGGATGTTGCTGATGACGTTCTCCACTATGTAAACCTGTCAGCAGCATAACAGTCACTCTTCCAGTTGAAAGGCGTGACAAGGTTCTGTGCAGTCCAGAGAGATCTGCACTATCGATTAGTAGTGAAGGAAATGAGGGGCCGCATGGCCCATATAAGCTTACCACTAGCGATGCTAGGTAAGCCTTTTGGGAACCCTTATCCACTTCTCGAAGGGTACCTGCAGATCACAATTTGGAGAAGCGGCTTCACTGCCCTGCGGAGCTCCGGTGGTATCCGGGTTGTTGATATTCAATAATTTTTTACGCATCAATTTCCTCTTTCGGGTGCGAAGCACTTATGGTAGAATTGCCCCTTTGGTGACTTTTGCAGTGTTTATGTGTAGTTGATAGGGCTGCTAGATCGTATCCGGTATGCACTGAACTCATTATCATGCAATGGACTTCAAGAACATTTGGCTGAACATCGGCTCCGCCTGGTTTTAAGGAAATCAACCCTGTCATCGAGGATAAAACTTGGCTGATTTAGGGGTTTACAGTGAATCCACAAGACCCTGTTCTGATCCGTATTAAGTTTGACGTCAAGTGTACTATCTGTCTAGGTCCACTTCTAGTAATTTCAAATTTCCCGACTCTACAGCTAGCTCGATGTTGGCCCGCCTGAATAATTGGGGCTTGAGAAGTTTTCATTTTGATCGTATAGATCGCCGATCGACGATATTTTGTATAAATACAGGAACCTGCTCTTGATTCTTCTTTCTTTCTTCACACTCTTCCACAAGTCACTCCTTAGTCAATCCGACTCTAGTCATTCTTTAAATTCCAACACAATGAAGACCTCTTTCGCCACCATTCTCGCCGCTCTGGCCGTCAGCGCTCTCGCTGTCCCTACCCCTACCACCGGTCTGGGATCCCTCGCCGGTCTCACCAGCCTCACTGGTGACCTGACCAAGCTCGAGGGTCTCGACGGCCTTGCCGATGTCCTCAAGCTCGGTAACGTCGCCAAGGAGCTCAACTTGAAGGACCTCCCCGTTGTCACCAGCCTGGGTGACCTGACCAAGCTGCTCAACCTCCCCTCTTCCGCCTCTGCCTCTAGCACCCCCGCTGTCCAGGATGGTCACCTCGTCCAGGACCTCGGCCCCCAGCTGAACAACGTCCTGACCATCACCGGCACTGACCTCAAGCCCCTGCTCATCGAGTTGAGCCCCGAGGTTACCGCTCTGGTCTCCTCCCTGGGTCTCGGTGCCCTCGGTGTCCCTCTCGGCTCCGTTGTTGCTTCCGCCAGCTCCCTCGGTGACCTTGTCACTGGTCTTGGCCCCACCGTCGACGGCCTTGTCACCGTTGTCGGTGCTGACGTTGGTGCTCTCCTCATCTCCCTCTCCCCCGAGGTCGCTGCCCTCGTCTCCGGTCTTGGTCTCCCCACTGTCGGTGTTCCCGTCGGCACCGTCCTCGCTACCGTCGGTAGCTCCCTGAAGAAGCGCACCCAGATCGTCGGTGACCTCGCCCCCGAGGTCAAGGAGATCCTGACCGTCACTGGCCCCAACGCCAAGGAGCTGCTCATCAAGCTCTCCCCCGAGGTTGCTTCCCTCGTCTCTGGTCTCGGTCTCCCCTCCGTCGGTGTCCCCGTTGGCGAGGTTGTCAAGACCGCCGCTAATGTCGGTGACCTCCTCGTTGACGTCTCCACCCCCCTTGAGAACCTCCTGAAGGTCGTCAACAAGGACGGCTCTGCCCTCCTCATCCAGCTCTCTCCCGAGGTTGCCTCCCTGGTCGCTGGCCTCGGCCTCTCCGCCACTGGTGCCTCCATTGGCTCCGTTATTGCCACCGTCGGTGCCAACCTTTAGATTAGATAAGTCATTACTTATCTAGTTGTGGGCTTTGTTTTTACGCAGCCATGCACAGCGTTTTTGGGAGCTTTCTGGATACCCCACAACATTTTCTTGTGTATACTTTGGGACACCGTAAATGGTGCTTTCTTTTATGAGTTTTAGAAGACCTGTCTTCACGTTCCAGTCTTCATTATATTTTTTTATTCTTAATGTTATCATACAACCATTGCTCTCGAGCGGAATTTTCATCAAATATTACCCTCAGCTGCTGAAAAATAATTTAAAAACATCCATTGTATCTGTAATCCATGAATATTCTTCGTGAATAGATATTCACTTAATTAATTTCAGAGAACTATTTAGCATTTTCATTATTCCCCGCGTTTAATCTGAAAACTTACACCATAGCCAATGAATAATGGTTTTCTTAGCAACTAAATTCTAGGGGTAAAATGCTCCGAGATATCCGAATATAGAAAGTGTCACTCTTATTCATAAGGCAAAGTCTTGGATTACAAATCGGTTGGTTTTCTGAAGAGCAAAAGAAAAGGTAATGGGCCAAAAGAAACGAAACATACTGCCAAACTCGGACACTCCCGTCATAGCTGCCAGTGGCAAACAAGTTATTCACTGGACTGACAGAAACTGATCCAATAGCTGAGTAAAGGAATTTAGCAGATGTTGATTCTAGGCTTGGAGATTTTTTGCATACCTGTTCCCACCAGTACATAGAGGCTCGTCTGGCAGTTTCCGGCAATCGGGTCCCAGAACCCTACGCTGTGGTCGTCACAGCCACCCACTAGCCATCGAGATTCATTCGTCATGTAGGCGCTCAACACAGGCTTATAATCTTCAAATCAGCACGCATACATGGGATTTATTCAGAAGGAACTGACATTTGAGATCTTGATTCCGCAAATGCAATCGATGAAATCCTTGTACTGACACTTCCACAGTGTGATTCCATGATAATGTCGAAAAATTACCATCACATCGCAGCTGTTGGAGATAGAGATGAATAACACAACGATGGTTGTCCGTTCCGATCTCCTGGGAATCTGCAGGGCATATATCGGGATTCCATTAGTCATGTCCCATGACTTTATCTGGCCATCCGACGAAGTGTTTACTAAGTAGTGGTTATCATATGAGAAAGCCAGGTCGTAAACATCAGAGTTTATGTCAAAGTCGTTATAGTTGTGATCTGGGGCAAGGAGATGAACAAGGGTTTCAGGGTAATATCCCGTACCAGCACAGTCCCCTCGGTGCTGCCAGAGGCAAGGGAACGACTATTTTCGGAGAATTTAAGAATTGGATCGAGCCTGTGTGTGTATCAAAGGCCTGCAGGTTATTGTGACTGACTGTGTCTGAGGCCGCATCTCGAATCTATAAGCCATATTATCAGCCCTAAGTACGTAGGAAATCCCAGAACTAATTGGATACTTACCGTAACTTGGTTAATTCCAGCCGCTGTTGCGATTAAATTTGCCATCTGGACGGAACAAAAGTTTTTGTTACTAATTGCTGACTCGTGACTCATGGGTTCAAATTCGAGGATTGCCACACTTTGGCCAGTTGTGACATCGAATGCCTGTGCAGCCTCTTTGTGAGCAGTGGCCAGGTATCTGGCAGCTTGGCGGAATTGGACATAGTAAGGAACACTCTCATGGGAAATTCTATGCAATAGCTTGACCTTAAGCAAACGCTGAGCTTTTGAATCAAACACCGCATGCCAGTCTAAACCCTTCGGCTTTAGCCACGCAGGAAGGTGATTAACAACTTCCGAAGTATAGCGATATGAGATCCAAATACCGCTTTGGAGAGAGCCTTGCCAAAGGGTCCTTAGTATTGATATCGGCTTTACGATCGAGAAGAATCTGAACGAGATTTCCATGTCCTTGAAATGCGGCTGCACTGATTACATTTCCGTGCCGTGGGTTTCGGAAATTGACATTGGCTCCATGGTCGAGGAGAATTAGCACGGTCTTTACAGGCCCTCCGAATGCCGCTGTGCTGAGTGCATTTCTGATGCCAATTTTTCATGGATCCAATCTCCACTGCTCTAAGAGCCCCGTAGATAAGTGGTCATAATGTCATTCAAATCTAATGAAGTCCCATCTGAGATGCACAGTCTAAAGGCGATTGGATTAAATACATTTTGTGCACATGTTCAGTGTAAGCCTCAAGTTCGTAACGATAGTCACGAAGCACTATCAAGCCTTGAAATGCCTGTTCTCGGCATTGAACAGTCTTCTGACTAGGATTTCAACCTTTGTACTCCTATCTGTATCCCGAGAAATTGCATAGTGATAGGACTTGTACTGGCAGGAAATAGAGCAGATGGAAACCCACCTAAGTTGATGTAGACACCGTTATGAATATAATATGATTTATCGTCGAAAGTTTTATAGGCCTGTTTGTGGGTGTCACTTTGCAGAGGCAGCGTTGTGATTGAGGGTTGCATCGGGGACCTGTAGTCAGTCGCGAATTCTCAAAGAGATATGGATTACATTTAAGCGTTCGAAGAGTGGTTTGAGATCCAGAGCCTTATCCCCGGTCGCTTTCTGGTCATGAAATTGCAAAATATCTAGGGCAAAGGACAGGTTTGCGCGAATAGATGTTCCCATCAAGGTTCTGTGGGATGCCTATTCGGAATTTATATGCCACACGACGCTTCGCAGTCTTAATCCTACCGACTACTCCACCTGCTGACTCTTTCTTGATTTTGTGACATTCTGCTTGAAGTTCTTCCATAATTTCATCGCAGTCCTGGACTGCCTTTTCGATTCTTTGGACTAGGTCTTGTTCATCGGCCCGAAAAGTGCGTTTTTGAAGCGTAACGTGGAAAGCACTGCAAGACCTTGAAGCTTTTCTGAAGCTCTTGATACGTCTGTGTCTTGGTTCTTGTAGGCGTAGTAGAAATCTATAAGAGTCTGGAAGACCTGGAGGCCGAGTTGGAGCAGGCCTACAACACTGGCCGCAACGGAAACACCATTCATTGCAAGAGATTTCCTTGAATTTTGCATTTAGCAGTTGGAGATCAAACAGAAACAAGATAAAGAGGTGGGAGAAACTGGCAAACTCCTCGACTTTCAGGTAAATAGTACTTCGTAAGCTCCGGGAAGGTGCGGCTGAAAAAGCGGGGTCGATTACGTCGATGCCCAACGGCAACAACGGAAGGCGCATTTATATGGAGAGAATGTAGTGGGGAACTTTGTATTCTTTAAACTATATACAATTTGACTGGTATACCCAAGTGCTCAGAGGGAGCGATCATTGTTCTTATCAATGTTGGCAGGTTAGAACAGTCAACTGGTGCGAGGGAGAATGATAAGCTTACACATCACATGATAAGTAACCTACAATTAACGAACTAAAGCCTGTCTATGGAGTCCTTAAATATCAGGTGTCTACCCTGTTCGTCGACTCGGGTTGCCCTGTTTCTCCAAGTCTCAGATTGATTAATTAATGAGGGGGCGCGAGCGAGATTCAAGACTCTATTTTAACCTCTTCTGTGGATTAATATATGCTAAAATGTGTCACTGATATCATTTACTATAAATTATATTTGGAAAGCTAAGATTATAGTAAGACTCGACTCTTTTCGAGTCAGTACTTAACATTACCGGTATTTAAAGGATTGGAGAATTTTAAGATCGGGTCGAAAGTACAAGGATGATCGGGTACTTTGACTCAAATTAAGCATCGATTCATGCATACGATTACGAAGAAAAAAAACACAATGAAATCATAGTCAAAAATACTCAAATGATCGTCAGACCGACATTTAGCGTGTCGGGGAGCCGCGGTTGGACCCAAGCCCAAATCCACTCAAATAAATGAAATATGCTTGTGATTCGGTCTTTATCGCATTCGAGCATTCGAGTATTCGAATATCGTCTGGAGGCCAAGATGTAAAGATGTGGGGGATGTGGTCCACTTTTGACCCAAACCAACATTTGAACGGAGTTAAAAGATCCAAGGCTTTCAGCTGAGCCTCGTCTCTTCAAGTGGATATAGTGGACATTTGCTGGTTCTCTTTTTGTTTCATATTGAGGATTTTGAGAAATTCCGATACGTTTCATTTGAAGCCCAAAATCTCATTCCCTAATCTCTCCCCACTTTCCCACTCCCACGATATTATACAGCCTCGTCTCGTCTCTTTTTTTCCCCCCTCTCCGTCGCTTCCAATCTCCTATTCCCTTCGATCCAGATCTGGACCGAGGCCCACGACCCATTCCAACCCTATTGTTACCCAGTTTATCCGGTTTTTTTTTGCCCATCAAAAGTGGCTTTTCTTTCCATGTCGGTGTTTTGAATGGGGCCCGTCCCCCTTGCTAACCCGGATTTAAACGTTCCCAATACCGGACCATGTCGACCTCGTCACGGGTATCTGCATTGGTGAAACGGATTTGAATTGCTCTCTAGACTTAATTTTACTTGATTCATCTCGTCCAACCTTCTCGCATGTGACCTTCTCTCTCTCTTTCGATCCTCACTCCCCCGGGTCGTGGAGGTCAACCTACCCCCAAGCCATGACCCATCCCTCTCAGCCGTCCCCCGGCCAGCTTTCGCCGGAGTCGCCCTTTGATCCACCAGACGGTCGCATCGCTCACACCCTCACCGCGTGCACCAGGTGTCGCCAGGTATGATGCAATGGATACCCCTCTTCCCCAAACTCAATCCTCCCCGCGATCCAACTTGACATTGAACATTGGGGATATGAGGACCCCAAATATCACTTGAAACAGATCACCCAGTGCTGACTCATTGGCCCACAGCGGAAATCTAGATGTGACCCTGGGATCCCCCGATGTGCGCCTTGCGAACGAAGCAATGCTAAGTGTGTTTATTACGACTCCACCCGCAACACCACCATACCACGGACCTATATCGTAAACCTCCGCGAAAAGGCACGCCAACTCGAGAAAGAGCTCGCCGCTGCCGAGAAAGATATACAGCATGCTGCCGACGCGGAGCTCATGGTGCGGGGCGCAGGTCGCATCCGCTTTCAGGAGAATGACGAGCCTCGGTACCTGGGACCCTCCAGTGGTATTGCTATGACCCGACTGGTCATGGAGATGGCCAAACAGAATACAGACTCGAAAAGCATCAAAGATGTTGTCCCCGAATTCACCGCCCAAGAAATCAAGGCCGCTTTCGCCAAGGAAGACTCCAAGCCGACCTCGAAAGTGTACCCCATGATTAGCTCGATTCCGCAGCCCGACCTGCCCGATCGCGTCCTCACATACAAGTTGATTGATTTCTTTATCATTAAAGGTACATGGGTTTCAAGACCTCCGTGTTTGTTTGGATGACTAACTCTTTCATCTCGGTCCTTTCTAGCCCAGGCACTACTGCCAGTCTTACATGAACCAACTTTTAGACAAGAAGCCGACGGGGTCTTGAATGGCTCGACTGATCCCTGCCATAACTTCCAGTTGCGCATGGTCATTGCGATTAGCATGCAAAAATTTAGCCCAAAATTTGCCGGTCTCGCGGATAGCTTTTATCTAGCCGCGTTGCCATATCTGGAACCCATTCTCAAGAAAATGGACTTGAGGACTTTGCAATGCTTGGTCCTAATTGCTCAGTATTCCATGATAACACCGACACGAACGGCGGCATATTGGGTGGTAGGGACGGCCATGAAGCTATGCCAGGACCTCGGATTGACCGAAGAAGCCACCATCACAATCTCACCTGATGGCCGATCCCTAAACCCGTTGGAGATTGATATGCGTCGAAGGCTTTTTTGGGTCGTCGCATCAATGGAATTTGGACTTTCTCATTCTTTGGGACGCGCCAACTGCCACAGCGTCACTCATGACAATGTTGCTGTGAACTTTTTCGAATTGGTGGACGATCGATACATTACAGCCGACGGAATCGCCCCGGAAGCAAGGCCGATGCTCGGCAAATGCCTTGCTGTCCATTTCTTCAAGATGCGATTACTCCAGATGGAAGTTCGACGAGCTCTTTACCTCACCCGACGCGAGACTCCAGTTGATGATCAGGATCCTTGGTTCTCCCACATGTCAAACAAAATTGATCAATGGATGGAATCTTGTCCAAGAAATGACGATGGCAGCGGGCTGAGTGTGAAATGGTATAATTTTCTCTAACTTCATATTTCAAGGCTACGGCTGACATTCTTGCTCTTCCAGGTTCCAAGGAAGGAGAAACACTATTGTCATTCTCATGTATCGACCATCGCCTCAGATCCCGGAACCATCAGTCAAAGCAGCAAGGATATGCTACGAATCATCAACGTTCAACATTGCCATGCATAAAGAGCAGATGTTGACAGGATCGGTGGATTTGACATGGATATTCACTCAGTCCCTCTTCATGGCGCTCAACACTGTCCTTTGGACCCTTTCGTATCCTGAAATTCGGAAAGACCACCCGATCGAAGAGGTCCAAAGCTATTTAGATATGGCGCTGGAAGTGGTTGTCTACTCCGCGGAACGATGGCCGGGCGTTCAGTCTGCTCTACTGCTCTACAAGCGCCTTATCGCAGCTTGCTTAAAGGCGTACACCACGGAGGAATCATTCGTCGTGCACTCGCCTTCCAATCATCCCACCCCCACCTCTTCACAGGGGCTCACGACCCCTCCGGCCATGTCAAGTCCCTCCAGCAGCACAACTGCTTCCTATTACTCTCATGGTTACCAGTCGACCAACCATGTGCTGAGCGACGATGCCTCTGCTGGTACGTTGTCAAGAGGCCATTCTGCCGACCCTACTCTGCCTTTCTCTGAAGACTCTACACCCCCAGCATATTCAGATCCGCTGAAAATGACTGGAATGCCCCCAATAACAGCATTTGACATGCCATCATCGTCTACAGCTCCCACCCCCCCATCTCAATACTCATTAGAAGGCTTTTGTGCACCGACTTCACTCTACTCCGACGTTTCCATTGACCCAAATACCCCTTACAACTCGATGCCTTCGGTGGTCCCTGGTCTTCAAGGCTGGGATCCCAATTTCTCCCTGGCTTCCACCACCGCCAGTCATCTGGCTTATGTCGATGCCACCGTTGATCCCATGCAGTGGACGTCCTCAATTGGGGACCAGTACTCTCAATACTTTAATGAGCCTTTCCCAATACCGAATTGGCGTGAACGCACCCTCAGCCAGCAGGAGCAAATTGAGCTGATGGCATCGCTGGAAGAAAATATTCCCGATGTCTCAGCGCAATTGGTCCACGAATCCCATGCTTTTTACCAATCATAAGTATGGCAGGAGTTTCCTGGGAGTAATTGTTTTATCCTTTCTGCTTAATCGAATGCCATTCAGATGAGTTGGTGAGGGGCTATTTGAGAATGACTATTGAGAGAACGTCTACTTTGCATCGAGTTTCTTACCTTTCGATTCGAAAGGTCTCTTTGATATATACCATAGCTGCTTAAATACTCATGTCTTACTAGGTTAATCTAGCCACTATATTTCAATTTAGTTACCATGGCTCTTGGAAATACACGCACCGAGGGGACTTTGGCCCAAAAAAGTATTCTGAATGGTTTGATTCTTAGTTGAAAGGGCAGGTACCCTCATACTGGGTGCCTGGAATAGGTGTGAGGTGAAGACGTATATTAACTAGCAATTCTTAATTTGCCGAGATCTCTAATAATCCATGATTCTATTAGTAACACTTTTCCATTCTCTTTGATCACATTCAACTCCAACATTGAAACAAAGATCTTGAATTGAAGCAAACCTCTATTAATTACCATTGGATTCTTCCCCATTCATTCATCTATTCACTGCCCAACTTCAAGCCCTCAAGCCCGAGTCTATGGGAATACGTCCCGATCGGTTTTAGACCCGAGTCCCTCGTCACGTGACTGGCCCGTTTTGCCTCCATTCTCAGCGCCGTCTTCGAGAGCATCTGGAATCATCCGCCCTCCCCTCCGCCATCCCCATCAACCCCAACCCCGGATCGCCTGTGAGGTCACGAGGTTTCTACTTAGTGTGGAATGCATATGATCTAGGCCGCCCGTGGAACGACCTGCTCGCCCGCCTTGAGCGACCGTCGATCGACTGGGATACCCCCCTCTCTTAACGGCCCAGCGCTTCTGTCGAACGCGATTCGGACTTCCGCCCGTGGAAACCTGAGTCCTCGAACCTTTGTTCCAGCGTCAGGCATTCACTTGCCAGCAGGACTCTCATGTCGGATCGCACCCATTCGTCTTTTCCAACCGGTCCTCCTTCACCCTCTTCACCCGCCGCCGGGTCTCTCAAAGAGAATCGCCAGCTCCCCATCTCCTCGGAACACATTCCTCAGACCCCGACTTCGCCTCCGTTGATGTCTGTCAGCGATCAAAGTCATGTCTCAAATTTTGCATCCACCCAGGCATCACCCAACCAGGCGATTATCCACCCAAACACCTCCTCCCCTCCCTCGTCTACCCCGATGTCTACCCAGGTCTCTCAGCAGCCGACAATGAGTACGACAAACTCATTCCCTACCCCCGCAAGCAGTGTGAGTGGTCATCTCGCGAATGCGACGTCAGCGGAAGACGCAGATCACAAATCTTTCAGCCCCGGAATGCAGGACTCAAGGAACATGGAGGGACAGCAGGTTACAGAGCGCACACGAACCGATCACGATCGGCAGTCCATGACAACCGGTCCTGAAGCTGGCGTGCGCGATTTCGCCACCGGTCCCGGTCAGCAAGCGACAGATACAGATGCCATGGATGTGGATAAAGAATCCGCACCCCGGTTCGACGCCCGTAACCTCGGGTTAGACTCACTTCAGAATGACTTCACTTCGGCTTTCCATCTCTGCAAAAGCTGTAAGAACCCCCCAAGACTGATCACAGTGCCGTGACAGTCGTGTGATTACATTATCTTTTAGCGCATTCTTGAAGCAGACTTGTTAACGCAGTATTTCTTCGTGGCTTTACAGCACCCAGTGTGACTGGACCGGATCCTTCGTTGGATCTTATTTCCCTTTATGGGCTCAGCTCGGTTGCGCACTCGGTGGCAAGAATGGACCATGTGACAGGAGAGAAGATCAATCGGCTAAGAAAGTCCTACGAGGGCAAATTGAAAGGATTGGGATTGGCAGGCCGGAACAAGCCCGTGAAACAGGAGCCTGGCGCGCCTGGTAGTTTACGGCATCTCACATTGTGGCCACAGGAAGAATGGGACAACCAGAAGGTGTTTGGCAAGCAGATCAAGGTGGCAGAACTGGACTCGGCGCTTCACAGTCTTCAGACTAAGGCCATGCAACTGGAACCGGGCCCGGTGCCTAACAATGACTTTTGGGAGGATGTGCTAGGCCACGAAAAGCCCGTCAAGAACCAGGGCTCCGGTGATACGGGCAAGAAGGCTGCACCTACTCCTGGGGGACGTCACACCCCTCATGGGAACATGTCCGCTACGACGCCGCACGAAACTGAACGAGCCCGGCCTAGCCGCGGCCGTAAGAGACACTACGATGACAATAGCTTTGTCGGATATGGCGAAGGCTTTGCAGATGACGATGATGACCCTGGATTCTACTCCAACGGCGAGGGAACCGGGAAAAAGAAACGGAAGAAGGTACGGAGCTCAAAGTATGGCTGACGGTCAAGATTGAAACCTAATAACAGCCATAGGATCACGTTTCCAAAGTTTCCACCCCCATGTCCGAACGCGGCGGAAGCTACGGGGTTGGCATGTTTGGGATCGGCGCCAGATGAGATTGCGATGCCGAATCTCTCAAAAGCATGCTCTCCGCGTTTTCCCCCATATTCTTTTCAAAAACGCTACGAGGCGGTGGCACTAGTTAGCTCTTGTCTGCCATACACCTCGGTGCCCTGTTTTGTTCTTTGATTTCTTTATTCTTCTCAGTACATGTTGCATCACGGTGCTGGATATACCCGGCTTCATCTAACGGAATGGCGTTCTGGCGGGGCGGGAAACAATGTATTCCAACGCGAATACGACTCGATATGCTTTCTTGCCCAGGTCTGCTTTTAATTGCTTTTTTGTTGCTTGCTTTTTTTCGTGCGTACGCTTGATTTCCACTGCTGTAATGGCTGGTTTTATTTCTTGTTCCTTTTTACCCCTGCAAATGGTCCACTGCTGAACCACGTCTCTTTTTTTTCATTCCAGATGCTTTGTGGCGACCCATCCGTGGAGGGTGAGCTCATCTTTTTTTTCATGGGAGGACCTGGTTATGGTTCTTAATGTGTTTGATATTCCTTGATCACGACAGTGTCAGATAGTGAGCTGGTGCAAGGAGCCAGTGAATTGATTGAATAGATGAAATGACTTCAACCTGTAGTGACCGTAAGCTGTGTAGTTCTGGCAGGCCTCTGGATCCACTATTCAAAGAGGTGCATGATCAAGAGCCTAAACCTTCTTCGTTAGTACTGGTCAGTACCTACTAGGTATAATTCATGGCTGGTGTTGGGATGGGGATGGGGATGGGGGGAGGCTCAGTTAAAAGGAGTAGTACACCCATCTTGGTATATGCCAGAATTATGTATTATACTTCGCATAACATAACCACCTCAGAGCCTCAGAGCCCTACATTGATTAATTGCCGACCTGCTAAGCCTAACCACGCGACGGAATATCCACACCGCATCGAAAACGGCGCAATGCAAGCGAAACGCTATGTTCAGCCAAGCCCAGTCCCTACGGCATCACCGATATTTGGGTATCCAAGCGACCGGGGTGCGCGAAGGCGTTAAGAGGCGCTTTTTATGGCTGGATGTGTTGTCGAGATGTTTTTGGTGATGTCGGCAAGATAAGACTAAGACTTTTGGTGGCTGTTTCCACTTGATCCATTCACCTTCCACTTGGACAAATGAAGCGATCCAATCCCGTCGCTTTCTAACGCTTCTTTTTTTAACCGGACTTTGCTCCGATTTGCTCGCTCCAACACGCCTGCTTTGGCTGCCTTTTACCGGTGGAAAGGAAGTCTGTGCAAGTAGGGCTGTGAGTTGGGAGTATGGAACGCTCAAGCCCAACCACGTCATTTCTATCTTTGTTGGTGTTTTGGAATTATTGACGCGGATAATGACTGGATCACATTGTTTCTCGCTTAGAGCGGACTGCAGGCTAACAGTGAATAGAGCTCATTCTTTAAGGCAACGGCGGTTGTGAATGAAATCTTGGAGACAAGTTTTGTCATTACCCTGAGTCTGGATTGAGGCTCGAGCTTTTTTAGGAAGAACCCATTTGGTGCTTTTACTGATCTCGCTGACGCTACTGCATGGCGTTTATACTAGCGTCAAAGAAACGATCGTAGCTCCAGATACGTTCTATGTTTTCTCTCGGACCCACCGAGTCCTTGCGCAAGCCAGAGATTCCAGGCTGGCATTCAGCTGGCGTTGTATCATGCTGATTCGGATGTTTTGATTTTTTCTTGTGGATCAGTCCAATCATGTGTTTCCCTGGATGGGAATACATTGGCGATGTCCGACATCTAGAAGATCCATATGTTTTCACTGCCCCATTGGGCAGGATAAATAATTGATCAGAATCCCCTTGATCCTGGATGTAAACTGCTGTTGTCTTTTATCTATAGCAGGTGAACACTCAGTGGCAACATGTCGTCAATACACTCCTCGCAAATCACTCTAAAGGAGCGCGATCCAAATTCCGAAGAAGAAGAGCAAGAATGGAAGCCGGACTGGCGGTTAAAGTCAATCTTTGGCATTATTGGACTATTGAACTTCGTGACTGCCGTCGATGCTACATGTGTCTCTGTTTCGTTACCGGTAACTACAATACTAGTCCAGAATTCCCGTCTATAAACTATACTAACTTCTCAGACTATTTCCCAAGACCTCGGGGGGACAGCAACTGAAGCCTTTTGGGCAGGAACCTCATTCCTCCTCGCATCTTGCGTATTCCAGCCCATATTCTCACAAGCATCAGACATCTTCGGCAGGAAATACATTCTTCTACTCGCCGTATCAGCCTTCACTGTCGGGTCTATCCTCGCTGCAGTCTCCCATGGATTCACTCTGCTCCTCGTCGCCCGATGCATCCAAGGTACCGGAGGAGGAGGTATCCTAGCTCTAACGGAAATCCTCATCGCCGACCTCGTTCCACTCCGCCAACGCGGAAAATGGTTCAGTATCAAGTTCGGTGCCTCAGCCGTTGGCACCGTCACCGGCCCCCTAATCGGCGGAGCATTCACAGGATCCTCTGCCTCATGGCGCTGGATCTTCTGGTTCAACCTCCCCTTCTGTGGCTTGGGTCTACTCCTGATCCCCATCCTACTACAACTCCAACGAACCCCCGTCCCTATTCGCCAATCTCTCGCTAAAGTCGACTACTTCGGCTCATTCCTTTTCGTCGCCTCCCTAACGTCCTTCCTTATCCCAATTACATGGGGCGGTATCATGTACTCCTGGTCCTCATGGCACACTCTCGTTCCTCTCATCCTCGGCCTAGCCGGCCTACTCTCATTCGGCATCTACGAAGCCTTCATCCCAGCTCAACCCCTCATCCCAGTAGCCATCTTCACGAACGCCACGATATGCCTCTGCTACTTCGGTATCTTCCTCCACGGCCTAATCCTATGGGCAATCGTCTACTACATCCCACTATACTATGAAGGTGCTTTAGGCTACCGGCCTATCATAGCGGGCGTTGCCGTTTTCCCCGAATGTCTCACCGTCGCACCCATCTCCGTCATGACTAGTATTATGGTCTCGAAGCTGGGTGGTTATCGCTGGGCGCTGTGGAGTGGGTGGCCCATCACAGCACTGGGTCTTGGTCTTCTTTGTCTACTCGACTCATCGACCAGTGTTCCCAAATGGATCTTCCTTAATATCACTGCAGGCGTCGGGTGCGGGATGCTCTTCCCTGCTGTCCAATTAGCCGTGCAAGCAGCCGCAAACACGCAGTTCCTCTCCATGGCCGTGACGATGACAGCTTTCTTCCGGGTCCTCGGCCAATCCCTTGGTGTTGCGGTTGGAGGTGTGGTTTTCCAAAATAGGATTCTCATGAAGTTTGGGGATCATCCGGAGCTGGGTGTAGAGGTGGAGAAGTATGCACAGGATGCGTCGAGTCTTGTGGAGTATATCAAGGCATTACCTGCTGGTAGTGCCTCGAAGCTACTGATTCAGGCATTATATGCAGAGTCACTAACTACAGTTTGGGCGGTTATGTGTGGGATTGCGGGCGTGGGGATTGTGTCTACTTTGTTTGTGAAAAGGTATACGCTCAATCAGTCCTTCAAGTCAACGCAAGGGTTGAAAGACGTTGAGCATGGAAAGGAAGATGAAAAAATAATGATGGGTTGATATGATTCTCTATTTTTTTATACTGGGTTGGCGTTTACATGCATGCACATATCTGGGAGGTACCTGGGAGGCTTCAAGTTTGGCAAATTTAATTGGCAAATCTAGCGTGATTTTCGCTGTGAATCAATTTCATTTAAAACTTTTCAGGTTTTGAGCCAAAGCAAATCCCGAGATGGCCAATACACTGAGACGTGAATCTACTAAAAGATCGGGCCGATCGGCAGAAGTTGAATTGATAACGGATGCCGACCGGCACCCGACGTTCAATAAAGCAATCACCTCATCCAAATAGAGATACTCGTGGATATCTGTAGCTTCTATCGCAGGCCATGTATATAAGGCCGTGTGCCTACTCAGGAACTTGCAATTGCATCTGCATCAAGTCAACCCAGGCGCTCATCAGATGCAAGATCACCCAAGATGCATCTAAGTCTCGCTTTTTTTGCTCCAATTGCTCTTCATGCCGTCCTCACTCAGGCTACAAGTAAGGGTAACCTTACAGTTGCCATGGTCCGGGCACCACCTCCAGACTGGCCTTTGCCAGTGTATAGCTACAACTGGACTGGCATCATGCCGAACCTGAACTCTTCAATCGACAGAGCAATTGAGTATATGCACGAAGCTAAAGAAAGTGGTGCCAATTTTATATTGTTTCCCGAGCTTTGGTTCCCTGGGTATGTACTCCTAAAACACTACATCTGGTAAACGCTAAGGTGTCTTCATTCTCAGATTCCCGAAGGGCTCAAGCAACAACAACTAGACGAACACGCATCTACCAACCTACATCGAGAATTCAATGGGTGTCGGCAGTCCAGAATGGACGCGTCTCATTTCCGCCATCAAGGAAGTAAAGCTCTACGCCGGCATCACGTTTTCGCAAAAGGCCGGCGACAACCTCTTCATGGCTCAAGATTTGATCTCTACCCTCGGAGACGAGCTGATTTTCCGACATAAACTCCATCCTTCAGGAGTTGAGCGAGGTATCTTCAGTGACGGCACAATGGACCAACTGAAGGTCATCTCATCCGCTTACGGTCGAGTTGGAATGCTAGAGTGTGGCGAGCACTGGTATCCCAGCATGACCTTCCCCATGCAAGCCCAGGTCGAAAATTTCAATCTTGGTCCCTTCCCCTATATGGGGAACCCGGGTGATGATGATTATCTGTGGTGGGAGGGTGGAGAAGCGAATACTGGGTCGGTTGGCCACTACTCCAACCTTGCGGGTGCGTACAGCTTTGTAGCGGCTGTTGGGTATAGCTTCGTTAGCAGCCCGTTATCGCAGGTTATTGCTTCTATCAGTGCCGAGGCGAGTTTTGAAGATCATCCGATGCTTTACTATAGTATTGATACTACTGGTTTCAACACGTCGAAGTCTTATGATCCTGATTCCCAGGCTTCTTGGGCTGTGCTTCAGCAGATCTACAATGGGTTCCCTGGTTATACTCCTCCTGTTGAGGGAACGTTGGTGCCGTGGAAGAATGTCTCCATTTCTTATCTCCTGTCGGGGGCTTTGAATAGTTCCGAGACTGACTATAATTAGAAATAGGGTGAAGATATCCGGAAGGAGAGAGGGAATGATAGATGTACCTCATGTGCTAGAGAAGACATAACTTTTCGGTATAAAAGAGATCAAAGTTGAGAAAGAAAATTGTGTTTTTATACCTAGTACTAGTAGATAGCGGAATGTCAGCCAAAATGATTGACTACCGCTCAAATATCCGATCAAGAGATGATAGAATCTTCAGATACTCCCCAGCATCCAGAATTCCTCTTTTTCACCACTTCAATCCCTGGATAAGACTCCTCGCTGCATCATCAAACTCTCCAGGAACCTTCAGATTTGGATTCCCAGATTTCCTAAATGCCACAACCTCGAGAGCACACATAACAGTAATCCTAGGCCCAAACCAAGACCCATGATTCCTATGTGTATTTAGTCCAACTTGCATAACAGTAACACAAGCCACCAGCCCTCGGTTCGCCATCCCGAACAGCCTTTCCGCAAGTGCCGGAAACGCACTGGCAAGACTCGACCCCACGATATCAGATTCAAAGTACAGTACCATAGTCAGCGCAATGCGTAACAAATCATGCTTGATCCAAAAGAATTTAATGCGCAAGTACTCTGCCAGTTCGTCAGAACATCCAATGGTGACATGATCCAGGTTGATATCCATAGCGAGGCTTAATCGCTCCCAGCAACTCTGGAGCTGTTTTTCTCAGAAATCCCGTTTATTATGCATTGCAGAAAGTCTTGGAGGTGGGTCCTTTCTAGTGAGGACATTGTTTCGATTGGAAGGGGCCAATTTTCGTCCTGGAGGCGTTCGAACGAGGCGTGGATTTGGATTTCGAGTTTTCGGAGGGTAATTTCGGTTAAGTAGTAGTACCAGCTTTTTTCTTGGTTATTAGTGGGTGCTGTACATGTATACGAAGGGGTAACATATCCCGATGTGAAGATGTTATCAGCTGTGAGTGGATTTGGTGGTGTTGGTAACGACGGTGGATTCGAAAGATGGGTTAAAATCGATTGCTCTAGACCGTATTCATGCGCTAGTTCTCTCTTAATTCCATGTCAGTATTATTGCTGGAAGAAAGAATGAATATATGGGTGCCGTACGTTTCTGACTTGACACAACTCCAATAAAGTCTTTGCACAGGTGGCTCGAATTCTGACACAAGGTCTGTGAGAACACCAGACTTTTCAAATTGGGCTTTTCTCGTGATTCTTAGGGTCCTCATGTGTGAATAACATGAGTTGCTAGCCATTCTAAATTTTTCCAGGGCCTGCCATGGCTTTAGGTCATACATCAGATAGACACCCGCGAGGAAAAGACCTTGATCATGCCTTAAACGCGAGCTCTTCCATATAGATCCGAAAAGCGCTTGAGCTGCAGCAAATAATGAGAGTGAATTGCATATCGTAGAGCAGTGGTGCAGTCTCCGATAAATTTATGCAATGCTGATGATGAGAAAGCACATTAAATCGAGCCCAGTGCACAGTACAGGAGCTGAATCAAACATCAGAGTTTGAAGCAAAAAGTGAGCCTCTCTTGGACTTACAACAAAACAAGTTTCTTCATCATGTCCAATTCCTTGGTCTAAGACATGCTTACTATCTTTATGAATCTGCGCAATATTGAGGATAGGATTCTTCGTGTGTACGTCTTCGATAAACAACTTGACAAGATGATAATAACTTTTGGGTCTTTCGATTCATCTCTCAAGGGCTCAGTTGCACGGTTCATTGGACTGTGGGTCATTGTATTTTTTATTGCATCGCTTCTTGCTCCCGTAAACCCGAGGATAGGCCACTCTAGGGTGTCTCCTAAGGTTGTCTTCCACCATTTGCTGTAGGACATTCTCCCTGGTCTGTTGCATGTTGGTATAGGCATCGCAAAGGGAGACCAGGCATGAAGAATATCAGGCACGTCGGCTATATTTTCTTCTGGAGTTTGTTGTATCTCCGAGGAGATTTTTGATTGCAAGAGATTCCCATCAGAGAGTTTAGACACTCGATCATCCAAGTGATCCAAGCGATCCAAGATTAGCTGTAGAAGTCGATCATGAGTTCCACTCTTATTGCTAGCCCTTCTCCTCTATTCTCAGCATTTCGATTTGACGTTTTTTGATTAGGCACATACCTTGTTGACTGAGGACGCCTAATAGGTGCTTCATAATCACATCGCAATTTGTTCTTCGCACAATGCGAACAGCGCGGCAACCGGGTATCACAGCGAGACTTTCGCGCTCGACAGGCGGCGCAAGCTTTCACTGCGCGTTTGGTGACACCGCGAATCTCAAATCCGGTCTGACACTCGCTGTCCGTGTCCATCGTGAATTCGCTGGGATTGAAGCTTTTCAGATAGCCACGATGCGACTCGTGGGTGAGGTTGCAAATCCCGTAGATAACGGGATTTGAAGTCTAGTAATTGGGTCGCAGAGATAAGTGCTTCAAGATTCTCTTAACTTTCAGCTACACATGTGCATGAAACTGGCAATTTCTCTGATAATACTAGGTGAAGGTGCTATAATCAACATTTGTAGACTCTTCTCTTCACGTTCAATCAATTGATGCGAACTATATACTTCCATTCAACATTTGAACCAATCAGAGAACACAGATTACGTAGATAATCCCCACTCGGTTAAAACGAACCTTATCACCATATAAACATCCTTACTCATTCAACTAATACAACTATCAGCATTTTGAACTCTACAATGTCCAAATATGACCGCGCCCTTGAGGCAATCGACCTCGCTCACAAAGACGATCCTAACAAAACATCAACCGATACCCCCTACGAACTCCACTACGCCCAAAAAATGACTACATACCTCAACCGCCTAGACCCCTCCGCCTCCGACCTCCTTCGCCTCGCTATCCGCGCTCAGCACCTCCGCCGCTGGGAGACCCCGCGCACATCCTACCCCGCCACCAAGATTGGGTACCACTCCTGGCGCGGCGCGCTGCAGCGCACACAAGCTGCGCTGGTGGAGAAGATCTGTGTTGAGGCGGGATATAGCGCCGAGGAGGCGGGGCGAGTGGGTGCTATGGTGCGCAAGGCGGATTTGAAGAAGGGGGATCCGGATACACAGACCTTGGAGGATGTGGCTTGTTTGGTGTTTTTGGATGATCAGTTTGATCAGTTTGAGAGGGATATTGCGGATGAGGAGAAGATTGTGGATATTTTACGGAAGACCTGGGGGAAGATGTCGGAGGCTGGACGGGCGGAAGCGTTGAAGATTGAATTGTCGGAGAGGGGGGCGGCGTTGGTGCAGAAGGCTTTGGCAGGGTGATATGATGTATGCTACGGGAGATAGGTATAACTATAAAGGTATGAAAATTATATCTCTTTTGATTTAATATGATCAATGATTATATCTTATGCAACGCCCGCTGATGAGATCCAGAAAGAGGAGATGGACATGAGTCGTAAAGCCGTGAAAGAGAGCGCTCCGATGCTTTTATGCTTCCAACTGTACTGGCACTTATTGAGCACCACCAGTATCGATCAATCGTACCAATCCAATGGCCGCACCGGCAGCCACACCTCCAACAAATACCATCTGGATACCACCCCAGATCGCAGCAATGATGTTCTCACGACCAGACCAGCCACGCACAACGCAGGTCTTGATATACCCAAATGCAGCCAGTGTCACCGCCATCACTGCGATACTCCAGTACAACGCCTCGTTGACCTGTGTCGCAATGAAGTATGGGACGAGGGGAATGAATCCACCAACAAAGTATCCAAGGGCCAAGGTGATAGCCGATGTCCAAGCCTGGTTACAGTCAGGAGCGGACTCGCGGTGGTGAAATGTGAGCAGGAACTCCAACAATCGGTCTTCTGAGGCGTGGAGGTCGTTTGTAATATCCTCGACGACAGTGCTGGAGAGACCGTATGGCGCGAAGCAGTCGCGGACCATGGCATGTGTTTCTTGGGGTTCGTTCTCGATGAGGTTTTGTGTTTCGCGCACGGTGGCTTGGTAGGATTCACTGGACAGTTTGTTAGCTGGGAGTCGTTTCAGAAGTGGCGGTTGTACTCACGCTTCACTCTTCGCACCAACATATCCACCCAGACCCATGGAGATGGCACCAGCTGCTAGCTCGGCTAATCCACCAAGAACAACGACTTTGGTATTACCTAGTGCGGAAAGACCTGCACTCAACGCGAATGGAACGGTCAATCCATCGGAAAGACCTAGGATGGCATCTGACACGATACGAGGGTTGATGCGGGACCGCTGGCTACCGGTGCTGGTTGTTGAATCATCGTAGCTGACGGTACGACCGAAGGTATTATAAGAACGACCGCTTTGGGATTCGATGTCCCGGTCTGAGTCGCCGCGAACTGTTTCTTCATCATCGATGCGAGCTAGGAGAGGCTTGCCTGAGAAAATTGATGTTAGCTATGCACGTCGATCATGCCTGCCATTCTACTTACTTGGAAGTGGGTTGGATTCCCTAGTAGGAAAGATCTTCTTTTTGAGAAAAAGCAAAGCCATATTGTGTCACTTCTCAACGGTCGGTTGTGTTTTCAATATCCTCCAGGAACTGTGGGGAACAACGTTGGGTATCGGTATCGGTATCCGGTTCTTGAGCAGCCCGTGGCAATGTAATTGACGTCAGGTAGACTGATTATCTACACAAGATCGAAAAGTCCAAGCTGAAACAAAAAGCGGACCAGAGAGGATAAAGGGAGGGGAAGAAGGGAAATATATCAATAGCTCTCCGTGAAACAATCTTCGAAAGTATCAAAGGGATTGACTGGATTGAATTTGAATGGAAATGAAAAGTAAAGAATATCTGGATTCAAGCTTGGTCCTCCTCATCCTTTTAATTCCTGTAGCCCACTAAATTTTCTCACCGTCTCAGCAACTTCGAACCAATATTCTCCAGTAAAACATCCGGAAAAAAAGAGCCAAAAACTGGAGATGCAGCTGGGTCAGGGGAATCTCACCAATCAGCAACTATCTAAAGGTCAGCCATAACGACTTTACATGAATGAAAAGACTAAAAGATCCGCTCAGCCCAATCTTTCCTGCAGGAGAAAGCACTTGCTGCTTCAAATGCGCAACTTGCGATTGGTGGTGTTAGTTGTGATTACCATTGTCATGATTTTGATTGGTTTAAAGTGGTCGATCACGGAACTCCACAGCTCCGCAGTAACCTTTCCATTGTGTCATCATTGGCTCCTCGGACTTAACTTACGGAACTGTCTAGATCGGTCCTGTTACTCAGACAGTCGGACTTAGTTACTCGGAGTAGGGAAATTCCCAAAGCAACTCGATTAATCTTATATCCGAAATTCAGATGGACTACACACAGTTGAGATCGAGATCAACTATACCTATCACTGTACACATAGGAAAATAGGCTCAACAACTACATATTACTATTTATGAACGTGAGCATAACTACACCTTTCGGTGAAGATGGAATTTTCTAGTAACGTTAGCGTAATGAAACTGCCGTCTTTTGAGATTTCATATCCACTTCTCTCCACATTTTCCAAGATTTCCAAGGTTTAGAGAATAAGGAAAAGAATTGGCTCTAGCGAATCGCTGAAATACCATTGAAAGTGGGGAATTGGCCATGTTTCTACCGTTCTATTATGGAAGACGGGCTGTAGTATACTTGGCATTTCATAGCGTAGTTTAAAAAGTACGCTATTGTCAAAGTTTCAATTATCCGAGCATTGAGGAAGCTAGCATTTTAGCGCCATTGTTTGTTTCGGTGTCAGATAGTCCAAATTCCCAAGTTCAATTGCCAAGTTAAATTGTTGCTGAACTTGAAGGTTTACCGTAACATTGGAATATGAGCTGATAAATATCAATATGGATGCATGGGGATATCTTATGTAGCGCTTAAGACAAGAAATAGAAAATATTGAAGAACGTTAGATCCGTTGAAATTTACCTTCCCTCGGCAAGCTCAACTAGCCGATCCTCCAGCAGCATGGGCTCCCAGAGCTCCTTGGCTTTTTTGTTCTGCACCCGTAGCACATCTCCTTGGATATATGCCACGAGTCCACCCTTGCCAGTTGCACTGGCTGTAATGCGGAACAAAGGCAGTCCATTCTGGGGGTTGGCCTCACGCAGTGGAAGGAGAATGAGGCCTTGCTCCACACACCAGTTCTCCACAATCTCCTTGAACGATGGCTCCTCTGTAGCATGTTGCTTGGGTCGGGATGCTGTAGATGCTGCGGCTGCTGCGGCTGCCCTGGCCTCGGCTTCCTCCTGGGAGGGAAGTTTTGGCTGGGCACCAGCTGTTGGACGGGGAAGCTCGGCGGCCGCACGATCGCCAAGTTCCAGGGCCTGGTGCATGGTCTGCAGACCCTTGTTCCATTGTTCTTCCACGATGGTGAGCTCGTTGACTTCTGGCGGAATCTGCTCACGCCACCAACTGAACCAAGTACCGACTTCCTCGTAGTTTGGATCATTGGTAAGCCATATGTAGAGAATTTCATGCCATTTCGGGAAGAAGTCAGACACCAGAAGGAGACCCATCACGTTAGGCTGGAAGAACTCCTTCCACCGAAGGACATCCTCAAGCACAGTCAAATCTTGGTCTTGCGGGTTCACCGTGAAATTCTCACGCAGATGACGCGCAAGACGTGGGAGCAAGTGATTGCGGAGACATATATCGAACTCGGAGCGCAGGGCGCCTCGCCAGAGATCGAGACCCTTGATAAGTCCACGGTGTAAGCTCCACGAGTCCAACACCACGCGGAATTTCCTTTTCGCGTCGGACATAAGACCGGTGGGCTGTGAGGGGTTCGTGTGTCGTTCATCCAGATACTGTAGCCATTGGAAAAGCCACCAGGGAAACTGACCTTCCTGCTGACTTGAGGGATGACGTCGGCTGCTCCTTGGTTTCCATGCCTTCAGAGCGCCACTAAGTTTGGGTACGATCAGTTGGTCAAGAATGTTGGAAAGTACAAATGGCGGGATGATCTTCTTCCACGCCTCAACTAATGATGTCGCAGCTGCGGGATCGTAAACATCCCATTCATTCATAAGAGCCGACCGCACTCGTGGAAGCCAAATGGTGTATATCATGGTCTCATAAGGGGAAGTCGATGAACGCGGCCGGAATTCTTCATTCTCGTTCCGGCGAGAAAGAAGAGGTTGAAGGCGTGTGAGTTGAGGCACGAGGAAGTTCGGATCCTGCAGAGGATCCCACTCCTCCATGGCCTGGCGGAACAGTGGGTGTATAGCGGCAACGGCAGTCTCAGCGAGCTTGTACTCGTCTGCAATATCTTGGTATTTGGGTTCCATTTCTTCAAGTTTGCCAGTCATCTCCTCGAACTTGGAGGCGGTGCTTTCGTCGTGTTCGAAGATATCCAGCTCTTCCACGGCGGCGATCAGTCCGGTAAGATGATTGACTCGTTTTTGGTACGCATCCAGCTCTTCCACAACCTGGACCTCTTCGATTTCGATGAACTTCTTTCGTTCGGTGAGGCCCTTCCATTCGTCTGCGAAGGCTTCCAAGTCATTTCGAGCGCGTTGAGCAATCTTCAAGGCCTCGCCCTCTTCTTGGGTAACAAACTGCTGGGATGTCATCAACCCAGCTGTTGAGGTCAATACACGTTGCTCCTTGCCCGTAGCATCGACCAGGGATTGGAGGACATTCGGCACTTCCAGCCCCTCCATGTCGGCCACGATCTCTCGCGCAGTCCGGAATTTGGTCTTGGCTCTCGGGCCCGGGGTACCCGTGCCGCTGCGACTCTCTCTCCCTGCCTTTCGTGCCTCTTTCTGCTTTCGGCGTTGTTGTTTCTCTTCGTCGGAGGTGTCTTCGAGCGTTTCCCCTCGGGCTCGAGCCGCTCGTTTTTCTTCGTCGCGTGCCTGTTTTGTCTTTTCCTGGACCGCGCCTAAACCCGCGCCTTGGGGACGAGCCTGTGCTTCGATCGGATTAACAATACCCTGACCAGTCGATCCAAGACCTTGGCCTTCCACGTAGCCCATCTTAGCCATCATTCGCGCGGCAAAAGAGTTGCCTGCGGGACCTTTCCCTCCTCGAGCACCGCCACCTCCAGCTTTAGCTGATTTCGTCGGATTGGTCATATTGTTCCACGGATTGCGGGCTGCGCTGCCCAAACCCCCCATTCTAGGAGGTGACTCGGACCGAGAGGCGGCTCTTCTCGCGCCACGATAGCCGCCAGTCGGGCGCTCATCTTCGTCGGAACTCATGTCATTGACCTTGCGCTTTTGACCAGCGTAGGAGGGCGACGCCATTACTTCACGCTGATACCGTAAAGCACGATCAAAGTAAGGGACACCTGCAAGTAAAAGAAAGATGATGCGAATCGTCAAAGCTTAAGCTCGAAATTCACGTGGAGATTGGAGATTATCCGGGTTGGAAGAACTTACATCCGTCAGACGAAAACAAGATGACGTTTAGCTCGGTTACTTCATTAGCTGTAAGGTGTGATCCCTCTCTTCTTTTTCTCTTTCTCTCATAATATAATTGGCTCCCCCCTTTCCTCCAATTTATTTTTTTAAACATCACTTACTCACTATGGCTGCTATCCTTGCTAACTCGGCCCGCGTTGCCCTCCGTTCGGGAGCTTCGGCTTCCACCAAGGCCGGTGCTGCGGGCTTGACCTTTGTCCGCGGCAAGGCTACTCTGCCCGACCTGTCCTGTAAGCTGAACTTCTCGGCGCATTTGCGCTAGGACATAGTAAATTATACTCCAGATAAGCTTGACTGACCGAAAACTCAGACGACTATGGCGCCCTTGAGCCCGCCATCAATGGCAAGATCATGGAGCTGCACCACAAGAACCACCATAACACCTATGTCACTAGCTACAACACCGCTATGGAGCAGCTCCAGGAGGCTCAGCACAAGGGTGACATCGCGGCCCAGATTTCCTTGAAGCCCGCTATCAACTTCCACGGTGGTGGTCATCTGAACCACAGCCTCTTCTGGGAGAACTTGGCTCCCAAGAGCGCTGGTGGTGGTGAGGCCCCATCCGGTGCTTTGTCCCAGGCTATCAACTCCACCTACGGTAGCCTCGAGGAATTCCAGAAGAAGATGAACACCGCTCTTGCTGGTATCCAGGGTAGTGGCTGGGCTTGGCTTGTCAAGGACAAGCAGACCGGCCAGATCGGCATCCGCACATACGCTGTAAGTGGAAAGATAATGGCTGGGTCGCTGGCATATGGCTGAATTCTCTACAGAACCAGGACCCCGTTGTTGGCCAGTTCGAGCCCCTCCTCGGCATTGACGCCTGGGAGCACGCCTACTAGTAAGTTCACTCATCGCACCCTAATAGACAGATACTAATACTTGAGCAGCTTGCAATACCAGAACCGTAAGGCCGAGTACTTCAACGCCATCTGGGATGTGATCAACTGGAAGACTGTTGAGAAGCGCTTCTCTTGAATCATCTACAGTGATCTAGCGAAGTAATTCTTAATATCTCTGTATTGTAGCATATGTCTGTCAATTTAATCAGACTTATATTATGTATTACCTGTGGTTCACAGTAATGACTGGTCCTATGCCTTGATAGTTCTATACTGGGTTGCATAATACAGCGCGTGGTATACAACATGCCTGGCACCACTTAGAAAAGACAATAAACAAGACAAAATCAGATAGGTAGTCGTACATCTGGATTAGAGATTGAGTTTAAAGCCGGGGTGTTATTATTCTGTATGCGCAAAAAAACCAAGTGGTCTGGGCTCTCAGCGGAACGCCTCGGCCCGTATGCAGTCCGCGCGCGTCATCAAGGGTCTCGATTTCAAGCTTGCTTAATCTGCTTAACTCACACCAGCTCAATGAAATCCTCCGACAAAAATTATTCCATCGAAATAACACCCACGATGTCTGCCGAAAGCCCTGGCCCAAAGAAGTCCGGCTTCAAGTCGTTCTTCTCAAATGCCCTCCGTCCCAAAAAATCCCGCCAAACCCTCCGCAAAAACAGCTCTCGCTCTATGACAGACCTCCGCCTATCCACATCCTCACGACCTAGCACCGACGATGTACCCCCAATGCCTGACCTCGCTCCACTCCAAGCCCACCGTGAGAAATACAGACAAGCCCACGCAGCACTAGATTCGCAACTAGGCGAGCGCCAAGACTACACCACCATCATCCACTCGATAGGCGTGATAGAAGGAGACGATGCATACGTATCACCCGAGATCTTCAAGGAGTACCGCAAACCTGGCGAAGGCGACATCGCGAAACTCTCCTCGACAGTCTGGGCGCGGATCGCAGAATTCCTGAATCCGGCCGAAGCGGCCTCGTTAGCGATCTCTACCGTCACTCTCTACCGCCGACTGGGACCGAAGTATTTCGCTACACTGGAAGCGCCGGATAATCATGACTACAGAATGCAGTTCCTTGTCTGGCTGGACCAGTCTCTTCCGCACTATCTACTCTGTTTCCCATGCGGGAAGTATCATCGACGAACGGCAGAGGGCTCGGAACGTGTAAAACCCGCTCACGTTGTGAATCCACTCTTCAATTGCCCTGAGGCTACTAACTCGACCAACCCACCGCCCCGACACCGAATTACGCCTGGCCGAATGCTCCCCTTCGCATTCGTGCAGCTGACCATGCGCGCGCACCGCTTCGGACCCAGCTACGGGATCGCCGCCGACACGATGAATAAACGCTGGACACGAGATGGATGGTCGTATGCCTCGCGGTTCCTTATCCACGAAGGCAGACTTTTAATGCGCATAAAGAGCCAGACATTTGCAGCACCAGATCTGCCTCCATCTCAAGTCAAGTTGCTCCTACATTCCCGCGAAGACTACTGGCCATATTTCAGTGCGTGTGCGCACTGGCGCGATGGCGTGTTAATGCCCAATTGTCGCTGTGCATTGGAGCATATACCCAAACCGAGAAGTACGGGTGGGTTACAGGGGATGGAGCATAAAGTGCGAGATACGTGGACGGGTTACAAGTTTGATCCGAATGCGTTGACGACGCTATGTGGACATTGTAGACCTATTCGGAGGTGCCCGGAGTGTCCGACGGAGTATTTGATTGAAATGAAGCTTACGGAGGATCGGAGTGATCCGCGTAAGATGGTGTTTCGGCAGGCGATTGTTATTACCTGTTGGACTGATCTTGGGGATGGGACTAGTCCTGGTGGAATTCAGTGGGCGTCTATTAATGGCGCGAGGGATGATTATGATTCGTTCAGTCATCCTCATTATGCGAAAAGAGGTATTGCGAGTATATTCGAGGCGGCTTTTACGGCGGATACGCTGCCAGGTCAGAGGATTCTTTCGTTGAATCCGAAACAAAAGAAGTTGGGGGAGAAGGGGCATGACTGGTATTAGCTGTATTTCTATTATTGAGTTTCTTTCATTATGTCAACAGATCTATGGGTTTGGGTTGGTGTTTCGGATCAAAATGGTTTGGGGTTTGGGATATCATAAGATTGGCCTAGCTTGATAAGTGGTTTACCTGGATTTATGTTACGAGGTACTACATCAAATTGACTAGATAATAAAAGAACTTTTAATAAATCTATTGCATTGATAAGAAAGGCAATCGATGGTATGAATAATTAAAGCGCCTGAAAATCAAAGGACCCCCGGCACATGTCTCATTCAAATATGATGAATCTTCCTGACCAGCAGGGAAACAAATAAAATAGTAGATCGACAAGAGCGCTTTTCATATAATGCATCAAAGGAAGCACAACCATCCTCATATAAGATGAGTAAAAAATGCTTGGAAGATAGAGCCCGTGGCTCATTGGTGGGGTATCGTCATATATAAGTACAGTCGGAACAGGAATCATACCATCTTAGACGGTGCTAATTCACCCTGCGAGCACGACGACCCACATATCTGGGACGTCGAGAGGTATCTTCAGAGCGCATCGTCATCTCAGAGCGTGGGCGCACAACAGGAGCCTCCATGGAATCCGGAGTATCAGGACGCTCGGAGACAAGTCCGTTATCTTGAGCGAGGCGCGAAGAAGCACGGGTGGGTTGTTCCTTGGATTCGGATTCGGAAAATTTCTCAGCGACAACGGGGGTTGATGGCTCAGACCGTTTCCCGCTTACACCCTTCATCCAGCCGAAGATTCCGAGGGAGCTGCGACGCTTGTGCTCTACGCTGTGAGATGTTGTTGGGCGCGCTGACACGGTGGCAGAGCCGGGGGGATGGATTGATTCTTTTGTTTCCATGAGAGATCGGTGCAGGGCTCGAGAACCACTGAAGCTAGCACCGAAGGCTTCAGTGGTAACGGGAAGACTGGATGAGTAGAAGTCGTTGGAATTTGTGATTATTTGGGACAGGGGACGACGTTTTGAGGTGGCCACATTCCTTGTTTTCGGAATGATAGGGGATGGCGCACCATCTTCATCATCATCATGCTCATCTCTGAAATTTGGGACTGATGGAGAGTGTTGGAGATGACGAGTACCATTGCTGGAACGACCGAAGAAGGGAGGTCGGAAACTGAGACGGCGTCGTTGTGCCAGATCGGGGGATTCGACCCTTGGGGCAGAGAACTCGGCGATGGGCTGTTCCAGTACATCCAAGGTATCCAGGTCAAGGGTCGGTACATCAGCGGCTTCAGGTTCAAGTACGTAGGAGTCGGCACTCGCGTCGTCGTGGAAAGCGTTCTGGCTGATCACTAGGTGATGAGGGTTCACATGTTTGGGCTTGATGCGAAGGCCACTAGCTCTCTCTTTGCGGGACCGCGGGCCTTGCTTTGCGGCCGCGACCCAGTCTTGGGGTGTCAGCGGCGGTGAATCACTGAGCGAGTCAACTGTCTGCGTATCCGAGATAACGGTCTTTGACGGGCTTTGTGATGGAGTTACCATTGGCGCTGCCTGTACCCTGCTGTTTTGAACGAAAGGATCGTTGAAAGAATCAAGGACAGGGTTGTTGGGGCTACCAGGTCCAAGAAGCGCACTGGCTTTGGAGGCGACGGTGTTGAAAGGGAAGAAAGAGGGCGAGTCCACATAAGTCGCGGAAACACGAGGGGTATCACTGCAATTCGGCTGCATGCTATCTGTGATATCACTGCCGTTGAAGCTCGGTCGAGAGGTGAGTTCATCTGCTGAGCGACGACGGACAAGCGGTGGACCAGCAAACCATTCCTCGCCTGAAGGCTTGGGACTCTTTCGAGCTGTAATGCTTCCGTTCGAGCCATTGTTAGCTGTGGCATAAGCTGTGCTCATCGTATCTGGAGTTGGAGGAAGCTGGGCACCTCCAAAGAGTGATGCGTCAAGTTTCCCACGTCTACGGGGCTTGTTTGCGTATAAATCGCCCGTAAATGTTAAAATGCTTGCCTTCGAAGCATCGGAAGCTGCCCGTGTTTGCCGTCTCCTAATTATAGTCTGAGAGTCCGTACGTGTCTGCATCCACCGGTCGATTTGATCCTCTTTGCTCTCCTCTCGTTCGGTTGGAGCCGCGTAGCTGTTCACACTTTCACTTGATGTCTTCCGGACGGGGATGTCAAGCTTATCAAAATCGTTCCACTTTTTGGGAGTGTCGAATGGATGCAGCTCGCTACACTCGCTGAGGACACTAAGTCGCGGGGACCCAGGCTCCAAAGTGTCAGTCATTGTGTGTATGCTTTCGGACTTGGTGAGCTGACTCAAGGCCGAGTGAGACACGTTGGTATCGGGAACATAGAGACTGCGAAGCGTGGCGGTGCTTTGGTTATCATCGCGTAGAAAAGAGGGTGCTTTACTGAGCTCTCGCAATTCAGGTGACATGAACACACCTCGTGCTCTCTTGGATGAAGTTCGTTCCGGGATATCGATCATGAATTGCTTAGGTGTTGTAGCATTCGGTCCGTCAAGGACAAGTCTGTTCATTGAAATTTGTGACGTGCGTCCGTTGTTCTTGAGTACCTCATTCTCGGCCTCCAGCTTGCAAATCCATTGAACCGCCTCCTCTACAGCTTTGTCTTTCGTGTCAAGGTCCAGGCGGAGCTGTGTATTGGCTTCTCGAAGGCCTTGAGTACGTTTGTTAATCGCACGCAGTTCGACCACTTCCTCTTCCAACATGCGCAGTCGGCCAAGCTCCTCCTCCATCGCATGCATTCGCTCCAGCTTCTTCTCCATGGCGGTCATCTGCTGTGTGCGGTGAAAGATCTCCAATTTCAAGTCAAAATTGAGTTTGGTTATTTTCGAAACGTACTGTTGGGGTCAGCATTGATAAGGACAATCTTCGAGGTCGATGCCTACCTGATCCATCTCGCGCACGCCCATATCCTTCATATGTAACCCCGCAGAGATCTGGCTGGCTTTGCGTGCCTTCTCTGACGCTGTGTCTTCTTGTACCCGCGACCTGTCTGGGGTTCTCGGACTTTCCGCTCCGTCGTCTGAAACTCCTCCACGTGAACCACGATGCGCGCGCTCTTCCCTCAATAGGCCCTGCAGCAAACTGGATGTCGGGTTGATTAATGTTGGAGTACCACTTTCTGGTGTTTCTAGGCCATCGTTAGATTCCTTCTTTTGTCATCAAACAGCAGGAAGACATACTGTAATGTTGCGGTGGTGTCCTAACATCACCTCGCGCGGGTGATTGATCATTGAGCCAAGATCGCTCGGCGCCGTTGCGGGGCGGAGTATACATATTGCTTCGGCCCTTGACACGAGAAAGCGACGGATGCTGAGGTCGATCAGACTGACCTGAAGAAATGGAGGTGTTAGTCTCAATTGGGAATATTTGGAATCAGTCTGAGCTTAGACTGATCTCAAAGGACAAGGATTGACGTACTACTGCTCGAGAGACGCTTGGAGGACGCACCACGGGCAGTGGGAGCAGTTTCAGTCTGATATACCGGACCCTTTGAGTGCGAAGGGGCCTCCTGCGTGGAAGCGCTTCGCTTTTGAGTTCGGCGTTCTCTTTCCATGGCTGCATGTAATTAAATTTTTTTTTTTTACTTTTTTTTCAATTCATGCGCATAGTTGACGCACTGCGGGTCTGCCGTTTTGGGGGACGCCTGCGCCCTGGATCAATCAGCGTGGAGATTAAATGCGCGATGCAGGTCGAGACGCCACTTGCATCGGGTAATTTATTCAAGTATTGGCCGAATTGTAGGTGCGATTGGGTGAGATTTAGAAAATGTATCGGACGATCCAAAGTAGACGTGGGAGAAGCGACTGCAGGAAGCGAGGGATGGAAGACAGGAACAGGAACGCAAATCACGAAAGATCTTGGGTGAACGGGTGGAGACTGAACCAGAAACCCTGTTCCACTGGTGCTAGGGTCGAGTCCCAGAGGTATCGTGAAGTGAGGGGACAGAGAGAATTATGATGAGTCGCGCCTCACATGGAGCCAAGGATCGAAAAATAAAAGATAAAGGAGAGATCGGAAAATGAGACGATCTTCGATCTTAGATGTTTATTGTTTGGCCCAGGCCTAGGGAACGGGAATGAAGACAAAGAATGGAAGAATGATAGAAAAGCATAATTTTCTCGGATTCCCAAGGTTGTCACAGAGAAAAAAGAGTCCAGCCCTCTAGTAAAGTCGATCAACTGTTCCTGACATCAAGTCCAATCGGGTGATGGTGGGGCTTCGTCTCAGCTTCCCTTACATTCGTTAAGGGGCTGAAACTAACAAGTTTTAGTCTCATTTACATCACAGTATTAAATTGTTTCTGTATATTCAACTTTGTACTTTGTACTCCGTACATACTTCCGACAATAGTAACTCCCTACATTCCTACTCCAGACGTTTATTTTATCTTTATAGATCCACTTTTCTATGCTCTTATCTACATGCTGCTTTCCGTTCGCTAGGTAATCGGTAGTTGGTTGTTTGTCGCGTGGCTGAACTACCCCCTTTTCCAGCTTATGTGTCTACGTGATTCATAATTTGTGACTGGATACATCGGATATGCTGATCCTTTACCTGTCCACTTGCCCCGCGCTCCACGTCACATTAGAATTTCCGGAACCCCCCTAATACATGTTTTTATAGTTTCTTCCGTTCCTCCGGCCCAACTCAAGTATATTAGTCAAGTACAAAGTAGATCAATAGCATTTTGTTAAAATCAAATGAAGAACTAAATAGAATATTGAATTTAATGGCATGATGGATCTCATGACAGGCAGTTAATGACTCCAAGGACGAGCGCAGCTCAGCCCAAGTCACCCCGCCACCTTCGCACAGTCTCACTTTCGCTTTGCCTCTCCAGCCCATATCCGCATCGCTTTTGCCCGGTCGTGCGCAGCCCGAAACACTACCATGGATTAGCATAATCCATCCAATAGTTCCCTGTTCCGAAGTCAAACATACATTGTCGCTCTGTCTCATCCAGTCCACGTAGGAATTCGACACCGTCACCTACTGCACCCCGCGGGTTGTGGGCATGGTCGGCAATCTCTGCTGCTCGGCGCTTGAAAGTCTAGACAATTGTGAGTTGTGATTGGATGTACCGCTGGGATGGACAAACATCGCTCAACACATCCACCAATTCTTCCTCTTCAAATAATTCAAGAATCCGCTCGCTGAGATTATAGAAATGTGGTGCTAGCGCTCGCAAATCCACGGTGCGGGGGTCAGCTTTCAGTGCGTTCATCACTCGCTCGGAGAGCGCCTCGGGCATATCGAGTGTGACGAGACGTGATGTCCCGATTCGAGCTCTGGATAAGACCCAAACGTTATCAGAACTGATGTTCTCAGGCAAGTCTAGATTTAGGATCTTTATCTCACGCGATAGAAAGCATTTCACCAAGCCATAGTGGAAGGTCGATGCGGGTTCCCGCTTTTATCTAGACAGTATTAATGACCAGGTTGACGGTGATATATCAAAATAAGCGTACGTCTTCGCCGGGGTTGCCCTCCAGGACGCCTAGTCCAGGGACCTCAAGCTCGAAGGTACATGGCAGTTTCTGGACGCCGTGTTAGCTGTGGTGCGGGACTTTGAGCCTTTAGCTGAGACCTCTCATCTGGGGGTATAATTTCACCTGAGCATCAGTCAAGATTGAGTCGATGTCATAGTAGGACATGTTGACCCATTGGACGAATGGTTCCCTAGGATCGATCGAGCTGAGTGCTGTTATCAAGGCGCGTCCGCGTTCCGCTTTGGATGGCGCGCGTAGTCACGTGGTTTTGTAGGTTCTTCCAAATTGGGACTTGATAGTCTTGGCAGTGTCATGATAATTTATTGACTGCTATCACACTGTCAGCTCCTAAGTAGCACTTTTGAGCCTGTGATCTAGTCTGATCTATAGCATATGATATATCCCTTTACGACAGGATCCTATACTTGGATATCAAGCTATTGATCAAAAATTTGAGCGGGTAATCCAATAATCCGGACATGGTGTAGTTGGCTATCGCATCTGACTGTAATAGAATTTCAGTTTATCAGAAAGTCCGCGGTTCGATTCCGCGTGTCCGGATAATTTTTTTGCCGCTTACAAACAATAAACACTTGGTAGTTACATTCGCCAAACAATCAGCACCATCTTTAACCATATTGTCAGAATAGGGATTTCATTCTCCAGTAGCTACGTCGCCGAGTCGAAGTGATGGCACGGTCGTACAGGGATGTCGAATCCCTCCACCTAGTTATCTGGGACGTGGCACGGAACGATCCTTGTGGAGAACTCGGCACCTAGCTTCCATATTTAATCCCGATCAGTGCTGCATACCCTTATCGCCTTTCTCTTGTACTAAGTACAGTGTGCATTACCCACCATGTGGGCAGTGGCAATACCCCTGTGTCGATCGAATAATCGACACGATCAACCTGTCTTGGTAGTCTAGTCAACTAAGCGAGCGAACGGACAGCTCACATTGATCAACTCCGAGCCTGGTGTTCTTACATTGACACTTTTCCTCTATTTGACGCATACTCTTCTCAGTACTCCAGCTCACCCATTTTAAGTTTTAATCCGACCACAGAACTGGACAATGATCGATGAGGATACGCCACTGGCTGAGCCCCAGCCACTCTTGGATTACGATACGGAATCCGGAGATGTAGAACCAGGGCAAAAATCATCACATATTGACCCCATGTTCCTTTCTATTTCTCTACTAAGTATGCAAGTCAAGCCATACAAATGGTACTTTATAAGCTCCGCAGTGGAGATTCTGACGTATAATCGATAGGCGTATTTCTCGCAATGGCGGATGAAACATTTATCTTGTCTACACACGATGAAATTGCGTCAGCCTTTAAACGGGTCTCTTGGGGACCCTGGCATATATCAGCGTACAATCTGGGGTTGATACATGATCACCCTTCCTTTGGTATGTTTCAGGTTGCTTCCTTTACAGGATAGTAATCTGGTGGCAGCTCTGGAGTAGTATGGGAGGCTTAGTGATATATATGGTTCGAAGGATGTACTGTTGACGGCATACCTGATGTTTGCGGTTGGATGTGTGACCACGTACGTGAAACCTTGAAATTTGGAAAATATTGGAGAGATTCCACAATTTTGTGTTTTGGCTTACCGTCTCTGAAGTGGCGCAGCGCCTTCGATCTGGTTTGCTATTGTCGGAAGATTCATGGCAGGCGTTGGAGGCTCTGGCATGAACGACATGGTGAGCGTGATTCTCAACGGTGGGATATTTGACTCTCGTTCTACTGTTGAGGAGACAGCTAATGAATGAGAATCAGATTTGGCCTCCCCGAGAGAGGTTGCGGTATTGCGAACTTATGTTGTGGGAATGGCATTGCCATTAGGTATGACCACTGGAGGTGCTCTTGGCGGAATTCTTATAGACCTGGTGGACTGGAGATGGTAATTTAATAACTATCCCAATATGTGATGAAGGTCTACTAATGCGCATGCGTACAAGGTCATTTCTACTACAAGTGCCACTGGCTTTGCTCTGCTTCTTTACTACTCTTTGGAAACTGCAATCGCCTCCAGGAAATAGTTCAGAGGGAATGCCAGGATCACAAGAGGAGCCTACCAACACTGTGAAGCCCGAAATGAATATATCTGGCGTGTTCCTCCTGGGGGGTCTTATCGCTAGCTTCATGGCACTCTGTCACGCTGTTGGCAAAAAGGGACCTCAGGGAATCATGGTGGCTATTAGTGTAGGGGCACATTTCGTTAGGCATTGCATACGGATATAATGAGCGATTCTTGACAAAATCTCCGCTGATATCACTTGACATGATCCAAACAAATCAAGTCTGGGTAATCTACCTGGCGGAGTTTCTCGTATAATTCGCACTTTTTGGAGTAAGCCATAGGCAGATTCATCAGACGTCCCCTCTAACTGACCATCATGAAGATTTTTCCAAGTATCGGCGACTTTTTAACCAGAGTCAAAACCGCCACAAACCTATTCTCTGGATTCAGCTTCATGGTTTTGACACTTGGTGGTGTTTTTGGATCGGCTATTGCTGGATATCTAATACAACGGTAACTCATCGCCCCAGAACAATATTAGTCATGAATTTCATCGAGCTGACTGGCTCCACGCAGCACTGGTAAGTATAGGGCACTGTCATTCGTTGCCTGGATCATGATATCGATTAGCACCATTCTCATCATGCTTCGATGGCCTTGAGGATTTCATAATTGGGAACTGGTATATCTCGCGATCGAAGGGTTTGGCACTTGGATGTTGAGTTCCACTTTATTTGTGGCCGTATCAATCTCAGTGTCCAAAGACAAAGCAGCAAGCGCTATCACGATTTACTACGTATTTCAGCATCTGGGAATAATGGTGGGCACAACAACCACGGCAGCAGTTACACGAAGTGTGTTCCAGGGTCAGCTATTGATGAAGCTTGCCATGGAGCCCAATCTAAAGGAGGTGAGGATATCTTCTGGAAATGATATCACTGGATCAATTGACCAATGTCCCACAGATTGTCATGAATATATTACAGGACAACCGGTTTGCGTTTGCGCGCCTTTCTGGCAAGCTTCAAGTGGCTGTGGCGAATTGTCATGTGCAGGCATTTTTTGCAACTCCAAGTAAGTCTTAGAAAGTATCAAAAGATTTTACGCCGAACCTGACAGGTCGACAGTGATGTGTGCCATAAGTTTGGCGTTGGCTTTTCCTGCTCTTTATTACCTGCCGCAACGATCTCTTGACTAGTCGGACGCTCATGGTGAGTTCAAATGTCAATGTTAGAGGGTAAAAATACTATAAGAAAAATGAATGTGAGGGTGGAAGGTTACTATCAGTCTTCGAAGGACAGCTGAGGCACCGTCAATATAACCTCCAAGATCTTAGCATCTCGAGTAATTTACATTCTGCTGGAATAATGCAGAGGACGGGGGACTCTCATGGAGTTTAAATTACTGCGACAGGACTATGGTTGCCGACCTTTGACCTGATCGATAGTTACATTAAGATGGATTGCTCGAAAATTGGAAGTACCCTAGTTTCAAACAAAGGTCATATTGCCAAATCTGTCCCAGCTTTCCATGAAATCCGGACATGGTGTAGTTGGCTATCGCATCTGACTGTAATAGAATTTCAGTTTATCAGAAAGTCCGCGGTTCGATTCCGCGTGTCCGGATAACTTTTTGTCTTTTTCTCTCTCCAATCCGACTCCACCTTTGGAAGATGGTGGAGACTCTTGAGTGACTAGGTTTTCTATGATCTAACTTTCTTAAATATTGTAGCTTATCTTTTTATAGTTCTCTGAACATAAAAAATCCAATCTAAGATTCAGCAAAAATTTATGTTGTGAGAATCAGTAAGTAGTAATGATATCAGAATGGATGAAATGCAAAAAAGAAAAGACAAAAAAGTTATCCGGACACGCGGAATCGAACCGCGGACTTTCTGATAAACTGAAATTCTATTACAGTCAGATGCGATAGCCAACTACACCATGTCCGGATTTCATGGAGTAATAGCTGAAATCTGTCTATATGAGCTCTGAACAGAGAATTTCCAAAACTCCACATTCACCGATCGATGCTAGTCCATATCATGTTTCAAGGATGATTCAACATTCACTTACCTAAGTTGCTATTTTTTAAATCAACGAACACCTCCTCTATTCCAGGCTTTTAGTTTCTCCTCTTGCATCTAGATTCGTTGTATGGAAATCACTGGTGAGAGTACTTTTTGCGTTTGTATACTCACTGTATGCATCTTTATCATACCTACTCCTAATGCCTACTTAATACAACCTTAGTGGGTGGGAGCTTAGTAGTAAATGCGTACTTAGGTATATTCATGCGAACCTGTTCCAGTAATAACGCTCTTATGTTCTTTACACATTATCATAGGATCCAAGTTTGTTTTATGGTATTACGACATGCACGGACAGCAAGTGGTGATTCCAGTGTTACATTTTCTGATCAGATGTGTTGCCATAGATCTGAAATTGGAAGCCTGGCCCACAATGTCAATATTACTTGATGGAATACCGAAAGGATGTCAGTCCCTATGATCTAGAATCCCAAATGTTTTGGATACTCCTTACATATTTGTGATGTGTGCCCACGTGGGTGGATCGGACTACACCTGCAGTATGTTGTGTTGAGTTTATGTATCCGTACAGGCACAAAGTTCAAATATTGTAAACCAATATATAATCTTCGCGGTTCCGGTTGGTTAGTATCTATGAAACATCAATTGATTAAACGATGCCTGTGAACCTCACGCGGACTTTGGTGGGAAAAAACGAAGATTTTGAACATCCCCAAATTCTTGAATTAGATAGAATACCTCCAGAGAGCCAATACTATTAAGAGCTGGGTCTGTTTGATTAGGTGGCAAAAATCAAAGAGCAAAAAGTTATCCGGACACGCGGAATCGAACCGCGGACTTTCTGATAAACTATAAGTCAATTACAGTCAGATGCGATAGCCAACTACACCATGTCCGGATTTGGACATTATTTGCAGTCTGTTTAAGCTCTATATATAAGTGTAAATTTACAAGACGAAGCTTCGTCAACACTTTCTACCATAGTTATTCAATAACTTACTGGATATCACAGAAGACGATACATTGGGAGACACGCATTATCTTAGCTTGTAGATCTACCAATCCTCCACGGGCGGCCTTGATTGATTGCCAGCGGGGTGACTAGTTATCCACTAGCTGCCATGCTCCGTGCAAGAGGATCCCTTTATGATCTTGCAAAAGCGCTGCAGCCATATTTAATTACTTAATTAAACCCTGGGCCGTCCCATGACCGGGACTCGCTGACTACTATGGTATGAAAATCTCAAACAAGCAAATGATCAGCATTTTTCCACCACTTCGAAGAGAAATAACGGCCGGTCAGAATTTTGACAGCTGTCGAAAAGGGGTAATCCCCCGTGGATACTTGGCACGTTCCCAATTCTTCAGGAATAGATTGGCCCCTAGCGCCAGGCTAATGCAATGACCGGTAGGAAGACCTGCGCCCCCGGGAAATCTAGTCGACTATATGAAGCTAAGATTCGGCTAGATTTCCACCAACCAATCGGCGTCCAAATCAACACCAGTATGTGTACTGCACAGTGACGTGATGTGCTGAGACGAACTCCGCTTCGCTTATAGACAGTCAATCACTGCCTCACAGAGCAAAACGTGCCTGGCGCCAGAAACTAATTTCCTTCGGAATCCGAGCTTAGTGCAAGGCAACGATGTGATCGATTCTCAACTCTGCAAAATCAAGCTTTCACTTTGAAATAACTTTAAAGTGTATGGAGTACATTGCCGGATTATACAGCCGCCATAAACATATAAAACGGAGTTCGGGCCAATCTATGAAGCATCAAAGCTAATTGCTCCTCTGACTTGAACACTGATCTTCACAATGATTCTCTCCCAGTGGTTTGCTTTTGCAAACCTCTTTGGTGCTGCATTTGCTGTACCAGGCAAATCACTTGCTAAGAGAACTACTGTCAGCGAAATCTTTACTGATATTGAGGACGCTGTTGACTGTACCGGGTGTGAGGTAGGTCATTTGCTGCAGATTGCATCTATATCATTAGCAGTCCTTCGATGCTAACCTATATAAATCAATTGATGTAGGCTTTGCTGGTTATCCTGCAGGCCCTTGCAGATCTTGGTAACGATGATTTCGTGGATGTCATCACGGATGTCTGCATCTTGGCCGGTGTCGGTTGTCCCCAGTACCGATTGAAGAACATCTCTAACGCCAATTATAGGTTGATGATGACGATGTATGCGAGGGCGCGATTTCTCGCGAGGGACCGATCCTGGCCCATGATCTTCGCAACATGGATGTTCCATCTCACACCGCTACCCTCTTCTGTACCACCATCTTTGGTCTTTGTGATTACCCAGCAGTTACTGAATATACGGTCGACTTCCCCTCCTCCAAACCAGCCAACGCAACTCGACCGGAATCAAGTGGTGAAACTCCGATCCAAGTAATTCATATCAGTGACATCCACGTTGATCTCTCCTATGAAGAGGGCGCAAAGTTTGTCCATCCCGCCAAATTAGCTTCTCGTGATACTGACAACGAATGATAGCTACAACTGCACAAAGAGCATCTGCTGCCGTCCGTACACCGCATCTGATGCCCCTGGAAATACTAGTTACCCGGCCGGTGAATATGGAAACCACAACTGCGATTCTCCCTTGGATTTGGAGGAGAGCATGTATGAAGCTATCCAGACCCTCATCCCCGATGCGGCATTCACCATTTTCACTGGTGACGTTGTCGAGGGAGCAGTTTGGCTTGTCAATGAAACTGAGGTGACCAACGACCTCAATGACGCCTATGTGACCCGAATGCCCGATTATCTCAATTTGGTCTACGGTGTCATTGGAAACCACGACGCTGCTCCAGTCAACTCTTTCCCTCCTTCTGACATTGATACTACCATCTCCAGCCAATGGGCGTACGATACCCTGTCGTCCGACTGGACCCAGTGGATTGGCTCCACGGCTGCCACCACCGCAGACGACTATGGCGCCTACTCCGTGAAGTACCCCAGTGGAAATCTGAGAATCATCTCTTTCAACAGCAATTTCTACTACAAGGAGAACTTCTGGCTGTACGAGAAGACAATGCAGACCGACCCCAATGGCCAGCTGGCTTGGATCGTGGATGAACTCGACGCTGCTGAAACCGCCGGCGAGCGAGTTTGGCTCATGGGCCACATGCCAATGGGCTCTGGTGATGCTTTCCACGACGGATCCAACTACTTCAACCAAATCATCCAGCGATATGACGCTACAATCGCTGCCGTGTTTTACGGTCACACCCACAAGGACGAGTTCGAGATTGCTTACTCGAACTACTCCAACCCTACCGCTGACACGGCCACCATGATGTCCTACATTGCTCCTGCTCTGACTCCGACATCTGGAAACCCGACTTTCCGCGTGTACTCTGTCGACCCGGTTACGTTCGGTATCCTCGATTACCAGGTCTACTTTGCCAACATGTCGAGTTCCACATATCAGACCAAGCCCACGTGGGAGAAGTATTATTCGGCCAAGGAAGCATACGGCTCCCTTCTCAGCCCACCCGTCACCGACAGTGCGGCCGAGCTAACCCCGGCGTTCTGGCACAATGTCACTGCTCTCTTCGAGAATGATGATTCCGTTTTCCAGGACTACTATGCTCGCAAGTCCCGTGGGTGGGACGTTTCATCCTGTACAGGCGACTGCAAGACCGATGAGGTCTGTCAACTCCGTTCCGCCGAATCGCAGTATAACTGTGTCGAGATCACCCCGGGTATCAGCTTCAAGAAAGCGAAGCGATCAACTTCTAGCAGCTCCTCTACTAACGAGGAGAGCGCGTGCGGAGAGTCAATTATTGGAAAGATGTTTTCGGATTTTGAGAGCACCGTGTCAACCCTGAAGACCGCCGCCACCGCGAAGCTGGGATCAAGCTTCTTGGCTACCACCGTGAACACCACCGTCGTCTAGAGTAGATGCTTCTAAATATAGAATCCCAATTGGCCGTCAAGCCGTCGGCATACCGTCGGGAATACACAAATATTTTCATCACAATTTTTTCCCTGTCCGTATACTTCAGGACTTCCATGCACGTTCCATAGGTTATCCAGTCATTGGTAGATCCCTGCCCGATCAGATTAAGCCAAGAGCCATTTAGCCAAATCTCGGAAGAAAGAACAAAACAGGCAATGCTAGAGAATGCAATTTAATCAACTTCATCTCGGTTAAATATCGGCTTGACACGTGGGCTGACAATAGGCCTGCATACCAGTGTCCTAGTGGCCCCGTTGACGCTAACAGCGGCTAAGCCGGCGACTAAAGCAGGTCCCAACCTTGAAATTGTACATATAAGTGTGTCGCAGTTCCAATGTACTAACAAGTAGTTCATCTCACGAACAATTGGATTCAAAATGGTTCACTACTCTTTTAAGGGTGTAGTGTCTTCGCTGCTGTTGGCTACCGGCCACGCTGCGGTGCTCGCCCCGACCAACGATATTGTATTCCCGTCGGGTGATACGGTTCAGAATCCGCTTCAGTACTCTGGCGGAAATACTCCATATTTTGCTGGTTAGTTTTGATTGGGTGGTTGTAATGCATTATGCTGACTTGGCAGGTCCTGATGTCAACGGTGTTGATAACAGTGTGCCTGACAAGTGTACCGTTCAGCAGGCTGCCTATATTGTGAGACATGGAAGCAGGTGAGTCTTCTGTTTCCAGGATCCTTTTGATAATTCTACTGATTTGATTAGATTCCCCGATACTGGTTCCTATAACTCCTGGGTCGGTATTCAAGAGAAGGTCGGTATTCGATGTCGAACTGTTTTTATTTCGGTCTAACCTTTTTGAAGATTCAAACTGCCGTCAAAGGAGATGGCTTTGATGCTCGTGGATCGCTGTCTTTCATCTCTGATTGGAGCCCGGTGTTGACCAACCCGACATTGCAAATTGCGTCGGAATCTATGACTGGCTGGAAGGAGGTATGTTTTCCCGTTTGTGTTTTATTACCAGACGGCATTCTTACGGATCATAGGCCACTGATCTTGGTTATCAACTCAGGGCTCGCTGTAAGTCATTTAGGCCTTACTTTACCCTTCTTTGAAACTGACCATATGCATAGATCCTGATTTCTACCAGGATGGTAACCCCTTCTACGTATGGGCCAATCAGTACAAATCTCCCATCAATGAGTCTCGAGTCGTTCAGACAGCTCGTGCCTTTGTTAATGGTTATCTGTACGAATTTGCCGATACCTACGGCTCGGTGGTCAGTGTGAATTCCACTGGCTCTGTCAGTGCCATCGGTAACTCCCTTGGGCCATCTGACTCCTGCCCACTTTTTGCGTCCACTTCCAGCGGGGGAAGTAATGTTACAGACTGTGAGTGAGAGAATCTGTATTGTCATACTGTCTCAAGACTAAACATTTCCCAGGGGATGCAACTTGGGCACCACAAGCCCTGAAGCGGCTCAACTCATTGGTTAGCGGCAACCTGACATTCGACGAGACCGACATCCTCTTCTTCCCATATATGTGTGGATATGAAAGTCAGATCACTGGTAATCTCAGTCCCTGGTGCAACGTGTTCACCGAGGACGAGCTACGCAACTACGCATACTCGCAAGATCTGAGCTACTATTACGATGTTGGTCCTGGCTCCGATGGGCCCGCCAGTATTCTTTTCTTGCCTTTCCTTAACAGCCTGGTGGACTTGCTCGCTGAGGGTCCTGGTCAGACTGGTACCGGTGCCGATGGTGAGAGCTTCACGGTTCCCAACCTGATCATGGCATTCTTGAACGACAATCAGATTGCCGAGATGACTGCTGCTATGGGCATTTTCGATCATGAGGCTGCTCTTCCTGATACCCATATCCCTGCCAACCATCTGTATAATGTGGCCCACTTTATCACCATGCGCGGTACTGTTGCCTTTGAGGCCCTGAACTGTGAGGTTGAGTCCGGACACAAGTCTTCAAACGAGACTTATCTCCGGGTGTTGTTCAACGATGCTGTCTACCCGATTGCCAGTTGCCAAAATGGACCGGGTAAGAGCTGTCTCTTATCCGAGTATGCCACTTTAATCGAGAAGAAGAACAAGGCTGCTGGTAATTTCATTGATTACTGCAATGTGACCGAGACGGGCCACCCTGCCACGGTTGCGGGAGCCAGTTTCTTTACTGATCTCTCATTGGACTTTTTGACCTTTGTCAAGCCTTGAGTGACCTGCCCTCGCTTCATTTTCCTTTTTACCGCCTGCATGCATACCTTGCGTTATCCTCGCCACTATCTCATTTTAATTTAGTCTTTCGGTTCTTGTACTCTGCAGATAGCCCACAATAAATTGCCTTTTGCCAAGCAATCCTTATCTTCATCGTGCCATTGGATATATACAGGGCTCTCCAGAGTACATCTAAAGTACCTCCAATGTACATCAAGTCTGTATATCTGCAAATCCCGAGATTGTGTTCTAATGAATCCTGACATGACAACAGCACACGCGTCCTTTTGTTCATTAATAACGAAGGATCTAAATCACATCATAGCCATATATAAACTACGTAATGTTATTTTTATTACCTGAAAAAACCCAGAAAAAAAAGTGGGTATTCGGCCCAGACCGTGTACTTTTCCCCCCACTTCTTGGGCTGCAGATGTCTCGAACCAAGTTCTTTTTTCTATGGAGAAGGTCCGAGACATGAAATCAGATTTGTTACTGGTCCTTGGCTCGAGTTGCCTTCTTTTTGTTTGGTTCCTTGATTTTGGTTGGTCTTAGGGTATATAGAATGATCAATTCCACGGAAAAGGGGGAGGGGGGGGGGGGTCCAACCTGGGGTTCAGAGTGTGTGACACATTTCCAAAATTAGATCCAAAAGCCCGCAAAAGAAAGAAACAAGATAAGTTCTGTTTCAAGAAGCTTCTGAACTTTTCTTTACAGAGAGAAAAAGTGAGGAATCAAAGTGGTCACACAGATGAAACACTCCTTCGGTCCTTGTCCAGATTCATATGATTCCATTTCTTATCATTTCAACTCATGGTCCCCGGATCTCTTTGTTCTGAATCGGACCGGACCTGGATGTGTGACAATTTTGTGATTGATCATGGCCTATAATGCCGTCGCCCAGGTCGAGGTGGCCTCTGACTCTGACTCTGACTCTGACTCTCATCATTCACTCAGTCCTTCACTTTCCCGAGTTCAACGCAATGCCGACATTCATTTAGACTCTGCCGACAAACTCGAATCCCACTTAGGCGCTATCTACCGCTCCATGACTTCGTCCAACTACGACGTGGTCGAAGCCGATGACTACGACGCCGATCCTTCCCCCAAACATCACTCCATTCCTCCACTCAATACTAGTACGGTCGCGCGACATTCCTCTCCTTCCTTGCGAAGTGCCTCCAGCGACGCCCCTATTCCTCTGAATCACCCAACCCCGGATCTGCAATCACTGCAAGGCGCCTATGTGGGTAATGTAGAGCGATTGGAGCAGAGTGCAGAGCGTCTTAGCTCCAGTACCGCCGATATCGCTAGTGAAATTCGCAAACTGGACCAGGAACAAAAGCGTCGATCCTACAGTTCGGCTTCCAATTCCATCATGCGGAATGGTGCATTCTCCCCGGGCGCAGGCCTTACCAGATCTCCTCATGGTTCGACCCGATCTCGATCTACACGCCGGCGCTCCGTCTCCAGTGGATCTTACCTGGCGCAGGTACCGGAGCCCGCCCACGACGACGGTCATTTCGTAGATCAATTCCCCCCGACCCTACCCATCGCCCCACAACTCCCCCTTCATGCTCCCAGCACCGGACGCTTCTATGGTCAATATGACGGCCCAGCGGCTCCTGTGGCTGAAGAGATCGAGCGACCCGGTACAGCCGCATCGGGAGATACCTACCAACAAGCCCGGACGTTGTTTACCGACTTCGATGGCGTTCATTTTGCGCCCTTGGAGCTGGCCGGTCCCGGACGCCAGATGTCTCTGAGCCAACCGCCCCTTGCAAGCAATCCGGAATCATACAAGGAGCTGCAAGCGGGCCAGAACATGGTCTACTATCCCGCACCAGTCCCACGTATGTTGAACCTCCCTCCTAAACTCTCTCGCAAACCACCGGCTGCCGAGCGTGAGAAGCGTCGTACGCAGCTCTTGACTACCATCGTAGCTGAGGATAGAGAGGCGGCATTTGAGGGAGGAACGACCGACGGTCATAAAGAGAAGCGGCAATCAACACTGCCCCCGCAGCTTCGGGCGAGCGTCTTCTTTGATCGGCCCAGTACCACGCTCGAGCTTGAAGTTAAGCAGGACTCGGCAGTTGCGACCCTTGATAGCATTCTCGACGCCTCGGCACATGCACCTGTCTCGGCCTTCACGGATCATCCGTATGCGGGTCACGTCGGGTCGTACGTCTATGGAAAGGAGCGCAAGACTCTTCGAAAACAAAAATCGGGTCAGAACTCCCAGCTTCCAATGGGGCAACAACAGAGCACGGTCAGAGATGTTGCGTCTGAGGGTTCGGTTCATTCGGACAATGGACTGCAGGAGGAGTCGGAGCGCCTGCATGAGAACGAATCAGAGGGTTCAGATGAGTCGGGGAATGATGGTGATGAGTACTCGCAAGAGAGTGACGATGACGATGAGTCGGACTATGTGGGACCGCCAAACACCTTATTAGCGGAACTGGAGCTGCGAAAGCACGAACTTGCACAACGGAGACGTACGGTAGTCCCCCAGTTCACGCCAGGCATGAAGAATACACTGCTGGAGTTGGATGCAATGGCTCAGAAACAAAGTGATAAGAGAAGACGCCGGCCAGTAACCTTGGCTTGGGATAGCCGCCGTACGGCTGACGATGACGACGTTCCTCTTGCAATGCTATACCCTGATCAGATAAATGCGGATGATGATCAACCACGCGGTCTGATGGAGAAGCATCACGTCGAGGAACATGAACCCTTAAGTACACGTCGTGCTCGGCTGAGGGGGGAGCCAATTCCCGAAAAACGACCTGTCACCTTCTATGCCGAGAAACCGCGCCCTGCACCAGAGCCCGCCACAGACGAGACGGGAGAGGATGGTGAGACTTTAGCCGAACGCTTGAGACGGCTGAAAGGACTGAATCCATCGGAGACCGAATTCTCCAATATTCTGCTGGCCGAATTTGACAATCGCCTCGGATCTACCCCCACCGCGGAGACTGCACCAGTCCCTCAACAGCCCGAAGAGGAGACTCTCGCACAACGACGTTTACGTCTAAAAAAGGAAAGTGGCGCCCAGCCTGGTCTCGCCAAAAACCCCCGGATGCGAAGAAGCATGGCTGCCCTTCCTCAAGTTCGGGCGTCAAATGTAGTCCGCAAGTCCTCTCACGACGCATTCCAACAACCCGGCTTGATGCAGCAGTACGGAAACCGCATGTCCATGCAACAGTTCCCGACCAACATGGCATACCCGCCGAACCAACCACCTCCCCCACCCTACAGCCATGGACCGGCCTACCCACCTCCCTATGGCTATACCCAAACCATGATGGCCATGCATAACATGGGTTATCCTATGCCTAATGCTTATGCGTCAACCATGACTCGACAGCCCGTTGATCCCAACCAGCGTGAGGTCATTGACCGCTGGCGGCAGAGCATTCGTTAACTACATAATTTCTCCTATTTTGTCTCTGTTTTTGACTCCATCATCATAGCGTTGTCGTTCTAAGCGCATTCCTTTTTCATCATCATCTTTTCTTTATGCTTTGGGGGGGGGGGGTATCTATGTAGAGTAGCGCATTGTGTATGATCTATAAAGGCAAATCGTGTCACCCACAGTCATGTGAAGCATTTTAGAACTTGGCTTTGATTCTTTTATGGACATTCCTTTCAACCGCTGTCAATGTCTATGTTGTAGATATCGGATCTGTATTCTTTCTAATACTCTTTCCAAGGTTGCTATCAATTGATGGCATGGTCACATCACATCGGATGCAGTGAGGTTGGATCTGTTGCAGGTACCTTACTTAGTATATATCCTTCTTATACGGTAGAGCTCAGATAATTCTGGTCGGATTCACTGTACAATTCTTATCAGATCCCCAGATCAACATTGAAAATTATGCAAGGGTGAATGCAAAGTCAAAGTAAATATAGATCTGACCTGCTGAAGCTTCGATTGGTGTAACCCTACTTTACTACTGTGAACCTTGGAATTGAACTTACGTCTTCTTGATTGATCTTTTTATCTTTCGCTTTCTCACTTCAATTGTTTACGTAAAATCCTGTTTGCATTCTCATTGCTGTGGTTCATTTACTTCACTCTTCCTTGAAACTCAACGCCGAGTGGGCCGTTGTAAGCCCCACTAGTGCCTGGTATGTGAGACCAAAAGTCCAGCCCTCCTTTCCACTAACACCAGCCCTCCACAGGTAAACTTGACCACGATGGAGCCTTGCGTCCCCTGAATCATACCACCTTGGCTTTTAAAGACGCTACAGGCTCTGGTCCTGCGACCAGAATGCCCTCGTCCACAGTTTTTTCATATTGGCGCCGCGACCATCGCCGCTCAACCGCGCCGTCAGCGTCCTTGCCAGGTCCATCGCCAGCTCCTCCAGGTGCAGGAGAAAGCCCACTTAGTCCTCCACGGCTCCCCGAGATCCCAGGTTACCCCACTTTCACAAGCGCGTTCGGCAGAAACTCTTCATACGATGCTTCAACCTGGAGCAGCTCCCCGTTGGAGAACGATGCCGCAAAGCTGAACATTACCTCCTCTACCGCGCCGCTATCTTCCTCCGTTAGCCTTGCTGTCCGGTCGCCGTCGGCTGAGAAAGAGAATCGCCCCCACTCGAGTCCGGAAGAGCTTGTCCCAGAACCAGCTTTTACGTCGCTGGCCAACAATTCACAGCTTGAGGTGACGACATCGCGGCCGGACCAGGGTGACGTGGAGTCTAATTTCAAGCCCACGTCGCCATTTCGTCTATCAATTGGGAAAGGGTTGCGTAATCTGCAGACGCCGACCTCCGAGAATCAGAAGCGGTCGCCAACGGCGGGATTGGGGGCCAGTCAGTTCCGATTGAAAACCTCGCCGGAGGAAGTCGTGGTGGAAAATACAAATACAGTGCAGAGGGAGGCTAGGCAGGATGGTGGCGTGTCGAGACGAATTGCAGACCGAGAAGTTGTGGCGGAGCATGTCCATCACAAATCAGGCAAAGCAATGCTCCATCTTTTGAATCCCATGTCGCTTCTTGCGCGTCGACGGTCTTCGCAGATTGGTAGCTCTCGCGTTGAGGAAACCAAGCTGAGTGCGCCTAACTTGATACCCATTCCGGATGACTACGACCCCAGAATTCGTGGAAAGATTATTCATGACTTTTCCGCTCCTCGGGCTCGACGAAATGTGTCTGGGAATTCCACGACGGTTGATGGAAAAGGCCAAAATACATATGATTCATCGCTGCAAAGTCCATCCAGTCCTTGGAGTGACAGGTCGAAACGAAACAGTGATCACTCGCCCGTATTTAAGGAGCATTTTGAGGATGACCAGAAAGTTCTTCACGTTGAGAATAAGGGTTATCTCCAGTCATCCTTACTGACCAACCCAGCTCAACCAGGTTACGAGAAGTCAATCCCAGTGTTTGCGAGGAGATTTCCTTCTACAGCCCCGGACGACAGCTTAGAGACCGACAAAAATGAGAACTTCCACGCAGAACTTCCCGGAGATGGTCCAGTAGAGCTTCCTGCAGATGTTCCGCTGGAATATACAACATATTCACCAAAGGAAGACTCGTCGGCAAGTCAAAAGGATCAAGATATTATTCCTAAGGTACATCCTGCAGGTTTGCCTAAGCATCTCAAGAGCAATGCTTCTTCAAGGTTCAGCTTTGATATGGGTGGTGTTGAATCTTCCGTGCAAGAGAAGCTCCTCGAAGAAAAACACAAGGCGAAGGAAGCTGCAAGAAGACAGGACGATGGATACTTCGATGACTTTGATGATGAATTCGATCATGATATGATCGATGACATGGATGACCTCGAAGAGGAGATACCAGAAATCGGTGCTGACTATGACGAAGACTATACTCCTGCAGTTTCTCGGGATATAAATGGTGAACTAAAATCCTGGGCCGCCCCTGGGCTTTCACCTGTAGTTGCAAGTCCGATTACGCCTGCGCCACCCTCTGAACCTCCGATCGACACCGCGGGTGCCGATCCTTCTCTTGTGGCGGGCATCAACCCAAATTTCAATCAAGATCAAGTGATACCAGTAGGAAGCCAAGTGCCTCAAGGCCACCATATGACAGAGAATATTCAAGAGCACCCCGATGATCAGATGCAGACAATCGTTGATAATGATGACATGTATTTTGACGATGGTGAATTTGACGAGCTTACCGCTGAGGATCAGGATGGCGGTTTTGATGAATCTATCTTTGATGACGAAACGAGTCATTTATACGAAAGAAGAAAGGTCTACAAAGATGCTACCCAGAAATCCGAGACCATCCCCGAAGAAGACGAACTCGTGGAAAAAGACATTCTGCTCGAGGAGAATGCCCGCCAAGGCCTTAAGCATATGCCAAGTGTGGCAAGTGAATACCATGTCGGGTCCATCAAGCGTGGACCGCTTGGTGAGCCCATACCCAACATGGGGCCTGCTCGGGCTCATGGTGGTGTGCTCACGGAGCAAAACCTGGAGGTATTACACAATGCCCTGGAATTTGCAGCAAATGAAGCGGCCACCCAGGCCCAATTCGAACGCACTTACAGCACAAGTGAACGGTCTATGGGACAAGACAGTATACCACAGACATCCCATACCGGCGATTCGCAGCCGGGATTGGTGCCGGATGATAGCCGTCTCAGCCAAGGAGCAGATATAATGGGTTTCGACGATGTCTTTGATGATGATATATATAATGATGATGCGTACTACGATGATGCTATCGTTGCTGCAGCCAATGCTGAAGCGCTGGAGAATGACGACGAGGGTTTCTACGGCCAAGAATTCGGCTTTTACGCGCAGGCCCATGGTGCCTCTGAGCTCACGAACGGCGGCTACTTTGGCCCGCGAGGAGTCGAAGGGATTAGCCGTAGCTTTAGCAGTCGTGGGAAGTTCCAAGAACCCAGCCTGACTCCTATCACCGAACGCAGTGAATGGAGTACCCGCAACTCCGTCATTTCATTGAAGGCACACGGTGGTACCCATTCAAACCCCTCGCTTGCAAGCCCAGGCTTGGCCCAGCTGGTCGACATGGGCAACTTGGACGACGAGATGACACTGAGTGCCCTCCTGAAGCTGAGACGGGGTGCCTGGGGTGGAAGCAACGGCAGTCTTCGCAGCAGCGCTGGTAGTCCGCCGCCTCATACCCTGGCATCCTCAAACCGCGCTAGCTTTACTGGACCCCCGGAAGCTGCTAGTCCTTCCGAGGCTCGGCATTTTGCCGACGAGGGTGTAGTAGGTATGATCGAACACCATGAGGACTCCCCCTTTTCGACTTCACCGCTCAAAGTTACTGAGCTGGGGAAAAGAGCCGATCTCCCGCATAGCGGAACAGGCGGCCCGATCTACGCAGATATCGAGGAGGAAATGCCGATGTTCGGCAACCACCTCAACGTCTTGTAAAATTGCTTTCTCCTTTCTCATCATTCGTTCTCCTTCCCATTGGATATATTTGCCAGATGTGGTCTCCGTGGCGCACATGGATGGTTATTTTCTTTTATTTTTCCTTCACGATTTCATGACTTAACCGAGGATGTTTTGCGGTTGGCGTTGCCTTTTCTATACACCGATTGTTCTTGTATCCTGCCAAGTGATCTACTAAATCATGTTAATATACGAAGTTTGGAAGCATCAACTAGAGATCTCCGGTACATAGCTAGGCTAGTTATATATCCTACTCACGTCATTGTGTCCGTAAACCATATCCGATTGGGGCCGAAATTTCCCGCAAACACTCCCGCAAACACCGAATGCTTAGCCGGGCAGTGGATCGCTGTGGCTCACAAGCCGGAGTGGCCGCGTTTCTCAGTAAGAAAACCGGCACTGGCTGACTCAGCGCACCAGCCTCATTCCAAGTTGCAGGTTCCTCCTTGGGCTCCCCTTCTTCTATCTAAACCCTTTACCCCAGTTCTTTTTATTCAGCAGAGTTTCTGCTCTCTAATGAGTTCAGATTCCATATAGGTGATACGGCAATAATAGTCGACACCTTATTCGCGCATTTTAATCACCTGTATGTCCCTCCGTCTGCTTCCTTTGCTCCGTCGGCACTTTCGGCAGAGAACAACAACCTGTCAACTTTGGCGACTAACTTGCGCGTGACCTATAGATCAGGTTCAAATTGTCATTACATCAGCACAGTCTGAGACTTTAGCTGTTTCGATTCCTCCCTCCACCCCTTTATTTCTCTGAACAGTCCCGGCTTCGTCGGAAACAAATCCCGCAATGTTCAGAAATACTGCCTTGAAGGCCTCCCGGAGGTCCTTCAACCTCTCCTCGAGCGCTCGCTTCGCCTCGAAGAACCCTGGCTTCAGCCTCGCTGCTCGTCGCCCTCTCGCCGTTGTTAACGGTACTCGGCAATATGCTTCCGAGGCGTCAAAACCTGGAGTGGTAAGCTACAACCAGCCTTGAAAAAAATTGCATCGAGAAAAAAGATGATTGCCAAAATGCGCGATTGAAGCGCAATAACGAACACTCAACTAACGCGATAGCGCGTGCTTCTTCATAGGACCCCAACGATTCTTTCCTCACTGGCAGCACTGCCAACTACATTGATGAGATGTACCTGGCATGGAAGCGTGACCCGTCCAGCGTCCACATCTCATGGCAGACCTACTTCAAGAACATGGAGTCCGGCTCTATGCCCATGTCCCAGGCCTTCACTCCCCCCCCTACTCTCGTCCCTAGTCCTACCGGCGGTGTCCCTCAGGATATGCCCGGCACTGGCCTCACTAGTGGCACCGACGTCACCAACCACTTGAAGGTTCAGTTGCTTGTGCGCGCCTACCAGGCCCGTGGTCACCACAAGGCCAAGATCGACCCTCTCGGTATCCGCGGAGAGGCCGAGGCCTTCGGCTACGACAAGCCCAAGGAGCTTGAGCTCGACCACTACGGTTTCACCGAGCGCGACTTGGACCAGGAGTTCGCCCTCGGGCCCGGTATCTTGCCTCGTTTCGTCACTTCTGACCGCACCAAGATGACTCTGCGTGAGATCATTGAATCTTGCGAGAAGATCTACTGCGGCTCCTACGGTGTCGAGTACATCCACATCCCCGACCGTAAGCCTTGCGAGTGGATCCGTGATCGTTTCGAGGTCCCCGAGCCCTTCCGCTACTCCGTTGATGACAAGCGCCGCATCTTGGACCGTCTCATCTGGAGTTCCAGCTTCGAGTCCTTCCTGGCTACCAAGTACCCCAACGACAAGCGTTTCGGTCTGGAGGGTTGCGAGACCCTTGTGCCCGGTATGAAGGCTCTGATCGATCGCAGTGTTGACTACGGTATCAAGGACATTGTTATCGGTATGCCTCACCGTGGTCGTCTTAACGTTCTGTCCAACGTTGTTCGCAAGCCCAACGAGTCCATCTTCAGTGAGTTTGCTGGTTCTGCCGAGCCCTCCGATGAGGGTTCCGGTGATGTCAAGTACCACTTGGGTATGAACTTCGAGCGCCCTACTCCCTCCGGAAAGCGCGTGCAGCTGTCTCTGGTTGCCAACCCCTCTCACTTGGAGGCTGAGGACCCCGTTGTCCTGGGTAAGGCCCGTGCCATCCAGCACTACAACAACGACGAGACCGAGTTCAACACCGCTATGGGTGTCCTGCTTCACGGTGACGCTGCCTTCGCCGCTCAGGGTGTCGTCTACGAGACCATGGGATTCCAGTCTCTTCCCGCCTACTCCACCGGTGGTACCATCCACATCGTCGTGAACAACCAGATTGGTTTCACTACTGACCCCCGCTTTGCCCGTTCCACCCCCTACTGCTCGGACATTGCCAAGGCCATCGATGCCCCCGTGTTCCACGTGAACGCTGACGATGTTGAGGCCGTTAACTACGTTTGCCAGGTTGCCGCCGATTGGCGTGCTGAGTTCAAGCGTGACGTTGTCATTGACATGGTCTGCTACCGTAAGCAGGGTCACAACGAGACTGACCAGCCCTCCTTCACCCAGCCTCGCATGTACAAGCGCATTGCCGAGCAGAAGGCTCAGCTCGACAAGTACGTTGAGAAGCTGATTGCCGAGGGTACCTTCACCAAAGAGGACATCGACGAGCACAAGAAGTGGGTCTGGGGCATGCTCAATGACAGCTTCGACCGCAGCAAGGACTACCAGCCCACCGGTAAGGAGTGGCTGACCTCCGCCTGGAACAACTTCAAGACCCCCAAGGAGTTGGCCACTGAGGTTCTTCCCCACCTCCCCACCGCTGTTGGTGTCAACTCCCTGAAGCACATTGCCGATAAGGTCAGCGGTAGCAGCGCTCCTGAGGGCTTCACTCTCCACAAGAACCTCAAGCGTATCTTGGCCAACCGCAAGAAGGCTGTTGACGAGGGTAAGGGCATTGACTGGGCTACTGCCGAGGCTCTGGCATTCGGTTCCCTCGTTGACGAGGGTTACCACGTCCGTGTCTCCGGACAGGATGTCGAGCGTGGTACCTTCTCTCAGCGTCACGCCGTCCTGCACGACCAGGAGAACGAGGCTGTCCACACTCCCCTGCAGCACATCAGCGACAAGCAGGGTAGCTTCGTTATCTCCAACTCTTCCCTCAGCGAGTTCGGCTGGTAAGTACACAGGATCTTTACTCGGTTTAAATGTCATGCTAATCTCTTTCTAGTCTCGGTTTCGAGTACGGTTACTCCCTGACCTCCCCCGAGGCTTTGGTCATGTGGGAAGCTCAGTTCGGTGACTTCGCCAACAACGCTCAGTGTATCATTGATCAGTTCATCGCCTCCGGTGAATCCAAGTGGTTGCAGCGCTCCGGTCTGGTTGTCTCCCTGCCCCACGGTTACGATGGCCAGGGTCCCGAGCACTCTTCCGGTCGTATGGAGCGTTGGTTGCAGCTTTGCAACGAGGAGCCTCGTGTCTTCCCCAAGGCTGACAAGCTTGACCGCCAGCACCAGGACTGCAACATGCAGATTGTTTACATGACCGAGCCCTCTAACCTGTTCCACGTTCTTCGTCGCCAGATGCAGCGTCAGTTCCGCAAGCCTTTGATCATCTTCTTCTCCAAGGCTCTCCTGCGTCACCCTATTGCTCGCTCTGACATTGAGGCCTTCACCGATGACTCTCACTTCCAGTGGATCATCCGTGACCCCGCTCACGCCACCGAGGCCATTGATGCCCCCGAGAAGATTGAGCGTGTCATCATGTGCTCTGGACAGGTCTACGCCGCCCTGGTCAAGCACCGTGAGGCCAATGGTCTCCGCAACACTGCCATCACCCGTGTTGAGCAGCTGCACCCCTTCCCCTGGGCTCAGCTCAAGGAGAACCTTGACAGCTACCCCAACGCCAAGAACATCGTTTGGTGCCAGGAGGAGCCTCTTAACGCCGGTCCCTGGTCTTACGCCCAGCCCCGTCTCGAGACCCTGCTGAACTCCACCGAGCACCACAACCGCCGCCATGTCCTGTACGCTGGTCGTGCCCCCAGCGCCTCCGTGGCCTCCGGTCTCAAGGCCGTCCACTTGAAGGAGGAGCAGGAGCTCCTCGAGGAAGCTTTCTCTGTCCACCAGGAGCGCCTGAAGGGCGAGTAAATGCCTTTCATGACTGATGACTCCGGTTGACTCTGGAGCATATTGTCGAAAGACCTACTTTTCCTATGTTCATTGGTTGGCCAAAGCTAGCGTCCGATTTCCTTTGTAACACTTTTTCTTATTTGCATGAGTTGTCCTTGTTCTCGACCACGGTGTATACGACCTGTCCAGCTATTGCTAGACATTTGGCCTCGTCTATACCTAGAATCATGTCTGTAAAATACAAATTCTATTCTGTTGTGGCCCTTGAATTGATCTTAGTTGATTGTTATTGTATGCGATCAGAGAATTGTTAGGCTTAATGGGAAAAATCTACGAGCAACAACTATGAGCAAGAATTAACAAACGACATCCCTTTAGTTAAGTGGTAAACACTCCCACCAGCTAGCACCGTACGTGACCAGCCAGGTTACCCCTCCCCCTCAAAAGCAGCACTTGGGCCATCCATGGCTAAGAGGAGTTCCTCCAGGTTACTTCTTTTTCTAACATTTTGAATACCTTAGGAACTTGCCGAATCTGAATATTAGGTCAGTTTTATCTTAAATCATGTGGTGCGGTATGGTGGTGGATCATTTGAAAGGTCATTCCCTGGTTGATGCAAATGAGGCTGTTTATAATATTTTCAATCGGTGGGAACAGGCAGATTGTGATCCCACGTCCTAAATATTTATGTTTCTCGAGTTTTCTTCGGACGATTAATCAACACGAGATACTAGCATGACATCATAGTTGACATAACATCACCTGTCAAATCGATGACTAAGTCGTATTTGTGCCTGAGTCCGCTGGCAAAAGTTCACCTGATCTAAAGCGTCTTCTCCGCACGCAAACTTCCGACTACTGACCCTCCCTCGTCGTCTCCCGTCCTGTTACATGATTTATCGCAGGCCTTACGGTGATAGACCTTTCATTTCAATCATTGATCTTTCATATCCTCTTCTGGTTTCACCGGATTGGACCAGGAGCAACAAAGCTCCTGCAAAAGTGCAAACTCCAGCTTAACCATAGCCTTTTCCACCATGTCCACCGTCTCATCATCAACCCTCAATCCCCAGGGCCAGGGAGTCCGCCAATCGGCCCGCCAAACACGCACAAACCCATCCCGAACCTCCAAAACCGTTGGACGTTCCTCCTTTGGCTTTGGCCGTGGTTCACCTGCTGAGATCCCTTCTACTCCCCCTGTTCCTCATGGCTTTTATCCTGCCCTCACGCACTTTACCGACGCGATCACCGCTCTCCCGCGTGAGTTCCGTCGACACAATTCCCTGTTGAAAGAGGTGGACGCTAAGGCGTGGGCACTGGAGGAAAATTTGTTGCAGCTGCTTGAGCTTTCGTCAGTGTCGCAACCGGTTCCTCATCCCCCCACCCTGCGCCTATTGTTGCCGGTGTGGTGCGAGAGGATGTATTACCACAGGTATTTTGATTCCACTGGATCCATGAAATGTGATCCCGAACTGTACTGATGGCGCTTTTGTCCAGGAGCTTTCCCAGTCCGAGTCATCCAACAGCAGAGATCGTCGCCTCCTCTTCGATCGTGTGCGCCAGAGCCTTTCCGACCTCATGATGACTGCCGATGAAAAGAATCACGTCATTTCGAATGCGAACGAGGAATTGGACCGTCAGGTCGTTCGCCTGGATACCGTTTTTCCGTACATTGCGGGTGAGATTAGCGAGGAGGCTCGCCTGGGTAGCTTGACGCACTGGGCATACTCTAACAAGAATGCTGTTAAGACGGCGGCCAACGAGCGCCCGCGCCGGGAAGCAGTATCACACAGGCAGGACCTGTCGCATGCGCTTCACGAGGCTGAAGCTGCTAGTCGCAGCGAAGCAAGACGCGAGGCGGTTATGGCACGGAAGCAGCGCCGGGGAAATGTCGATGCCGACTATGAAGATTCTCGCGGGACTCGAAAGACTGCAAATACAAAGTCTCGTGGGGATAACGCGGTGGCTGAGCAGAATGCCACGGCTAAGCGTCGGAGGGTCGACAAAGAACGACCTCCTGCTATCGATATGGGTGCACCGATGGAACGTACTGCCAGTGGCGCAGGTAGCCAAAGAGCCCTGAACAAGGATGGAGTGGAGAAGAAGAGGTCTCGCGCTCCCAATGCTGGTACCACTGCAGCTCGCAAGAAGTATGTTGCTCCGGTTTCGTTTGTGTTTGTATCATTTCTGATCGTTTCGCAGGACCATTGTCACTTCCAACGCCGGATCGCCTGTCATGGCCCCTTCCCCTCTTATCGGCACGTTCAATGCTCCACGTGGAGCTGGAAGCCCTGGACCAAACCCAGCACGGCCCCAGTCCTCACGAGCTCAGCAGAATGCGGGGCAAACCAACAATTCCCGACAAAGACCATCATCATCTGCGTCCAATCGCATTGCTCAATCAACCAGTATGTCAATCCGCCTAGTCTCTGCTTTCACCCTGTCTAACCACATTTCTTATCAAGCCAAACCCGCCGATTCCAGATCAACACCTCGCGACGGCCCTCTCAAAATCGAAGCAGCCAACACCGACCCAAGCCGCGACTATGACGGCGAGACTGGCATGCGAACATCTGCGCCCGCAGGAGCCAAACAAGACGACCTGGATGGACGACCTACTGATCCCCTCGAGTCCGAACCGTCCAAAGGCCGAACCTCCAAGACCTCCACACCACTGCTATCTACCTTGGGAGAGCCTGCTCAGTCTCGCTCTAGACCAACGCGGAGTACAGATCCGGCGCCCAAGCGCAACGCCAAGAAGTCCGTGGCGCCGGTACCTGCTATACCATCCGATGAGGAATCCATTCACGAAGGCGACGATGAAGATGAGGAAGGCGAGCCTCGATACTGCTACTGCAATGAGATCAGTTTTGGCGAGATGGTTGCCTGCGATAATGACGCATGTCCGCGCGAATGGTTCCATCTATCTTGTGTGGGGTTGACGAAACCCCCTGGGAAGAATGGTGAGTTACATTTGCTGCCAACTTGGTGTATCAAGCTAATATCCGTCTAGTAAAATGGTACTGCAACGAGTGCAAGGAGAATATGCGAAGGGGTCGCAATGGACGATAGATGAGAATGACACATGGCCTCGATCTGATGGTCATTTCCGGGGTTACTGCATCTTCATTCGTAGGAGGTTGATGCTAAACATGACTAAGGACTGCAACGATCTCCTTTTAATAATGAATGAAAACTATCTTTTTGCATGCATATCCATGTAGTCCCTAATCTCCGGCTTGACCCTAAGGCATAGGCTGCATTGATTGTGACTAGCGGTGTAGACGTGGGATATACAGACTGCTCAGGTGGACCAGGTTGAGTCATCGTCATTCAGTGCCTAATTATACGTCTAACGAAGCCACGATACAAATCCCAGTATTCGGGCTTCAATTGGGCCCAAACGTTCTAAAAACAGTACAGAAAGCGAAGTATAGAGAAATACATTCCGATCTATATAGAAAACATTGAACGCAACATGACAACTCATACCCTACTTTCTGGCTACCGCAGTCTGACGTGCTCTCTTCCGACTCTGACTTCCCTCAGACTCAGAATCAGACCCAGAGTCATCGCTGGAACGTTTCTTGCTAGAGGTCTTTTTGTCCCCCTCACTATCAGAATCAAGATCACTATCAAACAAGTGCTCAAGATCAATAATATTCCCCATCGAGACCCCACAATCTACTTCAGTTAGTAGAGCACTCAAATTAAGTACGACTGGGATCAGACAAACCTGTAACTCCATCTCGAATGATAATGGTAAACAAAGGAGACTTTTCAATATCCACATTGAAAGGCCCATCATGAGGACCCTTGAGAATCTTCCATTTCCCCTCAAAACCCTTCCACACGGCTCTTCCAAAGTCCCAGTCACATCCCAGTCGGGCCTGACCCGTGGTGGATTCCAGATCCACTTCGTCAAAGGTGTCCCAGCTCCACCAGACATTGCTATGGGGGGAATCGAGCCAGTCAATCCTGTTGAGGGCTTTGCAGAGGCATGAGAATCGGAGATATCGCATATCGATCCAATTTAGGTCAGGGCTTTGCTGGAAGTGGAAAGGGTGATCCTCGAGGAATGCAGAAAGTTTGGTTTGCCAGCGGGATTTGGGCTCGTTGGCTTTGACGATTGTTACGAGACAGTTGTAGAGAACGAATTCGGATTGGAAGTTGAATGGGAAGTTGAATGATTCTTTGTCTTCTTCTTGTTCATCATCTTCCTCGGAAATCTCAATGTCCGCCTCCTCTTCCTCCGATGCAGATTCCTCAGAATCCTGCTCGGATGCGACTTCTGAATTCGAAATCGGAACCTTCAATTCTTCCTGTTCATCCTCAGAGGAAGAATCGTCTTCATCAATCAGTTCCTCCCGTTTCGTAACTGGCCATCCAGCCCGCTGATCCCTAAAGATCTCATACAAGTTCTTCACAGCAGTAGGCCGGTGTAGGCGTGGAATTCCGGCAGGCATATTCTCTATCTCTTCATAAATAGAATTGTGGACATCCTCTCGTCCATCTTTCGTTCGCAGGTATAGGCCATCGATGCTGAGGTCGTCGTTGATACCCATGAGGATTGGATGACGACGTCTCGTTCCTTTTGGTGCTTAATTGCTCCGATCTTGAGACGGTCCCAATGGGCATCGTTCTTCAACTTGGGGGCGGGTGCTCTGGGCATTTTTAAGGATAATGATTTCACTTTGATGTTTTGTCGTGTGTACTAGTTGACTGAGACTTGATGGGAAATGTAGTTCGGGATTTGGGGATGCTTTCGTCCTTGTAGGGTCCTTTAAGATGTGAAAATTCTTTGTTGGCCTATTTCAAATGTTTGAAGGATGTGAAGTTCGTTTTTTGAGTGTCTATTCTTAGTCCCAGGATTGATCTTTGGTGTAGTTCTTTCATGTCCTTGGATAGTCAGGAGAGGAAATTCTTTGATAAATTCTTTTATATTGAATACTCAACCTTGGATAGCATTCAAAGATGAAAGATTCCAATGCCTTGGAGTGTATTTGATATTTGATAATTTTAGATTTTATATTTCATATTATTATGTATGGATATACTGTACAGTCTCATCGGGTGTTCGGCAGATCGATCAGCAGCCCTAAGTTGACTAGTCAGGTACAGTACAGGATTACATAACCCAGTGATCTCCCGAGCCAAGCATCGCTGATCGGGCATCCATGGATCATTTGATTTAGAAGCTTGAAACCTTGGAACTGATGTGTGAATAATTACATGAAATATCAGCCCACAATAGTCTAAGATTGAACTCATCTAGGAAGAAAAAAAAAAAAAGTCTTAACTCCCTGAGCCGGAGAAGACGGAGCCCCCCTCTCGCCCCCCTGAAACAGCACCGGCGCCACGGGGGCTACATCTGCCGAAACCGATCAGGTAAGCGATACGGAAAGTTTAAGTCGCCAAGATCGGAGTAGAAGAATGTTCATGGTGGATCTTAAATGTTAATTAGGCATCCAAAGAACATTTAACGGCAACGTGGTTTGGTAGAAACGTGGTGTATTTTATTTCATTTTTTGTCCTGTTACTGTTATTGTTTTTCCTGTTTTTCGCTGTTTGTTTACTCAAATGTCGTAACTAATTATCACTAAAAGGTACAAGGTAAAAGGTAAAAAAAAATGTATATAAATACCTGAAACAGATATTCTTAGTGCTGCCCATGAACTACTCCTACTCTATTTTATAAACGTCAAGGGGTACGATTGCATTGTACAAGTCGTTTCAGCAAAAGATCCCACAAACCGGTGGATCTCTTTCTACAGACCGGCATTGAAACCAATCGTGGCTTGTCCATAGATCCACCTCCAGGACAACACGTCAACCCGCGGGCTAGATCCTTGTATACTAGCCCTAGGGCGTACGTACTAGCCCCGGGGGCAAAAATCTAGCCTTATGCAGCCCCAAAAGAATAAAATCGACTTCTTCCCCCCACCCCTTCTTCTTTATACAAGTAACACTCTCTCTTCCGTTCTGGGGAAGTTTTCATACTTCTGTCCTTCCTTTTTGTAACAACACTATTCATTCCTTTATAGTGCTGTTGACAATTGCCTTTCCAGAATTGCCTTCCTTTTGATTTGAGTGTCTTTTGTATCTCCAAAATGCTCTTCTCTAAGTCTGTGCTGCTGGCAGCTCTCTCCAGCAGCGCCGTTGCTCACCGTGTCCACGGTCATGCTCGTCGCCAGGCCATTCCCACTACGACCGTGACTGAGCTCGTCACCGTTGCTGCCTGTGCTGCTATCGAATCTTCAACCCCAGCATGGAGTTCTTCGGCCGTGGTGACTCCCACCCCGACTCCCGAGTACACTTCTACTCCCGCTCCTGAGGAATCTACCAGCACTCCCACCCCGACCCCGGAGTCAACCTCCACTCCTGAGCCGACTACTTCGGCTGTGCCGACTACGTCCTCCGTGGAGATCAAGGAGGCCGTGGAGATCACGACTTCCTCCACCTCGACCTCGACCTCTTCTGTCGTGGTCTCTACGTCGACCTCCTCTGTCGTGGTCTCGACCTCGACTTCCGTCGCTACTTCGACCGACTCCGGCTCCAGCGCCAGCTGGACCGAGATCCCCTCCGACGGTGTCTACTCCACCTCTGGATTCGGCACTGCCACTAACTCCTCCGGCTCCGGCGACACTTACTCCGGTAACGTCGGCAGCCCATACGGCAGCAACATCATCTCCGTCTCCGCCGACGTTGCTTACACCTACAAGTATGTCGTTGAGTTCACTGGCTCCAACACCGACGACTGGCTGGTCGTCATCTGGAACAAGTACAGCTCCGATGGCACCATGGACGGCTGGTACGGTAAAGCTTGTCACAAGTTCACTCTCGCCGCCGGTGAGACCAAGTACTACGCTTTCGACTACGATTCCCAGGGTGGTTGGGCCGCCGCCAAGGGCTCTTCCATCCCCACTGACGACTACGGCGGTTACGCCTCCACCTGGGGAGAGTTCGACTTTGGCTCCACCGCTAACTCGGGCTGGTCTGGCTTCGACGTCTCGGCCATTATGGCTCAAGATGCCGATCTCACCGTGCAGGGTATGAAGATCTGTGATGCCTACAACACTGATGGTACTTGCTCGTACATCACTACTGACGCTGGTACTGTTCACAATGCCTACACCAGTGCTGAGACCGACGTCGGTGGTATTGGCGGTAACCTTAGCGCTGGTCCTGTTCGTCTGTCTGTGGTTATCGACTACGACAACTAGGTATTGACAGACGCGCCGTGTGGGTTTCGTGTTGGTTTTGTTTTTCTTATACACATTGTTTCAGTTTTCAATTTTTAACTTGACGCCTGCAACTACGACTTTGGTTTGATGCATATGTGGGGTCGGTTTGGTGTATACCTTTTTGCCTGATTGGTTCGGTATAAATATTCGATTCTTTTTATCTTCTTGAAGATTTTTTTTTTTTCCAAATACCACACAGGTTTTCAAAATTTGACCCTTTTCCCCGTGCAATGATTTGGCCCCTTATTGAATTGCCAATTTTGGTGCGGACGAGGCGCTCATTAGTGTGATGGGGCGCTGATGGCCGCATCAGCGCATACGTACGCTGCCGTCTCGGCCCGGACTCGATTTTCATTTGTCCGTATATATTCCCCACTTTGGTAGAAAGCCTTTCGATGCATACGAAGTATATTAAAATGAGCAATTGATGGGGCTTTTGATGTTTATTTGGTTCTTCATGCGGCTGTTGAGTGGAATCCGCGGTACATTATATGAAACGATCCACTCGGAACATCCGTTTGCTGGTTCATCTCCACAATCTTACTGGATTCCGTGGTTGGAAGCGTGCATACTCTGTATGCTTGATAGATTCAATGTATGATGTACTCCGTATATACTGTATACTCTAAACACAATAGGCCTATTTCCAGTCTATGTATAATTGACCCTTGAACCCTAATGAGATATCCAAGTCATACCTTTATCCTATAGACCATGGATTGAAGGATTGAATATTTGCAGGCCCCAAAAGATGAATTCACCGACATTAACCCGCACAAGCACCAGCCGGCCGAAAGTGACGGTCAAGCTCAACTAGATTGCAGATCCCTAAAAAATTGAATTCATCATGCAAGGCAGTGAGCTTAGCCAAGATCAAGTCCTTTATGTCGACATCGCAACGCGCGTTCTAGCCCCCTTTCCAGCGTCTCCGTACCTGTTTTGTAGACTAGTCTGTACTTCGTATTAGTATGTATTTCTTCGGATCCATTAGAATACGCCAAGACGCTAAGTAGCAGCTCAGCTTCCTAGAGCTAGGAATTTGGACCTCCTATCCTACATAGCCAAGGAATTGAGGGGCGTGCGTCTTGGAAGAAGCTCTGTCGGACATTGGATATTGTGATAGAAGTGAAATTTGGTGTAACTGCGCTCAATTACGTAGGCTGGGCTGTATCCAGAAGAGGTCCGATATTAAAGAGGACGTAAATGTGAGGCAAGTCGAGTTCATACAGTATGTATATAATTGTACAGGAACACTCCGTGGAGTTAAATCGATTCGCTCGAGAAAAACACATTTAAGTAGCGGTCCAAGTTGAATGATTCAATGAATGCCAGTATTGCGTTCAGTTGATTTATGTTCAAGCCATTGTCGTTCAAATTCTGGGCTTACTCTTTCTAGGTTGAGGTCTTCCCCCCCCGCGGATCCGAGGCTTTTCCCAACTACTGTCCATAAATCAAATTTAAAACAGTCTTTAAAGTACCCTCAACTGAAACACTGATGAATGACATAGCTAAATCTTGTCGAAAAAGTGTATCTGGCAGAGATGCTTGTTTTGGAGTCTCATTGGGTAATTCAACAGCACCTGAGTGCTGCCAAGTTGAATAGAGTTAATATGGGAATATGGGGCCAAACTCGGATAAATATATCTTCGGTCTCTCAGTAGCTTCTGATTTCAATCACTGAGGATACATCGGAGCCAGTCGCCACAAGAATATTCTATAGATCTACAGTACTCTCACTCAAATCATTGGATGATAGTGGCAATATATGCATGTAGAATACATAGATCGATTGCCCATGTCCAAGCCTTTGAGAGTTGTTCGTTCATACATGTCTGCCTAGCTACTGGGTGAGTCCTCAACCTTGGAGGTGCCGGGCATATCTCCTACTACATGAACACTCCAGTCCTCCAGGCTGTGATACATACCAACTTCCAAGGTTTCCACATAGACAGAATATGGACTTTAAACACAATTACAGTCGTAAAAATACAAACTATGATTCAAAGTTCCATAAAACCTGGAATATAATTCAAATCAGAAACATTTTGTTAAAACACTTCACCAAGCCCCCCTCAACCTCTCCATGAATCCCCCATTCTCCTGCCGACCCTCACCCTCCCCACCTCCATTAACATTCCTCCTCCTCCCAGAACCACTCTCCAATCCGGAGCTAGAAGCAGCCGCCTCACCCTCCAACCTTCTTCTCAAATCCTCATATCGCTCCCGCTCCGCCGCACTTCCATTTGCAACCCCGCTCCTCCGCTCCCGTTCTCCGACCATCCATGCTGGAACACGGAAGCCCGTTGCAGATGGGGATAGACCTGGTAGGAGCTCGGCACGCCAGGCTATTCCGACGATCCAGCCAACGGCAGACGGGAGGAGCATAGCGGGGAACTGGGAGAGGGCGAGCTGTGCGGCGACAAGGTAGGTGGTTGATTTGTCCGAGAGCAGGAGGGTTAGGCCCTTTGGTGTTGGTTTTGCTGTTGGGGTTGTGGTATCAGGAGCTCTGGTGTTAGAGGAAGCTGTTGTCCCGACGCGGTATCGGTAGACATGTGGAATTGTGGCGTAGTACTGAGCCAGAAGAGCAAATACCATTGCTGTTGGTCCAGAGGGGAGGTAATTGAGTGTGTTGAGGGAGAGTGGGCGAGCAACAAGAGTTAGAAGGAGGGGTGGGAGGAGAGTTGTGTATGGGAGCGTTGTTAGGAGGAAGGTCTGTACATCAAAATCAGCATTCATGTCCTTTGACTTTGAGTTTATCGTCATTGGTGATCCCTTACGGCCATCTTTCGCTTGCCCCATGCCCGCTCTATGACGCGTACGTGGTACACCAGCATTGCGGCGAACAAGGCTTCGGTGGAGTTGGAAAAGCCAACAATTTGCCAGAGGAGAGCGCGCCAGAATTGCGCATATGGCCAGAAATGGGGCGATACATGGATTGCGCCAAGATGTTTGATGTCGAGGATGGAGAGGGCGATGGAGGAGGCGATCGTGTATATGAGGAGGGACTTTGTAAGCGGGGTGTTGGTAAAACCGGAGGTGAGCATTTTGATTGAGGGGCGCTGTGGCCAGTCGCAAGATCTCAGGTTCTACTATGGATCGAGGCTCATTCGGAGCGATTCCGTATAGCCGGTGTCTTGTGCGGCCCAAATACGATGGGGGTTGAAGGGAAAAGAAGTGGGAGCGGAGAAGACCCAAGCAGAAGGCCACATAACATCCGAGTCCGGGGAACCTCGGCTTGCCGATCTACATATTGAACTCCGTACACCCTGAATACTTTTAAGTGGCGTTGAAAATTGATTTCGATACCTACTTGGTATAGTATTATATATTATTCAGTTCCAAGCCTGTCAAACGTCATCTTTTAAATGGATTTAAACCGCCAAAGCCGCAGCTTCTCTCGTTTCCTCCGCTAAGGCCGTTTGATACCGGATCGAGGCTAACTCCAAGGCCTGCAACGTGGGACCAAGTAGCTGATTGACCGCTTTTGCCCCCCCCTCAATGCTGTCTAGATTCGGTCGCAATTTGCGTCCAGTACGTTCAAACACGTCACGCGCATGCTGTTTAGCTCGGTCAACTTCAAGCTGGCGTTCAGCCTCTGCAGCTTCCGCGACGGCTTCGATTCGTTGCTTTGCACGTTGGAGTGATTCCGATAAGGACGAGACCTCACCTGCACGATCGGAGTCCCCGGAAAGGAAGGCCTGCCAGAATTGGTGAAGGAATTCAGTCGAGGTCGCATGCGTCAATGTTAGTCGGTCATAAAGGGAAGGAGAAAGTCCGTAGGTGTCGGATAATGAAGCCTCGCTCATTTGGTGGCGTTGATCACGTACTGCCTCGAGAATTTGGGCAAAAGCAGCATGTAATGCAGCGGATGAGCCAACGGGACGTTTATTGGCAGGGGCATCGTCCATCTCCTCGTCTTCGTCGTCGCCAGGATCGACTAACTTTTGGAGAGGTGTAGCACCGCCGGGTGGAAGATTGAGCGCAACCTCTGAGCGGAGAAGCTGCAAAACCTGATTAGGATCCTGCTTCGAGAGCGCCCGATTTTGGTCATCATCCCGTGCCGCCGCAAAGAAACGGTCCTGATCACGGATATTGAGAGTAATACGGGCTTGTTCCTCATCCCCTCGGAGATCCTGTAATTGCAATTTTGCCCATGCTTCCTCATTCATCCCAATGGGGGCACTGATGTCGCCGTCTGCTGGGGCCACATTGGCCATGATTTTCTCACTGAGACTGTTCAAAGTCCGAATGATAGGTACTTTATCCACGGCAGAGGGGCGCATGTCCAGGTCCGGTCGGTTTCCACGGCGTTGACTGTTATTCCCTTCATTACCCGCGAGATCCAGAAAGTGGGGGACATTAGCATCCCGTTCTGCGACAGCGGGTTCTTCACGAAGATATTTGTCCAGCACAGCGTCTGTAGCGTCTGCTTCTGAAATACGCTCTCCACGCAACTTCTTAAATAGTCGACTCTGGAAAAAGCGCGACCAGAATTGCTGCTCACTCAGCTTAGGAACGTTCTCATCATAGACATTTTTGACCAGTGGGTGCTGCGAGAAAATAAGCTGGATTTGTTCCTTGCTAATATTCAAACGAGTCACATTTTCCTCAACGCGCGGCTTTAAGGATGAGAGCACGTTGTAGGATCCGCGCGTCTGGGCGCGTTCGATCGCATGAGCTCGTAGAAGGTGCAGTCGTGTAGACCAGAATTGTGACATGAACTGGCCAGAGGATAAGGTGTCCGGTTTTGTATGTAGAGATTCCATGAACATCCGCTGCAACGTCGAATCAGCCTTCAATAGAGATTGCTGCAGTTCCACATCGGCCTTCAGTCGGTTATCATCGTCCCATGGATTCTTGGCTGACCCGGCTGACGAAACGGCATTAGCTATCGCAAGAGCCGCTGATACTCCTGCCCCGCTACTGGGAGCCGGCGTGGATGTCTGTGAAGGCGTCCCTGCTTTCGCCGCGTTGACCCGAGCGCCGAGAGCATCCTTGAAGGCATCGGCCTGTGCGCGTGCGTTCGTTTGGGCAGTAAATTGAAAGGTGTAGGCAGTTGACTCGCTATTTGGAGGGGCGTTTGGAGCGGTTGCAAAGACTTTCAGCATAACTTTGGGGTTTGAAACTGGGGTTTGCTGTAAATCTAGTCTCGAGTGTTAGCAAAGGTGACGGGTCTGGGCAGCAGGGTTGAGCGGCTGCATACTGGTGATCGTGGACACGGCGATCTTATGTCCCGAGACACTCGCTTCAACCGGGGTCCAGACCAGCGTCGCCTCATCTGGGGTGAGACTCAAATTGCCATCTTTCTTCTTGAAAGAGGCTGCGGCGCTCGGAGGTGCCATCGTCACGTGTCTCGACAGCTTCCACTGTTCTGAGCAGCGACAACGAAACCACCCATCAGGATAGGCAGATCCTCAGCGGTTGAGGCTAAGCGGAGAAGGTCGAGGCCTTCGAGATGTGTTGAGGCAGCGGGTGAGGTCAAAGCGAAAGCAAAGAGCCGCAGAAGAGCTGCGCGTGATCACGTGATTTATCACCTGGACGCCAATACCCTAATAAAAGAATCGCAAGCCTCATGAAGTGCTTAGAGAAGACCCCAGTCTCTTGTCAGACAAAGAATTTACAAGTGAAGAACTTTAGTGAATTGTGTACTTTACAGAAAACGTGGTATAAAAATGAGCTGAGTGATGCAATAACGCCAATGTACATAAACGCCAAGCAAGCAATGAGCCAGAATAACTAAAAGCAAACTTGAAAACACCGCTGAAGAGATCCAGAATGCTATGCAAAATAAGATAGACGCGACCGAGAGCACGAACCCGAAGCCAGGAGCCAGAATGCCGAAATTCGTAAACCATGTTGCGCGCCGCCATGCATAGACCGGATATCATCATTCGTAATCGTCAAAAAAGACCTCCCAGGACCAAATAAGCAACAGGTAAATGAAATGAAAAACCAGATTGTCAAGGGTATCCACCAGCAATGACCAAAAAAAAATAAGAGGATAAAGTATGCTTTTCCAGCAATGCCAAAGCAAGGGCTGCATGAAAAATCACTTCTTGAACATGTAGTGGCCGTAGATACCACCGACATCACCGACGGCCATAGGAATCTTGCGCATACCCCACCAGCGGGCGCCAAGCTTCCAAGAGCGGTATCCATCGTCAATTGGGCAATTGGGCATAGAAGCAGGGTCCCGAACGTACCAGCCGCGGCGACCAAGCTCTCGCACAGTCCAGCCCACGGAGACACGTTGGGTCTTGCTCCGCTCACGCAGTGGAGTAATGATTTTGTCGCTAAATTCAACTACCTGTAGCGGGTAGCTCTGCTCTGACAGAAGGAGGCACGAGCTCATGTTGAAGATGGAGCCAATGGTCATCTGTGTCACCTTGGCAAGATCGAGGTAACACAGAGTGCTGGGGAGCACATCCTCCTTCGTGCGGGTGAAGAATGTGTTCACATCCTGTACCGAAAGATCCGCAGAGCTCAAGCCCAGTTCCTCGAGGTGCTTGGTCAGAGGAAGCAAAAGCGGTACATGGGCCGAAGTGATCCGGGCCCCACCCAGGTTCAAGGAGCGAAGAGTGTTAGGCAGCTTGGGCAGCAGTGCCGTGACATCATCTTCTTCCAGAAGACGGAATCGAGTGGCGTCTGTCAGCAGGTTCAGGTACACCAGAGAATCACAGACCGCCGGGTGAGTAGTCAAGAACTCGATCAGAGCTGGCGGGTGCAGGCGAGTGCATCGAGACAGACTCAAGTGGGTGATACGAGCGGTGTCGGGAATGGCGAAGAGAGCAGAATCGTTGATTTGCGTGTGGGTCAGATCAAGGTGGGTCAGATTGATCAGTCGCGGCAGCAGGAAATCAAACATCGGCGCCGTAATGGTGCTGCATTCGTGGAGGGAGAGTCGCTTCAAGTTGGGCATGCTCATGGGTAAAGCCGGGCCACCGGTGAGAGCCTCTTGGAAGACCGAGGAAAAGGATTGGGTGGAGCAGCCGCAGAGATCCACTGCTTGAAGGATCGGCAGACCCATAAACATCTTACGAATCACGTCCATGCTCAAATCACTCTCAAGATGCTCTTGCAACAGACACTCCCTCAGGTTAGGCAACAGTTCTAGACACTGCAACAGGGTCCGCGCGGTCAGGTTCTGAATCTCGGCGTTCATCTGCTTAGTCCGACCCAAGCCCACTGACGTGAAGTGAGAAAAATCCAAACGGCGCACCAGCGTGCCAAGAGCCGGGTAGGAGGAGATATGTGTGAGGGCCTTGGAGAAGATGATCGAGTGGGGGAAGGTCATGTTCCTGTAGAGCACACTCAACGTCGCCGCGTGCAAGGTGCGCGAGCTCAGAAGACACGAAACCAGATCAACATTGCGCGGAGTATATCCATTCGGCGGGATATCCAAAGCCAGGTGGGAGATAACTTGATCTGCGGACTAATTAGGCTCAAATATGATGTGCATAAACGGGGGATTCCTTACCCAGAACTTCAGATGGGAGCTTCTCCAGGGCCGATGTGCCGGGAGGAATTCCAGCAGGGGGCTGTGGCTGTTCCACTACCTCTGGGGCCTTGGGAGGAACCAACTCTCGTCCTGACCCGGTCGTCTCCCATGCCCAGCCTTTAGCTTGCTGGCTTGCCAACCCTCGAAGGTCCCCAAAACTGCGACTCAGACTTTTACCACTGAGACGAATCTGCTTCCATCCCAGAAAACCACCGCATGGGCAACAAAAGTCTGGGGCCTGTTGCATTTGGGGTTCCGGGCTGGGAGGCTCTTTGGGTTCCGTTGGAGAGGGCACGTGGTGAGTGTCTACAAATGATTGCGCAATGCCTGTACCTCGATCACGTTAGTTTCCCCCTCATGTCCTTATGTGGATAAGTAGTTGCGTACCGTCGACGTCCTCTTTGATGGAGCCGAATGATGGGCGTCGGCTGCTGCTGGATATAGATCCGTCTGGAGTAACGCAAGGTGAAGGTGAGGCCTCGCGTGAGTGAACGTGATCACCACATGGAATAGTAAATCGCGGGAGGGTCGGCTTTGGGTGTGAAGGGGCAGTAGTGAGGGAGGCCATGTTGAGAGCGAGCGGGCCCTCTATATAGGGCCCCAGTACAGACGATAGACTAGTTTCGGGAAGTACCCTTTAGAGGTGGAACACGAAAAAAAAAAAATTTGCAAAATTATTAGACGAGCTTCCCCGGATTGTTTGAAGGGGAAAAAGGATGATTTGGTCAATCAAAAGGAAAAGGTTAGGGCTTTGAAGAAGGAAGATGTAGAGGGGCGGCGGGGAAAGGAAAAAAAGTTCAAGCTGTTAGTCACGGAAATCGGCGAACCGGCGTTGCGCTGAAGTAGAAAGTGGAAACCTGAAGGAGAAAAAAAAAATTTAAGTGGAAACGGCTGGGACCGGTTGGATTCGGGTCCGTGAGGATAAGAAAAAAATTGAAGAAAATAAAAGAAAATAGGTTCCTTACACCAGAAAGATCATTTAGTTTGAAATGTTAAAAAATGAAAGGCAATTATCACGGGGGCAAATAAGCCCATTCAACGGTGGCGGATGTCGAGTGCTTTGAGTTTAGTAGTCATCGGCCATACATGGTTAGGGCGATAAAGAAAGCTTGCCCCTGCAGACTTTGTTTGCTTTTTACTTAGTTCTTTTACATTTCGAGAAATCTAATGTATGCAAGCGGAAACCATGGCGTCATAATATGCATGAGGATAGATAAGAATGATTCCATCTGGAATGTAGTGTACTTCCATGAAAAATAATTTTAAATTCAATTCAATAATTCCACAGCTAGTTACGCTTCATGGAAACCTATAGCTTATAAAGGTACCTTTGTAAGCAATTTATGACATCTATATTCAGCCGCCGATAGGACCATGCGTAGGTCAGCCGGATGCTTTTCTGTACCCCAGACCACGTTTGGGTTCTCGTTAGGTAACCACATGGATCTCAATAACATTTAATTAGTCGATTCAGCCGATCATGCGGGGTCTGGCGCGCCATTACCTAATAGAATATCACCTGACTGACTTTCTCCAATTTTTGGTTATGGCTTGATCGAGTTTAACCTCTTAAACCATTCGATGAAGGTGGAAATGGCCAACTCACCATTTCTTGATTCGAAAATACTCGTCACCAGCCTGCTTTCTCGACAACCAACTCGACCTAATCCTGCGTTCCTGTTGTCCTTGCTGGGACAGCGGATAACACCTCCTATTCCAAACTAGTAAACCGCCCAGTTGTACAATTATATCACCGGCTCAACAGGGTTGCTAAGGCTCGATTCTAGAATCGCGCGGCTTGAGCAACATATGCAGTTGGGTTCCAGATGCCAAATGACGTTAGCGTGGTACATCATTTCCATCCTCAATCCATCCGAAGGTCGGAGTAATCAAAAACAGGCCAACTCATCGCCGAGAGTAGGAGCTAAGAAGCTAGTCAGTTAACTAGAGACAGACCCGCCAATAGCTGCTAAGCTCCACCTCATCCACTAACGGGTGATCCCTTCAATGGGGCGGTGTGCGCTATGCTGATCAGTCGATCTAGTTCTGCCAAGTGTTGGTTTGATCGATAACTAGTAGAGCAGACAAGGCAATAGTTTGTGATTGTTAGGTATTTGCCGAGCCTTGGCTGTGACCATGTGTGACATAAGTGATCTTCGCTGCGTAATTTGCATTCTCGTTTACAAGGATTTGAGGCTCGGGTTTCACAGAGCTTCAAACTTACGGCTATTGAGTGGATTGGGGAGTCCTTTTCCAGGAAATGGCTCCTGGCGACGCCGCCCGAAGATTCTCGGGAATCTCTCGGGTCCACTTCGGTTTATCAATCTTATCGCTTTTGGTGAATATCCTTGGCTGATCTGCTAAAGTCGCCTCGACGATCGCAACAAAGGTCCCAAATCCGCTTGATACATAGCTTGCTCCATATGATGCATTCCAAGGTTCAATGTTGGTACGTCAAAGGTAGATCTTTGGTGGTATCGAGGTATGCTTGAGAGTCGGTAGCCATCAAACATGACGTCAAATGAAATAGATGGAGTGTAGTATGCAGTTAATAAACAAACCAACCCTAGAGCTCTAAATAGTACTCACTATCATTACTACTAGTACCACCAAACCACGTGCATCTGGGATCTCTTAACGCCCACATATGTCTATTTTCAAATTACAAAGCTTCGAGCCCGATACAAATAAGTAAGGGTAATCGAAACAAATGAGGAGACTCCCTTCGTACGTCTGCATGACCCCAGAAACTGCATTCAAACACGATAGCGGGTCCAAACTCCCCGTATCCCACCCTGTCCCTGAAAACCTACACCAATCTTATCCTGTGACCCGTCTTCTATTATGACAGGTCAATAGCTCATACAACAACGGGAATCATGCAAGGTCCCGGTACCATCTCCTCGGACTTGGAAATATTTCAAAGTTGGTTCAGGAAGAAATATTCAAACTTCGCGTGACCTAGAGCATCTGATGTATTTTTTTCCCCGTCCAAGTCTAGATCAAACCTAAAGTTTTAATCAATTATACCCTAGCGTATCTACATTGAACCAAGAGCTTTATTTGTAGTCATTTGACTTATGAACCGTGGAACCTGTTATCAAGTTAGATCCATGATAAGATGTAAGTGGGTTTGACGTCACTGAATTTCTACGTTCCACGCGGTTGGAAACTCTATTTTTGCTATCTGGTAAGGTCTACCGCCAACGAATATCGTAGTTGACTATTAATCTGTGAAAGTTTGCCTGGGGTATTTTTGCATTGGTATATTCAACAGATTCGAGTTCGAAGACAAAAATCTACGTAGACAATCTTGAACGATGAAGGACTTCAAAATGTAATATGAAACAAAATAAGTGGATATCAGTCCAAGCCCAAAATCAAACTGGGTAGATGGACAGTATAAGTCAAGTCTAGCAATGACATGGTTGAAAGAAAAGAAAACGCCACAGGGAAATCCCAAGTCTGTCAATTCCACATCCAACATTCCACATCCAACATTCCACATCCAACATTCCACATCCAACAATTGAGCTTGCTGGACACGGTCAAGCTGAAGCTCTAGCATAAGTCGTAATATTCATCTCTGCTGTTAATTGCACAATCTAATCAAAATCAACAGCACTGGACTCATCGTTAAGAACGGGATTGATCTTAGGATTCCACTTGAGCTGGAAGTCCTGTCCAAGCTCTTTGCGAATAGCAGCCTTTACAGCCTCCAGGACATTGTCAAAGACACCAAAGCTGGCCGGATTGTTGGCGTCGTTCTCGCCCTTCTTGCCTTGAAAGACACCAGTGCGAACCAGGCAGGTGTTCCAGCCATACATATTACCGCCAATGATATCGGACTGCGGGTTATCACCGACCATGTAGACGTTCTTGGGCAGGCGGTTCTCGGTGTGAATCTCTTCCATCCAGTGCTTGAGGACCTCGTCAGCGTATGTGTAGGTGGCGCGCTCGGGCTTGCCGTAGACAACACGCTCGAGCTCGCAGCCGGTTAGAGCCTTGTACTGGGCTTCAATGGCGATACGGAAGGCTCCCTGTGTCAGACGAGGTGGACCCTTGTGGTTGGTTGGGAAGACCAAGTCGCCTTGGGAGAAGTAGATGGGGATGCGGCTGGTGACTGGATCTTTGGCACGGGTGAGGAGCTTGCCGTCCTCCGACAGCAATAGATCCATGATAATCTGGAAATCCGTGGCATAGTCGTAGGAGTCGGCGAAGACAAGAATAGCGTCGAACTTCATCTTGGAGAAATCACGAGGCTTAGCATTTACCCGATCAGCCTCTGTGAAAGTGCGCCATGGCGACACAGTTGGGTCCCAAGCGAGAATGTCCTTAGGGTGGACGACATTCTTGAAGCCGTAGGTCTCGGCGACCTCGCGAACCTTGTAACCCTCACCGCCGCATACGAGCACAGTCTCGTAGTACTCGGCCAGAGCCTGCATGGGAGTGTGAGACTGGATGAATTGTTCGGTAGAGATGGTGGTATCGAGCATCTGCGAGAGCTGCTCACACCGAGCCACCTCGGTTTTACCACCCCCGTTGGTCAACAGGATGTAGGGAATCTTAATGCCCAGCTCATTTTCCCCGTTGAGGATCTTCAATGCCTCTTTGGCCTCTTCAATAGGCTCAGGTCCGTGTGCCAGCACACCGTCGATATCGAAAGCAAATGCCATGTTCTTAGCAGTCTCCACTTTCTCCTTGAACATATCTTGGACCTGCGAGGTCAAGATATCATGGGAAGCTATACGACGTTCTGTCTTCCAAGAGTGCAGACGCGAGAGACGCGGCGAGCGTGGAATGGGCAGAGAGGTACCAAAAGAGTTACGCGAGCTCCTTCGCTCCTTCATGGAGGGCGACAGGCTGAGGTTATGCATAAGCGCCGCAGCATCACTGATAGCGCTGCGTGTTGAGGGGATCTCAATGGTGTTACTACCATCACTAGGGATAGGTAGGCCATTGCGAGGAGTACTGGTGATGTCGTTGGGACGACTCTCGACCAAAAAGTCCGAATCATCAAATCGAGGCATGGTGGATGATCGGTGGAGTAAAAGTGGATAAGGGGTCTAAAGAGAAAAGGAGAAAAGAGGAGTCGGTCTAATCAACAAGAGATGTGACTGGTTTAAGTATACCAGCACGCGATAAGACAATATCTATATGAGAACCGAGCGCGGGACGAGAGGAAAAATAAACAGGAAGCGAGGGTAATGCGCGTATATATATACAGTCACGGTTCTTCTCATTTACCGGAACAGGGCATGAGCACGGGTTGGCCCAAAAACACGGTATCAGACGGCCATTGCAACCACTTTGCGGGATACAATGAGGGGGGTGTGGGGATCCACCCGTCTGATTATCATATAAATAAGCGTCATCACTTGGCCATAACAGGATGGTTTGTGGTCGCAGCTGGTGCAGGCTTGGGATGCGCGTACAGTAGTCTCGAATATATGCGGCACAAAGGAGGGGGGGGTACAAGTTACTTACAACGTGGTAGCGGCACTAACGTTTCTCCGGGTACCGTATACCTATACCCCCTGCCTTCGTATACCAGGAAGCTCAGGAGAGCACTCCTCCGACTGATGAACAAGGAAAGTATTGGTTGAGATGGACGTATAAGACGATGAGTGGGTAAGAAAACGACTCTACTTGGAGCGGTTGCGATATCTGATTGGACAGGAGCACGGTTCACCCATGGAACGGCATAGGATGACGATGGAAGTGGGTCAAACGCTTCAGCACCGTTTTGGATTACAATGATGTCATGGGGAAGTTTTTGAAAAATACTTAGATTACACGTATTTCTGTATTTCAAGGGCATTCCGGGTTACACAGGGATATGCTTAGTGCTTTAGGTACAGAACGATCGTCAGGGAATATTGATATCGTACTGATATCTTATTGATAAGTTGTTTTTAGAGTATTTCAATGTTTGCTTGTAGAATGCAAAGTAAAAATTTGGAGTGTTCAAGTTATTTCGGGTTGAAAGCGGAAAGTGACCCCTCTATACCCACACGTCTGCAGTGAACATCGTCATCGCTCGCCCGCTTAAGTCCCCCACCTTCATAATAATTATTCGTCCCCCTCTTCATCTTCTTCCTTTCTATACACTATAATATATCAATTTGATTCAACATGTCCAACGGAAAGACTTACAAACTGAGCAACGGAGTCACTATCCCCGCGGTGGGCTTCGGTACCTTTGCTAGCGAGGGTTCCAAGGGTGAGACCTACGCCGCTGTCACCGTTGCCCTCAACACCGGATACCGTCATCTGGACTGCGCCTGGTACTATCTTAACGAGGATGAGGTCGGTGATGCTATTCACGATTTCCTCAAGGCCAACCCGTCAGTCAAGCGATCCGACATCTTCGTCTGCACCAAGGTGTGGAACCACCTGCACCGCGCCGAAGATGTCCGCTGGTCTATCAATGACTCCCTGAAGCGCCTGAAGCTGGACTACGTTGACCTCTATCTGGTCCACTGGCCTATTGCCGCCGAGAAGGACGGCCAAGAAAAGCCCAAGATCGGCCCCGATGGCAAGGTAAAATTATACGGCTCAATCCTTTCTTGACGATAAAGCTAACAAGCTGTAGTACGTTATCCTGAAGGACCTCACCGAGAACCACGAGGAGACATGGCGCGCCATGGAGAAGCTGTACGAGGACGGCCTCTCCAAGGCCATTGGTGTGTCCAACTGGACCATCCCCCAGCTTGAGGCCATGGCCAAGTTCGCCAAGGTGCAGCCACACGTCAACCAGATCGAGATCCACCCCTTCCTGCCCAACACCGAGTTGGTGGAGTACTGCTTCTCCAAGAACATCTTGCCCGAGGCCTACTCACCCCTGGGTTCACAGAACCAGGTGCCCACCACCGGCGAGCGTGTTGCCGAGAACAAGACCTTGAACGAAATTGCCGAGAAGGGCGGCTACACCCTGGCTCAGGTCCTGATTGCCTGGGGTCTGCGCCGTGGCTACGTCGTGCTCCCCAAGAGCTCCAACCCCAAGCGTATTGAGTCCAACTTTAAGAGCATCGAGCTTTCGGATGCGGAGTTTGAGGCTGTGAACAAGGTTGCCGAGGGCCGCCACTTCCGCTTTGTGAACATGAAGGATACCTTCGGTTACGATGTGTGGCCCCAAGAGACCGCCGCTAACCTGTCCGCTTAATTTACCAAAAAATACCGCCCTACAGATGAAGTGATACCCGGTGGGGCGGAGGGGTTGGGGAAAAGTGTAATGAACAGACACGATAGATGAAATGAACACAATTTATCCAGTTTCTTGGTAAATTTCACCAATTTTGAGCAATTGATATGTAATAAGATTCCGGTTTGGGTGACCGAATCAACTTAAACCCAGTATAACCCCCCTCTCTTCTGCCGGCATCCACGGCTAACTTTCCAAGAGTATTTCAGCCTAAAGAACTTTCTTTACTTACAATTCAAACGATCATCTAACAACCCATACCCTGAAAATCTCCAAATCGGTTCAAACATCCCAAGCCACCGTATTGTACCGAGTTGCAGATTTGTAATCCCATCCCACCTAGGTACAGTAGTATGCAGGAGTACAGTCCCCCACCAATAAACAATAACAACTCCACAGGTCCAGGCCCACAATAAAATACAAACACGAATACAAGATCAGCCCGAAGCTACGAGTATACATCAATCTACAACATTATCAGCATGTGCCATTGCCCAATCCAAGAGCACAAATAGAGAGACCCTGGAGCAGAGTACTCCGATATGCATGAAGATGTCATCACGCGTGTGGCTGTAAGCCTTTGGCGCCACTAACTGAGCGGCCCTGGAGCTAAAATAATGCAATTAACTAACTTGGTCTGGCGTAGTGCGTATTGAAGCATGGTCGGGTGATTTCGGAATTTGTGAGACTTGGGTGGACGGATTAGGGTGGTTTGTACAACACCGGATGCCGGATGGGGATGGGTGGGGGGTTGCGTTTACTCCGTACTCCGCACATGGCTCGGTCATATATCCGTAGCGGGTCGGGGGTTGTTTTGTCGAAGTTTTGATTGAATAACATCCATTGAGGGAAATTCTATTACATATTGGATACTTCGTGGGAACTTGGGGTTGTATGAGACTGATGGACTACAAGCCTCCAGGGCTAGACTTGGTGGTGATGTTCCCTTACTCTTTCCGCTTCTGGGAAGAGGCGTGTAGTATAGACTTTGATCCGGAGCCTTGATGCGACGGGAATTGATGCCTCTTCTGAATTTGAATACTTACGATCATGGATATTTACATGTGCTCTTTGTGGTCGGGTCTGTGGGTTAGCCAGAGCTTGGTCTTTAACTTTCTGGCTCGCACCAACAAGGCAGGGCACATAGTAGTAGCTAGACATTTTGATTGGATTAGGATACAAATCAGACAGTATCTAGCATATGCTGTATAATGTATGGCTCATGGCTTTTACAGTTGCTTGCTATAGTAGTATGTACTAGTACGGAACACCTCGGTAGAGTACCTGAACAGTATCATTGGGGCTATAACTCTGCCAAAACTTTCATAGCCAAGTTCGAAACTCAAAATATTTTCACAATCTTTAGTCGACATAACCTCCATAAGGGGAAAGTCTAGCGTGGGGATCAGATCTCCAGAAATTGAGACTAGTACTAGTGTCTTAGTGTCTAGGCCCCGGCGCCGCTCACGCCATGCAGGAGCCATTCACGGACGCCAGGGTGATCTCAGAATAAAAGTCCATGTTTAAACCGGGGTACATTGACCAACACAACGTCATCCCGCTAGCGTTCTTAGACTATGTACTTTACATACTAGTACTGCGTACTGCTGATGAAGAAGTAGGTGGTAGAGCAACTTGAACTTGATTGGAAAGACGATCAAAGGAGCATATAGAAGCACAAAACAAAGCAGCATTGGTATCTCAAAAGCAAACAAAACTCCGTATGAAACAGGAAAACCTACAGGTTGAGCAAACCCTGTTTATAGGCACTCAGCACCATCACATCATCAGTTTCTCACTCGAACCCGGCGAGGTGTACACCCCGCAGTAGACTGGAATACACTCCGCTTGAGCTCAGAGTTTCCTTCGCTAGCGCTAGTACTGCGAGTGGGAATAGCACTGACAAAAGACTGGTCAGGAGGCCCCGCAATTTTAGAAACTGGGGCCGTAAGCATTGAAGAACTTGGTGACTTGGGAGTCAGCTTTCGGCGAGCCTTAGTGGGAGTTGAGGGGCCTGCAGCTGCCGCCGGGGGGGCCATAGGAGCGGGTGGCTTGCTGAGACGACCACTGCCTGTTTTCACAGGTGTGCCGGAGACCATTGAGGAGTCACCCAGACGGCGCACGCGTCGCGATCGCGGGGGTGCAGTAGTAGGTGCATTAGTCGTGGTCGGGGCACTCTCGGGCTCCTCGCTTGATGATTCTTGCATCTGGCTGCGACTGCTGCGCTGGCTAGACGCCTTTTTTTCGGGTTGTGTTGCTGCAGATCGTGATAGAGTGCTTTCTGTAACGTCATCGCCGCTGCTGTTGCCCTTCTCCTCAGGGGCCTCTGAGTCTTGTCTATCAACCTCATATTCCACAAGCTGTTCTTCGTTCCACGTCACGCTCTTTCGCGTGGAAGAACGGTGACGGGCTTTACGATCATTTTCTACTGGAAAAGTGCTGTCGCTCTGCTCCTTGGCCATGGCCTCAAGAACAACCTGGGGAGGCACGGCGTTGCCCATGTTTTGCCGAGTGTTCTTCTTCGTAGTCAATGCCAGCTCTTGGGCCTCAGTGCGCTGCAGGAAAATAAATTCGTTGCCCTTGGCCCTGCGCAGGGAGATGGTGTTGCGCACATGGGGAGGTTTTGCTGTGTGAACCTTTGCCCGTGTGCTTCGTCTGAAAGACGGGCTTGCAGGGGCTGACTCTTCCAGAATGACCTTGGGAACTTCATTCTCGTGCGCTTCATCCACAAGGGGAATATTGTCTTTGTTTGCTGAGACATCAAGCTTGACTGGCGATGGCGAGTTTGTATCCAAAACATCCAGAGCACGACGAGACCGGGGTGTCGTAGTCTCCGCATCTGGTGATTCTTCGGCGCTGGATGTCTCTCTAGTGACATCGCCTTCTTGGTCCATCAAGGCGGCCTTGGCCGCGCGCTTGGCCTGGGCCTTCGACAAGAAATCGTTAAGTAGCTCCGCATCCGATCCATCAAGCGAGCTTCGTAGAGCTGAACGCACCAACGTGCCTTTCTTTTGCTGAGTTAAATCACGTACGACTTTTGTGGGGGTCGGCGCCATATTCCTATCTCCATCAGTGGCTGCGCTGGTGGTCATTGCGCCTTGCTCCCGGGCCACGGATCCAGATACTGGGTCTCCGATTTCAATTGCGTCAGAGGCACCATCCAGAATTTGAAGCTTGTGGTCATTGAAAACAGTCGTCTTCGATGGACTGCAGAGAGAATTAAGGGGTCGAGGCGACCCAGTCATAGCAAGATCGCTGTCGTTGTTTTGTAAGGTCTCGTCGAAGATATTGATAGGGGCATCCGGCAATTTACCTGCGACTGGCATTTAGCAAAAATTCCAAGACAAACATGTAATCAGACCGAGACTCACGGCGCTTCTGGCTTGCCTCTGACTCCCACTTGGTCTCGAAGAACGAGCGAGAGGGCTCCTGCATCTGAAAGTTCGGGCGCTTTTCGGGTTCGCCAGCCCCGACGCAAAGACGCTTCACGCCTCGCGCATAGCCAGCATCTCTGGATGTATTGATTGCAGTTTGAAACGCGTCATGTTCCAGCATGGTTGATGTCTCGAGCGACTTCATACTTGTGAGCGACGAGCGAACCCGCTTCCACAATTTTCGCGACTTGGCTCCTGTCTGGAAGGGAGTAGATGGTTTGCGTTCCCACAAATGGGGAATTGCCCGTAGGGCTTTGATGGGTGTGAAGCTAAATAGGCCGTCGGCAGCAGGCTCGGAGGGGCCACTATAACAACATGCGCAAGAGCGCTTCGAATTAGTTATGCGCTTTAGTATTGCCAGGCTTGTGAGACCATCCAAGTATGTATCGGTGCACAACAAAACATAACAGAGCTAAGGTGGAGTAACCCCTGGACCGAAAAGGGGTTTGCGACGCAGATGATATCGTAAAAACGACAGGGTGATTGACGCAACAAACAGGATCAGAAAAGAGAAATCTACCCACTTTGCTTGAGCCTGCGACGAGGCAGGACCGGTGCCCATTGTTGTTGACGCGCGGAATGTGTCAAAAGTGTTACTGGAATCCGAAGTTCAGGAATCTGCGACAAATCGCATAGACGGATAGAAGTAATATGAAATGAATCAGAAAAGAATGCTGTGTTAAGAAACTGGCATACCCGATACAGTGACCGTAAGGATGTTGGAGGGGGAGATAATCCCGTTTTTTGCTTTGACGTAAACGAGTCTGGTTGTTCCCGTTGCCCTGCCAACTCACCGCATGGTTCTCCCCCGCGGCCAAAATTGGGTAGTGGTCCCACTGATATGGACTAGTTCTCTACCCAAGTGGATTAGAAGACGTTTTATTGATCTTCGGATGATTTATAGACAACCCATAACGATCTCAACTGGATTAGGCTTTGTTGATTAGGTACCTACTAGTCCAAGTATGTTAAGAGGTGCCTGATTTGTTAGTACGTTGCTAAATCTATTTGGGCACGAGAACCAGAGAGAGACCGTATACACTCTTCGAGGGCTATGATACTAACTTGAATGTAAGGCCGCGTCCCGAGCACAACCCCGAAAAGACTTCGCATCTCGGTTCTACTTTAGTAGTATATATTCCAAGCTTGAGACATGATGATTTTTATTGGTCCGGGCTGAGAGTATTAGTCTATTCGAGCCAACTGATTAAGCCATCTTTTTAATAGTGTAACATCCGGAATATTGGAATTAGTGAAATATTCGATGTCTATGTACAGTCACCTGGGTGATTATAACGGGGCTTGTCCTAGGATATCAATGAAATTCTCGACTATCGCGCTCCATAAAGCATCCTCGACCAGTAGATTTTTAGGTACTACATCATCTCTCCAGGGAGCTGATTAGTCATATTGAGCTAGTGCAAGTACAAGCAAGTTATCAGGGAATTACTTCATAAACCCCTAGAAGGGAAGCTTACTTATAGGTAAGTAGCGCCATCTTTCTCTATCCAGCCCCAAAAAGCACATGCCCTAGAGAGCACAAGCCATAGTATATAAGTGTATGTCATATATCATCAATCATATCGTGTACGGGCGCCGCAAAGTCCACAAGATGCAAAAAAGTAGCTATCCATATCCACCCAGGCCTTCTACTCCATCACAGCAGCGGCTCTTTCATATCACGCTCATCAAACGGATCACCGAATTCATCTGCAAAATATGGCGGTCAGCGCTTTCATATATCAAAAATTAGTCAAGATCACCGCGTACTCAGGTTAAAGTCTTTGTCGATCACATGATCCATTGCCCTCTGATACTCTTCCTGCGCACGTTTGCCCTTCCACGCAGGGAATTGTTCTGTCGCCTTAGAAGGTCCACTCCCGGTTGGAATTTCGGCGCTCCTTAGGTTGTTCATTGTCGCGATACTGGAGACATGTGGTTGCGAGCCGGGCGGGGAGAGCTCCGACGCGGCTGCGGCTGCGGACGAAGCTTGCTGGTTGTGAGTAGGGGTACGCGCGCCATTGCCAGCGATATCAGAGACTGAGCCAACGGACGAGGCCATCTCGGAGTCACCATCTGGGTCTCTAGAGTCTTTCCATAAAGATTGTTAGCAAGCATGCCATTTCGATATGCAACATTCACAGGGCTGGATAGCTATGGTAGGGCTGAAAATTGGTGGAAAATGATACCCAGCATGATAGCCAGGAAACAATATATTCAGTAGGAGAGAAGCTGATTCAACCTTACCGAGCGCCATGATTATGGAGTAAGCGACAAAGCTGGTGCACTGGTTATGACTGTTCGGGGATGCAGAAGTGACGATCGACTGTGATCGAATGGGGCAGAGCGGAGATACCAGTAGTACGGGGCGGGCGGTGGCCGCTCTTCTTTGCAGCCCGAAATTTCTTTTTCTTCCTGCAATCCTTATAGTTCATGCACATAGTGCCGGGTGCTTATTTGTTTTTGATTACCGTTTTTCAATCTTCTTGCTCCCGACATATCTTTACTGCCAGCTCAAACCAACCATTCGTTCGCAATGACCGCTGTACCACAAGTTCCCGATGCATGGGATGATGATTGGGAACCTCGAGCAGATGTAAGTTGAACCCCAATGTCCTCAGTAATATTGGAATACAAGGTGCAGAACGAATAAATACTATTGGATTGATGCTATTAATATAAGAATGACGTACTGATACGCTGTGGTCTCCTACAGGCACTAGCAACCGAGTCTACCCCGCCGACCGAGAAGAAAGTCTCGTCCAAAGTCACCAAAGCACAGCGGAGGGCACAGCAAGCTGAATTCAATCGGCAACTATGGGAGCAAGCGTATGTGATAGAAGTTTAAGAAGACGAAACAAGGGATCTCTCAACTCTGACTGTGCTCCAGTGAAACCCCGCAAACGTTTCACTTTGTCGAAGCTCGTTCCGACGTACCTCTCAAACAAGACATCAAGCCCGCTGTCACACTTCTTAGCCGAAGACCACAGATTGTGACCAGACAATCGGCAATTTCTGGCGTCGATGGAGCAGCCGCTGGGCTAGGACAACTGGGCTTAGATGGTGATGATGGCGAGTCAGACGACGAGGGAAATAAACCCCCCGAGCCGACCTTCGAAGAGCGGCAGGCTATAGCACTGAAGAACCGAGAGGAGAAGCAACGCAAGTACGAAGAAGCCCGGGAGCGGCTCTTTGGAAGCCCGTCTGCGAACAATTCGGGGAATTCGTCACCGGGGAGTACTACCCCGCCCCGACAGCAGTCCGGCGAGGGCAGAGGGAAAGGCAAAGGTCGAGGGGGTAGGGATTATCAGAAACGAGACTCGTCTGCGGCCTCGAGCAAATCAAAACACCTCTACGATCCAACCACTGCAGTCAGGTCGAATGGACCACATCTACAAAGGCGAGATCACCCGGGCGATCGGAGTGACTCCGAAAAGCCAAGTTCTCCCACTTCGCCTGCATCACCTGCTCCGCAGCAGCCTACTCGTCATCCCCGAGGCCCTGATGCAAGTGAAAGAGGTGGCTTTAGATTCAACAGAGGTGCGAGAGGGAGCTAAGCTACACTGTTGAAATATCGTGTTCAGTTCGTCCTTCCCTGTCGTCCCTGGTATTGTGACACTGTGATTTCAATGGAAAGGCACGGAGATTCAAGGAAGGGAACGCCCTGAGTTGATCGCATTTGCAAGGAGAGAGGTGTTCGGGCGATTCTCTTAGTTGGAGAGTTTGGGGTCAGCACCTTACCAAGGCAATGGACTATATAGAAAAACTCACCGGCATATCGTGCATAGCTGTCGAGGTAGAGCTCATCTGTGCTGGTTGTTGCCCGAACCTGATCATTGGTCTCTATGGCATTGACCCAAGCAGCCCATCGACTTCCCTCATCGGCATCCGGCCAGCCTCGATATGGCTTCAGGACCCGATTAAGCCGGATAACCCACGGCGCAACTTGGATGTCCACAAAGGAAATTTGCCCTCCCATGAAAAATGGCCCCTGAGGGTGCGCAGCATTAATCAAGGTATCGAAAGCAACCCGAAGATCTTCGGAATTCTCGATCTGCTTTTGCTGGTCCTGCTCTTGCAATACCCGATAGAATGCCGGGATAATATTCCGGTTGATCTGGAACTTGTCAGCAACTGCTACTGGGGGTGAAGGAAGCAGACTTGGCTTTCTGACATGATCTGTCCATAGACGACAGTGGGCTCGCAACTTCGGTTCGGCTGGAAGAAGGGGCAATCCGATTTTCAAATCCTCAAGCTACGGTGATTTCGTCAGTGCGGGATATGAAGGGTGAATTTGGGGTTCATACATATTCCATGAGCACCGTACTCTCATGACATGCCCAGTTATCATGCCGTAAGGCTGGCACAAGCCCGCGTGGGTTCACTTCCAGCAGGGATTGAGGCTTTTCATAGGGATCTACTTCGACATACTGGTATGGTACGCCTTTCAGTTCCAATGCTATCCAAACCCTCTGCACAAACGGACTTGAGATCCATCTAGTCAGCATCGAAGGAGAGTACTGGCTGAACGAGGATTCACTTACCAGAAGCAACTTCCAAAGAATTGGATATTTGTCTCGGCTGCATGATTCGCAACTGTTACGGCGGCTAGACCTGTCGCTCTTGTGTGATACGTCTTCTTTTCAGACATGCCTCGGCCCTGTGCTTGGTATCAGAAATTGTTCGGGCAAATTTAATCTCCAGGAAGCCGGAGAAGAAATCACAATAGCATTGAGTGAATGAAAAGGAACTTGCAAAGTGGGCCATGGATCTGAGTCAACTGTGACGTAGCCAGACTTTCCGGGAGATGGCAAGTAACTACTACTTGCAAATGAAATGAAGATACGTACCACGGATTTTTTCCTATTCTTATCTTCCTTCAAAAAGTGTCGCTGTACACTATTCTTTTTAATCCGATCGCTTTCTTCGAGTGTATGCCGATGCCCACCACTCACTCCATCATTCCTCCCATTGGCACCATTCCCATTCACCCGCTGGATGGTAAAGTACCTTTGTCCATTCGCGCCCGGATGTCCCTCCGGAAGGGCCGCATTCGGCGTGAGCACACCGAAATGCTGGCTTTGCTGGACAGGAAACAATGTGTGAACTCCGGGTAATAGCTCAGCTGGCAACGATTCAAACCCTCCAGTAGTATCGTTCGATCCACTGCCGGGCAGATACTCTGTAATTTTAATCTTCACATCGCAGAGGTCGCGTTCTCTGGCAGTACGTTTGCGTTTCTTCTTGTTCGGATCATCAGACTTGGGTGTCCCTGAAGGTCGGCCCTTCAGTCGACAGTCCCAGTAATGCGAGACTATTGAGCGGCGCTTATATCGCTGAGTCGAGCGATGAGAGTAGACGTTGTCGACATGAGGAAAATAAATTTGGAATCTACACACCAAGCTTGTTAGACCTCGAGCTGCTTTCCATGTAGATAAAGCGATATATCTCGACCAGTGGTTATATTAAATCATCTGAATCGCGGAGACCACATACTGTTCTTCTGTTAAAGTAATAACTTCATCCGCATGGAATAATCGATGTCTCCAATACTCGAGATCAGGTGGATCAGGAATCAGTTTCATCCCCGTCAGCTGTCCCGCGAAGTTCGCCGACTCCGTTCCCTCAGCCTCTAGTGCACCGTAGTTGCCCTCAAAAGACTGTCCGTTAGACTGGAGGACCATTCCATGAGGATGGGAATGGACATGTCCATCAGGCAGAGCTATGTCACTCTGGAGCTGTTGTGGGACATTATCGGTAGGTCTAAAGGCAAAGGGCTGTGAATCAGGGAACGGGCCGAGTTGTGGGGCCAAACCCGAAGATTCGACTACCGGGATCGATCCCAGATGAGGTGATGCATTCATGGAAGTGGCGTGCTGCTTTTGGGCAGTGCGGAGACGAAAGGGCGTGTGGTTGAGGCGGCGTGTGCGGAGGCGAGATGATAAGGCGCTTATCGGTACCCCTCGTAACATGATCTCTTCTGACCCCGTCAACGATCTACTTCTTTCTGTAGTATTATGTTGAAGAAATCACCGAATGGTTTGATAAATATGTTAAGTATCATTAGTTTAGCGGGCTTCTTTCGGTGACAATAGTTTAAATTGCACTCTATACGATCTCCATTCGTAAATTCTCCTGAAACGCTTTAGAGTCATCAGCTGGACAGACTAAATGAGTTTCTTCCCAGCGCGCTTCTTATCAGCTTCCTTGTTAGAGAAAGGAAACCCAGCTGTCCTCTTATCGGCACCAGTTCGGCGACTGATCTTTCCATCGCTGCTCGCAAACATCACACACCACAGCCCAACAAAAGCAAGGAATGAGTTCCCAGCCACCGCGACTGCAAACACCCCCTTCCCCCCAGTGGCGTACCAAGTGTATGTGTAGAAGGCGGAGAGAGCATGGAATAGAGACGTCACCATGAGGGTTGGCAGGGCATAAGGTGCCTTTGGATCTGAGTCTTCGGTAGTAACAGGCTCTGCAATGGTGGCAGTCAGAGGAATCGAGCCTGTCAGCATCACGGTCAATACTGCCACCGTGATAAGGCTGAAGCCGAGACTTCGGGCAAAGTAGACTTCAATCACTAAGAAAAAGAAAAAGTCAACACCTTCCTCCGTTTGATACGAAAGTAGAGCTTCGCGAAGTTCACATACAGCTGGCTGGCCGAGTCTCATCCAAGAGCATGGCTACAATCATGCTTGGTCCGGCAATCAAAGGCAAGCTTTGCAGGGAGAGCCATCCTGCTGTTGCGTAGGTGTAAGTGTGAAAGACCTTGAGCCAATAAATGTTAGTATTGGAGCGAATGTCATTATGCTGATTGATGTAGGTAGACTGAGAGTAAGTGAGGTACTTACATCCATTGTGATGTGACTTGGTTCAGTTTGGATATAACGAACTTAAGAAGCAAGAGTTTGCCAGATGTTGTTCACTGTCAAATAAAGAGACCTGGAGGAAATAAGATTGGTGCTCAACCATGAGGTCAACACCAAGTGACGTCACTTTATTTGTCTCGTTTGCACTAATAGCTGTTATGGCTTACAGGTCAGCCCTATGCCCATAGAAATGTCTCACACAGCACCTAAGAGTGAACTGTCATATTCTGCGCAGCTAGCATGTCCCGGTGTTTTTCAACATTTCATCTTGCCTTCCAATACTTATCGGTCATATCAAAACCGGCAGTCCCTAAATACATCCTCACAATCCAAAGAACATCCTCATGATCCATAGAAAGTGCTACGGTTTTATTGAATGCTGAAAAAGAGGTTGGAGCGGAGCTTGTTGAAATTTCACCCCAGGCTGTTAACTTGGGAGTATAGTATGTTGAGGTCAGGGTTTAGGCTAGTGAGGTTGGAGTGTAAACTGTTAAGTTTGAGTTCATCACCAGACACAGGCCGACAACTCTTCAAATGACACGGCAAATTCTAAAAAAGCATTTTCACGTTCTGCATGGGAGCCATCAAACACGGATGGGATCATTCTGAACTGTTGAATCCGTTCCTGAATATATTTTTTTGGCGAGGGTTTCTAGTTCCCTAAGACTATCGCTTCTAACGACGAAGCAAATGCTTTTGAAATCTCGACTGTCCACGAGTAATGATCTGTGCACTGCGCGACATGATAACCTGAGCTCTCGCAATTCAGAGAAATGCAGGTAGCCGAAGACCTCAGATATGACTTCCACTAGCAGGGACGTGTTTAAAGTTTTGGATTGAATTTTCTCTTGGGGCACAATAATGGAAGAGAGTGAAGTAATGAATCAAAGTTGATGGCTGTATAGAGGAGAGGGGGGTTTGGCCAGATAGATTTGGTGCTGTAAAAACGCTCCACTTATTACCACTTGTAACATAGCAGCTATTCAAGAAATGGAACATGAGACCGATTGATATGAAGTTTTTGTCATGTACTTACCATACTAGGACTGATATATCATCTATGACGAAATCTTCGCTCTATCTGTGAGACTAAGCTAAGACATCAGTTGAAGTCGACCCATCTCATCCAAGAGTCTGGAGGCTGTTCTACACTGCCGTCCAGCCAATCCAAAAAAAGCCCACGATCGTCCATATCCACGTCAAGGAGGAGATCCTTAACAGTAGAAATTTCATTTTGTCCGCTAGGGACTTCTTTTGACAAGAAAGGCATATCGTGGAAGGAAAGAACCTGGTCCAGGATGTGACGAATGACTCTTTGACCTTGCTGTGCGACTTGGTAATTTCCCTCGTGTCGTTGAATGATTGTATCCAAATGTGACGCAAAAATGCTCAGATTTTGGATGACTTCAGACCGGGGGAAGTGTATGTATGTATCGGTAACCGCCGAGTGGGATCGACGAAGAAGTTCTGTAGAGAGGAGACCAGCCGCGGGTAGGCCATAATAGCAGAGCTTGAATACAATTGAAATTAGTTTCCAGTCCAGCTGTTCGGTTTTATTGAGAACGTACATTCCATCCGTGTTCAAAAACTGGATGGCCCGATCGTGCGGTTTTGGCGAGCATCAAAAGTAAGGCGTTGAGTATATCTCGAGATATTGTCAGAAGGGATTCCGGCTGTGCATGGGTATGTTTGTGTATGATGCGACCCAGGAGAAAATCATTATAGAGAAAGTCCAAATGTAGAGAAAAAAGTAGTCGATCTTCAACTAAAGACATGATCAAAGAACCATTTTCAGGGACCCAGTGGAGAAAATCAGGAAGCTCCAGGCGAGTTCGTTGGTTCTCCCTTGAGAGTTCTCTGCAGAATAAGAGTCAATATTTAAACACATTATATGCGTATAAACAAATTGATAATATTGTAAGAGAAAGACTCACTCGACTTTCTGCTGGAGGTTCTCTGTTCTATAGCTCAGAGATAGCTCGAGAACCTTTTCTCGTAGAATACTTTTTAAGAGAGTAACTCGCGCCCATGCCCCTTGCGTGAGTATTCCCTTCGGGTTCCATCCATGATTTCTTTTTAGTTCAGCTATTGCGGCCTGGTGTACCTCAGGCGCGGTAAAAAGATCATCAGAGGTCAAGTCGAGCGGTAATTGGATATCACAATAACGCCAACTAATAAGAGGTGGCCGGCCGAGAAAAGTTGCCAAAACTTTATCCATTGTGAACGTGGCTACCATTGTGCGCTTGCGAAGCTCAGAAAGAAAAAACGGTACCCGGGAGCTTGAGTCTTGATGGAGTCCCAGGGCAAAAACTGCTGTAGAGAGCTCGCCAAGCTTTCTCCACGGTCGATAATCTAGTCGCATAATCAGTAATTTTAGACGATAACGAGCTGGGCTTCTTAGATAACCAACCACCCTCTCCATATACCACCGCCAGTAGTATGGTATGATGCAGGAGCAGCCAGGTAACGATGTCATTTATAATACCAACACTATCGCAGAGCTGAAGGCAGATATCACACACGGTACTTGCAGTAGTTGCTAGACTCTCTGGGTCTAGCGATCCAGGCTGCTTGAACAGAGGATCCTCCTTTGACAACCATTCTGTCGCCAGGCCGGTCAAACAAAACACAAGACCCACGGTCTCCCATCTTCCGGAAGTTGAAGAGGAAAATTCTGACCATGAGAGTGTTTTATTAACATCGAATGGGCGAGTGTAGCTTTGGAAGATTCGTCTGGATAATGTCAAGGCGCGTAACTTGGGATCTTCCGTCTCTACCTCCGCCGAATACCACATCTTCTCAACGGTGTCGAAAAGCATTTCTGTCACAGGCCATCCAAGACACCATCCTTCCCATATTTTCAATCGTGCTGTGACTACTTTTCGATAGAACGGAAGATCTTCCAAAAGGACGAGAACCTGGGCACCCAATTGAACTCTTTTGGAATCAACAAATGCAACGCCCTCAAAGTCGAGAGTACTTCTATCAGAGATTGATTCGATTTCGCGCCGCTCCCGTTGCGTGTTTAATGGAGTTCCGCTTCTAGTGGTATCCGTAAATGCATCTGAGTAGCTCGTATGTCCAAGAAATCCGGGAGTTGATACGGATGCCTTCTTTTGTGTCCAATTTTCGTTCTCAGCATTGAAAGAAGTATTTAATGGTTCATCTTTATTGGCCTTTTCTTGTCGCTTCCTGCTTGGCTGTCGCAGATCAGGTCGAGTCAATGGCGCTGGGTGATAGATACATTGATCTTGCAAGCCTCTTCGATAGCACCGTCCACAAAAAGGTGACATATGATCGCAACGCAACTTGGACTTTCGACAAGGCTCACAAGATGAGAGCTGACCATTTCGGCGGGTAGATGCCATATTCAGGTGCACATGTGTGGGAATATCCAATTATGGAGAATAAGTGGCCATAGATGAAGTACTATCGGCGTTCGGAGCTCGAAAGGAGAAATGTTGCACCGAGCGGGCTCCGAACACCGAGTGCCGATATAATCTGTATAGGGCGATTGAAACCCTTGAGCTAGATAGCATGTAGTATATGTACCTAGGGGTTTCTCTGTCCTTTGATGGTACATTTAGGCCAGTCTCAACCCTCTTAGAGATCTCTGTAGTGTGTCGGGATATGTATACCTATGATAACAATTGTATGTACAGCTAATCGGCGATGTGTTGGATGTCGGAGTTGATCCCTCGCTAGTGCACAGGAATACATAGAAAAAAATGGAGCACTTGAGTGCGTCAGAATACCAGTGCTGAGAACGGGTACTTCTACGAGGAATTATAGTGGATATAGTCTCGAATGAATATTTGTGTTTCTCGTTGAATCGTTCAAACTAGCGCCTTGGGTACCACCAACTCCAGAATCACAATCAACTCCAATTGGAGAATGTATCCTTACTGATTGATTTGACTCGCCCGCAAATATCTTGTAAAGCTGTTGTCTTGATCCGAAGGGGCAGATTGAGAGCCCGAAAGAGCTTCCTGGTAACGATGGGAGAGGCCCTCATCGTTGCCGGCACTGGGCCCCTCGTACTCCTCCTCGCTGTCATCCTCTCCATCTGCCAATCCACGCTTGATGATATCATCCTCTTCGTCTTCTGCCTCACTAACAGTCTCTGGTTCCTGATTGGGCCGGCGACTAGACCCAGAGACATTCATGTCTTGCATGAGCTTGCCAAGCTCCAACTCTCGCCGAGATTCTTTGCTCTCTTCCCTCTCCTTCCTCTTGCGCTCAAGCTCGGGCTTGTAATCACGCTCAAATTCTTGTCGTTTAATCTCGACGGCATCGAAAAAATCGTCGACTCCATCACCCGTCATAGAGCTCACGCCCACCACGCTTAGGTGTCGGTAGAACTCCTCCAACATTAAGCTCATGCTGTTCAACAGTGACCCCATGTATCCGCTTCCAGCACCGAATCCACCAATACCACCTTCACCCCCAAAGGCACCGGCTTCCTCTTCTGCCCGCAAAGCCTCTTGGAATTTGTCAAAGTCAGTCATCCATTCCTTTGCAAAGTCGGCATCCTTCACATCGGTCTTGTTGAAAACCAAAATCATGGGTAGCTTGGTCTTGTAGAGAATACTGCAGGCGTAGAGCATGTTGCTCATGAACGTGCTAGTCGAGCTGGCGCGCGGGGTATCAATGACATATGCGATGACGGTCGGGAAAGACGAAGCGAGTGTCTCCAGAAGAATGCTACCAGAGGCACTCCACACGAACACCTCAATTTGACCTGGAGTATCCACTAGGATGTGTTCAATCTTCTTTGCAGTGGGGTTTTCCGGGTTGGGGGCGGTGCGCTTCTCCAGCAGTGAAATGATTTGATCGACCTTGGTGGCGAACAGGTTCAGCGATGTCAGGATTCCACCATTTGGCCCAAGGTTATATTGCTTCATGACTTCTTTGTAGTTGATCGAATCCCGGATATCGATGTTGCTCTCGAAGGGTACCGAGTGCACCGCGGGGTCGAGGTTGAGCACATAGGGTACTTTCTGTTTCGAGTGGAGATGAGAGTTAATTCTTTGCATGAAAGTAGTCTTTCCCGAGCCTAAGAAAACCAAGTCAGTCCTCAATATCCTATTTGCTGTATTCGGAGGAGAGCTGGTCGCCTTACCAGCCATGCCCACGCAGACGACGGAAACCGGAGACGCCATAATGAGGGGTGGGATCTGGCAGTTCAACTATGATCGTGCGATAGTGGGAGTAATTCGATGAAGCCGCGTGTTTGATTTGAAACCCGAGTTGTGCAGAAGTGGTGAAAGCGCAAGAAGTGCAAGCTCTTTTTTTTCTGAAATTCTTTTTAGTCGCGGGGAAGATCTGCCCACGCCTGGACCGCCCGGCATTAACGTCATTCCGCCGCAACTTTCTTACTTCTCCCCTTTCACAACTCCCAGCAACATCATGACGCTGGAAGATTTTGAGAAATCATTGGCGCAGGATCAGGAGAAGAGGAGAGAAACTACTGACCGGGATCGGCATCATCGAGACCGGGATCGCGACCGCAGCAGAGACCGATCATCGCGACACCATCGTCATCACCGGTCCAGCCACCACCACCAACGCCATTTGTCCCGATCTCGCGAACGAGGAAACGAGAAAGATCATGAGCCCCGACACCGAGATGAGCATGGCCACAGACAAAAGCGCTCGCGCCGTTCAGCGGACGATGAAGACCACGCGCAGAAGCGTCGACACCGCTCTAGTCGCGATGAAGAGTCGTCTGCGCCTAGAACGGTTACCCAGGAGGAGCCCACGAATCTGAAACGAGACTCCTGGATGGAGGCGCCCTCTGCACTCGATGTCGAATACGTTCAACGACGGAATACTGGACTGGAAGAGGTACCGAAACCTACAATGCTCCAAGCTGATTTCGAGCTCAAGATCCACGATAAAGAGCTCAATAGCCACCTTCGTGACCTCAAGGAAGGAAAACAGTTAGAAGATATTCAGGAGGAATCCCAGCATGAGGTGGACTACACATTTGGCGACGCAGGGTCTCAGTGGAGAATGGCCAAGCTCCAAGGTATCTACAGAGAAGCCGAAGAAACCGGCAAACATGTTGACGACGTTGCCCTCGAACGCCTTGGTGATCTACGTTCATTTGATGATGCACGTGAGGAAGAGACTGAAATGGATCGGCGCAAGATGTACGGCAACTCCTATGTGGGCAAGGACAAACCGAGTGGAGAGCTATTCCAAGAGAGAAAGCTCAAAAATCAAATTCGCAGGGACCAAGAAAATGTTCGTGACCCAGCGGAAGACCTTACAGCTAAGGGTCAGGGACAAAAAATGGATGTTGAGCCCACCACGAACGCTACTCAGCCGTTGAATCTCACGGCATTGAACCGTCTTAAGGCGCAGATGATGAAGGCAAAACTGAAGAAGGCCCCAAATGCAGCTGAGCTCGAAGAGCAGTATATTGCGGCAGCTGCGGCCATGTCTAACCGGAAGGAGCCTGATGTTGTTGTGCTAGGTGTTCAGCAGAACAGAATGCTCGCTGGCGCGCGGAATGAAGTGATTCCCGTTGACAACAAGCGAGGTCGCGAGCGGGGTCTAGTGCAGGCAAATGAAGACATGTCCATCGAGGATATGGTTCGAGAGGAACGCAAGACTCGGGGCCAAGCTGGAGGAGAAGGAAAGCGCTTGGCAGAACGCATTGCGGGTGATGGGAAATTCGAGGTAAGTTTGATCCATACAACTACTCAAGACTTAATTTTCTGACTTGCTTCTAGAACGAGCTTGAATATATGGATGACAATGCTTCCAAGCTAGCAAAGAGAGTCCACCGTTCTGAAATTGACATCAAGAATGCGACAGTCAATGACTTCCGCAAGATGAACAAGATCTTGGACAACTGCCCGCTCTGCCATCACGAAGATACCAACACGCCCCCTATTGCACCAGTAGTTTCCCTTGCAACCCGAGTTTTCCTTACCCTTCCTACAGAGCCTGAGATCAGCTCAGGGGGTGCCACAATCGTACCCATTCAGCATCGAAACAACCTAATAGAATGTGATGACGATGAATGGGAGGAAATCCGGAACTTCATGAAGAGCCTCACACGGATGTATCACGATCAAGGCCGGGATGTGATTTTCTACGAAAATGCAGCCCAACCACAACGCAAGCGGCATGCTTCTATGGAGGTGGTTCCCCTTCCTTACAGTCTTGGAGAAACATCTCCTGCATTCTTCAAAGAAGCGATTCTCAGCGCTGAATCCGAATGGTCCCAACATCGCAAGCTTATTGACACCCTTGCAAAGGCCAAGCAGGGACTGGGACGATCTGCATTCCGAAAAACTCTGGTGAAGGAAATGCCCTACTTCCACGTCTGGTTCGAACTGGATGGTGGTCTAGGGCATATTGTCGAGGATGAGAACCGCTGGCCCCGTGGCGATCTATTTGCCCGCGAGGTCATCGGAGGTATGCTCGATGTAGCTCCTGATGTTATCAAACGCCAGGGCCGCTGGCAACGGGGAACTGACCGAAGGGTAGACCCGTTCAGAAAGCGCTGGAGAAAGTTCGACTGGACTCGCATCTTGGTTGAAGGATAGGAGACAGGAGTACGGGGCCATGCTTCATGTAAGTAATATATTCAAAGAGGCTATACAATCACATTGAAGCAGCGCTCCGAATCTTCATGGGCTGGCTCAGACATGGTTTATGTGACTAGAATACCTAAGAACAATGGTAGAACTTCCTATGGATCTTGAATGATTGTACCGCTTTGGTGTAATCGGAGTCAGGCTCATAACTGCCGGATTGAGTCCTTCAACTGTATTATATAAGAACACCGAAATGATATCATTTCTCTCCAAAAGTTTCACGTGTACAATTCACAAGTGATCTCGTCGTCATGAACTTAGTTGGTTTCCATGAGGAGTGAGTCTTCCTCGCAACATTTGAACGAAGCTTGGCAACGGCCTGGCAGTAGATACCTATTATCAACACAGAGGATTCACTTCTGCTACGATAGATCATGGCATTGTTAGGATGGATTTCAGTCATGTTTTAGAAAACGAATTAGGCATCCGACTACCCGTGGAACTGATATTAGCACATCAGATGGTTTTGCCAGACACATCTGCACGCTCGATATGTCTCTAGTTAACTCGACAAAATCTTTCTCTTTATCTCCAACAATGAAGAATAATTTCTTATATTTCAGTATGTGGGGGTTATAGAGAAGCTCTATCTTTCATTTCAAATGTTTTCTTTTGAAGTAGTTAGCCAATAGATCGGAAAGTTTATTATCAATTGGAGATTCTCTCATGCGGGGAATTGTCCGAGATAACAAATTCTCGTGGGGCACGTTTTCCATCTTCTCGGCCGATCCTTCGTCTTTTATGACCCTTCCTGAATCAATTCCTCGTGACATTTCTGTGCAATTGGCACATTAAACCTCTGGACCTCCTCTTGCTTCATAACGCACCTGCGATTCTGCAACTATTATTCTCTTTGTGCGACCTCATCTCATCTTCTTATCAGTAGGTTGCGCTAGACCAGGATCAACTTGCGCGAACAAAAGTCCGACACAGACTCGTACATAGTCTCAAAAAGGACATCCATCAAAATGGGCTCTAACGAAGTCGGTAACAAGATCCTACTTCTTGGTGACATCGACCAGTATGTTCTCCAGAGCAATACTTGAACACTGCATCCCTTACACACAAGTCTATAATAGTGCACAAAAGGCCTGGAATGGATTGAGCGAGCTCGGCGAGCTGCTGAAATCGACCGCAAGTAACCGTGCTGAATTTCTCGAGGAATGCCGCAATGGGAAATACGATGGCGTTGTCGCCATTTACCGCACCTTCCAATCCGCGGGCTTCACTGGCCTCATTGATGAAGAGCTGATCAATGCTTTACCAAGCTCATTGAAATACATGGCACACTGCGGTTAGCTGCTCTTGATATTTCGCACATTATTGTATTCAATATGTGCTAACAGTCTTCTTTATAGGAGCCGGATATGACATGATAGATGTTCACGCTTGCAGCGCTCGCAATCCTCCTATTCGAGTTTCCAACGTTCCCACCGCAGTGGACGATTCTACTGCAGATGTGACCATGTTTCTTATTCTAGGTGCTCTACGCAACTTCAACGGTGGCATGCACGCCCTCCGTGAAGGCAGATTCCGTGGCCCGACTGGCCTTGGCCATGACCCGGAGGGCAAAGTTCTAGGGATCTTGGGAATGGGTGGTATTGGACGAAATCTGAAGAAGAAAGCAGAGGCATTTGGTATGAAGGTTATTTACCACAACCGACGCCAATTGAGTGAGGAGCTTTCGGGTGGAGCTCAGTATGTGACCTTCGATGAATTGCTCTCGACTAGCGATGTGCTCAGCTTGAACCTGCCTTTGAACGTGAGTTCTCTTTGCGTTTTTATGACCTCGATGGAACTGACTTTCTCGGTAGAAAAATACTCGTCACATTATCGGCAAGGCGGAATTTGCTAAGATGAAGGACGGCGTAGTTGTTGTTAACACCGCCCGTGGAGCGGTCATGGATGAGGCCGCCCTTGTTGATGCTCTTGACAGTGGCAAAGTATTCTCTGCCGGCCTTGACGTCTTTGAAGAGGAACCGAAGATTCACCCTGGCCTGTTGAGTAATCAGAATGTGATACTGGTGCCTCACATGGGCACTTGGACTGTTGAGGTGAGTTGGCATGTCTTCGAATTTGAGATCTGGGCTAACGGAATACAGACTTTGACCGCAATGGAAGGATGGGCCATTAGTAACATTCGCCAGGCTCTTGAGACTGGAAAGCTCAAAAGTCCTGTCCCTGAGCAGTCTGATCTGTAATGATTTGTTCTATCACAACTGATTCTCTCTAAATGGTGCTAGATTCGGCGCATTGAGAAAGATATTGTAAGGAAAATCAACTCAAATGAACATTAAAAGAATGAAAGATTTCCTTCAATTCCTTGTTGAAAGTAAAAACATTGAGTATAGGATGTAGTGATGCAGCTTCTGCATTGGGACTAGGCCGATCGCGGGAGCTTGCATCCTCACGTTCGGCTTTCACTCCACCCCAACTTCGTCTAGATCAGTAACCAACCACCATGGCCGAATATTGGAAATCAGCAGTAAGTATATGCTACAACCTATGTAGCCACTGCTCACTAACAATATTCCTGCTCAAACTAGCCCCGCCACTGGTGCAAACAATGCAAGATCTTCATTCGTGACACACCCTTCGAAAAGACCCAACATGAAGCGAGCCCGAAACACCAAGGCAGCCTAAAACGTTTCTTGCGCGACATTCACAAGAATAATGAGATTCAACAGAGAGAGACACAACAAGCCAAGAGCGAAGTAGAACGTTTGCGACAAGCCATCTCAGGAGCACCCTCCGCATCCAAAGCCTCCGCCACTGCGCCAGCTAAACGCACCCCTGCTCCGGCCGATCGGCCCGTTAGCGTGGATGAAAGGAAGAAACAGATGGCGCAGTTGGCTGAGATGGGCGTCGCTATTCCTGAGGAGTACCGCGGGGACATGGCCTTGACTGGAGAATGGCAGACTGTCTCCGAGACACGGCTTGACGCGGGTGCTGAAGGTGCGAAGTCGATTGGTATTCGTAAGCGCAAGATTGAGGGCGATGAAGATGAGGAGGGTGGGCAAATTCCGGAGTATGTGAGCAAAGGGTGGGGATCGAGGATGAAGATATACCCTGGGGCAGAAGATGATGATGATGAGGGCCTTGATGCTCTACTTGCGTCTACTAAAGATTTGAAAAAGCCTAAAATTGAGACAGAGGTGGTTGCCTCGAAGGAGCAGGAATCATCATTTACTCTGCTCCCCAAGAAGGAAGATGACGCTGCCGACTGCGAGGCTCCAGCTGCGACAGTCCCCAAGGAGGAGGACTCAACGTTGGTTAAAAAAGAGGAGGCAGACGATTCTACTACACCCCTTGCTACTGCAGTCCCCGAAAGCGAGGAGGCACACGGGGTTATTTTCAAAAAGCGTAAAGCTAAGGTCATGAGGAAATGAAATTCGACGCAACTTATTCTCTACAACGAGTTATGATTATGATCGCCTGCGCCTTTTCAACACTATCGATCAGCTGCAAGCCCTGGTCATTAAAGATGGTATTGAGTGAGTGGACAGCCTAGGAAAGCTCACCTCGCTTTCTACAAACTGTGATGATGTCCAGAATACCATTATCCGGTTATCTGTTCACTAGAGGCTTCTCACTGCGCATTTCGCGCGGCACAAAAAACAACTAACGTTCCTACTTTACCTACTACTTACCTCATAGACCATTTACGTATCCTACCATATCTCCTACTTTCTGTCCTCCCATATTAGTCAAATATGGCAAAAGGTTTTCTAAAACGGGTCTTCTCAAGTAGCTAACTCTAAAGAAAAGAAAGAGAAGTGGAATGATAGGGTTTTGATCGTGTGTATACAAAGTCCGTGGTGAACGATATGTACCCAACATTGAAGTAATAGAGGGGTTGATTTCGTGAGATATATTCGAAGCTTTGCCCGCAGCCAATAAGTACTCCTAATATGTAAATGAATGCCGAAGAATTGTGTTCAAGCAATTGTTGATGAATACAGTTCGAAGCCTTTGGAGCTGGGCTATTGAGTCAACTATGCATGTGAGATGCTCCAACTCTATTGGATCACCCTTGAACGCAGCGAGAGTGCCTAAAAGCCTTTAATTTTTATGTATTGAAAATGCCATGTAAAGGGCATTTGAGGTCCATTCAATACACCACCAGTTGACACTCACAGATTCCGGTCTCAAGAAGTATAGATAGGGGCCCAAAATCACTTTATTTTGCAGGTTATAAGACCAATATAACCAAACATCGAGTGACGAATGTTAATGAACAATTCTTGAATCCAAATTCAAAATTATCTGTAATTATACAGCCAAGGTAGCGAGGTTGTTTAGTATAGCGTTGCCACCCCAATGATTTTTTTTCTTGAGCGGAGACTTGGATCGCCGGAAAAGAAAGCTCCTTTGGTTCTCTCCAACTTCGCGCATCTCTTCCACGGCCACCGCAACCCTCTAGGCTCGCACGGTCTCCCAGCCACTTGTGCATTTCCTTACATGTACTATTTTGAGCGTTCTTACCCGGTAAGTTCATCCCATTTACCGCAATCCCGCTTTCTCTCCAGCCCCAATCGGCCTTTGTTCTCTCGAGTCGCATCGTTCTCCCACCCGCGCAGGAGCCCGCAGAATCTCCTCTCCAGTACCCTCACAACCAGATCTACCTATTTGAGAGGGCCGCTACTCCTTTTTACATTTGGTCCGCGATCACGAAATCGGACTGCGGTCATGGTTGTGAGCGGGGAAGATTGGGGCTGGGCTCCAGCGAGAAGAATGCGACAACCCAACCCCGATCGGCGGGCAAAACCCTCGGTGGAAAAGATCTTAAATGTACTTGCTCTTGTGCAATCAACTATTCCGCCGAACGTTGACTATCCCTGGGAGTCTTCTGTTGGCTCCGTCGATTGGATTTGGGTATTGCATTCTACCTGTTGAAGTGGACCGACAACCACTGATTTGTGCACGGTTGCAACTTGTTCTTCTGTTCCATGAAACCTTGATTGGATTGTGCTTTACGCCCACACTGTATTCAATGTGAAGAATACTTGGGGTTCCGTAACCAAATGAGGAAAAAACGACTTTTGCTAATGCTGGACGACCTTTAGACCCCAGGTAATAAATGATTTACCACTCTCAGCCCGATCGATCTGGTGTGTTGCCTCTGTTCGACAAGCTGCACGACCTTTGACCGCAGAACTCGACCTCTCCTGCCCCAGTACCATTTTCGAATATATTGCAGAGATTGGACATACGCCACGGTGATTGAACGTATAGAATCGCTCGGAAGGCCATAGCAGATATGGCAGAGCCGACAGAACCCAAACCCGGCGAAAACGCCAATATGGCGGCTGAATCAAATGCGCCAGCTCCCCAGCCTTCACCGAAGACGGAGCAACCGTCAGAACAAACCAACCTGCCAGTACCAGAGTCGGATCAAATCTCAGTTCCGGCCAGCGAGCCTCATCCTGAACCCCAACCGCAGCCGCAACCGCAACCGCCACCGCAACCTGAACCCTCGTATGAGCTTCAAGACCTACCAGCTCAACCGGAAATAGAGACAAATGAACAAGCAAGCGTCCCCAATCCACCAGCGGACACCAATGAGACTACGCCCGCGCCAAATACCGCCGCGCTCTCTATCGAGTCCACGCTCCCACCAATAGACCATTCTCTCCCCGCAATGGATACATCTCATTCAATGATGTCGTTCGATTCAGCATTTCAATCAGTGAACTCTACCAACGAGCACGATTTGACGCTCCCGGCAATTGACACGACCTTGCCCACATTTGACTCCGCCCTGCCAGCGATCGGGACCGATATTCCTACAATGGACGATGATCATACATTCGGAGAAAACCATTTCGACACACACGACTCTCACTCTGGGTCCGTAGAACCGGGGCATAGCGGGCCTGGATCTATGAATGGATCGACACCCTACGACCCGTCTCCCAATGGCTACCAGTATGGGCACAATCCAGATCCTCCTCAGCAGTCAGATGGACATCACCCACCTCCCCAGGCGCACTCCCAGCATCAATTTCAAGCACAACCCCAGCCACAGCAGAGCTATCAGCACCAGGGCTCTGATATGTACTCCGGCTTCTCATCGGTGAATTCAAACTCTGGAAATAACGGTCAGGGGCAGCCGGGACAGATGCCACAAGCACCAATTGGGTCGCCTATGCCTCCCATGTCATCTATGGGCCAGTACATGACTGGATATCCATCCAATGTCTCGCAGCAGGGTATGAACTCGAACATGCAGATGCGGTATCCGCTTCCAGGAGATCCTAATGATGTGCTTTCAGGGGGACGACACCACAAAAAAGAAGTCAAGCGACGAACAAAAACTGGTTGTTTGACTTGTCGTAAGCGAAGAATTAAGGTACGTTGTTGTTGAGGTTTGATGCTTTCGCGGGGCGCGGGCCTCGCTTGTGCCCGCAGACCCCGCCATCGTTTATTTTGCGCTTCTCCCGCTTCACCCACGACCTCACTCTTTTTAGCACTCTTCTTGGATGAGAATCTGATTTTTGTTACAGTGCGACGAAGGCCATCCAGTTTGCAGAAATTGCGTGAAAAGTAAGCGCGAGTGTTTAGGTTACGACCCGGTGTTTCGGCCTACAGCATCAGCCCCCTCGGCCATTCAACCTGCTCCAAATCCTCCTCCATCCTTGGTTGTGAACCCCCAAGGCCCTCCTGCTGTAGCTGCGCCTTTGTATCCTTCCGCCCCTCCTGGATACATGCCCGCTTCTTCACAACCATTTGCGCCATCCCTCCAATCCGAATCACCCAGCACCTCAACAGATCATCAACCAGATCACAGAGCTTCCGTCGATACGCCCATCGGACAAACACACACACAAGCTCCTATCACAATGCAAGCATCACATGAGCAACGGCCTCAGAGCTCGGAGCCATTCCACAAAGGTAAGCAAGCGCACGATACTTGTTGCCGGGGTTTTATTATCATTCAAGCGTACGATCTCTGCATGTTTAACAAATGCTAACAAACAATATGAACAGCGAAAAACCTTCATGTTAGTGACTTAATCGCTTTGAGAGGAATTGCTCCTCCCGGTCCTCATCCCGTCGGAAATCTCCCCCCAGGCCGGCTCGAAGAAATCCAGGCTGTATTCCTGGCCACATACGCACCTGCTATCGATAAGCTCCTGGAAGTTCGGTGGTATTCCGAGAAGGCACTTCAGGTCCTTATGGCAGACAACCAGCTTATGGCCGACTACTCTGCATTGATCAATGCTTTCAACGACTGGAATCTCAGTGATGGCAACACGCTTGCTCGCCTAGAGAGCTTCGAGGCTTCAATCATTTGGAGAAGTATGGTGCTCTGTCGTCAAGTACCGTCGGCAGAAAACGGGCAATACGGGCAAGACTGGAACTTGCGTGCTACATGTGCACGTTTGGATGCGATGGAAGCCCTCCTGACCTGGAACTACCTGGATTCAAATCATTTATCTCGGACTCTTGGCATGGAAGCTGCCAACCCACCCAACCCGCCTGATCAGTTCATGCAGCGACAATTGGACTTTTGGGGCGAGCTTGGGGAGTTCCTCACCCTCCACGATAATGAAGCTAGCTCGGCGAAGGAGATTGACGATACCCTTGGCCGTTGTCGTCATTTATTAGATACATACGAAAACCGCGATATCATTTACTCCATCGCCATTGCCCGACACTTGGGTCAGCGCTGGGCTGACTTCCCCAACAGTTTGCCCAAGCTTGGGTACACCAATGAGAAGGAATCCGGCACCAAGCTCTTCGTTGCGCAGAAGTTCATTGAAGAAGAAGCGGAGGGCAAGGGCACCACCCAGATCTACAAGCGCATCTGTTGCATGGCGGTTCGCTCATGGTGGGCTGCTCGGGAGTGATTGGCCCTGACTGGTGAATTCAATACCAAGACTCGTCGGTATTTCAATCGACTCTTCTTTCCTCCGATGATTATTGTACATCCATACCTCGGAGGATTTGTACACCTGCGTGGATCCACGGATCACTACAACTTGCTTTAAAATTCCGAAAAAGCATCATGGTTCCGGCGTTACAATGATTTGAAATTTGTCTACTTGTTTCCACTGGGGTTCGGGGGACCGGGTAGTGAGCGAGTGAAGCAACATGGCGTTTATGACCTTTCTTTCCCCCGGACGAAGTTTTTATTTTGTTTCCTGTGCATATGCCGCTTATTTTTAGTGCGGGCGTTTCCATACCCTGTAACGCCCAACTGTATCCAGTTGGATGATTTACGTTTACCAGTCGATACTAGTCAAAATACTACAAATAGACCCGATTTTTCTTGCCACTGCTTTGCAGGTTTGGTCCAAACTTTGGAGCCATGGGATTATATCACGATGTTCTTTGGCTTAAAGTACCTCCACCCTAATCTTCACCTCGCCCGTCTCAGAATGAAACAGGAACCCGATATCCCTTGTTGAATCGACGAGCTCAACTTCTCTCCGCACAAACCGACTGGAATCCTCCGATGATTCAACATGAGGCTGTTGCGGCATTTCATCTTCGCTATCTTCCGCCCAGACCTCTTCATCGACTGTTGCCTTTGCGATAGGATCCCACTCATCTGTTTCCCAGACTAATTTGAACCCATATGGAGGGAGATCAAAGAGTCGGGATACGAGAGCTTTCAATTGATATGTATTGAACGAATGAGGGATCTCTTTGACGGGGATTTGTGCAGTACCGGGCTTCACTGTTGGATATGATGGAGGTAGATGGAATGCCATCTTGACGAGTCGAGCAGCAACGGAGCGCGGATGAATGATTCTTTTTCCCGATCCGTCTGACTGGACTGCTCGTGTGACTCTTGGTTCACCGTACAGCTGACAGAGCTCGGCGTAACGGGGATGCGCGGCGAGGATACGCGCTTCTTCTGTTTCGGAGGTGGCAGAGAGCTCTTTGCCGATTAGTGAAAGGTAGTACATCTCTGCATTCGAACGGTCTTGGGGTGAGATGGTGCTGTAATTAAGTATTCGGAGAGTGGAAGGGAAGCGGGAAAGCGTTAGCATGAACGCCTCGTCGACTGTCATTGGTTTCGAGGAGTCTAGGGTTGATGTAGCTGCAGCGATGGATGCGGCGAGCGGGGGTTCATCGTAGACTGGGTTTGATGAGATGCGGAGGGTAGTGAGGCCCGGGAAGAGAGTTGGGAGGTGGTTGAGGAAGGCCCAGGATGTGATGTTGTTGCGTGACAGGTCAAGAGAAAATACAGTTTCTGGGAAGTGGAAATCTGGGGCGGTATCGTTGGAGCCTTCCAGGATAGTGCTGATATTATTCCCGCGCACGGAGAGATGGCCAAGGGTTGGAAGGGTTGCTAGATGTCGAAGGGCTGACATTGATTCCATATCGTTGTTTTCAAGAGTTAGACTCGTGATTGAATTTGCGAGCGGACATGATATAGTTGTGAGTTGGTTGTCTGATGCCGTGAGCTTGGTGAGTGCCGGAAATCTTGACACCACCGCGGAAATCTATGTTTTCTATTAGCTTTTTACAATTAGATCCAATCAAGAGGCTAAGTACCTCATCCCAGGTAAGTAGAGTCTGTTCGACACGCAATTCAGTGATTCCATCAAACGTTAGACCATCTTCTAAAGGATGGAATCGATTTCCACTATGACATAAATTAGTCTCCTCTGATCTGGTTTCAAGCAGCCAAGCATAGTCCAGACAACATGATGTTGGGACTCACTTCACTCTCAATCGCTTCAGCTGTTTCAGCTGGTTGCAAATCTCCCAAACGTCTCGCCATTTGGTCAACAGACTACGACTGATATCCAGCTCAGTAATCTTCGAGCAGGTCGCTGCAATTTTGGGAGCGGCCTCGGCAACGGAGCTTTCAGGCTGCTCGAAGGAAGGTAGAACACCGGAGATCCGTAGGCCATCTACTAGGACGATTTGCAATTCCTGTAAATCTGCCAGCTGCTTTCGAATCTTGTCGAAGCCGACTTCTTCAACCACTTTGCCACTAATCTCAATGGTCTTTGAGGCTGATACAGCATTCGTGGCATTTTGATCCTGCTGCTGTTCAAATTCTGAGGCATATTTCTCATGCACTGCCTCGAGGAAACTCCTTGGTGGCTCTGATGGCCTGGAGGGGCGGACAAAAGACCCCGCCGTGGGGTGATTGCTTTTACCTGTTTAAGCGTCAGTAACAGCACAGCGTTTGGATAATACTGAATCTAAGCCCATACATTTGAAATACCGCACCCCTTTATGCTCGCCCGCATGCTTGCCACGAGTTGGATCATCCCATTCGACACCCAGCCAGTCGCCCGTGGTACCCTGAACACCACCGACATAGCGGATCGTGCATAGCTGGCCGTCAAATGACCGCCGCTGGCCAACCGCAACAATACTCATCACAGGGATTAACACAGCTTTTGTCTTGTAAAAGGTAACATAAACAATGACCAAATTGGATTGAAAGTGACTTTTTGTCCCTTGACCAGCACTCGCTTACATAACTCAGCCCGTTCTTGATGACCAGGTGTCGTGTATAGAAACAGCCACAGATTGTCTAGAAGTGAAACAAGATTTCTATCGGGATTCAAGTAATCCTGGTTGATAGTTTATCAGAGGAAATAGCAAAATACTAATGTTAGTCTTGGGTTCACTCAGAAGATTTACCTCACCTCCAAAGTGGTCACATGACAATTTGAAAATAGAGTTCCTTGATACTGCCCATCTCTCCCGTTATCTCAAAGTTATCTCAAAGCGCGCAGGTTTACCGTTTCTGACCACAGACAACGTCCAAATGGATTACCAGGTACATTTAAATCTCCCACAATTGACTTCGAAACTTATCTGTGTCATAATGGATGATGCTGACTATAAATCCAGAACCGAGCAGGCTCCAAATTCGGTGGCGGTGGTGTCGCCGACCGCTCAGCTACCAACGCTGACCGTCGCGAACGTCTGCGCAAGCTCGCCCTAGAACACATCGACCTGGAAAAGGATCCTTACTTCTTCAAGAACCACGTTGGAAGTTTTGAGTGCCGTCTCTGTCTCACAGTTCACCAAAATGACGGCTCCTACCTTGCCCACACTCAGGGCAAAAAGCATCAGACCAACCTCGCCCGTCGCGCTGCACGCGAGCAACGCGAAGGCAAGAACCAAGATCCCTCGTCCCTACCTGGTGTAATGGGTGTGCAAGTGAAGAAACAGACAATCAAGATCGGACGGCCGGGCTACAAGATTACCAAGGTCCGGGACCCCTTGACCCGTCAAACAGGCCTGCTGTTCCAGCTGCAATACCAAGAAATCACACCCGGTGTTCTCCCACGAGTACGCTTCATGTCTGCATTTGAGCAGAAAGTCGACGACCCGGATAAGAATTACCAGTACCTGGTCGTTGCGGCGGAGCCTTATCAGACATGTGGTTTCAAGCTTCAGTCGAAGGAGGTCGATCGCCGGGAAGGCCGGTATTGGACTTGGTTTGATGAGGATAGTAAGGAGTTCTGGATACAGATCATGTTTAAGACAGAGCGTGAGGAGAGATTCACTGGTGTGCCCGGATTGGCGCCTATGCAGAACTGATTGCCTTCCTGCCTACGGCGATGTCTTGCCACAAAGAGGGAAACAGGTTTTATCGCAAGGGTTGGAGCTGGGCGTTTTGGGGGTCTTATTTCTGTGTACATTTTAGCTCAAGCGGTGGCATATTCAAGTTGATATCCTGGTGACCTTCAAATCGGGAGATGGACAGATGGATCTGTCCAATTAATGAATGTTCTAGGTGATATCTACAGAAACGCAAAATATTTTTATCACTTGCTTTTCAGGATTTGTTCCACACACTATTGTATACCCTCTTTAGCCCTATTAGGAATTTATATAACCATAGCTTGCAGCTTGACTTAACCTTGTATCCGCCCAAATCATGTTATAGCCCGTGGACCCAGGCAGCCTCCAGTATGCCTACCCATTGAAAGTACTTTTTAGCGTCAAGTGTATCTACTCCAAGACCTACACCTATTAATAGTACTATGCCTACCTCATTAGCTACAGTAGACTATAAAATTATATCGAATGTATCCATGAATGGTAAAATGCGTAGCTAAAAACGAGCATGTGAAAGGTTGATGTTACAGGGTGCCACGGATTTCGAAGCCATGGGTATATTCCTGCTTACATTTATAGTGTACAAAAGTAAACAGGGGGTTACGCGGCGAAATTGCCTGCATTTTTCACTAGGCTCCTAGATCTTTTGGCTGTTTGCACTTTCAACTAGGGTCGTGATCCGTGCACCACGGATTTTACCTACCACACCACGTTACATAAGCTACCCTCTTACATAATTAAGAGATATCGGGAATCCTCGGAAGAAAATCACGTGCTATCCAACGTCCGATATCAAATTTTCATCACTATAGTAACCAGATTTGGGTAGATAAACGATAATTTACTCTATTCTACCCTTTTTTTTACCATCTACCTTGGCCTGATCACTCTATCTACCATAATCTGCCCTAATTTGCCCTAAAATACCACAAAAATGGCTACCAATTCTACCTTATCTGCTCACGGAAGTAGGGTATATCCTTTTCCCTGATCTTTTATAACTGATAATAACCCAATTTAGACCTTCTTCCACCCCCTGAAGCTTCATATGCTACTCGAGATGAATTAATCGAATCCGTCCGGAAGCATGCCCTCTCTCAGGGCTATTGTACTGCTATAAAAAGCAGTAATTCTGGCAAGGGTCAATATGCTTACGCGAACCTTTCAATCCAATGTGTCAAATCAGGCATACCTTTTCGGCCGATTGATAGGCCAATTACAGGCCTAAATCCTCGGGAAACAAGCTCAAAACGTCAAAATTGCCCCTTTAGGCTATATGCAAGTAATAAAACAGGCAAATGGGAGCTCCAGGTACGTAATTCATCCCATAATCACCCTGCTGACGATCCAATAGTGTTCCACCAAGCTCGGAAGCTTAATTCTACTCAAATTGATAAGATTAAAGACCTGAATCAGATCAATTCTGCCCCTAGAGATATGATCAAATTGCTCCGTTTATCTACAGATCAACCGATAATCTCACGTGATATATATAACCAAAAAGCAAAATTACTCCGAGATAGGTATGGATATCAGGGAGAAATGGAGTATTTTCTCCAAAATTTGCAAATTAAAGGATATAAGTATAGATTATCTTTATCATCTGATGATAAAATCGAGTTTTTAGCGCTTGCTAACCCTAAATCTATTGATCTTGCTAATAAATACTATAGGGTTTTCGTCCTTGATTGCACTTATAAGACTAATAAGTACGGTATGCCTCTTTTAGAGGTTATTGGCATAACTCCGACTAACCAGACCTTCTTATTTGCTACTTGTTTTATGCGAAATGAGAGTGAAGAAGGCTATAAGTGGGCCCTACAAACCTTATTCTCGGATTTTATCCATTTATCTAATAATTCAGTATTGATTACTGACAGAGCTTTAGCACTTATTGGGGCAATTGAAGAGCTTTTTCCTAATATTAGCCATTTACTGTGTATTTGGCATATTGAAAAAGCTGTTTTTACTAAAGCACGTGAATTTATTTGCCAAAAAACAGCAAATCAGCCCCAAGACGACCCAAAAAACACAGAATTCACAGAGTTTATGAAGATATGGAGAGACCTTTATTCATCTAATATATCAGAGGAATATAAATTAAGGTTATATAACCTTAAAACTAAGTTTAACTACCCTAATCTGATCCTTTATCTCGAAAGAATATGGCTAATCTATAAACAGAAATTCGTCCGCTGTTATACTCCGAATATTACCCATTTTGGTAATTCTGCAAGCTCACGGTCTGAGGGTATTCATGCAAGGCTTAAGTCCCATCTTCATGGCTCAAATAACGATTTTATTACTGTTTTTAGTGCTATTGATGCTGTTATTAATGGCCAATTAGATGAAATCCGCAAAGAAACAGCCGAAATCCAGACTAAAATACCGAAATTCACCATGATTCCGCTTTTTAGCCACCTTCGGTCCCATCTCTCCCCACATGCTTTGCAGAAAATCAATAATCAACGGCAATTAGCCCTAGAAAAGGGGCCAATAGGCATTTGCACCCATTATTTTACTAATTCAATGGGTCTACCCTGTAAGCATATGATCCGTGAGTTATTGAAGGTTAATCAGCCAATAGGACTCGACAAAATTGATCCTTTTTGGGTTACTCGACCACCCACAGCTGAATATCTCTCAATTCTACCACCTCGGGTCTATCTACAGCCAAAAAAGGAGGAAAAAAAGAGAAAAAGATCAGAGGAAATCACGGAAATATCGGAGATAAAGAGGCCTAAGGCCCCTAGTAAGTGCTCAGGGTGTGGAGAAATAGGGCATACTATCAGAAGTTGCCCTTTGCGGAGAATTTGATTTACTCCTGTACTTATAATTTGATATCGGACGTTGACTATCACATGACTTTAGTCCGAGGATTCCCGATATCTCTTAATTATGTAAGAGGGTAGCTTATGTAACGTGGTGTGGTAGGTAAAATCCGTGGTGCACGGATCACGACCCTTTCAACTATAGTACATTATGTCAGTAGTTATGAGTCAGCTCGATCAGTTGAATAAAGGCAGAGCGCAAACGACACAAACATCGGGGAAAAAGCCGAATGAATCCTCGGAATAACCTTTCTTCCTGTATCACCATTCACCGCCTTGCCACTACTATACCCAATATATGACAACACCGCTGCCCTACGTAATGCCTCCTGTCACTTCATCTTTCAATGTGACAACAGTCATTCGCGACATGATTTTTCTTCTAACTCTTCTTCTGGATCCATTTCCATCGCTCTAATCGTGTCTTGCTTCTTGCCTTTAAAGTCATCCCAACATACAGCTCCGGCTGATCCTGCAATCATCGATGGACTCAGGATCATCCCAGGACCCAGAATCAGAATGGGAATTTTACCAGGCTATGGAGGTGCTGGGGTCGCCCATTAGTGAGCCAGAACGCCTCCAACACACGCAAACCCCGGTTTCTTTACCAGATCTCGTTAGAAGCTCGGCCACGACTGAGCTTCACCCGAGTTACGACAGCGACGAGGATGGATCACTGTTCAAATTGCTCCATTCTGATCTTCGTGACTGGGCCTCGATTTCTGAAAAGAATAAAGGGAACGGTGATTGCTCTCCAACTTTCGAGACCGGCTTGCCCGTACCATCTCAGCGTCGATTAGTGGTCCCTATCCACCAGCAATTCTCTAAAGATGGCTTCTCCACTGGACCTCCTCAGACAGGTCGATCGACACTACAAGTCACCAAATCCACCGTTACGGGTATCTCCACCCTTTCACCTTCGCCTGCAGTCACCATCCTTAAACGGCCTCCGCAGAATACTGATAACAAGATTCCTACCGACTCACACCCCAAAACCCCCGTGAACGCAAACACATGCACCAATCATTCGAAATCCATGCCCATTGCCAACACTAAGCTGAAAAAGAAACCTAAACAAGCCCGCAAGAACGAAATTTCTGAAAGTGGTGCCGAATTTGAGTCAGATCCAAGTGTTTTATTCGACTGCCCCCTCTTTAAAAAATCGAAGGCACTGGCATTTGTTCCGTTGCAAGTCGGCTCGCATGACGTACGCAGTGGAGTTGAAGATACGCCACCCTCTTCATATGAGGACGTCGTCGGTCCGTCTTTGGCTTCGGGCAAAGTCAAGGATAACGATGGCATCTCACTTTCGGGTCCCAGACACATCTATTCGAGACAGAGGGATGGGTTTGCGCAGCGTGTGTCTCTTATCACCATGCTTCTTAACAAATACGATGATTACGCCCAACTTGTCTCCCAAATGGGACGCCCTCAAGTCTTCAGTAACACTGTGGAGTCACGCCCTGTTCATGTCTTCGTTGATATGTCTAATATCTTAGTGGGGTTCCACAATACAGTAAAATACGTGCGAAAAATCCCCCAGCACGTTTCAATCCGTCGCCTTGACATCTCCTTCGCCAACTTGTCTTTAATCATGGAACGTGGCCGGGTTGCCGCCAAGAGAGTCTTGGTTGGTTCAGACCGTGTGCCTTCCATCGACGAAGCCGAGAAACTGGGTTATGAAGCAAATATATTGGACCGCGTCCACAAGATAAAGAACACACCCTCTCGTCCCAGCAAATTTCGCAATCCACCCTCTTTCAAGCGACCTCCTCTTGGTAAGCCTGAAATGGCTGATACCTCTGCAGAACGCTGGGTTGAGCAAGGTGTGGACGAAATTCTGCACCTAAAGATGCTCGAAAGTCTACTTGATACGGATGAGCCGGCCACTATTGTGTTGGCGACTGGAGACGCAGCGAAAGCTGAGTATTCTGCTGGATTCATGCGTATGGTGGAGCGGGCGCTGCAGCGCGGCTGGAACGTCGAGCTGGTCAGCTTCTCGCGTCTTACGAGTTATTCATACAAGAAGAAGGAGTTCCGTAACCAATGGGGCAGTCATTTCCGCATGGTGGAATTGGATCCTTACGTAGACGAACTTCTTGACTTTGAATTGCTTTGAGTTACGTCAGTGAGGATATCACTTATATTCCCTGAAGTTATGAAGTTATCGAGCGCTTGATATTAGCTTAGCATAGATCATTTATCTAGAAATAGGTTATCTGCTGTGAACACTAATATATGACTTCTATCTCCACTATACCAACCTCTTTTCTCGCGGAAAGCATTACCTGTTGTCGACCTATTGTATCTCATTTGCATCTATGTGTCCTGTTTATCTAAGCACTTGTACTTTCAACTCGGCTGGTCGGCAACATCACTGGCTTTTCAGGCCTTCCAACGCCACCTTGAGGGTTGATTGGTCACATAACACCTGATCACTGACATAGTAACAAACAAGAATCTGCTAAGCCAAATGAGGAAATAAGATCGGCAAACATGACAAAACCTACTTGTCATACAACGCCACATCATCTGTCAGACGTGAGTGTGTACTACTCTGATTCGTGGTATGAGCCATGCATCCAAGGTGTAATCCTGCTTAATCCGGAGTCGAAACCTGATAATACAATTGCCAACAGCAAACAATAGACGACGTCATTTGATTGTTTGCTAGGTGTCATGAAAGTTTCCCATAGTTCAGGAGTGTTATAAAAGCATCGTTAACCTCTCCTTTTTTTTTTTCCACACATCAACTACTTCTTCTCAATATCGAAAGTCTATCAAACACTCAAACTTCCATCAATCATCATGTCTGACACCGGTCGCAAAGACTTTACCACTAGTAAGTGAATCTACAAATATCCTGCGAAGTAACTGTAGATCCTAATTAACGTCACTACGCAGAGGCCAAGGAGGAGATCACTCCCGACTCCACCAAGTCCACCCAGGACAAACTCAAGGAGACTGTCACTGATGCCGGTGACCGCGTCAGTCGTGGGCTCCAGTCTGATGACAGCAAGGGCGGTACCCAGGAGGCCTTTGACAAGACCCAGCGTGCTCACGATAACAACAATGGCGGTGCCACCAGCTCCGTGTAAGATTTGCCTCCATCATACGTTCTACATGACCCTTATATACTAATTTCATCTTCCCTCGCAGTGCCGACAAGGTCAAGAACGCTCTTGGCATGGAGAAATAGGTTCTCTAATGGACACCTTTATGAACTTCCCCAGTGACGTCTTGTCAGGGATCTACGCTATTGCTCTTTGATGAGTCTACGATACCATTTGCGTTTTTAGTTTTAGTTTACGCAGACAATCAATGCAGTGGATCTGCCAAACTACATGAAACTTGTGTATTCCCTTTTATATCGTAGCTTGAAGATTACTCGTAAGAACTCATCGTCTTACCAGGCTGCCAAACATTGTATCGCGCTGCCGATTAAGCTGATCTAGTTCCCGCTCAAGTTCCTTGTACCTGGCCCGCGCCCCTGGAATGTCCGTAGGGAGATTATGAAATGCCCTTACTCGCCCTTCCAGTGATTTGACTGTTTCTTGAACCCGAATGACACTCTCTTCTTCCGCCATCAGTTGTTCAATCGTAGGGCCTTGTGGCTGATACCTTTCCAACGAAGCAATGCGATCCTGATACTCCCCAACTTTCGTAGATAGCGTTTTGGTGCCACGGATCCACTCCGAGGTCTGGGCCTGGATGCCCTTGGGCATGCTATAAGTCTGGTCTGACTTGAGCTCTTCCAGGTCAGCTTGAAGGCGAGAAAGCTCCTTCTGCAGGTACAGACGCAGTGTTTCAACCTTGGCTATTTGATCTTGTGCGTCAAAATCCTCTGCCGTCAGCTCCACGATCGACTGACCCAGGTCCTCTGGCTCGGGATTCAGTGTATTGCCCATTACAACCGCTGACTCGGCTAAGTCATCAAGATCGCGCTTCCCTTTGTCGTCTAGACACATTTCCACTTCAGCTAGAATCTCGTTCTTCTGTCGCTCGTGGGGGTCTTTGCGCTCTGCATCCTCCCGGGCCTTGAAGGCCTGGATCGCTTCCTCCCGTGCACGATGCTGGATATTTGCTTCTTCATCTGCCGCGTCATTGGCCGCGGCCAGTGTCAGGAGAACGCGAAGAGTGTCTTCATTTCGTTCGAATTGGGGTGTAGGTTTGGGCGCGTATTTCCGCGCGAGCCATGAATTAACGTACGCCCAGTCCTTAGCTTGCATAGCAGCCTGGCGTGCCTTCGTGGGCGAGGCGAGCGGACTGTCAAAAGAGTCCATTGTGTATTTGAGGGGCTGTCAGTGAGCGAATTGGGGAAATGTTATCTGTTGTTGATGCACGATAAGAGATGGGGCAAAGGCGGTCTACAGTCCAGTGGGCGAGACTGTCCTTTTCCCCACTCAACCTCGACATCGCCAGGAAGTGAGCTACATGCACTTCTCTAAACAATGACAAGTTATTTCGCTGGGCCTGGGTCTGGTCCCAGCAATGGCCACTCCACTTCGTCACCCCTGTCACCTCCAACCCAGCGTTCGAGTGCCTTGTCCACTCGCCTAACTTCCGTCCTGTCTGCTTCCTACGCCGACTCCGATATTCGCGACGCGTTGGAAACTTTGAGTCTTCGGGGAATCCACAACACTGCCGAAACACGGCGTCAGCTTCGACTCGATGTACAGAAGGAAGTGGTGGATAGCAATGCGGAGATCGTCCGTGATTTCGGCATGGTTGCGGCGGTGAGTATACCGAGCGATGTTGAATTAGGCATGGGAACCTAATATTCTATCTGCAATAGCAATTGAAACGAATTGGAAGCGTCATAATTACCCTCAATCAAACATGTGACGAAATGCGCAAACATATCAGTCTGGCCAAGCAAGAAACTACTCCCGTCCTGGAGGAAGCTACGGCGTTGATGGCTCAGAAGAAGGATACCGAAACGAAGCAACGACTACTCGTTGCTTTCGAGAAGCATTTCTTGGTTCCCGAGGAAGATCTCATGGTTCTGAACTCGGCCGAAGAGCCAGTAGATGAACGGTTCTTTGATATTCTCGGGCGCGTCAAGCAAGTTCATCATGATTGTGAGCACCTACTCGGCGGGGAAAACCAGCGATTGGGCCTGGAAGTAATGGAGTTGAGCACCCGCCATCTCAATTCCGCTTACCAGAAGCTATACAAGTGGATCCAAAAGGAGTTCCAATCTTTGAACCTGGAGGACCCTCGGATCAGTAGCTCGATCCGCCGTGCTCTGCGGGTCCTGGCGGAGCGGCCTAGTCTATTCCACAGTTGCCTCGATTTCTTCGCCGAGGCGCGGGACTATGTGCTTGCCGATGCGTTCCATTACGCGCTAACAGACGCCATGTCTGGTGCTAATGGAGCTAGTTCGGGTGATCGCAGTGTCAAACCCATCGAGTTTTCGGCTCATGATCCACTTCGGTATATTGGTGATATGCTCGCGTGGGTTCACTCTACAACCGTCTCTGAAAGGGAAGCTTTGGAAGCGCTGTTTATTGCCGATGGGGAGGAACTCGCTCGGGGCATTCAGGCTGGTTTGAATAGTGAGCCCTGGTCTCGCATTGACGAGGACCAGGAGGTCACTTTCGATGGCCAAAAGGCACTCAGCGATCTAGTCAACCGAGATCTCACTGGCGTTTCTCGTTCCCTACGGCAGAGAGTTGAGCTGGTAATTCAAGGCCATGACGACCCTGTTACCTGCTACAAGGTTGTCAACCTGCTATCTTTCTATCGAACCACCTTCATAAAGTTGGTTGGCCCTAAATCTCAGCTGGTGGACTTGATGCAAAGTCTGGAGAAATTTACACTTGGACACTTTGAGAATTTGATGCGAGAGGAAGTTAGCACTCTGTCAAATGACTCACTGGCCTTGGCTCCACCTCAAGATCTGTCGCCCCCCGAGTTCTTTTTAGATGCATTGGAAGCTTTGGTTTCGCTCATGAAAACGCATGAGGCATCGATCCGCCCTGATGAGCCATCCGACTCGGATGGCGAAAACAAGTTTACCCCTGTCCTTCGAGCTGCTTTCGATCCATATTTGACTCTGGCTCGATCCTCATCTGAGGAGATCGACGATTCTACAGCGCAGACTATCTACCGTACCAACATCCTTCTCGCAGCCCGCGCAACTGTCTCCCCATTCAGCTTTGCCAGTAGCACCCACATGACCCCACTGTCCTCGGCTATATCCACTCTTCGTACCAACCTGCTCGATATTCAGCACCAATTCCTTCTTGACAATTCTGGTTTGCAGGACCTGCTGGATGCCCTAGAGCCTTTCTCCAAATCGGGCAAAGACTCGGAGGCGGACAGTGAGAACGACGATAAACCAGACCAGAAGCCTCACCTTGCAGACCTGACCACCCTCTCTGCTTTCCAACCTGAGGCCCTTGTTACGTCCAGCCAGCAGCTGGATGACTTCCTTCCATCAGCACTCATGGATGCAGCCGACCATCTAAAACGTGTACAGAGTGCCTCCCTCATTCAAAGTGTCACTGAGGATGCCGTTGAGGCTTTTTGCCGTGATTTCGAGTTTGTCGAGGGTATGATTATCGCCGCTGATGAGGCAAGAGGCATGACTCAGGTTAGCTTGGGAACGGGCGAGAGTGTGATTAGCGGACGTAGCGGGAGATCCACTCAAAAGACCAGAGAGGACGAAGAGGAGGATCAGTGGAGTCTGCGATCACTATTCCCTCGCACAACTGGGGAGATCCGTGTTCTGCTGAGTTAAGTACAAGTACTGTACATACAAATTACCCACCCAAACCTCGACAAACTAAGTATGTACAAGTAGTCATTTGGAAACTAATCATATGCATTATTTTTTGCAGTTTCATACATCATTAATTTTACCCCTTGAACTATGCATAGAATAGCTCGCAAAGAGTTCATTCAGACTCAGGCAAATCATCGTCATTAATATCCTCATAAAGCATTTCATTCTGGACCCGCGGCTTGGGACAGTGAATTCTTTCGCCTCCCATCGTACCGGATCGCTTCATCGTCGCATAATCATTACGAGCTGGGCATTATCAACATGTTATCCAATGGATTTGCTATTTAAAGGGAGTGGTTTTATTGGGGTTGCCTCACAATGCCTGTAGCCTCACCATGTCTGTAGCCTCACGTGATATCTACACCGACATTTCCGAGGGCCTCTTCCTCCTACAACTGCCTCACGAGAGTCATTTGATGGCCTCTGCGGGTAGCTCGTAGCTCGTCATCTCTCAGGCAGTCAAGTGTCAATTTTGTCCCTCCCACCTTCCCTCTGTATATAGAATCCACTACAATACAGACACATTGCCTCCCTTCAAGGGAGCGCGGACGGGGCCTATCTGACGCCACGGTCTACGACCGCAGCGACAGGTAACCCGTTGCGGCCAAACTAAACTCTTCTTGCTCCTCTTGACTGTGTGAGGTCACCAATAAATAGATACGTACCAACTTCCCCATTGGAGTTCAGATCGTCTTGGTCAACGAAGGTGTCATAATTTTCTTCGCCATCATCGACGATGATAGGATCCTGGACAACTTGCTTATAGGAGGACATTATAAGTGTAAATCGGGTTTCAATGTGGGTATGTATAAAACAAGAGTTACCCTGTCTGCTGAGGCGCTATTTATACTTGACATTATATAGGTCATGTCTTTTGTCGTCATCGTTACGATGAGGCGAGTGTCAGAGTAGATTCTGGATATCAAATGCTCCCATACCTAGATTCCCATTGGTTCACCACTTTAGCTAACTAGTACTAGTTAGCTTCTAACAGGGCCTAGTCACTTGATCACTGCATCGTGAATGTTAGACCTTCGGCCCGACCCATGCCTTATGCACTGCTAATGTAGTAAATAGTTCAATAGCAGAGGTGAGCATGTTGCCTGACCGAATGTGGACTTGTATATACGGAAAATAGTATTGATCATGAAACTCCGTTCAGCGCCTGGAATTTTCCAAATCCTAAAGCTTTAAAGAGTGACTTCAATCCGGATGTACGTGCATCTATGCTGCAACCCCATTCAGGCCAAAACAACTAGACCGGTTCGGTAGCAGGAACGTATGGCCAGGATCCGCCGGTGCGTCTGAGTGTCGAGTATGCGGGTCTGTGGATATAATCACGATAATTTTATTTCATTTCATATCGCAAATTACTTAAGACAATGTCAAAGCTAACCACCTCTTTCGCCAAACTCCTTGGCCCAGTCTTCATACTTTTTAAGCCCGTCTGGAGAGACACTGGGTCGAATCGAAAAAAGACTTGATTCGAAGTCTTGGAATCTAATCGCCCGAATCTGATCCATGGGTGTATGGAGGAGAGCTTCCCCGAGGTTGCGGAGGGGGCCCATGGCGGCATCTTTGGCTAGGGCCGTTATATCTGAGCCGGAGAAGCCTATGGACGTTTGTTAGATGCCATAATTTATAGATTTGGGGGGTAAGGGGGTTCAAAAGAGGACCGAAGGGTTCTTACCGTCTGTTACATGAACCAAGACCTCGATATCCGCATCATTCAGCTCGTGGTGTTGATGGCTTAGGAGGGTGCGTAATTGCTGCTCACGAACATGGTGTTCCGGTAGGGGAATATACTGCCGACGAACAAATCGGCGGCGTGCAGCTTCATCAATATCCCATGGCATATTGGTTGCAGCCAATACGAGGACACGGCTAGCGTCGCCCTCTTTCTTGTCGCGGGCCGACTGTTCTCGGCCAGCGGCAGCACGTTGAAGGTCTGACCACTGGATCAAAAACTCGGTCTTGGATCGACGAGATGCTTCATTCTCGGAGCCAGAAGACCGCGCAGATAGCAGAGAGTCGATTTCATCGACAAAAATGATTGAGGGGGCAAGAACTTTGGCCAATCCGAATAAAGCGCGCACAAGCTTTTCGCTTTCTCCGTGCCATTTCGACGTGAGGCTGGATGATGATACAGAAAAGAAGGTTGACTTTGACTCAGTGGCGACAGATCGGGCAAGCATTGTTTTACCCGTGCCTGGCGGTCCAAAGAGTAACATGCCTCTTGCGGGCTCTCGCAAACCAGAAAATAGATCAGGACGAAGGAATGGATATACCACTGCTTCTTTAAGCGCTTTCTTCGCAGGTTCCAGCCCAGCAATGTCCTCCCAGTGCACCTCGTCGCCACGTACAACGATATCATTGAGGATCTGTCTTGCCGATTGCAGATCCACGCCTTTTGGTAGTTTATTCAGAATCTTTAGGTAATCATCGTTGTCACCTTCGTCCTCATCCTCTGCGTCGTCTGTGGAACGGTGGCCCGAAGAGTCCTGGTCACTCGACGGCGGAGTCTCTCGTCGCTTGACTGGAGGGAGTTTCCGACGTGTTGCACTGTTACCATTCGCTGGACCGGGCATCGAATTGGCCCCACGCTGAACATTCTCGCTACTTGATGATGGTTGTATAGAAGTAGGTTGCTCAACTTTGGTGACCCGTGGCGCAGATTTCGTCCGCGGAATGCTTCTCGTGGTATTTGTATCTCGATCCTGGCGGGGCGTTGACGGTCTAGAGCTACCCTCCGATCTAGAAGCGGCCGGGGTCGCGCGAGGTGGCGGCTGAAGAGAGGATCTCAAACCCGCGGGCTTAGGTTTGACAGATGGTTTATGAACGGGAGAAGGCGGTGATGTAAAGTCTCTAGGCTCTGGCATTGCCACCGAGACCGATGGAATCGGCCTACGGCTTTCCGAAGCCACGGGCTGGCGGACAGGAAGGTGTGCAGCAGGCCTGGGTGATGACCGGCTCGGTGATGCTGGTTGGGGCTCGCGCCAATGTGCAGCAGGAATTCGATCCGTAGCGGAATCTCTCCGGACGACTTTGTTTCTCGCCATTAAGGGTTCATCCCCAGAGCTAGTCCTTGGCTCCGCATTGGCAGCGCTTCGTGAAGACGCTATGGCGGCCGCATCGCTGACAGCCTTCTCCCCCGACCCAGACCGGAGGGTGCTGCCCCATGCCAGGCCCGCTGCTGTGGAGGCGGCCGGCCGCGACTCCTTCTTCTTAGAATTCACTTTAGATTTTTTGGTCATCTTCTTCCCCTCGGCGGAGCGCAAGGTCGTCAGCATCGGCTTCCGTCGCTCGGGACTGGAACCACGCGACTTTTCCTTCTCCGATGCATTCGAGTTCATCCGCATGGCAGGTGAGCCGGCCGGCGAGAGGCCCGATTGCACAGAGTCGTCGAAATAGGAAACTGACTCGAAGTGATGCTTTGGCGGTGGCGGATGTCGGCCAGGTATGGCGGCCGGTTTGGAGAGATCTGTATAGCCCACAGCTGGGATTGTGCCGCCTGCGATGTACCCGGGGGTGTTGTTGCTGGAGGATGGTTGGGAGAAGCTCAAGGCATGCCTGGCCTTCGTCAAAGTCGCGGCCTTGTCACCGCCGTTTGCCTCGGACGACTCTTTCCGGCTTTCGCGCAAGGCAGACAGTAGGTCGACTCGTTCACGGCACTGAGCCTCCAAGGCTCGGATAGAATCCTGCAATGCCTTTTCGGTTTCGGATTTCGGGGTGTAGGTGGATGATACTCGGCGAGCATTGTGGTGGTAGATAGTCTCGAGGGCGGATCTCCAGGACCTCAATGCTTCCTCTTCGTTGTTCTGATGTCATGAGCAAATGAGCACCCGACCGGGGTCTGGAAAGCTTACCTGTCCCTCGAAATAGACGGCAGTCGAGCATAGAAGATAGCACTCATCGTATGTCTTCTGCATGGAAGACGCGGGCCGTGGGCGCATCATTGGAAAAACACAGGCCCGCACCCATTTCACGCTGGTTTGTGGTGGGGAGAAGTGGAAGCGATGATCTCCCGTTTGTGAGGGGAGGATTTTTCGCGTGACGTCGTCGGGTCCGGCAGTTACTAAATGCGGATGAATATACGAATTGATCTAGTGTTTTATGAACTTGAAGGACATGTAAATCGGATATCCCATCTAGATTCCCGGTGGCACGTTCTATCGGTACATGCAATAAAAATAGAATAAAACAGCTATAGATGCAAGAGATCCCCAAATCAAAATCACCAACGCCAGATTTGAGGTCAAGAAGAGAAAAAAGGTCCGATCTTCAGACCTGCCGACTTCAAATAAACCCCCTTCAACCCTATCTGTACATTGCCTTCGCTTTTGGTATGTGAATAGAAGCTTGCAAAATTCATCCCCATCTTTTTTGTCGGTTTTTTCTTTTTTCTTTTGGTGGGCCTAAGATACACCATTATAAGGTCGGGCGCTGCCCGTAACCTCCAAAGACCCAGAACGGAAATAAATCGTAGACGCATTGTGTCGGGGTCACACACATGCATGATATGGAACAAAAGGAAGGAGGATAAATCATTCGAGTCAAGTCAGGGACTTAATTACTCGAGGTTCTTGAAATAGGCCTTGGCCATCTCATAAGATGTCCAGCAGATCGCTGTGCTGGGCATAGTGGAAATGATCCGGGGTCGCATACCACGAAGGAAGCCGGCCCAACCAAACTGCCGCTTGATGATGGAAGCGGCATTGAAGAGACCCTTGGCAGAACGGATCTCCTCGTTCTCAGCGAGACCACGGGTCTGGAGGAGTGTCTTCACGACATCGAGGGGAGTGGTGAGACCCGCAGCGAAGGCACCGGCAAGACCACCGGCCATGCAGTGGGTGAGCGGGTCATATTCCTGCTTGGGGTTCATGATCTTGGAGAGGGACTCGTAGGCGACGAATTGTGTTGCGGTGAAGGGAACAGTCATGCAAAGGGTGGTAGGGTAGGAGACATAGAAGGCCTGCAGACCCTCGGTGCGGTAAAGAGTTTTGGCGCATTCCATGAGGCTCCTGTGAACGGATCCGTGGACTTGCATCCGTTGCTTGATCACTGTTCTGGTGTTAGTCTTGGGTATAGAGCAGATATTGTTCTCAAGCACTTACCATCGAATGGGTTCATCAGGGCATCACTAGCAATGGTGGCAGACGCACCACTCAGAGCTATTCAAACCAGTCAGTTACTATCCAGCGCCCCTATTTCATTTCCAACGTACCAGCAGCGAGAGGGTGGTGTCCATCATCCACATTACCACCAGCCATCTCCTTCACAATCTCATATGTGCCAAAGTACACCGCGTGTGCCGGACCTGAGCATCCCATAATCAGCCACCACTTTCCAATTTCGCCATCACTAAAAACATACCCGCGCCCACAATCACACTAGAAACACCCTTCCAAAGTGTCCGCCAGCCCTCAATTCGATAGATGGTTGAAACAGCGTTGGTCAATCCAGTGTACAGCCCACCGCTCGAAGGGTGCAGGACTTGCATGCGGGTCTAAGGGAGAAAGCTCGTTAGGAACCAACACCAAAACCTGAAACTGAAAATGAACCATTCAGAATGTACACACCTTGAGCAAGTCGACCGGATACATCACAGAGTGTTCCTAGATCAATCGATCAGTCAAAATTATCCTTCCCCTGTCGCGGCCCGCAGCCCGCCAGTTGAACCTACCGCAATTCCTGCAAAAGCACCCGCGAGCATATTCCGGCCGAGGCCATAGTTTGAAGGGAGCGCCTCATAGCTGCAAATCCAGTCAGCTTACTCCATCATCAGGTTTCGGGCTTGGGGGCTGGGGTGTGAATTTGAATCTCCAGCACATAAATTGTCACCGGCTCAGCCGGGCGGGAAGCGGTAGAAAAAGACACGCAGAGCACAAATCAAGGCCTGCCGATGCATCAATCGTCTCTGGCTAGAGATACCAATGCTATCTCTGTGCTGCGCGTACCCTGCTGTTCCCGTGCGCCCAGTTGAAGAATCAAATCCAAACCCCGAGCCCGAGCCCGAGCCCGCGGAGAAAATCACGGAGTTGCCTACTCGAATTCCAGCTCCTCAACCTTATCGGTGGCCGCCATGGAGCTCCGCTAGCCCAAGGCGCAGCTGGCGCAATAGAAAAGAAAAGAAAAGATTGAAGAGGAGAGAGGACACGCGGTGGCGGTGATGGTGGTGACCGAGGTGTTGGAGAAAAAAGGTTGAGAGGATCCAGATAAAGCGGACTGGGTTCTCCGTGGAAACAGGAACCAGGGGGTCGCGCCTTGTTAAGGATAGAAGTTATCGCCCGTTCTATGAATATGGGGAAAAGTAAAAGAGAAGAAAAGTTTGGGATGAATAATTTCTTTAGACAATCAATGGCGCTAATGAAATTATGTATTTAATGAACTGGGGGAACCGACCCTCGCCGGATTCCACACCGACCTATGAATGTGAAGATTTCAATATCCCTGTAAATGAGAATATACATTATTTTTTAATTCCAATATCCAGCTACTTATATCTGACTTCTTTCAATGCTTTCTTTCAATGCTTTCTTTAAATGCTCTCTTTAAATGTTATGTTTTATAATGTTTTTCATCTTGACTTGCAGCTTATTCAGAAAACAAGGCTAGATCCATCCGATGACGGAGCTTGTATTGTATGTAACAAACAGAGTAAAATACATGGGGTACTTCAATATCCCAGCAAAAAGGTAAGGAAATGCAAGTATCCCCCTGTCTCAACTTGCGTAATATTTATCAATCTGATAAGCCAGTTGAGTTTAATTGCCTTAAATCGGGAACTAGTCCTGGGCAAGCAGCAGAGCCTAAGTGGACCGAATACGGGAACTGTTCGACATTCGAGAAGAGTCGGTATTCCGTTTTTATGGGGAATTGACGATCCTCTGATTTATGCATATCAATGAGTACAGAGTAAGGAAGTCTGTATATGGCCTTACGTCCACATGATTGTCTGCAGATATTAGATTGCTAGATAGTCCCATAATACTTGAATCAATTTGAAAAACTTTTTGGAAATGAATGATTTGTAAATGTCCCCGGTCAGCTAAGTGAGGCCTTAAGGGGGGTGAAACCACGCGACTTGTCTATCCGGCCCTGCCGAGGTCCGGGTGGGCTTCAACCCATACTAAACCAGTCTACGTAAAAAGTGACAATTATTTCTGCGCTACGAAGGCCCCGCATATCCCCTGCAGGGTGCAGAAAAAATGAAGTGTAGGGAGAGGAATGTTGGTACTTTGGTGCCTTGGTACCTCACACTGCAGCCTCGGGGATTTCCAAGCAGAAGAAATATCGGCTTTCCATTATAGCCGAGTGTCGGCTATTTCTGTCTAATGTTCTGCAGAGGGTAAATTGTACCCGGGCTTCCGGTTAAGTTAGTGGATCTTCATTTGGGTCCACTATGGCTTGGCTTGGAGATTGATAAACTATAAGAAATATTGTATACTATAATAGATTGTTTAATTGTCTACTTTACATCCTCCACCTAGGAACTAAGCCATTCACAAAATAAAGCTAATTCATGATTCATTCAATTGTGGCGCCAGGGGTAGGAAAATATAAGAGCTTTCCTTCAGCCTTGATTGGCATCCCCCACCCCTTTGTCTCCTAATAGTACTCCATATTCAATAAGCTGGAGCCATCCATCTCTCGTCCAGCTATTCAAGGTTTCTTGCAGAAACATGGGACTTTAGACATGGAAAACCTTTACATTACGCCACATACTACCTGATACTAGTATCACGCTGACCGCGAAGAGAAAAAGAAATCATGGGCAAAAGAACAAGGACATCTTGATAAAGCTATTGAATACAGGTGCCATGTCTATAGACGGTCAAGATGTGTTTGCTGAGTCATTTCGACGAATCCGGCGAAAGAGAAACCATATTCTCATCTACTCTCGGGACACGCGGAACAGGCCTTCCATCTACACATATTTCTTGTTCCTTAGAACCAGTCAGAAACATAAGTTACAAAATGCATAGAACAAGCGGTTCAAAAGGTATGGACACAAGAAAATTGCACAGAAGCTTTGTGATATCAATTCATAACACTTTGCAGTTTGGACTACTCTCATAACAAATACCGCATATTTATCTGGTCTTTTGACGCTCGATTATTCTCTTAAGAAAGTTGGCTCAAAATATCCACTTGTTGTTCTTTACACAGACTCGTTTCCTGCAGATGGACATGAAGCTCTTGACTCAAGGGTAATCGCGAAACGACATGTGCCATATCTTCTTCCAGCCACACAGAAAGATTTCACCAACGATGTTCGGTTCTACGACTGCTGGAGTAAGCTCACGCCATTCTCGCTCATCGAATATGACCGTGTTGTGCAACTTGATAGTGACATGCTGGTCCTTAAGAATATGGATGAGCTTATGGACATCACTTTGGATGCAGCAGAAATGAAGGGAACGGGAGATCGAGTGTTCGCTGCTAGCCACGCATGTGTCTGCAACCCGCTTAATAAACCTCACTACCCCAAAGACTGGTAAGCAAAAAACCTCTTTTTATCCACGAGTCGTTGGCCTAATTGCTAATTTAGTGCTTTGGAAAAGGGTTCCGGCCAACTGTGCCTACACTATTCAACATGACAGCCCAGACATCGCGCAAACAGCCGGGCCTTCAGCCACAGCAGGCTTAGGGATACCAAATGGTGGCCTTCAGGTTGTGAACCCATCTCAAGGGACCTACGACAAAATTGTTGAACAGCTTTCCTCTTCCTCGACATCTGAATATGATTTCGCTGACCAGTCCCTCCTCGGCGATGTTTTCCGTGGTCGATGGGTCGCGCTACCGTATGTATACAATGCGCTTAAAACCCTACGATGGAAAGGAATCCATGACGCAATATGGCGCGACGAGAGTGTGAAAAATGTACATTATATCCTAAGCCCGAAGCCGTGGGATGAAGGGACAGACGTGCAGAGCCATGATCCATCCCATGTCTGGTGGACATCATTGACAGCGCAAAGGTTAGCAGAGGAACAACAGAGAGGCCTCGCAGACGGTTTTTAAGCCTTACCAACTCCAAATCCTCCACTCAATCGTGTCACATGCATGAATAACATGTGAATTTTCCTAAATGCAAAAAAAAAAAAAAATTGAATCGCTTCTAGCCATGATTATGTACCTCCTTGTGGCAAGGCAGTTTGTAGGTAGATGGTCTATACAGTATATGTACAGTGTCTGAGAATGAAACGCCAATCAAGTTAAATATATGCTGGACCATCAGCCACAGGACTTTTGTCTCCTTGTGGAAAACCGGCAGAAATCAATCCAACATCATCTGTATTCCAGAGGTAGAGACCAAGACCCGAGTTTAATACCACGGAGAGCGTGGACGTAGGGCTTTGTGATATCCAGTGTAACTATCACAGGGGCAATCAAACTTGAATTTGAGTCTGAGAGTAGTCCTGTCTCTGACTGTAATCCCATGGAGAACCGCCTGTGGAACCTCCCAGTCCAATATCCTGGAGTCCAATGACCAAGTCCCCTCCTGCGAACGTCCCAATGGGTGTGAAGGGTTGGGCTAAGATCCGTCCCCGTGATTCGATTCTTATCGTAGCCTCCCAGCCGTAATCCTGGAATACCGAGATCTGTTGATCCGATATGTATTCCATAAGAATAGGAAGGAGTTTTCGGGTCGCAGTCGCGTACAGAAAGCTGCCAATGAACATCATGGTATATTCCCAAATATGGGTTAATGAAGTCCCATGGATAAAATACCAGCCTGGTTGGGATAGTTGAGACCATTTGGATATGTTTGGTAGCCGTCAGTAAAGCCAGTCAGGCTAACATTTGAGACATCTGAGTCAAGCCCGAGATAGTACTGTCGTAGAAGACGCTTCGGACACACCATCCCGTCAGTAAATTAGCATCCCATTCTTTCCATGCTGCCGAGTCTGGCGCTTCAAAACCATCGAAAGATGAGCCATTACGATTGTATAAACCAGCATCATCAGCGTAACATGTTGTCAATGAAGAAGATCACGATGTCTAGTTATCACAGATGGTCGACCAAAGAATGGTGCTGGACCAAAGTCCACCCGATAGTTTCAATTTGAAAATATGAAGCGTACGTGTAACGTGATCGGGGTCTTTGCTGACCGGGGATAGGCATCAGGGCTCAAACATTCGCGCTGGCGCTAACGTGGCCAAACACAAACCACGCATTTCCATTGGTAGTTTAAAGAAGCCCCGGTCTGACTCCCAGCGCTTAGCATGTCGTGTTTCCACTACCATCGAGGGTGAGTCCAGCTGTGCAGTCGCCACCCCTCACCCTCATGTGATTGCCTTGATGATTTGGGGCTCTTCCGGCAGGCTCGTTTACAGCCAAATCTGACATCTATGCTCGCCTCTATGCTGTCTATCTAGCTTCAGCGAAGATGTTGGCGCTAGCTCCAAATAGCGGCCGTCAACTACAGCGCCCAGTGCTGCTTGCATCGTTTGTACTGGTCACAATCCTCTTGTCCATGTATCATTCTTTGCTTCGAATGTCAAGTTGTGGATTTCAGCCGACGGGCACACTTGTCGCTGCTAGTGAGGAGAAGAAGGCTCTGAGTCTTCCTGGTGAATACTCTGTCATTCCTAATGAACCGGCATTTTGTGCAAATCGGTTTGGAACGACATTCCTCAATAATCTTCGTGATTCGGCGACGCAGTACTGCAATCAGTCATCCACTCTAACCTGCTTTCATACTCGGACTGTGAGCGACCGATGGGATTCGTTCTGCTTTGGGAAGGGGGCCAGATATGACCCCAATGAAGATAAATTTCACCTGAAGTGCGACCTGGTCCAAAAAGCAGAGCCCGACTTGAAACAAATAGTGTTCGAACACGCCCCAAGTTTCCCAAACTTCGATGAACTTAAGAAGTACTGGTATGACACCGGTCCACCCGTAGTCTTCAATGGCTGGGTTCAAATGGACAGTGAAGCCGATTCACCCCTGGAAAAGACCGATAGTTATACAATATTGGTCAAGCGGGAAGGTGCCACCAACCATTGGCATTCATTAATGGAGATATATTCAATGACCCTCAGTATGGATGTTCTACAAATCACACCTCAATCGACAGATTCCACTCCATTCTACGACGCCAAACGCGATGCGCCGAACACACGAGTAGTCATTGTCGACAACCACCCGGATGGGCCATATTATGACATGTGGTCACTCCTCACAAAGAAGCCAGCTCTCCGTTCCAAAGATCTTCCTGACAACACAACCTTTGACAACATCATTATACCACTTGCTGGTGCTGGAAACACACTCTGGCAGGGTGACTGGGAAGTCAACTCTTGTGAAAAGTCGGCCCTTTTAAATACGTTTGCCAATCGGGTACTATCTATGTACGGGTTGAATGACACCGAGCCGCGACACAATGAGAAAATCACGTTTACATTCATCAACCGAGCTTCTGGGCGAAAACTCGTCAATCAAACGCAATATTTGAAGCGGCTCCAGGAGGAATACCCTCTGGTCAAGGTTCAATCAATTGATTTTGCCGCAATATCCTACAAAGATCAATTACAGATCATTCAAGAATCAGATATACTGGCCGGTGTCCACGGGGCAGGTCTCACACACGGCATCTTCCTGCCTCCTGGGTCAGCTATGGTGGAAATCCTACCACCTGGGTTAAATCACAAGGGCTTCCGCAATGTTGCTTCCCTGCGGGGTCATAACTACTTCAGCACGCATGCGTCGGAACCACCTTCAGTCCACGAGGGAGACTGGCACTCTGAGGATGTTTACCTGGATGTTGAGCGATTTACCTCTGTGATGAATGTAGCTATCAAGGCAATGTACAACAAAGGCATGCGAAGCTATGATGTTTGAACTTAGTCTTGGAGGCCTGGAGTTTTCTGTTCTCGCTTTATTCTGTCATGTAGCTTGCGCTCTCTAGATGAAGTTCGTATTTGATACAATGTGAAACATTTCAGAGGTTTTTAAGGGTTGACTCGATGAAATCATGCACGTGGGGCGAAGAAACTTGTTTGATGACTAGGAAGTATTGCCATAAATATCTCACCACCTGAGAATCTTGGCATCTGTACAATATTCTAGATCGACCCGATCTATATCTCCCACCAATGACACCAGGTGATTTAGCGCTTTTATTTCATGTAACTAAAGGACACTTAAATATTAAGCTGGACCTATTCTGTATTGCCCTTCGATCTAGCCAAGGTATTTATTAGTATACAGCATCTGAGTTTTCTTTGAAAAATAATATCTGCGGGATTTGAACCCATATGATGATTCAAAGTCATATGCTCAATCAAATTTCCAGTCACGACTACGTAATACTAGAAAAGTCATTACTTTTCCTACTACTCCCCTCTTTAATTATGTATCTATTTGTTAAGGCCTAATACATCAATCACGTCTATTATATATTGACTTAGCCGCCTATTTAAAACATTATATCAAGGAGTTATACTCCATAAAACAAATTAAACCAATATTTTGCCCTATCTACCCGGTTTTTGGTGGAACCAGAAAATCTAATAATAAATCATATTAGCTGACGTAATTAGTATGTGGGGTCAACTTAAGCGCCTAGTGGGGCGCCAGGGTACTGTAGATCAAATCAGTACGGAGAATCCGATATCCTCCTCGACGATGAAGCAAAACAAGAGAGGTCTCATCATTTAGATCACATTCTTCCAATGTTCAAGTTCCCAGTGTTGGTGTGCAAGACACCAAGATAGTCGTTTATTCCTCATCCTCTGTGTCAAGCCAGGCTTCCGAGTCGGTTTTGTCTTCCGTAGACCGGCTTTCCGGAAGATTCTCCAGATTGTCATTGCAGAGATATCGTTGCCCTCGGAGCTAAGCCCACTAGGAATACCAGCACATATTTTTTCCCGTCCATAACGGTAAAAATGGTCAAAACGTACTTTTGAAAGAACCTTTTGCTCTGTCTCAGGTGTCTGTTTCGTCGGGCGTCCAGAGCGAGGGGCATCGGCAACGTAAGCATCACAGATTGCAGCAGGCCGCAGATTCGGATCGAAACCACGCTCACATGCGCGCGCGTAGATATAATTTATCGTACGTATGGAGATGTTTGTCGGCTCAGAAACCTCCGCTGTCGTCTTGCCGTTAGCTTTGAGGGCTACAACATATGCCCTAGTAGCAATATCGGTCGGCATGGTGGAAAGGAATGACAGGTAAGAAGGATTTTACGAGGGGTTTCAGGGGTTGAGGGTTGACTGGGTATGTGGGAAAACGACACTAGTAGATGATCATTTACGCTAAGACCTTTGCAGGAAAGAACTTTTGAGATGGACCTCCGTATATGATAACTGTATTGTTTCAACTTATCATCCGAACAACTTGATGTGGCTTTGTTGTTTGTATGCAACAGATCTACTTCTGGCCTTGTAAACAAGCGGGGTGGGTGACTGTAGCAACTCTAGCACCTCATACAAACCTGAAGCTAACGGAAGTTGTACGCTACAAGACCTTAGTACTATGCTATATGGATATCAAAAGTAAGGATGATAAAGAAAAAAAAGAAAAGAACTGGAAGCTCACACAAGGATCAACCCTCGTTTTCTTTAGACCCGTACTTTCTCCATTAGCGGACGCCACCCTACGATGACAGCACACACACTGAGTAGGTACTGGATAAAGACAATAGACGTGGTTGCCACTACACTATGTCGGGAGCGCAGATAATAACTATCACTTATTTTTCGATATCGCGGACCTCTTATTCTGGACCACTTTCTTCCCACATGTCAGAACTCGACGTCTTATGTCTTTGCTTGGGACTAGGGTGTGATCTCAAGTCTCTAGTTCTAGTTCAAAAGTTCAAGGTCTATTGTACGAGTGAGTAGAATTTTGAACTGTAGCAGACTTTATTGAACAACTATGACTGAATGCAGAAGAAAAACTCGCTATTTGCACATGTGGCTATGAAAGTATAAGGACTGCTGTCTTGCCATGGGAAACCTAGCACAAAAAAATCGTCACAACACCGCAGCGCCGCAGCCTCAGAAAATAGGGGATTCGAAAGAGCAGATGATCTTCAGGTCAAGATGGAGAGGTTGAAACCCCGGTGCCTGGTAGACCGAAGAGGCAGGAAGTCATTCACGTCGTCAAGGTTGATTGGGGTGGATTACCACTCGAGATTGAACGACCATTCACCTTTGTCATGTTAGTATGCATATTGATATGAAAGAAATGCATCAACTGGGACTCACCATTTCTAAGGTTCTCGGCAGTGTCACTTAACAAGATAACTCGACGCTTGTTGCAGTATGCCGTTTTATCCAAAATATCAACCTTCAGCTCCGCCAGCTCCGACACGGGCTTCTCGAACATCTCACTCAGACTCTCGACCGCCATTTCCAGGTCCTTCTGGTTGTCTTCAAAGATCTCGGTAAGATTGTTCCGGGCAAGGTAAAAGGCAAAGGCGTACGTCCACTTCAAGGTCTGCCGACATTGTTGCAGAGCTTGTGAGGCGGTGTCGAGGAACTGGACTTCGATCCAGGATAGGCCCGACTGCGACTGCAGGCTGGTCATCTTCTTTTCTGTCTTGAGATACAAGTCCTTGTCCAGCTTGGCGGACTGCTCGTGATTGGCGTATCGATTGTAGTAATGCAAGTACCTCTCCAAAGATTGGCGTGATTTGGCTTGAGCACCCCGCGCTTCCGCACCGGACTTTTCCTCGTATCGGCTGCAGTTGTACCAGCTAGTGCCATGTTCAGACCAGAGACCCATACACATCCAGCAGAACTCATGCTTGCATTTGCGGCACGTCATGTGGTTGCAGCCGCCGTTCTTTTCGATCGTGGACTGACACTTGGGACACTCTTTGGTGTTGGCGGAAATCCAGTTGGCCGTTTCAGAGTCATCCTCGCACTTTTGCAACCACATCTTGACCAGTGCGCAGGGAGTGGGTTGATGGTCGGTGATAGTGCAGCCGAAACAGAACTCATGTTTGCAGTAACAGCGAACTGTCGGCACGATGCGACGAAGCTCTCGAGCCTTGACAGGACAGTCGATCGCATACTCGCAGTTGGGAGCTGGACACCATCGCAGGTTATCCTTATTATCCACGTAGGTCCGTGTAAGAAGCGTACGGTATCTAGCAGATTGTTAGCGAACTTGTTATCCATCAGCAACGAGAATAGTGACTCACCGGTCCTTAAGGTCGTCTGTCACCAGCAAGTCTAGCGACTTCGAGTCCACAATCCGGTGACAGTTATCCCCCGGACACTCGATCCGAGCTGCCTCACCTTCTTCCTTGATCTTGCCAGCCAGGTATTGTCGGTAGCAGTCGACACAAAACCGGTGCCCGCAGCGCATCGCATATGTCTCAAGATCCGGCCCATCTTCACAACAAATATCACACACGAAACCAGGGACCACCTCCGTCTTCGCAGTGCCTTCGAAGTTCGTTCCCAGTCCAGCTTCTTCTAATGTTTCCTCTGGGTGTTCCATATACCCCTCGATTAACTTCTCCTGCTTCCATCGTCCGAACCGCAACAGGATAGCTGCCGACTCTGGGGGCAGGCCAAGGATAGCGGAAACCTCGTTAATCTGCACCATCTGCTCGCGCTCGATATCCGCTGGATCTAAAACTTTAAACTCGACTTCATATGGTTTCCGTTTCTGCTTGATCAGATCTTTGTCGTCCGAAAAGCCGGTGTCGAGATCGCCGAAGTCAACTGCATTCGTCGCGAGAACAAAGGGTTAGTCACCAAACAAGGGCAGGGAAAGGGAACAGAGGGCATGGGAAGCATCACATACCTTCTCCTAGACTTTCATCATCACTGCCTTGTGTGTCGAGAAAATCATCGCCACTTGACACATCGCTCATGAAATCATCGTCAGAATCCATGCTGCCCGTTGTCGTCGCGGGCGTCGCGATTTCCCTCTTCTTGTGACAAACCAGACTCTTCCCCGAATTACCAGACTCAGGAGACTGTGAGGTAACAGGGAGGGTGGAGCGGTTGTTGTCGGTGTTGGTGGTCCTGGTGCTCCGATCGGAAGCAGTGGCGTTCCGTCCGTGGGCAGCCTTGGTGGCGGATTTGGGGAGAGGCTGGTTGTCGTCCGCAATCGCCGCCTCGGCCGCCTTTCTCTTCCGCGTAGAGGGAGGCGTGATGAAAAGGGGGGCGGCAGATTGCCGGCGGGGTTGGAGGGGGGGGAGAAAGCGGGTTTTAATAGAGACTCTTTTGGTTGGAGCCACAACGTCACTGGGAAAAATCGCTTGATTGCTCGGAGGGGGACGGAGTGGGGAAAGGGAACGATCGAGCGGAACCGCCGATTACTGTATCCAGTGTAGTCATCCAGTGTTTAGCTTTTTCCCTTGAACTGAAACTGGAAATGGAACTGGAACTGGAGGAACTTTTGTTGTGTTTGTTTCTTCTTACTTATCTGACCTTTTAGGCTGCAATTACTGCCTTGACGCTGCAAGGAAATACAGATCACGTTGTCTCAGAAACTGGATCCTTCGGGTTTAAGGAGTGGATTGGATTTTACTACTTAATCATGGTCTGATTTGTCTGCTTATGTCAAAGAAACTTTGAAAGATCGAATCATCACCAGATCGGTGTTGCTTTCATTATAATCAATCAGTCATACTTTTCCAAGACACAAGTCTATGCCCGTTCTCAAATTGAGACAATGTTTTGCTTATTACGTTTTCAAAGCTGTCAAGCTTTGGGAAGACCTGATGACCGGTCAGGATGAAGTAGAACAAAACCATACTCATGTTAGTACAGAGACTCTAACGACCCACCGATCTACAGATGGGGAACAGTGGATCTCCTTGTTTATATTCGGTCAAATAATTCAGCTGATTAGTTGAAGAACGGAAGGTATGGAAATCTGACGTTGACCTAACTCTCAAATCGGGTCTATCCTGATCTTCAAGGTTGCTTTCCCTATTCTACCACCTCATGATAGATGACTTGAACACAACTCCAAACCCCTGACATGAAAGGATCAGCCCGGAATTTCCAAAAAAAAAGGTTCAGGGGAAGCTTTCGACCCCGAAATCAACAAATCCCATAGAGTCAGTTTTGTCATCTGTATTATTGCTTGTGTTACTACCCATAGTTAGGAACACCTTTAATGTTCTAATCGAACAAAGTTCATCAAGGTTTAAGATGTGCACATGTAGAGTGATCAGGTAGAGAATCAAGCTTGTACTTGGTTAATGCGCATGCCATCTACCAAGTTGTTCCCGTCTGTCAACCCCTCTATTACTTGAGTACAACGTGGGCTTTTTGAACACACACCCGCCTCCACCTGGCCTTTGTCTCTCTTCTTTCTAGTTCGTTATTCATAATTATGAAGTGTGCTTTGAGTATTTAATTAATGCGGTAAGAAAAGAAGGTAGGAGATATAATAAGAGACATGGTAGGAGACTGGGTGGGTAACTGGTGTAGGAAATATAGTAGACACGTTGTTGTTCTAGGCGCTGCACGAAATGCGCGGCGGAGAGCCTATAGTAGCAAATTACATTATGTAGGAACTTGACATTCTCATCAATCCATAATTCAATCATTGCATAGAATTTATGTGGTATATGACCTCTACTCATCATCACTCTCCTCCTCCGATTCTTCCTCCTCACTACTTTCCTCTTCAGCTTCCGCCAACCAGTTCACAAACTGTTGTGCCTGGCTACGGACGTTCCGCATCTCTTCACTCTCGCTAGAACGCTCATCATTCCACCACTGATCATAAGCCTCCTCATCCACAAGCTCAAGATCATAGAGCACCTTGGCAGAGAATAGCAGAATATTCGCACCCTTATTCCGGTGCACCAGATCCTGCTGTAATTGGAGTAGCAGATCAACTTGATCTTTCTTTTCGTTTTTGTTCCGGTCAAACAGCGTCCGGTCCACAACTTCCCGGTATGTGGAGAAGAGGTCGTGCACCACATCGCTGGCATTCTTGCCAGTTTCCATGAGTTGTTGAACGTGTTTCATGAATGAGGAGACGATGGCGCGGCGGACTTGATTATCGGAGGCGTTGGCTGTCATGCGAAGACTGACGAGTTCCAGTTGGACGACGTCGGCGCTGACACCTTCGCGGATACTTTCGAAGATACTGGCCGATGCATCATGGTGGAAGTTGTCTTGTTCTTCGCCGTCAGAGAAGCTGCTTCGTCCGGAACGGGGCCAGGAGCCGTCGGACAGTTCGGAGGATAAGGTGGAGATGGAAGCGGAGGAGAGAGAGAGACCTGGCATGCGGTATACAAGGCCAGAGGAGGCGACACTGACGACATCGTCGTCGTCGTCTTCGTCATCGTCTTCGCCGTGAATGAACTCGCGGCCTTCGCCGTCGGCTCCAACCACCTTTGCATCGGTGGTCGCTGCGCTGCCGTCTCGCCGGAATGCGGTGATTCGCTTGCCGCTCTCAACTGATATGCCGTCGGCGATCTTAACGCCATACGACAAGAGAGCACCGGCCGCGACCTTGCAGTTCTTGCCAATTACAACATCATCCGCGATGATGGCGCCCCGAATATCCGCGTTATCACCAATTGAAACATTCTCCCAGATGTAAGCGCCCTCCAGCTTGACGTTGCGGCCGATCTTGCAGTTCCGGCCTAGCACAGTGTTCTGAACTGTTGTCTTGTCACCAATACTAGTGCCCTTGCCGATGACTGTGCGGCGACCGATCACGCAGGATCGCGCCAATGTGACACCCTGCTCTTGGTACAAGCTGCCCTTGCGAAGATCGTAGGTGTGACCGGGGAGCAAGTTGGTATCAGGACACAGCGGGTATGTCCAGCGGGAGATGATATCTTTGCTAACAGCGTCGTACGCCTTCAAATTCCTTACCCGCGCGGCATAGTGATCTTTAATGATATGTGTGTGGATGGTCTTTCCGTTCAGCTCGTAGTCCTTGAGAACACCGAACAGATAGTGCTTGCGAGGGGATTGGTAGTCGAAGCTGTCAGACCACAAGCCCAGTACATCGGGTGTGCAAATATCAATGCTGCAGTCGATCAGGTCTTGACGAATATCCAGCTCAGGGTGAGTCATGAGGAGCTCGGTGTCAATGGTGAGTCGGGCGGGGTTCTCGTCCGAGTGGTGGTCGATTTCCTCGTAGTGGAGACAACGATCTTTGGTAGGATCGATAACGAAGACCGGGGAGACAGACGATGCTTTAGTGCGGTGAGTCCGTCCAGCTTCCCGGAGGACCATGGTCATGATGGCGTTCTTGTCGGTGGCACGGCGGGCTCGGTGCTTAGATAATGCGCCTTCGATGGGCAAGTTGCTGATCACGTCGCCGCTGACGACAATAAAGTCACCGGTGATAAGGTGCTTTCCATCCAGATCACGCATGACATCACCAACGGAGGCAGAGGTTGATTTGAGGAATGTGAATTGCTTGAATGGAGATGAAGCCGCTCTCCATTTAGAGGCACTAATGGTAGCTCCATTAGCAACGTACTTGAGCTCTTACATGCAGGCTGTACGTACTTGATATATTTCTCTAGAATATCCGAGTGTGCGCCTCCGTAGAGAAAAACTTCCTCCACACCTGCATTTGCCAAAAACTCGAGGGTGTATTCGATGATGGGGGTGTTGGCCAACGGCAGAAGGCACTATGCGATCCGGTCAGCTCATTCCAACTTTTGTTTTTCACAAAGTATCCTTGTCGGCAGATCGGGCGAATAACATACACGAGGCTTATTGAGGGTGAAGGGCTCAAATCGTGGCTCAAAGGTATCCGCGAGGACCTACTCGTAGATAAAAAGTTAGCCGAAAGAAAGCATAAAGTGAAGCTTATCTCGGACGTTTCTGTTTACATACCACGGCCTGTAGTGTATCTTCTACCTCATCGGCAGTATTTCCCTTGGGCTTTGAGCCTCCGCCCTTTTGCTTAGCACCCATTGCAAGCAGATCCTGAGAAGTGTTAATCGGATGTATCGAGAAAATCAGATTCCGCGGAGGTGGTATATTGTTGATCGGAAGTAGTGAAGAGAGGCCGTACCTGGTACAAGAACAAACTACAGAGACGAGAATTATACCGGGAAGAATGCGCAATGTTAGTTCAATGCTGCCGTAGGTCGTATGCAGGGTCGTCGCGGTGCCTTTCAAAGACACAAAAAACCCCGCCAAGCCTCGGTGACTCCCACTTTGTGTTTGTGATGTTTGCATTGGTTCGTGGGTTAGATAACGTGACTTACCTGTGGCTCATGATATGTGGCACAGTTGTCTCACCAGCCACCTTACGATTTCAGCCACAAATTGTTCACATTCAAGATATGCTGGTCGATTCCGGTGGAAATGTGCCAAATCCTTGAATTTGTCATTCCGAAAGCTATGTAATACTGATCCCACCCAATTACCGATGGATTACCATCTACCCCTTGTCACACTCCGTACAGATGTACTATACTTGCAAAGTGACTAAAAAAAGAACAATGAAGCAATACCAACATCAGCCAAGACAATTCTAAATCTTAATTCCACCTCCCAATCACCCCTGCATTGCCAAAAATAATGGAAAAAGGAAACAAGGAAATATCAGTGGACAGCCCTGTAATAAGACAAAACTGCCCTGTCCGGCCATGGGACCCACTTGCGAGCCAAGGCGTGTAATCCTTGGAAATCCCCGCGGGTCCAGGCCCTCTTGGACCTGCAACAAACGTGTGCTTTATTATAGACGCCGGTCTAGACTCTCGGCCCTTACGATCGTGGGTTCGTCCAGCGGGAGGCGCGTTTGTGGGTACCTTATCCTGTTACCAAGGGAGTTCTATGTTGAAATAAAGATACTGTTTGTGGAATTGCTCCAGTTCGTTGGTGGATTGGATATGTTACCTCCCTAATTGAGTAGTAAATCCCCGTAGCCATGGGTCAATTGTTAAACCTGAGATAGTTGATGATGTGTACACATGAGAAGTTCCCCTACATGCTCATTCTTATCCCAGGGAACAATGGTGGATCCCCATTCTCCTCCCCTATTCTAGGAGCTCGTAACATGGGTGAATTCGGAGCTAAAGAAGGAAATAGGGCCGGGAAAGATAAAAAGTATGTCGTGTAAATATGTACGGTGTACCTGTCAAAACAAGGGTGGGTAAGAAAGCCCTTATATTTCCCTTCCCAATACAGGCACCAGATTGGTAATGTATATCAAAACCACAGATCCAAAGCAGATAGCGTGAAAAAGCACATGTTCGCCTCCCAGATAAATCAAGCCTGCAAATAAAACGCCATGACCTGTAGAGAAAGGGTAGGAAGACCGCGATCGACGCATACCTCCGGAGAAGCGCAAGCAATGTACGATTTGAAGACCTCATCATTATAAACAGTGGGAATCGTAAAGTGGATAGACAGGCGGAGAGGTGGAGGGTGGATGATAGAGCAAAGAGGAGAGGATGTGTGATTTAAACAGGCCGTCCGGCTTGTACTGCCATCATTGGCTGGGGCTGGGCATACATGCGTTGTCGCTTAGCCATGTTCTGCTGATTCTCTGCCGCATTTGACATATCAGACATCTGCCGACGGTGCGGTGGTCGACTTGGGGGCCCGGACGAAGGAACGGTAACTGGTGGAGCAGGGAACTGAACGCCATTCGGATCGACAGCATATGCCGCCGGGGGCGCAGAAGGTGCGGCGACGTACTGTCCTTGAATGGCAGGCATAGTTGGTTGGACCGCTTGCATGCCTTGGAACTGGCCGGGTGATTGCCAGTTGGTCATGGATGCTGCGGGTGACTGGCCGGGTGAGCTATCTTCCTTGATAGACTGCGTAGCTGATGTTTGGGAAGCCATTGTGACGGCTACCGGGGCTGGTGGGCCCTCGATGCCTTGGGGAATTGTCTTGAGATGAGTCAAATGAGTCTCCAGCATGTCGAGAAGACTTTTACGAGTGAATGGCTTGGGTAACACGTCATTCATTCCTATAGCACATTAGTCAAGTTCCCCGGCACAAACCCGCAAATCTTGACTCACCATGTTGATAGTATAATTGAATGTCGTCACTTCGAATGTTTGAGGTCATAGCAATGATAGGAGTTTGGTCAAACTGGCGGATCAAATGACAGGCCGATACACCGTCCAGATTGGGCATGATAATATCCATCAGAATCAAGTCGTACTTCGAGCCACCCTGCATTTTGTTCACTGCTTCTAAACCATCGAACTGAGAATCATTAGCCGCTGTACAATATGCGAAACCGGAAAGCAACGTACTGCAGTGTCAATGACACAAGAGAAAGAATATAAGAACTTGCCACCAATCTGTCGGCAAGTCGCATCGTCTTCAACCAACAGGATCCGCGGGCTGCGCATCCAGCCGGGGTCCACGTTGGTACTCTTCTTACGATTGTCTGGTTGTTGTCGGCGAGCCTCGGCGGTGTCGACTTCGGTCTTAGTGGGCATCGGGTACGGAACATTATTGATATGCTCGCCATACATAGGGTCGATACCGTTGGTCGCACCCACGGGGTATACCACTTGTTCCAAGTCATTACCCATTTTTGGGTAGGCCATCGCTGGGTTGGGTGGTACAGTAGTTGCCGGTCGAACCATCCCATTCCGAGGTGCATCCATTGCGGGTGTAGCGACGGGTGCCGCACCAGTCACCTTCTGGCCATCGTTTGCCGAATCCATGTTCGGCAAGTTGAACTGGATCTCAGCGTTCATATCATTTAGTAACTTTGAGGCTTGTTGCAGTGGAGAGGATGGCTCGTCGTCCACCGCTCCCACCTGCATGGGGCTCATGGTCGAGCCCTGCCCTTGGAATCCAACGGCCTTGCTATCTCTTCGCTGGCGCGCGTCCACTGAGAGCAAATAAGTCATGACTTGGTGAATGACATTTTCATGGTTCAGCACGGTCTTTTGTACTCGCATAACTTCCTGCAACATGAGCTGGTGATCCACAGTCAGCTGGGCATACCGGTCGGAAAGATGCTGGATTTGTTGTTGCTGTGCGAGGATCTGCTGGTTGAGCAGATCAATCTGTTGCGTGGGGACGGACTCCTCATTGCTCTGGGTCTGCTTGCGGGGGGCGGGGGCTTTGCGGCGGATATTGTCGAGAGATTCTTTGCTGTTGGCGCGGAACTCGGGGTGTTTGAATTCCCAGGCCTGGTGGGCACATCAGTATCGCGAGAGGAGATAGATTCCCTGGGCCGGCAAAGGACCTACATTCTGCCCATACGGTGACTGGCCACTCTCCTCGTTATTCTGGCGGACCTTGTGAAAGTCGTATTTATTGAGTTGGCGCACAAAACTGGCGAAGTTGCTGTGCTTGAAGTGTTTCGGCAGAATGGTCTTAGTAAATTTCTCGCACTTGGTAGTACCGGTTAGCTACACGGTGCGACCACACTCCACCACGGGCGCATTTACCTCTAGAACGACGAAGCTATCTCCTTCATCACCCCAGCGCACAATGGACGCGTAGGAGGGGTCCTCCAGCATTCTAGATGCATGGTTAGATACGTTCGATCGCGAGATTGTGTTCTGCGTAGCGTCGGGGTAAAAGACGAAGGGTTTGGCTGGCACGAGGATAGAGGGGTTCCAAGGAGGACTCACTTGTACAGCTTGCGCACCTAAACATTTTTAATTAGCATTAGAAAGCGTGAAGATGACCTGTGTATCGCGAGACTCACAAAATCGCTGGAGTTGCCCGCGGGGGCGGCATTCGAGGTCTGGCCTGGGCCATCCATGGCTAACCGGGTCGCGACCGGTCGAACGAACGGGCTTGACCTGACAGATTGGTATATAACCGATATGCTAAGGAAAGAATATTTTGAAGATGGATGTAAATGAAATAAACCCTACTCTGTCGAAGAATAAGAAAAAGAGCAAAACCTCAAGAGTCTCGGATCTAACAAGCAGAAAATCCAGAAAAAAAAAGAACTGGGGGATTTGAAGAACGCAGAATATGGGTACCGCCCAGTTACCATTTGGCGGTAGAGCCATGTACCAAAGTTACTGCGCAGGTACGGACATGGTACATGGCCCGTATTTTGTGTATTTAAAGTTATTTCAAGTTCCATCCTATCTACTTACTATCTTCTATACATTCAAATGTTATAATTATGATATATGCAAGGAGTTCTATATATATCCAGGTTCTTACTGCCCACCTTTATTTCTTATCCAGGAAATAGGAACATCTAACTGTCCTGGATCTTAAGTCCATATTCAGAAGTTAAACCCCATTTGCTCCAAATATAATACAGTAGTCAGTGCGCATAAGATGGAGGGGCATGCACCGACCGGGGTATAACCATCCTTGGGTACTAATACTGCATTGTTTCGGTGCATCGAGACCCAGGAAAGAATACAAAGAAAAGGTAAAAAAAATAAAAATTGGAAATGTATGGATTTTTGCCAAGAAAACTGCTCGTTGAGACACTTGAGAGGGGAACGAGTCTTAGCTCCACCAAACAATCTTTGGGACCCTACGGAGTAGGGAACCTATGGCCCACTCAGCATTGGTGGTTCCCACACGCGTACAACACACCATTGTTCCCACATATGCGTTGGCTTATGAGGTAAAATAAATATGAATTAAAATAAGGCAAAGAGTGAAATAAGAACAAGGAAAGCAGATCAAGATGAGCGCCTCAAATCAAGGGAGATTCTTATAATTCAACAACTAGTGAGGTGATATGAACTCTCGAACCGGTTCGTTCCTACTCTCGGGAGGGACTCGGAGCTACTGTATTGATATTATGTATATATATATATATATATATGCATACGAATGTCGATGATATTAAATCGTAGCGATTTAATTAATTAAAGTTATTCCGATACGTACATGATGTTTCTATGCGAAATAGTGGAAATGTGGACTGAGCTCCAACGCTCATGCAGCTCGGCGCCGACGTAGACGCCTCCAGCTAGCTTTGTCCCACCAGTACTCATGCAACGATTGGTTGCCATTTCTTATAGGGTTAATCTTTGCTTTTCTCACCTATGAAACGCCCGTGGTTATCTTTTCATCTTATGATCTAATCAGTTGAAATTCTATAACACCTCGTGTTATTGCTTCCCTTAAGCTTCGGACCAAATCCAGCACATCTACGGAACATTTCAATGTCAAATGGCAACTTCCGAAATTCTAACCTAGGAATGATATCCCACCTGGGGAAGAGGGAGCCATGGCCCCCTCTACGAACCCGTTAGATCATCTACCCGTGACTCATGGACCCGTGTTGCATCGAGTGGCTGAATCTGGCCCCAGGACAATTCTAGTATATCGTAGGTAGCAGGGACATCCATCTCACTGTCAACGGGTGAAATCTATGTAGGTGATGGTATATAATTACCACATTGAAGTCCTCAAACAATCTACCCGCTGCAGTGACTAGCCATGCCTGATTACTTACGGACCTCCAGATCAAACAATACCCTGTTGTTCAGCATATGGGATGTAATCCCGACCACAAGAATATTTTCCGATGTCATCTGGGAACCGATGGAGTATAGAAATGACTAAGACGTGCAATGCAGGACGCTCGAAGCTTCGCGTAAAACACGACCCAACACAGTCGTGGATTCCATGAAGATCTTAATGAATCAATCAGTCAGGCTTATGGGTCAGAAAAGCTCGGTTCCCCGGAAATTTCTTCATATATGAAATCAATATTTGTGTCATAGCGCCAATGAAGATCGGCACGACCGTTGCCGCGGCCGGCCATGACGAAATCCCCGAAGCTCCCCATCACCTCCTTTTTTCCACCTCCACGAACCTCGCAACTTTCCTTTCTGTCTTTACCTAAGTACCTGACTCTCAACTCCATCCAAGATGTTCGCCGCTCGCCGCTTCGCTACCAACGTCCCCCGCGTCCGGGCTCAAGCCGCGTTCTTCCACAAGACCGCCCCCGCCCTCGTCCAGAAGGGTGATGCTATTCCCAACCTGGACGTCCTGGTCGAGAACTCCCCCGGAAACCAAGTCAACCTCGCCAAGGAGCTCAAGGGCAAGGGTGTCATCATCGGTGTCCCGGCTGCTTTCAGTAAGTTGCTAGAATCATAAAAAACCCTCTCCCCCAGACCAAACAGAGCTTTGACATTGACTCTTCCTAGGCCCCGCTTGCTCCAGCACCCACGTCCCCGGTTTCATCAATCACCCCAAGCTCAAGGAGGCCGGCCAGGTCTTTGTCGTCGCCGTCAACGATCCTTTCGTGTAAGCCGCAGCAACAATTGCACTCACCGAGAAAACGCTAACGCGTCAAATACAACAGGACCAAGGCTTGGGCTGAGTCGCTCGACCCCAGCGGCAAGAGTGGCGTACGTGATACTGATACACATGGTGGAATGATTCACTAACTGTTTACCTAGATTCGCTTCTTGGGTGACCCGACCGCTCGGTTTAACGAGGCTCTTGACCTGACCTTCGACAGCCGGGCCATCTTTGGCAACATCCGCAGCAAGCGCTACGCTCTGTTGGTGGAGGATGGCAAGGTTAAGGAAGCCTTTGTGGAACCCGACAACGCCGGTCTCAATGGTAAGTTGTCACATCTGGAAACTCGTTTGGTTACTGACTCGATCAATTAGTTTCCGCTGCCGAGAAGGTCCTGGGCTAGAAACTTTGATTTCAACATGTTTCTCGTCGCCTTGCATATATAGCAGGATACCAAAGAACTTGAAATTTCATCACATAACGGATCCATCGATACTAGCGCCAGTAACCCGTCGTACATAAAGAGCACAGACTCTCAAGGTCAAGTCTCGCTTAGATTTGTTCTCGTAGTCTTATCATATGTGATCAGACGATTATATTACTCCTGTATGGTGCGAAAATAGTGATTCATAGGTTTTGATGACTTCAACAGAAGATTGATACACATGACCGGGGAAATCTCATGAAGTAAATGGCTGCCTAAGGATAGACTGACGCGGCCCCTTTGCCACAGATGTGGCGTTTCTGACCGACTGAATCGCCAAGGTGAAACAGGTGCAAAGAAAGCGAACCCTGCAGATCTCGGATTGGACCAATGTACTGAGAATACACTTGGCTTGTTCTCTGTAATTTCTAGAATGGTTTGGTGGCTGTGGGTGGATCAGTGGCATTTTTATAAATTTCCACAGCTGTTGAACCTCACCAGATAAAAGGAAACCGAAAAAACCCCAACAGAATATAGAACCGAACTTGAAGTAAATCATAGAATTGAGATTGATATGCAAGTCAGTATGTCAAGAGGGTCCAGGTTGATCCACCAAGACTAACAATAACTTACGCTTCGTCATTGCCAAGACTTGTCTCTTCCCCCCCAAATCTAGCCACGGTCCCCTCTCCCGCAACCATCTCTCCTCCTTCATTCCAATCTGCCTTAAATCCTTGCTCTCTTTCAATTCTTTGTACTTCCCCCGTGGCTGGTCCGCTCCCGTCCCATCCATTTGAAAGCGCCAGACCTCGTACCCTTGAGCATTGCCTGACTCCCGCCTTGGGCCGCTATTCGGAGCCCTGAGACCGAGTTGGTTGTGAGAGCTTGGCAAGACACTTTGCTCCGGAATCCCACCCATCTGATCGCGTTTCATACCGCGACTTCCTACACCCCTATTTCTCGCTTATCTGCGGCCCTCACAGCTACACCGGCATCATGTCAAAGGTCGTGCGCAGTGTCAAGAACGTCACAAAGGGATACTCCTCTGTGCAGGTCAAGGTCCGAAATGGTAAGTCTGGCTTCTCTGGGACTGTCAGAGGCTTTCGCAGGCTTCAGATAGGCACCGTGATCCCGTTGCAGTGAAAATGCATTGATTTGTCACTTTCTCCTATTCTCCAGCGTCTGCAACGGTGACCTGACAAGCACCGCGTCGCGCGCTCCCGGCTTGATGGACATTATGCTAAGTGGCCTTTTTCCTTCTAGCCACAAGTAACGACCCATGGGGCCCGACGGGTACCGACATGTCCGAGATTGCGGCCATGACTTTCGGGAGGTAGGTTTGCCGATGGCCTGACGCATACACAAGAGGCTGACATCAGCGCATAGCCCAAACGAGTTTTACGAGATCATGGACATGATTGACAAACGTCTCAACGACAAAGGAAAGAACTGGCGCCATGTGCTCAAGTCGTTGAAGGTCCTGGACTACTGTCTGCACGAGGGCTCGGAATTGGTGGTTACGTGGGCCCGGAAGAACGTCTACATTATAAAGACTCTGCGCGAGTTCCAGTACGTCGATGAAGAAAGTCGCGACGTGGGTCAGAATGGTGGGTTACTTTTCCTTTTTCCTTTTTCCTGGCAGATATTGACAATGGCACAGTTCGTGTGGCCGCAAAGGAACTCACCGCACTCATTCTGGACGAGGATCGACTACGCAGTGAGCGATCGGATCGCAAGCTTTGGAAGACTCGGGTTAGCGGACTTGACGAGGGACAGGGAGGCTTTGGAAATGAGCCTCGCCGGGAGCGACGAAGACGCCAGGGTTCCGACGAAGATGATACCGAGTACCGACTAGCTATCGAAGCCAGCAGAGCCGAAGCCGAAGAGGAGCGCCGACGCCGGGCCAAGGACGCGTCGAATCAGGGAGAGGACGAAGACCTGGCAAAGGCCATTAAGCTCAGCCGGGAAGAAGAGGAGCTGCGGAAGCGGGAGTTGGAGGAAAGCAATGCGCACGCGCTCTTTGACGACACCCCGGCTCAGGTTCAACCCACCGGCTATAATCAGGGCTACCAGCAACAGGGTGCGGTGGACTGGTTCGGCAACCCGATCAATGCTCAGCAGCCCATGACGACCGGTTACCTGAACAACCAATATGCGCAAACTACTGGATTCCAGGCCCAGCCTACTGGCATGAACCCTTACAACACTAATGGCTACCAGCAAGCCTCTGCCTTCGATCAGAACCCTTACGGACAGCAGGCTCTTCAACCTCAACACACTGCATTCCCCGCCAACAACCCGTACGGAGCCAACCCAGATCCAATGGCGCAGCAGATGCAACAACAGATGAACTTCCAGCAGCAGCAACAGCAACAGCAACAGCAGCAATCACAGGAGAACTACCTGTCCGCTGGAAGCAACAACCCATGGTCCTCGAACCAACCTGAGGCACTCAAGCCTACTCCAACGGGCTCGAACAACCCGTTCGCTCCGCGTACTCAACAGTTTAACAGCCAACCACAGCCCGCGGGACCGCCATCTCTCAACACCCTTGCGGAAGATCGCGCCACGAATCAGTTCAATAACCCAATCACCCAATTCTCTCGGACCAACCAGCCTAGCCAGCCGAACCCGATTATCAACTTCCAAGCTCCTCAGCCACCCAAGAGTACTCCTCCGTCCTCAGATCCTCACCACGCTCGCTTGAATGCACTTCTTGCAACTGGCGAAGGCCAGGATACTTTTGGTAACGTTGGAGATCTCCGTATCCCTGCGCAGCACACTGCCCCTGGTACGTTCGTCAACTCTGCTGGTCAAGGCTTGGACCGCCTGCATGCTACGCATACGGGCAACAACCCATTCTTTGGTCAGCAGTACACCGGTATGCCTCAACAGACCGGCTTTGTGCAGCAGCAGCAGCAACAACAGTCCAACGGAAACCCTTGGGCTGCCCAGCAGCAACAGCACGGTAACAGCAGCCTGATTGACCTGTAACCACATTTTCCTGTCCTCAGTGAAGTTCCTTGATTCAGTCTTGTCTATTTCGCTGAGAGCCCTTATGAACTAGGATTGTCGATACCACCTTTTTGTTTCCTTGCTTTCCATTCCTCGAAATTCACCATCCTTTCCCGTCCCTGCTCTATTTCCTTTGACTTCCTACGTCGTATCCTCCTTCTCTCTTCGTGGATAATGAGCAATTGCATCGTGAAGCCAAACGCTCAGAAACTGAGAATTCTCATCACTTTACTCACCCCCTCTTTTCCTCGGACCTTTTTTTTCTCTCTCTTTCTCCTCATACACACCGTTTCTCATTTGTCAACGTTTTTGTCGCTTAGGATATCCTTCTCACCTCCACAGTTTTGAATTTCTTTTTCTCCCTCCGATACACCTGTAAATGTCAAAATTGCAGCCCGACTCATTTGTTGGAATTGATCTGGCCGTCCTTATCAGCCGTAGCCACGTAGCTCCAGTACTGCCAGCATGTCTCGAGGAGTAGCAGTGAGTCAGACTTTGACTGTCGGTAGAGGACTGTCGGTAGAGAAAGATGCCCGGCTACTAAAATGTTTTTTTCACTGCCAAACATTCTCCCATAGTTGTATGTACATGACAGGCTGCATTATCTGATGCAAACCCATAGCATCATTAGCCTGCATGTATGCATCTAAAAATATAGACCTTTCAGGTCACACCTATACACTGATATGTACATACTCATCGGCACCAATGCTTAACCGGAACAAACCATAGACCGAATGCAAAGTGGCTACACAGTACCCCGCATAGTAATGGCCTGCAAGGATGAGCCACCTCATCATATCAACTGCCTTACAAATATCGGGATTTGACCTCCAGGACCAGTGGATACACACTGCGGGGTTCGGCCTTTGGTCAGGACTAGGTATCTCATGCTGAGACAGTGTCAATTCCTCTCATCTACCTCTCCCAAGTATTTGAGACTTCTCAGTGATCGAATCATCCAAGGTTGTTGTTTGGCTGCATAAAATGGCCGCGTCTTCTAATCCCGCTGCCATGCTCGCCTCCGCGGCTATCCCCGCGTTTAACTGCCCATCTGGCACGAAGATGTATATCTTGAATTTGGGAACGTTGGAAGCCGATGAGTCTTGGTTTGTAGCATTGCTATCACCATTCAAATGTTGCATAGTGATCTGATACATGTCACTTGAACAGGCTTCTTCGAGGTGCGAACTCGAGTTCATTAAGCAATCCAACCCCGGTAAATAAACGTCGCCAACTCGCTCTTCTTTCGGCACTTATTGAATACCCTGGTGTGGGCTTAATCTTGTATGAAACAGGCTGTGCGGAGGATATTGATGTGGTAAGACTGGGTTTTCAATTTGGGAAATTGTACCAATGTTAATCAAGATGGTAGAAATGGCCCGCTCCAGTAACCGACGTTTTCCCTAGAGTCAAATATACCGATGATCATAAATTGCCCGCGGCGATTAAGGCTACTGGGCACGATATCAATGATGTCAAAGCCGTTATCATTGGTCATCTCCATTTAGATCATGCAGGTGGACTGGAGCATTTCATGGATACTGATGTCCCGATCTGGGTCCATGAAGAAGAGTTCAAACATGCCTGCTGGGCTATTGGTACTGGAGCCGATCTGGGTGTTTATCTTGGACATTATATGTCGTTGGAGAGACTTAAGTGGCAGACGTTTACGGAGTCAACGCTTGATTTGTATCAGGGCATTGTTCTGCACCATTCGCCAGGTCATACGCCTGGATTGTGTATTATGCAGGTGAATCTTGAGAAGGATGGGACTTTTATTTGGACGACGGATCAATTTCATGTTGTAGAGAATTATGAGCTTGGACATCCTCACGGCGGATTGGCGAGGGATCATAATGCGTGGTATCGGAGTTTGAATATGATCCGCAGGCTTCAGCGATTATTTAATGCGAGGTTGATCTTTGGTCATGATCAAGATGTTGCTGATCAGTTGATCAGCGAGAAGAGCTTCTTTGAGTGAGGTTGCATAACAACAGCGCTTTTGAATGGGCTATTTTGCAGTACATTGGCTCCATTCAATTCAGTTTTCTTCAAATGCATGTTTATGTTTATAGTTTTCTTTTCCATCAAAATTTGACTGCTGCTGACTGGTTAACCGCGCCAGAGCATGATTCCGTACGGATCACGATCAGCCTCGCTAACAGAAACTTCAACGCTAGAATCTTGATATATCTCTTGGAAGCCAGTGGCAGCTCCGCCCTGCTTGGAACTATCTTCAATGGCCTGTAGGGCTGCCTTTCTCTCGCTCTGCCATGTCTGAGAAACTTCACGAAGAAGCTGGTTGCGCATGACAGCACATAGGTACCCGCGCTCGGAGTTGGAGTGAGCCAATGAAACAACGACTGAGCCCTTCTCTGTAGCCGCAAGAGCCTCGTGGTGACTCATTTCTCCAGTGAATAGAAGATCAGGGATCTCGTTTCCGCGAAGAAGAACTCCAGAGCCGGACCCAGGGCACATACCAACGGTACGAATCCGAATCTCGTTGATCGACCGGCCCTGGGGAGTGGCAATGGGAATTCCGCCCGGGAGGCCGACACCGCGGCCAATGTGGTCAATAAGCGTGGTGAGAGGCTGAGCTTCATCGAAGGTAACCAGGCGACCCGCACCAGCAGACTCGAATCCCTCCGGGATAGAAGCCGGAGGTGAGGGGTGGATAGTAGACCGAGTGTGAGGTATTTGCTGGGAGGGGGTTGCTGATGCCGCAGCCGGGACAGACTCAGGCTGGGGGTAAGTAGGTGCTGAGTACAAAGCGGACGCACAGTCCTTGATTGGGGACTGCGGCGTGGAGTCGGCCTTGAATGTGCCGGTCACTACGTCACAGAGCCAGTCGGCCATACCACCAGGGACGGTGTCGACGGCAGTGTGCGGGGAGTAGACGCTGATACCATTCTGGGCAAGGCGCAATAGAGACCTTTGTTGAGTGTCTTCGAGAGTAAGGGACTTCAGACCACGGAAAATGATTGGGTCTGAGACAGCATTAGCAAGGTTTGTTAATTTATTTATGATAGGTCACACCCTTCATGAGATCAGCCCGTTGAAGGGATGACAATTCAGGGTAATTGAATAGAGCACATACGGTAGGCCACAACAGCGGAGTCCTGGCGCCGAATTGCCTCATCTGCAACCGCCGTTGTCAAATCAATGGTCAGCAGCACGGAGTTCTTCTGGCGTCGTGACGGCTCAAACGGAGCTTCCAGGAGTACTATGGAATGAAAGTTAGCCCAGTCCAATAAAAACCGAGCCAAAGCTTGGTATTAACATACATCCGGTGTTGTCGAAGCTCTTATCGGCCAATGCCTCGGGGTACCTGCGTATAGCGGGTCAACGAAGCTCAAATTGCGGGGAGCTACAAACGAACAGCTTTCTCATAGAGCTGACCACAGCCCGAGTAAAGGGTGAGCAGGGAGGGGTTGACATAGTGGAATATACTCGTAGAGCTAATCGTAAAGAATTCATGGACTTTAAACAATTAGAAAGAAATTCCAAGTCAATGTGAAAAAGAAAAGGAAACAGTGACGCTATCGAAACGTATCAGCACGTGAACTGCAAGCATATCGGATAATCTATCCACCCGCTCTATAGTCAGGACACCAGCCACAGCGGCTGAATTTGTAATACAGATGAACCTCACTACCTTCCATCCGTGAGGCTCAACTAACTTCCTCATTGCTCGCTCTGATCGTGCTTAATGTTCTCCCGCACCTCCTATTTCTCTGTCTTGAGAGGCTGTCGCTATCTCCTCGCCCCGGTCCCCCAGCGCGCCGCCTTCTCCCTCTCCGCGCGTTCCTTCTCCGCCGTCAACGCCGCCATGGCCGACACCTCGGGTATCACCGCCGAGTCGCTGAAGCTCAAGCTGCTTGATGTGTTGCAGGCGCAACACGTGGAAATTGAAGATCTGTCTGGTAGGAATTGAAATTTGAAATACTGGTCCGTTAAGCTTGGATGCTAATTGATACTTGCTTTTTGTATAGGCGGCTGTGGTCAGGCTTTCCAGGCAGTCATCGTCTCCCCTCAGTTCGAGAGCAAGAACATGCTTGCTCGCCACCGTCTCGTTAACTCTGTTCTGAAGGCTGAGATCGCCGCCATCCACGCTTGGACTCCTAAGTGCTACACCCCCGAGCAGTGGCAGGCACTCCAGCAGTAAAATAAAACCTTCTAGCCATGATATTGGGGGACGGTACAGCCTGGGAATTTGATATGTGATATGATTCGCATTGTCATGTTCAACCTTGGAAGCCCCGTTTTTGCGAAACTTGTTAAAATTTTGATGATACCTTGGGATAGTAGGCACACGCCGACTGTCGGGATTAGTGTATGATAGAGCCTAATTTCCATTAATGTCTTGATAAAAGTATAAAGAACATTTATTAGGTTGGGATATTGTATGAGTAAATGAATGAATATCTATCAAACTTGCAACAAACAAATAAAAAGTACAGAATGATAGTACGAAAACAATTAGCAAATGGTCATGACAAGCTCGCTAAGTATCGTATACTGACCTGTTGTGATATTCATTTCGTCTTTATACATTGTAAACGATAACGCATGGACTCGGATGCCTCAGCAGACATTCGTGATATCCTTACAGCTTTCACGTAAATTTTCTTCAACTTTATACTGCTCTTCCATAGTAGAGCCAATGATCCCTTCAATCTCCCCAGCAATAGTACCAGCAAGAACACCAACACCTATAATACCACCATCACTAGCCTCTCGAAGAAAAATGCTCTTCCCTTCACTCTGTGGCCCAGCACTAATGATAAGTCGATCAATGTATCGTTGAATGGTTTGTTTATAGTGAGGGTAGTGTTGTATCACACCACCTGACACCGCTACAACCAACTCTTCAGGCCCGTTCTGCCAACCTGGTATTGACGACCCGAATTCGGGAACTTTATTTTCCTGGTTCGCTGTCTGTTGTACTTGGTCTGTACTTGTTATCGGAGAATCTGTGGATTCCGTATCCTGTAACTGAATCTCGCGTGTGCAGGCAAGAAGTCCGACTGTGGCGGCCGCAATCAATGCCGCAGATCGTTCTTGTACTGCGGCGGCAACGGAACGAATATGTCCTGCATACTCGGGTGTCCATTCCCAGTCACTGTACTCTGGGGCGGGAAGCTTTTGTGACAAGTCCTTCGCAAGTTGTTCATCGGAATAACTCGGTGCCACCACCAGGGACAAGAAGTCCGTAGTCAGAGTATATTCCTCGACCAATTTCACAGGTAATGAAGACCTAGGCACTGCCTTCGTTCTATGGAACCAATCGTAACATATGATGCGCACTAATTCGCCGATGTACCGACCTCCAACCATATACTCCAATGGCTGGAACCCAGGGCGGTTGGAGTTTGCTTCAAGCTCGGAATCCCATTCATTTACGATCTTCAACTCTTCCAGCGGCCCACTGGCACCCCGAAGCGTCCATTCGGTTGAAACGATCGTCTCTTGGGCGTCGGGGTCTTTTTCGCGAATATGTTGAATTTTCGCTTCTTGGAGATCGGTCAATTTCATCGGCACGGCTGAATTGCAGCCCGCCCCTACAATGAGGCCCATAACGACCCGGGTGTTGGGAAGAGTGCGGATCGAATACGCCAGTGATGCAAAAGTGGCGATCGTATCGTTAGTCATGACCGTAATTTTGAGTTTGGGCAGACAGTATTTCTTCCGTCGCTTTGCGGGCATCTCGGCAGGATCTTCATCAGAGCGTCTAGTGTGGCACTCGTAGCCATCAAGCAATGCTTGTCGGAGATTAAGGGAGGATTTGAGTGTAAACCCTTTCCCTGTAGGCATGAGGATGGCCTCATTGAGTAACTTTTGCCTACAACTAGTGTTAGCTCCCTCGAACTCATAGTGGTAGCAAGGGAAATTACTTGATTGGAAAACAAAATGAGATCCCCATGGTGATCTCGGAAGGTGCGTCATCTTTAGAACTGGCCAAGTCATCGTGGATAACCTCTGCAATACAATCTCCGATCCAGGAAAACAAGGAGTCGGCCTGGTCTTGGCGCAGGCGATTTTCGATGGGCCATGCTTTCTCTAGCGTACGCCGAACATGGGAGTGCTTCTCTACTTGCTCTTCACCCAGGAGATCGATAAATGCCACACGAAGATAGAACAAACCGAGATAGACTGCTAGGTAGCGTCCCTTCTCGTGTCCAGTTGGTAAACGAGTGGTGGCAGTGGGGAAGAACTGCTCTGAGGAACCTGCCGCTAGTGCACGATATGTGACTGACAGACGGTATGACAAGCGATAGAGCTTGTCTATCTCGATCTTTAGTGGCTGGAGAAATTTTTGCAATATAGGGTCTGCCCTGGCCATGATGCTGTGCAATTGAGGACAATCCTGGTGCCTTCGGTATGTTGGTTGCATGTCTCATTCTAGTTTATCCGTGGATTTCCCCGGATGACCAATCATGCGATCTAATTTGAGTTAACTAAACATTGAGCAGCCATCATTTTTACAGAAGTTCACAGGAATTGGTACTTCTGGATTCTTTATCTTGTAGGGAACATGCTGTTATTGAATAGATCAATAGGTCTCATGTGGACAAATAAAGAGCCAAAAATCCTCCAATGGTTATAACTGATACATAAGCGTAGATACGGATTCCCTAACAGATAGGGTTAGGTAACAGAAGTTAGATCTAAATTTGGTCCTAAAGAAGCCTATCTGTACCTATCTGTAGACACTACATACCTATGTATCTGTCTAAGATAGCCCAAATATGATCTGATACGATCTGACTACTGTGGCTTAGCTTCTATTATAATCCTAACGGCCCTTTACTTCAATAATGCCACCGTTATAATCAGCCTCCAAATCTATTTTCCCCGTTTCTGATGTCCTTGTTATTCTCTAGTTATATTATTCTCGTGAAGACATATTCTATCGTAGGACTGACCAGCTTCATCAAATTTAGAGACCTAGTCGACATAGGTAATATTCGAAACAGGCTTTCATGTTTCACCAAAGAAATAATTGACGCTCAACCGAAAAAAATATACTGTAACTTCTTGATTGACAAAACAATCTCAAGCTCGACACATCGCATTGCAAAAAAAATTTAGAACGCAGATCGGTGGAATTCCCTTTCCCCAGTCGATAAAATTCAACAACTTGTGATGCATCATCTTATCTGGCAAGTTATCAGGCCGCTCAGATCGAACACTAGCCCTGCAAGGTCACCATCGACAGAAAGCTAAGTCTTTCAGCATCAGATACTGCACCAGCATACATCTCTTGCCTGATAGACAGGAGGTAGCTGGCTATCTGCTCATCTGTATGATATGTTTGGTTGTAGCAGGCCCTGATAGACAATCTACCACCAAAAGTTTGGATTCCCAGATAAATTCGTTCGTCGGTTGGCACTGCAACCATCCAGAGGTCCCGAATTTTGAACGAGCCGTAGGTCTTTGGGAAGGCTTTGGAGAGATTCCCGATAAAGCTGGGTAGTATTCCCTTGAAGTAGTCTTGAGATAGTGCTGACGCGCATTTCTGTAAATATGGCACCATCGTGATGAGGGCAGCAGACTTTCGATGAGCGAGGGCCTTGTATGCATGTTTCACCCGCAAGGCTGTACGTTGAAAATCATCCGACATCGGCACCTGTATGGGCCAAAAGCCAATCCGCAAAGCAGCAGCTCTTGAATTGGCATTGGGAGGCGAGTCGGTACATCTTTCTCGAAAACTGAAGATAAGGACGGTTGAATGGATCGTACTGTCAGAGCTGGGACTAACTCTCTTTCCGGCGTGGAGAAGTGCAGTATGCAAGAAAGCAGTAATCCCCAACTTCATTTTTTTGGCTTGATCCAGAAGTTCAGATGTTTGACTTTCAGAAAATCCGAGAGATTGTGTTTTACCCTCTCCAGGTGGGTGTGTGTTATTAACGGAAGGTATTTCGAATGCCTCTCCCTCCGTTCGTGGCTCGGGCAGAGACGAAGCAAGATTCGAGGACCAGGATTTCTCCAAAGCAGTTACTCCCGCAGCGTCAAATGCGCCAATAGCAAGGTTTTTCATTTCCGCACCCCAAGGTTCGCTCACAGTTTCTCCACCTAAGTTCAAGCGCTGGATCTCATTGAAGAGGTCCTGTAACAGACCCACAACTGCCTGTCCATCCCCATGCATGTGATTCATGCGGAGAACCAATTTTTGCTTGCTAGGGAAGTAGTATAGCACAGGCGAGTTGGCAGCAGGTGCAATGACGAGGTCTTGACAGCCCCAAACTTCAGTATGTGGATCCCAGTCTTTGACGATGAAAGTCTTCTCAAGCCAATTATCAATATCCGCTTGATCTTCGAGAGGCTTGTACCGGAATTCGTCTTGACCGACTTCAGTGGCAAGAGTAGGATGGAGATAACGTAGTCTGGTCCATGCTTTTTTGATCGTCTCCAGAAACGTACTTGCGTCCTTATGTAGAGTTTCCATTCCAACGCTGGCCACGATGTCAAGGCTCCGAAACTCCGGTCTGGCCGGGTCATGGCAAAAGCTTGAGAACGTCTTTTCAAATGGATCAAATGGCCTGATATACTGGCCGTTACAGTCTTTTTTCCATTTCACTGATTTTGAAGAAGATTTTAGAAAGCTTTCACTCTGGCTCGTTGTATCGGGTATCTTCCCAGTAGTGTTTGAAAAGGTCGAAAAACGAGTGGTCATCGCTTTGACAGCAAGGAAATTCTTGGAAATCGTAGAACGCGGTGATTTGAACAGGATAGACATGGTGTAATTTGATTCATAGGAAAGTTATAAGAGATAGATGTAAACATTTATATCTGGAACCTTGCTATAAAACTCAGTATTGTTGTCTTCGAGCAAATAGTATCGCAAGCACATTTCCTTGCAGAGCTTGCACCACATCTGACCGAGACCCTTGACACCCATTCAAAGACATGAAGCTATCAGGTTCTTGCTATACTACATTCGATTGGGGCAATTTGGCCTATCGGCATGCCAGCTTGCATGATATTTGGTAGGCCTGACGTAGTAGCTTGGGAAGTGTCAACGAATCAGCTAGACGCCTCAGAAGAAAATCATATTGCTTACGAGGCGTTGGGTTACTTCAGGCTTGCTTTGCGATATTAATATTGTGTAACAACAAATTCTGTCATGCATGTTGAACTTAATTGAGTAAAGCCGGATAGTACCCGCCCGACGGGTATGCGAACCAACCGAAAGGGCGGCCAATCGGCACGATCAGACCCGGAGACTTTGTTTTTTTTGGCTTTCGTACATACCCGAGGAAGGGTCACTAACGCTCTCGATACGTCAACCAGTGATCCTCTAAACACTGGACCATATCTCCACTATGAGAATATCATGTGGTAAAACAAGATCCGCCTGATCTTCAATCCAGAAAGAAGTTCTGGACACGCATTTACGTGGCAAATACTGTCACTACTGGTTTTGTAAGGATATACAACTCAGTAGATCAATCTCTCTACATGATAGTCCATCTTACAGAACCTCTACTTTGTCAGATGGAGTAACTACGGGTGTCTATATTTGTAGACGCTGCTCCGTGACTTTACTCTCCCGGGTTTCATAGTCCTCATAACATATGAGCATTCTGAGCATACAAACATACAACCTTGGAAATCATCTCCTTGTATGCATGAGAAGTAACACTGCTAGTGAAAAATCCCTCATTGAATATATTATCTCTAGCGTTAACCCCCAAGACGGGAAGGTGCTTTCCTACACTGGAATAGTGCATAATCTTATGCTGAGTGGAGGATATTAGTTGTCACCACTGGTGCCACTTATACCTTCACTTGGTATCACGACATGGATGATTTGAAATCAATGAATTAAAGCAGGTAACAGGAAGATTGGCGCAGAATCTAGTAATGGTCAGATTAGCTGACGCTGAATCCCCCAGGAGGCGATAAATAGCGGGAGCATGCCAACAAACAATAGACTTAGTTTCTCATCAGGGGTTTCAACAAAGTTTCTCAAAACATCTCTGAAGATTCGTTCTTCTTGACCTACTCATAAGCTTTCCAGAGAGCCATTGTTTGGCTTTAGATACCGTTCATATCCTCCCGCTGGGGTTTTACGGCTTTCAAAGTGCAAGATGACAGCAGTCAAGTCTAAGAAAATGAACGGGACTCATAGGGTACAAGAAATTCCGACGACACAGTGGGCACAGGTATTTGAGAAGAAAGCCTCAGGTAAAGACCCGCGATGTACCCTCAATCTTATCTTGGTGCTAGAATTGTGCTGATCATTACAAGCTTTGATGTACACTCAAATTCCAGTGCCATCAATCTCCCCTGACGATATATTGGTCCAAATTCACTATTCAGGAGTGTGTCATACCGATTTGCACGCATGGAAAGGTTTGACTCTAGAAAATGCGTGGAAGATATTCCTGGCTAACTTGGAACAGGCGATTGGCCTATTGAGACCAAGAAAAATTTGGTTGGTAAGTTGGCCATTCTAGACGTGAATTAATTGATACAGTCTCTCACTACGAGCAGGTGGCCATGAGGGAGCAGGAGTGGTAGTTGCGCGAGGGGATAACGTCAGTCGAGTATCGGTGGGGGATCGAGTTGGTGTGCAGGTAATCCTCTTTTCTGAAGTTTTCAATCACGAGATTTTGTCGATACTAACAAAAATCATTAATAAACAGTGGATTAATGACACCTGTGGAAGCTGCGAGTTTTGCACCCATGGTGATCAGCAACTCTGTCCCGGAACCAAAAATTCTGGGTACACTGTTAATGGCACATTTCAGCAGTATTGTGTTTGTAAAGCAATGAATGCTGTTCGTATACCAGACGATATTTCTTTGGACGAAGCCGCCCCTGTCAGTCAGAATATACTCTATATGACCGGATTAATCCCTGTGTTGCTAACATCTATGACAAATAGATTCTTTGTGCTGGAGTGACTGTATACAAGGCACTTAAAGAAAGTCACCTCAAGCCAGGACAGATTGTTGGTAATGCTGCCAGTCTCATAAAATATTGATGTCTGTGTCTAATCCAGAATCGCAGCTGTTGTCGGAGCCGGCGGAGGCCTCGGTACACTCGCGTGTCAGTATGCCAAAGCACTTGGATATCGTGTGCTCGCCCTTTCGACAGGGTCCAACAAGAAAGCTATGCTGGTGAAAGAGATTGGAGTTGACTACTTTGTGGACTACGTCGCCTCTGAAGATAGTCTTATTCCTGAAATCCAGGAGCTTACTGGGGGTGGACCTCATGCTGCCATTGTGGTTTCATCAGTAGAGAAGCCAATTAATCAAGCGATTCAGGTAAGCTTCATGATATGAATATGCTGTCTTGCCCATAATTCATAGCGCATCTAGTACATCCGGCCGAAAGGAACCGTTATCGTTGTTGGTCTGCCTAAGGGTGCTGTCATCAAGGCCGACTTGTTTTCTACGGTCTTAAAGGAAAAAACAGTGAAGGGTTCCTATGTTGGCAGCCATATTGAGACTGAGGAAGCACTGGCAATCTATGCCAAGAATCGATTTCTCATTCAGTATCAAAAACTCTCCCTTGAAGAACTCCCCACGGTCTTTGAGAAAATGGAGCAGGGCAAGATGCAGGGACGAACTGTACTGAAAATTCCTTGTCCTAAGACCATAGCGAATGGTTCAATATGGAAAAGCCCAAAATTTATTCCCAACGAATATAACATTGGAACATTTTTGGCATCACGGTTGGAAGAGATTGGGATTCGGGATTATTTCGTCGTTCCTGGTAAGATTCGGCAGAGACTCTGACTACGAGAATAATGCTGACTGGGTTTCTAAGGGGACTTTAACCTGACTCTCATCGACCAGATTTTGAAAAACCCTAACCTGCGGATGGTGGGCTGCTGCAACGAATTGAACGCTGGCTATGCTGCCGATGGGTACGCGCGATCATCTCCAGCTCGGACTGCAGTTGTATTTGTCACCTTTATGGTAGGAGGGCTGTCGCTGCTCAACGCAATTGCTGGCGCATATTCTGAACGACTTCGGGTCATCGTTGTCTCTGGGGCTCCTCCATCCGACACGTTTGGACAAGACTGTTTGATTCATCATACAACCGGGCTGAAAGAACGAGACCAGGCAATCAGGATGTTTGAGACTGTGACTACGGCCTCCGTACGTCTGGATCTCAAAGGAGATCCAACATTTGTCCTGGATCAGGCACTTCTTCGTTGTCTTGAAGACTCGCTTCCGATTTATATCGAGCTCCCAGTCAATCTTGCCGAATACTCGTGTGACGTCCCCAGGCCGCTCATCCTCCGGCAACCACAAGTCACTCCACCTAATGTTCTTCAAGACGCATTGGATATCTTCACCAGCTACTGGCAGGAAGCACAGAGCCCGATGATATTTGTTGGTCCATTTGCACGACACGGCCTAACCCGGGATGCTCTGCTTTCTTTCATCGAGAAGTTGGGATGCCCTGTGTTCTGTCAACCTGACGCCAAATCCCTAGTCCCTGAAGAACATCCCCAATTTCAAGGTACTTTCTGGGGGTCAATTTCAGACCCAGCATGCCTGGATATAATGATGGATGCTGACTTGTGGGTGGGAATTGGGACGCGTTTGTCCGATTATAATCTGGTAAAAGAGCCCACGCCCTCGATGTTAGATATAGGCCTACATCATCTTCGTTCACCGACTGGTACTTTGATCGGTCCCGCCACAATGGCTGATATATCTGAGCATATTGTCTTTTCCAGTCTTACCGGCTACTGCATGGTGACCCACTGTTCCGCCACCCATGTGGAAAAACCGCTGAACGAGATAAACATGCAAAGTTCTGTCAGTCAGCCCCTGACGAGGGCAGGAATCTTGAAGGCAATCCAGTTCCTGCTACAACCTAATGACACCCTGATAGCGGAGACTGGTGACAGCTGGTTCAATGCGCAGATGATTAAACTCCCACCTGGGGTAGATTATCAAATGCAGATGTTGTATGGTTCTATCGGATGGAGTTTACCAGCAACACTGGGTTCGCAGCTTGCTCGGCCAGGAGGGCGCTCAGTCTTAATGATTGGGGACGGAAGCTTCCAAATGACGGCTCAGGAATTGAGCACGATGATTCGATTGAAGACAAACTCCGTGATTTTTATCTTTAATAACATGGGATACAAAATCGAGGTAAGACTCTCAAGGCCAACTTTGGATCAAGAACTAATTTTCCGTAACTATCAGAGTGTAATCCACGAAGGTCCCTATAACTACATCAGCAATTGGAATTATGCCCTGTTTGCAGAGACATTGTGCAATATATCCCACAGCCCTGGAAGTGGGAACAGCTATCTAACGGAGGCGGAAAGAATAGATCAAGCCAATCCGGCTCTATTTGCCATGCGTATCAAGACTCATGACGATTTAATGTTGGCAGTTGATCGTGTCGTGAGAGAACCAAATAAGCTGGCACTTCTAGAGTGCTGCATCCATCCTTGGGATATTAGCGAAACCTTAACTCGATTTGGTCAAGCTGTCAGTCTCAAGTAATGAGCGATTTTTACCATAATTCAGTGGCATGACATCTGTCAAACCCCCGGCTATGGTACTTGAATTTAAGCGACGCTTACGTACATACTTTACTTCATTTTGATTTTTCTTTCCAGAATGATCACAGAAAATGCAACCTATCAGGCTTTCATATAGATCACTCGTGGTTGACTTACTTGTAATGATTATATTACACTTAGTCGAAGCTCCAGATCCTCTTTTCACAGATAGTGAGGGGAGATTCATAAATTGACCAAGACGAGGAAGAATCACTCGAGAAATGGACATTGGATATAGACGCCTGTTAACAAAGACGTTTAGCTTATGCTTCTCTCTGAAAAGGCATCAATTTTTGTCAGAACCAAATTCATTGAGGACAAGCTTTTCTTTTGTTTTTGTTTCATGTGGTGTGGGGGGACAACCCACTGAGCGCATTTGCGGTCAAAAAGCACCTGTTGCGGTAAGGAGGACACAGCCTGAGCGATTGTTCTATCAAAGGCATGCGGTGAAGAAGCACCTGCCATCTTTTGTCATTCTCTTTCGAGGGAATGTTGTCTGCCTGGCTGTTCATGATGATGTGTATCTGGTGACATTACATTCTCGTGTTGATACATACTGCCGGATCCAATGCTGTTTTCCAAAAACAGTCCGTGTGTAAGTCTACAGAAACAAGATTTTTGTCTATCTTCCTCATCTTTCGGTTCATTATAAAATTGTAACATGAACATTGTAGTAAATAAAGTGATACCCGGAGATCCACGTCATGATCAAACGAAGCAAACACAATCCTGTAGCTCTCATTGGCTAGAAGAACGTGTTTGTTCTAACTGCAAACCCCTCAAACTCTAGGTTGGCCAATCACACATGCAGGGACGGAATTAATGGCTCTATAGTTTATGGCTTATACAGATCGAGTCCCCATAAAACTATTTTGCACATTCTCCGACCAATTTTTCAAGTTCACCATGGAAAATAAATTCTTCACATCCTCAAGACTTGAAAAAGTACTCCGTTACCTTCTAAAATCACAGCCCTCAGAACAATCCTCGTGTGAATGCGGCGCACATCACAAAGGACCAGAGTGGATCTTCGAAACAGACACATGGTCGCAGTTACAAGCTCTTCGAAGAATACTCTGCCAACGACCTGCAATTCCCAAGATCCCAACAGACACACTCGCAGACATTGAAGCAGTAGTCAATTACTACAATCAGCACAAGTTACTCACCTCCACAACCTCTATTCACCCGGACGTGACCATCCCATCCCAAAGAAACCACAAACCTCTTCGCATCTCATGCTGGAAAGGTGATATCACAACCCTGTCAGATATTACAGCAATTGTCAACGCCGCCAATTCCCAGCTTGAAGGCTGCTTCCGACCTGATCACCGATGCATCGATAATGTCATTCATTCGGCTGCCGGTCCACGTCTCCGAGATGCGTGCCATACTCTCATCGAGGCACAAGGATATCCAGAACCAGCCGGCTCTGCAAAAATCACACCGGGATTTCTCCTCCCTGCCGAGTGGGTGTTGCATACCGTCGGTCCACAATTGAATCCAAGAGAGACCCCACAGCCACATCACAAAGCGCAACTTGCATCGTGCTATCGAGCCTGTTTAGACATAGTCGACTCCCTACCTCCTCTCAAAGATGGCCGGAAAGTTGTCGCATTCTGCTGTATTTCCACCGGTCTGTTTGCGTTCCCCTCTGCCCTCGCTGCGACTATTGCAGTTGAGACTGTCATGTCCTGGTATCAGGAACACAGTTCTAAATCCACCATCACGGACATTGTTTTCGATACATTCCTCGAAGCCGACTTCCTTCTCTACCGCGATTTACTTTCCAGTTTGAAGAATCAGAACTGTTCCGATATCATCTTCTCGCCCTCCATTTTGCCTTCTCCACCTTACACTCCTATTCCGAACCCATCCATCCTGAAAGCCCGTGCCTGGCTCGAAGATGCATCGACACTTATCATTACCGCCGGCGCGGGCCTCTCTGCCGCAGCGGGTCTCGACTATGCCTCGACCACGCTTTTCGAATCCCATTTCCCTGCCTTCAAAGCAAAGGGTCTGAACAGGTTATACGATTCAATCGGGTACAGTGACTGGGACAGCTCAGCACAGAAATGGGGGTACTATTTTCTGCATCTGGACCTGGTGCGCAAGTGGCCCGTTTCTCCTGTCTATGGACTTCTGCGTGGGTTAGCAAACCGGTTCGATGAAGGGAGGTATCATATTCGGACGACGAATGTTGATGGGTTCTTTGCTAAGAATGGGTTTCCGGATGAGAGGATCTCGACGCCGCAGGGTCAATATAAGTATTTGCAGTGCTATATGAAGTGCAGGGCCGATGCGGTTTTTCTTTCGGGGCCTTTTATTGATGCTGCATTACCGTTAATTGATCCTGTTTCTCAGATTCTGACTGAAGAGGCGTTGATTCCAAAGTGTAGGTTTTGTGGTGGGGAGGTTATTTATTGTGTGCGGGGTGGGAATTACTTCAATCAGAGGCCTTTTGGAGGACAGGAGAGGGTTTGGAAGGGGTTCTTGGAGAGGTTAGATCATGAAAAACAGTCGGGAGGAACTGTGATTTTGGAGTTGGGAGTTGGTTTGAATACTCCTGGTGTACTGCGGTGGCCGAATGAGGATTTGGTATCTGAATCGTCAAGTGGACAGTTCCGGTTGATTCGGGTTGGGATTGAAGCTTCGGGGTGTGTGCCTTGGGAACTGGAAGAAGAAGATCTGGCGGTTGGAATCACAGGAGATATCGGAGTGGCCATGCAGTTGCTGTCATAGATATATCTTACTACTGAAGATGAACAAGAGATATCATGGATAACATTGATCTAAAGTAAACCCCCGAGAAAGAAAGGTGTAGAATCATGCGTAAATCATTGAATTTATCTTGACCCCCCGAAACCGCTGGAATTACAAAATCTTCATGACATGCTCTACTTCTTCTCCATGCGGAGATACTTTTCTTCCGCTCCACGGATACACGCGATGTTCGCACCAAGCTTGTTAATCGTCTCGATGTACTCGTCGTACGGGTCGGAATCAAAGACGATACCACCACCAGCCTGCAGGTACGCAACACCATCCTTGACCATCATGGTACGAAGCGCAATGCAAGTATCCATGGCACCAGGCTCCTCTTTCGAGCCGTCGTTGTTGGCGATGTTGTAGCCAAAGTAACCAACGGCACCGGCGTAGACGCCGCGCTTCTCGCCTTCGAGCTCGGCGATCAGCTGCATAGCACGAATCTTGGGAGCACCGGAGACGGTTCCAGCGGGGAAGATGGATCGGAAAGCATCGAAGCGGGTCTTTCCGGGACGTAGGACACCGGAGACCTGTGAGACGAGGTGCTGAACGTGCGAGAACTTCTCGACGACCATCATGCGGTCTACTTGGGTGGTCATCGGATCGCACACGCGGTTCACGTCGTTGCGCGCCAAATCCACCAGCATGACGTGCTCAGCTCGGTCTTTCAAACTACTGCGCAGCTCGTCCGCAAGCGCAGTGTCCTCCTCTACAGTCTTACCGCGTTTCACGGTGCCCGCAATCGGGTGAGTGATGATTCGGCCACGCTCTTCCTTCACGAGAAGCTCGGGGCTCGCTCCCACGAGCTGGAAGTCTTGGCAATCGATATAGAACAAGTAAGGAGAGGGGTTGACTGTGCGGAGGTGGCGAAATAGGTTGTAAGGGTGGAGAGATGTCGGCCGCGACAGCCGTTGTGAGGGCACGGTCTGGAAGATATCTCCCTTGCCAATGTGCTCCTTCAGGGTCTTGACGTGGTTCTCGTATCCCTCCTGACCGATGTTGGAGGTGTACTCCTGATTCTGGATGATAGGGCCCTGCGGAGGCAATGGTGTGCGTTCTTGCAGCAAAGTCTCAATGGTTTTCTGGATGATCTCCTCACCCTTTCGGTATTCGGCCTCGATATCGGCATCCGATTCGGGGATCGGGACGTAGGTGATGACCTTGACGACCTGGAAGAAATGATCGAAAGCCACAATAGTGTCATACAGCATGAAGAATGATTCCGGCACACCCAGCACATCCTTCATGGGCCGAGCAGTCTTTGGCTCGAAGTATCGAACACAGTCGTAGCCTACATATCCGATGGCTCCGGCGGTCAGAGGAGGGAGGACTAAGCCTGGCACAGTGGCAACGCGGAACTGGGACAGCTCCTCCTCCAGGTATGGGAGAGGATCGGCCTCGGGGCCATGGCCTGGACCGGTCTTGATAACCTTTCTTGGGTCTACGGATATTGAGTCAGGAAAATGTAAACGTGGACTTTCGTCAACACATCACCCACCTGCGCCGACAAAACTGTATCTTCCAATCGTCTCCGTAGTCGCCGCACTCTCATATAAAAATGACAACCGAGAGCTATAGACGCAAAGTTAGCCTGGCTGGCCTAAACTTCCCCGCCCCTCGGGGCACGGCCGTCGCATAGCAAGGTTGGCACTTACTTCTCTGCAATCTTGAGGTATGCCAATGTAGGGGTCAAGAGATCCGCAGAGATTGTGGCAGTCACCGGCAGCAAGTTCGGGGCGAATTTGGAATTTCTCGACTGAGAGATCACCTCGCGCGCTGTCTCAAGCGACGGGACTAGGGTAGTCTGAGTCATCGTATACATTGTTAGCAGTCTGTCACTGACCAGGATGTCATTTCAAAAGTCGCACGAAGATGCAGCACATACCGAGGATGCCATTGTCTGTTGAAAATGCTGTTCAATTGCTGGACAAAGGCCGGACTCCCGATGACACAGAGAGATTTGGCGGTGGGAAAATGAGTCGATGTGGGGCTTTTGGTTCGGGGGTCTTCATGGAAACATGGAAGCCACAATCCATTCATTCACTATATTCTGCGCAATGCAGGTCGTAACTCAAAGTTTTCCTTGTCATTAATCGAACAAAAAAAATTATAACATCTCATACGCCCCAGCTCCATCACCTTCACAGTCCTGTGCATCATTCTCTAAAAAAGTTTGAGCGTGGGGTTGATTATCGGTTATCGATAAGCGACGGGATTTCGATGTGATGGCGCTGAAAGCTGCAGATCCCCAGCCACATAACATTCAACTGGTGGAATTGACCATGATATCTTTCATCCACCATGAACCATTCAAATTCAGACGCTCACATGGAATTATCGGAACATAATGGTTTCAAGGATACAAAAGCTGTGATAGAACAGATTAAAGCGATTGAATCTCCAATCAATCAAACGACAATATCAGAGGCCAGTTCAGCCACACGAACTCCATGGCAAGACCGCCTTGCAGAGCTGGCTCATCTCGCGTCTGCATTCCTCAGTCCAGATAACAGGGACATCAACGCAGATCTTCTGATTCATGAGCACCTCGATGCCATTGAAGCTATCCTTCGTGGTCCGCAAGCGGAGCTGTCGCAGGAGGTCGCGTGTGAAGGTCGGCGGAGAAGCTTTCGCACACGGTCTTTGCTAGGAGATCGTGATGCCTCGGAGTTGAAGGAGCCGGATTGGCTAGCGAAGAGCCGATTTGACGAACAGAAGCGAAAGGAAACATCGGCTCAGCTTACGACGCTTTTGGAAGAGATCACTGCCTTGAATCAGGAACTGCATCAGCGACATGCGGAGTCTGTTGAGATCCGGGAGGTGTATGAGGACCGGTGTCGTGGATTGGCAAGGACGGTGGCTGAATTGGAGGATGAAGTATCGGAGCTGTAAGTGCACGTTTCGTTGTATAGTGTGAGCGTTCACTAATTATGGTTTGAATTTAGCCGCTCGGATCTGGTGGAAGACGCAGTTGAACTGGAAGGAATTCAGGGAACAGTTCGTGGCCTGCAAAATTGGATTCAAGGGATGCAAGAAGAACAAAACAAGATACGGGCCATAAGAGATCTTCGCCGAAAAGCCAAGCGAGGATGGGGTCGTAAACGCAATGATGAAGGTGAAGCAGAAGGAGAGATTGTACTGGATGGCCTGAACGCGTGGATGCGTGGATGGAAAGATGTTGAAGATGGATTTCAGGTCCGAGCGCGAGGGCGGAGAGCAAGGAGAGAAGAGAGACAGCGCCAGCTGTTAAGACTCGATAATGTTCAGTATAAATCTGTATAGATAGTTTCACGATTACGATGACTATGAAGATAACGACAACGATTCCCACTGAGCATGGGTTATAGGACAATTGCAAGGTCAATGCATTTTTGCTTCGAAATACAAATCAGCGAGATTCAAACCACCAACCTCCCAATAAGAACAGAAAAATCAAACCCAACTCTCGCCATCCGTTCGTTCGCCGTGTCCAATTCCTATCCCAAGCAATGCATGCCGTAATGCATCTTCTAAATCAATGTATGTCCGGAAAAAAAAGTAATATGTGTAACAAAGTGGGTGACGACTCGAAGACTTGCGCCATTATGCCGCGGCGTGGAGGGTTGGTCAACTGAATTGACATCGGATTTTGCTTGAAGGGAGGTGTTGGAAGATAGTCTTCATAGGTCGAGCACCCTTTCGGCCATGGGCCTAAGGGAAACGGGAGAGACAGAGGTCAGGGTGCCAGAATCTGCCCCTAAAACAGTTTCGTGGTCCCGTACCCCAATATAAGAAGCGATGCAAGGCCGCCCCGTAAACCATGAGGAGAAGAAACAAGGATGTGCTATTTCAACAAATCACGCTTATTGCCTCGTCACTTGTCTCTTGTGAAACATGAATCAAGCGGTCACCGCTGGAGATTAACTATAGCCATCTGAGAGGATTCGTTAGTCAACCATCTTGGGCGTGGCAGAGGTGAAAAAAGACTAACCTTATTTCCAAACCCATACGCAAGCTTTTTCCCATCAGCATCCCATGAGAGAGCACATTCAGTGGGTGTAAGATGACCATTCTGTCCGTTTGTAGTATCGGTTTCCTCCTTCACTTCCTTTGAGCCTGGAGCAGTCCAAACAGCTATGGGGTCCCCGTCACGCTCGGCATTCCAGATGAAAAGTTGATCTTTACCAACAGCCGCAAGGGCGTATCCATCAGGTGAGAAGCCACCAGCGAGAACGGGTATTTCAGACCCCAGGCGGAATTGGTGAATTCGTTGAAACTCCTTCTGCTCCAAATCTATGTTCCACACACTGATGGTGCCGTCTAGTGAATGTGAAGCCACAGTGATGGGGAATTTTCCGGTGATCGAAGAGGTTCGTCGCTGTGCGGGTGACTGAGGTCGAATGTCAATAGCCGTGATCGCATCAGTATGTGCATTTTCGATGACAATATCGTGGGTTGGAATCCAGATCGTGGCAATTTCGGAGTCAATACTTTCGGGGTCGGTCGTCCTTTCAGAACCTGCCACAACTACAACGGGGCCATGGCTAGTTTCGGTAGAATGAATTAGGCTCCAGGCAGTCTCTCTGTCGAACTTATACTCCTTGTTTAGGTGAATGTTCTGGTCCACACTACATTGATAGACCGTTCCTTCACCACAAGCAAAGATTTCGTCCCGGCCCGCCCAAGTGAGGTCATAAATTTGATTTTTGATGACCATGGTTTGGTACTGATCGGGTCGTTGGCTGCCGTCCCAAAGCGCCAGTTCACAGTCTTTTTCATTAGATGCAACAATCACCAATTGGGGGCTATGTTCTGCCCAGTGCAAGCCATTGATCATGCGAGGGAGATCCGGGAGCATATCTACCACGTTGCCCTCGGCATTATACATGGTGATCGCACCCTTCATGTCCCGAACCGAGGCCACAGCCAACTTGGCTCCGATGCCATCCCAGGCGACAGCGGACACATATGACTCGCTGGACCTGAGGTCAACAAACTTTTTTTGAACTGGAGGGGATGACGAGGAAAATTTCCACAGGGAGCAAAACGACTCTCCTTTGGCCACGAGCATTGTTGGATCTCCTGGTCGCCAAAAGGCACCAATCACGTGATCTTCAAGATCTAAGCAGGCGGTGTCAGGCGACAAATCGGCGGCCTTGGCGGGGGGAATGATCTGGACGCCAATGCTGTCGCCCGTGCTGAGTGTGGGTTCCTGAGGCACCTCATCGGGCCCCATGCTCACATCCCCGTCCCCATCCACTGGATCCGGGACAGGCGAGCCTGACTTGCTTTCGGTCTCGGCATCCACCTCCATCGAGTCTCCATTGGTTTCCTTTCGTTTTCCGGGAGCCTCCGGTGGATGGCCATTAATTACGCGATCGCGCGTGGGTTCTGGCGCGGGGTGGTCTGTGCCAGACTTATCCCGGCTTTTTAAAGCGGACACCTCAAAGGGCTCCGGGCCGAAAAAAAAGTCCGTAGGTTTTAATGTGATGCGATTTCCTTCCTGTAGATGGCGGTTAGAATACTCATAAGCCAGTATCATTGGGGGCGCAGTGCCCAAGATGTTGCGCCTACCTTGTCAATGGATGACTCCAATTCATGATATTGCAGGCCTTTTTGGACCAACGATACCAGCGCGTGAGTCTGAATGTGGCGCGCAAATGGTAGATTCTGTGGTTCCGGGTACCACGCACGCTGTAGTGATACAGCAGCTTCGCCATGGCCTGTAGCACGAGGTTAGGATTTTCCAGCCGCTAGAGAGGGTTGGCGCATGGGTCTTGTAATGATTGAGGTGACATCAAATAAGTGAAGCAAACAGTCGCATACGAACCTGACTCCTGAAGGTACCTGTAGAAATCATGTTAGTGTCTGCAGATGCAAACAGATCGCGGGGGAGGGGGTCATCATACCTCCATATTAGGTAGTTGACGTGATGCGATGTAAGATCAGGTTGTTCCATGATTACATGTGCGACCACCTAGGGGCGGAACATGCCAGATGGGGGAGGGGATGACGCTTCCGCAAGAGAAGTCGGGAAAATCAAAAGTGGAGGTTTCTCGAGGTGAATCCCGAAAAAGCCGGAAAGAAGTGAAAAAAGGGGCGATCTGGAATCAATCAAGAGTGGTTGTCGTATATGGCTGAAAATGGGAAAAGGTTGTGATGGGTCAAGGGTTTTTGGATTTGATGCGGAGTTGAAGGTTGGGAAGGGAAAAGAGAGTTTGGGGGGAAGGAAGAAAGGTGTGGAAAGGGAGAAGACAGAGCCGCGGGAAGACCCAGACCAGTGGTGGACCAAAGAAAAGCTTTCTAGCGGTACATAAGGTTAGACCAGTGAAAGGGAGAGGAAAAGAGGAACAATGGAATGAAGATTGGAGACATTCAAAGTGACGGTTGGAGCTTAAGCGCACTAGCCACTGGGGAGTGGGTGCTCCAATCTTGAATGTAATAGCCAATCCTGTGTGGCGTTGGCGTTCCTCCACTCCTGTTCTCGTGCGACTCGCTTACTAGGGACTTTCTCCACTACCCTATATTTTTTGTATGGGATGTTCTAATATATTGGAGAGAAATTGACTAAGGATTATAATTGTCATTTCTCCTGCATTTTGTCCGGATCTCACAGGATTATTTGTTATTCTTTTAGCGTGCAACAGCTGCAACCACCCGAACCCGGCAACACTGCAGGGCGGCAAAAGGTGGATCGTAGCGTGGATCCAGATCCCATGTACCTTACCTGTGCTCAGATATCAGATGTGCTGGGATCCTCGGTATGACTATATATAGCTCATTTTATAATGATTGATTACCTTTTCAAATCAATGGAATATTATTCTTATGAGCAAACATTAAAATCTTTAGATACATGTATCTAGGGATAGAAATTATGTGGTTGGACATGCTTCTTACTAACATTGCACATTCTGACACCGATCAGTGATCCACCTACTCGATATGTACCTATAGAAGGAATATGCATATCATTCTGTTCCACGCAGATAATAAAGGATCATAATCACTTGTCCATAACTTGAGCATATGTCTATGTGAGCCTGATATATCATGCTAGAAACTCAAGTCAATATAGGAATAATATTCAAATAGATATAGCACCTTGGAATTGACCTCTGAACACTGTACCACTGTACCAGGCCAACTGGGACATCTAGTAATTAAATATCTACAGGTATATACTAATAGGGGGATTTAACCATTTTTAAGCTTCTATTTTAATTTCATGTAACTCACATAAGAGCATCAATACTTCAAAGTTCATTTTTGACGCGATTGACTGCATAATATAACCTTGAAATGGGTACTTTATGCTTAAGGGCTAACACAAGGAATGCCAATATCATTCAAAAAGCACTAGCTTTGGAAAACTCAGGCCTATAACGTTTTAAAACTTGACATTTTCATGTATAATGTGACAGCACTATTTTTCCGCTGTTCGGACTAGTGGGCCCGCGCAAGTCAACTTCCGCTGATGTGTGGCTTCCTCCGTCTACAAACTTCGGGTTCAGCTCAACAACACGCCTGCGGTCTCGCACGCTGCGAGAGCCTTCCCTGCTAAAAATGCCACTCCGAGTCAACATTCCTCCTGCTACTCGCTTCTTCCTTGTCAGCCTCCTCGCCCTTTCCTTACTCTACAACATTGCCAGATGGCGTGAACTGGACTACACCGCGGGCGGCGTCCAAACCACCCCGATCATTCCCTACCTGACTCTCGTTCCTTCTCGTTTCTTCTTCTACCCATGGACACTCGTCACGGCCACCTTGGTCGAGCAGAACATCTTTACCGTGCTCCTTAACGCTGCCACCATCTTCTATGGGGGGAAGTACCTCGAGCGCGCGTGGGGGTCCCGAGAGTTCAGCAAGTTCATTGTGGCCGCCACAGTGATTCCGAATATCGCGATCATTCCAATCTACCTCGTTTGGGGTATACTACCGGGACAAAACAACCGAGGGTGCGTCTTTCCCTCTTTGATTCATGTTTTCATCTGATCTGACCTTTCCAATGCATAGCCTTACCCAGATCTGTGGTGGCGTCTCCATCCAGGCCTCCTTCCTCGTCGCTTTCAAACAACTAGTCCCTGAACATACCGTTGCGATTTTCAAAGGCCTAGTCAAAATGCGTGTCAAGCATTTCCCTGCTCTGTTCTTACTACTCAACACCCTCAGTGGCATTCTGATCGGAACGGACACGGCTGCCATCTTGGCGTGGCTTGGCCTCCTGACGAGCTGGACATACCTCAGATTTTATAAGCAGCAGCCCGATCTGACTGGAACATCAACCAGCGGTCTGGGTATCAAGGGTGATGCTAGTGAGACCTTTGCCTTTGCTTGCCTATTCCCCGATGTGATGCAGCCCCCAATCGCCTTTGTCGCGGACCAGATATATGCATTACTGGTCACAGTCCATGTCTTGAAACCGTTCTCGGAGGATGATATTGCCTCTGGTAACCAGCAAGTGCTGGCCAGAGGGGAGGCGGGCTTACCAACTCTCCTCAACAGCCAACGTGGAGGAGGGTCTAGGGGTAAGCGCGAGGAGGCGGAGCGCCGCCGTGCTTTGGCACTCAAGGCGCTAGATCAACGACTACAGAATGCTTCTGCGGGTCGCGTACACGCCGGTCCGTCGTCACTAGAACGAAGCACAGGTGCGACATCGCCAGCCGCCTCCACTCGGCAGGCCATGCTCGGGGGAACCACCTACAATCCGGATAATGCATAAAGCTGGGGACAGGAGTTTGTGGATATTTCAGATTTCTTTGGTTGACTGTTTAGACATCTACCATTCAAGGCAGGAGACTTGGCTTTTGCCGAGTATTATACCTGTGACTGTCACGCCTCTATCTTCCTTCTCACGATGTACATTGCTCTTTCATACCTTGGATTGGTTATTGGCCTTTGATTGGCTTCATTTCTCCGATGTGTGACATGTTGGGCTTTTCTCTTTCTATTCTTTGCTTCCTCGTGTTCATGACTAGGCCAGCGTGTATTGTTTACTTTGAGTTATAAACCTCTATACCGCTCGCAAGTGACTAGAACTTGCAATCAAAATTCGAAACGATTCAATGCACCTTTCTGATGCTTTGGAATAAATGTTCTTCAAAAATACATAGTTATATAAGGGGATAGACGAACAGAAAGATGCTATGCTACAAGTGGTTTTCCCTTCACAACCTTCCAAGAGAGAGAAGAGAGCCCAGACGGAATCAGAAATCAAACAGGGATATGTTACGTCTGCTTCAGCTTCTCAACCTCACCTCTCGCCTCAGCAAGCATACGCTCCTGGTCCTTCTTGGCCTGTCGCATCGCCTGAATACGTTTCCGATCCCCAACAGCCTTCTCAGTAATAGCCGCCAACCTCTTCGCCTCAGCCACATCCGCCTCAGAAGCAGGAACATCCTCCGCTCCCGTCGAAGCCTGTACCCGAGTCCAAATCTCCTTCGGGTCCAGGTTCTTCAAATCCACAACAATAGACTTCTCGCCCGCCTCCGGCTTCGGCGCGTGCTTATCAGTAATCTGCTTGCCCGCAATTCCAGTCGCGGTGCTGCTCAATCGCTCGTTGAAGTAAATTGTCAATGCAGCCGGTCCTTCTTGCTCGTCGGTTTGTTGGACAGTCATTGGAACGCCCGGGTTGTGGTACTTCAGCCGCGGAAGACATTGGCGCCAGAAGAGTCGCGCGCCATGGTGACCGCCGTAGATCTTACGGGCGTATGTGAGGTGGAGGCGGGTGACCGCTGGGAATTCTTTTGTGGCGTTTGCTAGGCTGGGGAAGAGGGCAGCGCCGGTGCCGACTCGAACCTCGAGCATCTGTGGAGCAGTGTGGTTAGCATTGTTGTTGGTGCTGTGTATGAAATAGCTCTGTCCAGGTGTGCTCGGGGGCATTTTCAGGATTCGAGTCTTATGGGGTATCGAGGGTTGAGGTTGGAGGCATGGGGAATGATTCGGAGACGTAGGGGTATCATACTCTCTGTGCGAAGAAAGTAATTAGATTAGCCAATCTCCTTTTCAAATTGGGAAAGTCTTGAGCTCCAGGATGACTTACTGTCTTCAGCTTCCGCATCCGCTTGAGGAAGTTAACCATGATGGCAGATTGAGCCGCGCAGCGGCTGGTTTTGATGTGATGGAGGTGTTTCTGAAATAAACTTGGGATACGTAATAGACCAATTGGCGAAAAACCTGCTCAGTGGCCTCACAGAAGGTTCAGGGCGTGTTGTCGTAGATCCGGGGAATTTTGCGGAAACTGTTGCGCTTCAAAAGTTGCTCCGACATGAATGTCACGTGATTTATATTTACCATGATACGCAGCCTGCTTGTATTGCTTATTTGGGATTGACTCATGCGCTTAAATAAATATGCGATCATAATTGACACCAAACCAGACTTCTTATCTAGTTCCTGTGACTCATAACTTCATATATGAGCATTGGTTTCTGTTCCTAATAGCATGCAACGGCTTTCGCTGTAAATTACAACAATACTGTACGCAGATAAAGGCACTGATACGGCCGTATTACCAAACTGAGTCACCCACTCATTATCGATTATCGATTATCGATTTTATATTCCCCCCCGCGATCTTCATTCTCTGCCCCTCGGAGTGTCTTGAACAGGACAATATCCTGCTGAGAGAAACCATGGCACCCCCCGCCGTCTCCGCCGAGCTCGACCCGAGCAATGGCTCTAAAAATACCCTTAAGCTTGAAAATGTTCACTTTCCCCTCCCCCTCTATGGACTGCGATATTTTTTTTGGCCAGTACTGATTGAACCCGCACCAGACCGAGAAGCGTGACACCCTGATCGCAATTGAGAAGAAATACCAAGCACAATGGAAGGAGAACAAGGTTTTCGAGGTCGATGCCCCATCCTTCGAGGAGATCCCCGAGGGCTCCATGACCGGCGACCAGATGCGTGAGAAATACCCCAAGTTCTTCGGTACCATGGCCTACCCTTACATGAACGGTACCCTGCACGCCGGTCACAGTTTCACTGCCTCCAAGGTCGAGTTCATGGCTGGTTTCGCCCGCATGGAGGGCAAGCGTGCTCTTTTCCCGCTTGGTTTCCACTGCACTGGTATGCCTATCAAGGCCTGCGCCGATAAGCTTCGCGATGAGGTGAAGATGTTCGGCCAAAATTTCGAAGGCTACCAGGAGGATGAGGAAGCTTCTGCCCCTGCTGCTCCCACCCAGGAGTCAAAGCCTGAGGTGAAGGAGCAGGCCGAGAAGTTCTCTGGAAAGAAGAGCAAGGCTGCGGCCAAGACCGTGAAGATGAAGTACCAGTTCCAGATCATGCTCGCCATTGGTGTTCCTCTGGAGGATATTCACAAGTTCGCCGATGCCAACTACTGGCTCGACCACTTCCCCCCGCTCGCTATCCGTGACCTGAACAGCATGGGTGCTCGCATTGACTGGCGCAGAGAGTTCGTCACCACCGACGCCAACCCCTACTATGATGCTTTCATCCGCTGGCAGATGAACCGCCTCCACGAGCTGGGCAAGATCATGTACGGCAGCCGATACACTGTTTACTCGCCCAAGGATGGCCAGCCTTGCATGGACCACGATCGCACTGAGGGTGAGGGAGTTGGTCCCCAGGAATACACTGCTATCAAGCTCCAGGTTAAGGAGTGGTCTCCTAAACTTGCTGAGCTTGTTAAGGGCAAGGTTGAGGAGGATGCCAAGGTATACTTCGTTCCCGCGACTCTCCGTCCCGAGACTATGTACGGTCAGACCAACTGCTTCGTTGGTCCCAAGATCAACTATGGACTTTTCAAGCTGAAGGAGAAGGAGTATATTGTTGTCACCAAGCGTGCTGCTTGGAACATGGCTTTCCAGGGCCACTTCTTCCAGAATGACAGCTTCCCTAAGACTCAGGACCAGCTGCCGCTTGTCCTCGAGGCTCCTGGTTCTGACTTTGTCGGTACTCTTGTCAACGCCCCTCTCTCCTTCCACTCCGAAGGTGTCTACATTCTGCCCATGGATGGCGTCTCAGCTTCCAAGGGTACCGGTGTTGTCACCTCCGTTCCCTCGGACAGCCCCGATGATTACGCCACCCTCATGGACCTGATCAAGAAGGCCGAGTTCTATGGCATCAAGAAGGAGTGGGCCGAGAAGGAGATTTACCCTGTCATTGAGACCCCTACCTACGGTAACCTGACCGCTCCCGCCCTCGTCAAGCAGCTGAAGATCAACTCCCCCAAGGATGTTACCCAGCTCGCCCAGGCCAAGGAGCTGGCTTACATGGAGGGATTCTACAAGGGCACCATGATTGTTGGTGAATACAAGGGTGAGGCTGTCAGCTCTGTCAAGGACAAGATTCGCAAGTCTCTCATCGACAGCGGCGACGCCTTCCCCTTCGCCGACCCCATGGGTAAGGTTGTCAGCCGTAGTGGCGATGAATGTGTTGTTGCCTACCTTGGTCAGTGGTTCCTGAACTATGGTGAGAACGATGCTCAGTGGCAGAAGACCACCCTGGACCACGTTGTCAACACCCTCAACACCTACGCTCCCGAGACCAAGAACGGCTTCGAGAAGAACCTGTCCTGGCTCAACCGCTGGGCATGTGCCCGAACCTACGGTCTTGGATCTAAGCTTCCCTGGGACCCGCAATTCCTGGTTGAGTCTCTGAGTGACAGCACCATCTACATGGCGTACTACACGATCGCTCACCTTCTGCACGGTGATCGGTACGGTAAGACCGTTGGTCTGCTGAACGTGCAGCCTGAGCAGATGATCGATGAGGTCTGGGACTACATCTTCACCCGCCGGGAAATCGGCGATGACCTGATTTCCAAGAGCGGAATCAGCAAGGAGGCCCTGCAGAAGATGCGCCGTGAGTTTGAGTACTGGTACCCTCTCGATGTCCGTGTCTCCGGTAAGGATCTTATCCAGAACCACCTGACCTTCTTCCTGTACATTCACGTTGCTCTCTTCCCCGAGGAGTACTGGCCGCGTGGTGTTCGTGCCAACGGCCACCTGATGCTTAACGGTGAGAAGATGAGCAAAAGTACCGGTAACTTCCTCACCCTGAAGGATGCGGTGGATAAGTTCGGTGCCGATGCTACTCGTATTGCTTTCGCCGATGCTGGTGACAGCATCGAAGATGCCAACTTCGAAGAGGCTGTTGCCAACAGCAACATCCTACGACTCCACACTCTGAAGGACTGGATCGAGGAGGTTGTCAAGGACGAGACCCTGCGCACTGGCCCTGCCGATTCATTCCCAGACCAGCTGTTTGAGAATGAGATCAATGCTCTTGTTCGTGAGACCCAGAAGCACTACCAGGAGTAAGTTTCCAATCCGAGTCGATTCCATGTAATGCCTCACTAACTTCATACTAGCACCAACTTCAAGCTTGCTCTGAAGGCCGGTCTCTTCGACTTCACCAGCGCTCGTGATACCTACCGTGAGGCCTCTGCTGCCTCCGGCGTTGGCATGAACCGCGATGTTCTGATGCGCTACATCGAGCTCCAGGCTCTCATGCTTGCCCCTGTCGCTCCTCACTGGGCTGAGCACGTCTGGCTTGAGGTCCTGAAGAAGGTCAGTTTGCATTGCTTACTTTTGCAGTATTTCCGCTGTCTAACCTACCTGAAAACAGTCCGAATCTATCCACTACGCCAAGTTCCCTACCGTGCCCGAGCCCTCCCCCGCTCTCTCCGCCGCCCAGGCTTACGTGCGCAATACCTCCTCGGCTATTCTCTCCGCTGAGGCCAACTACGCCAAGCGTCTGTCCAAGGGCAAGAACATCGCCTTTGACCCTCGCAAGCCTAAGAAGGTTACCATCTACGCCGCTAAGAAGTACCCCGTTTGGCAAGAGAAGTACATCGATCTCGTCCGCGAGGCCTTCGATTCTCTCACTGTCTCCATCAACGACAAGGAGCTTAACGGCAAGATCGGCAAGCTTGGTGAGATGAAGAAGGCTATGCCTTTTGTCCAGGGTCTGAAGCGTCGTCTGATCCAGAGCCGCGAGGCCCCTGAGACCGTCTTTGAGCGCAAGCTTGCCTTCGACGAGTTTGCTGTTCTGGCTCAGCTTGTTGGTGGCCTGAAGCGCTCTGCTGGCTTCAAGGAGGTCGAGATCATTGCCGTCGATGAGGGTGGCAAGACTGGCGAGGTCGTTGGTACTGGTGAGAAGAGAGAGGGTCTTACTGCTGAAAACTCTATTCCTGGACAGCCTACCTTCTCTTTCTCTAACATCGAGTAGAGGAAGCCAGTACATGGATATACAAGAATCTTATTCTCTGGGTCAATTAAAGAGTTATGGTTGATGAGCTTATGCTTTAGAAAAAGAAGTGCATTTCCTTATATTTATATTCTTATCTTTATTGTTCTATGACGCTCTGAATCATAACTGTAATTATTTCGTAGAGTGCCTGTAAACCGGTGGTATCTCTTGATGTATACACTCCTTTCGAGAAGGCTATAAATTAATCAGTAGCAGGTATGGAAGCAAAGAAAAGCCTAGCTTGGGGCTAAAACCTTCGGTGGATGCGATCAGGGATTTTGTTGATCTTGGCATGACCTAGAGTGGACGTACGCCCCCACTTACGGAGGCGAGTAGCGGCCAATTTATCAATACCCCTAAAAACCAGGCAGAAACAGCAAAAATGGCAGAAAACATAAAAATACTGGATTTCGAGAAAACAGTAATTTACATATTCAAGGTAAATAAGTCCAATATTAGTCAAATTTTACTAAGTCCCAACTGTATGCCACTTTTCCGACGACATGTTTCAGAGTACATCAAATATCATAATTCGTTTCCCATCCGCCCTCAAAAAAATAGGCTTTGGTGTGTTACCGGTATTCCAATCGTCAACTACAGCTTCCCTCCACCTGGGAAGCAATACAGGTGCGAATTGAGCGAGGAAACCTATCAAATCCTAAACGAAAATGCATGCATGAGAAAATAGCGTACAAAACCCTTCAGAACCCATCTATCCCTATCAAAAGCGCCTGCGTCTACTGGTACGCTGGCTTACAAGCTCAGGGGTATCTCTCCTTCTTCTTCTTGACCGTGTTGGACGCCCTGCTGGCGCTGCTGTAGGGGCCTCAGGGGCAAGATCGGGGATCTCGAGGTTCTCGGTATCGCTGTAGGCAGGCGGAGATGACCAGAGACGGTCTTCGTAGAGCTCAGTAACCACTGGGGCTACGGGGGCTGCTGGGGCTATGGGGGCTACTGGGGCTGTAAGGGCTGCGGGGGCTACCGGGGCGGTAAGAGTAGTATCTGAATGCTGTGATATTATCACATGAAGGGTCCAACGGTCCTTAAATCCTTTAACAAGGCCCAAATCATGGTCACAAAACTCCTGGAGGGGCGTATTTGGGCGACATTCAACCATAAATGCTGTAGGATCTCGGTTATTGGCCGTTTTGACGTCCCTCGCAAGTAAATACCCGTCGAATTCATCCAAAGTCGGGTTATACCCCTTCCTCTCCAGCAGCGCGACATTGGTGGGGGTCAATATGTCGAATTCGACAAATTGACGTGTATTTTGGACGATGAATTCGGGAGGAAAGTCGGGGTTCAAAACGACTAAAAGAGCCAAAAAGTTAGCAAATATATCGAATGTGTATAGAAAAAGCAGAGAATCAGGAACGCAAACCCTCTCTAATTTGCGTAATTGGTCCACCACGCTCCCAAAGATAGACATATGTTACCAACTTGATTTGTGGTGGGGTAGGCGCTGGCGCCGGAGCTCGACCAATTTGCTGGTTTCTCGCCTGGGACCCAGCCCCGTAAGACCTTGTAGCAGCTTCATACCCTGTCAGCTGAAGGGCCTGAGTATTGACCTGCGCAGGCGTACGAATAGGCGTAGGGGCAGGGGTAGAGGTAAGGGTAGGGGTAGGTGAAGCTTGAGAACTTTGCCACTCTAGAAATCTTGCGATAATTGCGTTGGAATCGGACATATTTGGAGGAATTAAGCAATAAATTGATGAATAAAAGTGGATTATGTGGAAGATACTGATGGGAAAAAGTGCTATTTAGTATACGAAATCAACCACATATTCATCATCATGTTTTGCAAACGCAAAATTCGTTACCCGAGACCAAAATTCGTTGCGCAACCTAAGACATTAGATTATCAACCACTTTCCGCTGTTACACCCTCTGCTGCACCTGAATTCCGCCAATTATATCCATCTAAGGGCTTGTCACAAACGCTGAATTTCGGCTGCATACCAGAATCTTCATGGTCTAATGCTCGAATCCGCAGCTGCTCGTACACAGATCGATATGGCTGTAAGGGGTTATCACCCGGTCGGTAGAGAGGTGGATTTTCGGGGTCAAATCCCCCTGGAATGATATCATTCAGCTGTGTAGAGCACCACGCCAGAGTAGCAGGTGGAAGATATTCTATAGGATCCCATGGTGCGACATTTTCGTACAGGATTTGATAGGTTTCCTCGCTCACTTCGCACTTGTATTGCTTCCCAGGTGGAGGGAAGTCGTAGTTGACGAGTGGAATACCGGTAACACACCCAAGCCTATTTTTTTGAGGGCGGATGGGAAACGAATTATGATCTTTGATGTACTCTGAAACATGTCGTCGGATAAGTGGCATATAGATGGCGAGAAGGGCGACCTGGTCTGTAATATTTGCTGCTGAAAAGAGGTGTGATTCTCGTAAAATCATGAAGTAATGACGATAGATAAATAAACACGTTTTCTGTAGTTTCGACCAAAACGATTCAATACGCTGGTTTTCTGTGCTTTTACTTAGTAGAAAACAATCACGAAGACGTGTAATCGTAGGATCTTCCACCCTCCGGAGTGCAAGATGAAAATCAGCCATCATATGCCCTTCAACACCTAAATCACAGCGGATAAAACGCGGAATACACCCAGCATGCTGAATACAGTCAAGATATTGACGTCCAACACTCACAGCTGTGCGTGCGCTTATACCGGTATAAATCCACATGATTTTGCGAGAGTATCCATCAATAGCAGCATAAATCTCGAATCCATAAGGTTCAAGCTTCATATGCCCATCAACATGCCAGACGAAATTAGCCCCAGGGCAGCTATAGCTACCACGGCCACGCTGGAGGTCGTTTGTGCGGCGTAAAACTGCGTCAGGGCGGATTTCTCGGTAAACGTCGTAGATTAGATCACTAAAGAAGAAATCAGCACGTTTCTCTCCCAAATATCTCCCACATATCTCCCAAATATCTCCCAAATATCTCCCACTTACGCTGGATAATATTGCTCATAACGACGGAGGTGGACCTGCATTGCGCGTCGTCCGTACCCCTCAATTTCTCCAGTACGGTCATAATAGGTCAAAACCGCCTGTAACTCCTCTCTTTGCTGGTCACGCTCAACAGGGTCGTCTGTGCGTAATTTGACACCCATTTCCGCCCGAATTCTCCGAAAAGTGCGCTCGGTAAGCGTAGGTAGCACTTTTTGGACATCTCGAGGGCGCATAAGGGGTAGTAGGGTTTTAACATTCTCACGCATATCGGGTCCGGTGCTGTATCTCCGAAAACCCCAGGAATCAAGTCGTCTTCTGAGCGTAATAAGGGTCACGTGCACCTCACGGGCGGCCAGGGCATGCTGAATAGCTTCATGAGTAGCACCGCTCTCAAAAAGGGTCTGTATCTCGTCTCGGTGGGCAGCAAGGTCAATTTGCGGGCGCGGCATGTTGGGTGAAAGGGGGGAAAAGGGTGGAGATAGGTGGATATTAAATGGGTGGATATTAGATGGTAGGATTTAGGGGTTTTCTCGTACAATACGTTACCAAATTGATAAAAGCGGTGAACAAAAGTCATGTGATAAGGTGTTTTGATAAATTGGCCGCTACTCGCCCCCGTACCCCACTGCTTACTGAGACATGCCCTTCATGGAAACTATAAGAAATTGTTCATTCGAATGATATCCATTAATGGCAATGACGATCATTTATTCATTACTTGCTCGCCACAGCCAAGATATTATTGATCCAAAGAGGCATTGCTGCATGTTTATGAAGATGTACGTACTCTAGGGGCAACCATAGAATCAGATGAATCCCAGAAATAGACATCGAAAATAGCTTGGCTCATGGTTAAATAGCAAGGGTTTCCTCGAGAATTGAACATCATCACAAACAATTCAATCAACAAACAATTCAATCCACTCCCATCTACTCCAATCAACCAATCCATTAAAATGCAGTTCATCACCGTCATCATCGCTACCCTGGCCGCTGTTGCCATTGCCACTCCGTCCCCCGATGCCTTCGAGAAGCGCACCTGTGTTGGCAGTGAGTACATTCCCATGGAGAATATTAGAATATTTATCTGACTTTTGTATAGACTACAAGGTTGCCTGCGAGAACGGTGGAGTCCCTTGCTGCGATGGCTGGCAGTGTGTTGGCGCTACCGAGTGGAACGCTGGTGTTTGCATTCCCAACTACTAAGGACAACCTGGGAAATGGATTTGATGTTTGTGCGGGCATAAATAGAAATTCATGACATATTCCTCTCTGTCTTTATTAATGCTCCTTCCAGATGTCAGTGTCTCGTCCCAACATTAGTATAGAGAGATATATATATACAGTAGGTGGTCTATACTGATAATATATACTGTACTGTATTCCAATCTGGGAACCTTAAATATCATCTATTAGTCCGTTGTAGCGCACCCAGCAGTCTGTTATCGCATGACATTAGCTTTTTTGTAGCAAGGGACGTAGAAATTCAAGATATGTAGATGCTCACCTCCTAAGCCCTTCCCTTAAAGTGAGTTCATCATGCGAATATACCAAACGAAACCACCCCACATCCTTCCCATGTTCCTCACCAGGATGAAGGAAGACACCTTCATCGAGAAATTTCTGCGCTAACTTAAACTCCTGTGTCTGAGTGGGGGAGTCATCTTTCAGGAGAAAAGAAGAGAAATTAACATATACAAAGAAGCCGGCATTTCTAGAAAAGCCAAGTTAGTAAGAACATCAGGTATCAAGTGATTACGAAGCGAAAAGACAGAGCTCACCCTCCCTTCGCATATTCAATACCCTCCTGGTCCAAAAATGACGTGACAAGCCGGTACCCTGCTGCTAGACTGTTTCGTGATTTGGCTGTAAAGCTTGAGACAAAGTCTTGATCTTCCAGAATAGTGGTCCCAATAGTAATAGCAGCCTGAGAGGGGCTATGGAGTCGCCTATAGGTTGGACAGAGTCAACTCCCAATCCAACAATAGCCATATAAAGACCCGGATCGAATGTGTTGAACCTACAGTATCATTTTGCATGCATGACGAAGTTGCTTATTTTGCGTTACCAAGAAGCCAAGGTGCAGACCACCAGATGCAAAGTCCTAAAATAGATTAAGTCTGCAATTTCTATTTAATGAGAATGAACCTACCTTGCTAAACCCATATAAGACATGGACAAGGTTAGGATCGATTATTTTTCCCAGATTCAATGCCAGAATAGATGTGAACGGCACGGCCTCCGGATCACCCGAGGCAAACACACATGAAGCATAGATTTCATCACTGATGAGGTGAATGCTATGTTTAGCACAGAATTGAGCAGTTGCCTTTAATATATCGGCTGGGTAGCATCGTCCTATCCATGCATTTAATATTAGTATGTATGGCTTGCACTTCTAGAAGAACCTTACCAACAGGGTTGTGTGGATTGACAACTAGCACTGCACGAATCCTCACACCTCGCTCCTCAGCCTCCGCTAAAGCTATTTCGTACTTCTCCACCACATTTGGCGTGAAGCCTTCATCAATCGTCGTGTCAGCATAGACGATCTCAACATCCGCTTCGACACCATAGTCCAGCTCGAATCGACCATACATTGGTCGGCTAACCAGAATAGCGTCTCCAGTCTCGGCCAGATTGCGTCCAAGCATGTTACCCAATGAAGTAGCGGAGTCAGCAACGAGGACATGATCGGGCTGAATAGGCGTATGAGCCCCCAGGATCCTGTTCAGATGGGCAGCGGTGGCTATCGGTAGCCTTGCATTTATACTTGCACTGGAACGGTAACTGACGGAGTCTGTGGTGAAGATGACCTTTTCATTGATGTAATTGGCGATATCTGCTCTCATTGGTGCCTATTTGCGTTAAATTTGTGGATTGCTCCAAGAGGGCTTGCTCTCACATTTTCAGCCAAACCGAACGAAATGAGCCCTGAAGGGTTTGTATCTGGATTGTAGGTTTGTGTAGGGGCGAATCGCCATGGACGTTCTAGCCCAGCAACATTTTTGCGGCCTCGACAAGACAACATTTTCCGTTGAAGAGAAATTTAAGCAGCAATGAAATCTTGAAATGCTTTAAGTCTATATACATAAGATAAAGCCAAGATGCAAGCCTAATGGGACTGGACTGGCCTCTTGGAATATCCGGAGTATTGGTGGTGCAAGCAAGGGTTACCTGTTTGAGTTCCCCACGTAGTGAGGGGAGTTCTCCACCTTATGTAAGTGGGGGTCGGGATAGCAGAGTCAGAACTTGGAGATGAGGATGTATTTGAGCAAGAGATTTCTCTCATAGAAACGCCAACCGCTATGCTTGATGCTTTATAGTACATGTATACAATTCGGCCAAAGTCAAGCACCAACTCAACTATACTGATGCCTTGTCCGAGGTCTCTTGCGCTTGTCGGCTTTGAGCTTCTCCGCCATGAAGTTCCAACATTCGATCGGTCTCCGACCTCCAATATATTTACCTTCAGGTGAGAATATCTCGACTTGAGGATAGCTGGGAGGCTCATCTTCAGGACCGCGCTTGTTGCGGACTTGGATGCTCACTTCAATCCAACCACATCCCTCGATAAGGATGTCAGCAGCCATCACACGGTACGGTAGATAAGGTATAGGAACGCCCTTGTCTTTCACAGTCTTAGCAACCGACGTAGGAAGATTTGAAGCGGTAATGTCCCACTGCAAGTCTAATTTGCCCGCAGAAGAGATGGTACTGCCCGTTCCTTCAACCATTAGCACCTTGCCTCGGTAGGGTTGTTGCTCCGCTTGTATCTCGATTGCCTTTGCTGTGTTCGTAACGTGTGATTCGATGGGTAAGAAAACGGCAGCCATTACGGTATCCTCAGGATTCACAGCAGAGATCCGTATCAAGCCACCGCCGAGAAGAAGAGATTGGCCCGGCTTGATGGTACATCGCTCTGGTTTTACCCGCTTTGTCATGATCAAATCGCGTTTGTGCTCGTCACGCACGTGGTCCTCCAGCTCGCTGCGTTCCATACCAGGTAGATCGATCATTTCACCCCGCCCGCGCCCGAACGGAATGCGAATGGGCGAGACTGTGGTCCCGGGCAAGGAAGACACAACTGGAAGCACTGGGTACAGATCTTCACGAGGTGCAGGCGGAAGGACACTGTCAGGATTCAAAGGAACGACCCGTCGCTGGGTTGCCATTTCCTTCTCGCGCTGTTCCATCCACTCGGTAATACTCTCTAGCCTTCGAGAGTCCTTGGGGAAGCATGCCTCAATGAAGCTGCTCTTGCCCACATTTGCCTTGCCAACGACCCAAATACCCCCACCGTGCTCCCGAATCTCTTCCTTGACTTGCTTAGTCCACCAACCTCGGTGTGCGCTGATCATGTGCACGTTTCCTAGTCGAACGTCCTGTCCTGATCGTCCCAACGCTTTGCGAAGGACGGAACGGATATATTCCATTTTAGAATCCACTTGCTCTTTTGTAGCAGCTAACAGATCCGATCGTGTAATGATGAAGCTAATTGTGGGCATTTTCTGCCCGTGATGGTACTTCTCAGTGGAGGATCGTCGGTTCCGCGAGCGCTGTTCCTGAGCATATAGCGCCCAATGGATGCGGGGAACAAGAGACATAGGAAAGTCGGCTGCGTCCAGAATATGATATACACGATTGTTCTTATATGGCGACTCATCTATGTATTCTCGGATCGAAAGGATGGACGGTTTAGGAGAGGAGACAGCCTTATTATGGTGAATCAGATCATGGCAACGATCGCAGACCTGAGCATTTCGACTCGTCGAGTCTAGAGTCTCGATTGAAGGAGGGACCTCATTCTCTAACAAAGTAATATCTTGTTTCCAGTTAGTCAAGTTTTGGACACGCGATTCATATGGCATACCCTGAGTTGGCTGAGGCGCTGTTGATTCTTCAGCACCAGTCTGCTCCTTCAACGAGCTACTGACAGCCTCTCCATCTGCAACAATTCCTTCTGTGGCCTCTGTGGCCGCTGGCGAATCTGTCGATTCTGTAATCTTGGTCACCGTATTCTCTTTTTCGGTCGTCCCTTTGCGAGAGGCTAACAGCTTCCGGGTCTGCTTGCGATTCCCGCCATAGTACCCTGGCTCTTCCGGCTCGACCGTCTGCGTGAAAGCACCACATCCAGGGCAGCATATGGGAAGAACCTCGGCTAATTCCTCAGCAGTCGTCTCTATGCGTTGAAACCGGGTGGTCGAGAAGGATCGGGGAGAAATTCGGACTTGCGTCGCGACACTGCCGCAACTGATTTGCCACGGCACAGTTCGTAAGAGAGAGGAAACCGTCGGTTTTGGCAAAGAGATGCATGGCCTTGGGTGCCATTTCAACGATCCAAGTCGCAGGGCTCGCGATATTGCCCCTCTGGAGCAAGGTGACATGGTGGATGTGCAGGTTTGCGGAGTTCGCGCGGAGCTTTTTTTTATCGGGTCCGTTATCATATCAACGGTCCGCCGAATTACATGCACGCTTAGTAAATCAACAATGTACCCCCTAATTAGTTGCTGGGTTTTATCAAAAGTTGATAGTTTGCTATTAATGAAATGGTCTTGAATTAAAGCCTCAAAGTGCCATTTGTAAGACTATATTATCGACATAGAAAGACCTGCGCTGAACTCCACTGAAAACCCTGAAAACGCCATCATGAACCATAAGAAACCAATTTTAGGTGTTTAGGCACGGGCTTTGCCTTTGCCCTTAGGCTCTTCCTCCTCTTCCTCCTCAGAATCGCTCATAAACTCATCATCATCGTCAAATCCAATAAAACGACGAGGAGCAGCTTTGTGGGTGGATGCAGAGGGTCCAGCAGCACTTGAGGAAACAACATTTTCATCGTCTTCGTCCTCAGAGCTAGACGAATCCATTTGATCGCTCCCCTCGCTGGCACTGGTACTCGATCCACCCAAGATTGCATCACGAAGGTTGTCAGTCCATGAACCGTCCTTCATAGCCAATAAAACAGCTTCGCGTGCCTTCTCGTTCATTTCCTCCTTATCGTCCATCCATTGACCATCAATCTTCTCCCTTCCGCCACCACTCTTGAGCTCATCCTGGCGCTTCTCTGCCAGCTCCACCACGGCCTGCCATCGTTGGCGACGCTCCTCCTTCTCTTTCTTGTCCATCTCGGGCTTCACAGCAAGGTATTCGGCGAGTGACTTGGCCTCAGCCACGGTACGGAGGCGGCGTCCATCTAGGTTGCGGCTGGAGCTGTTGTTATCGCCTTGGTTACGCTTGCGCTTGCTGGACATGCGGCCACCAGCAGCACGAAGTTGAGATCCGAAACCACCCTTACCACCGCACATGGGGACTGACAGGCGGACAGGGAGGAGGGTGGAGGCCACGGATGCGCCATCGCGAACGATCAGAGACTGCAAAGGATCCGCAGAGGGTGTGATTTGTTTATTGTTGGTGGTTGTGAGGATCAGGGACTGGAGGGAAAGCGAGGACGGGAGATATGAGGCGACTTTCTCCGTTAGGTCCGAGATGCTAGAGGTTGAGGGCAAAGAGAACGAGACGGTAGATGGCAGCGACAGTCCAGGGAAGGACGACAGCAAAATGTTCACATTTGGTGATGCCATTTTGAATGAAGTGTTGCGGGTGTAACTTCACAGATGGAGATATATGACGGTTACCGGGAGGATAATGGAGTCGCAGCGATAAGATGGATTAAGGCTGGAACGACATTAAAGGTCAGGTGACAGTGCATAGATGACTTATCATTCATAGCCACGAATGGTGGCTGGAGTCATGTGACTAGGGCGGTAGCCCTAGCGAGGGCCCCGAAGGAGCAATATCGCACTTTTCCTCGTAGCGGAGCTCCACTCTCTAACCTTTAAAACATCCATCTGTTCTTTGTCAAAGCGATTCCACGAATTGCGCCAGGAACTCGCGACAATGTAAGATTGCGCCCCAATGCCTCTGATTTAATACAGTGACTAACAATTCATCAGGCTTATCCCTAAGGTCGACCGCAAGAAGATCCACGAGTACCTCTTCCGCGGTATGTGATTACCTTCTCATCGGCAATATGACCTTTCGCCTCGCCTGAACCGACGGCTTTGCGGAAGAATGAAAATCAATCTGGGGCATTTACTGACTTCAATTCATAGAGGGTGTGCTCGTGGCCAAGAAGGACTACAACCTTCCCAAGCACGGTGACATTGACACCAAGAACCTTTACGTATGACTATCCATCCTCGCACTCAGCCATCGATATCCTTACTAATAATCATCGCTCTACAGGTCATTAAGGCTCTTCAGTCTCTGGACTCCCGCGGTTTCGTCAAGACCCGCTTCTCGTGGCAGTACTACTACTACACCCTCACCCCCGAGGGTCTCGACTACCTGCGCGAGTGGCTCCACCTCCCCGCTGAGGTTGTCCCTGCTACCCACATCAAGCAGCAGCGTTCCCACGCTCCCCCCCGCGGTATGATGGGTGGTGAGGAGCGCGAGCGCCGTCCCCGCGCTCCCCGTGAGGGTGGTTACCGCCGCCGCGAGGAGGGTGGTAAGGAGGGTGGTGCCCCCGGCGAGTTCGCTCCTTCCTTCCGTGGTGGCTTCGGCCGTGGCCGCGGTGGTGCTGCTGCTCCCCAGTAAGGGATAAGCCCTGGTGTCCTGTCATCCACTGCTCGGTCATCCTTGGGATAGATGTGGCCGGTACTCGGTTCGAAGTAGGATCTCCAGAAATGGAGTTTCAGAACTGAACTGATGCTAGGACATCTTTATACGACCTCTAGTTTCTGAGACTTGAGGATACAGGAAATTAAAAAAAGTTGAAACGATGTCACTGGCTTGATGATGTACTAGATTATTCAAATGGCAAAATCATGATTCGGTGCCAAATATGTCCTTGTAAACTGGTATTATCTTTTGTAGATTGTTGATATAAGCTAGTATGTTGCTCTGCGTCACTAGTCTAGGTGAATCTCCTTCGATCATATCGTACCACAGCCTGCAGGATAACAGATGCTCCTGTTGCACAATCGTCTGCAGAACAAAACTCCTCTGGGTGATGGCTCAGACCATCCTTACATGGAACGAAGATCATGCTCGTTGGCACCCGCTTTGAGGTGAAGACACTGTCATGACCAGCACCACTCATCATAGGCCGCACTAAGGACTTGGTGTCTGCCACTGGCGCATCCGCCACCACGGCATGGGCAGACTCTTGCACGCAATCAATGCAGTCCTTGTGGAAATTCACCGCAGGCGAGTCAAATTCAAGCGACCAATCGACACGACAGGGCTTGCCAATGCCAGCACCTTCTGCGGCAGCAATGGCGTCAAAATCACTACGAAGCTGGTTCTCGACCTCGACCACTAAAGCAGATTCAGGCCCACGAATATCCAAGCTGAAGCTAACTGCCCCGGGAACAGTATTCACACTTCCGGGTTTCGCCTCGACAATACCAACACTAGCGAGACAGCCCTTGGAAGCAGCGACCTCTCGTGCACGCACCATCATTTGAGCAAATGCATACAATGCGTCGGCACGGTGTTCGAATGCCGTCGTTCCTGTATGCGTGTCTCGTCCGATGACATTCAGTCGGAACCAGCGGAAAGCCTGGACTGCAGTAACCACTCCAACGCGTTGGCCAGCGAGAATCAAATGCGGGCCTTGTTCAATATGCAATTCGAAGTGAGCTGCCATTGGAGTAGATTTATACGAGCATGGTACGCTGCCGAGATAGCCGATCTTCTCTAGTGCGCTCTTCATCGTTTCTGGGGCTGAGCTAGCTGTGGGCAGCGAAGCTACTGTGGGTACTTCCTTGAGCTCGTGAGCCCGCGATAGTGGAATGGACTCTGCCCATACACCAGATGCGATCATGCTGACTGGGAAGCGGGCTCCTTCTTCGCTGTTATGGAGTTAGCAAAGGCCTGTCATAAATTGACGAATCCACATACTTGGTCCAGTTAACGACACCTACACCTCCTTCGGTTTCCAGGCCCAATTCGTCCATCCTCTTGATCGCTTCTACGCCGGACAGCACCCCAAGGATTCCATCATATCGTCCTCCCGTGGGCTGTGTATCCAAGTGACTGCCAATGAAAGTAGGGGGAACATCTGTCCTTCGACCGGGACGAACTGCGAATATGTTGCCCATCTCGTCAATGGTAATCTGACATTTGAGGTCTTTCATAGTTTTGATAAACCAATCCCGGACGCTCTTGTCTTCTTCAGATAAGGCGAGACGCTGCATTCCGGTATCGGTCGATCCCCTATGGAACCACAAAATCTATTGTTAGCAAGGTATTGACTTGCATTACTGGGTACCGGGCGTGGAAGTTTCGATGCAGAATGAGCTATAGTAAGACTTACTCGCCCCAGCGAATCCCGAATCCCCATTGACATGACTCATGGAGATCATTCGCAAGTCTTTCCTTGTTGGCTCTCAGTGCTGACACCTCAGCTTCAGATAATTGTGTCGTCAACATGGTGCGATATACTGTTGTTGAAAATGGCTTGTAGAGATGCGGGGGAAACGGTTTCTTAGTTGATCCGAGTCGAAATGTTCTCCAGGTCGTACGTAATTGCACAGCAACCATAGCGAAACATCTGATATTTATAATAGCAAATCGAACCTTGGAAACCTTGATGCTGAGTTGGTCATCGAGATAAGGAAGCGGGGAAATTGGAATATAGCGGACTAAGTCCCGCCCTTGATTTGATAACATTTGCCGATGTGCCGATATGTGCCCCACATTGGCGCACTCAAGTGGAGTCTTCTCCAATTGTTTAAATCTGAAAGTAAGTTTCGCGACCCTCGCCTGTCGTTCCTTCATTCGGAGCCATGAGGACACAGGAAAACACAATCAATATTGCAAGTGGGGTACAGGAAGGGTATTCACCCTAATGGGATAGCACAGACACCAGACTATCTCTGTACTTACTATGTATACCGGTTACCTATCCTTTCTCTTATTCATTCTCCTCAGTCCCTACTTAGTATTTTGATTAGTTACACAATCGAAAGGCTTATGACATTAACCTCAAGCCACTACAAGTACCCAAATCATAATACTCTAACATACTAATGCAGCCCTTTTCTTGTCAATTTCTTATATCGCCCAATCTTGCGACAAAGGTGGAGACGGACAAATGCGGACGAACGGACGAACGGACGACAAAGGAGACTACGTAACTCGAGTCGAAACCTCATCTTCGAAAAAATCAAGCAAAACAAAATGGTGACCCTTGAAGCCATACAGAAGAATAACTCCAGCTTGAAGGACTACGGTCCGAATCTCGTGGCAGTGTTTGGTACTTCCATTCCACTCATGGAAACGAATAAGTTGATAGAATGCTGACATGTATGTCTCCAGTCGGCGGAACCAGTGGAATTGGTGAAGCAACAGCTCGTGCATTTGTACGAGACACTGTATCATCAAGGGTCTATCTCGTCGGCCGCAATGAGACCCAGGCTTCTAAAATCATCGAGGAGCTCCGCCAGATCAACCCAGACGGCCAAATCAGCTTCGTAAAATGTGAAGCCGCACGCTTGCGCAGTGTCGATGAAGCTTGCAAATCCATCCAGGAAAGGGAAGAGAAAGTGAACTTGCTGTTCATGACTGCTGGCATAATGACGACCAAGGGGCGCGATGGTATTTGCACTGCATTCTACATCCAATACGGCATTCACTAATGAGCGATCTAGAAACCGACGAGGGGTTAGATAAGAAGCTCAGTCTTCATTATTACTCTCGGATGCGTTTCGCAATGAATTTACTCCCGCAATTGACCAAGGCTGCGACAGCCAATGACTCAGGCAAAAAAGGCCTAGGCGATAACCTGTCGCGTGTTGTATCTGTCCTGTCAGCCGGAAGTGAAGAGTCTCTTCATTTAGATGATCTCGATCTCAAGTCCCATTACTCACTCAGCAACTGCGCTGGACATGCCATCACCATGAACTCCCTGTTCCTGCAGGAGCTCGCGGCGGTGTATCCTGCCACCAGTTTTATCCACGCCTACCCTGGCGGCGTAAAGACTGGTCTTATGCGGGAATTCAACCCAATTGCTCGAGTAGCATTCAATGTGTTGACAACGCTTGCCAACCCGTGGATGGTGCCTTTGAAGGAGAGCGGTGAGCGACACCTGTACGCCTCGACTAGTCCACAATACCCGCCCCAAGCCTCGGGCGACGGCGATGTGGCCACTGGGGCTGATGGCAAGAGTGGCAGCGGTGCGTATCTTCTAAACTGGGATGGGTCAATCACAGGCAATAAGAAAGTTCTTGAGGCGGCACGCCAGAATGAAACGGGCAAATTGGTGTGGAAGCACACTCTGGGGATCTACACGTCGATCTGTGGCAAGTGATGCACGTCGCCGTTGTCCTCTATGTAACTCCACTCATATTTTGACTATTTCAGTTTCCGGAAGTTATTTTCTTTCTATTCCAAGGTTGAGGCATAGCACAGATGTATGCTTACAACAAATTTAAATAAAAATAATCACAGTCACCAGTTGAAGGCATTCTTTCAAATACCCAGATCACGTGCATTTGCCCCTGGAACGGTAATCCGGCAAGAGAACCATGGATGAAATCTGTGTATTTCGTGTTTGTATTACAGTATCGGAAAATCTGTCCATCCGGCTCAGCAACTCTCAGCGTTTAATGGATCAAAGTAAATTTTCCAAGAGGCAAATCGGATTTTTCCACTCCGCCCGGATATAATATCGCTTTATGCGCCCTGCCGTGATCTGTACAGCCAGACCGAAGAGTCTTGCTGCGGATTCGAGCGCAGGACAACTCGATTGAAAGTCATCGAAAACCAACCCCCTTGACTCATACATTCGCCACCATGTTCGAGGACTTCTCCTTTTCCTCGCCTTCATCACGGCCAGCCCGCTTGGCGCTTAACACAGAAGACCGGTTCATGATCGATGGAGACAGCAACTTGATCTCGCCGCTATCATCTCGCTGCCCATCGCCGACATCGCACCGATTCCGCACGCTTTCACGCTCGCGATCCTCATACTTTCGCTCCCAGCAACAACCTCCAACCTCAGTGCCCTTTCCTTACGAATCAAAGCGTCTCTCCATCGCAACTCTCACACAGAAACTTCACGAACATACCCTCCAAACCCCCAACGGCGAATCCTTGCCTGACCGCACCCGCTTTGCCCATGGGAGACGCTCCGGTCAGTACGCAGGTTATGTCCTCACGCCACCAGACACAGATCATGACGACGACGGCCTCACTTCCTCGCCATCTCTTTGCTCAAATCCAAGTCCAACCTCTATTCCGCCAGACTTCCCCTCGCTAGACTGGCCCGGTCCTGGTCCCGGTTCCGACCTCCCGCAACCAGACCTGCTCAGCATCCGCAGCCAAAGACAGCAGATCTCCCAATTACAATGTAACCAGGGAGAAGTCGATGCTATCCGCCGCGCAGCTGATGATTCATACCGCTCTATTCCCTGTGAGGACGATTGCCACCCTAGCTCTTTACCGCCACGGCCCTCGCCACGACGGCGGGCTCTCACGCAGCACCGCAGTAGGTTCGGGCCTGCGGAGCCCCTGGAAGCGCGTGGGAGGCGGAAGAGTAGCTCGGGCGCTATTCAGTCTCATCGGATTGAAAAGAGTCATCATCCTTTGTTTGCGGGGCGTGATGCGTCGAAACGGAATGAGCAGGGGCTGAGGCGGAAGAGTATGGTTACTGCGGCGCTGGCGTCTGTAGTGGAGAGGCCTTGATTTGGTGGTCTGGTCGGCATTTGACTTGTTGTATATATTCCAAAATTGATACCCGTTTATAGACTGATGAGTTCTTTTTCGAGTTGACTAGTACATAAGGTTTGTTTTATACTAAACGCGTCGATCTGAATCTTCGACCATCTGCACCTTTGAAAAACAAGATATTGGCTTCAATAATCGCATACACCTCCCTAGTGACGATAATGGTTGGGACAACTTCGTTTTAATCGGCGACTTTCCAAATGCAAAGAGCCTGGATGTATTCCAGGGTTTATATTGGTAAAGAATTAGGCAAATGTGAGAACCAGGAGGCTGTCCGAGACATATCTCTTCAGCCCAAATCTAGAAATATTCTTCAGAACTGTAAACGAAATGCTGCATGATCCCGCAGCCGATCCCAAGTCCTAAGCATCAAGTAAACAAGATATACAGTAAATATCTCGAGTAATCTCAAATCGGTCTACGTGATGCGCATTTCGAGATGTACTATACCGGTGCAGATAGTGGATCGGATAGATTTAACATTTGTGACTGGGAATTCATTTCCAGTGGATTATTATGGGTTTTGATATGGGTTTTGATATAGGCTGACCCTGTTATCTTGGCCCTGGAGTTCTGCTGACTTTCGAATTTACATGACATTAGGAGTATGAGATCAGTAGCAGTCGTTCAGGAAAGTATATCAGAATATGATTTGATTATCCTCGTATCAAATCCAGTGATAATGGAACAAGTCTCAGACTCAATCAAAGCGAAATAAAAGAAATAGATCGAAAAGTAAAAATACAGGAAAGAAAGAAAGGAAGAAAGAAAGAATGTCGCCATTCATCATGATATCATATCCATAGGCATTTAATTCCCAGAGCGCCAGCTGAAAAACTTGCGCAGTCGCTTTCGCTGCTTATCGCCTTTTTTGTCTCCAAGGGAAACAGAGCTCTGGAACCTCCGCTGCAAGTCGTCTAGCCCGCGAGCAGGATGCCCGCGAAGGCCCATGGTCTCGGCGTTGGCCGCGGCCAGCACGGATTGTACATGGGGGTCGAAGTAAATTGGGTCATAGGGGTCGTGATCGTAATGTGGGGAATAGGCGGGAGACATGGTGTTGGCGAGATAGGTGTTGTATGGAGAGGTGGGGATGCTTTCGTTCGGGTTTTCGTTTTCATGTTCGTTTTCATAAGGAGATGGTGGGAGCTCGAGGAAGATGCCTCGGTCTCGGCCGTCGACCTGCGACCATTCACCATTGGCGTAGACTGGGGAGCCTGGCTCGCCGATTTCACTTTCGCCGGAATAGTAGGTTGGCGGGGACGATGATGGTGAGTTGGGTTCAGAGGGTACTTCCTCTCTTTCTTCGAGGCGCTCTGAAATGGATGCCATACGTGGTCGTGGAGATTCCCCTATTATATCATTGGGTGATTGTCTTGGCTCGTATCGATCTGAGGACCAGGGGTCGTGTTCGTATGTAGAGTAGTCGGATAATGATCGGATCCTGTCGTGCACTCCGGGTGACGAAGAAGGGATATCGGCAGTTTGCCTCTTGGGCGTAGAATAGCCAGATGAAAGGGATGTAGTATATAACGACTGTGAAGAATAATGGGATGGTAATGATGCATCCGTAAACTGGGAGAGGGAGGCCCGATCCAGTCCCTGATCTATAGAAAAGGTGGAAAGTTTGGAATCCCGAATTTGGTCCGAGAAGATCGAACAACTATCGACGTCTTCAATGAAGGAGACGATCCGGGCAAAGTCGAGGGACCTTCGCGGGTTCAGGATCTCAAAGGAGGTCCCGCCATGCGAGATGGTGGCGGCCTGGGTGGTGGCCAACATCGGATCAGAGTTCTGGGGGCGAGACAACGGCGAATGTTGAGCCTGTCCCCGCGCCTCGAGCTTCTCGCGGAAAGTATTCTAGAAAGCAGGTCAGACTAGGTGGGCATTGAGTATTTATCAAGGTTTCAGTTACTCACCAATCGTTTCCTGTTTGGTCTAGGACGGGTCAGATGCTCCGAGACAAGATTCACTCGTGGCCCCTGGGCAGGAAGCGCACCTGCAGGTAATTAGACTTTTGTTTAATTTGATGCTTTATCTCTGCATATTCACTTACCGACCTGCAGCTGACCAGATTCTGAGACCTCGTCTTGCTCGCTTCGCAGAGAAAGAATACTTTGCGAACACGACGGCGACAATGGTGGAGGGGTTGAGGTTACTGACGACGAAGTAGATACTGCGTATGGAACGGTAGCAATTTCAGGTAAACTGTTCAAATTGCTTGTTCCTGTTTTGCGCCGTATGGTTCTTTCGGAACGATCTACAGGATCGTCGAAGCACTCTGCAGCCTGTGCAAGCTGCTTGCGATAATCATGGAGAGAAAGAGTACCGGTGAGGCCAATTGAACGAGTAGGGAGTGCGTCTGTAGAAAGGGGTTCATGGTAGGTTGCATTGGCAAGGTCCATGGAAGATAATGAGCCATCCAGCAGCTCATTATCGTACCAAACCCCGAAGGAGTCGGTGGACAGAAGCTCGTGGTCCTTATTCATAATTCTAATCTGCAATTGGTTCGAAAAGATCGGCTTTTTTGAGGGGTTCGTCTCCAACTGCCTTAGCGTTGTGACATATCTTCTATAGTTGATGATCCTAACGCCCGAATTCTATACATCCAATTAGTTCGGAGGGGAAGAAACTTAAAGCAAGGGAGTATCTCACGGTTCACCAGTTCGCCTCACCGTCAATGCAAGGTACATCGAAATTTGAAGGAAGAAGCCAGTGGTAGTAAGTTGATTATAAGAATTTTTTTTTCCATTCAATGGCCGGTAATCAGGCTCATAAGTGCCTGTTTCTTGTTCGGGTTTTTTTGCGCGGAAAGATCCACTCAATTCTCCACTTGAGTCTCGAATCCTCTCGGTCCCCGCCTGGACTCAGGAACGATGGGTCGAACCAGTGGTTCGGCACTCATAATGGCCTTATGTATGGCACTGGCTGCAAATGAAAGACGTCACCTCCCCGCGAGATCCGAACTGGAAGAACAAAGGGGAAAAGTCGGTGTCTCGTGCATAAAGTCTGTGCCCTTTGAGGCCTGATGTTGCCCGAATATCTTTGATCGTTAAATTCGTAAATCCATTGGCTTTCATTGGAGCAGGAGAGTTAGAAATGACATGCATTAGAAAAGAGATTACTAGTATCTGAACATTGTTCGCTCATCGTCTGATCTTAGCGGCATCTTAGTTTCACTAAACCCGTTCCACCCCTGGCCAATCACCCGCATGATCGGTCACTTTTAACACAGACCTGGCCCACACGCTACTTTCAGTCAACCACTAGGCGGGCAGAATGACCATCTTGCCCTCGGGGCTGAAAGAAGGCGATGACTTGGGCAGAAAACCCTTACAATCACTTGGTTGGCTGTTATTGATTCGGGTGGACATGTGGCGGACCAGAGAAAACCCTGCACGTCGTCAAATGGTGATGCAGTGTGGATCCACCACACCCTCAGGGACTGGGGCTTCTCCTGCAGAGTGTTTACCAGGCAGATTCTGATTTTGGATCCATGGATCAATCAGTCGGCGGAAACTCACGAGCTCGTACCTGAAAGTGCATGATTCATGATACATCAAACGGGTAAAAATGGGCGACAGATCGACAGGCGTACAGGTACAGGTATCACTGCGCCTGCAGCGGCTTAGATTTAAAACGTCACAATGATATAAATATGCGTGTTTATATGTACCTTAACACTAGTCTAATATATTCAAATGATCTACTGATCTGTTCCTCAGTATGTAACTTCTACCTCGGGTATTCAGGAACGAGAACGTGGATTGCCACCGTAAAAAGCGTAAAAAGTCGGGACCGAAGAACATTGATTTAACCAAATTATTTTGGTTCCTTGGGTTTAAACGTTTGTGCCTTGTTACTTTCCAAGACTTCCAGGATTTGAAAGGGATGTACATAATCCAAGGCTGTCAGTGCCGTGGATATGTCTTCACCCAGTGTCGTCCAGATATAGAAAGTCAAGGGTTGATCTATTTGAAACTTCACATGAATAAAACGATCGAATTTATACAAATTTTCATGATGCAAAGCATTTGAATATTGAATACTACAGTACCCTCTTGTTACATACCCGGGCGGTTTTTAGGCGTCCAGTTTACTACATAAGTCAGCGCTCACAGGGCACTCACATTAAGACACAACATCAATCAATTCGAAAGTTGATCAGACCGACGCAATATTTTGAATAATTTGAACATGTTTTGAAGGATACCTAGATAAAAAACTCAAGAACAGTTTAATCAGGTAGCAATCAACATTCAAGTATTCAAACTGGATTCATAATTTCAAAACTCCCCTATCATGCATTTATAGCAGCAATTTAAGGTTACATGCATTGTCATATCAGTCCAACGGTGGTATCGTCGCAGCAAAGAATGGAGTATATCTACGTGTCGCAAAATAATAACAAAGAAGCAGAAAAGACCTTGGAAACCTTGGAATGAATCAGCTTGCACATGTGGCCGCGTCAAAGGGTAACATCTCAGTGACGTTTATATTTCTGCAATGCATTAGCTTTGTTTCCCAGATTGATTCGATAGCACAACTTACATCTTCCATTCTGCGTCTGTTGCTTGGGTCCAATGTATTGCCTGCACCAAGAAGTGTCTGTCCCACTGCTTTGGAGACACCGATCGCAGGTCGAAGAATGACCGTCGGTGCACGCCTCCAGACGGCCTTGGCGGCTGCCTTGGCACTGCCGCTCTCGACTACCTCTCCGGGCACGGCGACGATGGCATCACGGGCCAGGAGAAGATCACGTTCTAGACCACGGAAAGCACCTCGTAGACCCTGGACTACGCCGATCGGTTGGTCGGCGTAGAGAGAAATCTTCTTGGCCTCTTCTTCGTCTTCTCCCTCTTCGTCAGTCGGGGCGGGGGTAGTGGGAGATGTCAGCAGGTCTTCCGCACCCTGTAGGACGGTCTGGGTGCCGATGGCAAGTTTGGCACCTAGCTTCACCAACTCGTTAGAGGTGGTTTTGGCGAATGCTAGTGCTCCCTTCTGGATACTGCGCACGATGCGTCCGTCCTTTCGATATTCGCGCATCGGAACGACAACAAGATCCTTTACACCGCCGCCCACGTTGACCAAAGAGCGAATGGGCGCGAGGCCGGCGAGCACACCGGGTAGCTGGTTCCGTTTGACATCTGGCATCCAAATGTCATTGAGCGTAATACCAAGACGGTCGAAACCGGACACGCCGTAAATGATGACATGTCGTAGAACCATGTCGGCACCATCGAGTACGAAAAAGTTCATGAACTCAGTCGTGCGACCCGATCGGAGTCCAGCGTAGTCTACCCTCTTGGGCTTGAAATCCAGCTTGACTTGAATAGCATTGATTTCCACCCGTTGCAAAAATGGTATGTCCCCTGGAGTGCTGGAAGGTTCGACAGACTCATCTCTAAATTCGAAGAATCGGCTCATAAACTCCAAAGCATCTTGGTCGACAATCAAACGGATCGGCAGAACAGTAGCCTGTGAAGAGTCAGAATTGATAAAACAAGAATCAGGTAATCACATATTACCTTGAGAACGATCTCAGACGCTGCAAGTTCTGGAACGGGCTTCACGGTCAGTATTTCTAGATGAACCATGCTAGTCCCACTTTCTCTCTCTCCCGCCTCGTGCATGTAGGTCGCGAACTTCTTCCACGTCGAGGTCGGTACATGGTCAAATATTTCCAGATCCCGTACCCGCACATCCAAAGAGCTTTGTGTCTCCCCAGAGCCGGGTGGGAACACTACCAAATCAGCACAAACACCCTTTAGCTCGAACGTCATCTTGTGTTGTTTGCTCCGGTTTAGACGTAGCTTCTTCTCTCTCTCTGATGTGGGCCGACCCTGGCGGCTGGTAGCTGCAGTCACCGTAGTGGTTGTTGCGTAACTTCCGGTTTCACTGGCAAGATCATTGATATCCCGATTAATCTCACGATGAAGCTCTCGCGGGTCCTTGTTCGCGGGAATTCCAATATAGATCGAGTTGAAGAGGAAGTCGCCAATGACTGATTCTTCTTCATCGTCGGCATCTGGGGACATTCGGGAAGCTCGTGCTCTTCGCTCGGTTGCCTTGGTCTCTACGTCCTTCACTGCCTTGGAAATGGTGTCTCGGGTTCGTTGCCAGTCATAGCCATCAAAAAGATTCCAGATGACATGCATATCTCGAACTCTCACACGGAGAGGACTGCGCTGTAATTTCTGGTCATTAGAAAGACCGTATGTGTTGTGAGTTGAGTCCCATCGATGAGCGGTCCCGCCAACGGCAGATTGCTTGGCAAAATGGTCCTCCTTGAAGTCCAATTCCGTTATGCTGGACGAAATTTGATACTGAGAATGGAAGCTGTCTAGAAGTTCATTTGCATCGAACGCTCCAGGACTCCCAGTCCCCTTCTGCCTGCCAGGATAGAAATCACTGACATATTCAAGTTCATCACTTAGTTGGCTCTCTAAGTCACCTTCATGAAGATTAGCTTCTGTCTCGCCATGGTCGGCTGGCAAGCTATCGTCAGCCGAAAACGCGTCTCCTGTAAACGAGGCCAGCATATCTTGGAGTGGCATGACCTCCGTTCTGTACTTTGCGGTAACGCTCGGTGGCGTGGGAGGCTGAAGCCCGTTGAGAATAGCGATGAGAGTTTGCGTGGAATCTGCACATGTTTCAAGTATCAACAGATCATCTCTCAGCTCAACATCTAGCGACTTTGCTCCATCTGCTGCAAGTTGCATTACTTTCACGACAGCCGTCGCTGAGGATATGGTCGTCACTGGAACGTAGCCTTGGTCGATATAGGCCTGGACCTGATTGCTCTGGATGGCGGCCGATCGACGTTGGTGGAGATTATCCGTCTGGCCGGCATTGGACACATCATCGATTATCATAACGGACGCTTTCCTTATATCAAACAAGGCGTCCGTCGACTCTTGGCTATGCATCGTGCCACTAAATTTCGAGTTTGAGAGAATGACAAGTCCCTTGGATGGAGAATTGCGCGGATTCAGCCCAAGAACGCAGTCTCTAAAAACCACGGCAAGATTCGTTGTTTTGGCGGACGTTTGAGGTGTACTTGACTGTGGTGGTGAAAGACTTGGAATCATTGTTGATCGTGTAGACTGCTCAGCAAGATTGGCGATTGACTTCGCCATCTCACTGGCGAAGTCTCCACCAGTAATCTCGCGACCGAGTCCAAGGAATGCCATGATCGAGGGAATTGTATACTCCACGCGAAGATGATGCAACTTGATTTTGATGGTGGGATCCATTTCGTCTGGGATGAATCGTGCCATGAGAACAGGGTGTCGTGGCTGGATTGGACTTTGATTTTTGCTAGGTAGGAGTGCGTCGCCCACGAGTTCTTCGTTGTCATTCCGGATAAGCTTTATTGCACCAACCTGAGTAGCAATCAGAGACGGCATGCTTATCCAGGCGGCCTCAAGGTTGGCAAGATGAGCATTGACGTATCCGACATCTCCGCCTACATGGACTTTGAAGTCAAATTCGCGGACCAGAGACAGGGTCAAAATTCCCGGCCGATCGTCCTCTGGTAGATACTTCGTGACTGTGGATAGTCGACCAAGCTCTGACACAAGGGATGACAGAGGGGCCAAGCCATCGATGCTAGAAACGCTCGTCTTCATTCCACCTATTGTTGTGCGAAGGACAGAGCCTTGTCGCCTTTGCCGCAGGAGCGTATCCACCATGATATCATCTTCATCGTCATACTTATCTTGAGATGGAGTGATAATGGTCAAAAGACGATCGAGATCAACTTCCTTGGGTTCAAAGAGGAACTCGACCCGAATGTTGCTCAGAGTCACCTTGGCCGGGGAATCAGAGAAGTCATCAAGAGGAAGTGGCCCAGTCAGTTGCGCCTTGTCAATTTGTGCACCAATTCCCTCAAATCTACTAACAATCTTTACCGCAGTTGTGCTGAGATTTAGATAATGCGTTTCACCGGTTACATCTAGTACAACCCCGCCAAGTCGCGCATTAATCTTCATCAGGGCGGATGACAGCTTTTCTTTATCGGGAAATTGGCTTGGCGTCTCGAAATGAACACCACGCGCGCGTTTTTTCTGGGGTTTGTGACCCCCTTTCATCGTGGAGGTTGACGATATAGAGCTTCCCAGTTCAATAATGGTGCTCAATCCACCCATCCAGCTCAGCACTTCTTCTAAGCGTTGGACGTTCAGATTGAGATAAATGGGGAGGGTAGATATGTCAACTTTCACAGAGTCTGCCATCTTCACCATCGAGAAAGAGATATCGCCTTGAGATGGCGTTGTGAGATCTCTGGTAGATTCGCGCATCTTCAGAGACTCATTAAATGATACCAGATCATCAGAAGCAAATCCAAAGCTGAATTTAGAGATGCCAAGATGGAACTTTGTTCGTTTATCATCCGCCGACAGGTTTGCTTTCAACCCAGATGCGGTCATTTGGAGAACTATCTCTTCCATATTAGTGTATGGTTGTGGAAGAGAAGAAATGTCATCGTTAGTTGAGTAATGGTGTCCTGGTACATGCTCAACAAACTTGATGGAAATGTTGTGGACTGTCAAACTCAAGGGCAACTGCGAAGAGGATTGGTCGGCTGCAGGTGGTTCTTGGCGTTGATCTTTCTCTGCTACATCAACCATATGCGATATCCTCTGGCCCGCCTTGATCAAAAGCCAGCCAGTAGCCATGTCAAAGTGAGTGGTGATTGAAAAGACTTCAACTTCAAGTTGGCCAACGGTGTCCGTCTGTGCAGCTTCTGGGCGATCTGCCTCAGCAGATGTGCGAGACTCGAGCGAACCTCTTTGAAACCTAGTCGACGCGTATGTCTTAGAAGCAAACATGCTCTCTTCCACACCATATGCAAGATCCGCTGAATCGCCTTCTGTGCTATCAAAAGATGTCCGCGTTGGTGTATGATCGCCTGCTTCTTCTTCGCTCGCAGCGGATGGTAACCAAAGATGAATTATGTCAATGCAGAGAATGGGCTTCTTCATCTCACTTGGCCTGTGTAATAAAGGTGAAGAGGCCGTGGAATATCTGTCAGGCAGTCTAGATTGTGATCGTGTCTGGTCTTCAGCGGACCGCTGTTCACCGAAGTAAGAATCCGATGGAACAGTCAATTTCGGTGTTGATGCCATCGTCTCATCCTGAGTATCTTGGCTAGACTCAATGTCATCGTTTATTTTGGACTCCGAGTGATGCATAGAGCTATTTTTCAGCTGTCCGCCATCAAACGAGTCCCAGGCGCCTGGCAAATCTGGCATGAAACTCTGTGCTGTACCTTGGCTCATAGCACTCATATATAAACTTTGTGCTTCGTCATGAGAGAAATATTGAGATTCGAGAAGTTCTGCACCAGGGGTTGCTGGTTTTGGGTTCGCATCTTCAGAGTTGGAGAATGAAGCAGACATTTGAGACAGTTGTTCAGAAGTGTCCACTTGCCCTATGGTCCTTTCTTCAATATGGGAAGACCAGTGTGTTGACCGGGTCATGTCGTCAGCTGCGGATTCTTGTTGGTTTCCCGGTAGCGATTCGAAAGCTTGATACCCACGAAGACTTTCTGGGTGCGTATAAAATTGTTCAGGCTCGAAATGCCCATGATCTTCTGGCTCCTCATTGCCGTTAAATGAATGGCTATGAAAAAGAGCACTATTGGGTAACTCATCTACTTGCTGATCTGAATGTCTCATTTCAGGTGACTCCACATCAAAGTCATCAGACTGAGCGTCAATTACCGAATCCAAATATCCAGGGTTATCGTGAAATGGATCATGGTTTCCAAAAACCTGAGAGTCATCAGGATAGTGACCGATTTGGTGATCTGCCTCAGAATCTGCATCTGAGAAACGTCCATCGTGAGAGAATACAGCTGAGACGTCCATTTCATTGCCGTCAAGACTAGCACGACTAAATGCGGGCGGTGGGTCAAATATAGTGGACCGTGTCATGGCAAGCGCTGACTCCGAGCCAGGAGAATCCAATAGAGGGGGTGAGGGTGCTCTACTTGATGCCTGGCTCTCTTTCGACTGCATTGTGGTGGTCGGAGATGCAGGTGCGGTGAATCGTGAGTAGTTGGCGAAGACGACTGGATCTGATACAAGGCCAACGCTGATATTGGTCAGCGATATCAGCCGCTTCCCCTCTCGAAGTGGCAAGGGCTCATCCGGGCTAGCGGTGAGTCCAGAAACCCCATGCACTTCTATCTCTCTCACACTCAATAGCCCTGCGACAAGATCTGGCTTGTCTTCAGGCTGTCTCTTAGAGGGGGCGTCTTGCTTCAACTCCATATCCATACGCACAGAAACATCTTTGATTTTCAGCTGCAACCGATCTGCCACGCCTTTCAAGAACCCAGCGACAAAGCTCGGCAAGGAAAGTGTATCACTTCCGAGTCCAAGTTCCTCTTCATCGTCCTCAGTAAATGACGGGCTTCGTTGGAAGGCATGGGATTTTGATGAAAGAGCGGCTTGAAGTTCTTCTTTTTCTTCCTTGGGTTCCGTTTCCAGGAACGACTCAGCGAGGTTGGATGGTGTCGGTAGACTCTGTTCCTCCGCAGATCCATGTAACCCCAGGGCAGATGAGAGCTGGGACCTTGTTTTTCCATGCCTTCCCGTTGATGGTTCATCCGACAAGCAGCGTAGATGCACATTGATCCCGTTGACGTCGCAGATTATCCCACTACTGTAAATGTCCGCTGGAACGGTGATCCTGAGATACTGTATCCGAGCACTGAGCAGTTCGCATGTCGGCGGAAGGTTTAAAAGAGTCGCTAATTTCTATTGATAGATCCGGTATGTGAGTAATCGATGTTCTGGTAGTGTAACAGGGGTGATCGACGGGACCGACCCCCCCGCATCCCCAAGGTAGTGATTTGTGGTTCTAACTCACCTCTAGCTTCAAGCCAATATCTCGCAACTCCACGGTACTTCGCTGCCCCCAACGAATCCCCAGGTTGTCAGGGTCCAAGGCCTCGGTATCAACGAGCCCAAGGCGGGACAAGGCATATTTGAGCAGTCGCTTTTGAAAAAATGATGGTAAGAAGTACGCCATTTTTGAGAGCGCAAGGTCGCTCAGTTATGCATGGGGGGGTATCATGGAGCAAGAAACATTATAAGCGAAAGATGAAGTCCCCTTGAGGGAGTTGCAAAGTAGAGAGGTTAATGACGTGCGGAGTGGGAGTGGGCAGCTGATAAAGGCGATAAGTGATCGACCCAGTCAGGCGGCTCCACAACTTCAATAGTACGTGTAAACAAGATAATGGTTCCAACTGTCGGATTCTTGGGCCTTTTTGCCCCGCTCACTGATTAACTTTTTAAAATCTTCCAATCCCGGTCAACTTGGGAATCTTCTTTCAATGCACCTTCGAGGGGCGACTATGCGTGCTTGTGTGCTTGTGTGCCTTGGTGCCTGACCAGTAATCTTCTGACTAAGTCATGCCTTAGGCATCTAGGCCAGGTACCCCGGATTCTCTACGCTGATATGGCAATTCCCATCACGTGATTTGTAATACAGTCACGTGATACATTATCAGGCTGCACCGTAACAGGGCAATGCCCCCTTTTTGAATCAGAGAGGCGTCCTCTCGAGCAGGTCAAATCAGAAAAAGGGAGGACAAGGGTAGAAGCGTTTGTGGGAAAGTAAAGACGTTAAAGGGAAAATTAAAATTTCAAACAAGCCCCTCCATTAAAGAAAAAAAAATAGACCCCCAACTTCCAAGCGCCACGTCGTTATCATACTGCGACGCTAAGCTCCACTTTCCGCCAGCTTGGTTTGCTGTGTTCACTGCCAGAAAATTTGACGAGTCTGCAATAACCTTCGGGCCTGTTTTCTTTTGCATGAAAGTGATCTGCAAACTGCAGACTAAGTATTGAATGATAGCGGCACCACGAGCTATTAGGGGAGTATTAGATCGTCGCCTTGCCAAATGACAGTCAGTGCATGCGTCGGAAAACTTCTTTAACACATCCTGGTATCTGCTGCCATAGCCGAGCGACTGCTGACCATTTCAATGAACTGGTATCAAAGAAGGTAGATTACTGGATAAAATAGTAAGTAGGAGACTAGGTAGGAGACTAAGTAGAAGAATAAGTAGGAGTCCAAGTAGGAGATATAGTAGGGGATATAACATTCGAATATAATACCTAAGTACCAGGCGCTACGCTAAAAGTTTCTGTCCTTATGGCCGCTACTCGCCCCTGTATGCCTGGTGAATAAGCTTCTTTTCACTCGCTTTTAAACCTTCTCTTCTTTTCACCCTCATCTATATTACTTTTTTTCACCTTTCGATTCTTTTTTATTTAAATGGAAAGCACACCACTGACAAACGCCGAAATGGGGCGCCTGTCGCTAAGCGACGACGCACTGGTGACTGGACTGGCGAATTTAGCAAGCCCATTGATGCAACTTTCTGGCCTGTACCAAGGCTCGCAACGGGCTATATGAGCTGTCTGCGATACCTCGCACCCCAACATCTACTATAGATGATACGGAAAACACGATGCAAACCCCCAGTGTCAAATGCCTCGACTACAAAATACTTGCTTGAATTTATGCCGAATGTGGGTTGAGACAAACGATCATCACAACGCACAACCATCCATAGATATCATTTTTATGTCATCGTCGCAATACGCATTACCCTCCGACATTTTGAGCAGATTGAAGACATTCATTCGAGAGAATGGAATGAAATATATCCTCTTCATGAGTGAATGTGACGGCTTCTTGACCATTCCAAATCACATCTGAGAGGTGTTAGACTGTGTTGCAGGTCTCGAATGGACGTTCGTCGTGTGCCAAGGAGATTTGATGGTGGATATCAACGCGGAGGCTCTCCGAATATCATGGCGATCAGCGAGAGACCCTCTCACGAGCCTTTCGGGGGCAGAGAAATGGTATCACAATTCAATTTTGAAAATCAATAAGGAGAAGGCCAAATGCTCTGCTGCAGGAATTTCTATGAGGACATTCACACAACGCCGTAATGTCTTTCCACGTAGCGCTGGCTCGGCTCAAGAATTAAAATACTCGCTGCTTGAGACGCGCTTTCAGGACCTTGAGGCAAAGTACAGGCAACTTTGTGATGAAAAGGAACGTGTTGGCATGCTCTGTGCAACTCAACGTGAAACGATTGAAGGACTCAGTGCCGAAGCTGCAACACAGCATGAAACGATTGCAAGACTCAATGCTGAAATTACAGAACAACGTGAGGTTATTGAAGGGCTTCTACAATCTCATTCTTCCTATACGCGTTGCGTTCAGAAACACCGCAGTGGGGAGTTGTGAGAGAGCTTCTGCCCCCGAGCCACTTGATCTGGTAAGTCATTACTATTCCTATATTTTGTTACATAGGTACTAATTGATCTATAGGAATATGTAACTGCGGAGCTCCTCAGCGTTTCATTGCCCTGTCTTGACTACTATGTATAACCTTATCCACACGATATAATAACTATCAGTATGAACTTAATATACTTGATACTATATGATAAATCGCACGATTATTTTGATTTTTCCAACAGAATATATGTGGCGTGATATATGAAGTTGCTTCAAAGATAATATTTTGTAGTTTCTGCTTGTCACATATGGCCATGCACGCTTCTTGTCATCCAGGTGGAAGTGACACACTCAAGATCACTGAAATAATCTAAGAAACGCAAGCGTTGCTGATACTCGCACTGGTATTAGAAAAGCGGTCGTGCGATGGGAACGGCGATTATTCCGATCGTAATCTGAATTGCTCGGTAATTGCCAGGGGTCCCGATGTCCATTTCCGCGTTCACGATGCAAATGTCGCTCCTCGCGTCATGACGGCCCTGAGGATTTCTAAGGAAGAATGTACAATAATTGATTTCAATTAAGATTATATAAAGCTAGTTATACATGCGTAACATAAGTCTTGAATTGCGGCATGATTAGCAACTGATATTGCAGGTTTCAAGTTTCTTGAAAACGTAGATCTCTTTCCAGATCCGCTGCCGAGTAAAACCATATTTGATGTGGTATACAAGACGCAATGTCTTCAAAACTGCTCGGCGGGGTCCAGAAACTCGGATCAGGTTTATCCGTTGGGAGGGCCTCGCTCGATTCGCCAGCCCGGTCATTAGTGCGTCGAGCGATGGGGATACACTTCACGCCGGCTCGCTCACATGCGCGGCATGGTCTCTGTCTATCGCATCGCCTTTTCCTCAAGTGACAGTAATTGCAGGCATGAATACGTGGTAGCTTCTTACACTTGGTGTTCAGAGGCTCATTTGATTCGTTGTGTAGATGATTCGTGTCTTGCAAATTGAATAGACGCGTTGCGTTACAAAGGCATCACGACATGGTACCTCTGGTGTCTGAGGCACAAGGTCTTCAAAACTGCTCGGCAAGGTCCAGAAGCTTGGATCAATTGCATCCGTCGGTAGGGCCTCACTAGGCTCGCGAGTCAAGTCAACAGCGCGTCGTTGCTTAGCGATAGACGCCCCATTTCGGTATTTATCAATTTTAGTGGTGATACACTCCACGCCATCTCGTTCACATTCGTGGCATGGCCGTCTTGCATCACACCGTATACACTTCGAACGACAGTTATTGCAGGCAATACCTAGCCGCTTACGCTTAAGTTTTGGACACACAGTTGGTTCGTCCATGGTCCAATTGTTCGAAAGTTCGTTATACAGAGGGGCAATGTGTTGCAAAGGAAAAGGCAGCGTTGTTTCGAACAGATCTGGCTTTGCAAATAGAAAAGACTGCGTGGTGTCGAACAGATTTGGCTTTGCAAGTAGGAAAGGCAGCGTTGTGTCGAAAGAGAAGAACGATCTTGAGAATGGATCCGGCTTTGCAAATAAGAAAGGCCGCATTGCGTCGAAAGAAAAAACGATCCTGAGATCAGATCCGGCCTTGCAAAGGGAAAGGCAGCGTTTTATCACAAGGAAAGAATGAGTCGAAGATCAGATCTGGATTCTTCGAAACCAGTAGTAAGAACATGTAGAAAGAAACGCGAATGGTGGACCGGAATCTGAGTATACTAGACACAAAAATGCTTTGCGTCGAAAGGACGAGAAAAGGAAAGGTTGAGAGAAAAGAAAGTAATAGAGGGGAGGGTGAAAAGAAGAGAGGGTTTGACAGCGAGTGAGGTGAAGCTTGAATAGTTTTGCCAGGCAGTAGCAACACGTCGCAATGGTATGATATGTGACAATTGATAACACATACATCATAAATAATGTATCTGATATGATACTGAGTTTTTGCTTTCTATGCATCGATCAAATCTGGATGATTGTCACTGACTTCCTTGCAGTACTCTATTTATACTACGCTGGACCTATGCCTTTACGCCGTAGTAAACGTAGTGTGTGAAGAGATATTATAAGTACTCAATGATTTAATCACAGATAGTAGCACTATTAGTATACCATAGATATCACTTTTCTCGAGTATCCCAAAATCGATATAATGGTCACATGGATGTATACTATGGTGATTACCTCGATGATCTCCTTTAAAACGGTTACGCGCTAGTCAAAGGTGTCGTAGCCCGCAAAAGAGCCCTAAAATATGCTAGCGATATCTATTGGTGGCTTGAAGATTTGTCTGTTCCCATTACAACCATTACTTCCAAATATGCGTAATTTGATTTGTAACGGTGAATATGATATTTACCTCGGCTTTGACCGGAACGACCTTCGGCTGGGCAGGAGCGAACCGAGAATGTCTTAAGTGGGGCGATTTACTGTCTCGGGACCACATAAGGAGTATAGTATCTGAACCTTGAAAGTTGTATTATTTATATCATTGTCCCCAAAGGTAGTAACCCTCTTATTGGATATCATCGGTCTTTTTCGCAAACATGTCAGTCAAATTCAATGTCGAGGTTCCGTTGGAGGAGTTGAAGGAGCCCGACACCAATCACGGAGGATACCAACCATTGAATCCACGCAGTGAAGTCCTTTCTAAAGGTACTTCTACTGCCCCAGGGAGACGCATATTGTCTTGTGATATCCTCGTTGAACATGATGTTTCAATCACTGTGCGCGATGGTTGCAAATTATATGCCGACATCTATCGACCCTCCAATGCTCCACCACGGTCAACTCCGGCTATCCTCTGTTGGAGTCCTTTCGGGAAAAAGTTCAATGGCATTGATTCTCTTAAACTGATGACACCCTGGAATCTCGGTATTCCAGATGGGACACTCAGTGGATTGGAGAAGTTCGAAGCTCCCGACCCGGCGCAATTTGTCGATCGCGGATACGCCATCATCAACGTGGATTCTCGGGGTGCATTCGATTCAGAAGGTCAAATGGCCATTATGGGAACTCAAGAAGCGCAAGATGGATACGACGTGATTGAGTGGCTTGCTCAACAACCATGGTGCAATGGCAATGTTGGGATGGCTGGTAACTCACACCTTGCCATCGTGCAGTGGTTCATTGCTGCCCTGCAACCCCCATCTTTGAAAGCCATTGCGCCATGGGAAGGATGTGGAGATCTTTATCGGGAGCAGTTTGCCCGAGGAGGTATCTACGGAGGAGATCTGTTTGACCACCTTATCGTCAAATATATTCTGCGCGGTCGCAATGGAATCGAGAGCTTCCGAAAGATGTTTCAGCAACACCCTCTCGCAAACGACTGGTGGAACGACAAGCGACCTGACATGACGAAGATCAACATCCCTACCTACATTACCGGAACATGGACCAACACTATGCACGGTATGGGAGCGATCCGAGGCTGGATGGATGTTGATACACCTCACAAATGGCTTCGGTGGCACCCATACCAAGAGTGGTATGATATTTATGCGAACCAGGAAGGCCAAGAGGAGCTACTCTCTTTCTTCGACCACTATCTGAAGGACATTGACAATGACTGGGAGTCGACTCCGAAAGTGCGAATGGCCATTTTGAAATATGGAGAGAATCAGCCTTTGGAAAATGTGATCGAAGAGGATTTCCCCATTCCTCGCACAGTTTACCGAAAGGCATATCTCAATGTGGATGGGGGGTTGACTTTGGACACAGCTCCATCAAAGACAGGTCAAATCTCATACAATTCCGAAGACCCGACAGACATGGCGAAATTCACGTACACATTCCTCGAGCGGACACAGCTTGTCGGTCTTCCAAAAGCAGTGCTTTACATGCGCTGTGAAGATCTGGATGATATGGACGTATTTATCGTCTTGAGTAAATTGTCTGCATCTGGAGAGCAACTCCTCAACCTTAACATTCCCTGGACCAATCTTCCTGTCTCCAAAATATCCCATATTCCGGAAAAGGAGCGCACGGAGGTCATTCTCTACCAGGGGCCGACTGGGATTCTCCGGGCCTCTAACCGAGAAATCGATCCATCACGCTCCATGCATCCAAATTGGCCATTCTACACGCATGAAAAAGAACAGAAGGTCCAACCGGGATCGGTGGTGCAATTGGAGATTGGAATATGGGGAATGGGAGTAGAATACGAGGCGGGTGAGAGTCTGCAGCTGTGCATCAGCGGTCATTATCAAGGAATATCCAACTTCGGCACTAACGAGCATGTTCATAATCGGGGAAAACACTGGGTGCATGTGGGTGGAGAGTATGACAGTCACCTAATTCTTCCCTGGATTTAATCACACTCTCGCATCCTACATAGGAAAGGCCTTATTTTTTTTCTTCTTGGTGATCGTAAGCCTTCTCTGTTTTATTCAACCCGAATAGTAAAAAAGTGGTCCGTAGATTGTCCAGACCTCTACTAATCGGATACTGTACTCGTGCTTTTTTGTGGCTGACGGACCAGTTCTTGGAAAGTGGGTCATCCTTTCAGTTGCGTACCTACTACTTAGAGTATCCATAATTGCACCTACTAGAGTATCCACCGAGATAGATTCCGCGAAGCTAGAGCATTCTAGCAAGACACAGTTCTAGCTAGTAATTTAGTAGCGATAGATTCTATACCTGAGCAACTGACATCTTCGGCGGAATCACGATATTTCGCTGGAGAACTCGAAGTTGCTTGTTTGATATGGAGAGGAAGGAAGCTGCGTCATTTGCATTTGGTTGATAAGGCTCCTGAAGTCGTAATCTATACGGATCACGCGTCTACAACTGGCATAGCATCACATGCGCATCTAGGTTCTTCGGCTACCGATAGGTCGAATCATCGACTTGTAAGGTGCTGCCTATTTCTGGAGTCCTCATTCACTGCATTGCATAAAGTATTCAAGCTTTTCTCTCTCGCTATTCAATCTTCTCTTTTTATCCCCCTTCTCTTCACTATGGCTCAACCACTCAAGGAGAAGGAGCAAGGTGGTCTGAGAATTCTTCCGGACAGTCAGAGTGAAAGACTCCATGTCTTCGAAGCCATCAAACAGCTGCTGTGGCACTGCAAGAAGCTAGAAGATGACGATGCTATCGATGATATGAAGAATGCTACACGTTTGAAGCAAATGAAATACGATGAAATGGTCAAGGACTTCATGGTGAAACTGCCCCCTGACGGACAACTCGACGACCTCGCGCTTTTTGTCACTCGCAAACTCATGAGTGCCCGGAAATGGAGAGAGATGTATCCCATCGTCATCGATCCTAACCACAACATCAAAAGAAAAGCGTATACCTTGTGGCAAAACAGTCGTTATATTGGCATTCGGAATCAACTGGATTGCCTGTATCGGAGATTACATGTTGTTAGGTCACCAGTTTCGAGGACAGTTTCCCTACCTTTTTGATTCTGAGCGGCATACAGGCGATCGCGGGCGAACATCAACTTTGGCAGACTAACCCTACCTGTTGACGCGAAGATCGACATGGGTAAAACCATGATAACAGAGGATGTCATTTTGCTTGACGGCAGAGTTCAAAAGCGTCCAGAGCTGGACGTCCGTCATTATGAAAGAGTACGCCACCCGGAGCATCTTTGAGTTTTCTCATTGGATTGTTGTGCTGCAGGCTGTGGGATCTCGCGATTGTTTCATCCACAATATCGATGAATTGCTAGCACTTCGTGTCACAATGTAAGGTCCAGCTAAACATCAGTTTTCAACCCGCGTCACTCCACCATTGATGTATGACTGTCTGCTAATGGGAATTATGAGGAAGGAAGCGTGGGATGACTTACGTTGTACCCCTTGGCAGGAGAAGGTGATGGACTAACTTCCCACGTTACCTCGATGTCTTCCTGCAAGAGCCCCTCTTATCGACATGCCGGTAGGCATGAGCTACATTGGGATTCAGTTGAATATGCAGAAGTGCATAGACGACAACGCCGCCCAAGATTCCCTCTCCAACCTCAGCTTTCCACTCAGTGGTCGACTGATCCTCGCAACAGTAAGACATCATCCGTAACACCCACTGCAATTTTATATACGCGGCACAGTCTCACATCAATGCACGGGATTTCATCTCAGTACTGTTCTCTGAGCTAATGGTTCCGGCAAATAGGAAGGATATTCTATCAAGAATAGATTAATCTCTTGATTAAAGTAGACAAATGGCGCTGCTGCATGGGCATTCACTATGTAGTTAATACATAAGATGACACCAGTGCCGAATACTCCCAAGGCATCTACTTTGCTATATATCGTTGAAATGCCGATTGCCCTGTCAGTCATGAATAATCCATCGATAAGCCAACATCCGTATCTTTGGTCCAATGAAAAACACCGGGATGGCGATGAGTGCCAAAACAGCACAAATAACCGACTCCACAATCATTGTACCATCATACCCAAGAGTTGTGATAGCCGGCAAAGTAGCATAACTCAGTCCAAAGGAGATGAATCCACGGCCTGCACAGACGACAACCAAGTATTGCGCTGCGCGCTCCGGGAAACTATCCACGGCATATGTTATACCCACAATGTTAGCTCCCAAAAAAGCGAAGAAGCTGGCATTGTAGCCAACAATTACGGCGCCGACGTTCCATTGAGTTGGGTGAGACCCCGCCTGTCCGTAAATAATACCGCAGATCACACCAACAATAGCCGGAATCGCCATCATGAAGAGTCGATACTCTGGTTTGTAGTTGCCATTGTTCCGCCGGCTGAGAGAGCGGATGATCAAATCACCTCCGTAGCCAAGGAGGGGGAGAAAGATGAGACAGCAAACAATCTGCCCCGCTTGGACATATCCGAGAGATGTGAAGGCGAAGCTGTAAGGTGGAGCCATCAAAATACTTGAGAATGTCGATGATTGGAAAACATAAACTCCAAGATTTGCGCCGTTGAGAAGTAAGAGCCAGAAGATTGTTGGAATACAGAATCCCTGGAGAATTTGCTTGTAAAAAACAGCAACATCCTGCAGGCGTGGCTTCAGAACGAAAGGCTTCAGGTCATCTTTCCAGCGACGAGGCCCATATTGCCCAATATCAAGGACAGTCCCGTGCGCACTGACTATGGCATTCTCCATGGCATCAATCACCTTTGGATCAAGGACAGAATGTCCTCGGACTGCTTCTTCTGGACGCTCAAAGCGGGACTCTGATACAAAGATGACGGAGAAAACAAAAACAACGGCGTTCATAATGGTGAAGAATCCATACCACCATCTCCAGCCCCAGGCTGAAACCATATATGTGGAGACCACAAAGAACATGCCGGCGGCGATGTTTTGAATGAAGATAAACCATGCAAGCTTGTGACCACGTTCATGAAGGAAATAGATTTCCTGGATAATCGTGGGAGACAGAGCCTCACTTTGCCCAGCCGCAAGAGACATGATGTTGCGACCTGCGATGTGACTTCCTAAGCTCTGCGAGCACTGGCACCAGATTCCAGCTCCGATAAGGAGAAGTATGGACCCGAGGAAGACGGGCCTACGACCCGCTGAGTATGCCCATGGCATGGCAATCAAGTTGCCAAGACCCATGAAGAGAGTTGGATAGGTCATCAGGTCATTGGCCTTGGCTTCTTGTCCTGGGTAGCTTTGTTGGACCACAGAGAAAATGGGACCCATTCCAGAAGCCAAACAAACAGCTGTGCAACTGTATGCTGAGACGAGAATTAGTAGAGCCCATTTTCGCCATGGGGGAAGGTTCAAAGGATCTAGTAACATAATTCGTGTTAGAAGGTGGAAAATAATGTGGCAATGAGAACATACCCTTGGGGTCAGCAGATGGGGTCGGTATGAGCACCACCGCATTATCTCTCAGCAGCTTGACTTGTCTAGCATCATTGCCATCATCAAGGTCTTGCGCTATCTCGAGGTGACTCACGTCCGTCTTGTCCATGTCTAAGTCGTATTGTTGAAAAGGAAGTAGACTGGAGGGAACCGATCCATAGGATGAAAGTTCCCACCTTACAGGCAATCTCAACTTTTATATCTCAAAGCTCATTCGCTTGGTTGGGATTTTCAATGCCTCCCAAGGTTAGCCTGACTCTACCCCATGTTCTCTCCACTTACCGAGCTGCGGGAGCGAATAAGAGTTCGGGTTAACAACGCGGTTAACAACGCTAATAACGCCACCAAAACTAGAAAAGAAGACTAGCCAGCCGAATAAAATAAGCCGAACCGAATAGAATAAGCCGAGCTGAATAGAAAAGTCTCTCCAATGTAAAGAGATGTTATAAAAACCAATGGTCTGATCAGAGTAGATGATAGCACCATTGGTATACCACAGATATCACTTCTCTCGAGTATCCCAAAATCGATACAATGGCCTCTACAACTACTAGTACAACTAGTGCTACTACCCGCCTGACAGCTCCATCTGGAAGACTGTTCTCGCAGGGAACTGATGTGCGTTATGGTGATTTTCGCGATGACCTCCTTCAAAACGGTTACGCGGTAGTCAAAGGTGCCGTAGCCCGCGAACGAGCCCTGAAATATGCCAGTGATATATATCAGTGGCTGGAAGATTTGTATGTCCCTATTGAAACCCTTATTCCAAATATGCGCAACTTGATCTCTAAAGCTGAATACGATAGCAACCTCGGCTTTGACCGGAACGACCGCTCAACCATTCACAAAGACCACCTCCCAGACATCACAGAAAAAGGCATGGTTCTTGGCTATGCCATCTCGCATGAATCATTCGCCTGGGGCGTACGCCAAGAGCCCGCCGTGATCGAAGCATTCGAGAAGGTGTACGACACTGAAGATCTGATTGTTTCCTTTGACTCGGTCAATATCGGCTTCCCCAATCGGAAGGATATCGAGCCCAACACGCCATGGCCGCACCAGGACCAGGATCCCGAGAAACCTGGATTCCGCTGTCTGCAGGGTCTTGTCAATTTACTTCCAAATGGACCAAAGGATGGGGGCTTGATGGTTTGCAAGGGTGCTCACTTGCTGAGTGAAGAGTTTCACGCCAATTTCAAAGAAGAGGAGAGAATTTGGTCTTGGTAAGCGGAATTCATACTTGCAACTTAGTTATCAGCGAAGGGTGACTAATTTCCATCAACACAGGACTAAGGAGTGGTATGGATTTACTGCAGCTGGACAGGCCTGGTTGAAGGAGAAGGGTTGCGAGTGGATTAAGGTCGAAGCCGAACCTGGCGACCTGCTTCTTTGTAAGACTCTGTTCAACGAAGCTCCCTGTGGGTAAGAACTAACCGGCTTAGGGGACTCGCGGACACCCCACTACAATGTGTCCTCGGAGACGGATCAGGATCGATTCTGTATTTACACATGCTTCATGCCTGTCGTAGATGCAACAAAGGAGCAACTCGAGACCAAGAAGAAGGCATTTGAAGGTATTTTTTTTTGACGCGAAACAATCGAGGAATCTTTACTAACTCTTCTTAGAAACCAAAATGACCACCCACTGGCCAAACGCGATGCACGTAGTCGAACTGCCTGTGTATAGAAATGGCGAGCCGGACCCTTACCAACGCTCGAAGCCCCGCAGTCCAGTCCAGCTGTCTGAGCGAGGCTTCAAGCTGACAGGTATTCCTTATCTTGAGCAGATGGCTTGAGATTCCCTGGTGTCTGTATTTTGAAGTGTAAAAGTCTTTCGACTTTTTGATTTAGTCAATATTATAGTAACAAATATCAACAACGTCACTCGCTATGATCAAATAAATGACTCAAATCGTTCCAGTCCCAGCCAGCCCAGTCAAGGGATGTTGGGCCCCAGGAAAAACCCATCGGTGGGATTGAAGGATCCCGACTAGTCGAATATGATTCGCCCATGAATGCAGCCGTAGAACTTGCACTTGCTTCTTCGCGTAATTCTGGTGCTCTTCCTTCCAGACATGCCAAGATGTGTTGGTCCAAGCCGTTTAGAATCTCATCAATATTGCACGCAGTACCATGTCTGTAGTACGCTTGTTTGGTAAGCTGCATAGCAGCTTTCATCATCTACGCACGATGCAATCACGTTAGCACTGACATTCAGTGTAGAGGATGATACTCACCTCGTAGTCAGAGCGAATTAGTAACGATTTCCGTTCGCAGATGATATGAACAGCAATCGTGTATACTGCAGCCAGTGGCGATGCAAAGGTTGTCAGGTAATTCGGTACGCCCGAGTCAACAAGTGTGACCCAAAGCTTCACCATATCCCGAGCAGCTTCGATGGCCATAGTTGGACCATTAAGAAGCTGCTGCTTCCATGGCTTACCTGCTGCAAATCTGTTGACTACTTCGTGTAGTTCCTCTCTCGTGATGATCAGTGTACTTCGGCTCAAAAGAATCATGCTGTTCGGAGTTATGTCAGTGATGTGTATCGCAGATGACGCCAAACATAAATTTAGAAGTGGGAATTGCTCCACATTACAACCCCTAAAACTTGAAATCGTACTCTAGGCAGGAGACTGGGTGGGAGACTGGGTGGGAGACTGGGTGGGAGACTGGGTGGGAGACTGGGTGGGAGACTGGGTGGGAGACTAGGTAGGAGACTGGGTGGGACACTGGGTGGAAAATTGGGTGGGAAATTGCGTAGGGCACTGGGTGGGATACTGGTTGAATGTTGATTAAAGACATGACTTACGCGGTGTAGTAGTAAAAGGAAAGAAATGCGACCTGTGAGTCACTTTGAAACTCCGACATCGGTGTTCCTCCAGGTCTAGGAGAGCCTCTATTTAGTGGAAAGTCGTAGGAGGTTAAAAGAGCAAATGGTGGCCGATCTTACCTGTATTTATTTGGAAGATTATTTTGCCAGTCCTCAAGAAGCAAGATCAATTCTCCCCCGGTTTGCAGTTTCTCCTCAATTGCCTCGTCCACTGACTGTGGCAGCCATTCTTCGCGCCGCCAAGCTCTAGCAGAACGTTCCTGGATTTCATGGAGAATGTTTGCCAGCCCAATAGACGCTCTTCGAAATTCTGAATCCCCGCTCTTTTCTGGGTTCATGAGCCTCGTCTGTGCTCCAGATAACCCGCGGTCCCAAATCATGGACGGTCGACCACTCTCAAACGCAAGAAACTTTTCGAAAACATACATGCACCACCATGTTTGGTCTGTGGTCTTCTGGTTTTCGGCGATTGGATTTTCTGCATCGAACCCCATATGGCATGTGTGATTAATTTCAATAGACTGGGCCATGGACACACCCATTGCAAGGACATCCCACGCCCAGACAAGCCTATCGCAACTGCGAAGGATGATCGCAAAAAGAAGGATCGCTTGAACAGACTCTGGGGAGCGAGTTGCGACAAGATGTCCAAGTAGTGAATTGCAGTATCCAATGTAGGATGATATACTCGCTCTGGACCCTTCTGATGCGGGCATAACCATCACCCCGGCCGTGATAATTAGATAAAGCAGTGCCTGATGAGAGGGCGTCGAATCCTCAAGTATGGGCGCGGACTCCTGCCATTGTGCCAAATTGCGGTTGTAAATTCCTTCCACTGTAGCCCTGTGAACAAAGGGAAACAAGCGATGAAGAGTTTCGAAATAGGAGTTAATCAAGTCACGCGTTTTCTCCGACGAAGGGAGATCGGGGGCGCAACGAGGAAGAAGAGTTGTGAATTGATTATTGATAATGGGAGAGACGGAAGTGATCTTCGTTGCTCCCAACCGATAAAATGCAAGGTCCAACCATTCTGTCGATAACTCAAGCATGCTATTGCCATCCAATCGGGGTATCATGGGCAATCTGCCTGTTATCCAACGCTCCCGACTCCAACATTGGGACCATAGCCGCGGGCGATCCTCTGCAGAAGTAACAGATAAAGAGTTGCAATCGGGGGAAATGGGCGTTATTTGCGTAGTCGTTGAAACGGGAGCACCAGTGCGTCGTCGCTGGGCGACAGGTGCCCCATCGCGGCGTTTATCGGTGGTGATGCACTCTATCCCAGCTAATTCACATGCGTGGCAAGGTTGCTTTTCATCACAGCGTGTTTTTTTCGAGCGACAGTAATTGCAGGCATACGACAGCCGCTTGCGCTTAGTGTTTTGAGGCTCAATTAATTCGTTCATCTGAGATATTTAGATTGGAAATGATTGAAAGAAAGAAAAAAACGAAGAGAAGAAGTTAAAAGTAGATAGTGGCTGCTGGATTGAGCCAGCGCCTCCAACAAGACTGGATTGCGAAGATATAGAACGATTCGCCTCGAGCTGAGCTGGTGCCTGTGTCCTTAAGACTGGGTAGGAAATTGGGTGAGTGTGAGATATGTTTATAGCCACTGGTAGAGAGAGAAGGAGCGTAGGCGGGCACACTAATGGCCGAATAGCCTGGGCAAGTTAGCCCGAGGCTATTGGTGGGCTGGGGTGGGGTGCATCACCACCGATAAACGCCAAGATGGGGCCTGTCGCCCAGCGACGACGCACTAGTGCTCCTATTTCCACACAAACTCAAATCACACCCAATACACCCGATTGCAAATCTCCATCTATTACTCCTGCACGGGATCATTCTCTGTGACAAAGTTACCTGTGGTTGACATATAACTCAACGGACCCTCCTGATTTAGATTGATTGACAATTTCGAGTCTCCCTTAAGCTACTTTCCTTCTACAAAGATTCGACTTAAGCGCATTAGATCACTCCGCGAAACCGCCTATTACCTTTATAATAAAGGGACCTAAGAGGGGTAAGACAGGTGATCTATTTCGTGTCTCTTCAATTCAGCCGCTTATCTAAAATGATGGCGTTACCATTGACTGATTTGACGGGAATCTCATTGATCGAAGCCTAACATCAGATTCATATTTTGCGTAGATAAAATCTCATGACCAGGAAAACAAAACAAACAGTCTATTTTTTTTTTAATCATCCTCATCAAACTCCGCAAACTCCATTACCACCCATTCACAGAATTTCTCAAATTCAGAGTGCCATTCTCGCAAGCGAGCAGCCTTAATTCCCTCGCCCAAAATTCCCTCTTCAACCTCAGCCTTCCACTCAGTGGTCGACTGATCCTCGTAGCAACTCCACCGGATCGAGTTCTGTACCATCATCGCAAGTCCCGCAAGATCAACGTTTTGAAGACCTTGCATGACCTGCCAGAAATCATGCGTCAGTCCGTTCTTTCCATGGCCAAGAATAGCTGGATCGTCATTGCAGAGTGACACAGGGACACCCCTGGATAGCATGGCTGGCAAAGGATGAGACTTGATGGAGCTCGTAAGTCGGAGGATCTCATTGGATATGGGGCAACATTCGACCAAGATTTTCTTCTCCTTGATCAAGTCGATGAGCAGCGGGTGTTTATACAGGGAGAATCCATGGCCGATTCTCCTGGTTCCCAAAAGGACTGCATCGAATAGGTTATGGTCTGTTTCAGTGCCGTCTCCCAGAGTCTCGCCGGCATGGAAAAAGAACGGGATGTCTTCTCCCTCTTCAGCACAGCGCTTCTTAAACCAGAACAGCACCGGTACAAAGTCCACAAGGGACCTACCGGTGTCTTCTTGTCCGACCAAATCATATCCACAAATCAAATCCGGGAAGGCCTGTTTCATGGCGATGCATTGCTTCATGTCTTCGACGATGTTGGCGTTGGGGAGCATCCGCAGACCGCACCAGATGATTCGCGCTTCGTAAAAATTCTTTCCTTCCTCGGATTCCTTGAACCGACCCAGCTCCTCCTCGAACACCCGAAGGAACTCTCCATTATCTGACTCGGGGTCATTGCTGCCTTCTTTCCGGTACAGGTTGCGGAACACGATGCGGAACTCGACATATCGAATTCCATCAATCGCAAGTTGCCCTAACATACGACGCAGGCAGGTCCGGAAAATCGGTTCATACATCAGGATAGAGTTGATTACCAAAAACGTTCGCTTGAAGATGTCCCAAATCGCATCGACACCATGGTGGTGCTGGTATGAGTGTTCTGGCATGATCATACATCGACTTTTTACCCAAGCTCGGAATCCCTCCTCTCCACCGTTAGGGAATGAAGACGCTGCGGTCTGGAGGGGAACGAGGGTTGAAGCTTCGTACTGCTCAGACCAAATGGCAGCCTGATCTGTTGCAGTTTGCGATGTAGATGAGAATTGGAATCCGAAAAGAGCCGTTTCGTAGTCTTTTGTGGTAATCAGCGGTGCTGGCGCGGAGATATGCATTCCTGGTGTTGAGAACGCCTGATCAACCAAGAAGTCGATGTCGAACATCGCATCCATGTGGGCGTGCAGAAGTGAACCCTTGGGCATCTTCTCCACGATTTTCCACAAGTTTGTCTTCTCCATGCGACCTTTGGCATGATGGAACATGACACCCGGGTAGAGAATCTCGTCCGACTGGTGGGCAGTGGCCTCGTCTAAACCTTGTGTCCATACCTCGTTCTGTTCCCGAGCTCGGATCTGAGAGACAATTTTGCACGCTCGTGCAGCAATAGGAGACAAGGTTTTCCGGAATGTGGCGTCTGGATGGGTTATTTAGCATGTCTTATCCCAGTGGTATCAATCTCATCATACCGTGACGCCGTTTCTGCTCCTCTAGGATAAGGGCATCGCGTCCCTTCAGGTACTTTTGAATGAATGGATCCTCAACCTGAGGGATTCCTTCCTCCAACTCCCACTTATCACTTTCCATGGTTTTAAAGTATAGGCAGGGGTTTAGTGGTGGTGTTTAGTACTGATGAAGATCTGGGTTGAAGAGGGGTAATCGACCCCACATCCGCTTTCGGGTGATTATAACCAATCCGCTGGGCATAATATAGGATAATTTGTATAATTAGGAACACTCCAATAAATCCGATAGATGTTAATCTCTTAAACTAAGTCAATTTTCCGATATCGGTAGATCACCCAATGAAGCTTTAAAGTCCTTGAGAGTCGTAACCCACGAGTGTACATATGCAGTGAATTTAACACATAATTTTAGGTAGCGGAACTGAATTATTCATTGACAGGTGCAATAAATACTGAAGACCTTAATCTTCCAATGTTTTCATTGCGCATGATTATGTATCTGACTAAACGTTGGAAAATGGTCGATCGGGCTAAATAGTGGGCCGTGTAGAACCATCGGAGATCTCAGCAAGCTCTTCTTTGTCTTCGAGATGGCCATATTAGTATATTAGATTCATAACACTCTAATTTCTACAAGTAAATCATCAAGAAGAGGTTCAATTCAGAAAAAGAAAGTTATGAAACTCTGTCACAAGAGTCACAGAAGATTTTTCTCCCATCGCTACTACCAGTGGAGTCCTGCAAGGTCTAGGCCAAATGGAATCTAAGGTAAGCTCAAAGCAAGTCCGCTTACAAGAGCCAATATTTGTATCCAAACTACAATATCATCATTCAAGCTATTGTGAACACCAAAAGGAAAAGTCAATGAAAATGAAACCAACATTTGAGCTCGAAGAAGCACTCAGTCAGTTAAGGTTGAAACTTCAGCCTCAGGCAACATGGTTGACATATAGTACTGCCCATTCTCACCGTTCTTGATCCAGTCCCAGGTCAATATGCAATCGAATCTACATGTGCCCATATCACTGTAGTTGTCATTTACTTAGATCTTGAGTGTTCTTGCATGCATTGAAACCTTGATACTCCGCACTTAACTCTACACTCCAAGCGTTGAGGAAAAATTGAAGCAGAACCTGTTGAGCACACGACCACAAAACCAAATTTTGGTGACCCACATGCCGTTAGGGTATCAGGGTCGCCAATCACTGGACCCTCCAAGTCTAAAGTGGCGAAGAAATGGGTCTATGGACCGAAAAAGTTAGGCTCGAAGCAATCTCATTTGTCAACGACTCCAATATGGTTACATGGCCCCTCTGAAGTGTGGCGCCGAGCCCGCAAAGTATGGCAAGATTAGGGGTACATCCCGATACTAACAAAAGACCAAGAAAGAATTTAAAATCCTATTAACTAAGTCCTATCGGTTCTTTTTATCAGTTCCCCGCACAGAAAGTCGGTTGGAGAAAAAAAAAAAGGGAAAAAACTAACTACTCCAATGGGAATTAAGCTTGTTTTCTGAAGATTGATCTTGATATCCGCCCAGATTCACCCAAGAAAAAGCTCTATCCTGCCATTCTGGTAACGCTGATCTTGCTATTACGGATTCCAAGCTCAATTGTGCTGGCAATTATTGCTTGCTCGATCAGCAAAGACGGAGTGGAATCTACGCCTAATATACAACAGAATCCCGGTCAAGCACCAATCTGACGAGGAGAAAAAAATTTCCGAGCATCCAATCCACCACTCTGCACCATGCCCAGCCGGTCTGAGGCCACGATTTCGGATATGACTACCCAGGTTTCTCACAGTGTTGACCCTGTGCTACAGACGGAGCACCAACACCACCACGCGCATCATCACCACACGGCCTTTGCCGAGCAAGGACACGAGGATGAGGTGGTTTACTCCAACGACGTATTCATGGAGAAAGGCATCGTGCCCGAGCCGAGCCCTTTGGATCACACTAGCAAAACCCAGCATTCAAGTGATGAGGAGGCGGGAGACTCGCAACCAGCGACGCGACCATGGCATCGGCGCATCACTAAACACTGGCGCCCGATTGCGCATGCCATTGTTTGGTTGTTGTTCACCGGGTGAGTAGACACTTATACCGTTTAGTACGATTGCCCTCCAGATACTTATGCTCGTGCTATAGCTGGTGGATCGCTAGCTTGGTTCTACATCGGCATGATAAGAACTGGATCATTCCTTTCCTGCTCTACCTCGCCATTACGCTGCGCATCATCTTCTTCTATGTTCCCATTTCCTTTTTGACGAAGCCTATGTACTTCATCTGGTCTCATACTGCGCGACGGGTTGTTAGTATCATCCCCGAGAAGCTAAGATTACCAGCAGGTGGCCTTGTAACCATCGCTACCATCTTAATCGGCTCTTTCGCATCCCCCACTACCGCGACAAACAACCGCGCAGATCGTGCCGTCAGCCTGTTTGGCTTGGCCGTCTTCCTGTTCATCCTATACCTCACCTCGAGGGACCGCAAGAAGATCGTTTGGCACACCGTGATCGTCGGTATGCTCGTTCAATTCTTAGTTGCACTCTTCGTCCTCCGCAGCGGAGCAGGCTATGACATCTTCAACTTCGTCGCTACTCTCGCACGTGAGCTTCTAAGCTTCGCCGCCGACGGAGTCGAGTTCCTGACTGCCGACGCTTTCTATGAAATGACCAGCCCTATCGAGCCCAGCACCTGGTTCCTCGTCAGCACCCTCCCGGCAATCATCTTCTTCGTGTCCGTCGTCCAGCTCTTCTACTACATCGGCGTCCTCCAATGGTTCGTCGTCAAGTTCGCCAAGTTCTTCTTCTGGAGCATGCGAGTCTCTGGTGCTGAGGCGGTCGTCGCCGCTGCATCCCCCTTCATCGGCCAGGGCGAGTCAGCTATGCTCATCCGTCCTTTCGTCCCCCATCTCACAATGGCCGAATTACACCAGGTCATGACCTCCGGCTTCGCTACCATCGCGGGTAGTGTCCTCATTGCCTACATCGCAATGGGCGTCAGCTCCCAAGCTCTCGTCTCCTCCTGTGTGATGAGTATCCCTGCCTCGCTGGCTTGCTCGAAGCTCCGCTGGCCCGAAGAGGAAGAGAGTCTGACTAGGGGTCAGGTCGTTGTGCCAGATAACGAGGAACACAAGGCTTCGAACGCGCTGCACGCGTTCGCAAACGGTGCCTGGCTGGGTCTTAAGATTGCCGCCATGATGGGCGCCACTCTTCTCTGTATCATCTCGCTCATCGGTCTCGCTAATGGCCTGCTTACCTGGTGGGGCCGCTACTTGAATATCGATAACCCACCTTTGACCCTCCAGCTGGTCCTCGGCTATATCTGCTACCCGGTTGCGTTCTTGCTCGGTGTCACCCGTGATAACGATGACCTGCTCAAGGTCGGTCAACTGATTGGCCTGAAAATTATCTCCGTATGTTTTGCCCCTCCATTTCCATACCAAACAGATATCCTAACTCTTGTTCTAGAACGAGTTCGTCGCTTACAAAGACCTCCAAAGTGAGGCTTACAGCAGCCTCTCTGAGCGCTCTCGTCTCATTGTTACCTATGCTCTTTGTGGATTCGCCAACATCGGCTCGCTGGGTAACCAAATTGGTGTCCTTTCGCAAATCTCGTCTGGGCGCAGTGGAGATATCTCACGTGTAGCTTTTAGTGCCATGGTCACCGGTGCTCTGAGTACCTTCACCAGTGCAGCTATCGCGGGTATGCTCATTACCAATGAGCAAGCGTACATTAGCTAGCCTTTGATTTGGTGATTATTATGTTTTACTTAGTCTAAATATTGTCTGAAAACGGTTCTAGGCTTATGATATGCCTTATGCATTTGATTGAATATGCTATTTGATATTATTTTTGATGGTTGCTCCAGGCTATTTTCTCAGGGACTGGTGGTCTCGGCTCTGAAGACCGGTCCATCGAAGATGTAGTGTTCACCTGGATTCAATTGCTCGTCCCATCCACGGACCCAAAATGGGTAGGAATTTAGACATGCCTTGTTATGACCTCAATGAATTCAACTCAAAGAATTCAGATTTGCATACTGTTGTCTTCGTTACAGGGTTATTGAAAGCTCACGGTCAGTTTAAAGCGTTATTACGCGGTCACTCATGGGAGGCAATGGACTAATCAGGTGACGATTAAACAAAAGCTTGCGACAAAGCCAGGGTCGCCTATACTTGAATGTGTAGAATAAGAATAAAAAGCTAGAATATGACCGAAACTCCGTTCCCAATGAACCAGGCCAATATGCATTCAGCCCATCTCCAGAGCCCATCCTCTTAGAGGGCAAGGGATGTCCGGTGGGTCGACCGCCAACGCGCAATCAAAATGTATGCTAGGCGGAAATCTACTCGTCGTCGAGGTCTCGGTGTCGCGCCAGGACATGACGCTTGAACTCTTCCTGGTCGGTGTCCCAGAGCTCGGCGGCTTGGGCATTCAGTGGACTCGCGCTGTTCGGATTGTTAGTACCACAAGTTGGAGTGTTTCGCTGAGCCGAGCTTACTTGTTAGGTTCGCCCAGGAGACTCTGCAGACTCAAGAGTACACTCTGTACATTGTAGACAGCACTCCACTTGTCCTTCAGAATATCCAAACAAATGCGGCCCGAGAAGTCGAAATTAGGGTGATAGATGGGGGTTTTGAAGAGAACGGTCGGAGGCGAGTAGGGGTAGTTATTAGGGAAAGCGAAGGAGAGCTTCAAGGTCAGGCCTTCGTAGGGAGTCTCGGTCGGGCCGGTGATGGTGGCGGTCCATGAGAGGAGGTTACCATCGGCATCGGGGAAGGCGGAGATACCGGGTGAGGGCGACAGCATGAGCTGCATCAACTCGGCCTGCAGGCTATAAAGAGAGAGCAGGTCAGCCGCGATACATGATTGGCTAGAAGGGGTCACTCTGCAGGGGAACGAACCGTTTGGTCACGCTCTGCGTGTCACCTCTCTGGGCGGAAGAATTCAGCTTGGAAGCTTCCAGCGCATCAGGCGCCGAATTCTGAGTATCTTCCATGGTGTAGTCCATGTTGAAATCTGGGAGATCTTTAAAAAACCGAGTGGTCGTGAAGAAAAAGTCCGCAGATTCCCGGGCCGTTTGGAATGTGAGTAACAGTAGCACGAGGGTTACTATCTGGAATGGCCGAAAACAGACTGACCCACCAACGTAGGAACGAAAAGGGATGAAAAGAGGAAGTGATAAGTTAATAAGTTGGTAAATGGTAACGTGGTGTCAACAAGAAAAGTGACAAAGAGAAGTTCCGACTCGTAACCCGGACGCCATTTTGTTTACGCTTGGCCCTGGCAACCGAGTTCCCCGCTTAAGGGGCTTACGAAAGACAAGTTCATACATTGAAGTTGAGTTCTATGTCATATTCACCATTTTGTATATAGTAATCTAGTCTGGATTTTAATATGATTTCGGATGAAAATGTTTGTATTGTATTCGAGGAGAATCATAATTCGAATGGAAAAGCGATTAAACCGATCGGAGAACAAGACTAGTGCGATCGAGAGGGGTTTCAGTGCGGGTCACGTAGATGCAATAGATCAATCAAATATAGTTAATGGAGAATTAGTTTCAAACTCAATAACTATGCATTTCTGGCAATCTGTATACTAGGATCTTAATGAAAGATCCCTATCGTCATCATCTGTTCAATCCAACCTATTTCTACCTTTCTGATCCAACGGTCCATGTCTAGGCAGATCAACAAACTTCCCGAACAGGTTTAAGTGGTGTGGCTCCGCGTCCGCGTCCCACTTTTGCGCGTTTCACGGCCCTTGCTTGCCACTCCCAACCTCGTCTCAGCGCAATGAAATAGTCCCTTTGGTCTGAATTACAATCATTTGGTTCTGTATTCAGGGCCCAGGATGCAGCATTCACAGTTGGCCCCATTGCCAAACGACGTGCCCTTCCGCATTGTCTCCAAGACAATCGGACAGGGTGCCTATGCCTGGTGAGTCAAGTTTATCATCCAAAGTCTACGTATGACCAAATTTGACCTGAATCCTTATGTAGCATCAAAAAAGCCTGCCCCCTGGACTCGGACAACCCGGTCTTCGCGGTCAAATACATCCACAAAGAATACGCGGCGAGACACGGCAAGATCAGCGCGCGACAGCTGGCCCTGGAAGTGTCTGTGCACAAGCATGTGACGGGGCACCCCAGTATCATAAGCTTTTACCAGACTGGAGAGGATTCCGTTTGGCGATGGATCGCCATGGAATTGGCGGAAGGGGGTGATCTTTTCGACAAGATTGAGGCCGATGAAGGTGTGGGAGAGGATATCGCACATGTCTACTTCTCCCAACTTGTGAGTGCGGTTAGCTTCATGCATTCAAAGGGAGTTGGCCATCGCGATATCAAACCTGAGAATATGCTACTCACTTCAGACGGAAACTTGAAAATCGCGGATTTTGGCCTGGCGGCGCTGTTCGAATACAAGGGATCCCGCAAGTTGTCTTCCACCTTTTGCGGTAGTCCACCATACATCGCACCGGAGGTAATCACTTGCAGCACGCGAGGACAGATCAAGGGATCAGGATACCACCCTGACATAGTGGATATTTGGTCTTGCGGTATTGTCCTCTTTGTCCTCCTAGCGGGGAATACTCCGTGGGACAGCCCAACCGACGATAGTTACGAATTTCACGAATATCTGGCTACAAATGCACGCACAACGGATGAGCTATGGCAGAAACTACCTCCTGCGACTTTATCTTTGCTGAGAGGCATGTTGACTGTGGATCCCAAAAATCGATTCTCGCTGGAGGATGTACGAAGACATCCGTGGTATACCCGGGCCAACAAATTCCTGTCGCCTGATGGCAAGCTTAGAGATCCAATCAACTTGGCAACCTCAATGTTTGAGTCTCTGCACATCGACTTCAGCCAGGATCCACTTTCTCGGAAACGCAAGGGTGCCAGTCGAAGCCTTGATGTCATGGACATGGACATGGATATTGGTGGTGGTGGTGATGCTGGATTCTCTTCAACGCAGCCTGAAATGCCAGGCGGTGGCATGGTGGTGGACTGGGATGCTCCTCATTTGGCTTCCGGAGTTTTCTCATCTACCCAGCCGGCTGGAAAGCCATTTAACACCCAAGAGGCAGCCATGGCCAATCATCTTGAAGATGAGCCGTCAATGTCTCAGTTCTCCCAGCAACCTTCTGTGCCACTAAGCCGCACTCAGAACGCTCAGAAATTTCAAGACATCATCCCGTCCCGCTCAATGAACCGCTTCTATTCAGCCTGGGAGCTCAAGCTTCTGGTCCCCTTGATTTGTGAGGCTCTTCATAGACTCGGGGTCCCGGTTCCTACTGTTCCTGCCGTGAGTAGTGGAGACACCTCTGCGATGATTCGTGTCATTACAAAGGATGGCCGATTATGTCAACTCCAGGGTAAGGTTCTCTTCGAGTGTGTGTCCGAGGGCATCTTCGAAGTCGAATTTGTGAAGGTCAAGGGTGATCCACTTGAGTGGCGCCGATTCTTCAAGAAAGTGACCATTCTTTGCAAGGATGCGGTGTTCAAGCCTGATGAATGATTCCACTTATGTGACATCACTTCAACTTATGTTACCTGCTTTTTTTAATCGCTTACGATCACTCACGACTTAGTGGGGAAGGGTATCTAGGGTTTGGTAGGCGTCCGTGGGATATCTAACCCCTCCTCACAACCAAGGGTTTACTATTTAGGTACCTGAGGATGCCTCATCAATGTTTTATGTATTGTTTAATGTATATAATTTCTATTCTCTGCATTGGTTTGCTGTAGAGAAAACGCCCAATCAATTTGCTTATTTACTCCCCGGGAATACCTACTAGGTACTACCGGGGAACCGCTTTCTACAGAGCTGAATGATTGAATCCCCTTTCAATCTCACATCAATATTCATCCACTTTTGTGACTTTGTCCTACATCAGGAAATCGTATACTATAAATTCGACCAACCATTTTCTGCTTTCACTTTATTCTCTCTACTTTCTTTTGTCTTTGTCCTGCCATGCTCATCGCCACGTGACAGCTTCTGCAGATCGCGGGGAAGAGCGATTGGAACTTTGCAGAAACATAATAGGCCCCGCTCAATATTCCTCCTTCTTCTCCTTTGCCCCCGATGCTGCAACTTCCCAGGCCTCCCTCATGGACAAGCTGCCGGTAGAGATCCTAACCAAAGTCATCGACCGTAAGCGCCGCCGAAACTCCCCCGAATTCTTCCCCGCACCCACTATGCAGAAAAAAGAAAAGAGAAAAAAACGCCCGCTGATAACTTCCACCATAATCAGTCCTCACCCCGAAAGAGAAGGTGCAGCTGCAATCTGTCTCCAAAAAGTTCTTCGACCTTGCCCGCGATAATAACTTGTGGAAGCTGCACTGCTATGAGCAATCATGGGCTGCCTTGCAATCTTCCCGTCCGGCGGGCCGAACCTCGGAGAGCCTCCTCACACATTCGACGGCCTCTTTGAGTACTTTGGGACAAACCTCGCTGCGCGAACTAATTCAACCACCTCCACCGCAGTTAGACGAGGCTGTCCCGAACGACCCTCGAGGGTTGTCGTTGAGTGAGAGAGCAAGGGCGGCATCTGAATGGGAGTCTTCGATTGAAGGTGAACATGTCGATTGGTACTCGGAGTATATTGCCCGCCATGGGCCCATGTCTTTGTCCTGGGTACAACAGCCAATGATTCAAAATGGAGCAGGCCGAAAGCGTACACCACATGAAGTCAAGGGTATGGGTTTGCTCAAGGATTGGAGTTCTGCCAGGCAAAATAAGATCGTTGCACCGCTAGAAGACGGAAGTGTCTGCATCTGGGATCTTAACCATTCTCATTGCGGTGATTCACAATCAAGCAAAGGCAAGATCCTGGGCATGAGTGAACCTGGCCTCCTCATGAAGAACCTTTCCCGACGGAGAGATCATTCCCCTTCCAAATCCTCGCTTGAGTTTATTAACTTGGGCGAAGGAGTCAGTGTAGACTCCTTCCGGCACCGAGCATACCTGGCGGTTGGAAATGTTCTCAATGAGGTCGATCTGGAGACCTTGAAATTGATCTCACAGCAGCGCTATCCCTGGTCGATTTTTGCACTCTCTCAGGAGACCGATTATTCTGTTCCACTAACATTAGCCACGACGCTCAGCCTTCAAATACACGACGCCAGATTACCTGCCACTGAAGAAGAGGAAGCAATCAGTCTGCGGTGTGAGGAGAATTCCGCTCCCTTGGTGCCTGAGTTAGACATATTCTCTCATTCAGACTCCCCACGGCTGCAGCTTCAACCGAATGGGCTACCTCCCCATCGGATTCGAAGTCCAGGCCCATCAGACGATACTAATTATGCGCCACTCTTCCAGCCTGGGCCTCTGTCCATTCTCCATCCACCCGCCCCGCATGTGAATAGCATTCTTGTTGCAGGCAGATTTCCCAGCATCCTCTGCTACGATCGTCGCTTTTTCCCTCGTCTGCAGAGCACCGTCCACTCTGGTGGTAGTCTTTGTGGTCTTACATCCGCACCTGAGCCCCGATTCCCCGTTTTCAAAGACTCGGACTACCCTGCATCTCACAACGTTGTCGCGTGTGGCGAGTACAACGGAAGAGGCTCACTGGAGCTATACAACCTCAGCTCTTCCTCTCAGGATCCCCAAAGCCGCCCATCAGACAGATCGTCCGCCCTGGTACTGCAACATAAAAATCGACAAAGCGCGGCTAGCTCCAAGCTTCTATCGGTAGCTTCTCACGGAAATCGTATTGTCTATTCAGATTCTGAAGGGAATATCAAATGGGTCGAGCGAAATGGCCGCGCCGAAGTCCGCCGATGGAACATCAATACCTCCCAGCCCCAACTTCCATTCTTCCGAAGCAGCCAGCCACCTTCCGAACAATCTGGAGCTGACGACTCACAACCCCGAGGGCTTTGGCCAAGTTCACAGCCTGAAAATAACAGCAGTGAAGTCGCGCGCAAGATTCTCCCAACTGGAGGAAACCTCACTGGTGATGAGCTACTGGTGTGGACCGGAGAACGTATTGGACGTATCAAGTTTTCCATTCCCGCAGATACGAATCGGGAAGATGATGAAGAAGACGAGTGGTTCATGCATGCCGAGGTTGACGAAGAGACAAGGGAAGCCATGCGGCATAAACTACGCGACGAATGGGAGAAAGAGCGAAAATACGAAGATACCATGCGGCGGGCTTTGGAGAGACAAGCGGACGAGGTACGATGGATGGGGACGGACGGCATGAGTTGATTTAGATCATCTGTTTTCACTTATTGTTTGCAGCGTTTCTTCATGGTGGAAATTTCCGATACATTGCACCAGATTCTCCATGCCTGCCATCATCAAACTTGGAAGCATATAGATCTGACTATTTTGTTCTAGCGAGCTATATATAATGCACTCATTTTCCAGTTGCGGGCGTCTTTGAATGCCTTCTCTATGAGACTAGAAACCCTGAAAGCTTATTATGACGAACATGAATGAACCAGATTCGGGACTGGTGATCTTCTAAGTCTGTCTAGCTTGATGTACCAGATAAACTTCAGACTATATATCGGATGTCGGATGTCGGCTTCGGCATCGGGGTGAATACAGTCAGCAACCGCGGTTACGTTACACCGGGCAAACTCACCGCCGGTGCCGGCTCCCCGCACCCGAATTCGATCACGAGCATTTCTAATACAGTTGTAAGCCATTACTGAGGCAAAGTTCTCGAACAATTCTGGTTCTAATCTTTAAGAAATTTTTACACGCACTTCCTTTTGCCTCTCCCAGGTTTTTAAACTAACTTCAGTCCTTATTTTTTCATTTCAATTACCAAATTGCGAAGTGAGGGGCAAATTATTGCACCGATAAACCATACCCACCATCCAAGATGCCATCCATGACAGAAATCGCACACCAATTCGACTCCATTGAGGATACAATTGCAGCTTTCAGTGAGTGCATACCTTTGCCAGCCTACCTATTCCTCTCTTCCGGCCCATCCCCTCGACACGACGCGTTCAATTGCGCCCGGTTGACTAATGGTGACTCACTCAGAGAATGGCGAATTCATCATTGTCCTCGACGACCTCGATCGCGAAAATGAAGGAGATCTCATAATTGCAGCGGAATCCATCACGCCGGCCCAGATGGCCTTCCTGGTGCGCCATACAAGGTAAGCACATGCCCCGCTACCCAGCTCGGCTCGGTGAACTCTGGCAAGGCAGGATACAATACCTCTTTTTCCGAATGACATTTTTCGTTCCGGACGGGCCATGATGTCCCTTGATTGATTACAAGCTAACTGTTCCAGCGGTTTAATATGCGCTCCCATTACCCCCGACATAGCCACCCGTCTCGCCCTCCCGCAGATGGTAGCCGAAAACGCCGACCCTAAGGGAACTGCCTACACCGTCACAATCGACTCAAGCGATGACTCCGTGACAACTGGTATCTCTGCCCAAGATCGCGCACTCGCTTGTCGCACTCTCGCCTCTCCAGATGCTACTATTGACTCTTTCCGTCGGCCTGGCCATATTATTCCTCTCCAGGCGCGTCCTGGTGGCGTGCGCGAGCGTAAGGGACACACCGAGGCTGCGGTGGAGTTCTGTCGCCTCTCTGGAAAGGCACCGGTTGGTGTTATTGCGGAGCTTGTGGAGAGTGGAGAGGTTGTTGAGGGTGTGCCCGAGATTTCCGGAGATAATGGTATGATGCGCAGAGATGCTTGTCTTGCATTTGGTAAGAAGTGGGGCATTAAGGTTTGCACGATTGAAGGTCTTCTGGCTTATTTGGAGAAGACCGAGGGCGTGAAGAATGGGAATCATTGATATTTTATTGTTCTGAATTTTTTGTAGCTCCATGTCCTGTATATTTGGGTTGGTTGGTCTCGGTTGTACCTAAATCTTGGCAGTTCTTCTGGATACCTCTGTAGATGAATTACAAAAGCCTTAGACTTCGTCTTATTTCAAAGTTTGAACTGGTGTCCAGGTGTACCGGTATAGAGGTATAAATGAAGTTGATAATTAATTTGATAGTTTATCTGGGTATCTTTTGGGTTTGGTCCCAATATAAAGATTGATGCGAGTTAGAGACAATTTCAGAACGCCGATGCAATGCAAATCGAAAGACTTTTTAAGCCTGACGCGAGGATATGAGGATTTTGAGTCAACAGACCCATTACCGCTTCAGGTGGGAATAGTCTCTCAGAATACCCATCATGTGGGTGTTGGTAGTCTTTCCGCTGCGGCGAGGCTTCTTCACCTTCTTCGTCTCAGCCTTGGGTCGAGGTTTTGTCACCTTGTTCTTGTTCGTAGGCGTAATTCCAGCCTTCTCCAGCTCCTCCTTGACAGCCTGCGCGTCGGGAATCTTGATCTTGTCCCAAATTTGCTTGAACTCATCATCGAAATGCTCGATGAGCGACGGGTCGTTCGCCCAAATCATCTTAGCATGATCGTCCTTTTTGTTTCGAGTCACAAGCAATTTTCCCTCCTTCTCCAGCTGGTTGATAGCTTCCTCAACGTTGGGCCAACCTTCCCGAAGCTCTCGCACATTCATTCCGGCGGCGGTGGTCTGCGCCTGGAGTTGCTGAAGAAGCTGCTCCGAGTTGCGAATGTTGTGTGGAGGGCGGAAACTATAGGTTCCTTCGCCGTTGGCGCCGCTGGGGTCATATTCCACCTTCTCGTGTGACTTCAGAATTCTTGCTAGAGCGAGAACATAGGCTTGTTCATTCGGGCGGTTTTGAAGGGAGAGATATGAAATGATATCGGAAAGTCTGAGCGGTACGCTTTTGCTCTTCATGTGCTCGATCGCAAAAAGGACTTGAGTCATGATATCCTTTCCCGTGCCCGTGTTTGCCGGCTGAGAGTAAACGATGTCGACATCGTGCCTCTTTTTCTTCACATCAACAGACGATGACGGAGTCGGCACGGATGATGGCACCTGTGAGCTGCTGGCGGAGGCGGGTTGAGCAGGCTGGTTGTTCGCCACGCGCCTCTGCTGAGGCATGCGGTTCGCTGACTCCATCACCTGAGTGTTGAAGTTTTTGAGCTGGTTTTGAAGGTATGACATGATTGCGGCTAAAATTTGAGATCTTTCGAACACAGACGTGGGATGAGAAGGCTAAATGTGGGACGAGAAAGGTCGTAAAGGATGAAGTTAGGAGCCGGAATGTTTCGAGCTGGACTGAGCTCCGATTAAACGATCGATATCATAAGAAAATGCGATGCAGCAAGGCGCAGTATGAATGGATTTCGTGAAGTAGAAAGAGATGATGGGAATGAAGGCGATCACCTTGGTTGGATATGAGGTGATCAAAGAAAAATTTGAAGGAAAGTAAAGTGAAGAAAGAAGGTAACGTAGTTGAGGCTCCAGTAAATTTGGGGACTAGTCACGTGAAATGGGGCCGCCTTTGAAAGCAATGCTGTCGCGGCTGGAACTCGCCCTTGACCTTCAATTCACTTCATCTCCATCGACGCCATTTTTCTTCCTCCCCATAGATCCACTGGCGCTTCCAGTCCAATTACGACACGACACTCTTTTTGTGCGCGTCATGATCTAGGCCTTCCCTGGCTGCGCTTCGTGTTCATCTCAGAGCTGTGCGCAGCAGCGCGTTTCGGAACCCTCGAGGCCGATATTGCTTTGCAAGACGGCCTTGCGTTTCCCTTGGCCTCGCAGCCCTAGCTGCTAGCACCCTCGCTCATCATGGCGGATACCGCTATTGACATTCCTTATCTCGCCTCCCATTTCTCTTTGTCTTCCACCACCCTTACATCGCTTACCGAAGCCCCGACGGTTGACCTCGTCAACGAACTTCTTCAATCCATTACCAACAAGGCACACGGATACGATGAACTCAAGTCGGACAAACTACGCTTGGAGGTTGAGCTCGAAAATGCTGTGCGCAGCAACGAGTCTAAGATCAAGGTGCTGAAGAGCACGGTAGAAAAGGGACACACTGAAGTTGAAGAGCTAAGAAAAAAGCTTCACGAATCTGGTAATTGTTTGATCTTTCAATCCTGAGATATGGACTTTACTCTGATATCTAGCAGAATCTACGCGCAGCACATTAGAGGCTGAGATTTCGAAACTCAAATCTTCCTCCACTTCTAATGTAAGCGAAGTCAGCTCCCTGAAGTCGCGCATCACATCCCTCGAGGAATCGAACCGAGATACCCTTCGATTGCTGGAATCTAAATCCGCTGCCCACGACAAACTTGCAGAGGAATTGTCCGTTCAACACAAGAAAACCATTGAATTACGCCGTGAGATTTCGACGCTTGAGCAAAACCTCCAGAATGCCAATTCTGCTTCCGCGAGCGCACGATTCCGCGAGCAAAGCATTCAGCAAGAGTTAGATCTCACTAAGAAAAACAACGAATGGTTCGAGACCGAATTGAAAACCAAGAATGCCGAGCATATCAAGTTCCGCAAGGAAAAAAATGCTCGCATCGCGGAGCTCCAGCGCGAAAATGAAGAGGCAAACTCTTCCATTGATGCCTTGAGGCGCACTGAAAACTCCCTGAAGAGCCGCCTGGACGAGACCGAGCAACGGTATGAAGAGTCTCTTTCTAACATTCAACAGCTCAAGGAGGAAGCAATCCAAGCCGCGGAGTCCTTCCGTAACGAGCTAGATAGTGCCAACCGACTTGCCGAGCTCCAAGGGTCTGCTGCACAGAATGCCAAGCAAAGAGCCCAAGAGTGCCAACTCTCGCTGGAGAAGGCCACTGCTGATGCCGCAGAGGAGATCTCTCGTCTGCGTGTGGAAATCGAGGCCGAACATAATGACAAGGAGGCTGCCGAGCGCCGCGTCGCTGAACTTGAAATTTCCATATCCAACCTTGAGTCGGAAGGAGCACGAAACCGCTCCATGAGCCCTGCAAGATCCATCAACGGCATGGCACCTACAACACCTGTCCGACCAGCAACGCCTGGAAGCTCATTCACCCCAAGAACCGGTCGAACCAAAAATGGCCTTTCGCTTACTCAGATGTACTCCGAATATGACAAGATGCGATCACTCCTCGCAACAGAGAAACAGATCAACCAGGAGTTGCGCTCAACTCTCGACGAAATGGTGCAAGAACTTGAGTCGAGCAAGCCAGAGATTGACGAGCTTCGTGCAGATCACACCCGCCTCGAGAATGCTGTGATGGAGATGTCCGACCTCCTGGAATCGTCAGGCAAGGAACGTGACGAGGCAACCAAGGAAGCGCGGAAATGGCAGGGTCAAGTAGAAGGCCTGCTCCGTGAAGGTGACATTCTCCGGCAACAGCTTCGTGATCTGAGCGTACAGGTCAAGAGTCTTGCCCTGGAAGTGGCCATGGCCAAGCAGGGCGAAGACTATGATCGCGAGGAGCTCGAAAAAATTGCCCGCCAGGAGATTGAAGAGTCTTCGACTGAATTGAACTCAACCGGCCGCTTCATCAGCCAGCATCTGACCAGCTTCAAGGATCTCCACGACCTGCAAGAGCAGAATGTGACGCTGCGCCGTATGCTCCGAGAGCTTGGTGACAAAATGGAGGGAGAGGAAGCTCAAGTCAAGAATGCAACGAGGCAAGAAGAAGCTGAGGAGCTTAAGGAATTGCGAGTTCGCGTTCAAACCTACCGGGATGAGGTTGCCAACCTCCTCGCCCAGTCTAAGAGTTACGTCAAGGAGCGTGACACATTCCGCAGCATGCTAATGCACCGGAAACAAGCAATTGGTGATACATCTCTGTTCTCTCAATCAATGCCGCTCGGTGCCGTTCCCCCTGGTGCAAATGATAGCCAGTTGAAAGATTCGACTGACTACGCCGACCTGCTTCGCAAGGTGCAAGCACACTTTGACACTTTCCGCGAGGAGAGTGCAACTGATCACAAAGCTTTACGACAACAGGTCAATGAACTCTCTCGGAAGAACAGCGAGCTTTTGAGTGAAATCAGTCGCTCTAGCAGCCAACTTGCAGCAGCTTCTCAACGAGCCGAGCTCCTTCAAAGCAATTTCAATATGCTCAAGAGCGAGAACAGTGACCTACAGAAGCGATACTCGGTTCTATTTGAGAATGCCAACCGTCAGGACCTTCGGACACAACAAGCTGCCGAGGACCTGGTCGAGGCCAAAGGACTGGTGGAGAGCCTCCAGAGAGAAAACGCCAATCTCAAGGCGGAAAAAGATCTTTGGAAGAACATTGAAAAGCGATTGATCGAAGATGGCGAGAATATGCGGAACGAACGCAGTCGACTTGACAACATGAATGCCAGCTTGCAAACTATGATGAACGAACGTGAGCATGCAGACAGTGAGACTCGCCGGAGGCTCCAGTCCAGTGTGGAGAGCCTGGAATCGGAACTGCAAATAACTAAGCGGAAGTTGAATGACGAGACGGAAGAGTCCAAGAAAGCGGCCATGCGCCGTGAGTATGAGCACGAACAAAGTCAGAAACGGATTGATGATCTTGTGGCTAGCCTGAGCTCAATTCGAGAGGAGCAGGTTGCCATCAAGACTACCCGCGACCACTTGCAGTCCCGTGTTGACGAGCTCACTGTTGAGCTCAAGAGCGCCGAGGAACGTATTCTGGTCATGCAATCACGCCCGAGCGTCTCTGCTGCGCCTGCTGATGCCCTCCATATCGCCCAGGAAGCGGAAGTGGATGCTAACGGACTGACTCGGGAACAAGAACTCGCCATCGAGGTTTCCGAACTCAAGCGTGACCTCGATCTTGCCAAGGCAGAGCTGGCCCATTCTAAGGAACAAGTTGAAGAATACAAGAATATCAGTCAATCAACCGAGGAACGCATGGAGGCCGAGGCTGAGACCAATGCGATGTACCGCGAAGAGACGGATCGTCTTATCGAAGAGAAGGACAAGAAAATTCAAGATCTGGAGACTCGGATCGAAGAGATTTCTTCGGAGCTTTCTTCCACCAATACAGAACTTTCAAAGCTACGTGATGAGCAAGGCGATGCTACACGTCATCTTGAGGAACAGAAAGCTACCCTTGAATCGGAAATTGCTCGCCTCAAGGATGAGAACGAACGACAGGTCGCTGCTGCTCAGTTCCATCAAGAAGACCTGAAAGCCCAGGCTGAAATTGCTCAGCATGCCCAGCAAAACTACGAGACTGAGCTTGTGAAGCACGCCGAAGCTGCAAAAAATGTTCAGAATATTCGCGCCGAGGCCAATCAGCTCAAGCTTGATCTGGTGGAAATGCGAACCCAGTCTGAAACCTACAAGAAGGACTTGATTCAGAAAGAGGAAAGTTGGTCTGAGCAGAGAGCTCGTTACGAGAACGAGCTGACTGAGTTGCACAAACGCCGCGAGGAAGTTCTCCACCAGAACTCCGTTTTACATACCCAGTTGGAGAACATCAGTACCCAGATCAGCGCTCTCCAGCGTGACCGTGCAAATGTCCCTGATGACGATGAAAACGATGATGGAAACTCCGCTCCTAACCTGGAGGGCCTTCAGGAAGTCATCAAATTCCTGCGCCGGGAGAAAGAGATCGTGGAGGTCCAGTACCACCTGTCGACACAAGAAGGAAAGAGACTGCGTCAACAACTCGAATACACCCAGTCTCAGCTTGATGAGACTCGACTGAAGCTGGAACAGCAGCGACGTGCTGCTGCTGACTCCGAGCACAATACCCTCAACCACAACAAGCTAATGGACACCCTTAACGAGCTCAATCTTTTCCGCGAAAGCAGTGTCACTCTTCGCAACCAAGTCAAACAGACTGAAGCAGCTCTTGCAGAGAAAACTTATCAGCTTGATGAGCTCCGCCAAAAGATCGAGCCCCTGGAGACCAAGATCCACGAGCTGGAAGGAAACCTGGAAGCAAAGGACGGCGAGATGCAGCTGCTGCAGAAAGACCGCGATCATTACCAGCAGCGCATCCAGAATATTCTTCAGAAGTACGATCGAGTTGATCCCGCTGAAATGGAGGCCCTCAAGGAAAAACTCAGCACCCTGGAGAAAGAACGGGATGAGGCAGTATCGGCTCGAGATGAGTTGCAGACGCAGAAGGCAGCTCTCGATGAGCAGCTTCAGAACGCGGAGGCAGATGCGACCAACCGTTTAACCGAGCAGCGTAACAGGATTGGTGAACAGTTCAAGGCTCGTTCAAAGGAGCTGACTGGACGTCTGAACGCCAGGCAAACAGAACTTAATGCCGCTTTGCAAGAGAAGGAGGTCCTTGAGGAGGAGCTGACCAAGACCAAAGCTGAATTAGAGAGCTTGAAGGCCACCATGGCCAATGCTTCTGCTGCGGCCGCTCCTGCGCCAGCTGGCACAACTGAAGCTGCGCCCGAAGCCACAAAGGTTAACGCGACCCCTGCCTCCCAATTCCCAACGGCCACAACAGCCGTTGCTGTGCCCGTGGATGAGCAAAAGGTCAAGGAGCTGGAGGCAAAGATCCAACGCTTGGAAGCTGCCTTAGCTGAAAAGGACAGCCTCCTTGCAGCCAAAGAAGCCGAGCAAGATAGCAAAGTCAAGGAACGTGTCGATAAGATCAAAGAGATTTACAATGGCAAGGTCGCGGAACTTCGTGCGGCCCATGCTCAAGAGCTCCAAAAAGCATCTTCGACTGAAGGGCAATCGACTCCTGCCGCGCCCGCGACACCTTCCAAGGGTGTTTCTTCAGATATCCCGGAGCTCACAGACGCCCAGGCCCGGGAGCTTGTTTCCAAAAATCAAACCATTCGGGCTATTGTTAGAAATAACATCCTGAACGGGGTAGCTAAGGAAAAGGAAAAAGAAAGGGCCCAAGCCCAAGCCTCAGGAGCGACTGCTGTGGATGCGGAAGCGTTGGCGTCAGCGGAGGCTAGGTTCAACGAGGAAAGAGATGCGTTGAAGAAGAGTCATGAGGCGGAACTTGGGGACAAGGTGAAATCTGCTGTGGAACTCAATGAGAAGAAGTATGCCGCTCGCTTGAGTGTGAACGAAGGTCGATTCAGGTCGGCCCAAGCCAAGATCGATGTGGTTCAAAAAGCGGCCGCGGAGACCCCTCAAAGGCCCGTTGGTGAGGTTTGGGAGGAAGCTAAAACGGCGAAGGCTGCGCCAGTCACAAAGGTTGGGGGGATCTCATCTCCTGCTGTCTCATCTCCTGCCGTCTCATCTCCTGCTCCGCTTCCTGCTATTTCTTCTTCTGCCCCGCCTTCTTCGCCTGCGCCGGCTGCTGCAGCGCCAGTGACAGCCCCTGTACTGAGCGCAGCACAACCCGTGGTGGCCAATAACCAAAGAATTACTACTGAACAGCCAGCTAGCCAACAAAAGCCCCAAGTGGGCACGCAGGAGAGTGTGAACCAAAACACAACACCCGCGAATCCTTTCGATCAATCGCAGAATGATCAACAACCCCAGCAACCGGCTTCTCTGCCTACCAAGCCGCCGGGCAATACTCCACCTGGCATGCTCAGGGCCCTTCAATCGGGCTTGCCAGTTGTACGAGGTGGTCGCGGTGGTCGCGGTGGCGGCCAGCAGCACCCCTTCGGCCATGGTCAGCAGCAAGGTGACCAACAACAATCACAGGGACAGGGCCAAAACCAGGCCCAGCGCGGCACTGGCCTCCCACGAGGTCGCGGTGGTGGCCGCGGTGGACAAGGTCGAGGTGGACAGAACTCCTCGCAATCTCCAAACCAGGGACAAGCAGGTCCAGCAACCCGTGGTGCTCTGAATGTTCAGGCCCGTCAATTCATCCCTCAGGGAAATAAACGGAACCGGGACGATGCCGCCGATGCTCCTAACGAGGGGGCCAGTGGTGGTAAACGCATGCGAGGTGGTGGACAGTCTCGTGGAGGCTCATCTTAGCTGTATTGTCGATTCTTTATTTGTATCTATTTCATGTATGGCGTCTTCGAGATTCAAATGCTATGTACTGCCACCCCTAGCTATCATGAACAATCTCTTTTTCCTTCTATCTACTTGTCCAGCTCTTTAATACTACCTAGTAGGGTATTTACTTGAGTCCCTGAGTGCCTAATTAGGTTACCAGCTTATACCTACTAGGTACCTCTTTCGAGGATTCAAGTATCAGCTATCGTGTTGCTTGTCAAGTTAGGGATGAAACATCGGAGAATCAATATGATGTTGACGAGTGAGGGGACAGTTTTCATTGCATTATCCCATTATCCCATTATCCTTTCCTTATATCATTCCACTCTTTTCAGCCAAAGATGTCTTCTACGCCAGTTATCGTGATCTCGCAAATTGTCTTCGGACATCTCAGGCAACTCTTGAAATTTAAGTTCACAATACCATTCACAAGAGTACTAGTTAAGACTTCAAGTTCTCATACGACCTGATGCTGCATCAACCCCTATCATCAAACCAAACGGTTTTGTCTCATCACTCGCTCACTATCAACCAGCCAGTTGAAGGTCACACCAGTCTTCTATTACAGAGTTCCTTAGTAGGCATGTTGGCTATTAACCAAATATCCCAGAATATGACCTATAATCTCTAATATGTACTGTATGTATCTCAAGAATCTCATCTCTTCTTTCCTGCTCCAGCAGGCACAATCATCCTCGCCAAAACCTCCCTCTCCTTCTGCAACACCATCAACCTAGCATCCTCAATAACCTTCCCCTCAGGCGCCAGTCCCGGAACAGGAGTCTGCGTAACCTGCGCCGCAACAACAACAGCCGGTCCAGGCTCTTTCGCTCCCCGTGCTCGCCTCCTCCGCTGCCCAAGCCCAGATCCCCACACAACCGTCCAATCCGGCACGACGTTATTCTCTGGAACTTCAATCCCAGAACAGATCTTCACGTGTGAACCTATGTCCGCGTAACGGTGTATTGTGGCGAGTGCTTCGATGGAAGCGGAAGAGTGGATGTGGGCGCCTGGCCGGATTGTTGATTGAGGACCTATTGTTACAAAATATGAGAGGCGGGTTGTGAGGTCTCTTTCAGGTTTTGGGCTTTGCGGTGGTTCTTGTGCTTGTGATTCTGGGTCTGTTGAGGTTGGTCGTGAGGGGGATGGTGAAGGTGATCGTGACGATCCTCGTGAAGATGTACTTGGTGGCGCACCAATGATGGCCTTTTCGCTGATTATGCAGCCATCACCGATTATGATAGGGCCTTCGTAGGTGTAGAATCGCGCGCGCGGGTGGATGACTGTGTTCGCGCCGATGGTTACGGGGTATTTGCCTTGGAAAACAGCTGTGTCGGCGATTGTGGAGGTGGGATCGGCTTTGACGGGGGCTTTTGGTGGACCCGTTGGTGTATGTGAGCGATGTTGCGCTGGGGGTGGCTTGAGGGTGGCCATTGTTGTTATGTGAGGTGGAGATGTTAAGATGTTTAGAGGTCAAGTTCGACGTTGGATTCGGGGATTGCGGAGTTTGGATGCAACTCAACCAGATCCAATCGATCTACTCTACCATGGCCCATGAGTATACTTTGTTCTTTCTATAGCTTTCGCATTCATATGTAAATAGGTTCATAGCTATTCGGGTATCTAGTCTAATCTAATAAAAGCAAAAGGTAAACAATCATCAAGTTCAGCAGTGTACCTCACTGCTCTTCCTCTATCTTCTGCTTGATCCCATTTCTCTTCCTCCATGCCCAAACACCCCGATCAACTTCCTCGCGTGTCATACCATCCCGAACCAAACAGAATGTAACCCCCAACTCCGTCTCGACATTCCGGTTCCGCGCCTCATCGTCAAAGAAAAGCATCTCCTCATACTCAAACCCACTAGCCTGCTGAATCTTCGAGAAATGCTGTGTCTTATTGGCTGGGAAAATCTGAATAAATTCGAAGTAATCCAATGCGCGAGTAGTACGGGTGTTGGCACCAGGGTTATCCGAGAAGGTCGGGATGACGTGCAGCGCTTTGAGCAGATCGCGCGCTAAATCGGGGGTATGGGTACGCGAGGCCAGGGCCATAGGGATTGAACGGCTCTTGCAGGCGTAGAGAATGGAGGAGACGGCTGGGTAGAAAGCGAAGGATTCACCCCATCTGGGTGGGTTAATTTGGTACTGCTCGTGGATAGAGGGGTTTGTCATACCGGTCAACGATACGGGAATTGTTGTCGCGCGCCTTGACGGGAGCACTGACGTGCGTGTCGACCCAGAATGGCCATAGGGTGTAGTCCAGGTCGAATACGATCAGTTTGGGGAGGGGGAGGCCATCGGTGAAAGTTGCGGGGGCTACAGAGGTCTCCTCCAGAGGTTGAGTGTTTTGGCGCTTGCCCGCTCGTACCATTGTGATATTTACAAGAGAAAAATGAGTTCAAGTTTGAACGGGAAATGGAGTCAACGAGTATATTGCATGAATTCAAATCCCAAATGTTAAAAATCGCGGGGGAAACGGGCCTGGCACGTGCCGTCTTGATAATCAACAATAATGGGAAATCAGGGAAATCAAGTATGGATATTGTCTCAGTAAGCATTGTAAACGGGGATCAAACAAAGAATATAAATCCCTAAAATAAAGCGCTGGTGTCATGGTCAGTCAGTCATAAAGTAAAGTGAACCTGATCCTAGTAGCACTATATTATAAATTGAGAATTAATAGAAGTTGACAATATCTTTGAACTCCTCCAGCAACAATCGGTCCACGTCCTCCCATCCGGGAGAACCCTCAGATTCGGTTAGTTGGTCGTCATCATGCTTCGTCGCAGGGACATTCATTGGGCGCCACTCAATTTTCTTCCTGCTTTGCTCAGTTTTTGTTTCGTTGATGCTGTCCGCCTTTCGTTTCAGGTGAGGAGTATTCCCGGACAGCGCAGTCAATGGTGCAGATGCAGTTGGTGCCGAGCTTTTGATGCTATCTGCACTGGTGAAGATTTCCTTTTGAGGAGATGAAGTAGGGTATGTCCATAGCTCAGTGCTGTGACTTTTGTGGGTGTTCTCTGGAGATGCCGGCATTCCTTCCGTTGAAATATCGGTTGGTTCTGTAGTTTCTGTAGTTTCTGTAGTTTCTGTAGTCTCTGGGGTTGGATCACCGCTTGGTGTTGTGAGGTCGACGAAGAACTTGGATTTTGCTCCATTTTCCGGAACTTCGATCGAAAGGGGCTGTTTGAACCCTGCATCTTTGAAAAGCTCCGACGGGGATGGGAAGTCGCTGAATTCGTCATCACCATAGTCACTGGAAGTTATTTTCGAAGAGCTTTGGACGGCTTGGTACTTGCTTGAAGACGGGGCCGCATTTTTGCTTCCTCCAGTTCCTGTGCTGGGCTTCTTCGATTTCTTTGATTTCTCCTGTCCCTTCAACGGGCTCAAATACTCACTTTCAGTGGCCTTTTTCCTAGCTGCAGACTTGCGATTCTCTTTCTGGACATCCTTTTCGGAGCGCTTCTTGGTTGTTGTAGCCGCCAATGTCAACTGGTTCAACCCATCGGCTTTCTGGGATGCGGTAGCACGTTTCTTGCCGGGCTTAGGAGGCTTCTCAAGGCCTGTTCTGCAGCATAGATGTTTGCAACTGGCCTCATTAGCGCAAGGTTGATCTTAATTTGGCCAATCACGTACCTTGTCTTGTCCTTGCATTTATGGTTACAGGCCCAATTACCGTTGGCAAGCCGGGCAGGTTCGTCTTCTTCCTGCTCCTGTGGTCCCATATCAGCGATCCACTTGTCACCTTTTGCTTTTTGGGCCTCCGTTGTTTTTCGTGAGCTCGGACTGCTATCAATAGACATCCAGTCCTCTTCCTCGATTTGTGTATTTTTCATGGAAGCAATTTTCTTTGACCTGTCTGGACGCGGACTGTCGAACAGAAAGTCATCCAGGCCCAGGTCGTCACCGTCAAAACAGTCTGCCTCAACAAATGCCTTGGGCTGTTCTTTCAATAAACTCTGAGGCTGTTGGCTTGTAATTATACCAGGCTTCTCAATGCTTCTTTGGTCGTTTGTTCTAGCTTGCTTTGCTGGGAGATGGGAGGAGAGATTGAACTTCAGTTCGGCTTGTCTTGCAGTTCCGGCTATCTCCTGGTTAGCAGTCCAAACTGCACTCAATTTTCAGACGGAAAATACCAATATCGTCACACATAGCATGACATACGACGTATTGACTCGCGCTCCTCAGATTCGCAGCGAGGGTAATCTCTAGACCGTGATGGAGTTTGCTTGCACTGGATGAATGTAAGCAATCAAATATTTTGCTCTTAACTTTTCCTTGACTACCTTATCCGGCGGAAATCAATCAATTGACCGTCGGATGTCTCGGTCAAGCAGCAGATGTAGACTGGTCGACCCAGAAAGTACGCTGGAATCTTTTCATTCATGAACGCCACTTCAAGCTTGAAACCAATAGTGACTGAACCATTCTTCACATCCTAAATAACCATGGTCAGTAATATGGATGAATTCATGCAGTTATCGAGAACAAACTTTTCCAGTCATCTTCACATCAATGCGCAGCCTAGGAAACTCCTTCAGTCGACAGAGCAACTTTGTGCCAAAAGGGGGATTTCTGCTGAGAGTCATCTCGATCTCATGAGCTTCTAAGCATTCGAGTTCCTCGATGCCTGTAACCCCAGCAGCAGCAAGTTTTCGAACGGCCACTACTCCGATCTGCTCGATCTGCTTCATCTGGAGGGGTGACTGATCCCAAACCTTCGCACCAAAGCTTCTAGCTAACTCCAGTGCATTCAAGATGGACACGGAGTCCTCACGTTCGATCATGCAATCAATTACACATCGGATCAATCGGTTCACATGGGCGAATACGAGGTTCTTGTCTTGTTGGAGGGAGAACTTGAGTTTCTGAAATTGGTCTCCACATGGGAACTCGATTGCACCCAGTTCAGACTGAAGAAGAAGGGAGATTTTGTGAATTGGGAGAGCGATGTCGACTTTGATCGGATATCGAAGTCCTTGGTCCCGGTTGATCTCCTTGTAAAGAGACTTTTCACCTACCTTGAAACGGATTTCTCGGAACTCTTCGGCTTGGACAATGACATCGAGCTATATTCGTTAGAACAAGGTGTTTCTTTGGAATGACAATACTTGCAATCTGCGACAATTCTGCTTTTTGCTTCAGCCCAAGCAGGATCTTCATCGTTTCGAACCGAACGTAGTACCGAGCCATAGCATCGCCGTATTTAGTCGAGCGCAGAGTCTCAGTTTCGACTAGATCACAGTCCTGAAGAAGACTGATGTCTTTCTCACAGATCTGTCGGAGCAACTCGTCTTCGTCTTCCTGACTGGCCCCTTCTTTGAGCTTGTAATGGGTCGGATTCCGACGGAGTCTCACGAAAAGAAAAGTCCCAGCAAGCCACTTGGTAGCCGTTTCGAGGTTTGTGACATTTCCCAATCCTATCTCGGCATTGAGATGCTCTATCAGGTTTAGATGCAAGCAACTTTCAATACTCTCGGTTCCGGAGACCAGTCTCTCATAGTGGGGTACGCGTTCCTTGCGGGTGAGTATGACTGCAACGGCGCTGTCATCGAATTGGGGTCGGCCTGCACGCCCGAGCATCTGCATCATTTCGAGATCTGAATATTCCTTGCAGCCGCCTTCCTGCCAGCCGACCGTATTTTTGATTATCACTAGGTGGCAAGGTAGATTTATACCGACAGCAAGGGTTGAAGTGCAGCATATCACGTTGATGTGCCCGTTGAGAAACCCCTGCTCAATGGCGTGTCGGTCGGACGGACCAAGACCTGCATGATGGAACGCGACTCCCGCGGAGATTGTGGCTATGTCACATTAGAAGTGTTTCAAAGACAATATTATCAAAACGCATACTATTCAAATCTTCATTGTTAACTCGAATTTGTCTGGTCGGGCCTTTCCAGAGCCTAGCAGGTGGGTTCGTCATGTTCCACAGACGACTAAGCTCCTTTGCAGTTGCAGCAGATGAGTTGCGAGTACAGCAAAAAATTATGATCGGCTTTTGACATGAATGCACTCCGATAATATCAGGCAATCTGCAAGAAAGTAAGCATCGCAAATCCATTATACTGACAGGAAAAACGTACTTGGAGGCGCAAATCTTGTCAAAGGCAAAATCATTCACTGTTGACTGGTATCCATAAACAACCTTCTGTAACTTGACCGGCCGGAAATCTTCGCCAAAGTGCTCTCGGTGAGCTGGCAAATGCTGGTTAGTGGCATCTTTCCCCAGCCAAGTCGCAATGTCCTCTGAATTCGGGATCGTGGCACTAAGAGCAACAAAGCGAACATTCGAACCGATATTCTTCATGCGTGACACCACAGCTTCAAGTGTAGCACCTCTGGACTCTTTGAGAAAGTGAACCTCATCGATGAGAAAGAGTTTCACCAGCTGCAGCAGCTTCATGTGATCCTGCCACTTCCGGGTCATAGAATCCCACTTCTCCGGGGTAGTGATAATGATCTGGCTATTCTGCACACCCCGTAGCTGCGTATACTCGGTATCTCCAGTCAATTCCGCACATTTAAGACCCAGAGCCGCGAACTTGATATTCCAATCGCGAAATCGCTCGGTGCACAGCGATTTGGTCGGGGCTTGGTAAACGACTTTGAACCGCTCATCCTTCAACACATTGAGAAGTCTGCAGATAGCCAGCTCCGTGATAACCGTCTTTCCACTTCCTGTGGGCGAAGAAAGGACCAGATTGGAATCAGAATTGTATGCCGAGTCGAAACATCTGCTCTGCACGGCATTGAACAGTGGGAATGGGAACAAATCCCGATATCTGTCCGGCAGTGCATCCTTTGAAACCAGCACCATGCCTCGCACGGAAATAGGGATATTTTCGAAGTGTGGGATCTCTCTTCGAATTGGTGGGGGCGGGGGTGGTGCTTCAATTCCGCTGGATTGGGCCAGCAACTCGAGGTCTAGATAATTTTGAGCATGGCAATATCTGAGCAGTGTGAATTATACTCACCAAATGCATCTAAATGATCTTCAACATCACGCCTATATGAACCAGGCTCCTGCGTCGATGACGTTTCTTGTGAGAAAGAATTGGTCTCTCGTGATCGCTGAGAGCCATCAATGAGTTTTTGGTCTATGATGCCAGGCATACTCTGCGATGAGCCAGAGAACCTGTAACCAATGCGTCGCCGCTTGGGAGAAATTTGAAATGAACTTGATGGGGATAATGCATTTCGTCGCATGATGAACAGATGTATGAATTCAATATGGTCAAAGACGTTGACTGATGAATTTGAAAATGAGACAATTTCAGTGCGAAATGGCACGTGGGAGTCCCGTGCCTCGACCAAATCCATCAATACTAGATGCTCATAGTTGAATGGAACAGTCAGTACGTATCCCCATACGACAGATACCCCGAAGCTGAACATATCTGTATACTCCGTCCCATGATGTCTTGTAGAGTCGAATGTATTCATGCAGGGAAAATTTGGCTTGGGTATAGCAAAGTTTCTCATTTCTTCGTATATATGCAAAATCGACCGAAACATTCTCGAACAGCGTCGCTCGTACGTAGACCGCCTCAACCATGAGAGCGGGATGCTACAAAAGGCCTGACAGTGCAAGCTACAGGCCGAACCATATCTATCAGGTATCCAATATCATCATTCCATAAACAGGCATCAGAGCAAAGATTGAGGCTTAGCATGTTGCTTCTCAGTTACTCCTTCTCATAGTAGTCACTTGCGCTCACATTCCTACTGGAGCTCATCCGAGCGTGGCCCGGATTCGGGGAGGTGGGTCGTGAAGAGGACATACCGTCGGACAAGAAGGGTGTGGAAGGTAGCTTGATAGAGAAGTCGTTGGGGGAATTTGAAACAGGGGAACTATCGTCAAGAGTACCCTTTTCATAGTTATCCACACGGATTGGTGGGGGGCGAATAACACCCATCTTAGCCACAGCGGTGTTGGAGCTAGTATCACCATAGTAATAAGTGGCCACCAGAACCAGAACATAGCCCACAAGGAACTAGAGAGGGTTAGTACTGTGGATAATATGGGATGGAATGGAAACATACGCTCGCAGTGAGTTCAAATTCGAAGAGCCAGACGCTTCCAATGAGAACAGTAGTCGTAGTGGTTGCCACATAATTGGGATCTTTCTGTGCATGACGGAGCGAAAAGGTAGATAGAATACCACCCAAGGCTTGAATAGCGATAGTCGACCAAACCACCCAATTATAGCCCTGGAAGAAGCCATCGTTGGAAACGCTCTCACCATCTCGGAAACCGACGCCAATGAAGATGGCGGGGAAGACGGAGTAGATTGCCAACTGCACATTGCGTACCCACATCGAAGTGTGGTTCGAACTATCCCGAAGGACTTTTTCGAAAAATACGCCGCCGAAACCCGACGCCAAAGCAGCACCAATGATCGCGAGCAAACCAAGCATTGCGTTGAATTTCGGGTCAGCCGTCTGAATGTCCTCTTCAATACCCTCGTACGTAGCGGAGCGCTTGTGCAACTTTCCACCTCCCTTTACAGACTTCCATTCCTCCAAGGACCGAGGGAAGTGAAAAGAGGCACTCTCGTCATGGATGGACATGTGCTCTGAATTGGCATCAGGCATTTGGACCAAAGCCACGCCCATCACCAATAAAAGCAGCAGAGCCCACTTGCGAGCGGGTATACTCCGTCGAAGAACCACTAGTCCAAAGATCGCAGTCGTCAAAAACTGCAACTGAATTGAGACCTCGAACGTTGCTGCCCGCATGTTGGAAAGCGCAATGTATTGAAGGGAGTTGGAGAGAACACCCAGGGCGGCGGGGATAGCTAGTTTCCAGCTGTCGCCGGAGAACACGGTGCTGGTAAGGGAGAAGAAAAGAGAGGTGGCAGGCATGGACGGAGGCGCGGTTTTGGAGACGTCATAGAGGGCCATTGTGAGAGAGATCGCCAACTTGACGACTTCGTTCAAGAAGACCGCAGTGGAGGTAAGGTATCGCTTCCCACCAGCCGGTGTCATGACCCGAGAATAATGGGATAGCTATGGGTAGCAAGAGGTTGTCTGTTAGCCGCGTGTGTTTGGTCGGATTGTACGAGCGCGCGCCGGGGAGACTCACCAACACGAAAGCAGTTGATTGTGCCGCCAACTGAGAAACGTAGAACAAGTCAGTAATTGGACTTGGGACAATCGAGCCTATGCGATCCACCAGAGGAAATTTCCTACCAAAAGCCACGGCACATTATGTGTGGTTGTCCGCAGCCACGATGGCTGGCGTTGTGTGCGGTCACCCATGTTAAAGATGGATGGAAATCGCTCGCCCCTGAGGAAGTATTCTCCGCAAATAAACACGGAATTAAAACAACCGTTTCGGGAGCGAGGAAGAGTGAGGCGACAACGGGATGGTAGATGAAGGGAGTGACAAAAAGTTTGGAGTTCCGTCTCAGATTTTCCCACAGACTCGCTCGGGGGGAAGGGCTAAGGCAGGGGGAGACCTGGCGATCGTCGTCACTGGACCAGCGGCAGGGCTTCGGCTGACGATCACGGCGGAGCTCCGTGCGAGGGGTGGCTGGAGGCTAGGGAAAGGTAGGCTCGATATTCTGTACAAAGTACTAGACCCAAAGGTATAGAAAGTACAGAATATAGGGAGCTTTTTAGTTTTCTTGAGCGACGGAAATCCGGGGAAGTTGTTGTGTTTAAAGCAAACCAGACAAATCGGCGGTGTCAAGTGGATCACGGGGGACAAAAGAGGTCATGGGCCCAGACTCAATTGGGCATCGAGAAGAGATCCCCCAGTTCCAAGGTTTTCAATGACTTCCTTCGTTTTCTCCGCAAATCAGATATTCACAGCTTTAAAGGCTCACGGGTAAAAAGTAATAAACTATATGGTCTGTATCATCTGACGTCAAAAAATCCACTTTCAAAACCGGGATCCCCCCATTCGGCCATGCCACTCGCCCCAGTCCCCTACTTCTCCATGGAATTCTGTGTGATGAGGCAATATCAAATCCACTTCAGGCCGATCCTCGATCGATTGCGTCTTGGATCCAGTCGGCTATAACCCACCCAGCCACTGAAATTGGACTTGGCTTTGACGCACGTCAGCCACGCTGATTAAACTACGTAAACAGTGGGAACTGATCTGCATCGTGCGAAATATCAGGATAAATTTGGTCAACTCAATTTAATACAATTGACAAGCGGAGAGAAACATGAAATCTATTAGAGTTGGTAAAAGGCAAGATAGCTTCCAGAATGCAAATAAACCTAAACATAGGAAGGGGTATATGGGGCCCACGGAAGGGGAATCGACAATCAAAGAGATGGAATCAAATGAAGGTTTCGTAACATAGATAACTCAGAGGAGGTCAAAGCAGAATCAACTCCAATATGCAAAAGATGCCAGGTAAATGAATGGTCAAGATCCAGGTTGGACCGATGAAAGAATTAATGGTGGTGATACACGGAATGGAGGGTGAAGGGGCAACGGTGGGCCAAAACAAATAGATCGAATTGAAAGGTCGCGCAACTTAATGCACCGCAGTCACATTGTGACGGTCGTGATTCCAATCGAAATCGAATGACCAGAGCGGGAGATCCTGCTTTTCTCCGGGCTCGCCGCCGTTCAGCATGATAGCTTCGCTGCTATCGGTACGACGCCGGGTATGCTGCTTCTGGTCGGGGATGGCTGGTAGGGGCCCACGGGGTTGAGGCTTGGGAGATGGAAGTGGCGAGAAGCGGTGGATAGGGAGCGTCGGTGTGAGCGGTGAAGCAGCACTGGTGGCGGGAGAGGGCAGAGACTCCGAGTAGCCCATGCTGGCGATGGAATTACCAGTCTTCTGTTCATTATCAGAACTCGAACTCTGGGAGGAAGAACCCTCCTTGTCCGTGTGAGAGGCACCTTGATCTGACCGTGTGGGAAACGGAGGGAAGGCAGCGCTGAGGCGCAGGAAAGAGGTGTCGGATCCACAGAATGAATCCCGCGAAGGGACTGACAGCACTGAATTCCGATCGGGTTCAGTACCATAGTTGAACATGCTGGGTGTGACCTTGCCCTTGCGTAGGCGCATCGCCTCCAACAAGTCCTGCTCTTGTCGAGTCACCGCAATCACTCGGCTTCGGCGATTCATCTCCTTCAATTCCCGAGGCGTACGTGTTGGCGGTTGCGGCAGTTGGTCCAAGATACTTGGTTCGGCGATGGCGGGGATCCCACTCGACCGCCGGGATTGGTTGGTCCGTCGAGTATTGGTGGACGACTTGCCAGTTGATGACTTCCCGGTGGAGGATATAGAAGGTCGCTGCGCATGCTGACGCGTTGACTGGCGAGGGTTCGGGTGAGAGCCACGACTGTTGGTGGATGGTACGCGATCAACCTTCCTCAGCCTTTGGCCGGTAGCCGCTTGAGCCGCCTGGGCAGTATAGATTTCCGCCTCATACTCCCCATCTCCGTCAGTGGTCACACTATCACAGAATGATTTGTGGCGAGGCTTCGTAATCGGAGTCTCTAGTTCCTCCTCGGTCTCTTCGTCTGATGAAGAAAGGCATAGAACACTGGTGTTCTGCAAGTCTTTGTTCTTCAGGGTACTCTTGCTGCTCTTCTTAGTGAGAGCGCTCTTCACACCCTGCGAGTCACTCCGGTCCTTCTGGCGCCAAGGCTGGGCAGAGGGATTCTTGGATTGAGAATGAGGCTCCGGCTTGGATTTGGCAGTTAGGTACTCTTCTCTATTCCTGGACTGGTTCCTAGCTGGGCTTTTGCCCCGGTTCGTGTTGGTACTGGTTTCCGACGGCCGGCGCTGATCCGACTGCAACTGTTCCCGGCTTGCAGTATACATACTGGAGCGACTAAACAGTGACCGTCGGCCTGCATATCGATCTAGGGCCAGATCAATCTCACTCGTGCCCACAGTGCGCTCCAGTGGTTGATCGAACCACTCGTCTTTCGATGATTCAGGAATTGATAGCAAGTCTGAGCGGTCCACGTGCTGCTTGGGTACCTCGTGGTGAGCCACAGAAGCACGAGGGGGCAGCGGATCACCAAACCGTCGCGAGGCGGGGTTACTGCTATTGTTGCTCTCCCGGTCAAGTCGGATGGGATAATCGGAGACCACCGTCGAGACCGGGGATGGAGAGTTGGTCATACGTTGAGGGGACAGCAGGGGCTGAGCTGGGTTCCTTGGTTTCGGAAATAGGATGGACAGATCAATCCGCGGGGGCCGTATCTTCCGCTTCGATTCCTTCGGGGAAATTCGAGCTTGCTTAAAGGTAATATGGGGATCCAGACCTAGCTCGTTCTGAATTCTGGGCTGCAAGCCCTTGGGGCTCTCGGGTCTCGATTTCGACTCTTGTGATCTGAAGTAGGAGAACAATGTAGACGAAGAGTTCGACTGGTGAACCTTCTTTGACAGCTTGGGAAGGGGCGGGGTCGGGTCCTTGGAGAGATATTCGTGGCCTAGCAGAGGAGAAGAAGCCCGCACCCGAAGATTTTGGGGCGGAACCATTCTGTCTCCTGATTTGGATGTTGGGAAAGGGACAAATCCGGTATTCTGCTGTTGTTGTTGTTGTTGTTGTCTTGAGGTGCTGTCAGGCGTTCGCAGACTCGACCGGCGGCTCTTTTGTTGCTTCTGTGGATTTTCCCACTGGCCCTGATTATGGATAGGAAGGTCGGTACCCAGAATTCGTTGTGCCTTGGAGGTTCTTCGTTCCGACATTTTGCTACTTTGTTCCTCCATTGTTTCGGGTCGTAAGAGGTTGCGGCTGGAGGTTCGAAGCGGTACATGTACTGGTGATAGTTCTCGAGGGTTCATTGTGGGAGGAATTCAATTCCTCGTAAAATTTGTGCGAGCCAATGCGACAAAGCGATTGGAATTTGGTCTAAGAATCTACAGGAGTTTGTAGAGTTGAAATGCTTTTTTTTCTTTGAAATGCAGCTACTCCACCTTTGGGTCAGCAAATGTCGGGAATTGACCGGAAAGACTCAGGTACACAGTACCATCCAGTTGAAACCAAGTGGTTCTTGGGAAGGGACTCCACCTACCGTACGTAGGCAACCAAAATTAGTTGCCTTGAAATGTTGGTATATATCAAAGGAGTGACTGGGGTTTTGGAGCGGAAAAGAAAAAAGAAAAAAGTAAAGAATGTGGGGGAATTGGGTAAGTTTAAAGGAATCGGGAGAAACAGAAGTAATAGTTTAGAAATTGAATTGATTGTTACGGAGTTTCCCTACTCCAGATCAATTTTCAACTATCGGCAGACCTAAAAGGGGGTAGAGGATCCACCCGTCTTTCTGGTTTCCTTTTTAATTATACTAAATCCACCTCTCCAAAAGGGGGAATTTCGTCTGTCGTCACTGGTTGTGGAGTAGGAACAATCGAGGCAGTGCCAATTGAAACTCGAATATTCCGGTGATTTGTTATAAATGATTTCTATTTCTTGAATATGATTCTGTCTAGGGTGCCTAGGATTCTGATTTGATTTAGGGGCAATTAGAAAAAGGCTTGGGATCGACGGCTCAGACTCGATCTCCCCGGAATAGTAAGTATCGACAGGCACTAGCGAGACATTCATCCTCGGTTCCATTCACACTGCAAATGTGGTTCATCAATTCCCGTGGAACGGGATGCGATAGACCTAGGAGTGCCCAGGTTGGTTAGTTCATACGTATGTTGCATTGTTCTCCGGAGATTGCTGTGATTCATCCTGCGTCTGCCACCTGGGCAAGTTGTCACTTGTTGATAATGAAATCTGATTGAATCAACAAGATCGAGTCTAATTAAACAACTCCATGATCTATATGCACTTAGATCCCTCGTGCGCGGCCCCTTACATGGGTTAATCCGGCTGGAACAACCTTAAACCCTTAGACACGTGCACTACAGGAAGACTACTACTAGTAGGCACCTAGATTCTACACGTCTACGGAGTATTTTCTAACACCATTAGTGATAATCCCCCGTAGCAGGCTATGGCAGATGTAGCATACCACTATCCAGCGCCTCTTACGATCTATTCTGGCGTTGACGGGGAGCATGCTCCACTCAAGCGCCCCGTGCTCTGCGACTGAGCGTATTTAGAAACCGGACTTTCATGGGTGGGTTCCTTAAGTCTGGAACCGATGGAGAAAATCGCCCGCTTTGGCCTTGTGCCTGTCGATTCGCGTCACACTCGATCGTGATGGACCCAGTTTCCACCCCGTCGGGGCCGGTCTTCGATCGCGCAAGGCATCGTAGCTGCCCGAGACTAGAGCGGCACCGTGACAAATAATAGTCGTGGTCCGAGAATCTTAATATTTGGCAATGATCACCCCCCCTTTAATATACTATGACGCCGCATTTCTATGGTCAATTATGGAACTCAAAATCAACGGCATAGAGCCCACTTCCAGAGTTGAGCCATGATAAGATGAAACGTGGAATATGTTGCCGCATGGATGGACAGCTAGTCGTAAAGCTAAGTCTCCGGTAGACCCAGAATTGCTACACGGTGCAATGAAATGAAATTCGGCTTCATACACAATCTTGCCCGTGATTGAGTCGACAAGGACCCTTTCCCCATCATGCTCTAGCTCATACTCCCGATTCGATCTGCGCAAATCACATTGCCCGATCTCGATGAAGATCAATAGTCTTGCCCGGACAGCTCCGATCATACTCCAAGAACGCGTGCCGTGTGTGTGGACCCACCGACCAAGGCTGTGGTGACAGTCCCGGCCGGGATGAATTGGTTTGTTTTTCTTTTTTGGCTACGGTAACTCGGCCCATCCTAGTCGCTCGTCCTGTCATTGGCCCGTCATAGGCATTTGCATACATAAAAGTAAATTACATCTGCGCGGCCATTCCAAATTTGCCGCGTCCGAATTCTACCAGTGAAGAATCGAAGAAGATAGGGGTAAAATCGAGTCGGAATCGTTCAGTAATATGATATCAATCAACTTGACTAAAATTTCAATGATCTTAATATTGTACCCCACAGTACTGCTTTTTGTGGTCTTTTGCCACGTTCAACACTATTGAACCCAAATGAATGGTTTGACAGTTGTGGGAACACCTGGTCTTTCCACGTCCATGGTCGGGACAACTAGCGCCAAAATGGTCTGTCAATAGTGAATCCACCAGTCTATGAACAATGCACGCAATAGTCGGTTTCTTCTTCCATGGTTCTCACTTTAATTCCCCAGTCTGCTAACGATTTCTGGTGGGTTTCGTAGATCATGCAAATCATCCGTTCATAGAGGAGTGTTAAATTTCTGACCTCGTTCGCACGTTCATGTCCATTCGGATTGAGTGCGGGTTTCCGGTACCGTTGGTTTCCGCCACAGGCGATTCCCGATCTCGGCTTGAAGGTTTCGTTAGATATTTCCTAAAACAGAAATTTCAACGGTTTATTGATACGTTGATGTGCTTAATATTGGGTAGGCGATGTGTTTCAAAGTCCTAAAAAAAACTCAAGTGGATTTCCATCCACAGTCGCAGATCATCCACTTTTATATATTTAGTCTCAAGAATCAGGTATCTCGGAGTATTCCGAGCTCCAATGACCACGTCGTCCGACTTTGGAAAAGAAGCTAGTAAGAACAAAGATCCGGGAAGCAAGTAATACACAAGTACCAGGCGACCTGATAAGCCACGCCACGCACAATTCTAATTTTTATGCACTCAATGTCAACAGCTTAGTCAAATCGGATGGTTCGGAACCGTTAGTTTCAAAACAATAGAGGCTTTCCGCCGCGCGAAATCGTCCAGAACAACCAATGCTTCGTCTATGCTCGGTACATCCTATATCATTTACACACCCTATCTCATACCAAATTTTTTCTATGACTCCTCCCTCATTTTCTACCGCTATTAGTCAGATGTTTGAAAGGTTCTCCAATATTTTAAGTGGTGAGCTGGAAAAAAAAATTCTCGGGGGATAGGAGTTTCGAACGTGCGTCCAAAAAGTCCGGGGTGTAACGAAGTAGTAGAGGTGCGTTCAGGTTCTACGAGACGGCACAGGTCTACTGGACTCCCCTGTACCTAAAAAAATGTGTGCAAGATCGGTAGGTAGTAAACGGAAAAGGTGATGATGAACACTGAAAGATACCTGGGTATGCCTACATCCTAGTGTTGGTAATTGACTGGATGTTCCGGGCATAGTTGAGCATAGTTGAGCTACATGTAGGTATGTCAATATCGACAACCATTTGAGACCGACATTATATTGGCAGAAAGTCGGGAGATATTTATAGGGCTCAATTGTTCAAGAATCCCCGGCTCTTAGTTGGTTGCCTCGAGACTGGTGCTTTAGCCCCGAGGACTTTAAAAAAGGTAGTGAAACCTGCATTGTTCCGGAAGCACCCGTACATAAGATGTGAGTGTACATGGATACATATACATATGTGACACCTGATTCAGGACGTATGTTTGGGGATTGTGTATAGATAGGGAGGCACTGCATTACTACCTTGTAAGATGGCGGTCCCATGGATGCTTGAGAACAGGAAATTCCCTCGAATCGTGCCATGATTGATGTGAGCGGTACGACCGGTTGACGTCAGGAATTTCCACTGGCGCTCTTCCGAGTGAGTACCTGTTTTGTTCGCGAATGCCCATGTGCTGCAAGGCCTCGAAATTTCCAATTGACCTGTGGGCCTTTTCAAAGGTTCAAATATTCTCAAGTGTCAGGTTAAACATGCCCTAATGTAATTGGTTCATGTTATATGTCCGTTACATCTTGGAGGCTCTAGAAATTAAAAACTTCAAATCCATAACTGTAAATTCCCATGATGGTAGTCTTTGGATTTTGCGGTCTGGTGCACCCTTGTTAGTAATTCTTACACATGTTCATAATGTACTACACGTAGTATAAACTTGGAGCATTAAAACCCTAGCTTCCCTCCTGTATGGTCAATTTTGACGCTAAACTATACAATAAACCTTATCTTATAACATTGAATAAATATGTAATCAACCACCACTTAACCCAATTACTTTGATTGTAATGAGGATGCGTCTTGTTCTCGTCTACTGCAGAGTACATAGATGGTGAACAGAATCTACCCAACTTTCTTCAAGCTTTCAACATTGAACACTATTTTTTTTTTTCGAATAAATTGTATATGTAAATCTAATTATCAAGTACATACACACAATTTGGGAATGTAGAAACTGGGGCCACTGAGCACGACCAGAGGTATTGGCGGAAATTGGGGAGCCAAATCTGCTAGTAGAAGGGAATTCACCTGTATAGTATATGTTCCCGTCCAGTTGTGGGGGGGGGCTGGGGCCTCAGCACTTGAGGGTACCTGCAGGTAACACACCTGGCTGGATTCATTGACGCAGTATTCATGTACTCCGTACTGCACGATGCTAGGAAGGGGTACGGTGGATATTTACCCCCTTTACTTCCGTTTTGGGTTGCTTTATTGCCTTGATCTGGCCATCCCTGTTTTCTGGGTGGATACCATAACCTTGGAAGAGATCTTGATACTAGATTCCGGGGCCCCACCCAGGGGTCTTCCAGGGACGGCCTTATAGACAAGAATGTTTGCAGGATCATAACCTGGCAGAAGTTTAGTATGACTGAATGTTGTGTTCATCAGTGGCTAAGGCTAAAACCACGCGCCCCCCTCTCCACGTGACCCAGTGGCGATAGGATGGCTGGAACAAGAAAATATCTTGATCCACGATATGCTTATATAATCCTGAAGTCCCCGGCCTCTCCACATCCCTAAAATGGTTCACAATACCAACATTAATCTACTGGCTTTGGGATCCAGGATGTGATTTTGGCTGTATGGAAATATTCCAGCCCAAAACAATCTCCTTTAGCCGACTTTTCTGGTTAAAAATCAGAAATCGAGGTAGTGCATGAAAGCCGACCGCGCCACTTAGAATAATTCCCGAGCCACAGAAAGTGGGAAATGGCAGGTTTCAAGGTTTTCACGCTGCAGTAGAAAAACCGGGTAACCATCAGTGCCCAGGATATTGCAGACATCAACATTGGAGGATGTTAAGAACAAGGTGTATGGAGAGAGAGTGTCCCATATATACATATATATCATAATAGGATAAATTCGTATCTTGATAGAAAAGACGGAAAGGTTCAAGCACGGCAAGTTAGCACGTTGTGGTCCATGACATCGTCCAATCCGGGACTCGGATTAATTGTTGTTCTCCGCCCCAAACTCCCTTGTCAGCCGCCACTGTTTCTTTTCTCCCCTTCCTTTGACTACCTTGCGTCCCCTTTCACCCATCTTCATATCGACTCCCCGCATAACATGACCTGCCGTGAGACCCTTTTCTTGTAAATGGTTTTGCTGGCATACCGTGCTGGGGCATTTTGCTAGCAACTCTGACCCGCTCGAGTTGCTCCATCGCCTTCATTCGCCTCTTCCCCCGCCTTCGCCTATGACTATGTCTTCCGATTTTCCTACCTCACATCATACTCCCCACGGAAACTCAACATCTGGTTCTAACGCGTCATTTCCCGTACCAAACTCTTATGTCAATTCTCACCCCGAGTCTCGCCTAGTGCCCGCTCGACGACGCGACATGGACGACCAAGAAGGTGACGATTTTGGGCATAGTCCCTCTAACGCCCTTGGACAGTTCTCTTTCGCTCCAACGACTCGTACCACTGTCGTGACGACAACAACTACTACAACCACTTCATTCCCGCCCCTAGCGATTAAACCACCGAAAGCAGTGAGAGACTTGGATGTTCGACAGTATCCGTTGGCCGCGACGCCGACCCCAGCCGCATTGAAGAACCTCAAATTCAAGATCGGTGATAAGTCGATTGTGTTCAATGAACCAGAGGACTCTGTAGCGGTGGCTACTGAGGTTGGTGTCTCTATACTTGCTGTGCCGTTATCTGGAAATACTGACTCCGTTCCAGGTGAAGGAAAAGAACGATGCTTTAAAAGCTGCCAACGGACTGATCCGCTCTGTTAATTCGTTCACGTCCGAAGATGATGCTGCTTCTCGCCGACTGGGCCCGCCACGGTCCATGACGCGGATGAACCACCCTAACCGTCCTGTTTCCCCCGTCTCATTTTCCGACTCCCGCCCTTCTATTCTTCCCCGGACGCGTGGACACCGAGTGCCTTCCGAGCCCGTAGCACGACGTACCCGCCATAGCTCCTCAAATATCCATCTTTCTCCCGCTGGTCTGGCCACCCCAGAGACAGAACTGAACGTTGGTAGTATTGGGGATGCCGCAGCAGCTTCGAGACCGCGGATACACAGTGCAAATTTCCCACGTCGGGAAACCCTGTTGCGTACACCCCTGTCGGCCGAAACTGGAGCGCTGAGTACTTTACAAAGCTCAGGTTTGATTGACAATCGGGAGCTGCAAGGTCCCCCCCCCGACGATCCAGAACCTGCTCCCGAATCGGCACCCCTCGGCCAAAATGTCCCGTTTGCTGTAGAAATTGCTTCGCAGCAACGACCGGATTTGTCAGCCCAGCTCTCAGCCATCGACAACGCAATGGCCCAAGATATGTGTTTGCCTAGCCCCAGCCTTTCACCAGTTACTGCCATGAACGCACTGCATGCCGAGTCGTCTTTTGAATCTGAAGGACCCGACGTCGACACAGACTCAAGTCTAGATCATAATGTTCCACGGCAGTCGAAGGCAATTCGTCTTCATGATGCAGATTCGAGGAGAGTGAGTCTATCTACGGCACCTTCGGCTCGATCTCCGTCATCTTTGATGGACATGCCCAAGGTTCTGGATTTCTTCGACTCGGTTCCTGAAGAGCTTAAGAGCTATCTCATGTACCAATTCTTGCGACGTTGCCCGAAACCAACATTGCATTTCGTGGCCGATGTGGTCAACCCAACTTTGAAGTGTAATTTCTTGGAGTTGCTTCCCCTGGAGCTCAGCTTGAACATTGTCAAATATTTTGATATCCAAACTATGTGTCGCGCCGCACAAGTCTCCAAGAAGTGGCGTCACATCGTCAATTCAGATGAGAAGACCTGGAAAGAGCTTCTTGATCAGGATGGGTATATCCTCTCCGAGAAGGAGCTAGAGCGAGCAATCAGAGAGGGCTGGGGCTGGCAATGCAGTAGCCCTGATAACTGGGAGAGAGACCTTAGTATCAAGGTGGCGAAAAAAGACCTCGAACTCTCTCCTGTTCCCTCATCATCCTCAACACCCATGGATATGGCCCCGCTTACTGCCCCGCCGCCCAATCGACGTCCCAAGCGGAAAGCAAATACACGTACTTCAAGTCGGAAGCTCGCGAAACGTAAGGTCTCATCCAACGGAACAGATTACTTCGAGCCGGACTGGAAGAAAGACATCGCGGCGTCAGAGGCCCCATATGCTGCAGCCAATAATGCTGCAGCTGCTGTGCCCTATCCTGAAGTCGGCCTTCCTGCCCTGCGTGGACTGTACCTTTACAAGGCTCTTTACCGTAGGTTGCATGCCATTCGCCGAGGGTGGATGAAGCCGGATGTCAAACCGCAGCATATTGCTTTCCGAGCTCACGACCGTCACGTTGTGACTTGCCTGCAGTTTGATGCGGACAAAATATTGACTGGCAGCGACGATACCAATATAAACGTATATGATACGAAGACTGGCGCTCTCAAGGCCACTCTAGAGGGCCACGATGGTGGCGTCTGGGCTCTTGAGTACCATGGCAATACCCTTGTGTCCGGGTCCACTGATCGCACCGTCCGTGTCTGGGATATCGAGCGAGCCCGGTGCACCCAAGTGTTCCATGGTCACACGTCCACTGTCCGTTGCCTTCAGATCGTCCTACCGACGGAGATCGGCCGCGACGCGAATGGTCGTGCCATGATGATGCCGAAGGTGCCCTTGATCATCACCGGGTCTCGCGATTCCAACCTGCGAGTTTGGAAGCTTCCGAAGCCCAGTGACGCGCCATATCTTCCTAATGGTCCCACCACGGACGACTATGATTGTCCATTCTTTGTTCGTGTCCTGTCTGGTCATACTCATTCAGTTCGTGCGATTGCAGCCCATGGTGATACCCTTGTCAGCGGTAGCTATGACTGCACCGTGCGCGTGTGGAAGATTTCCACCGGACACGTCCAATTCACACTGACGGGTCACACACAGAAGGTGTACAGTGTTGTAATGGACCACAAGCGCAATCGCTGCATCAGTGGTGCCATGGACCACATGGTTAAAATTTGGTCGCTCGACGACGGAGCTTTGCTCTATAATCTCGACGGCCACACTTCTCTTGTTGGTCTCTTAGCCCTGCAGGGTGATCACCTTGTCTCAGCTGCTGCGGATTCCACGCTGCGAATCTGGGACCCACAGCACGGTCACTGTAGAAACACACTTAGCGCTCATACCGGGGCTATTACTTGCTTCCAGCATGACGGCCAAAAGATCATTTCCGGGTCGGACCGGACTTTGAAGATGTGGGACGTTAGCGACGGCTCCTGCATTCGAGACCTCCTAACCGATCTCAGCGGTGTCTGGCAGGTAAAATTCAATGATCGTCGGTGTGTTGCTGCAGTGCAGCGGGACAGTTTGACTTATATTGAGGTGGGTGTCTTTTTCACATCCTTTGTTTGTGGATGAAAATCATGATTAACTCTCTCCCTAGGTCCTTGACTTCGGCGCCACACGCGATGGTGTTCCTGAGAGCAAACTTGGGCAGCGTGTCGTAGTGAACCGCCATGGCCGCGAGATCACGGCAACCGGCATTGGATCCGACTCCGATTCTGATTAAGACTCCCAGTCTTATAAACCTTTTCGAAAAACCCCATCCACCTTTACCATCACATTTACCACCCACCCTGTTTTGCCTTGTTTCCATCCTTCCATCTCCTTTACTCCATTAACGATACCCCATCTTTATGGCACTCATCATCTCATCTTCCCATGAAAAACTTTTTGCATAGCGTGGTCGGCATTCATTGATCATCCAGCATTACGACGGGGACAGGCGTTATGTGACGTTTCCTGATTTCTGCGGGAGACCTATAACTTTATCTCTTCATGTCTTCATCATTCTCGATCTGGTTCTCTTCCGCCTCATCATGTTAATTTCACATCCTACTTTTCTTTCTCATTGTATTGTCGTCTAAGTATGACTTTGAACATTCCCTTGTATCTGTTTACCTAGGTAGTCAATGCTGGATTCGATGTTGAGACTGCTGTCATGTCTCTTCGATATTCAAATGTTTATTCCTTTCCGCTTCCTCCTGGTCCGGTGTCCGTATGTTCATCTCATGTGCATGCTTGGTCTTTAAAACTGGGCGCTGTAGTTCTAGTTAGCATTGAATGTAACAGTAAGATCGTTCAGTCATATATCAGCATCTTCCTTCGCCTGCGTACTGCACGTGTATGTATGGAGGCTTCAAGTGCTGAGTATATACGGGATATCACTACAAATCCCAGGCTCTAAGCTCTTGTCAATGGCCTCGGCATACTATCTAAACACCTGATATAATGTCTCAAGAACAGTCTGGCCTAATAAAGAGCCTCGCGTGTCACACCGTGTCACAATATTACCGCAGGGCTCCGAACACGAATCGAATGTTGAGTCGGATTCAAAACCAATTTCCCGCAGGACTGGTTTCAAGATCGAAGGACCCTAGAAATAAATCTCATATTCAAGGACGATTACCCCAAGAAATCAGTATCTATCTCACCCCTGGATCTAACGTGCTCTTTCTTGAAAGCCTTTAATATCATTTACTATGGAAACCTTCAAAGTTACAAATATCATTTTTGTATACTGGGCTCTACTAGCAACTCCGACTTTATCCCAAATCTGCAATCAACCCACGGCATGTCCGCTCGGATGGGTTTGTGATATGAAACCATCCTCTCGTTATTATCTGACGTGTCGACATTGATGGAATTTAATTAGAGGTAAGGCAGATTTTCATTCCTTGTATGTCTTCAGGAGCAGAACTATTGATTAATTTATCATTAGAAGAAACTTGCGACGTCAGGCAAAATAAGGATACTTGACATAAAGCTTCAGAGTTATTGGTTGCTGGAAGATTTCGTGTTGCTTTTGAAATGTATGTACTGATTGTATGAAAGAAGCTCTGATCGGCGCCAGTGGCTAGTTTGATTCATTTGTGTATGACATATGTTTCTATATTACAGATGTTTTGGACCCCATCTTTAATTCCCAAGCTCCCCAAGAATGAGATATGGGCCTTGCGAGCATGCCGAAGCTCAACGTATAAGGTTGCGCGTGCATTGTATGACAACCCTGCGAGATGGTATGGTGAAAAAGAGGAATTTGACATCCTGAGGTATCAGATGATCCTGGAAGCTATTCCCCTGAAGCAGAAGTGCTTATAGTATCGAATTGTTTATTGTTGCCGGGCTAGGAACCACAGGTTGCAGTACCATAGCTATGGTCCCCTGGAGTGCATTGCTCGCAGAAAGTTTAGCCACGTCCGATGAAGTATAGGAGTTGTCCTGTTTGCTGAGGGACTGACTTTAAGGCGTCTCAGTAGATAGCGCCACGGGGGATTGTTTAAGAGCCGGCTGTCCGCCTTGTAAGCTCCCATCAATACCCGCTGCGGACAGAATGGCCCAGCGCACGGCATTGACACCTAGAAACTGGCCACCCCCAATAGAAATATCCGCACTGCAGGTGACGAGCTCACCTAAAGCGCCTGGCCCTTCTGCGATGCGCACGTCGGGTTGGACTTTTTCTCGCAGATCCTGCAGCATCTTCTGAAGTCGCTGTACGCTCACAGTTGAGGCGCCTGATTTGACTTGTTTCTTCGTTTTGGCGAGAACTTTATCGACTTTAGAAAGGATTATTTGGTGGGGGATAGCATAGTGCCGGAAAAGCTGGAGGATCTCTGCATCATTCTTTTTGATTCCGTGTTCACTGTCGATGAGGATGAAAGCGCGGCGAAGTCTGGGTATATTGTTAGCAACATCAAACCCCTAAAAACTTGAGAAAAAGGGAAGTTGCTCACTGTTTACGTCCTTGGAGATATTTCATAATCTCCATTCCCCATTCTGCTCGACTAGCCTTTCCGTATCCTGGCATATCCAAAAGTACCACTTTATGTTCGCCACCCTTGGTCCCTCCAATCCCAAATGCATTCATTTCTCTTGTCCGGCCTGGTTTAGAGGATGTCCAACAAATCTCTTGGCCCATTATGGCATTCAGCAGCGAGCTCTTGCCGACGTTGGAACGACCGAGAAATGCAACTTCAGGCTCGATGGACGATATGGGAGTTGTGCGGAACTTGCTCGCAGACCATAGTTTCAATGGGGAATGGCGCGAAGGTATAAATAGTTTGTCTGCGAAAGCAAGCTGCTCTGAGGTAGGTGGTTTGGTGTCCCAGTAATAACAGAGATCTGAAATCGTCAGGTCTTGTAGGCCGCGCTTGTTTGGGTTGGGCGGATGAACCGGAGAAGTGGGGGGTGTCGGAGATTGTAATGTAGAGTATAAACGCCTTGAAGGCACAGAGGCCCTGCTTATAGACCTCAACATGTTCAAAAAAGAAGTTTGCTGATCCTGAATCCTGATAAAAGAAGCGCGTCAAGTTCTCCAGAAAATCGAAACGCACGGACCCACTTGTTATCGATAAGAAGGCCGCGGGATCTTGAATGACTCTCGGCTCAACCTCAGTCATTGCCACGTCCACTTCGAGCTTAATATCTTGCTTCTAGTGTCTTGCCGCCGGACCTTCGTTATGATCAACGCAGTGCTTGTCTTCAATAACAATGGCCAGCCACGGCTGACCAAATTCTACACCCAGCTGGTCAGTGCCTTCAATCGAAGCAGCCTAAGAGGGTCATTCAACCAAGCAGAAGACTAACTCTCTCCAGGACACTCAAACACAGCAATCTCTCATCGCGCAAATCTACAAGCTTGTTGCGCAGCGACCAGCAAGCGCATGCAACTTCCTCCCCCTGCCTCCGCTCCTCTCCCAGGGTGCTAGCTCCGGGGCCACCGGACCCTCTGATGCGCCCACGCAGATCACATACCGCACCTATGCTACCTTATCATTCATTATGATATCTACATCCATGGAATCACCGCTCGCCCTCATCGACTTGATCCAGGTCTTTGTGGAGTCATTGGATCGCATGTTTGAGAATGTCTGCGAACTCGATCTAATCTTCGGTTACGAGACCATGCATGCTGTCCTGAGTGAGATGATTGTTGGAGGTGTCGTGGTCGAGACAAGTACCGAGAGGATCGTTACAGCTGTGCGCAATCAAGAAGGTAACGCAGGAAAGAGGAAGGCTGTTCAAGCGGCGAGTACTAGTCTCGGGCGCGGTGCGCTTCCGAGTCTAGGGGGTTGGCGGTGAAATGATATGATAATTTGGTTTAATTTCCTTCATTGCTTTAGCGGCATTGTTTCTGCGTGATCTGATTTGGATTAATAAGCGTGATGTTGTTCATGTACATAGATGATACCTTGCCAGTCATTGTATGTTATCTGCTGACTGCTCGGTCGTATAAGTTGAATTTATTTAAGTGGGGCCATGTTCAACTAAGCATTATAATACACACCTACATTGCATTTAAGATGGACAAGAGTCAAATGTTCATCTAATAAGTGGATTTGATAAGGTTCGTAGTCATCAGAAGTATATTAGTATCACGTGATAGATATACCCTAATCCCCAGGGCAGCCCTAACCCTGTCACATGATCACACTAGCGCGACCCGGCCCACGAAGACAGGAATAAGATCGCGCGATCACTGACTTTCTCCTTTCTCACTTCGACAATCGCCCAACTAGCGCACCGATCCCAAGTCGACAAAATGGTCGTAAGTATTTGATTATACCTTGCTCACGTTTCGCATGCTGCAGCGATGCCGTGAAGACATTCTGTCTCGCTTTCGATCCTTGTGATCAAAGCAAATTCCGTCACATGTTCCAACAGCCTCGAAAGAGATGTTGGACATTGGCGATGAACTGGCTTGAGGCACGAGTCTAGTATCTGTAAAATGATGCTAGTCTCGTGTTCTCTCTAGAGTTTAAAGAAGACGCAGCCCGTTATGGGACTAGATCGCTGATCTTCTTTTCTCAATGATAGCCTCCTAAGTCCGGAAAGAAGACCGCCGCCCTGCCCTACCCCCAGGGCAAGGCTGGTTCCTCCAAGAAGCAGGCCAAGGTTCGTTTCTTCTTTCCATCGGGAGTCTGAGAAAATGAAGTCGAAATACTAATCGAAGAAAAATTTTCACAGAACCCTCTCATTGAGAAGCGTTCCCGCAACTTCGGTATCGGCCAGGACATCCAGCCCAAGCGCAACCTGTCCCGCTTCGTCAAGTGGCCCGAATATGTCCGCCTCCAGCGCCAGAAGAAGATTCTGAACATGCGCCTGAAGGTTCCTCCTTCCATTGCCCAGTTCCAGAGCACCCTGGACCGCAACACTGCTGCCCAGACCTTCAAGCTCCTCTCCAAGTACCGCCCTGAGACCAAGGCCGAGAAGAAGGAGCGTCTTGTCCAGGAGGCCACCGCTGTCGCCGAGGGCAAGAAGAAGGAGGATGTCTCCAAGAAGCCCTACCACGTCAAGTACGGTCTCAACCACGTCGTTGGCCTCGTTGAGAACAAGAAGGCTTCCCTCGTCCTGATCGCTCACGACGTTGACCCCATTGAGTTGGTTGTCTTCCTCCCCGCCCTCTGCCGCAAGATGGGTGTCCCCTACGCCATTGTGAAGGGCAAGTCCCGTCTCGGTACGGTCGTCCACAAGAAGACCTCCGCCGTCCTGGCCCTCACTGAGGTCCGCTCCGAGGACAAGGCTGAGTTCTCCAAGCTCCTCTCCGCTATCAAGGAGGGTTACACCGACAAGTACGAGGAGTCCCGCCGCCACTGGGGTGGTGGTATCATGGGCGCCAAGGCCAACGCCCGCCAGGAGAAGAAGCGCAAGGCTGCTGAGAACGCCATCAAGGTCTAAGTTTACTTTCCGTGACTTGGACTTTGTTTGACGGGATCGCCTCCACAAAAGCGCTAAAAAAGTTTTAATGGGAAATGAAAGGTGTTCAGGGCTCTGGATTACTTGTTAACGGCCAATTCTTCTAGCTTTAGATGGGTTTGAAAGAGCTTTTTGGCCCTTTGCCCGTTCTAACCAAAAAGACAATATTTCTTCTTCACGAACTTCTCAACGGCTCTTATGTACCACTTTCTGCAGATACCCATGAATGCATTTCTCTACCTGTTCAATATGCCAAATGGCTTCAATGTTTAGAGATCAGCATTCATGCACTCTGTACCTGTAGACTTGTAATTCGTAGAAATTTCTGTCCTAGTCATTTACCAATCTTGGCATGACCCACAGTCTAGTCATTTCAAGTGTCAAAAGATCTTTTGCCTGCAGAACCCACTTTTATTTGATAGCCACCAACCTTGAAAGGCAACACTAAAGTTAACACTCGGAATAGCATACCTTTCCACGGCGTCTCGCAGCTCCTGGAAAATATATTCTGTGCATACGAAGTCCTGCTGATATGCACACAGTTCTCTTTATACGTATGTTCAACATAGACAGTATCAAGGAGATAAAGATGCGGTAAGAATATCACAGTAGTTATAGAGGCCGTGGAAATTCTGCTTCTCGCCGTCAACCATCACAATTTATGACTCGGATATTGTCTCCGCTAGAATGTTGAGTGGCCAGGTATGAGTCGTCCCATACTGCCATCATCGGAATCGTTTGAATCCATGATTTTGTCCATCACAGCGAAAGGACGGTGTTGATTATATATCTAGCCGCAGCCTCATTGGCTGCAGATCGGTGCATCTACAGTGCTGTATTTTCTAACAACCATAATCATGTCTCCTGTAAACCATCAATTAGTTTTGTCTAAGATTATCTATCAAGACATAGCAGAAAAATACTGGCTGTCTCTGGTAGATCAAAAACGACGTGGATTGTGTGGCGGTCAGGGTTGGTATTCTAGTGACTGGATAGACTTGTTACGAAGGCCAAATGCATTTTCGACATCCCGCATGTCGATGTTCTTGTTTGCTGCGCACCATTCGAAGCTTTTCAGCACCGATGAGCTCTTAACGGCAATTACCTGCAAACGCGCGGCATGGAAAAGGGCGCAACCGGCTACGGCCATCTCCGGTTCGCCGTCGAGCTGCCCGACAGCTGTTCCGCAGTCGGCCCAGATTTTGGCAATCCGTCCTACCACTGTTGGGAAATAAGTCAAAGGATCACGAGGAGCTCTCATTGGGATCGCTAAAACTGCTGAACTAAATGATATAGGGCGCGTAATGTGAGTCACATGGAATGTGTAGGCTTGAAAGCCGTAACAGTGCTCCCTGCTTTTGAAAAATGCGGCGCCCTCGTCGCACGTGAAAGATAAAAAGTAGCCATATCAGTAATGATCGCGTCGTTCTTCTGGCGAGATGGGAATTGGAAGCACGATAGAAGGAATTGCATGATTGCCACACTACGTGGATCAGACCAGTCTTCGCCCAGAACAGTGTTGCAATAATTTCACGTAGATTGAAAATGAAAATACATGGGTTGGAAAGGTTCCGTAGCCATTCGCAGTGCCACTTGGTCTGGTGAGTATGCATTGTGTCGGATCATCCTATTACAAATATTTAATAGGACTTCATGAGATCGACGAAAGCTCTATGAATGGGCCGTGACCGATCCGCCGTGACCGATCCGCCTCGAGGAAGACTCTTTCTTGGCGCCCTTCTACCCATCGGTAGACGTTTGTCCATGGACTTTGTCCTGCCGTGGGGCTTAACGTAGGTCGTCCTATAGCTCCGAGTCAATACTGCCAATCGGCAGACAGTCACACCATAAGGGCGGCGTGACGAGATCGGAGAACTGATATTTCGAAGGATCTTGCATCGTTACTCGCAATGCTTGCAACTCCCCGATTTAATTCACCGAACAATCACGAGATGTTCCGCCGTTGGGCACCACGATCCAATGCGAAAACTCGAAGATACTCCGAGTTTGATACTTTTTCATGATCTCGTCGAATTCTGGTCTCAACTGGTCCCTTCCGCCAAGCAGCATAACGTCTTCCACGATTATCACGTCGTCGAGCTTAACATTGACTGGCGACGTCATTCTGCCAAAAATGATCTGCGCTCGGTCACCAGAGGCTCTCTCTGAGTGGAACAGGTATGGCATCTGCCCGCGAAATTTGTCCCCCAGCAGCATGTAATCGCCAATGCAGGCGACCTAGTGAATCCCGAACGCGGACACAACCACGGTCTTTCCGCAAGCCAGACGAGTTTTCTTGACGATGTGGTTCGGGTCAATGACTGTTGGGTAATTATCTCTCCACTTTCGAGCGCTCATTAAACACTTTGAGCCAAGAGAACTCCTTCATCAGTCAGACGACAGAGAGTGAATTTGGTTCCTGTCGAAGTTGGTTGTAAGGACATGTCCTTTGAGGGTATCTCGTAGGGCGTTATTCTGATAAGAATGGAGAAGAGCAGACAGCAGACCCCTGAAGATACAATGATCTGTAGTTTATCTCCAGAGACGACAGAAATAGGTCCAGTAATTGGTAAAGTCAAAGAATAAAAACAGAAGTTGGTTTGGAGAGCATGCAGATGGGCCACTTGGCCCCCTTTGAGCCAAGGCGTGTCTGGCATGGGTTGCACTCCTAGGAACATGGAAAGGGATTGTGGTTTTCTGATTTTCAAATCCATGCAGTTCATTCAAGTACTGAACCTGGTGATGCGTATTTAAGCAGTTAGAACGAGAGAATAATACACGATTCCTGAGCTTGTGTGTGAAGTCAAGTAGCTCAAAGTAGACTTACTATGGTCGACCTCACTGCAGTCTTCACTTGCATCAACATATGTGATATGTGTGTAATAGGCAGGAAGGTGGTTTGAGAAATTGAACATGTAAAAATGTAGGAGAGAGAGAATCAAGAATGATGCTCCTCCAAGATTGATTGTTAACCTCTCTATATTAACCACTCTATTACTTGAGCGCACCGCAGATGGTTTTTTCTGGCCTATTTTCTCTCTCTTTCCCATTCTCTTTACGTTTACTTTTTCCTTAGTGGGCATTTTGCTATACCTGCTGAGGCGCCGGGGTATGGGCTCTGCGTGGCATGAGTGGAAGTCAGCAAATCAAGTACGAAATAATCGACCGGACATGATAGAGGTATGGGTTGCGAACAACCAGGCTACAGTTGATACTTTTTTTCTTGACCTTTGATTGTAGTATCATCATATGCTTCGCAGATTCCACATCATTCACTTACTTCGCGTCCGTTACACCCCACTTTTCTTCTTCCTTTTATTCTTCGCCTCTTTTCCCTTCTTCACCTCTCTTCCCTTTTTTTATTGCCCATCTTTATTTCTCATTTCTCTTCATCTCCCTCTCTCCTGTTCATCTTTCTTTTTCCTCTCTTTAACTCCACAGAACCTTTCCACGGGTTTTTATTTACCCGTGACGCGTCGTTCCATTTCCTTGCACTTTCGTCCTACGTGTTGACTATCTACTTTGTCAAAAATTCAAGATGGCTCCACCTGTGGCAAAGCAAAAGAAGGTTACTGGAATGTTCATTCGGCTCAATGAAAATACGGCTCAAGTGGATGTGATTGATGACTCCAATGAAATGTTGTGGTACTGCAAGAAGAAGACCAAGGACATGGACTTGAGAGACAACCTCATGAAGGTTGATCACACCCAGCATAAGACCTACAGCGATCTCATGAAGGAGATGCTAGATGACCCACCCAATGATGGGCATTTGGATGACCCGCAATTGATGGGTACTCGCAAAGTTTTTGGTGGACGTGAATGGGTTGCTACTTATTAGTTTGGGAATTCCTTTAATAGAACCTTTCGAAAAACTGACGGTGACTGTAGGATACTGGGTAGGAGACTGGATAGATGGTAAATGAGGTAAGTAGTAGGTATAGTAGAAATATTAGTTGTTCTGTGAGGCGGCAAGCCTTCAGTACGAAATTTACCTTGACCATATTGATCTTTTACATTTGCATGAACTAACAATAATACCTTAGCTAAGAGCAGCGCATGATTTAATCATAGCAAGCAATGTGGAATTGATCATGCTTGAACCTTTTAAGTATCCAGATGACTGGGTACGGCCATATGCTAACATGCACAATACCATGTAATGTAAAGTGTAAACCAGCACCGGGGACCTCAGGAAATCTAACGCAATAATCTATATTTGCGACTTTACAGGTTACTATACAAGAAATGTATTAAACACTCGAGGACTGGTAAACACACTGTACAAGCCGCCGCGAGGCAGGTAATAGAATCATCCAGGGTAGAAGGTTAATTAATAAGACAAGACATCCCAAAGAAAAGAACCGGAGAAAGCCCAGAGAACAAAATTTGGGGCGAAACAGACGGGGTAAACGTTGGTATGGCGAATTACAGTGGAACAAAAGACCAATCGCAAAGGAACAGCCAGGGGGATAAAGTACAGAGGCCACAAAGCCCAGCCCAACGCACCCAGAAGACTGGAGATGCCCATCACAAGATCAGGTCGTGACAGCATAAAGAAAGCCCAGTCTAAACACACGTTGAAGGAGAAAGGGGAATATAAGCATAATGGCGGTCATTGTGTCATTAACGTTGAGGGGGAGGTCGTGTGAGTCCTTGCCGGGCCTATCATTGTGTCAGCAGCTTATTCATAGGTAGAAAATAGAGAAATGTCTTGCCTTCATTTGTTCAATTCGTGCCTTGAGCTGACTAGTCACCTCGGCAGCCCGCTTCCAATTTTCTGCAGGCTCCGATGACCGCGGCATTTGGTCCTCATCATTGTGGTTGGTGGAGTTTCGAGTTGATGAGCGGGTTGGGCTTCCAACGGCCGAGTAGCCGTAGCTCGGACTCAACTTGCGTCGGCCAAGGCCACCATCTCGGCTGCTGAGACCTGGAGATTCGTAGCCATTGTTTTCTTTCTCTTCACTCGGACTGGCTGAGGTATAGCTCCTAGGCCGGGAGCTCTCAAACCGAGATCCCAAATGGAGGTTAGATCGTGCCGCTGAGGGAGTTCCACCAGAGGCTTCATGATAGATTGATGTGTGTTCCGAGAAGCCCATGCTACCACTTTCTGATGATCCATGGGGCGGGCTCATTGCAGTTGCTCGAAGGGCTCGTGCCAACTCACGCTTCAACCGTTCAATCTCCCGCTGTTGCTTTTGAACATTGGCCTCAGCAGCTTCTGCATCACTTCGTGCACGAACCAGCTGAGTCTCCTTTGCTTTGATGCTCAAGACATCTCTAGTGTGATCTTCAATCAGCTGAGCATTTTGGTTCTGAAGCTCGGTAATTTGATTGTTAAATTTGGAACGCTCAGACTTCATTTCCTCAATGGTTCGAGCAAACCTCTCCTTCTCATCGCGGAGCTCTTCAAGCTCAGCACGTTCTGCCGCTGAGATACCACTCATGGCCGGAGCGGGGGCAGGAGCCGACTCAGCTGCTGCCGAGGGCTTTGCGATGGGGCGACCAGCCAGACCGCGACCGAGGCCAAATTTTGGTGCAGCTGGAGGGGGGACATCTTCCTCCATTGGGGGAGGAGCAGCTCGTCTCACTGGTGAGGCTATGCCTCCTGGACCACCGAGTTTGCTTCGGAGCTTCGAGCCAGGGGGAGCGAGACCACCAGACTTTGGTATGCCACCGAGCTTCGAGGGTATACCTCTAGGAGCCGCCTTAGGTGGGGGATCCTCTACCGGAGGCGCGGCAGCAGGAGCCGGTTTCTTCAGGCCCATTGGCTTCTTTCCAGGCATGGCCTTTCTCGCTGCCGGAGCGGGCTTGGGAGGTGCCACAATTGGCTTGGGCCGATCCTTGGCCTTAACTTCGGCAGTCTCAAAGAATTCCTTGATCTTAGTTTTTCGAATTTCGTCCAGTCCATCAAGGTAGGGATTCATAGCCCTTTCGCCCATGATCTTCATAAGAGTACCAAGGATTTCTGCACCACCGGCGCGAATACCTTCCGTGGACTCGGTCAGGAGCTTGGTGCCTGCATCGGCGATGGACTTGACCTCCGGTTTGGCTGGAACAATTCTAGTGTTACGAAGACAGCGGATCAAAAACTTAACTGTCTCCTGCTTCACTTGAGGGTTTTTGTGCTTGAGATATTCCAGAATGTCCTCTAGGCAGTCCGAAAGATCTGTTGACAAGAACACGGCGTCCAGTGCTCCACCCAAAGCATCGGCAACGGTCTGTTTCTTCTCCTTAAGACGCTCCAGCATAGGCACCATGATAGTGGCTCGGTATTTCATGAAAGAGCTGCGCAAGCCCCTTGCCAGGAGATCGACACAGTTAGCAGCCACCGTCACCACTGCAACATTGGCATCTTTCATGCATTTGGCCAAAACCCTCACGATCTCATCATATGGCCCATCCTGAATCCGAGGAACATTGATCACATTGTGGAATGCATCTAACGCTTCTTTGCGGTCCTTCCATTTTGATGATGCTAGTTGGTCATGGAAGTCTTTAGCCACCTTCGGCAGAACATCGACAGGTTCTGCAAGGTCGAGAACTTCGGGCTCTTCATCTTCAGCAAATTCCTCTTCCTCTTCTTCACCACCACCACCGCCCGACGGAGCTGCGCTAGCCTCAGCCATCGCATCTTGCTGGGCACGAGTGAATCGTTCTTGCTTTGGTGTTGGCTCTTGCTTCACAGCCTCGAACAATTTCTCGAGATCCTGCTGTTGGACCGGCTTCAAGTCACCCCAGAAGAGTGGTTTCATAGCCTCACGAAGCCATCGATACATCTCCACAGTGAGAGCTTGCGCCTCGGCGCGCACATTTTTGTCCGCATGGCCGAACACCTTAGTTAAAGCCTTCAGTGTCGGCTTCGGATCCACAATCTTACATCCAAAGTTATGATAAATGAGCGCTAAAGCATTCAAAGTAGCAGCAGCCACCTTGGGTACTTTGTGTGATAATGTAGGCAAAAGGTCTTCGAGGACAGGATCGGCTTTATCTAATTCGACGCATAATAGAAGAGCTTCTTGGGCGCTGGCTTTACCAGCTGGTCTGGCACACGGTAGACCTTTTTCCGAAATAGGGCCGATAGTGAGATTGCGAGTTCTGGAAGAGTCAATCATTGAGCCCACAGAGCAAAGGCTAGGCACCTTGAAAGATGGAGTCATACCTTGTACATGCTTGTACGCCTCCGAATTTCAAGAACGCACAGTATGCGCCCAAACCCTCCACCTGCGCGGCGACGTTGGAGTCCGCGACGGCCCCTTTCCACAAACCGGGGTCTTGTAAGAATGGTGTAAATACGGCAGCTGATTCATCGGGTGTCTTTTCAAATTGTGCTTTGGCATCTTCATATCCTTCCTTGCGGACTTTCCAGTTCTATCGAATGGAGGTATCATGGTCAGTTAGGTTCGTCGTTTTGGCAAATTGCTTCGGATCGGAGGGCAGAGAGAACACACCTTATGGGCGAACCGGTCAGGTAACGGCAAGGAGGAGAAATCTGGTTCACCATCCGCCATGGTGACAGGCTAGATGATCAAAGATGGTGTAACTGGTTCGGCACCTAGCAACGCAGCGTTGGTCAGCGTTGTTTGCAAGAAGTTACACAGACAGACCGTCAATGCGTAGAATAAACAAAGAAATTGCAAGAAGGACTCCTGCCCCTCTGGCAAGGCCGCGATATCCTTACCGGGAGGTTTTGGTGCCCAAAGAAATGGACGGGAGGAAATTCGGGATGGGCCTCAGTCGCAATCAGGGATGCCGATCGCCGGGCACTTGACAGTAAAGGTAAAAGTAAATTAAGAAGAGGATAGAAAAGAGAAAGTAAGTCCTCGTTCAAATCATAAAACCTCAAAATTCGAGGGATGGGGAAGTTGATTAAAGCGGAGGGGAAGGGAAATAAACACAGATCGGGAAGTAAACAAGTGGGCTTGGCGGTGTCGTTGTTTTGTTGCTTCAAACCCCGCGGTGGATCTTCAACCTTTACTTGAACTTCCTACAGACAAGGAAAATTACACTCGTCGAGAAAGTGGGATTTCAATTCTTTTTTGCTGGTGTCAATTTGTCTCTGAAGATCTTCAGCCCTTTGTTTGGACCGTTCCCTTCGTGGTTTCGTGCAAGCGACGGCCTCCGGTGTATGCGGAGGTGGATTGAGGACTGTCTGGGAAACACACAAAGCCGCCGGCACCATGAGCCAGCTACTCACGGCGCGACAGGCGGAGGAGCTGTATGCGCCCTTATATGGAGTCGAATGTGACAATGATCACAGACTAACAGACGTGTTTCTTACTGCAGACACAAGTCAATCATTGCCTACTTGGCTTCGGCGAACCTATCCCAAAGCTCCACAGCGTTGCGAGAGGAACTAGGTGACTCGGTCACGGTCGATGACTCTACACTCAAGAAATATGAGGGACTCTTAGAGAAGAAGTGGACTAGTGTAGTCCGATTACAGAAGAAGGTGGGAGCATTATTCACATGTCGGTGAGGAGGGATAGAGAACTGGCAGACTGATTCATTGGATGTCTTAGATTATGGATTTAGAATCGCGATGCGCCTCACTCCAGGCTGAGCTGGACACCGCGACTCCCACGTCGTTGTCACGAAGAAATCAGGACCCCGCCTCCTGGCTGCCCCGAGCGCCGGGTCGTCACGACCTAGAGTCCCATCGACAACCGATTACCAGTGTCGCTTTTCACCCGATTTTCTCGTCTCTCGCGTCCGGCTCAGAAGATACGACCATTAAGATCTGGGACTGGGAGCTGGGCGAGCTCGAACGCACGATCAAGGGTCACACGAGGGCTGTCTTGGATGTGGACTATGGAGGCCCGCGAGGGGGGACTCTCCTTGCATCCTGCTCCTCGGATCTCACTATCAAGCTGTGGGACCCTGCCGATGAATATAAAAATATCAGAACCCTACCAGGCCATGATCATAGTGTTTCTGCGGTTCGCTTCATCCCGTCAGGGGCCGCAGGATCTCCAATGTCAGGGAATCTCTTGGTTTCCGCGTCTCGGGATATGACCTTGCGGATATGGGATGTAACGACAGGATATTGTGTCAAGACATTGCAGGGGCATGCCGCCTGGGTACGTGATGTTGTACCCTCTCCAGATGGCCGATTCCTCTTTTCTGCGGGTGACGATCAAGTCCCTCGGCTATGGGATCTCTCTTCGGGAGAGACAAAAGCTACCTTCTTGGGCCATGAACATTACATTGAGTGCGTTGCTTTCGCTCCAGCCACCAGCTATCAGTATCTTGCACCTCTTGCTGGCCAGAAGAAGCCACCGCCAACCTCCTCATCTGCAGAGTTTGTTGCATCCGCAGGTCGTGATAAAACCATTCGTCTGTGGGATGCACGGGGTAACCTGATTAAGACCCTGGTAGGCCATGACAATTGGGTACGGGGCTTGGTCTTCCACCCTGGTGGGAAATATTTGCTGTCGGTAGCAGACGACAAGACACTGCGATGCTGGGATCTTACCCAGGAATGCAAGTGTGTGCGTACGATTGAGGCTCATGACCACTTTGTCAGCTCAATTCGGTGGGCACCTCCTTTGATCAAGGATACTGGTGCGAATAGCGAGGCTGGAGCCAACGGTACGGCATCTGGTGTAAATGGCACAAAGGAAGACCCCAATGCCGCGAATAAGATGTCGATCAGATGTGTGGTTGCAACTGGCAGTGTCGACCTCAAGGTCAAGGTCTTCGCATCATGAATGCCGCTACAATTTGAGGCAAAGCTTCCCATAAAATTCGGACATGACCGATTTGGCAACCAGGGAACCCTTGACAGATCAAGTCTTTTACGAAATAACGGTACAATCACCACACCGGCGCATTGCAGATTTTCAGCGTTAGAAGGACTGTTCGTCGTTTCAGGACAAAGGAGTTGGTCTCTCTTCTGTGATACCAGTAACTTTTTCCATTTACAAGTGATTTAGGAATCGGTGGACCACATCCACAGGAGGAAAATGGTCGTGCTTTTCCTTGTATACAGTTTTCTGGATGGGCTCTTTCTCGCACATACTTCATTAATGCCGCAACGTTTATTATTGACATTCTGGATTATCTGTCTATATAGAACTCGTAAAAAGCAATCTTAGATGAGTGGAGGTTGGATATGTATCCTAAGAAAATACGGGATAAGATCTTAGATGCAAAATTTAAATGTGTATCAATGAAACGAGGCTGTATAATATAGTACATAGTATGATCCAACATGCAACGCGGTCATGGATCCAAAACATTGTCCACAAGACCAAAGAGAATAATGACAAGCTCTCGAATTACTCCTCCTTCACGGCCTCGGCCGGAGGTTGAGCCGTCCGCTCAAGAACCAATTTCTTCAACTTGCCCACACGCTCCTGACCCGCATGGATCTTATGAATCAATTCAGCCGTCGAAAGATTCTGTGCCTCATCACCAATAATAGCCGCTGCCCGAGCAACCAAATCGACCTCCTCGCCCTGTCGACGCGATTCCCGACGCACATACTTCTCCGCCCAGCGGCGCTCCCGCTCCTGCTCCCGCTGTTCCCGCGACATAACAGCCGGTCGGTCCTCAATTGGCACAGCGAATGGATTAATGATGCGCTCAACAACATGGTGGACGTGACGGCTCTTGGGCGCGCCGGACGAGAACTCGATCACGTCACCCTCGCGCAGCGAGTTGAGAGGATCAGAGACCAAGTAGCGTGTTTCCTTGGGGTAGAATTTGCCAATGTGCTTGTCCCAGACTTTGTGGCGGTGGGTGACGCGGACGGTGCGCTCCATGCGGCCGACTGACTCGACGGTGCCGGTCTTCAGGGCATAGGCGTAGTTGCGGAGCAGGGCGGGTCGCTGGAGATCCTGTGCGGGGGGAGCTGGTGAGGGATTGGTGGGTTCTTGTGTAGTAGAAGATGTAGAAGCTGATCGGAGGCTCTGGGAGATTGAGAGGGTGGAGGGGCGGATTGCTGTTCGAGTGGCCATTGGCGATGCGATTGACCGGATGGGCATTATAGCCCGGATGATGTGGTTGGGGGGCATTTTGGGTGAAATTTCTCTGTGATCCCTTTCTTACGAACAATAGAATCAGAGGCAGAGATCTAGGGAGGAGACCCTGGAGAGGAGTCGGTAGAGAAAAGGTTGATGAGGTCAATGTTGCGGGTTTGCGGAGTTGAAGTTGAGAAATTCTCGGAGTTTTGTTTGCACTGTTTGCACATCACCTGTCTACAGTATCTGTTCTTTCTAGTCTTGAGTCTTGAGTCTGAATTTCTCATTGCGTTCAATTGTTATTTGGCTATTACAATATGGTCACTACTTAAATAGGCCGTGTTAATTAATATGGAGTATTTAAACTAAAATATTCCATGATCATTGCAATGTTTGTTGGGAACATATCATGTTGATCAACCAGGCACCAGCGCGCTGATACCTACACAAGCCTCATCCACGACATCTTGGTCTTCCTAAAGCTTGACACCACAACCTTGGCAGCAACTGGCCTTGACTTTGTATTTCTCACATTCATCACTGGAAATAAATCTCATGCTACATTTTCGTGAACCATCCTGTGAACCGAAAGCAAAAACTGAAAGCCAAGGTTTTTCATCCAACTCAATCTCACTTCCTCTAATATCCAGGAATATGTCGGCCACACCAGAGCCTCCGAAGAGAGCACAGCGCAAGGACATGGCGGAAGAGACCCAGTCACTCATTCCAGATATCATCAGCACTACTAAGGCTCACCCAAGATCAGTTCTCTACAATGAACTTCTACCGCGAGCCCATCCAGACCCGAATGCATCAAAACCAAAAGTCACAGTTTGTGACCAAGACAGCTTCACAGCCGCTAAGGAAATCCTCGAGCGCATCCCATCTGCCAGGGTCGGTGTTCTCAACATGGCCAGCGAAAAGGATCCAGGAGGCGGGTGGTTGAAGGGCTCTCTAGCGCAAGAGGAGGCTCTGTGCCTTCGAAGCACTCTGATCACAACCCTCTACAAGCACTATTATCCACTTTCGGAGTTTGGAGCCATTTGGTCACCGGAAGTGGCTGTCTTCAGAGATGAAGTGAACTCGTGGTGCCGGGTCTACGAAGACAGCAAGATATTTATCGTGGGCGTGGTCAGTGTGGCAGCTTTGCGGTGTCCTCGGTTGACGGAAGACAAGAGATACTTTGGTATATTTTTGCCGAGAGTCGAATTGTGCTATTGTTTGCTGATATGATGTAAATAGCACACCCGGGAGATATTCGGGTAGTCAAGGACAAGATGCGCCAGGCTCTACGTGTTCTTGTGAAGAATGATATCACTCATGGTGTGCTCGGTGCCTTGGGCTGCGGCGCTTTCAAGAATCCCACCAGAGAGACCGCCCGGATATACAAGGAAGTACTGAATGAGCCGGAGTGGAAAGGTGCCTTCGAAGAACTTGTTTTTGCTGTTCTCGACACCGACACCAACCCCAGGAAGGGTGAGTGCAATCACTCTATTTTTAAGAATGTTTTCAGTGATGCATAATGCCTCCGAGTCTGACTGGAACGTTTCTTTTCTAAGATTCATTTCTTGCATTATACCCATATTTTATCTCGAGCTCATCTCCGTGGACCAAATGACTTAGGAATACAAAATGCAACCTTATGTTTAATCTCACTTTAATTCATCACTGAGTCATAAAGCCGAGTTCAAAGTAGTTATCAGACAAATGTGGCTCGAGAATTTCCTATCTGTCAAGACTACAGGAAAGTGCACGATAAACGCGACCTACGAGATGTTATACCCTGAGTAGCTCGCTCAGTAAATAAGCAGGGGGAAGGCGTCAAAGTCGTAGATTCAAATATCATAAGAGGGATTGTCGAGAACCCAGTGCATGTTAGTGCCATTTGTCATTCAAAGAGGGCGCAGAGATCAAGCACACAGCTACTGTTGCTCACCTCTGCACTCTCCAGTTAGGATAGTGGAGTTGAGAGTGATGGGCTTCTCGCTCTTCTTCACCCAGTCAATCAGCGACCCAAGACTAACTAGTCTGTGGATAGGGAGCGCTGGGCTGGAGGTTTTTGGTGTTGCAGTGAGATGCCTCAGGTACCAGGAACAAGAGGTGCCAGTCATTGATACTGCTGGTGCCCTCATGGAAAGACTCGATTCCATAATAGCCCATTTACCGGCAAAGGTGCCATATTCGGTCTCAGCATCGGTTATCAAATCCACACTGATACCAGAAATTGGCCTGGCGGTCATTGATATTTAAAGAACTATTGTAGATAATGCTTCCACCAGAAAATTTTTCCTCACGGCCCTGATGAGAGATTGCAAAATGTGTCCTACAACAGCCAGTGAGGTGTTAATATTGTCATGATAGTATGCTAAGTATCTCCAATCTAGAATATGTAACATTGTTATTGCCATTAAGCTTTTATTCTTAGAATTACCACGGGATTGCAAGAGATAGTACGATTTGTGGAAGTGGAATATCTGTGGCTTGAAGTCAATGCTAAGAAAATATAAAAATGTAAATCGGACACAACGTCCGCCAATTGATGGATTGTCATAAAGCCACTACATAACAACTCACCAAAACAAAGTCGGAACTAGGGAGCCACAAGGGATAGCCGCTACTTTAACTTCAAATATGCAAATTCTCGGGTAAAGAGGGTCTGGCATGCTGGCATGTCGTCCCCCACATTCACTTCAAATATGTATTGAGGCAGCCCTAACCGATACCAGGAATGTTGTTCCTGGACTATAAAGTCCAAGTCAACCTCAGCCTCAATGCTTGTCCATCAACATCAACAGTTGACAATCCTCCAGTCACTTCCGTTCATTCCTTGATCATCATCAATCATTTCATATTCTGCAAAACCCAAGTCAAGTATGTCATACACCCTTTCAAAGCTGGTTGATAGGAGCTGATTGTCTATAGACGACACCATGCAGTTCTCCTACCAAATGATCACTACCTTCATGGCCTTTGTGCTATTCAACTCGGCCACTGCTGCCCCTGCCGTCGATGCTGTCGATGCCGTTGATGAGGTCAATGCCGCTGCTAACGGCAGGGCGACGTGGGCTGACCCCCAAGACTGCCACCGCTTCTTCGAATGCCCCGCCGGCGAAAAGCCCGTTCTGAAGACCTGTGGTCCTGGAACTGCCTTCCAGGCGAGCACCGGTGTTTGTGATTACGAGTACAACGTTGCCAGCTGCTGGCACCACTAGAGTGGCGGTGTCACCCGTTTTATTTGATGAATGAACGGAAAGGGAGCGCCTGGGAAAAGCTCAACCGACTGTCACATAATTACACTATTTGGATTAGCTTCATTGCTGGATGATTCCCGATTACCCCCCTAGTTGTCCCAGAAAAAGTGAAATATTGGTAGTCCTTTTCGACCCGTCATTTGAATTATTCTCAACCTCGTAGACACTCAAATGTATAATAATCTTTGGAATGTTTAGTTACGTGACCGCGTCCCTGGTATTACCATTCAACCTTGAACCCCTCCATGTCGCTCTAGAAAATGCTCCATTACCAGATCAAGCTAATGTTCATCACTTCAATAGGTTTCCATGAAGGCTCCGATCTCTCTGTTCCCCACTCATCCATCCCTCCTCAATTCTGCTGGCAGTGCTGGCCGCTTTAACGTAGCGGGTCCAGACTAACACTAGATGCATACATGTAATTTTAGTCATTGCAATGTCTTAGATTTTCTCTTTCTCTTTTGGGAATAGCTTATAGGGACCTGCAGGTTCAAGGGAAATGCTTGGCATTATTGGGGGCCGATTGATCCGCTACCAGAGCGGAAATATAGTACATCAAGTTCGAATAACAGAAGACTAATATTGGCTTTCTAGCTTGATAAGTTAGAAACTGGAAGTCTGAAATGAAAACCTGAACATTCTGAGGGGATTTGGGCTGGGGCTAGGGCCGGAGTAGTAGACTGAACAGTACATTCGTCCCCGCACAGAAATTTCCAAATAAACACCATGCTTGCTGAACCCACAGCGGCTGTGGAGCGAATTTGGTCTTTCTATAGGTTGGGTCCTGGAGTGGTAAGTGGCGGTGGGGGATCTACCAAGGTAGCAGGATTAATCCTTGGATGGACGTTACATTCAGGGTCCAAATTATATCTCAAAACAGTATAGTTGGTTTCGCACGTAGAGCCGGCCCCAACCCGGTGAAGTCGTCCTTGGAACTAAGAATTGACAGACCAATAAACCAACGACAAAGAACCAACGCGAGCCTCGTCTTTGTAGATCAGGGCCAGGTTTCCAAATTTGTCAACGATTCGAGATATTGATTCCGTAGTTTCTCTGTGTAAAAGATGGGAAGGAATTATCAATCGATTCAATTTCATATTGACCTGGACGTATAAATACCCCCTCCCCATCCCCTCTAACATTCTCTTCAACAACCACTTCCAATCTCAACCATTTCCAATCACGACTCTCTTCTATCAACAACACCTTCTTCTACCGTCAATATGGTCAAGATCAGCATCCTCTCCATTGCCTCCGTGGCTGCCTTTGTATCTCTTGGTGCGGCTAAGAACTGCCAAACCCAGTTCGATTACTGTGCCTCGGCTCTCCTGACCAGAGGTTAGTGAAGCAAATTATACAGTTTGAGTTACAATAAGGCAAATTACTAAATCAATATTAAGGCGACTACGACATCCAAATCCGCAATGCCCTTGCAGATGCTCAGGGCTCATTCCCTGGCGTAAACCAAGACAACGCCTTGTTCGCCTGCCTAGGAGGCTCCAACGGTGAAATCAAGGTTATCGAGAAGTGTGGATACGAGTGCAAGAACGGAGGTAACGGCCACACCGACTCTTGCTAAAGGTCAAGTTTCAGTCAACACAGCTTGATTGAAGCTTCTTGGGCTCTAAGTCGTGCCTTCGCAAACACGAGCGGATTGTTACTATTGCTTTGATGTACATTGTTGGCATGACTCGGTATAAAGCCAAACCGCTCTATACTAGATACTTTCATTTTGTTAGAGACCTTAATGGGATCAGATTGTGTAAATATAAAGATTGAATTATCCAATGCAGCTATACTACCAGAAATTGTGCTCAGTCGTCCGTCACTTATCGAAGCATGATTTATAAGACTCTATAAGTTCTTATGGATCATATCAATCCACTCAGCAGGTTGGGTAGTAGAGGCTCCTCGTCATTTAGTAGCTGATCAGTCTTGACCCTCTCTATATATTGTTTTTCAAGAAAATAGCAACCAGGAAATTCATACCGAGGAACACCGTCAGAGGCCTGCACGATGTACGTCGCCGAAGTCTTATATTCATATTGTAGAGCATGATGGAATTCCCTAATTCTTCTTGTGGCACACCTATTTTCTCCTTCTGGCAGTAACATTGACGTGTAATGCGTATACTTATTAAGGTTCATCGGGGTGCCCGCACGGTGCATCGGTTCGGCCCTACATGATCGTCGAAAACATCGTCAAATATCCAACTGCGGGAAAATAAGACATCAGACAACTGAAGTCGCTCCACCTAGCAGATTTGTGAGGCCTGTGATCATGGCTCAGTTCAGTGAGTAAGTGGAAATAAATTTTCTTGCAGAGCTGGGGACGTGGAGAGTAATAGGAAAATGCACAGACCATGGTCTCAGTCTGAATCCCTATTTAATATTTTTTTTCAGGGTCCAAAAATGGGGCTTGATCTCGCCTTTCACTGGCTGCGGAGTTTGGAGCTTAGGCCTAGGGTCACAGAGTCAGTCCCAATCCTGATCCATTCCTCCTTATTTACGTCCAGTTCTATCCACTAAAATTAAGTGGTGACCGCGGTAAGGATCTACCCGCAGAAAGGCTTGAAATTGAGGGATTTCCCAAGGTTAGCATCCGGGTGGCGGCTTATGCCGCAGCCAAGAAGTCGCGCAACATTCAGTTCATGGTGGATGCGGGCAGTATGAGAGAGCCTTGTTGCCTAGGACTTGCAGGGCTTCTCAATTGACCATACTCCAAACCTTCCATGGTGATAATAATTGCTCTATTCTCGGTCTGGAGCCACCAACAAAAAGAATGCTGATTCAAGTGGACTCGTCAAGCTGGAAAGAGAGCGCAGCCCCAGGCTACACACCCTCATCGGTTTTTTTCGACGCATGGACTCTCTTAATCCCATCTGCCAAGTTAATCAACATTGCTCCGTGGAGGATCTTGCTAGACACAATGTGACGGCGATTGCTTTCCCGTACGCAGAGCAACACTTGTCAGATGAAGGCTATTTCGTCCACACGCTACCTTATGTTGGGAAATAAGTGAAAGGATCACGAGGAGCTCAATTAGGATCGCTAAAACTTATGAACTAAATTGACATGAGGCACGTGAAGTCTGTAGGCTAAAACCGTAGCAGAAACCCCTGCGTCTGAAAAGGCGACGTCTCCGTCGCACGTAAGAAATAACAATCTGAGCTCCTTGATGAGGTGAGAAAAGAAAATTAACGAGTACCAAGACACTGAGTGACCCAGGCCTTCTTGGCACGTCGAGACGACTCGGACGCATATGGCATCTTTCGATAGATGAAAGCGAGAAGATTCTTATCACCGGTTCACGAGAATTCAGACGTACGGCCGGTCGTAACCATGGACCACGGCACCCAAGTGGCTTGTGACGCTTTGCGTCGAACTGACCATCCTGAGAGAAATCCTGTACCCTTGGATTCTCCTCGTGCTGTATGGTGTGAGTGGTTCGACCTGCGGACAGAGTGTTCTGAATTCACCCGTCCCATCTTCAGGCCCTATATCTGCCAGTATGACAAGTCGAACAGCTGGGTCATTGATATGGACATTCTGTGCATATCGTAGGGGAGATGGTCTTGGGAATAGAATCGGTTTAAGGAAAAGTGACTTCCCCGGGACATACCCGCTTTTTTCTGGGACAAAATCCCCTCTTAAAAGATGACTGACAGCAGGAATTGAGATACCGTAAACGGAATATAAGGTAATAAATACGCCCCCACTAGTCCTATAAAGTCTGACCGGCACGCTTGCATTGGACAATCAGGAATTTGGTCGCATTGTTGGCACTAGCGGCATAATGGAAAACGTGCAAATCGGAGCTTTTTCAAAGGACTTCTTCTGGAGTTCGAAGCTCCATTAGCGACCCTCCTGGCTTAAAGTTGTACTTGGGTGGCCAAATGACGCTGAATCTTCAAAGTAAAGACAAATCACCAGACCCACAACGAACCCCAGGTCCCCTGGCCTTTGCCTCCACCACAATAAGATTGATAGCCTTTTCAGGCTCATCCCCATTGCCATACCAAAGATTATAGTCGCTTGTCCCATGGAATCGTTGATCTATTCTTTTGACTGTAACCATATTCGACTGGAGGCTGGTTTCCATCTGGATATGGAGGGGCCAAGTGCCCGACGCATCGCAATGACCGGAATCATTGGACAGCTGGCGAAAGAGATTGCTTCTCTGGGCTGCGTCTCGAAATCTCCGGTATTCCAGGACCCAAATTTCTTGCATCTTTGGATCAGAATGATTTCGAAGACTTTAATAAGCATCTCGAACATCCATAGCCCATTCTCGGATATAGATATCCTGACTGTGTAGCGCAGCTGTAAAATCCTTCTTAGATAATCCCATCTCGTGTAATGTCAGTATGCTTCAATAGCGGCTTCGGGTTTTAATTCCGTACCACTGAAGCATTAGGAGGCCATGCATTATGGGGCATCACTGGCATTGATCATATTCGTGGCGTTTCTTGTCCAAACGCCACCTCACGAAACACGCATCTGTGAGAATGAAATATTTTCTCGGATCAGGCCGAGACTTTGGAAATACATCATTGAAGGCAAAACATAAAGGTGAACCTTCGATTCGTGTTGTACCTGTATCTCGAGTAGCGCTCATTTTGTCTGTCGGCACAGGTGGCCCATTTGGGTTCTCCATCTCTCGATGACCAGCTCCATTTCATCACGCAAACAGTCAATGAGACGTTAACTCCGTTCCTCGTCCCAAAGGCCATGTCCTCAATGAGTTGCACTCGCTTTTCGCTGAACCCACTTCCAGGGCGATTGTGGGCCTATTAAGGGGTCCTTAGGCCCCCAGCCTCTACCAGCGCTTTTGGTACCCTCACCGTGGTGCAGTTCGGCAGTACCCCATATCAAGAGTCGTTTTCTTGCAATGGTTGTTGCCCAATATCGAACAAAGTGCCGATTTTCCACGCAGCCGCTTGGTGTGGCTTTGAGACCGGCATAATGAGAAGATGTTTGAGGAGTCTTCATATGGTTTCCACGATCTTAACATAATATCGTGATCTGTATTTCACAAAATCCTTTTGGAAGGTGCACTCGTTCATTTTGAAAATTAGGTATGGGACGAGGAGACGACCGGGGGTCATCGAGAAACTTTTTCGTAGGCATCGGCGCGTCAATCTGTTGTTGGTATGAACCGAAGGTAGTGATATTGGTTGCGTCCATAATATCACGATTTTCCTCATCCTCTGCTTGTCACAGTAGACCTTCAGTTCATTGCAGCTCCTGGCTACCTCTTTACGCGAGACATCCTTAGCCAAGCTGATAGATATCAAGTCGCCTGGCATGGTGATTGATATGACGACCAAGTGAGATCAGGTGACGCATTAAAAGAGCAGAAATGAGAGACGAAGAGAGAGTTGAGGGAAGAAGGTGAGAGAAGTGAAGAGGTGAATGACGAAGTATGCAGTTCCCGGAGTGACCAGAAAATTCATTGAAATAAAAAACGACTGGACATCCAATGTTAGTTGTATCTGAGCCCTCAAGTGCTGCCCGACTCACGTGTCATGAAATAATATGATATTCTATCATATAGGACTCACATAGAAGCTCATTAATGACGGATATAAGCTCTTTGAAGCGAGCTGAATTCATTGAGGTCTTGATGTACTGAAAGTAGTAAATAAAGTATTAGACGCGATAGCAGATTGAGACCAACCTTGGAAGCTTGAGGAGAAGACCGAATAGGAGACCGAGCAAAAATTCGAGTCGTCAACTGACTAGGAGAAAAGGTATCCGACCTCACCGTTCTGCACCATTCTCCAAGTTCCAACTACCTCGAGTTATCTTTTCAACATGGTAAGACTCATTCCCTACGCGTCTACAAGCATTGGGATGGTTCACTGACACTTCTTTCTTTCAGGATTACTCAGACTCCAAGCTCTGCTAACTGAGCCAATTATCATCATTATTAATCAGATGCCGGATCGGAGGGCACTGAAATCCTCGGTGCTCACATGGAAGATATTCTATAGCATCTACATTAATTTACACCGTTACTAGGATGTCGCCGACGAGCAGGTTGCGAAGAGCATCACCGAATAGATGGAGGAAAACGCGGCATGGATTAAGGACAACACGGGATCTAGATATCTGGACTCGTGGATGCTTCATACCCCTGATCATTGGAAGTTCCTCCTAATGGACTCTTCAACTACTTCGCCAAAGGGGAGAACGGCGAATTACTTGAGGCCTTCTTCGCGGTGACCAAAGCATACTGCGACATCAAGGCGCTCCTGGTTGCCGATAAAGTACTGTCAGCACGCGACGCAGCACTGCGTATGACCAATGACGAAAAGTATTTGCGACTAAAATTGCTATGCCACGTCTTAAAAAGCCAATACGGAGTCCTCGGTCTGGAAATTGGAGATGCCATCACTGTGTTGCGGTCTCATGGTGTCTCCTTTGATCAAAACAAACGTCAAGCTCATGCCCTATTTGACGTTTGGCGCGAGAATGAACACGCTCGAAAGCCAGACCCGCGCTTCACCAGATTTCAAAAATATCTTCTCTGCACAGAAAGCTGGCTTTCCTGATTCAGAGATATGCACTAGCTTCTACCTCCGTATGCACCCCAGTATGTACCTCGGTACCTACTCCTTCTGACAACGATCTACTAGAAAAGATAAAGGTATGCAAAGGGTACATTGATACCCCAGTTTATACTAGCAACTCCCAAGCATTGTATCTACCGCCAGTTTATACGCCATGTCTCTAGCATCTCCAAACACCGTCCCTTCTACGGCAAACTTATCCCACCCATGAGGACATCCCTCTGCCCTCTTGACAACAACATGCCGATTCGGTAAATCTCCTATCCGCCTCGCCAGTACCTCCCCCTCATCTGCAAAGGCATCTTGAGCCGCAGTAATGACAAGAACCCGACCGGGAAATACTTCCGGATCAGCAAAGAGCGGAGAAATCATTGGATCCCTAGGATCCACACCCGATGGGATATAACACTTATGAAAGTACCGCGAGAGAGCCGCCGGTATCTTCTTAGACGATGACTCCGGAGCCCTTTTCTCTCCAGGATCCTCTGCCAGATTGGTGGGTGCGTAGAAAACAATGGTAGACGAGATGGCCTCTCGGGCGACAAAGGTCGATGAGGAACAGATTGATAGAGCGAGATTCCCGCCTGCGCTAAAGCCTGAGATGGCGATTCTTTTCGAGTCAAATGTATTTGAGCATGAAAGGACGTAGTGGATGCTATCTTCGATGTCGTGGAAAGCTGCTGGGAATGGATCTTCTGGTGCGAGGCGATATTGGATGTCGAGGACTGTGTAGTTGGCATTATTTGCGATGAAAGAGCAGAAATCGTCGTCGGAACCGTGGGCCGGGATCATAATCCACTTCCATGGAGGTTGAGGAGTACTGGCGTAGGTTCCTGTATAGTGGAAGGTCGATAGATGTTTGCGCGGATTGTTCTTCCGGTGTCTCTGGAAGGAAGGTTCAGGGTCTCATTGCAATGTTTGGGGTTTCTGGTGCCCATTCGGGCCAGACTCTTCATGGCATTCGCACCAAATTCGGTCAACCAGTCAGTCATTGTAGGAAGATGTGGAAGAGAAGTTCGTGGCCCTAGAGTGGATGACTATACAATGGCCACAATCATATGACAGGCCGGTGAAAAGAAACATCCGTCATAGCTGCTCCTAGTTGAACTCCATCTGGGCCATTAGCTATGGAGAGCAATCAAGAAAAAATCTCATTTGTATCTAGATGAGTAGGTGATTTTCTTGGAACCGATCCCTATGAAAGAAAAGAAAGACAAAGCCCATGCAGCCAAACAAGCACAAAATCACAATAAAATTTCGCCACATCCATGTCGTGAGAGCATCTAAGTTTCATTCAAGACGTTTATTCCACGCTCAAAGTTGATACAGTCTATAGACTATTCAACTTCTACAGGCTCAGGGACATCGCTATCGCTGCCGTTGTTATCAGCAAGGGCGATTTTCTTCGCTTGGAACTTATCAGCAGAATGAGCTGATATGCGAGTGAGTTCAGTGACGAAAGACTGGCCCCAGAATGCACTAGAAGGTTGTTAGCTCCGGTCAAATGATAGAAGAGAGTTAACTTACCTGGTGTATTTAGAAACGTATTTGTCCAGTTTAGTGAAATTGAGGGCGCGCTGTTCATCACTCATGGTGACGGCTTCTTGGTAGGCACCGGCCAACTCCTCCGTGTTCCATGGATTGACAATGATACTACCGTTCAGACTCTGGGCGGCACCGGCAAACTCGGAGAGTACCAATACACCGTGACGCTTCTGCTGAGTGGCAATATACTCGTAGGCGACAAGGTTCATGCCATCACGTGTAGAAGACACAATGCAAGCATCCGAAACAGCATAGAGAGCGATGAGCTCATCGAAGTTGACGGACTTGTGGAGGAAATGGATTGGCTGGAACTCAACCGTGCCTTCAGGACAAATGCCGATTAGCATCGGTCAGAATTGAATCGTAGAACAGTACATACCAAATTTGCCGTTGATTCGGCCCACCAGTTCGTTCACCACGGCTCGCAGGTTCTGGTATTCCTCAACATCCTGACGACTTGGAACGGCAACCTGTACCAGGACTACCTTTCCAACCCATTCCGGGTGATCACTGAGGAATACCTCTAACGCATGCAACTTTTGCGGGACACCCTTGATGTAGTCCAGACGATCGACGCCGACCATCAGCTTGACCCCTTGGAACTTCTGCTCGAGCATGGCAATACGCTTCTGGACCTTCTCTTTCTTCAGTCCCTCCTTGAACTTTTCAGGGTCGATTCCAATGGGGAAGGCTCCGCAGGTGATTATCTTGCCTTGGAACTCAATACCATTCGGTGTCGTCGCAAGGCCCCTGTGCTCGTCAGTTGACGTTATTTTTCAACCCAAGAACAGTGTACATACAACAAGCGCGAGCAACTGCTCAGGAAATGCCGGGTGTAGTCATAGGTATGGAAACCAATCAAGTCGCAATGCAAAACACCCAAGAGCAGTTCGTTTCGGACAGGCAAAATTCGGTAGATCTCGCTACTGGGGAACGGGGTGTGTAGGAAGAACCCAATCTTGACGTTCTTCTTGCTATCGCCAATCTCCTCGCGCAGCATCTCCGGCAGCAGCATAAGGTGGTAGTCGTGCACCCAGATCAAGTCGCCATCCTGGACTTCTTTGACGATCGCCTTCGCGAAAAGGCGATTCGCCTCCTTGTAAGCCTCCCAGGCGGACTCATCAAAGGTGATTTCACCGGGGTGGTAGTGGAACAGTGGCCATAGGATGGAGTCTGCAACGAGATGCTCATGATGTTAGTGTCAACTCCACAATATTTGACCAGGGTGAAACTGACTAGAGAAGCCATTGTAGTGTCGGTCAGCCAGTTCATCGTCGATAAATACTGGCACTGCGCCATACTCCTTCTTAAGGCGCGCCTTCATTTCCGGAATTTCTGCCTCGGGCACCTCTAGCCCAGGCCATCCGTACCACTGGAATGTCGTAGATTTAGACAGACCGCTTAGCCCACTGACCAGACCTCCTGACGACATGGAGAAATCATATTTTCCATCTTCTGATCGTTTAATGGTGATCGGCAAGCGGTTCGAGACTAGCAGCAGTCGGGCTTCGTTCTTGGGTTCTTCAAGGGACGGCATGGTGGCGGGGAGTTCGGCAGCTCAGTGCAGTAGGCCCTGGGTTGTGGGAGTTGATTCTGATAGATCGAAGTTTAATGATGGATGGCGAAGGGAATGAGAGGGATAGCAGCTACAGTTCCAGTAACAATGGAGGTCAGACCCTTGCAATACTGTAGCGCGGGGAAGAGACAACCAACCGATGATCAACGGATCAAGATAGAGGAGCGAAGCATAAACGTGAGAGTCTCCACAATTCCCTGTTTCTGTTCCTTCAGACACGCATCCCACGAGTATGCAGATCCAATGTGGTGGGGGTGTCGAAAAAAAAAAAAGGGTAAGAAGCAAGTGGCAGGTGGCAGGTGGGGGGGGGGAAGAAGGTGAGGTCAGCGCCTCGAAACTTGGAACTTTAGCTACGGTGGAGCTCTTCAATAGCACTCACATCAGGTCATTATATAAAAGGAAAGATCAAAAAGGAGGGGGATGAGGGACTATGAGGAGAACAGGCTTTATAATAATTTACGCTATTATTGTATTGACTTTCTGATGATCCGTTCAATGAAGTTTGACAAAAATACAGGATTTGTCGTGTTCTGGCCCGATTCACACTCCTTGATTGGACTCATTAATACCAGCCACAACATATCATTACAGGGAATCTATTGGACGGGGAAACACATAATTCATACCTTGGATAGCTGCCCGATATTCATGACAATGTGCTGACGTCGATCATGCCCATAATATACGTAGATCATCTAGATCTGCTATGTTCAATATCACATCCACTACCCACATGCAGGTCTATACCTAGTACCTGACACCCATAGAGCCTGGTATTCTAGGTATGCCCGAATATGTACAGATTTTAATGTAAATTATCCGAAATCCCAGCGTGGGGGTAAATCCAGAGAGAAGATTCCAGCTCAGTAGATGCAAGACGCTTCTTCCGGAACCATATAACCCGCTCTGATCCGACGAGCAAGCTAGCATATTAATAGGGATCCAATACCATCAATATTTATATAAAATGTCTGTCTGACCCAAGACTACAACCTTGGAGCCCCTGGACCCCCGGCTATAATGCCGACTTCTCCCCGCTTAACCTCCACTTCCCCGACTCCGAATCATGTACCGTCTGCCCCTCATCTTCCAATTTCATCAACACTTTCAGCACCCCATGTGATGCGGGTAAATGGAGGCTTTCGGGTACATCCCGGTAAATCAGTTTCACCAGCTCCAACGGCGTCCACGCCTTGCGCTCGGGCGACGCATCCCCCGCCGAAGCCTCGAGCTGCCCATACCGTAACACTCGGAGCACCTCGTCTTCCCGTTGCTGGCGGTGCTGGATATACTCGCTGATGCGGACACTAAGTTTCTCAAGCACGGCCCCGTGGCCCGGGTATCCGCGGCCTGAAACCCGATCTCGCATCCGGTGAAGGCTATTCAGGTAGACTTTCAAATCTTCGAATACAGCGGTGCCGTGCCCCAAGATATCTTCTCATGATTAATATGGAATGGTTGGCTATGGGAAGCTGTGCTTTATCACTTACTATCCCCGGTAAACATCGCATCTTCTTCTTCCAATACAAATGCCATATGGTCCACTGTGTGACCGGGTGTATGGGCCGCCGTCAGCGTCGCCCCATCCACGCGAAATACCTGTCCATCCTGGATATCAGCCTGCCCGTCGTCAGGTTGATTCTTAAAAATTTGGACTTGTGGACAAATCCTCAGTAGGTCCGGTAAGCCTTTCACATGGTCGTGGTGCCAATGCGTAATCAGAGCCTGCTGCACAGTGGCTTTCTCTTCGGACAGCACGGATTCAAGACGTGCAGCCCACGTGGGCTTGCCCTCGCCTGTATCAATGAGGATCCGGTGGTATCCCCGGCCGATCAGGTATGTGTTGGTTCCTGATACCGGTGAGTGAGGGGTTCGCTCGAGCCAAGTCCAGTCCGGGGTGAGACTAGAAAGGGAGGGGGAGAGGGGCGCCGAGTTACCCTGTCTGGACACTTACCTTGCAGTGTAAACTAGAGGCGTGGATGTCAGCCACCATTGTTGCCCAACTGCATTTCATTTTGTTTGATTTTCTTCCCACTTACCTTTCCTGGGTTCCCGCCTAGGATCCTGATCACGGATGAACTAAGGCGTTCGACCTCCGGAAGAGGAATAACTTGTGCCATGATGTATGTATGGTGATTGTGAGATTTCGTTTGGGTCAAGAGTTGATATCGTATTAACCGCCGAAAATCGGGAATATGGAGCATACGTTGGTATAGGATGTCCGGGGTAAATGTAGTCCTAAGGGTCCACTGCCCCTCTCTGCTCTATGTGATCGCGGAATCCCCAAAGCCGATGACGCGCAAGGGGGATAGCCGTTTCGTTTGCGGGGCAGAAGCAACGGGCCTCGGCAGCTTATCTCAGCTTTTGAGGTTTTTACTTGGTTGAAATTTATGGTGCACATAAGTACGGGAATCCTACAATGGCACAGATTTAAATTGTTTGAACATAAAGGAAACAGTGTATGGATGCTATCTTAGCACATACTGATATAGGAAAATCAAGCAACTATATCCATTGAACCGACCCAAACTATCGGGAATCCAACGCGAGGCCAATAGGCCTAAAACAAAAGATCATAAATTTTTCCCAGAGCACAACTCCTCATATCCGGCTCAAAAAAGGGACACATACGCGAAGGAGTGACAACCCCCGTTCATTCCCCCTCGAAGGTCTGTAGATGTCACTCCGTTCTCTTTCTGGGGCGCTGAAACACGAGAGAACGTAGTTTACACGGGCATCTCAGATCAGCCGATCGACTGGGAGATCCCTGGAACAAAAAACGAGATTTTGGAGTTCAAATATTCAACCCCATTTAGTTGGCAGCCTTGCGGGCCATGGTGTTCAGGGCAGAACCGTCGACGAACCACTCAATCTGGGACTCGTTGAAGGTGTGGCTGAGAGAGATGTCGAAGGCATCACCACCGGCGGCGGGGTGAACACGGAGGGTCATGGGCTTGCCAACCTCGAGCTGAGTGCACAGAAGGTCAACCTTGTCGGCAGGCTTGATCTTCTCGTAATCGGCGGGGTCGGTGAAGGTCAAGGGCAGCATACCCTGCTTCTTCAGGTTGGTCTCGTGGATACGAGCGAAGGAGCGGGTGATGATGGCCAGACCACCGAGGTGACGGGGCTCCAGAGCGGCGTGCTCACGGGAAGAACCCTCACCGTAGTTCCAGTCACCAATGACAACCCACTTGACACCGCGGGCCTTGTAGTCACGGGCAGTGGCGGGAACAGCGTCGTACTTGCCAGTGAAGGCGTTCTTAACCTTGTTGGCCTCACCGTTCTCCTCGTTAGTGGCACCGATCAGCATGTTGTTGGAGATGTTGTCCAAGTGGCCACGGTACTTCAACCAGGGACCAGCCATGGAGATGTGGTCAGTGGTGGTCTTGCCCTGGCACTTGATCAAAATGGGGATGTCAAGGGCATCCTTCTTGTCCCAGGCAGAGAAGCCAGCAAGGAGCTGCAGACGGTCACTGGTGGGGGAGACAACGACCTCAATGGAGGCACGGTCGGCAGGGGGAGCCTGGTAGGTGTCCATACCGGGGTCGTATCCACGCTCGGGAAGACCATCGCCGGTGGGGGGCTTGAGCTTGAACTCGTTACCGTCCTTGTCCTTTAGGGAGTCGGTGAGGGGGTTGAAGTTGAGGGTACCGGCAACGGTCATGGCGACGACCAGGTCGGGGGAGGCAACGAAGGCGTGGGTAGCGGGGTTGGCGTCGTTACGGCCAGTGAAGTTACGGTTGTAGGAGGAGATGATGGAGTTGGCATCACCCTTCTTCACATCCTTACGGTCCCACTGACCAATGCAAGGACCGCAAGCGTTGGCCAGGATAACACCACCGTACTCCTCGAGGGTGGCGAGCTGACCGTCACGCTCGATGGTAGCGCGAATCTGCTCGGAACCGGGGGTGATGGTGAACAGAGACTTGGACTTGAGACCGTGGTCAAGAGCGTCACGGGCGATGGAAGCGGCACGGGACATGTCCTCGTAGGAGGAGTTGGTGCAAGAGCCGATCAGACCGACCTTGAGCTCCTCGGGCCACTTGTTGGTCTTGACAGCCTCCTTGAACTGGGAAATAGGGGTGGCAAGATCGGGAGTGAAGGGACCGTTGATGTGAGGCTCAAGCTCATCAAGGTTGATCTCAATGAGCTGGTCGTACTGGGCACCCTCGTCCTCACGGAGCTGGGCGGCGTACTCACGGGAGAAGTCACCAATGTTCTGACGCTTGGTGGCCTTCAGGTAGTCGTACATACGGTCGTTGAAGGGGAAGAGGGAGGTGGTGGCACCAATCTCGGCACCCATGTTACAGATGGTAGCCATACCAGTGCAGGACAGGGACTCAACACCGGGTCCGTGGTACTCAATGATGGCACCAGTACCACCCTTGACAGTCAGGAGACCGGCAACCTTAAGGATGATATCCTTGGGGGTGGTCCAGCCAGACATCTTACCAGTGAGGCGGACACCAATGACCTTAGGGGCCTTCAGCTCCCAGGGGAGACCAGCCATAACGTCGACAGCATCGGCACCACCGACACCGATTGCAGCCATAGCAAGACCACCGGCGTTGGGGGTGTGGGAGTCAGTACCGATCATCAGACCACCGGGGAAAGCGTAGTTCTCAAGGATGATCTGGTGAATGATACCGGAACCGGGCTTCCAGAAACCGATGTTGTACTTGGCGGTGGAAGAGGCAAGGAAGTCGTAAACCTCCTTGTTGATCTCGTTGGCACGGGCCAAATCCTTCTCACCACCAACCTGGGCCTCAATCAAGTGGTCACAGTGGACGGTGGTGGGGGTCTGGACGGAAGCCATGCCAGCGGACATGAACTGCAGAATAGCCATCTGGGCAGTGGCGTCCTGGCAAGCAACACGGTCGGGACGGAGCTTCAGGTAGGAGGTACCACGCTCGATGTCCTGGCCATGGGGATCGTCAAGGTGAGAGTACAGGATCTTCTCGGCGTAGGTGAGAGGGGTCTGCAGACGAGCACGGACGATGTCAAGGTTCTCGTTCATCTTCCTATAAGTGAAATCATGTTAGTCAAATCCAGCCCACTCTGCAATTTGCATTTGCATTTGCATTCCGTCGTGTCAGGCGGGGAAATCGTACTTGTAGTTGATGTAGTTGCCCTATCAAATTCATCATAATTAGCCGGGTGTTCGTTTTTTCGGTGTCAAAATGCTTTTAGCCACTCACCTTCTCGTGGATGGTCATCTCGACCTTCTTGTCAAGAGGGGAGGCGGTAGCGTAGGCCCGGGTCCCGAAAAGCTGAAAGAGCCATTGGTTAGTTTGTTGCCATTTGCATATACCCCATATCCGGAGTGCCGCAAGGCCACATATTGGCGTGGCACCTGCATTAGGTGTGTGTTGCTTACAAGACGGGACTTGGGGGCCTGCCACAGACAAGACATGTTAGCAAGACCGTAGTTCATCTGGGGTCCAAGATCCACATTGAAGAATCTGGAAGGATGCAATGAGCGCATCGCCCATCTCCTCCGACGAGGCAGAGTAAAGGGTATTGACTTACCAGCGCACCGGCGCGCGCAAGGCGGGTGGAGATCATGATGTCCAAAAGCTAATTACCACCTTCACCTGTGGTAAGCTTAAAGCAGAGTGGAGAGTGGGAAGGAAAAAGAAAGAGAAGAGAAAACGGGAGGCTTGGAGGTTTTGAGGGAAGAGAGAAATGTTCTCAGCCGAACAGCCGTAACTCGCTGTTACCCCAGCGATACAGTACGTGTATTGTGGTTTTGGGTTCCCGCATGCGCTCGTCCACAACTTTGAGTATTCCGATCCATGAGGGGTTTTTCCCACATGTCCCTGCAGGTAGAGTGGTGACAAAAATCGGGATCTCTAATTCATGGGCTACTGGAGCTTCTGGCTATCTTTTCGTATGCAATATCACATCCATTGTTTCTCTAATTGCAGGTTGAAAGTCATCAACTCATGCCGATATTGGTGTAATGGCAATACGCTGCATGTGACGGGGCCCAAAGCGGGCCACCAATCACGGAGCTTGCAATTACAAACAATCAATAATCTCAACTTAACAAGCAGGTTAAACATTACTTTTCGGAATCGGGCCAAGGGACTTGACTCGGGTACAATATTTACTCCAGGGCTCGGCATCTTCCCCATTTTCATCCACAAGGTAATCATTACATGTGGGCTGAAGATCACGATCACCCTTCCGCATCAAGGGGAGTGGCTTGGATTAAACATCAAATCCATATATTAGCAACTAGTCTGTATTAGATTTCCATATATAGATATTATAACTTCTATGGTTCGTTTTAATACATTCCCATTATTCATATCTGGCCTTTTTAGGTAGTGATGTTGTCTCAGAACAGTAACACCCTCCGCAATAGGGCCGGAGCAGCATGCCGCGAATGCAAACGTCATAGGGATAAAAACATATTAAAATACATCTTGTAAAATACGGAATAAATTACACATCCGCACTAGAGCCGAGGCGTGCCGACCGCTCCCGCCCCTTCCCAGCCAAGCAATGGAAGCCAATCAAGGTCGTCGTGTTACAATCGCTCGCTTGCTCCACTCAGTCAGCGGAATTTTTTCCCTACCCAACTTTTGCCCTTCGTTCTTTCCTGGCGCTTGTCCCGTTCCCCACCTACGCCCCATTATCACTCCGGAAATCGGTGATAACTTTTTTTGTCTCGAAACACTCGATCTTCAATTTTTCAAGTCGGCCAGCAAGCCGAAGTCCAGCAAAAATGGGTGCTTTGCGCAAAATCAAGAATAAGCGTCGCACAAGGTACAATTTACAATGCCTGATTAAAAATACAGGGTCCTCCCAAGTGAAGTGCGCAAATGCTAATTTACATTGACAGAGACTACGACCAGGTCATCGCCGATATCAAATCGCCCCGTCACCTCGAGATTTACAAGGAGACCAAGGATGTAGAAGACCTCCCTGGTCTGGGACAGCATTTCTGCATGGAATGCTCCAAGTGGTTTGAAAGTGAATACAACTTGAAGGCGCACACCAAGGGCAAGAACCACAAGCGGAGGTGAGTTTGGATGTGTTTCAACCTACACGAATGGTCGCTAACGATCGAATTTGACAGAGTCCGCATCTTGAAAGAAGAGCCTCACTCCCAAAAGATCGCCGAGGCTGTCATCGGCCTGGGCGTCGATAACGGCAAGCGGCCTCAAAAAGACACAGAGATGGAGATCTGAACACGGCCTTGCATGGCCACACCAAAAGGCAAAAGCCACCCAAGAGGCAGGAAACCTCATCGCCCTCGAGCTTCGGTCTGGTCAAGGCCATCAAAACATGAACATTCGAGCATGATCCCCATGCCAACTTGACTACTGCACCTTCCAAGGTGGAGTCACTCACGTGAGGTGAATTTTTTATATGCCGAAAACCGCCGGGTCTGTGTTCTGCCGGTTTGCGGGACCGCGAAACAGCCGGTTCTCGGATGAAACAACGGCGTCAACGAAATTTACCCCCTTTCCTGGCAAATACCCCGGAGTAATAATTCCAATAGAAATCCCTCAATACCAAATAAAAAGGTCTAACCTGAATGGGTTTTCGGTATATGTTCATTGTTTGGGACCCCCCACGGTTTCCATGGTTATGTAAAAGTAGGTGTAGACATCTAGATACTTTGGACCTCGAGGCTCAAAGGCTGATTAAAACTTTTCATCAGCCACTCATATGCCGCCCACTAGTTGCAGCATTAGAATCAGCCAATCAGATAACTATAAGAAAGATAGTCAACTCACTTGAACGGCATTCACAATGAAGGCTCGTATACTACAGACACCCAATCCTCTGTAAAAGGGTCTCAAGCCTTCAGCTCGATAGGTCTCTTTCGCAATTTGAAATGTGGTCAGTGTCTGACGCGGGCGTAAAAGAGGTTGGCGCTCTGCAGACCCCGGAAGAGTATGCACGTCGTGCATGTCATGCATCGTCTGCGCTTGGAGTCTAGTCTTAATCATGTCCAGAGGGAAGACAGAACCCCAAGTCACAATACCGGCAATACCACCACAAAGGAGAACATTCATAGCTGCCTGGTTGGAAGTTTCATTTTCATATGTCATAAAGCGCTTACATAGCTCATAAGACCAGAAACTATGGAAATATTCGTTAGTTACCAGCGAACATTATTGAACGCAAGGTCTGAAAAGAGTAAGGGACGATCAGTTGATCGGAGTTTTGTCTTACTAGAATCCATAGCCAATTGCATCTCTAGCGCTTGTGACGCCTCCTCCATAGTAGAGTCCTCGCCAACCACGGTGGCGATATATATCCTTAGCGACCGACCATGATGAAACCTCCGGACGAGAGTCCATTTGTGCTCGACATTTGATGAACTCAGTTGGAGCAGAGATCATCCAGCTGGTCAGTCCGCCTGCGGCACCAGCAATCCATATTTTATACAAAGACGTCCCCGCAGGGTTGGTGGGGTCCACAACCGAGTGATCCATAGCCATCAGCAACCGATTGTATGTCATAAAGAGAACTGCATTGAGCGCACCATATCCCAGGATCGGGGCTGCTGCACCTAATTATAAAATTAGCATAACTTAACACAGATTTGGGAAATTTATCGTGAATGCAAACCAACCTCGAACAAGCGAGCTAGCCCTCTCAATTCCGGATAGGTGGGATGGCTGGATATGAGCCGCATTGCCTGCCTGTAACCGAACTTTGACCACATCGAACGGGTTTCCAATGATAATCCCAAGGGCACCACTAAGGTATCCTGCCCAAAAATCTGATCCCATCCAGCTTGTTATCGTAGATATGTGTAAGAATCCCATTCTCCACAGTTCCTATTTCGGGTTCGGTTTAAGGTTGGGCCTCGGCGGGGTGATATATGGATCACGTGAGTCCGTGGCACTTTGGTGTTGTAAGCAGGCGCGAGTCTTGGCTGAGTGAACGCGTCGATCACCTTCCATTTGCCACCAGGAACACCTGGGAGTTTTTTTGTGTACAAATGATTTGGTGTACATTGTGATATTGACTAATTGTGATCATGTATGTCTCTGTCCACCCTCTCTTGACCCGTGTTAACAAATTCAAGGTATCGTGCCCGGCCAGCCGCGCCCGCGACCGAAGGTGGAGCCAAAACACCACTGCAGCCCAAGTCAATAAACTCGTTAGACCGACTTTCGAAACCATTCAAGTGCCCAGGATCTGCGACCTACACGCGTGTGTCAGAAAAACCAACAAGAAAGCGACGAAAGGTCAACTACGCAGATGCCGACGGCAGCACAGAGGATGGAGCGGAGAAGCCATACACAAACGAGGATCGATTGGCGCTGGCAACGCGAGAGGTAAACAAGTTCCCCGTGTTTAAGCCCAAGGATAAGGACGCAGCCTTCAGACAGAAGTTCTCCATTCCTCTTATCAACAAATCCACTGGCGAGTACAGCAGTGGTCGCGCTGCGCCGACTCTGGGAATGCGGCAGGGCGCGACATTTGTTGTTAAACCACTGCATGATCCCAGTGGTGAGCTTGCAATTGTACTCTATGATCCGACTATCGATGATATCGAAGAGCCCATCCCCAAAGATGTGGAAGTACCAAAGGAAGACGACGCCCCGAAATTGGAGGAACCGCTGGTACATAAGAGCTTGGCAGATATTCTTGGTCTGAAGAAAAAAGTGGAAAAGCGGCCGAAGGTGCCGGTGGTCATAGATCCGAGACTGGCGAAGGTCCTGCGACCACATCAAGTGGAGGGTGTGAAGGTACTACATTACCCCAAAGCTCCCATTGCGGACTGCAAATTAACATCCTGTGTTTTCTAGTTCATGTACCGATGTACAACTGGAATGGTTGACAAGAATGCCAATGGTTGTATCATGGCAGATGGTATGGGGTTGGGTAAAACGGTATGCTGAAGATGTAATTTCCAAATTCTGTTCTCCAACTGACGTTTCTAGCTTCAATGTATCGCCTTGATGTGGACTTTGATCAAGCAGGACCCAGAGGCTGGCAAAACTACTATCCAAAAATGTGTGATCGCCTGTCCGTCTAGTTTAGTTGGAAACTGGGCAAATGAACTAGGTCGGTGGTTAACAAATAGGCACTTGAAAGCCTAGCTGACATTTTTTGGTAGGAAAATGGCTTGGAAAAGATGCGACAACCCCCTTTGCAATCGATGGCAAAGCCTCCAAGGCTGAGCTAACTCTTCAAATAAAACAATGGGCAGTTGCATCGGGTCGCGGAATCGTTCGGCCTATTCTCATCGTCTCTTATGAAACCCTCCGCATGTATGTGGATGCGTTGAAGGACACGCCGATTGGGCTTTTGCTATGTGATGAGGGCCATCGACTGAAGAATAAGGATAGTTTGACGTGGACAGCGTTGAACAGCCTCAATGTAAACCGTCGAGTCATTCTTTCCGGCACACCCATCCAGAACGACCTATCGGAGTATTTTTCTCTGCTTCACTTTGCCAACCCCAATCTGCTGGGATCACAAGCCGAATTTCGCAAGAGATTCGAGTTGCCCATTCTGCGCGGCCGAGATGCCGCAGGTACAGAAGAAGCCCGAAAACTCGGTGATGAACGTCTCACAGAGCTATCCGGCATTGTGAACAAATTCATCATTCGCCGAAGCAACGAGCTCTTATCAAAATACCTACCTCTCAAATACGAGCACGTTGTGTTCTGCAATATGGCTCCGTTCCAACTGGACCTGTACAATCACTTTATCCAGAGTCCGGAGATTCGAAGTCTGCTACGAGGCAAAGGCAGCCAGCCATTGAAAGCCATTGGTATCTTGAAGAAACTCTGTAATCATCCGGATCTTTTGGATCTTCAAAAGGATCTTCCAGGGTGTGAACACGCATACCCTGAGGATTTCACTCCACCAGAGGCTCGAGGACGCGACAGAGAAGTAAAAAGCTGGTATTCTGGAAAAATGATGGTACTTGACCGTATGCTTGCTCGGATCCGTCAAGATACCAACGACAAGATTGTCCTTATCAGTAACTACACCCAGACTTTGGATTTGTTTGAGCGACTTTGCCGATCCCGGGGTTATGGGAATTTGCGGCTGGATGGCACTATGCCCATCAAGAAGCGAACAAAGCTGGTCGACAAATTCAATGATCCCGATGGCCCTGAGTTCGTATTCCTCCTCAGTAGTAAGGCTGGTGGATGTGGTCTGAACTTGATTGGTGCGAATCGACTTGTCTTGTTCGACCCTGACTGGAATCCTGCTGCCGACCAGCAGGCCTTGGCCCGTGTGTGGCGAGACGGCCAAAAGAAGGATTGTTTTGTTTATCGCTTCATTGCAACTGGATCGATCGAAGAGAAGATCTTCCAGCGCCAGTCACACAAGCAATCTCTTTCGTCTTGTGTCGTGGACTCAGCAGAGGACGTTGAGCGGCATTTCTCCTTGGAGTCATTACGAGAGCTTTTCCAGTTTAAACCAGAGACTCGTAGTGATACACACGACACCTTCAAGTGCAAACGTTGCCGACCGGATGGAACGCAGTTTATCAAGGCCCCTGCTATGCTTTATGGCGATACAAGCACATGGAATCACTTGGTCAACTCCGGAGAGCAGGGGCCACTGGGCCAGACTCAAGACTTACTTATGCGACAGGAAGCTGGCGAACGAGATGTCTCGGCTATATTCCAGTATATCAGCCATTGATAGGCTGAAATTGGTCTCGATATGATTATAGCACGAAGGGGGAGTTGATTTGCATACTTGAAAATTTCTAAGCCGGTGTTTGTATGGTTACTGGATAGACGGATATCTCATTTGATTACAATACTAGATGAAAGACAATCAATTCCCGCTTTTGTGGAATTTCGAACATGCAGTAATGAAGACATTGAGAAGAGCTATATGCAGGTAATCTCCTATAGGAGGTTCTCATCTCAACTTCTTTCAGTCCGTTTTGGCAGTGGCTGGCTAGATTCGTCTGACTTGCCAGCATCATTACTGTCTTCTGCGTGCTCCGGACCACCTTGACCATTTTTGCCTTTCTTGATACTCTTCCACTCCATACCACACGCGCTGATCAAAGATACGAATATAAGCCCTAGAGCCGTGAAGAAAATTCTCCTACAGGCATCGTTATACGCCCGTTGAACTACCACAATATCACGCGAAGGCACCACGGATCCTAAGTTGGTCGCTCCTTGATTGACAACCAATGCCGTGTCAAGGCCTGGAATCCCACTCAGATGCGAACCGAGTATATTACTTAGAATTGTTTGTCCGACCGTGGCGAAAATACTCCCACCAATTTGCTGGACGAAGAACATCAGCGCAGTGCCAATCGAGATATCCTGTGGTGGCAGAATCCGTTGAACCACCAGTCCAGTAATCTGCATTGTGAGGCCGAGCCCAGATCCGAATAGAAATTGATAACCGATCCAGTGTGATGAGCCAGTATTGAGGTCGAAGGTGGTCATGAGACCTAGTCCTATCGCCATGAGGCTTGGGCCGATGTACATGACTGGAACATAGTATCCGATTTTTTGCGTGGCTAGGCCGCCAATAAAACTTGCAACGACGAGACTGAGGACGAGTGGTAGTGTATAGATGCCAGACTTGACAGGATTGACCAGCTTGACGGTTTGAACTGGCTTGAAGTTAATGCCCCATTCTCATGTATTTGATAGATCATCACTTACACCAAATTGGAACATAGTAAATCATCATAATCATGGAGCTGGAGGTGAAAAAGAGGAATACCGCGGCACGGAAGATACTGCGTTGAGTGATAACCCTTGCAGGGATCGTGGCTGTCTCAGGCTTCCAAACTTGAATGGCCGCGAAGATGAGAATCAAGATGCCGAACATGGTAAATAACGCAATGATGCGACCACTACTCCACGCGTATGTTGAACCTCCCCATTGGAAAGCTAGAAGGAGACAGACCATTGCCGGTATAAAGAAAATCATCCCCAGGGGGTCCAGGCGTTTGATTTGCATTAGAATTGGACCAGATTCATGCTGGACTTTTGGCGGGTGCCAGATCCAGGTCATAGCTACCAGACCAGCTCCTCCGATGGGAAGATTGATATAGAAACACCACCTGTAACCGTGTTTAGTGAGCGATCTGTTTCCAAGTTTCTTTCTTTCTTTCTATTTCTTTTTTTTCCCCGAAAACTTACCTCCAAGTTACACTCGTGGTGAAAGCTCCACCAACAAGTGGACCCATAACCGAAGCAATTCCAAAAACAGCCCCAAACAAACCTTGATACATCGGCCGCTTGTGAAGAGGTACCATGAGGATGATGATCAACATACACCCAGAGAAGATCCCGGCGGAAGCAAATCCCGCAATAGCACGTCCTGCAATAAAGGCGTTGGAGGTAGGAGCAGCGCCGCAGATTGCTGACCCAATTTCGAAAAGAAGAACTGAAGAAAGGAACACCCATTTCATATTGTAGAATTTGTAAATTCGTCCAAAAAGTAGCTGTGCGGACGCACTGGCTAGCATATAGGCGGATCCATACCAGCCAATATCGCCCAGGCTGTGGAATTCGTCGGTGATGCGAGGGATGGCCGTTGCGATGATTGTTCGGTCTAATGCGACAAGTAATAGCGATAAGAAGTTGCATAGGATTATTAGCCAGAATTGAAGTGTCTTGGGCTGGTATTGGCTCTCTGCAGGGCCTCCAGGTAGTCCTCGTGGTGGTGAGAAGGGGCGTGGTTGCTCTGGCTCATCTTGATTTTCTATCTCGGAATCAGCTTTCTCTAACCGTGTAGGTCCAGTCATGATATCTGACAGTAGAAAACTTGAAAGTGCAGATGGGAGTAGGTTGAGAATTATACAGTAGTTAGCGGGGATTGAATTCACATTCCTGTGGCTTCCAAGCAAGGGAATCTGGCCTGTTCCAGGTTTAGAAGAGACATAACATTCCGATATCTAATAACAAGTTTTATCCGGGATTTAAGAAGCCCAGTGAGCGCAGTTCATTTAAGATTCATATTTATACTATGTACTCATACTACCATGTTCGGTTTAGCGGACAAAAAGACTGTCGGTCCCGACGTCATATTTCGGGACCGAGTTCACCCATTCTCCCCGATCATCAATTCACGCTCATTGAGCTACAATCTTTACAATAAAGTCGGATTTTACCCCATGAGCTTGACACGAGGTCATTCTTGTATTCTGTGCCAGCAACGCAAGGTTCGATGTGATCAACAGAAACCCTGCACAGCTTGTGTTCGAGCACAGGTTGAGTGCAAGATTGCGCCCTCACAACCAGCCCGATGAAAGAAGCGAAAGATCCAGGGAGATGATTTGATCGATCGCTTGAAGAAGTACGAGGCACTTATGATTCGGCATGGTGTAGATTTCAATTCGATCCTGGATGATCAGGAGCGAAACGTGTCGGAGAGTGCCTCACCGGGTGTTTATCCACCCAAGGCTGCTGATTCTCGCGAAGTAAATAGGAAAAGGTTTGCATATTTCCTTGTTTTTCGGTTCCGAGTGTTGACTTAATGCAGAAGTTTCAAATAGTTTGCATACTATGACGAGGTTAATCCATTCATCCCTGATCTACATCTATATTGAGATGCTCATATTAAAATTAGTACCGAACTCACCATGATATGCTTCGTGGCTCTGATGATGATGAACAAGATCAGTCCACAATTTACCACGCTTTGATACAATCTATCATAATAATGATGGGTTTCCCTTCATGGCAGGAGGCTCAACATGTCGACTTACTCATCTTCATCCGCCGGCAATCCAAATATTCCAACTGTGGCTGGTCTACCTCAACAATGTCAATCCTCTTCTGAAGATCAGCCATGTGCCTTCCCTGCAAAACCAGATCGTCGAAGCCAGCACCGGCCTTGCCAAAACTTCCAAGCCACTTGAGGCCTTGATGTTTTCCAGATAACTTATATCGGTGACCTCTATGACGAATGACGAAGTCCAGGTAGCTTTCGGGGACTCGAAGCGTGCTTTATTGGGTCGTTATCATGCCGCTTCACAGCAAGCTCTCATCAATGCCACGTTTATGCGATCAACTGATCTGGTGACGTTGCAAGCTTTTCTCTTACACCTTGTAAGCCTTGCTATCATATCTGCCTTGTTCTAGATTCCTCTATTGCTCGTTCGGGATTAGTCCTTAAGTGGCCAGATATATTTGCCTCGATGCTAATTCCTATAATATATAGCTCAGCATATGTCACTTCGTTGACCCGCGCTCTCTTTTTTGCTTGATCGGTATTGCGGTACGTGTAGCTACTCGTCTTGGTCTACATCGAGATGGCGCTCAATTTGGACTTCCACCATTTGAGGCAGAGCAGCGAAGACGACTTTGGTGGCAACTGGCTATCCTTGACAAGCGCATAGCTGAATTGATAGGGTCTACTATCACAGCTTTATCATCCTCCCGAATTGACTGTCGACTTCCACTCAATGTCAATGATACAGATTTACACAAGTACACTAAAGCGCCCCCTGACCCGTACACAACCTCAACCGAAATGCTGTTCTGTCTCACTTGCGTGGAACTTTAAGTTGCAGCTAGCCCAAACGGCATGCGACCCGGCCCATATATAGCGAAGAATCGACAGAATAAACAGCCCCTTGTACCACCATCCAGTTTTGATGTCCCTGAAAGGAAAACATCCCTCTCTCGCAGTCTAGATGACTATTGTGTCTTTATTGAATCAACATACCTGAAATACTGTGACCCCGGAAGTCCTATACAGCATTTAACCCTACTTACGGCACGAATTTCGCTCTACAAGCTTCGTGTGGTAGAATTCATGAGCAGGAATATCCCGACAACAGAACTGCCCAAACAAGAGCGAGAAGATATCTTCATGGCTGCTGTGAAGATGATAGAATGCGACGATAAGATCTACACCACAGATGAACATCGTGATTTCCTCTGGTATACCCAATTTCAAGCACCCATCCCAGGACTGTTCTTCCTTATGACCGAACTACGTCAGCGTACGACAGGGCCGCTTTGTGAGCGCGCATGGAAAGCTATTTGCAGTAACCACGAGCATCGAGGCTTGGTCAGCAAGTTGAAAAGCCCTATGCATACCGCCTTTGGGCAGACTATACTCAAAGCCTGGGATGCCCGTGAGCAGACTGAGATTCAACAGGGCGGAGTTATTGATCCCCCAGAGCTGATCGTCGTATTGCGTCGAGTGTATGCGTCGAAAAGAGAGAATCCTCAAAAGAGAACACTACCACTGCTCCTGTGTCTCAGAGCAATCAAGTCGATTCTGTAGCCAGTATCAGTCTCGAGCCAGAAATGGAGCACCAACTACCAGGGACGGATTTTGACACCAGCATGATGTTTCCCACCTTGAATAGTGAACGTCAAATGCTTGGATTGGGGGTGAGTTACGAAGAGACAGACTGGTCATGTTTGATAGAGTCAGGGTCCTTTGCAGACTTTTAGGTGTCTACTGATGAGATAGATTGGCCGTGGATTCTACCAGATGAAAGAAGACATCTCATTGCAGCCCAATGTGGTTCTATCGACAGATATGAAAATCTCAAATACTATTTCCATCATCACGATCATCAGAGCTTGCTGTTGAGAGTTGCAACCGCAGGTATCCCCCATTTCGAGATATCCTCATTAGTTCGGCCATCGACCGCCAACTCTGCCAGAACGCGGCCAAATGCAGGCGCAAATTTGAAAGCATGAGCCGCACCCAAGCCAACAATGATGTCCGAGTATCTTTCGAGCGGACTGATGATAAACTGCCGATCAGGGGTGATCGTATACTGGCAAGTCACCGTGCGAAGTGGAGTGCGTTCCTTGTCCGGCATGAAGCTATTCATGAAAGACGTGAGCTGGTCCAGCAGCTGTGGCGAGTGAACGAATGTTCGCTCTTCGGGGGTCATGAAGTTGTTCGAGGTATCGCGACCCGCTTTGATAGTTGGCTCGCCGTAGCTCGGGAATCCATAAAAACAATGGGCCCCCATCCAGATCCATACAGGGAGCTTATCAGTCTCGAAGGCAGAGGGGTCGGTAGGTTTATAATACGTGATCTGCTCCTGCATGACCGAAACTGGGATATGCACCGAGAGAGGCGCAAGGAGTTTGTTGATCCATGCATCTGTGGTGAGAATCACTTTCTTGGCCCAGAATCGTCCCTTTGGCGTCTCAATCACAACACCACCAGAGGCCTGGGGAGTAACGCGGTGCACAGGCGTATTATCTTTCAGAATGGCACCCTGGGACCGTGCCAACGTTTGCAAAGTGCTGACAGTCTTCGCGGCGTGAGCGATCCCCGAGTCGGCCGTGAATACAGTAGTGACGTTATCAGCAATGTCGAACTGGGGCCATCGTTTCTTTACCTCTTGCGCATCAAGTGTTTCATAGGGGACGTTTTGAATGTCGAGGCTTCTCGTGAAATCACTTGCCGGGGTAGGTGAATCTGGTGCAAAGAATACCACACCCCCAGTCGTCGTTAACATCTTGTATCCGGTCACATTTTCAAGCTCGGCCCAGTCCTTATAGGCTGATTTGGCGAGGGCGACGTATTCGGGTGCAAAATTTGAAGTTCGGACAATGCGTGAAGTGTCATGAGAAGCTCCTCGGACATGACCGAGCTCGAACTGCTCAAATCCAATCACTTTTGCACCTTTCTGGGCAGCATAGTAGGCCGCACCACTTCCAAGGACGCCAAGTCCAACGACAGCGACGTCAAATTGTTCCATTTCTTGTTGCATTGTGTTTGTAAAGTGATATCTATGCGTAAATGCAATCAATTGACTTCAACTTTATGGTTTGTCTTGGTTTCATTGAGCACGGTGTCCACGATCATTGACCGTCCACGTGATGCTTGATATACTCCACATGTTTCTATCCATATCCGGTGCTGTAATCCGAACTGAACTGAGGGGTATGCATTGATCATTGACACGTTCAATGGTCATAGATAGTACGTTCAGACTCGGTAGATTGCCGGTCAGGTGACCGGCGATCTGGCTATAGAATTTCCTTTACCGTTCCCCACCGCCTCATGGTATTCTGCCAAATGATCTAACTACAGTATGCAACCACCTCTAGTAGCCTCATTCTACACGCGCTCAGACTGACGTCAAAGGCGACTTAATAAGCATACTAAGACGCGCCAATTATACTTTTATTTCCATTTTTCTCAAAACGGTTCAGACTCCAACAACTTCATAAAATCAGTGCCACTAGTGGACCTCGACCTCCATGAATACGAGATTTTTGGTCTCTATAAGTGTCGAGAAACAGCCTAGGCCATCCAGACAAAACTGCAGGACCGTATAAAAATCAGCGTCGTTATCATCATTTTTATCGTTTTTCTTTAGGGATAGGATTTATGCGAAATACCGAGCTCGCCCTCATGAGTCCCTTGGACTACCTCAAAAAGATTGAGCTATGCTTTAAATGTTGAAGCTCTTTTAAATAACTATGACTCAATCTCGGGAGCTGCTGCCATGTGAGCGACATATGTGTTCCCTTACGATCATTCTTTCGGTGCTCAAGTGAGCTCGGAAATAATTATCTTTCCTTGTTGCAAAAGCGTTCAGTATTACGGTGAAATGGAATACCCCTTGTCTTATATCCATTCTTGGTATTAAAATCAAAATACATCAACTTTGGAACGCAATTGTCCTCACTGGGTTCTAGCATGGGAAATCACGCAGCAGTGACTCCATTCCTTGCAGAACGTCGGCCTTTAAATCTTCAAATTCTTCGATACCACAGCTGACCCGCAGCAACCGCTTATCGCATCCAGCATCACTCATCGTACGCCACTCCATCAAACTTTCCACGCCTCCAAGACTCGTTGCATGCTGGAACACAAACATCCGGCTGGGCAGGTGACGTGCATGCTCTGGATTATGAGTCCAGATAGAGAAGACGGGCCCAAAGCCTCCGGGCATCTGCTTTTGAAGCCATCCATCATCCAAGTCCTCTTTCTGAAGCGAAGCGTGTTGAACCTTGCTCACAACTTTCGAGACTGGAGACTTTGAATCTTCTGCCTGTCCCTGCAACCATGCAGCAAGCTTCGTGGCCGTTTCCGCCTGTCTCATCACCCGGAGCTGCATGGTGCGCGCAGACCGAATACCCAACCAACCCTCAAAGCTCCCCATGACGCTACCGATGTACTGGCGATCTGTGTGTAATGTCTTCAACCATCCCTCCTTCACTCGTGCAGGAGCAACGATCAATATACCACACAACATATCGGAGTGGCCACCAACATACTTGGTCCCACTATGCATCACGATATCAGCACCAAGGTCCAGTGGGTTTTGGAGCGGAGGGGGGGCAAACGTCGCATCGACAGTCAAATAGGCTCCTTTTAAGGTCGCTTTCTCTCGATAATAAGCCAGATTGCGAGCTTCGCCGGTCGGATTAAGTGGTGTCTCGACGTGAATAATATCCCCGGGCCCAGCTTGGTCGACGTCTGCCAAGTCTAGCTTTTGGATCCCCGATAATCTCTGGATAATATCCAGCACTCCATGGCATCCATGGTACCCGTCGCCGATGAATATCTTCTTGGGATTCAGGAGGATCACCATGGCATGGAAAGCAGAAAGGCCAGTTGAATAAGTGATCACTTCGCCGCCCATGAGGCTACGCAACAGAACCTCCAGCCGTTTGGAGTTGGGTGCCGTGTAGCGGGAATATACATGAGAATCATTAGGGTTGTTGGGCTTGCATGTATATGATCAGTACCGTCACACGGGAAAAAAGTATTACTCGACAGCAATGACATGGCTTACATCGTTATTTTCTTCTGGAACTAGGTCCTCGGCGTCCCGTGCGTAACGGAAATTCACTGCTGTGTGCATACCAGGAGCGATAGCTCGGTGTGGAGTAAAGAAGTCGTCGGCGTGAACTCCTCTTGTCGAAGGGTGCATATCAGGCAGGGCCTTGTCGAGGGCCGCTGCCGTCAAAACAAACTTAGTATCAATCGATCCCATTATGTATACCAAATATGGAGAAGGCAGTTCGTTGAGAGTTGACCCGGTTATGAGATGAATCTATTTTAACTAATTGACGAAAAAAAGCTACAGGTATGAATTACACCCATCGGAGACGGGCCGATATCGATTCAAGAACGAAGTATACACGAGCGGGGAAGCTGCATTTCACGTGATCGGCTTTCAGCGCCGCAAATTCCGTGACCAGAACATTGAATTCAATATGGAAACCTTGGAAGTTACAATACGGTGGTCGTGCCGTCGGCCCCACGCCGGGATCTCTCGTTCGGGGCCTGTTACGGTAAATGATCGCATGATCGAAAATATGCAATCAATCGGGGCATATATACCTATCACAACCGAGGACATCCCGATTGTCGCAAATCAAACTTATCTGCATACTTCATCATGGCTACGGCAGTTGCTTCTTTGTTTGGATACAGACCCTCTTCGGCAATCAAGAAATCTCAAAATGTTTCAGATGAGTCTCTTAAAGCACTTCCAGCATCTTGGTACCGCTCACCGGAGATGTACGAACTGGAAAGAAGGGCTATTTTCTCCAAGAAATGGATCCTGATCACTCACAAGCTACGCTTCTCCAACGCCGGCGACTTCCTAAAGGTCGAGGAAGCTGGTTTCTCTTTTGTCTTATGTCTTGACCGGGAAGGCAATCTGAATGGCTTTCACAACATCTGCCGCCACCGAGCATTCCCTCTCATATCAGAGACGGATGGCAATGCTAAAATCCTCTCTTGCAAGTATCACGGCTGGTCCTACGGCCTCAACGGAAAGCTGGCCAAGGCACCCAAGTTTGATGAAGTCCCAGGTTTCGAGAAGCAAAGTCAGAGTTTATTCCCAGTACATGTGCATATCGACAAGCTAGGCTTTATCTGGGTGAATCTGAACGCATCTCCAAATCCAATTTCCTGGGAAGAAGACTTCAAGGGCGTGGATGAGCAAGAACGATTCCAGAAATTCGACTTCAGCGAATACAAATTCGACCACACTTGGCAGATGACTGGCAACTACAACTGGAAAACCCTGGCGGATAATTACAATGAATGCTACCATTGTACTGTTGCTCATCCCGACGTGGCTAATCTGGCCGATCTTTCATACTACTATACCGTCTCAACACCTGGACACATCCAGCATTTCTCCCGACCGCAGGAAGGGAAAGTGGCGGAGGATATTCAGAATGCCAGTACTTATTATTTCCCAAACGCGTGCATGACTGTCTCGTGAGTATTCTTCCTAATGAAGAAGCTTAATTAATTAACAATAATTTAGGCCTCACTTCTTTTACATGATGCGATGCGTCCCAACATCTGTTGGAACGTGCTCTATGGAATATGAAGTATATCGACACAAGGAAGCCTCAGATGAGGACTTTGAGTATATCGATTCCTTCTTTAAGCGAGTTCTGGACGAGGATAAGCATCTTTGCAATGCAGCGCAAAAGAACTTGAATGCTGGGGTATTTGTCAATGGTCAATTGCATCCTCGTCTTGAAAGTGCCCCGATATACTTCCAGAATACAGTTCGGGCTCTTCTTGCTTCTCATAGGAACGAGGAGAGAAGTGAGAAACGGGAGATCTGGCCAGCGCAACAGCATTCGGCAGGACAGGCTACTGCAGAGGACATTGAGTTTTGTGCCGGTTTATCATGCTCTGGAGGGAATGGAGAATTGGAATGGTAAGCTCAAGGCTTATTTTTTAGCTTGGATATCCCCAGATGAATACGAATATAAATAATGAATGATATAGCCAAATTAGCATGGGAGAAAAGTTCAAATGTTCGTATTACAGTAATCAATATACGGTACCTTTCTACTACTACACCCCCGCGTGTTATCGCGGTCCACGGGTCAGGACCCGATAACCCCGCCGCTCTTAAAGAACACTTGACACCAAACCAAAGTTTGTTGTTTTAAATTGTTTTTCTATAATGAATCGGGTTCACAAAAGATCACATCAGGCCTGCGAAAACTGTAGGTTAGTTTGTTCCACACCAGTCTCAAAATCCTCTTGCTGACTATCCCACAGGCGCAAAAAGACGCGATGTCCAGGGGAGCGGCCCGCTTGCTCCACATGTACACGCTTACAGCAGACATGCCAATACAGCAGACATTATGAACTACTGGAGAGGTCTGGAGATCGGGTTTTGGTGAGTCAGACTTTCTCATCGAAATTAAGAGTACACTGTTAATTCCAAGCAGGAAGAGAGGCTTTTACAGCTTGAGGAGAAAATGGAAATGATGCTGGAAGGACCAACGTGCGAGCTGATATTTCCAAGAGACAAGTTGGAGAGCTAATTGCGATAGATCAACCCGCCAAGTTGAAATTTCCAGGTCGAACTCAAACGAGGTGCACATTCGCGAAAACACTTCAGAGTCAAATGAGATACAAGAGGCGCTTACGCAGCGACGGATCTCTAGGAACGAGATGACTCCTCAGATTGATGACCCGTTACCCTTTTCGATGCCTCCCAAGGGTATTGTTGCAGAGGGAGTTGCTCTTTACTTTAAATACTGTCATAAACAACCTCTTTGGTTGTTCGACGCTGATGAGCTTTCAATTCCGGAAACGTGTCGCAACGAGGTGATATTTGGAACTCTCAGTCTTGCCCTGCGTTATTCAAACAATCCATTCCTGGAAGGCCGAACTGACAAAATGTGTCGACATTATGCCGAAGCTGCGCGAAGCTATATCATGTTTCGAATTGCTCAAGGCACTGTGGATCTGTCAACAATCAAGAGTCTGTGCCTTATTACGTTGGCTGAATATATCGGTAAGAATCTCTCCTGGTTAGCCAATGCCATATCTCACCTATTCTAGCAAATGATGCCCATCTGGTCTGGCTCCATATCGGTCTTGCGGCAAATCTGGCTCAGTGCGCAGGTATTGACATTGAAATGCACGAAGGAGAACTAGACCCGGCCTTAGAAGCGCAACGAAGAGTATTCTGGAGCATCCATCTTCTTAAGCAGCATTATGCTCCACACAGTATGCAACTAAATATGCTACGGGACATACAAAATCCCAAATATATGGCTGTCAACATCGACTCGCCACGGGAGATGGGCATGAAACCACCGCAAACACCGCAGGAAAACGGCGCATTCACTTCCCGAGGAGGAATATGGGTGTACATGGTACAGCTGGCTACACTTTGGAGTGAAGTTCAACAATATGTTTCGCATTGCGCAAGTGGATACTCCACGCCTCCTTGGTCTGTCGAGTCTGGCTATTCCATCATTGGGGCTCACCTAATGGACATTGAAACCAAGTTCCCCACTTGCCATCGGTACGACTCAGTGAGATTTCAGGATCAATCGCGAGAGGATTTACATCGTGACCGAGGATTCTGGAGTCCTTGGCTGTACCTCCAGTTCACCTATCATGCTGTGCACAGTGTACTCAATCATCCATTTCTGTACTCATGGCGCCCGCAGCAGTCTTCGCAACTTGCTGTGCCTAACACTTTTTGGAAAACGTCGTCTGAGCTGGCTCTTATTCATACAACATGGACTGTTCGACTGATTGACATGATCACCGAAAAGGACTATGAAGTTTCCGATCCCTTTCTTTGTCATGCGGTGGCTATTGCAGCTACCATTCATCTTTATTATTGCTGCGCTGCAGACCAGGGAATGAGGGAATCTGCGCAACGAAGGCTTGAGACTTGCACACAGTTTCTAAGTGGCTTGGCTACAAAATGGCCGCGGTGTCAGGCATTAGTATGTACACTGTCAGTGAAGTGGGAACTTTGCTCAATTACTAATACTTTAATTCAGCATCAAAAAGTCCAAGGCCTCATACATTCAGCATTCGCTGTCAGTCCTCATGCAAGTCATCACCGTCTAGCTCGACGAACACTATCTATAGATACAGCCCTAATGTGGGACATTCTTCGACACGGCTCCAGCAAGGCTTCATTCGCCCCCAGGGATGGTCTTTTCGACGCTTCATTTACACCACCCCCATCCAAAAATTCAGACAAAGTGACCGTTGAAACTGAGATTTTCCACCACTCTGCCACGGCGGTAGATACATCCGACGGAGGCCAAGCGCTACCACCATACTCGAGCACTTTGCAAGATCGAGCGGCTTCGGAAAACTCAGATAATGAACCTTGGACTCGAAGCCACTTGCGCTCTGTTGATAACGGTACAAACCATCCACTTCCGCGGGAGCCAGTGGGGTGGCCAGGACCTGCCGTTTCGGCCGATATGTCCTTTATGGATATTTCACATGATCCATTCTTTCAATTTCAAGATAGTGAGAATCCTTATCAAGGTTTGTGGGAGGTCGGAAACCTGTAGTGATACTTGTTCGGTCTTTCGGGATATTTTGATTGGTACATCTGAATGGAAGTTGAGATTGTGCCTGTGTAGTCATGTCGTATCACGCGAGTTATTTCCCCTCTCGCACACGGACACGGAGACCGACGGTGCTATCCGAGATTATCGGAGCGGACCGACTCCGATGATCAGTAGAGGTACCAAGCGAGGCCTATGTGTTTGTATCTGTGTCCACCGAACAACAACTGTAATCATCATTTCCTTATCACGACTTCTACATACATTCGACGAAGGTACAGAACTCTTGATCGGATCTTCCTCAGAGGTTAACAAATCACGTGGTATGAATCGTGGAAGGGACAAGAACTGGATAGTAAGAAGTTAATTAAAGTAGATTACTTCCACTCTAAACCATCAGTCGCAGCCCCAGGGCTACAGCACCAGCCACAAGGTGAGCATTTCCAAGCCCAGCTGTTTCGGCAGCTCCACCAGTCTTCGTCTCGCTCGCTGCAGAACCAGTCTTTGTAGCACTCTCAGTAGTCGTAGCAGCTCCAGTGGAAGACAAGGTACCTGCGGTAGCAGCAGCAGTAGCAGTACCAGTTGTGACACTTGCCGTGTTTCCAGCGCTAGCTTCGGTGTTTGTAGCGCCGGCCGTATCCGTACCACCAACCGTGTTGAAGCCCAAAGCGACCGCATAGGCAGGTAAAGTCATCGAATCTGAGAAAGTGGCTACATAGGTTCCACTCTGAGCAGACTGATATTCAGTACAGACCGCCGAGGACCCGGAGTCGATGTAATTGCAACCAACGGATGAGTATCTAGCAAGGAATTGGCTTTATGAATATATCCACATTCAGATCTATCAAGGTTGACTCACAATGGCTCAGAGGGATCAGTGTATGAACATGCTACAGAAGAAAGTCCAGTGACGATAGTCGCGCCCGCCGCAGGGAGTGTGCAAATATCGGCGACACCGTTTTCGCACTTGACAATGTACGTGGTATGAGTGGCATCCTAAAAAGGGTTAAATTATCAGTATAGATGTTCATCCAAATTTTGGGGTTTTACTTACACTTCCAGCTGTGGAGATGGACACGTAACCGGAATCCACAAACCATTGGTTCAGGAAAGGTGAGTCGCCAACATGGTTCTGGGCTGTCTGGGCAACAATAGTAGTGGCACCACAGAGAGCCAGCCAAGCACGAGAAAACATTATGAATTGTACTCGGTATAATATAGCCTTCAAGTGCAAAGAAGTAGAGTAGAATTGAGATTTTATTATTGCCAAGCTGCCAACAGGAATTATAAAGCCAAGTTCGTATTGGCAGCCGCGCTAAAATCCGGTGCCTGGACCCTTTACAGGGATTTTGGTTCAAATGGAACCCTTGGGACGCTCGGTTCACAAGTGGCGCTCACTAGTCTTGCCCGCTAGCCGGAAATTAATTTTGCAACATACACAGACTTCTCTGCAATTCGGTAAGGTAGCATAAGCTAGGCCTGAACTAGGGAAAAGCACTGAGACACAGAGAAATCTTCGAATTTATAACTTGGAAGCGTTAGCGTGCTCGTATTTGCTGAATTGGAGCCACCAGGTTAAATTCCCATTAAACTCTGGCTAATTTCCAGTGACTCAAGGCTATTTCATTCAAATACTCTTCTTTCCACGTGTCTCGAGGGGGAACAAGACGGCAAGAATACCGCCCATTCCCAACAACGCAGCGCATACGTAGATTGGGACCGAACTGGCCGTTGAAGTGAAAGCACCAATGAGCGCAGATACCATGCCCATCAAACGATTGAGAGAAACTGCAATACCGTTTCCAGTGCCACGGTGCGCTGAGGGCATGACTTCTACCGTATAGGCGTATAGGGTTCCGTAGTATATATTAAGGGAGACGGATATGGCACATGCGAAGCCCAAGTTCTGGGCATCTGTTTTGACAGCAGTGTATCCGAAGAAAAATATCACTAGACAGGGTCAATTGAAATAATGTCTACAGTTAAGCTTGGTATCTTACTGGTGAGAAAGGCGCCGATCGCCATCGTTCTTTTTCGCCCGAATACAGACATCTCACACATAAAGCCTGCAATTATCGGACCCGGTATTGCGCATAGACTGGTGATTGCATAGTTCCGCCATGTAAGGTAGGTTGAGGTGGCTCCAGAGGATGAGTCTCGTGATGCGAGATATTCCGGTAGGTAGACATAGTACAATGCATAGCCCAGTCCGATGAGAGCCCAGGAGAGCCACACCAGACATGTGGAAATGGCTAAGGTCTTCGTGACAAAGAGCCCTCGGACATGAACACCCAGCTCAGAAAATGAAGCCTTATTCTGAGCGTGTGAGCTGTGGATTTGGCCATAGGCCTGAAGCTGATCTAACGTAAGCGAACAGGCTCTGTTGTGTTTGTGAGCGAGATCTTGAAGTGTTCGAACAACGTCTTCATCTCGACCTTGACAAAGGAGAAACTTCGGCGTCTCATGGAAATGAATAACGAGGACTCGGGCGATACTCAGGACAAAAACAAGAGCTCCACAAGTGTAGTAAAGGTATCTCCATCCCATGTTATTGGCATTTGTGCAGGGGGTAGTGCCATCTGTTGGACAACTGTAATTTGCTACTGTTGTGTCAGCAATATATGACATCAAGAGTGGAATAAATTACCCATATAGCCCCAAGCAATGAGACCAGCCACTGTCTGTCCAATTCCCCACCAGCCAGCTAGAAGAGTAAGAAGCCATTGCTTGTTCGAAGGGAGGTATTCCAGAAAGACAGTCGTGTCCAGCACTAAATTTCCGCCTGAGCCAAAAGCTGATAATGCGACCATGGTTGCCCATCCTGCGTAGTTGGGAGCAGCGCCGGCTGTGATGGCAAAGATGGCACTGATCAGTAGAGAAAAATTGAATGCCCACTTTCGACCGATGATGTCTGCAGAGCTACCCCAGAATAGAGCTCCCGCTAACAAAGCAATATAGAAGCCTAACTGGGCACCTCGGGAGAATTTAGGAGGGTATTGTGCTACGACTTGATCGGCGGATATGCTCATGAGGAAGAGTAATAGGGAGTCAACTGCATAACTGTAGAGGGTTAGCTCTGGAGTCTTGATGGTTATTTGATCTTCACGCACCCAAATCCATTGAGGAAAAACAATTTCGTATGATAAGCAGTGAATCCGATTGTGTCGATTGCCTGCGCTGGTAAGCATCAATTGTTTAAAAGTTGGGGCTGGGATCTATGGAACATACATCATTCACAAGGTTCATCTTTGCAGCCAAGGCGTGGTCAACCCCGTCAAGTGCTATGAGATCACCAAGGCCAACTTGGGTAGAGCCCGAGTCCTTGATTGATTTATCCTGACTTGCGTCATATTTCTGGGATTCCCCAACTTCATCGGTTGTATTGGCCATATTGCTTCAATGGAAGTGATGAGATGTCAATTGAAGGCATGAAGAGCAGGCTTTTATATTCCCTGGGCTATGACCAAGCTCCTCCCCCCAATTAGCGGTTCCCATACTATGTCTGTTTTGGAATTGCTATCTAATGGTGATTTCATCCCCGATAGGCAAGATACCGAGCAATCTCCCCACATAGCCATCACAATTGGCTAATGAGCAAGGTTTTCTGAGACGGGCTCTAGATGAGGAGAAATCCAGTATGCGGGCACGAATCAAATGAACATTTGAATGTGGATCTTATCAGGTTGACGGAGTAGGTACCAAGTAGTATAGAAGTCGCTATCTATGGTAATTCGCCGCTCATGTGAGCGGAGATCTCGGTCCGGGAAACCCCAGATTCCCCAGATTTGAACCAATCATTGGAAATCCATATCTGTCAAATCCATAGGTTAGGGATAATTATCCTTTCATGCAAAATGCAAGATACTAGCCTCTTTTTCTTTTGGGATTGGTTTATCAACTGAATTCTTGGCCGATTTCATCAAGGTAGTCCTTCATGTGATACATCCATTAGGATCAACAATGACACCTGAACACCTGGGTATTCCTACTATTCACACAAGAAGTTTAATTCAAAGCGACTAGAATATTAAGTATTTTGGTAATGCATAACAATGCTTAATCCTAACTAAATACATATACTGGGTCTTTGATCTCCCCAATGTCTAGAAAACAGAAAGATTTTGGTCAAAGAAAGTCCCGTTTCTAGAAACTGACAGTAAATTACATTCATTTCATTTCTTTCAGCTCCAGTGACTTTGAAATACTTCGGCTTCACGAGTTCCTCCTAAAACTTGAATAACGTTGATAGTTGCCAGTACATATATCGGCCCGAGTCTAGGTCCGATCTGCTGACATACGTCACACCACGCTTGGGCTTCCATCCACGTTGACAACGCATCCTTTCGCCATATTCACAACCCCACCTCTCCCAGAAGCGAGTGATCCACAAAGTTAGACCAAGTGAATACGATTTACCAACTTTTGGTCACTTGAGCAAATACTCGAACCGACCGCGACCCGACCGTGAACCTTAACCCGACCCCCTCCAACATGAACATTGCTTAATCGGAGCTCGTGACAGCACTCTCCGTTTGAGCAATGGACTACTCAATCCAGAGGTTGCTCAACGACAAACTCTATGATAAACGGAAGCAAGGCGCGCTAGAGTATGTCCCAGAAATCACGAAAGGCTGATTGCAGGTGCTGACGCGATATCTCCCGCAGACTCGAGAAAATCGTTCGCGATGCCGTTTTCAAATCAGAACACGAAACAATCCAGAAGATCGTGGAACAGCTTTGCCATGACTATGCCTATGCGGTACATCAGCCTCATGCCCGGAACGGTGGTTTGATTGGCCTGGCAGCTGCTTCAATTGCCTTGGGATCCGTGAGTCAAAATAGCGAGATATCAAGATATGGTGCTGATAACAGTTTTAGGAAGGGGTAGCGCCCTATTTGAAAGAGATTGTGCCGCCCGTCCTGGCGTGCTTTTCTGATCCGGATGCGCGAGTCAGATACTATGCCTGCGAGAGCATGTACAATATCGCCAAAGTCGCCAAAGGAGAGATTTTACTTTTTTTCAATGATATTTTCGATGCGTTGGCCAAGGTGAGAAAGACGACACACTTTCTATATATTGCAACTAACGCTGGTTATGTAGCTTGCCTCGGATGCGGAACTTTCGGTGAAAAATGGTGCGGAGCTTCTCGATCGGTTGGTCAAGGATATTGTGGCAGAGTCTGCTGCTTCATATGTCTCTGTACTGCAGCTGTCGGAAAAAGATTCAGACCCTGACCCATTCGAGGAGACTGATCTGCCCACCGCTTTCTCTCTTGCAAGGTTTATTCCTTTGCTGAAAGATCGAATCCATGTTATTGGCCCGTTTACTCGAAACTTCCTAGTTTCTTGGTTGACTCTGCTGGATACTATCCCTGATCTAGAGCTGGTTTCTTATTTGCCCGAGTTCCTAGAAGGCCTGATCAAATTCCTAGGTGGTCCCAACAAAGACGTCAATGTGGCAACCCAAGGCCTTTTGGAGCGATTTCTTTCAGAGATCAAACGGATCACTCGACTGAAAAAGGGAATTGAAGCAAACCGCAAGGTTCGAAGCCGCAGACGCTCCACCGTAAGTGATGCTGTCAGCTTGAGCGCCAGAACAGAGCAAACGGTGGATACCGCGGGAGAAGGAAATCAAAATGAAATTGCGGTGGACGATTCGGCTTCAGAATCCTATATTTACGATGATGTCACCCAAACCGAGGGAGATTGGATTCCGGGGCAGGATGTGCAAATTGATTACCCAAAAATTTTGGACATTCTTGTCGGCTTTGTCGACACCTCTTATGGTAAGCTCTATCTTTCTATTTGTCACGCCCAATACTCACGTTTCTATAGATGAAGAAATGCAGCTCACGGCGCTCCGTTGGATCGATTCCTTCTTTGAGATCAGCCCAGAAGACATTCTCCCGTTTGTCCCCCGGCTTCTCACACAGGTGCTTCCGGCGATGTCCAGTGGCGTCGATCAAGTCCGGCAAGCAGCCAACCGGGTCAACAAGTCTCTTCTCGAATATATCTATTCTCTTTCCGATGATAACATCGAGGACACAAAGCAATCCCAATCCAAGGCTCCCTCTGTCGCGCCCAGCAAGGAGAGCACAGAAAGAAAATCCCCGGAAACGAACAATGAGGTTAGAAAGTCAGTGCAAGGGTCTGCTGCGGTGACACCACGTAGCAGTATCGTTTCAACTCCATTTCAGCCAGCCGATCTTGACTATGCCGCGGCGGTCAATTCTCTTACTCTGCAATTCCTAAATGAGAATGAAGCTACTCGGGTAGCTGCACTCTCTTGGCTGATTATGTTACACCGCAAGGCACCTAGCAAAGTTGTTGCGTTCAACGACGGTACCTTCCCAGCTCTATTGAAAACCCTGTCCGACCCGGCAGAGGCAGTTGTGACAAAGGATCTTCAACTACTATCACAGATCTCAAGAAACAGCGAAGACAGCTACTTTGCCTCTTTCATGGTGAACTTATTACAGCTCTTCTCCACAGATAGACATCTGCTCGAGGTGCGCGGGAATCTCATTATCCGACAGCTGTGTCTCAACTTGAGCCCAGAGCGAATCTATCGGACACTGGCAGACTGTCTGGAGAAGGAAGAGGTACGTTTCTAACGTGCATCGGCAGCTTTCGTTGCTAACATTTACAAGGACATTGAATTCGCCAGCATCATGGTGCAAAACCTTAACAATAATCTGATCACTGCACCTGAGTTGTCTGATATGAGAAAGCGATTGAGGAACCAGGACTCAAGAGTTCGTTCAATTTTAACCGGCTTTACTGGAGGGGACTAACTTTTTACCTAGGAGGGCCAAACATTCTTCGTTGCTCTTTTCCGTTCATGGTGCCATAACGCCGTCTCCACATTCTCTCTGTGTCTACTTGCTCAAGCCTATGAGCAAGCCTACAATCTCCTCCAAATTTTGTATGAACCTGGTGTCTGGGCTTAGATCCATGTGCTAACCTTGGTTGACAGCGCCGAACTTGAGATGACAGTCAACATGCTCATCCAGATCGACAAGCTTGTACAGCTTTTGGAGTCACCTGTATTCACCTGTGGGTACAGTTCCTCTCTACAGGTGTTCAATCCTAATGTGTCTAGATCTCCGTCTCCAACTCCTCGAACCCGAAAAATATCCCTATCTGTATAAATGCCTCTATGGTGTCCTCATGCTCCTCCCTCAGAGCTCCGCCTTTGCTGCCCTCAAGAATCGCTTGAACAGCGTAAGCAACATTGGATTTCTTCACGGGGGACCCCGCAGGTATGCAGACAAACCCCACACCAAACCCCACATTCAGGGCAGGACGATACTAAGAGACCCTTTCAGCGCCGCCCCAACCGCTCCCTCCTACGAACGTCCCACTGGAGCCCGACTCAAAGGCCGAGACGAAAACAACATCCGCTGGGTCGAGCTGCTCGACAAATTTAAGGCAGTCCAGGAACGGGCCCGTCGCTCACAAGCCCAGCAACGTCACTCCCTCGATCCTACTGACTCTCTACAGCCTTCCCTCACGGCTGCCCTCTCTGCTGCGGCTGGTGGCCGCGATCGGTCTGGTCTCCCTGATACTCCACGGGGTGGCCCAATGATGAGCTCCGGTCCCGGTGGTCTTGGAATTGGTGGTGCAGGACCTAATGGTATGGGTTCTAATCGTAACGTGCAAGATCCTGGTCCCAAGGCTGGCTCGTCCTCATCCATTCTGGGGACTGCGCACAAACACAAATCAAGTCTTCCCAACCTGGGCCGGTTAGGGATCGGAGGACGCAAATCGAAGAAATGAGTACATGTTACACTGACTTAAGTCTTACAATATGAAACACTCACTCATTCCTACCTTCCATGTAGAATGTATTAGTTACGTATCAGGCCTACTAAATACTTGCACGATTCAAATTGTTCGAAATCTTCAAACCAAGTTCAATGCTATGTCGGCAAATCAACATGCGAGGGTGAAATATGGACACCAGATGATCAACATGATCAATATGGAACAAGAGAAAAGAAAAGAAAAGAAAAAAGTGTTCACAGGCATCAAATACCTCACCCAAAAGAAACACAAACCCAGCTTTTAGTGTCAATCGCTGATTCATGAGCAAAACCAAAACCAGAACAAAAGCAATACAACATACAAAATACAAAATACAACATTCCAACGGAACAGACATGGCGACTATGCACACAAGGTCGTCAAGATCTTCGCAGGGACATAACGCGAAGAGCAGAGCATATCAAAATGCCAAGAAGCCAAACCAAACCCAGAAAAAGCGCCAAAAGAAAGAAAGGCCATCACACGCTAACGCTAGGATATAGCATCATCGCCAGCGTGATTCTGAAGACCCATTCCTGCCTGGCCCAGACGGACGCCAGCTTCCAGTTGAGTGCTTGGAGATTGTGCTAGTAGGCGAGTTGGCGCCGGTGTTGTAGACATACTCTCCGTCGACGTATTGTGCGCCCGTGGAGAAAGTGCTGCGATGCTTGCGGCGGGCGTAGCGCTGCTCTAGACGGTAGAGCTCGAGTTCTGGGAGGTGTTAGTTTGTTCTTGGCTGGTTCTTGGTTCTTGGTTCTTGGTGTGGTGTGGAGCGGTGCACGTACTGGCTTGTAGCTTGTCGAAGAGACTGAGACCCATTTTGAATGTGGAATGAGGTAAAGGGGGAAATTGGTAATTGGTGTAGTGGGTTGGATGATAAGCCGAGTGGGGTTGAGAAGCTCAGGGCGATGTAGGTGGAATTGAGTTCAAATTCGAGTTTGAATGAGGTCGAGCTCGAGTGAGTTGGAATTCGAGTTCGAGGCAAGTTCAGTAGAGACGAGAGAATGGTGGATCCACGGGCTCATGGAAAAGAAGTTGGTTTGTTTCTACCTCAGGGGAGGGGAAAGGCGGCACGAGGAATACAAGCGCCAGGAACTAGCGGGTGCCACAAACTGGGCTGAAAGGCTGGATGCAAGGGATGGACACGTGGGATTTTGACGGGAATTCTCCGGATAAATGGAATTGGAAATGGAAAGAAAGGAGACGAATGAATGGATGGAGTAATTCAAACCCCGTAAATGAATGTAATTTATCACTGAAATGAGGGGATAAACAAAGGGAAAAAGAAAAGAAGGAGAAGGGGAGAGAGAGAGCGCGCTAAGGATGAGCTAGACCTGGACTAGAACATGGTTTATAGTGGGGAAAAGATATGGAATTTTGGTGGATTTTTGACCGAAACTTATGATTGGTTCATTTAAATCCCGATACTATGGTTTCGTTTCATCTGAATTACTTTACTTTACTCTAGTACGTAAAGTTACTTGAACCAGTTTAATATGTCCATTGTCTATACTTCTACTGAGTTATTTCTTCGGGTTCGTCCTGGCTTCGTTCTTGCACTGCAAATCGTTAGCTTCTTTCAATCTAAGGGACAAGGGATTTTCAATACTCACCATTCCACAATTCTGCATAAACTCCATCCAAGTCGAGGAGCTCCCGATGTGATCCCATCTCCGCAACCTCTCCATCCTTAAGCACCAAAATCTGGTCGCTATCACAGATCGTACGAAGGCGGTGAGCCACAAATACACTCGTCCGCTTCTTATCTTTCAAGATGCTGTTGATATTTTGAAGTAAGGCTTGCTCCGTGTAAGTGTCAAGGGCAGATGTCTATAAAAAGATTAGTGACCGTTGACAGATGACGCAACCCATGTATATGTGGGGCAACGACTGAAACAAAACAAAAACAGGATTAAATCCACTTACAGCTTCGTCAAAGAATAAAAGTTGTGGGTCTTTGAGGATGAGACGAGAAATCGCTAATCGCTGTTTCTCGCCGCCCGAGATCATCATTCCACGCTCTCCGACCGCAGTCTGATAGCCTTCGGGTAATCCCTCGATCAGTTGGTGAATGCGAGCACGCTCAGCGGCCCGCTTCACCTCTTCATCTGTGGCGTCGATCCGGCCGTATCGAATGTTATGCGCGATCGTATCGTTAAAGAGTGGTGTATCCTGCGGTACCACGCCGATCGCCTTCCGGAGGCTCTCGAGTGTCACATCCCGCACATCCTGTCCGTCGATGAGGATCCGGCCCGACTGGGTGTCGTAGAAGCGGAAGAGGAGGCGGAGGATCGTTGACTTGCCGCAGCCACTGGGGCCTACGATGGCAAACTTCGATCCCGCGGGAATGGTGAAGGTGGCATTCTTCAGGATCGGCCGGTCCGGGTGATAGCCAAATGTGACATTCTCAAAACGAATCTCTCCACCACGCTTCAGCTCCAAGGGCTGAGCGTTCGGTCGTTCTTGGATTGTCACGTTGACCTTTTGAAGGTTGAACAGTGTCTCCATATCCAGCAGAGACTGGCGCAGTTCACGATAGACGGATCCTAGGAAGTTGAGAGGCACGGAGAGCTGGAAGACCAGTTGATTCACCATGACCAGGTCACCCACCGACAATTGCCCCGTGGCAACTCCATCAGCGGCCAGGTACATCATGGCCGCCAGTGCCGTTGAGAAGATCATGTTCTGGCCAGAGTTCAAGAGGGCCAGAGAGGTGGTCACCTTGATCGACGAATCCTCGTAGTGCTTTAGAGCCTTGTCGTATCGGGCCACCTCAAACTTCTCATTGTTGAAGTACTTCACGGCCTCGTAGTTGATGAGTGAGTCGACAGCGACCGTAGCCCCGCGATTGTCAGCCGCATTGGCCTGACGCCGGAACTTGGTTCGCCATGCGGTAGTGGTGATAGTGAATGCCGTGTAAGCAATCATGGTGGTGGTAGTGATCGCCGCGAATTGGAAGCCATATTGGTAAGTCTAGAATTGATCAGCCATTGATCTATATTACAGATTTCAGATAACTTACCAGGATTCCGCACACCATGGAGATCTCGAGCGCAGTGGGCACCACGTGAAAGACCATAGAAGTCAACAAGAAGCTGATACCTTTTGTACCACGGTCGATGGCCCGGGTCAAACCGCCGGTCTGCCGTGAGAGGTGAAAGTTGAGATCGAGCCGCAGAAGGTGATCAAAGACGTTTCGTGCCACTTTTCGAATGGCTTTTTGTGCGACGCTCGCAAACACTGCATTTCGAAGCTCTTGGAATAGTGTCGCTCCAATTCGAGTTGCTCCATCTAAGATTCAAGATTAGACAGGCTTTCAATTGCGCAGATCAGATTTCTTACAGGCTATGATCATCGACCCTGCGACGGTATATGCAGTTCCTCCAAGAGATGCAAAGTCCACGTTCATGGAATCAACAATACTCTTGAAGTAAAAAGGAACCTCAACATTAAGGATCTAATTAAAGTTATCAGTACTTCCCATGTCATGGACATCTCCTATTTAGCGACTCACCTTGGCACCCACCAACAATGATAAAGCTGTTCCAACACGAAGCTTTGTGCCCCAATCATCCTACCAGTATAGTCAGTACTTCCGCCTCATATACATCTACCGGTGGAGTAATACCTTAGGCCAGAGATATTTGGCCATTTCCCGCATTATAGCCCAATCCGCCTTGCGTTGTTCCTTGCCTGCAATCGCCGCTTCATTGAGCAATTCCTTCTTCGGGACTGTAAGCTCCACCTTCTGAGCCACAGCATTTGCTAGTTCCGGTTGCGAAGGCGCAGGCGGGGTAGTTGCAGCGGCATTGTTCTTAGATTTTGAATCATTATCGTTTATAGGTTGGTTTCGGAGGGAACGGCTGGAGCTGAATATGCGTAGTTGAGTCGGAGTTGGTCTCGTGCTTGGAGATCGACCGGCGTTGCGCGGGTGTGCGTATAGCGCTGGGCGCCAGCACTGCGATCGAACTGCTCTATGCAGCATGGCTGCGGACTGCGGATAGAAGACCAGGCCAGAAGGTATAATGCACCAATTTGGAGGTGTTCAGGGGAGCATAATGAAGATTGGCGGGGGTATGGCGTGCGCAGTAGCTCCGCGTTGCGACTGGGGAAACCTTGGGAGTCGCCGGCTTCGGAGAAAAGGTTTCGGAATTAGGAAGATTGAACGAATCTCTAGAGAGGAAGTAGGGAAATAAACTCCATAGAGAATATAGGATAAAATTAGATGAAATAAGATCAGAAACTATATAAAGCACATTTGAGTATGAACTATCCCATTCAATCTTTAGTCAAATTGTGTTCGTTTCATTCTCGGGACCAAGATTTCCCGTGTTTCGCTCACCTTGAAGCTCCGACAACTGACGTAAAGTCATTGTGATAACTTCCACCCTTTTGGTACAATGAGTCGTGCCCTCCAACGAGGTGTCCGGACTCTGTCCTGGACTCGAGTTGTTCCTCGGGTTCAGCGACAGACAAGATTTGTCCAGATCCGTGCCACGCCCTCGGCGGAGCCCACGGTGAACGGGGATCACCTACCCCTCGCCAGCACTCCCAATTCTGCGGAATCACGCGGTATGTTGGTAGATCTAAGGGCGCGAGAACAAATACTGATGTTTGTTTCCCACAGATGCGCGATTTGACGTCGTCGGCGCCCCATACTCGCTTCTTTCGGTATCGCTCTCGGCCTCACAGAACCTATACACGCGTCGAGGAACTTTGGTGGGATTGAGCGGGAAGGCAGACAATGTATGAAATGGGACTTCGATATAACCAGTGTGAGAACTGGCTGTTGACCTTGTTTCAATCGCAGGTGGTTTCAACTTTGAGCGTTCTAGAGCCCTTCCGTAGGGCGGCTGTGGGAGTGCCCTTCCTCTATCAAAAGGTGCGGCGCGTAACCTGTGATCTGAGATCCTTCGTGCAAGGCATTTAACTAAGCATTTCGCAGGTATCTTCAGCGAGCCCCGTTACTGCGCTCATCTCAACCCGCTCTCCGACAACTTCATTCACTGTTGTGAATCTCAATGGCTCTGTGGATTGGATGGTGGCTCAGCGGAACGCGCTGCTGGCATGGACGGGCCGGTCTCTATCCATCAAGCCGACTATCAATACCAACCTGGTTCGTTGGCCCAGGCCTGTGAAGAAGCCGAGCTAACTTTTATAGGGCTTGGCTCACTGGGGTAGCTCCGAGGTGACTGGAAGAGGATTGATTGCCTTGGTTGGCAACGGCCAGGTATACTCTGTCGAATTGAAAGATGGCGAGCAGTACATCGCCCACCCTAGGTATGCTCTCCGCTGGCTCATCTATGGTCGTTACTCATTTGTTCTCTTACAGTAACGTGGTGGCATATACCATGTCCTCAAACCCCCCTCGGCCATACCGCTTCAAATCTACCACACTCAGCTTCCAGGTGCCGGGCCTGAAGACATTGCCTAGACTTTTGCAAAACAACGAGTTTATCCAAAAAGTCTCCAATGCCAACGCATGGAAGAGCACTATGCGCTTCTTTCACAAACTACGAACCTGGTCTCGTATGACGATCTGGGGAGATAGGGTGAGATCATTCATTACTCGATATTTTACAACATTGCTAACACACCTTATTCAGCTATTTTTGCAATTCGATGGCCCTGCCACTGTCCTCGTGCAATCACGTGGCCCTCGCCTGAACGACGTCTTGTCCGGACAAGAAGTGAACGAGATTGCAAGCACTCCTCGTGGACTCACATCTTCTCCCCGTCAATTGGAAAATGAGCAGAAAGATACCGGGGCAGTCGGTGTGCCGCACCTTACCCGCTCTGTTGAGACCGTTGATCAGGAGATCAAGGAAATCCGCCAAAGCGTCGCACAGATTCGCTCCGATGGCAAGATCTAAGTAGAGGAAGTTGGCCGCACGAAGAACGTGTAAAGGCTATGAAATTGGGTTGGTCTGCATTTGTTTATGGGCTTTAGAGTGGTTTTTGGAATGGCATATTGTACAGTATCGCAGGTATCAAATCTTGGCTATTTGCCAGTCCAATCAGTCCAATCTTTCTTTAGACCAGTATAAGGGCTTGGACCTGACTGGGCTGTCACATATTCTATTGGTGGGAGCTTGGGAATTTCTGTATTACTCCAATACACTATTTAAGCAATCGTGTTAAGGGGGTTGGGAGCGAGTGGGTATACTACATGTACAGGATGTCAGAGCAACATAATAGAATCAGCGTCTCATCCGGTTAAAGAGTAATGAGAAAGAGGTAGTCGTAGTTCTTGACTGTCTGGAGTCGGGGAGCATCTATTGTAAGAAACTCTTAAGCCAAAAGTGTCTATCTATTCAATGTAACACGTGCTTTCGGAAAGTTACTCTGGATTCCATGATTCGGGCTCTTTTAGTGATAGTTGGGGGCCTAGTAGGTGAAGAGAAGTAGACCCCAAGGAATTGAACCAATCAGTCTCGACTCACCTCCGCTGTAGTCTGGAGTACGATTAATAGACCAGTTAACTGAAGCCAATACACAGGAGAAGTATGATTGATAATCATCAACAAAAACACGTCCTTCTGATCCCATATTCAGAGTACAACCAGCGTCGGCGCATCCTGTCTGAAAAGGCGGAGTATGTGGGTTAAAGATCCACAGGGAAGGTGGAGCCGAAATGGTCCCTAGCTTCTATCCATGTCGACTTGCCAAGCCCACGGTGTTAGCGGTGATTATCACTCTAGACCGACATCGCGGCCTTTCATAGACGCGATGTCCGAGGTCATACCCGATCGTCTTTTTCTTTATCTTCCTGCGTCATAATCTTTCCCACTCTTTGAAGGACAAGAAAAGTCTCTCCCTCTCCATTTCTATTACTCTTTATCGCCGCATGAGCAGCTGAGCTCTCTGGAGCATTAACATATTGACTTTGTAATTTTAGAGTTTAATCTCCGGGCAAAGCAAGGTGAGTCGCAACGTGATCCCCCTGATGTAATCAGACTTGAGTTTCTATACTTCAGCGTATCTGTTGAAAATGTTTCCTAATATGCTTGGATTTTATAGACTTCGAGACACTCAGTTGATAGCCGGTAGACCTCCCGTTCACGACGAAAATGGCGGTAGATCGAGATCGCGATGTCTCTTCAGTCCACAGTACCATGAACAATGTGCCGTCCAATGTTTCTACCCCGGCGATCAGCGACCACGTTCACGATATCGAAAAAGGCAAGCCGATAGAGGATAAAGATATGGAGGTGCACAATGTGAGCGCTGGGGGTACCCTGGAGAAATCCGATGTGCCTGCTGCGGGACCTCCTGGTCCTGGTCCACCACCAGATGGAGGACTGCAAGCTTGGTTGACAGTGTTGGGAGGTTTCTGCGGCCTGTTTGTTAGTTTCGGATGGATTAACTGTGAGGTTCGCTCTCATGTCTTCAAACTATATCTATGATTGACATTGTATAGGTATCGGTGTGTTCCAAACATACTATGAGACCCACCAGCTCAGCGGCATGTCCCCGAGTACAGTGGCCTGGATCACCTCCCTCGAGACCTTTGTGATGTTCTTTGCTGTTTGTATCCCTACTCACTAAGCCCAGAAGATAGACTAATCTTTACCCCTAGGGCCCGGTCTTTGGATCTCTGTTCGATAACTTTGGACCACGCTGGATTCTGCTCGGTGGCACCTTTCTCCACGTCTTCGGTCTCATGATGACATCTCTTTCCACCGAATATTATCAGTTCATCCTCGCACAAGGAATCTGCAGTCCACTCGGCGCAAGTGCCATCTTCAATGCCTGTGTGAACTCCGTCAGCACCTGGTTTGGAAAACGTCGCGCTTTCGCGCTGGGTATCATGGCGTCGGGCTCAAGTCTGGGAGGAGTAATTTTCCCCATTATGGTATCTCATCTGATCCCCCAGGTCGATTTCCCATGGGCCATGAGAATCTGCGCATTCTTGATTCTTTTCATGCTTGGAATTGCCAACCTGACGCTGAAATCACGATTGTCGCACAAGAGGAAGCCGGTCAATCTGTTGGACTTTGTGCGTCCCCTCAAGGAGCTGAAATTCGTGGTGACAGTTGCTGGATGCTTTTGCTTCTTCTGGGGCATGTTTTTGCCTTTCACTTTTGTGATCACCCAGGCTGAACGCTATGGGATGTCATCGAATTTGTCGCAGTACCTCATCCCAATCTTGAATGCGGCGAGGTAAGTCTGATTCCAATGACGGAATACACTCGCTAATAGAATTTTAGTATCTTCGGTCGTACTCTTCCGGGTTACTTAGCGGATCGACTGGGGCGATACAACGTGATGATCGTCTTCAGTTACCTTTCTGGTATTCTGGTCTTGGCCTTGTGGCTTCCGTCCCGGAGTAATGCCCCCGCGATAGTGTTCAGTGCGCTGTATGGATTCGGCTCCGGTGCCTTTGTGTCGCTCGCGCCAGCACTTATCGCCCAGATCTCGGATTTGCGAGAGGTAGGGATCCGCAACGGCACTTGCTTCTCGATCATTTCGTTTGCGGCTCTCACGGGTACACCTATCGGCGGTGCGTTGGTTCCAAACGTACTAAAGGATTCTTACACGAGGTTGCAAATTTTCGCAGGTGTGGTCATGGTAGCTGGAGCAACACTGTTTCTCGCTGCCAGGATCATCGTTGGAGGAACGAAATTGAATAAGGTATGATGGCTGGAGTCGGCATCGTGCTAAGAAAACAGTATATCGGCCATAATAGATGACGGACAATGACTTTAATTACACACAAGATTGGAATGGTGGATTATGCATATAGATACCAAATGACACCTGCATTGGCTCATCATAGTATCTCGAAGTGGATTGTATTGAAATAGGCCCAACTGAGCCAAAAGGTAAACACAACTGCAAATCTGCCGTAGCCTTGAAGACTAGCGGCCAAAACGCCCCAGCACCGTCGCTGAAGGAAGATGCATAGAAAGAAGAAAAAAAGTATAAAGCTCCGAGGTACGCCCAAGCCGCAAAAATGCAATCATTAGACCAAAACTCCGTTGCGCATGTTCTCGACGGTTCGAACACCAACACCCTTCAGAGTGCTCAGCTGGGCCAAGCTGCCCACCTGGAACATACTAGGTTGGTCCGATACCGTCTCATCATTTGAGGACTGATCCATCTCACAGAGACAGTTTACAAGAGCCTCGGCCTTCTTCGCACCCACGCCTTTCAGAAGCTTGATCTGACTTACATCACGCGAGTTGATAATCGACAAAAGATGGATAGTTCGAGGAGACAGAGAACCGTTCTCGTATTCGTCGAGGCCATCCGCCTCGTTTTCATGGCGAAGACTTTTGTATGTAGCGCGCTTCTTGTTTTGCCGAGGGATGTTGTCTTCATCGCTTGAGAGCCCTTCCTGGCCCGCGCAGTTCATGTAGTCGTTATCCACTGTTTCAGCTGGACGCTTTCCTAGGAGAGTAAGGGTCGGCTCTCTCTTGAGAGAAAGCATACTTCCAAGCTTGCCCTTGGGGGGAGAAGCAGGTATGGAGGACTGGCGTGACGACTTTTGCTGTATGCGCTCTTTCAAAGCGGCAATTTTGGCGGCCAGCTTATCGTTATGGGGAAAATGTGGGAGCGCAAGCTGGTACATTCTTAGCGCAGAGCTGTTTTCACCCCGCGCTTGGTGCTGCTTGGCCATGAGCAAGTATGAAAGGCCCTCGGCTCGATCATCTTCAGTGCCTTCAATCTTCTGTTCAAGAAGCTCCAGGCGACGTTGAAGCTGGTCATTCAATTCCCGAGCCTGAGTCTGCCTCGACTGTTCGCTCACGGCTCGAACAGCCAGAAGCTCCTCAACCTTCTTTTCAACCATCTCCTCGATTCTAGCAGCGGAAAGATCCGCATAACTTGCAGTTTCATTCGTCATAGTCTGGCGAGGCGGTTTGAGAGAGCGTGTGGCGGGTGCACCGGAGAGGGAAGTTCTTTTGGGCAGTTCAGATTTCCGAATCTGGGTCACAGGCTTAGGACGATCAGAGAAGACATTGAATGCCTTGATGGGTTTGCCCTCATCCTTCGCAGCTGGGTCCTTTGTGGCAGGAGCGGGCATGTTCACATTGACGGAAGCAGTGAGCGGTCGCAATGGCTGGCGAGAGCTTGCCATTGATGGCCGCGGGGCTGGTCTGGCAGGTCCCTTAAAGATCGGGTCATTCTCGATTTCTCGCACCTCAATCTTCCGTGTGCGATTAGCAACATTCAAAGAGCTAATGGTGTCTAAGTGATACGACCGGACTGGTGCCAGATTGAGAATCATCACAGTCAGTCCGTTGTTTTGACCCAGAGACAGAATTCGCGTCATTTTGGATTCGCGGTAGGGAATGCGATGCTGCTTCTTGGTAATGGCCTCAACACATTGCGCGAGAACGAACAGACTCTTGTTGATGCTGGCCGACTCCACCATACGCTCCTTGTCATTCTCCGTTCGTCGATTATCTTCCGAACCTGCAAGATCGATGGCAGAGACTGTGCTTACTCGAGTCTGGTCGGCAAAACAAATGGTCACCTTGACACCGAGGATCGCGTGGGAACGGGACGAATGAGCGTTCAACTGGACCCTTGGTCAGTCTCAATCCTCCTTTTTGTCGATAATCATACACACCTTTGTTGCCGAGGTCGAGCGATTGTTATTCGCCTGATCATATAGTCCTTCAAACTCCTTCAAACTGGTGCAGGCTTTCTCTGTAAGACCGCAAACCACGGTCTTACCCCCGTTGTCGCGAAGAGGAAGCCCTGCCAAGGTACGCTTCTCGGGTGGCTCGAACAGATCATAGACCTTGTCATTGTAAATTTCGTAGTAACTCAGTGCCACTTGAACTGTCGTCTCGCCATTGCTGTCCTTCTCGAGTTTTCGGCTTTTTCGGTAGATGCCGCTCAGGAGTCGGGGAATGACACCACGGTCTGCGAGGCTTTTACCACCACGCATTGTGTGTGTTTTTCCAGTCCCTGTCACACCATATGCAAATAACGTCACGTCGAATCCATTGAAAAGGTGCTTGATGGTGGGTGCGACTATCATTTCCGATCAGTTTGGACTGTTTTCCCAAATGGCGGTGACCTCGAGTCCTCCTTTCAACCACTCACCCTCGGCATCGAATAGTTCCTGCTGTGCCACATCGGCATCATACACCGCATTGAACTGGAAGGTATACTCCTCGCCCTCATTCTTGGGGTTTGGGATCCGTACCACGTTGTCCCTATCCCTCAATGCCGCCAATTTGCGGTCGCCGTTGACCGACTGCTTGGGATCCGCAGCGACTGATGATGCTCCGGTGCGAAGAATAATATCCAGTTCCCGCTCAGCCTTGAGAAGGGGTCGGACTCGGGCGACGACTCGAACGCTCATGTTGGTGACTCAACGCATGCACGTTGCTGGAAGTGCAGATGTCGGGAGGAATTGCTGCAGGCTGGCTTCCGTGTAAACCGGAAAAATAGAAAAAGAATATGAATCCAATCCTCCACAATAAAAGAAAGAAAAGAAAGAAAAACAAAACTATCTAAATACTTACCTACCGTTGAAGGGACGCAAAGACTGAGAAGGTCAATCAGTGGAGTTCGTGGGTTGAAGAGACATCGCGTTGTTTAGTGTTGGCCGGGCAACGCGACAATCATTGGGTCGCACATTCTTGTCTTGCAGACCATAAAGTTGAAGGATTGGCTTGGTATATGAATCTTCATTAGAAATAATAAAATATATTCTACTACAAATGTAAGCATCGATATCATCATGAAAGCCCGTGCACAAACCGCTAAGTAAGCTCAAGTGCTGTAAGATCTCTTCATCGCACGGACAATACCACTCTCAATGTACATGATATGTACCTATTTCATATATATATCAGCCATCCCAAGTCGGCGATACCACCCTGGTTTGTATATTGACATTTAAACAATAAGATCTAGGGCTTCAATGTAAGAATTCCACCCCATAATACTGCAAATATTGTTAAAGATTCATATGGCTCAAATAGAAATACATATGTACTTAGAATCTTCGTTGCAAGTATATTTCTCCTACTGTAAGCTCCGCTGTCTTGTGATTGGCCGAACTGCCGCAACCTAAAGGCCACCGTACACCACCAACGCCATCACCGCTTCTCTGTGTTCGATTCCTCTCGTGTCTTCGTCTTGGTACGTCTCTCCCTTTTGGTGATTCACCGAAGCTGTGTTGGTTCGCCGATAATCCCTCTGCTCTGATTCATGTTCAAAGTCTAATTGTGGGGTTCTAGGTAGCGAAGCTCAAGGTCACCCGCATCCCCTCGCCCCGTATCAACTGAATCACCACCCGGACCTCATTCCGTATTTCCTCTCTCCTGCTCACCACTCGCACCAAGGAATTTAATTCCGATACAAACGATCCCCGCCTACCTTCATGGCAGCTCCACAAGGGGGTTACCCTCCCCAGGAAGGGTATGCCCAGCCGGGCTATGGCTCCCCGGACCCTACGCAGCAGGAGTCGCCTGTCCCTCAACAAGGTGCACCCGCGGCCGGCAAGAAGAAGCGAGCATATGCTGGTCAGGCATTTGAGTTTGGAGCAGGTGCCAATGCTGCGCTTGGAGGACAGCCCGTCGCAGGAGGTGCCTACGATGCCTACCCTCAGCAACCCCAAGCCATGGGATACCAGCAACCGGGATACGGTGTCGACCAAACCCAGATGCAACAGCCTATAGCACCTACTCCGGATGTTGCGCAAATGACCAACCAATTCGGTGGTATGGGTATGGCTGAACCGCACCACATGCCCCCGCCCCAACAGCCGGCAGTTCAGCCTCAGCGCAACGTCCAACTGAACCAGCTCTACCCAACCGACCTCATTTCGCAACCTTTCAATGTCGCAGAATTGGACTACCCCCCACCTCCTATTATCCTGCCTCCCGGGGTACGTCCTAACCTCCTCCCACTTGACCTCGGCTGGAGATGCTAATAGCCCACAGACTAGTGTTTACCCATCCCCCACTGCCAATTGCCCCACAAAATACATGCGGTCGACCTTGAATGCTGTTCCGACAAATAACTCCCTCCTTAAGAAGTCCAAGTTGCCCTTCGCTTTGGTTATTCAGCCTTATGGCGCACTCCACGATGCCGAGGACCCCATTCCTGTGATCCCCGACCAGGTCATTTCACGATGCAGACGCTGCCGCTCTTATATTAACCCCTTCGTCACTTTCCTCGACCACGGTCACCGCTGGCGTTGTAACATGTGCAACCTGACAAACGATGTCCCCCAGGCATTTGATTGGGATTCGACCTTGCAGAAGCCCGCAGACCGATCCTTGCGTGCCGACCTGAACCACAGCATGGTCGAGTTTGTTGCTCCCCAGGAATACATGGTCCGCCCTCCTCAGCCGCTCGTTTACCTGTTCTTGCTTGACGTCAGCTATTCCTCCGTGGCCAGTGGTCTTTTGGCTACCAGCGCCCGGTGCATTAAGGAGAGTCTTGATCGGATCCCCAACGCAGACCGACGAACCCGCCTTGGTTTCATCGCCGTCGATTCAAGCCTGCACTACTTCAGCATTCCTCGAGATGGCTCCGAAAGCTCCGAATCACGCATGTTGGTGGTCAGCGACCTTGATGAGCCCTTCCTGCCCATCCCCACAGACCTGCTGGTGACGCTGAGCGAATGCCGGGAGAATGTGGACTCTTTCCTTGACAAGCTGCAGGAGATGTTCCAGAACACCCAGAATAACAGCTGCGCCATGGGATCCGCTCTGCGGGCTGGATACCAACTCATCTCTCCCGTGGGTGGTAAGGTCATTGTTCTGAGCGCATCGCTGCCCAACATCGGTCACGGCGCTCTCACAATGCGCGAGGATAAGAAGGTGCTCGGCACCAGCAAGGAATCGGCTCTTCTACAGACGGGCAACTCTTTCTACAAGAGCTTTGCTGTCGAATGTTCCAAGGCTCAAGTGTCAGTGGACATGTTCCTTTTCTCGTCCCAATACCAGGATGTGGCCTCCTTGAGCAACTTGCCTCGTTACACTGGTGGCCAGACTTACTTCTACCCCGGATGGAACGCTGCTCGAACGGAGGATGCTATGAAGTTCGCGCGCGAGTTCTCCGACCACTTGTCATCCGAAATTGGGTTGGAGGCCGTTCTCCGCGTTCGTGCCACTACCGGCCTGCGCATGAACACCTTCTACGGAAACTTCTTCAACCGCAGTTCCGATCTCTGTGCTTTCCCGGCCTTCCCTCGCGACCAAGCGTACGTTGTTGAGGTGGCTATCGACGAGACAGTAACCAAGCCAGTGGTGTGCTTGCAAGCCGCCGTTCTACACACCACCTGCAACGGTGAGCGTCGTATTCGCGTCCTCACCCTGGCACTCCCGACCACTCAAAACCTGGCCGATATCTACGCTTCCGCTGACCAGCAAGCCGTGGCCACCTTCTTCAGCCACAAAGCTGTGGAGCGTACTTTGAGCAGTGGCCTTGATGCGGCCCGTGAGGCTTTGCAGGCCAAGGTGATTGAGCTGTTGACGACCTACCGCAAAGAACTTGCTGGTGGTAGCGTGAGCGGCGGTGGTCTCCAGTTCCCTGCTAACCTCCGCGGTCTGCCTGTTTTGTTCCTCTCCATGATGAAGAATGTAAGTACTGATATCCACCTCCTTAAGTACCAGGTGCTAATTGAACCCCGTCTCTAGCTTGGTCTTCGCAAGTCTGCTCAGATCCCAACGGATATGCGATCTGCCGCATTGTGCCTGTTGTCGACTCTGCCTTTGCCTCTTCTTATCCAATACATCTACCCTAAGATGTACTCGCTCCATGACATGCCCGACTCCGCGGGTGTGCCGGACCCTCAGACCGGGGAGATCATTCTTCCTCCCCCGGTCAACCTGTCCTCGCAGCGTCTCGCCCCGTACGGTCTGTACCTGATCGACGATGGACAAACCCAGTTCTTGTGGGTCGGCCGTGAGGCGGTGCCCCAACTCATCGAGGACGTGTTTGGCGTACCCGACCGCACCCAGCTGCGGGTGGGCAAGCAGATCCTGCCTGAAATAGACAACGAGTTCAGCCAGCGGCTACGGGCTGTGGTGGAGAAGAGCCGGGACCACCGGTCCAAGGGGGCGGGCAGCATTATTGTGCCTCACTTGTATGTGGTGCGCGAGGATGGAGAGCCTGGTCTGCGTCTTTGGGCGCAGACGATGTTGGTGGAGGATCGGGCGGATCAGAGTGTGAGCTTGGATCAATGGATGACCACTCTCCGGGAGAAGGTATGAGGTTCTCTTGAGTTGATTTGCAATTCTCCTTGACTTCATATACTGATTCTATACGTCTCGTATAGGTTGTGCAATAAATGCCAGTCGCATGTAGAGTTTCACTTCATTTGTCATGAATCCCACGTTTCATTCCCCTTTTTCTTGTTTCTTTTTCCTTTTTTTTTTCTCTTTTTTTTACTACGATTTGTGATGCTCGGTCTTTTCGCCTGTACCATTATGGGACTCGGGAATCTCTGTTCAATGGCGGGCACATTTACGTTTGAAATCCCAGTAGATGGGAGCGTGAAAGTATAAGGCAACTGGTGTCTTTTCAGTGAGGAATTCGTTTCAGAAAATCCCAACATTTGAAGGTTTTAGATTCCTGTATCCGTACTTAGTGAAATTAGTCGCTCGCCTGATCTACAAGCCAATGAGATAGTGTGTTTGGGAGTGAGACCTGGGCGGAATACGTGGCAGTCCAATCATAAAGGTGGAGTGGAGTTGTGATTGTGATCAGGTTCCGACAGCTTAGCAAGTGATTGAGGAGGATTTGGCGCTGGTGGCGGATTAGTCTAGAATTTGGTATTGAAATTAGATGTACTTCTTCAAGTTTCAAGTTTACTTTAAAGCGTTTCCGGAGTAGTTAGGGTATGTAGTTATAGGCATAAAGTCTGGCTCTTGGTGGAGAGAAAATAAGAGGGAAATGAGCCAAGGTTCCAAAGGTGTTCTAGGTCTATATGGAGTCAATTTGTTGATAGCTCATATGGATCAAGTTCAACTATACTCTATACAAAGCTATTGGATCAAACACATATTTATAGTTTCTTATTTGGCCCCTTTAAAACTCTCTACATATATAAATAGCGTGTTCGATAGTCGAACTTGAGCTCAAGTGCTGCCCCACCACATGACGGCCCGTGAGTCCCGCTGATTCCTCTTCTCCCCACCTTCCATGAATCTCCCTTTTCTTTCCTTTCATCATATTTTGTAAGTTCAAGGTGCTGAGCTGAAGTTCTGCTCTTCCTGACGTGGTCGGGGAACTCCAATAACCCCGCTTCGGCACGGCTGCACGATGTCGCAAGCCTAACTAACACCTGCTCAGAAACCTCCCGAAACATTCAACTTGGTGATTCACCTGCTCCCGATACCTTCCCCCTTATCCGAAATTATCTGTCGACCTATCTGTCTATCTAGCGAAGTTGCTAGCTACGGATCCAGTTCAACCCAGGAGAGATTGTGCGGAACTCCATCAAACACTCATAAAAACACCCCATCTGAACTGGCTAGAAGCTAGGACTCGCAGCTACTCCAGCGCCAACGGAAAGAGTAAGCTTTCTCCTGCTTGTCTTTTCTTGGTTTTGTCCGCCTTTGCGATACGGTGTTTTATCTCACGGCTGTTTGTCAACAAACGGACTGCGGTTCCGAGGCGGGTGATGCTCAACGCGGGGCTGGTCCTCAAATCTTGTGAATTGGCGCTTGACTAGCTTTCGCCTCTTCTAGCGTGGATCATAGCGTAGACGAGCAGATCCGCGTTTTATTTCACTTTCCCCGCATCAGCATAAGCTAACGAATGGTAGCACCAGCAACATGGGTCAACCGAACCCCCCCTCGGGCGGGTCACGAAAGATCTCTTTCAACGTGTCCGACCAATACGAAATCCAGGATGTCATCGGAGAAGGTGCTTACGGTGTGGTTTGGTGAGTGATGCTGGGTCCCTTGATCAGGTCAATTGAAGCTTATACTGTGTAGCTCTGCCATCCACAAGCCCTCCAGCCAGAAGGTTGCTATCAAAAAGATTACTCCGTTCGACCATTCCATGTTCTGTCTGCGCACATTGCGTGAGATGAAGCTGTTGCGGTACTTTAACCACGAGAATATCATTTCCATCTTGGATATCCAAAGACCTCGTAATTACGAGTCTTTCAGCGAAGTCTACCTGATTCAGGTATGCAGAATGATAGATCCAGGAAAATAATGCAGTACCTGACCAGCTAAACCCCGTAGGAGCTGATGGAAACCGACATGCACCGAGTTATTCGCACACAAGAGCTATCGGACGACCATTGCCAATACTTCATCTACCAGACTCTGCGTGCGCTCAAGGCCATGCACTCCGCCAATGTTCTTCACCGTGACTTGAAGCCCTCCAACCTTTTGCTGAATGCCAATTGCGATTTGAAAGTGTGTGACTTTGGTCTGGCGCGATCGGCCGCGTCCACCGACGACAACTCAGGTTTCATGACCGAATATGTGGCCACTCGTTGGTACCGTGCACCGGAGATCATGTTGACATTCAAGGAATACACCAAGGCTATTGACGTCTGGAGCGTGGGCTGTATCTTGGCGGAGATGCTGAGCGGGAAGCCTCTCTTCCCCGGAAAGGATTGTACGTTTGGATACCCTGATTTTGAAGCCACGCTAACCATGATCCAGATCACCATCAGTTGACCCTTATCTTGGATGTTCTTGGTACGCCTACCATGGAAGACTACTACGGCATCAAGTCACGACGAGCCCGCGAGTACATTCGCTCCCTCCCATTTAAGAAGAAGATCCCCTTCCGCGCTCTCTTCCCCAAGAGCAATGACATGGCCTTGGATCTACTTGAGAAACTATTGGCCTTTAACCCGGCCAAGCGTATTTCGGTTGAGGATGCCCTACGCCACCCATACCTGGAGCCCTACCACGATCCCGATGATGAGCCAACCGCACCGCCAATCCCCGATGGTTTCTTTGATTTCGACAAGAACAAGGATACTCTGAGCAAAGAACAGCTGAAGAGTGCGTGTCCCCCATTCCTCACCCTTGGCTACATTGACTGACTTGCGGTAGTTCTGATCTATGAGGAGATCATGCGGTAAAGAAGCGTAAATATCTGTTATCGAGCATGCAATTTCATTCCAACCCAAGCCGGGAATTATTGTGATTAGAGAGCACAGCACTTGAAAATACACAAAATCTATGTGATTTGTCCACATGCACTTCTAGCTTCATTCCAACCCGTACAGTACTATATACACATCCAAGACTCAGACCCAGCCAGATCCAGATCCAATCTATAAACTCTTACGCAAATCTACAAATCTCCGAATCCCCTCCACCACTCCCTCAGGACTAGGCTTCTCCGCACAAACATCCGCCTCAAACCCAAACATATTCTTCAAATAATCTCTCGTTGTAGGCCCAATAGTAGCCACAAAAAGCCTCCTCTCACCACCCCCATCCTCATCCCCAGCAAACGGCCCCAATTTCAAAACCCTCAACATAGCCTCACACCCCGAAGGCGAAAAAACAACAACCCAGCAGTCTCCACAAGCACTTACACTCCTCTCAAAATCCCTCTCAAACCCCTCCATCTCCCCAGTTTCATACACCACTCTCTCATCAACAGCGATCCGCTCTTCAACCGGTAACGACTCCGACATGAGCGTTTTGGGAATGATATCGCGTCGTTGTTCACCGACTAGGAACAAGAGGCCTGGTTTAGGGCTTTGGTCTTGGCTGGTGCGCGGGTGGAGGCTGTTGTAGTGTTGGAGCATTAGGTGGGCGAGATTCTCGCCCGTTCCGGATTCTGCGCCGTGGATTGTTGCCGTGGGCAGGTATTTGTCTCGGAGGGTTGTTAGGGTGCGGGCTGTTGCGGGACCGACTGTGTAGAGGGGGATTGGGTTTGATGGTTGGGGGACTAGATTGATATTGGTTAATATGTTGTTTGTCCTTGAAGCCTCCTGTGAAGCTCTGGTTGGAATGATGCGGAACTCACGACCATCTTGCTCGATCATTTTTGCGAATCCTTCTACAGCTCGCTGGCTGGTGAATATCATTCCGCCGTATTTCTTCTCGGTTTCATCTTTATTGGTGGCATTGGGCTCGAATGCGCCGGAGGCGAAGAGGTCCCGCACTTGAGCGAGGTTCTTGGTGTTGAAGCGGTGTTCTAGGACGGGGATGAAGGAGGGATTGTAGCCTTGTGCGGAGAGGAAATCATCGTAGCCATCGTGGGGAGATGATCTTGTTTTTAGGAGGAGGATGGGGGTTGAGGGCATTGTGAGTTGATTGAGTAGAAAGTCGTCGGAACTTGATTTTCGATGCTATCGCGATTGCGGGGCGGATCTTATCCACTACGTAGATCCAAGACAACACAAGGAAATTGAAATTTGAGTCTAGGACGGCTTATATACACATTAAAAACACAAACTACTGGTCGTCCAGCACGTGCACGTATTTCTTCTCCTCGGCCTTCTCACGCTCGGTGGCGGGAGGAAGGTCGTAGTAGGAGGCGCTACGGTACATTTGCTACAATATGTTAGCACGGCAAGGGATTACATGGGGTACGAAACATACCAGGTAGTGGAAGGTCAGATCGGCCAGATCAGCCAGGTCGGACTGCGGAATACCAAGATCCTTGAAGGTCTTGGCTGTCGGGTCAATCACCTGGTCGTGGAACTCACGCTCGACCTCGTCGGCAGACATGGTGGGCCACCAGATGAATTTGTTGAGGTTGTAGGCCAATGGCTTGAGCAGGGCCTTGGGAACGTTGATGTGGCGGCGCTTCTTGACGATTTCGCGGTCGACCAGCTCGGCGATCTCGGCGGTGGAGTAGTTCTTGGGGCCGTAAAGCTCGTAAGTCTGTCCAACAGTGCTGTCGTCATGCAGCATGGCCTCGAGGGCCTTGCCAACATCGATGGCCTACATGATAGGTTAATTAAAGCAATACCGGATGGGAGGGAATCATGCGACGTACATGAACAGGCCAGTAGCGCTCCTGCATGTGGTTGGCAGTGAACAAGTTGGTCACGCCAGCAAGTTTGTGAAGAAGGTTGTCTTCGAAACCGAACATCGGGGCAGGTCGCACGATGGTGGTCTCGGGGTAAATGGAGCGAGCGACTTCCTCACCCCAACCCTAGTAATCTGACTTAGTATATCTGCAATTGTACCCATCGGTCACAGTAAGACCCACCTTGGTAGCAAAGAACTCAGACGACGAGTTCCGGTCGGCGTTGTAGGAGGAAACGTGAATGAAGCGGTCGACATCGTACTTGGCAACGGCCTCGGCAATGCGCTCGGTGCCGTCCACGTGGACATCGGTGTAAGAGAAGTTCCTGGCACTGGGTCAATTGACTGTCCCTCGACGCCGGAAGACTATTATATCACTTACTTGGTGGGGTATTGGCGACCAACAAGGTTGTAAACGACATCGGAGTGGCGGACGCTCTCCTCGATGGACTGAGTGTTGCGCAAGTCGTATTCCTGGAAATGATTAGATCGACCCAGAATGCCTGTAAAAAGAGCGTCATACAATGAAGCTGACACGACCCAGATCACCAGTGACCTTCAAGTGACGCTTGGCCATCTCCTCGCGGTAGGGGATCACGACGTTGCATCCCTGCTTAGCTACAAGATGTCAGCTGCCAATCGCTCAGTCGGACTGTAAGCCAGTTCTTGAACCTACCGAGACGGTTGACAATGTAGCGACCCAAGAAACCAGTGGCGCCAAAGACGGTCGCGGTGTAACCTGTGGGAGGAGGTGAGTATATTCGATGGAGACCGGGATTGAAGCGCGAGTAAGGTACCTCCGAGGGAAGAGCTGGAAGCAATACAGATTAGCAAGAATGCGCCGTGAGAGGTGCAATTGAGTACTTACCGGCCACCTTGGACCTTCAGGATGGGCTTTCCAGTGCGGGTGATAGCGACATCTTGGAGGTTGCGGCGCTGGAAGTGGACGGAGACCCGCGGGGCCGGGGCGAATGCCCGGGAACCCAGGGCAGAGTTGAAAGCCCGGGATTTCTGCATGGTCTCTGATAGAGCAGATCAGAGGAGACCAGCGGGGAGGAGAATGGAGTGGAGTGGGGGATGGGAGGGATTGGAGGTCCTTAGAGTTGATGGACTTGCATTTCGCAGGTTCGGCACGGGACTAGAGCGCTAGTCCTGATTTGGAAGACTCAAGCATCACTTCTTCATGATCATACTTGACTTGAGGCTGTTTCTGTGATATCAACTATCAGATTAAGCAAAATGGTCTATAATTGTTCTCAAATTGTCTTCTTTTTACATTATTACAGGGTTGAACCCCTTTCTCTGCATTTACACCTTTTGGCCTTCCAACGGGTCTGACAATTCGGCCGCTGTGATTGGATATGCGCCCGCATTCTCTCCGTCACTCACTGAGCCTCCCTCAAAATAGCCAGTCAAGCTTTTAGATTCGGTATTGCGGCTTACGTTGGTGAATATTTAATTTTAGACTTGAGCTGGAACTATCATTTGAAAAATGAAGAACGACCCAGATATATCGGAGTGACCATGGTGTTGGTATTTCAGGCTTCAAGGAGAGTATGGTATTAAGGTGACGAAGCTCGATGTGGTTTTGACCCAAAATGCGGGTTAAACAGGTCTGTGGTACAGCATGTAGTGGTAATTTTGGTATTGACCCGTATGAGGAGTGTGTTAAGCACACACCCAGCCAGCTCTAATTAGAACTTGTACCCCCCCTCATTGAAAGTCAAGAAGGAAAAAGAAAAAGCGAATGTAATTAACATATTAGTAGAGAGCCATACCAGCAAAAAATAAAACAATAAAACGACAGCTGTGTCGCGGTGTGTATCCAAAGATTGTATAGAGGAGTTTTGTGGGCAAACCACGGCCATCTCTGGTAAAAGGCAAGAAATGGGTTCTGCACTAGCCTGTCCCACTCCTCAAAATTCCCTTCAATTTGTCAAATATAAGGGAGCTTTGATCTGAGAGATCCCTCGTTCGAATCCACCAACGACCACTTTTTATTTTATTTTTCAAGCTCCACCCCGCATTCGATGACTTCAGCTCTGACCATCTGAACCAGATTTGGAGAAGTTCACCTTTCATTGTACTCGAAATATCAGAACGAAACAACAATCAACTAGTCACCAGATCAATCAATATGTCCTCCTCCGCCGCCTGTATCTTCTGCAAGATCATCAAGGGTCAGTTAATTCAAGTTATCTATGAGTCCATAGCTCGCCAATTTCCCCTCCGACCGGCTCCGTGTCAACAGCTCTAATGCGCCCACAGGTGATATCCCTTCTTTCAAGCTCTTCGAGAGCGATAAGGTCTTTGCCTTCTTGGATATCCAGCCTCTGAGCCGCGGCCATGCGGTAAGTGTTTGCTTTGTGTACCCCCGCACCAGACGCGTCCGCTGCCATGATCTCCATACCAATAGCCATTGCGATAATTATCGACTCGGTCAATTATGCGCAGATAGCAAACTTGACCATTCTCATGAGAAATCATTTGCTGACGTAAAATGACAACAGCTCGTGATTCCCAAGTACCACGGCGCGAAGCTCACTGATATCCCCGACGAAGACCTGCTAGAGATTTTGGTAAGTGAAACTCTTTCAAAGACGCCTGTGAGATTTGGGGAGTATGGGAAGATATCGAGAAGGAGCCCATGGAGAGGAAGTTTGAACCGGAGAATTGAATTGGAAGGCCACGGGGTCTTCTCGGTTCAACCCCCAAGGTCCTTGGATGACCTGGCTAATCCAAGTCCCTTTGTATAGCCCGTTGCAAAGAAGATCGCCAAGGCTAGTGGCGCGACCGACTTCAATATCCTGCAGAACAACGGTCGCATTGCGCACCAGGTCGTTGACCACGTGAGTTGATACCATCCTCGTTCTGTAAGATGGCAGTTACTAACAATCAGGTAATAGGTTCACTTCCACATGGTAGGATTTCTATGAACTGGTCCTTGATTCCTTTCACATACTAACTAATGGCTTGCGCAGATCCCCAAGCCCAATGAGCAGGAGGGTATGAGCATCGGCTGGCCCACCCAGGCAACGGAGATGGACAAGCTCAAGGCTCTGCACGAGGAGATCAAAGCTAAGATGTAAGTGCGATATGCACTCTTCATTTCCAGCGGATACTGTAGATAGTAGCTCTACATAAATGTTATTGATGGATCTACAAAGTCATCTCTAAGCTTCAGCTACTTCTAGAAACATGGACAGAAAGGCGATGTCACTGGTATAGACATTCATTCACTCCTAACAAATTATTGGCTTTCCTGTATCTTCTCTAGCTGGGCCAAATCAAATTCAAGTTTGTATACAGATCCATGCAGACGCCTCCCTATTTTTATTAAATCAACAGTCTAGGTCCGATCGTCAATAACAGTATGCAACACAATACGAGCCAGATCATGCAGTGTATATAGCCTCTGCACCAATGTATTCGGCAGAGCTAGAGGAATCCTTCTACGCCTTCGTGGCATCCGGATAGAACTCAATCTTTCCATGGCCCTGGACAATGTTGAGGCGGTCATAGAGGGAGCGACTTCGGATGTACGGGTCAAGTTCCCAGTACTGCTTCCGTAGTCTGTCGATCAGACTCGCGCGTTTCTCCTTGGCAGCGGATAGAGCTCCAGCCTCCTTCTTGGAAGCGGCACTGATCCATTCGATCGTAATACCCTGAATCTCCTTGGCGAGCTCCTGGCGCTCAGCGAGCAATTTGTCGCGAGTTTCAGTGTCCTCCATCAGGCTGTTCTCTCCCTCCTGGACCTCGGGGTACTTGTATTCCCAATTCTCGTCACCTTCCAGCTCTTTCATGATTTGACCGGGAGGAATAACCGCTTCCAAATCGTGACGATTCTTTGTGAACTGAATCTTGGCCGCGACAACGGGGTCCAACCAACCCTTGATAATGTTCCAGATACCTACTCCTAGTCAGCGGGATGTATATTTCAGATGAACGCAGGGCACAAACTGGAGAAGAGCCACGGCGCCTTATGAATGAGAACGGAACCCAAGGACTCGGGGTAGTTGGCTTCAAAGCACTTGATCATGAACTTCACAGGTGCATAGTCCTGGTGGGAAAGGGATTAGTATGTCATCTTTGGATCAGCCAAGTTGGAAACTCACCATGTTGGCTATGGAGAAGTCCGTCATATCAAAAATGATAGTCTATTCTTCGTCAGATCTCAATCCTTGAAAATAGAACAAAAGGGACACTTACCGCAGTCTCAACCGGAGGAGCCAACAGTAACCGAGCCGTCTCAATGGTGTAGACAGTAAAGCGTTCTAGACTTTCGGCATCCTGGTCGCCTGCTTTATGCAATCGTACACGAACGACGCAAATTGGACGGCCGAATCGGTCTACACCATGGAGGAAGCTCTTACCCTTGCGCAATTGAAACAGGAAATCCTCACCCTTTTTCTTCTCTGCAGGGTCAGAGCTCTTCGACTGCTTCAGAGCCAGCGCCTCACCGTTGGCCATGATATCGTCGTCAACATGCACATCCAGCAAACGCCAGCGCATGGTGGAAATCAACATCACCAGGGCCTTCTGCACATCCCACTTGCGAGCGCGCAGGAACCGTAGAAGTAGCGCATCTGGATGATCATGTTTCACCATGCTCCAGAAAGCCGTGCGGATCTCCTCGGGTTTGATATCCTTCAGCGCTTGTTGGAACTCCTTGGTCTGGCCGTATTTGTCATCGCCGTCGGTGATGTTAATAGCCGCTACGCTGGAGTTGACGCCACTAGAAGATGACACGCTCTTAGAGTCGTCACCATCATCCTCGTTGCTCCGGCCAAACAGTCCCCACCCACGCCGCTTGGAGGACTTCTTGTCTGAGCTAGACGGAGTGGTTTCACCAGGGGTGTTGACCTCGGCTTCCAAGGCGTCGAGCGGAACCCCAAAGACCTTGAGGGCTAGAACCCAGAATTCTCGTAGCTTGACCTCCTGTTCTGGAGTGAGGGTCCCGACAGTGCCCGGGGCTGGTTCGACAGGCATGGCTTGGAGGGTATCAATGACACTGAGAAAAGGGTCTTGGCCGTTCGGAGGTAGCCGGGGTTGCTGCGGGCACGGGAGATCGGAGGGATATAAGTATTGATAAATCCAAGCGCCTCCTCCAATAGTAAGGAGAGTAGATGCGATCCAAAAGGAAGAGGTTTCCTTTGGTTGGTGTGGTCGAGATGTGGAGAAGGGTCTCGCGAGTTGATGGGAGAGTCGCGAACTGGGGACACTCTGTGCGGGAATGAAAGCCGAGGAATGAATGCGCCGGCGTATAATTGAACAGGCGCGCATATGGCGGAAAGGGAGATATATGCGATTGAGTTGGTTTAGAAGATAAGATGCCTGCGTGGTTAGACACGAGACCAATTGGGGCGGAGTTCAAGTGGATTTTCGAGAAAATCAGGAATTCGATCGCATGCGGGGAATCTTGACAGCGACCAAAGTAGAAGATGTCAATATTAGGAGAACGGTCAGGGAATTCATCATTCATTGACATGAAGATATCTACATATAGCTATATAAGATTTGAATGTTCAAATGTTGCAATGTTCAAGCTCTACTATAGTTGTCGATGAAGTCATCCTGCCCACTTAGTACTTCCTACCGCTTTACTTGCCTGGTAAGTCGTCAATTTATTGATGATGATTATCCCAAACCTACAATCTCATTCAAGGTCTGAATCCACTCAATCAGTCGACTTTGGAATTTCATTACAATTATTGTTTCCGTGATTCTATGACTCTGTTGACCTTGTTCTCGTGCCCCACCGCCTTCGTGGTCCGAAATCAAAACAAAATACTTCACTTCCTCTCTATCTCCAATTCAACAGATAATGGACGGCTTTGCCCCTCGATCCTCCTCACGGCCTAGGCCATCTTCCCGTCCGACTACCCCTCTACGACCAAGCTCCCGCTCTTCACTACGAGAAGCCCACGGTTACGGGAATAGCATCAGCAATGCCGGATACAACCAGCCCGCCATCAATGCCCTAGAGCCGCAGTTTGCGGAGCTCGCTGACTCTATGGCAGACCTGGAGGCCAACTTCATGCACCTCCAGCTGATGCACGAGAGCTTGACGCGCTTCAGTGAGAGCTTCGCCAGTTTTCTGTACGGTCTGAACATGAACGCTTTCTGTGTGGATTTTCCCGAGGTATGAATCAACGACAGAACTGTGGCCGATATGTTCCAACTTATCTAATTGGATTCAACAGGCGCCAATCGCAGATTCGTTCCGGAGAGCAAAGCAGGCCGAGGCACAAAAAGGTATGAAGGCATTCACATCTCGTTACCATGGCCTTGAGATTTACTTTGACACTGAAACAGAAGCCGAGAATGAACCTGCCCGACCGGCTGACGATGGTGAAATGACTTTCTTGTAAGTATCATCCACTCCGTTGCCATACGGGGACCTCGTTAACCGCATGTCAGGACCACGGACACATCCTTTGTCGAACACCCGCCTAGTACGGTCTCCTCTAAACCCACACCTAAGTATTCCACACGGGGTACCACACGCGGTACCACTCGAGGTACGACGCGTGGCGCGGCAACCAGCCGATATACGACACGAGGGGCCAACCGTGCGCGACCGAGCGCTCTTCCTCGAGGTCGGGGAATTCGGTAAAATGGCTTGGCGTGTGAATCTGTTGTCTTTCGTACGCAGCTACATAGAGCACAGCTGCCAAAATTTGGAGATGGAGCTTGAGCGATGATCTGGCTATATTCCACCCCAATGACGTCTTTAGACGCCTCAGTGGAGTGGGATAGCGGGGACTGGAATCGAGTTCCCTATGATATCCATGTAATTATTATGAGTAATGATAAAACTGAACCCTCATCAGAATATGAATATATATAAATTACAAATAGACAAGTAATGCGAAGAAGTAGAAGCAGTAAGTAGAAGCCTTAACGGGGTGTTTGGTCCGATCCGGGGTTCTCAGGCCTTCAGGCGCCGAAAAAACTCATAACCGTTTCCGATGACAAAGGATCCCTCTTCCCTTCCTATCTTGTCTCCGCCTTTACTCCTATGTTCAGGGTGTTTCGGTTTCAATTCGAGCTAGAAAAAAAGAAATAGTGCCACTTGGGCTGATTGGTCTTGGACATTGAATTGCGGGGCATGATTGCGGACGTTTAGTGAAGCGAGCTGGCACGGCAACCCTTGAGTGCGCGTAACGGAGAGCCGCCCTATCACTATAACCCCATTCACCACAATCTTCCACTTCATATCCTCCTTTTTGTTTCTTTGTGAGTCATGGAATACTCTATCTACTGTCTTTATTCACCATAAATAACCTAACCTGCTCTATAGTGAAATGCTGGCTTATTTCAGGGGAAGTCCTCGAGACTGAATTAGATCCCTTGCCATCCCACTATTCACCACCTGGTGATATTGGTCTGATTGACAATCTTCATTGCCCTGCTATTTTTCTTCCTTCTTCGCTATTCTCTCCTCTTTTCTTTCATAGAGGGCCGGAACCTTCTACCTGTTTCATCTTTGCATCTTACATTGCACCAATCCTTTCCATTCTCCCTTTTAATTGTGCCTTGACCTCTTCAAAGACCCAAAATGGCGAACCTTGACTCCATTCACCTTCTTTCGGAGGCCGCATATGGATGTGGTATGTATTGCCATTCCCAGTGGCTACCTTATTCAGATCGGACTTCGAACTGACCCCATTATCAGAACATTTGGCTACCCTCTTGAAGAATGGCCAGACAGCAGGCCAGTTCAAAATTAGCTTTCGCAAGATGTATGAGGCGCTGGCTCCCTACACCAAGCCTGAGCCAGTGGCGGTACAGACTACCGGCTTGCGCACTGTATCTTCGCTGAAGCCCAAGTATCATTGTGTCTCTTGTCCCGAAGTCTGCCTGAACACTGAAAGAAAGGCACATACTAAGAAGACCGGTCATGTTTTTTGTAAGTGGAAATTCAGGCTTTCAATCAATAACTGGCTCATGCCTAATTCTCCTTAGACATGGAGTCACGAAACCGTTTCCTCTTTTGCGAGAATTGTGCGGACCTTGTCTATGATCATGGCCTGGAAAGACTCTGTGGACCTCAGGCTAAGTTTGAATGTCAGAAACAACCTACTTAGATGCTCATGCTCGGGAATCGGCCTTACTGATCTTGACATAGACGGCAAAGGTGCTGCATGGGTCACTGACGCAGCCTCTGAGGCTTATGTTAAGAACAACGCTTACAAAAACCCTTGCTCCCGTCGTGGTGCCCGTGGAGTTTGGAATATGGGACAAACATGCTATCAATCCGTAATTCTTCAAGCCTTGCTGCATGACCCAACCCTCAATGCCTACTTCCTTGCTGGCGGACACGATATCCACACTTGCGAACGGAGCTTTTGCATGGCCTGTGCCGCCACTGAAGTGTTTATGGAATTCAACAGCGGCGAAAAGACCGACGCCGTATCGGCAGCTACTTTGCTCTACCACGGCTGGGATGCGTCTCGGGTATGTAGGATGAAAGGCCCTTCGGTCCCTGGAATCCGAAGTTGCTAATCATTTCCTCGTAGGATATGGCCGGATACCGTCAGCAGGATGCCCACGAATACTTTCAATTCCTAGTGAATTCCCTCCATGCGGCTACACCAGGACACTCCGAAAGTCATGGTAAAAAATGTCGCTGTTTCTTCCACCGTACCTTCTATGGTGAGCTCCAAAGCAGTGTCATGTGCCACAAGTGCGGCAAGACCACTCAGACCTTAGATCCAATGGCCGACCTGAGCCTTGATGTGCAGCTGCAAACCAAGAAACGCAAGCTGGCTTCCCGAGCTAGCTCCACCCCAGCCACATTGACTGGTTGTTTGGACAATTTCACCGCCATCGAGGACCTGTCTGCCGATGCCTCCTATCACTGTGAAAAGTGTGGTAACACCCCTCAGCGCGCATCGAAGCGGCTGCAGATCCGCAAGCTGCCTTCCATTCTTTGCATGCATCTCAAGGTATGTTCCTCAATGCTCTGTTGTACCGTCATTTCTAACATCATATTTTAGCGTTACGAGCATAAATCAGCTTCCTCTGAGAAGATGCACGGCCACATTGACTTCCCCCTCACTCTGAACATGCTCCCTTACACTGTAAAGAAGGACAAGGAACGTGTCGATACATCCCGGTACATCTATGACCTGTCGACGGTCGTAGTCCACCAAGGTAGCATGGAATCCGGACACTACTACGCGTACACCCGCGTGGCAGGTGATAAGGTATGTGCAAGCTTTATCTGATAGAAAGGCAGACTCACTAATCACTTTGATCTAGTGGGTGTTGATGGATGACAACAAAGTCACCGTTGCCAGTGTGGCGGAGGTCCTGCGACAGGACGCCTACCTACTGTTCTACGGGATCCGGACTATCGGGTCCGAGAAGACCTAGGCCATCAAAGGCAGTGTGATGTGAACTCTGGCGCTCTGGATGGGAAGCCTGCGGGCCTGATTTGAATAATAATGTACATAGCATGGGCAAAAGATAAAAACAACAATATCGTTATCCAAGGGACTACGTAGCCAATTTCTACATTGAGGTTTTGTCCTGTCTTGCTAAGAACAAATTGAACAAAGCAAAGCGCACCTTCGAAAAGGAAATAGGCGCACCAGAGGGAATACCCTTGCGCGGATGATACCCATTCGTTTGTTCCCTTCACAAATCAAGTACGCAGGATTCCAGATATGGAGTCATGAACAAATCATTGAAGAAAACCCGTCATTGATATTGGATAAAGAAAAAAGGATGAAGGATCAACAATCCTCGTTTTCAGAAACTCCTTCACACAACAACCCCAGTCCCTAACTCGTCCATCCGTGCCATAAGCAAGACACGAATAATGCCTCCTCCATAAGGAATCAACAACCACTTTTTTTGGGAGCCGTCATGCGAAAGAACGGAACGTGGGCGCATTACATTTCCCGACGCTTCGAAACATTCCCCTTCCCGGGCCACTATAGTGACCGAGCGCCAGGGCACGTAAACGGATCATGGACGCGAATGGAATCGAGAAAGGTGTTTAAAGGCGGACATGGTTTAGTTGTTTAGCGGTACTGTATTGAGGACGCGGTTAGTTTCAAGCCCTAAAATTCCTGGTCCTCCGGCAATATCCAAATATTATGGTTCGGTGTCGAGTCGAAGTGGTAGAAGCGAAATGAGAGGTTTAACGAACCTTGACGAAACCGATGTCGGTGGACTTCTCACGGAAGCACTGACGGCAGATGTTCATCTGTAAAAATGAGCCCGTATTAGCTTCAATTGGTTCCAATCTTATGCTCCGGGCACATTTATGTGTGCGCTGGAGTATCGTGTATTAAGAGGGATCCGACATACGCCGTACTTGCGGATCAGACCAGCGCGGTGGGTGCAGACACGGCTGTATCGATCGAACATAAATTAGCCATTATTCCTCCGGATTTCTTCTTCGTTATTCGTGGTTTTCGAGGCTCTTTCTAGCGCTCTATCGCTCTCTTCTTTGTGCAGTCGTTTCTTATCGGTGGGAGGAGTCTGAGGGGCGAACACACCATTCACGGGAACCCTTGCCGTACCTGAAGAGGTCTGTTAGTTGCTGTCGTTTTGAAGGCCAGAGGTTCGTTCTAGTCGACTTACTTGCGGGGGCGGCTGAACCAAACGGACTCGTGAGTCATCTTGAGTTGTCGTGGGGGAAGTTGACGGGGGGGTTGTTGACGAGGGTCGTTGGCGCTGTTGAAGGAAAGTCGAGAAGTTCGGGGTCGAAAATCGTTGTGTGCCGCCCCGATGGGGAAGTGCACGGACCAGCTCGCTTGATTCACACGCTAGTCTGTTTCAGGGCATAGTCATGTGATTCAGCTGCGCTCCCTGATTATGTCATCCTATCTGTATCTAACTTTACTTAGATCCCAGGCAATCATACTAAGTATACTTCTTGAAAAGTTCATGCTTTTTGGGTATAGCAGCATTGTGGCTGTTGTGAAATATTTTCTGTATTATATGTTCCCAAGAATATTCTGGTTTTTCTCTCAAGTGCTCCTCAATCAATGGTCTACCCGTTCACGGATGTTGGAAACAAGTCCCCATTACCTCGCAAAACTACGAGGATGTTGTCTGCTTTGTCACAACCACAGACTTTGAATTCTCTCCACTACCCGTGCTAGGTCGTATGAAACGCTCAATCTACCTCTCTGCATACTCACGCTTCCCGTATCTCTTTAAAACAAGCATTCATCGGATTAATATGTCAAACGATATGCCATTGACATGAAATGGCTAAGTCAGTCGACCGGAGATTTAAAGCGATCAAATAAAGCAAATGGAATACACTTCTACCCCAACGAACAATGGATCATGACTGGACCTTTCCAAGGCTACGCCTTAACGCTACCTCCGTTGTTTTGCCCACCTCACTGATCAACGCGCGAAATGGCTGGCTAAAATTGTACATGGCATCGATTTCACCACACCTACAATGTATGATTTAAAGTGCAACTCTGGATGATGTGAGGTCTATCAATTGACCAAATGTCCCGTCGTCATCCAGAGGCGTACAAGACATCGATATGGTGAAGCTGGGAGCCTTTTTTGATCCAATCAGGCTGAACACTGCCTGCAACGGATGCAAGTGGTTTAACCAATTTTTATCTGAACGGTAAATATGTAATCATCCAGATTCAATATGCTTAAAGTCAATTGTGACCGTTGTACGGAGTACCCCGTTGTCTTTTAGGAATAATGACCGTCAAGCTACATGTAGTCAATTTGACTGCAACTTTTAGCGAAGATAGTTCGTTAAATATCTTTGACTATTGTTATCATTCTATCAACTGAAGTACACGTATGATCGGCGCCAGTTTCTACTAACTTAAATTCGTGTCCTGAGTACACCAGAATGGCATCAAGATCGGTGGGAGAAACATCATTCCGCACTTGTCCGTATGTACCGAGTATAATTTGGTGGCTGGAAGTAAATTTTATTATAAACTGAGACGGGAATTAGCGTGTCTGGGGTATACAGATTCGAGCAGGATCAGCAGGTCGCTTAAATAGTGTTTGATGGATATTTTATGCACATTATTATATGAATGGATGAAGTCTGTGCTCAAGCCCGGTTACCGACATGGTCATGTACTCCGTATTGATAAAGCTTTACTCAATTAAGAGTGTATTCATCCAAAAAGGCAGGGGAACCAAAAGGTGTTGACGATCATTGGGCGCCAGCGGTACCTGGGACACGCCCGGAGCCAAGACGGCCTGCGGAAGGCCTGGTGCCGGATATCCGATCAGTTCTTCAAAGGGCTTTATTGCTTAAATCAGTAACTCCGCTCGAGGGATGGATGCATTGTACGATGCCGATCTGTTGATCTTGATGGGTTGTCTGTGCTCTGGTGAGTGGATATAGCTTTTCCGGAGCAAAGTGTAGGTGGGGACGGGCGACGTTTATCTCAATATGTTCTTGAAATCAAGGTACTCTATACTTTGTACGGAGTACATCATTGTAAATTGATTGCTAAATGACCTGTGACCGTATGATCGTAGACCGAGATTCCGGGGTACACGGCAAGCTTGTGAGACCAGCCCTGTCAGCTTCATGCAGGCGGGAGGGGGTTCTTCAGCCCTCCAACCCAATCAGCAACGAGCCAAGATGCGTCATCTGATAGCTTCAACGTACTATTGAAGAGAAAACTTGTCTTCGGATATACTATGAGCAAAAACGAGAAGAAAAGCATTACTCAGCCGAATGTCCGGGTGCGTGTCGTCAAAGTGCGTGTCGTCAAAGTGCGTGTGCGTTGTGGAACCCATCAGAAGCCGGAAGGCGGCGGATGGGCGATCCAATTCTAGCCAATGAATGTTCAACTCATGATCGCCGGGGTCGTCAGATGAGAGAGCAGATTCTTCTGGGCGTTCTTTTGTTCCTGCTTTGGATCGTCCAGCCAAAAGAAAATCTACCCATATTGGCACAGCTTCCAAGGTTTCTCCCTTGGATCCACAGAGTCATCCACACTTCGTAGTGAAGCTATAGGAACACAAGCCCCGCCACAGGAAATGATTCGATGGTCTGAGATCCGTATATCCTGATTCTCGGGAAATGTCTGTAGTTCATTCGAATATGAATTCAAAGATGGGACTGGAACTCGTATTTTGGTGGCTGGGAGGCGGGATAGCTCTAGGGGGAGATTATAATATTTGCCTGGCCAGTCCAAGAGAAGCCAACGTCAGCCAACACCAAATTCAACCCTATGAAACGTGAGATGAGGCTCCAAGCTACAGGGATCTTGCCCCCCTGTTCAGCTGATGTGTCAAGAACGAATCAATGGGTACTTGAGTAGTTATACTGTACGAAGTACATTTTTCACTGTCTTTACACCCTGCTAGTCGGCAAGCTATCCAAAGCTTTATTTTTTGCTTTTCTCAAGGGTACCATCATCTTCATGTGATTCGATCCAACGCTTAATTCAAAGTTTGCACGCAAGTGAGCATGCCTAAAGGCGGTAAATCACAAATCGTGTCTGTATATGATTCCTCGTGCCCTTGGCTTTGACCTCATGCCATTCAGTGCCTGTGCATTCACGGTATTTTTTCGGATGTAAAGGCCAAACCTCCTTACGGCTCGGAAACCGGACAAGTGAATGACCGAGACAGGGATGTAAAAGGCAGCTCCCACAAGCTGTTGGGCCAAGATCTACTCTATAAGGCGGCCTATGTGTGATTAGTGGATCACTGATTGGGTGGAGACACTTCAGGGATCATCCGATGGGGACCGAAAACCCATGCAGAAAGGGTTCATCTAAGCTGATTGAGATGAAAATCGAGATGAAAGAGGATGGTGAGGGTCAACTGAGCATACGATCTCTATCGTCATATAAATTTGAAGAGATTGGAATCTTGGAACTGTTGCCTAAAATTTGGGAAAATGATTTCATACCTCAATAACGTGTCTAGTCCTAGCGGTGTAAGGCGGGATGAAGGAGTCCCAACTGGGCAGCGATCGACTACGTCATTAGGGCGCTTACAGTGCAAAAGTTACATCTGCCTACAAGTGAGAAAATTTGATCAAACATGCATGTAGCTCCACTTAGTTCTTGACGCTCTAGATTCTCGTCCTGGTAGGGAAACCTTGGAATGAGGTCATTTTTGGTCCCAAGGGAGCTTTCCGACTCATCCGAAAGATTTTTTTTTTTTGATTGGTAATTGAGTGTATAGCTCAGGAATGCCAAGATTTGGGTTTTTCCCTCTTAAATCCGCGCCCCCTAAGAGTACAGAATACATAAGTCCATTACAGAATTCAACGCATGTGCAGATCCCTGCTGGTCCAGTAGAGATGCATAGGTTCAAATATTCAAAGGGAGGGGCACGGGGCATACTGTGAGACCAATATATAGAAGATAGCTTCAATATTCCAAGGTTCCAAGGTTGAAGATCGGATGCTTGTTTTGAGCAATAAATTTGAATGACACATAATATACCAGGGACGGGATCTCGGAGAGTGAATCATGGGAAAATTCGGCACACGGAAGTATGGATTTAGTGAGTGTTGTTGCCACGCACCTCTCGGCGCCGGTTCTTTATCCCCGAAAAGCGTTGGAAACTCGCGCCGGCGAGGGAAAATAAAAAAAATAATAGAAAATTTCCTAATCCTGTAGTCATAATCGGCGCAGGTTCCGGGAGGTTCGCTCTTTTGATCTTATTAATTCCCTGCAGCCTGCCCCGCTGAAAGCGAGGCTCTCTTTATATACTCTATACAGCCCACCCACATATACTCGGTATACTTCGCTTTCAGCCCTACCGCAGATTTTAAATCGCCCTGATCTCCTATCCCACAACCAAGCTTAACTTGTTGCGGAATAGGTCTTCTCCCGACCTTCTCAAGCTGGTCATACTGTGAAAGGGAAAAAGGCTCCAAAATCCAGACGGAAGCGTTCATTCTCCTCCGGGTTGGCCGTATCGTTACGTCACGATTTGCGAGAGCTTCACCTTGCGCCGGTTGGAGCTCTAGCACAACTCCCCTCCTTCGTAACTATAGCGCATTTTCACAGTAGCTGGAACAAACTGTGAGAGTCTATTTGATCTCAATGCGCAACACTGCTACTCGAGTCGCATTCGCGGCGGTGTTTCTCGCATCGCTTGCGACTGCGCTTGCACATGGAGACGATGAGTCGATGAATATGGACATGGATATGAATATGGACATGGGCATGAATATGAACACGCAAGCGAGTACCACTACAACGGCCACAGCGACTCCATCAGCTACAGGGCAGGGTAATGCCGTTATGAGCTACTTTGCCTATGGGAAACACTCCAGTTCCATCATTGCGCATGTTGCTCTTATGGTTCTGGGCTGGTGCTTCGTCCTCCCGGCAGGTAAGCACCATATCCTAGACTACAATTGACCACCAACTCACAATTGCTCTTCTACGACAGCTGTCATGCTCAGCATTGCGCGCTCACGCCTGGCCCTTCCTTCACAATTCCTATTCCTGGTTTTCAATGCCGCCGGACTGCTTCTCGGCATCGTCTATAACAGCCAGACCCCCGATCTGTACAAGAACAATGCGCACCACAAAATTGGCTGGATTGCCACTTGGGTGTTCAGTGCCCAGGTCATCCTCGCCCTCATTTTCGCATACGCTGGACGTGGTGAATCCAAGTCATCCTCGGCTTCATACGAGCGCGAGTCTTTCCTGCCCCTTCCAACGGAGCAGATCCACTCATATCCGTCTGCTCCGATGCATGAATACCGCTGGTCTGCAGATAGTGGCCAAGGGACGGAGCCCAGTTCTTCTTGCCACTCTCCATGCGAATCTCCGACGGATGATGGTTTCGAAAAGCCAGAGGATCCCCTGCCTGCGGAACTTCCCACGCGGAGCTGGTTCCACAGTAGCTTCGTGGACCGTTTCTTGTCCAACCGCCTGCCGGGATTGGTCTCCAGTCGAGTACTCCGGATCTTCAGTGCGGTATACAACGTGGTCGATCGGATCATCCTACCGTTCGGGTTTGTAGCCATTGCGACGGGTGCGGTCACCTACGGTGGTATCATGAGACGCAAGGAAATTTTCAATGGCCTGGCCCACTTCATCAAGGGTGGTATCTTCTTCTGGTACGGAATTCTCACCTTGGGACGCTATATGGGTTGCTGGGCCGATTTGGGCTGGGCTTGGAATAAGAAACCGGGAGCGCCCATTGTGAGTAGATGGAAGGCCAAGGTCCCATCAGCAGAGTTTGTCGAGTCTCTTGTTATCTTCGTCTACGGTGTCTCCAATGTTTTCTTGGAGCATCTATCCAGTTGGGGTAAGGCCTGGGGCCCGGCGGATCTAGAGCACGTTTCGATCTCGATCATGTTCTTTGGAGGTGGCCTGGTAAGATTGAACCTCTTGACTTGGATTGAGTTTTTTCTTTGGCTGACGATAATCGACTAATTTAGCTTGGCATGCTCTTCGAATCCAAGCGCATTCGCGAAGCGCTTAACATTACCATCATTCGGTCCCCTGCTCATGGTACTCGCGACGAAGCGTGGCAGCTTCCTCGCTCGCAAGGGGTGTCTCTCAACCCGATGCCGGCCCTCATTATTCTGCTGCTAGGGATGATGATGGGATCGCATCACCAGACTAGCATGACCTCAACCATGGTTCATAAGCAATGGGGTAACATGCTCGTCGGTTTCGCTTTGGCTCGTGGTATGACTTATGTGCTCCTATTCATGCGCCCACCTACTTCCTATCTACCTGCACGTCCACCTACGGAGATCGTTGCTTCATTCTGTTTGATGGCTGGAGGTCTTATTTTCATGCTCAGTGTAAGTTTTATATATACTCCTGCATTAACTTATCTAAACAAACGTCAACAGACACGGAACGTGATCGAAAGTATGGAATTCTACGAAATGGATGCGATGTTCACCTTCACAGTGGGCATGGGATTCACCGCCTTTATCATGGCTCTTGAGGTTTTGTTCATCGCGCTCAAGGCGTGGGCTACGAAGCGGGAGCAGCGCTCTCAGGTCACGTATCGCTTCCCGTGAAGGAATCTCTTACGCATTTTTCTTTCCTGCTCATGATACCCCGTCACATTTCTGCGGATATAAAGGGTTCTCTGGACATGATGCCCAACCTGGAGATAAACATGGGTGCGAAAATTTCGGACCCTTGATGCTTTTTTTATGTTGTTTTTTCTGGTTTGATGATTAAGATTATGGATTAATGTGGTAATAACGGTGCATGATCGACCTACTCAGGTACTTTCGGATGGAATGATAGTATCTCATAATGAATATTACAATACGCTTCTCACTCGACTTGGATCGAACTGAATTGAACTTGCAAAGATTTATAAGCTTGTAGACGGAGATAGTCAAACTTTAACGCCGAACCCGTGCCGAGAACCGAACGGCAGAGCTATGACTTCACGAAGAAAAAAGGGGGAAAAAGAAAGAAGGTACCGTACAGCATAGATAATTGCCTGTTTCTACAAAATCAGTATTTAAGAGCAGGGATCGGTGTATCTATAGATTATATGCGTAATTGGACGACACCGCTGTACTATGGGTTAATTCAAGCTTTGTAATGACATTGAGGGGCAAGCCTCGAGACTGGGTCGAGTGGGTCTTGCCTTGGACAGAGGGGTTGAGTAATGTATTTTAACTTGGCTTTTTCTTCTTACTCTGTGATACCCTCCCACTTCAAAATCCTTCCAAATACCAACCAACAAAATGGCCTCCAACCCTCCCTCTCAATGCTGCGCCACTGGCTTCAAGCACGAAGGCACCCCTGTCGGCGAGCTCAAGACCATTGACGGTGGTAGGTTTGAATTAGACCCTCCCCCCTCCTTCCCCCCAATCAATGCGTCTGAGATTAGCTAGCTGACCTCAATTCCATCTACAGTCAACACCTACATTGGTACTCCCAAGAACAACCGCAAGCCTGATACGGCCATCCTCTACCTGTCCGACATCTTCGGCATCTTCCCCAACAACCAGCTTCTTGTTGATGAGTTCGCCAACAATGGCTACCTGACTGTCCTCCCTGACCTATTCGCCGGTGGTCAGATCAGTGCCGATGACATGGATAAGGGCCGTATCAACATTATGGAGTGGCTCAAGGACTACCAGCCCGAGAAGGTCGACCCCATTGTGGCCGCCACCATTAAGTACATGCGCGAGACCCTTGGCGTGAAGAGAATCGCTGCTGTCGGCTACTGCTTCGGTGCCCGTGTATGTCCCACCTCCCATTGTTCTTCCAGAGTATCCCTGAATACGTAATAATTCATCAATACTGACAATTCCGGGCTTTGGTTTAGTACGTCACTCGCTTCCTGAAGGTTGGCAAGATCGACGTTGGTTACCACGCCCACCCCACCGGTACCACCCACGAGGATCTCGCCGGTATCGAGGGACCTCTGTCCATCTCCGCTGCTGGTATGTTTGACCACACGACTTCAAGATCGAAGAGAGAATGGCGCCCCGGCTAATCAAAAATCATTTAATAGAGATCGACTCGGCCTTCCCTGCCAAGCTCCGTCACGAGTCCGAGGAGATCCTGGCTAAGACTGGCCAGGAGTGGCAAATCAACTTGTTCAGTGGTGTTGTTCACGGCTTCGCCGTCCGCGCTGATCTGAGCGACTCTAAGCAGAAGTGGGCTAAGGAGCAGGCTTTCTGCCAGGCTGTTACCTGGTTCAACCGCCATCTATAGAATCATGCATGAATATGTTTGATCGAAGGTTATAGAGGCATCAGTGGCTGAGATACTCACATCTTTTCATATATTCTGGTGCCAAGCAGCCCAATCTACACTTACATCAGAGTTGAAGGGCTACTCGATATGTTTGGTATTGAGATATAAAAATCATAATTAACCCAATCTCGGAACATTATCGATCATTCAAGGTGGACCTTGAATAGTTCAAATTTGCTATTTAAACATAATCTGCAGTAAATTTCACATTAGTATTGTGAACTTCTGCATATATTGTCAAAGGTAAAGCAGACATACATGCTCATTCAACCTTATGTTTTTCCAAGGTTTATATCATACTGATAGTTTGGAATATCTGAACTTTACATCTTGATATAGTTCAATTATAGTTCGTTAGTCTGATGCTGTGACTAAGATAAAATCCTTCCTAACGAGGATTAGCGGGGATCGACATTTCGATTTTCTTTACGTTTACCATCGAGTCTTCGTATTCTTATCCCGAACTTGTTGGCTGTTTTTATCTTCTATATTCTTGGAGGTTTCTTTTACCTCGCAGTAGTCTACGTTGAACCGCCTTTCGTGGTCGGTTTGATATTAGGCCCTTCCTTTCCAGAAAGTCGCGTTCTCGCACATAGCCGGGATCGCGTGCGCCTCGTGAGTTATCCGTTATCCCTGGCTATGCCTAATGCATCATGTGAAATTAACCACTTCCCCAGATTTTCGACCTCTCGTGTCTTTATATCGTGGACTTGTCCAACTATACATTCCTGTTGATACGTGGTCGCAAATCCCGCTACAAAAGCCAGCTTGTTCCGCCTCGATCCTCCGCTCCGCCCCGTCGATTCCAGCAAATACCCAACGCCTTTTGGACCCAACTGGAAAACCGACCAACTCCCCGTGGCCGAAGATAATCATACTTGCTTTATTCTCTGCGATCCCTCTGTGGGAATTGATTCATTATGGCGACCCCGACCGCGTTGCCGCCGCTTCCCTTCAACCCGTCGCGCGTGCGATCATATCTCCTGCGGTTGCCACTATTCACGCGACTGGTGCTGTTGGTGATTCTTGTCTTCTGGCTATTGGAGTTCCAAACTGTTTGGAGCGTAGTGCAATGGGGATCTCTGATTCCCGACGAGATTAATTTCGGTACTAGTAAGTCCTCGTCCGAACACTACGGAAATGGCTCGATTCGGCTATCCAGGGCATTGAGCTGATGTTTCTCTTTCAATTATAGTGTACCGATTGAATACCTACCCTCTGATCCACACCGGATTTTTCCACGCAGCGCTGAACACCGTGGCTCTGACGCCGCTCTTGGAGCGATTCGAAGCCGAACATGGTACTCTTACTTCGATCGCCCTTTTCCTTGGACGTGGGTAGCCCTCGAGCGATACTGCGATGATGTTTAAATTTATTGATGACTTTCGGATTGATTAGCGTTGTCAACTCTTCCCGCGGGTTTCTACCTCTTGATTGAGAGGGCGATCTTGCATTGGAACACCCCGGTGGTGGGCGCAAGGTAAGAAAGCCACTGCAAAACTAGCTAGGATACACAGCAGATCTAACCGCATCTAGTGTCTGGGTGTTCTTGCTTTTGGGCTCCGAGGCCATTCGGACATTCAAGTCTCACCCGTACTTCAGGTTGGTGGAACTCCTTCTCAACCCCATTAACGATCATCACTAACATACTTTCTTTTGATAGTCTTGGTCCTTACAAGATTCCCACCTGGACATCACCTCTATTTGCCTGTGTTGTGTTGTCCATTCTTGTGTCCAACGCAAGCTTTTTGGGCCATCTTGGTGCAATTCTCGTTGGCTATCTCTGTAAGTTTTTCCTAACCGATATCTTTGAAGCATTTACTAACATAAACAGTCGGTCTTGGATACCTTAAGGTCTTTGTACCCCCAGAGAAGGTTCTGCGATGGATTGAGGGCAAGCTTAACCTCTTGGGTCGCCTGCCTCACTACGTGTCGGTGGATCAGAAAACATATGGCCGATATGGAGTACTCCCATCTTCCAACGCCGCTGGTAATGGAAGCCCAACACCCCTGACCTACTTGGGAGGTACGCAGCGCCTGGGCTCATAAGACAGTCCTATGACTATTTAATTTTATCCCCCGTATGTATATCTCTGCCATAATTCTTTGTTTTCTTGTACGTCAATTCTGGGGGTGCACCTTGATTGGGGATTCATGAGGAAAGGAAACGAAACGCATCTGTGGATCATCTCAGCATCGCCAATAAAGCATAGCGAATTTCATGTTGGAATATCTTCATAGAGACTATAATGTAGAGATTCTTGTGCTGTACTTCAGATTGTTGCGTGATTGGTCACTATCGTCGGGCGTAAATTCCCCGTAAACACCAGCTGGAGCTTCAATCATAGACTCCACCTTCTCTTACCCCAAACACGAATTCCCTTTGTTACGGAATGGGAAGGACATTGAGATTCCCTCGATGATCTAGAATCAATGGCGCTGAAATGTAAGTGAGCAAATCTAGCTACTCTTTGAATTGCTCCTGTCCCTTTCCCCAATATTGAACCCCATGCCAGAGACCGATCATGAAACTAATGCTTCATGCTAGCTGCGATCCGCAATTTGCGCAATAACCCTCAACTTCTCTTCGTTCGCCTGCCGCCGGTGCTATCGCTCCTTTGCATCGTCGTCGGCGTGGCCTGGCTCCTCCTCCTTCCCTTGAATGAATACTCCCGCAATACCTACATCTCCGAGAATGCGCTCTTACCAGGCCAAGTCCATGCATACTTCACCGGAAGCGAGCAGAATATCTTCCGCGGTTACAGACGAGAGCTGGAAGGATTACTGAACGAGGGTCAAAAGGGTGGGGACAGTCAAGATGAGGCGGAATTGACTCCAGCGTACGTCGGATGGACATGAGCGCATTGGAATCTGAACATGAAACTGATATCTACTCAAGGATCTCTACCAAAATCCAATCGATTCTTCAGGTTGCGGGCTTGAAGGTTGCGACGCAGAAGTATGAGTACACTTCGGCGGGGATCACCCACCAGGGCGAGAACACCTATGGCATTATCCACGCGCCCCGAGGCGATGCGACAGAAGCGATCGTGCTAGTAGCTGCATGGAAAACGGCTGATGATGAGTTGAACCTGAATGGTGTCACATTGGCTCTGACCTTGGCAAGATATTTCAAACGTGAGTATCATATGGTGTTCGAACGCTATACACATTACGGACCATTAACATGGAGTTCATCTGATAGGCTGGTCGCTATGGTCGAAGGATATTATATTCCTCTTCACCCCTGATAGCAAATCCGGAACCCAGGCATGGATTGATGCCTACCACGATCTCCACCCGGTATCGGTTCAACCACTTCCGTTGAAGAGCGGCGCCTTACAAGGTGCGCTTGTCATCGAGTATCCATTTGACCACCGTTTCAAGAACCTGCATATCGTGTATGATGGTGTCAATGGCCAGTTGCCGAATCTGGATCTGTTCAACACGGCAGTGGCTATTGCAGGAGGCCAAATGGGTATTGGTGCCAATCTGCAAGAAATGTGGGAGCACGATGACAGCTACGAGGCGCGCCTGCAGACTATGCTGCGTGGCATGACCAAACAGGGTCTTGGATACGCCACAGGAGCTCACAGCAGTTTCATGCCTTACCACATTGATGCCATCACTTTGCAAACCAAAGGTGAAGGCTGGGAAGATGAGATGGCATTGGGACGGACCATCGAGAGTCTATGTCGCAGCTTGAACAATCTTTTGGAGCACTTGCACCAGAGCTTTTTCTTTTATTTGCTAATGCAGTCCAATCGTTTTGTCAGCATTGGAACTTATCTCCCTAGCGCCATGCTTATTGCTGGGAACTTTACTATCATGGCGATTGCATTGTGGATGCGAACGGGCTATCATCCGGACACCAAATCCAAAAAGCTCACCAACCCCAAGCCTACAGAGAAGACCACCGATGCTTCGATGCTTAAAAATGCATCAGCACCGGAACCCAGTGGACATCCGGTTGCAGAGCGTCTGCTAGCTTTACCACTCACCCTGGTCACTGGTCTTCATCTGCTCGGTCTGGTCCCGCTCTGGACTTTTAACACACTTCCCCATCAGGTTAGTTGATGAAATTGTGAGGGTTGCCACGAGAAAATTTGTTTTGCTAACATGTCTCTAGCTTTTCACAACCGTCACCTACGCCTTCGTCGCCGTGGACATTGTTTTCCCTTTGCTTCTGGCCGCCCTCCTCCGTAACGGCTTGGGTCTATTCACACCCCTCGTTCCACAACAGTATCTTTTGATCAAATCATTTGCCCTGCTACTCTTGGGATTGTCCCTTTCCACCCTGGCAACCCTCAATTTCTCCCTCTCTTTCATGATCGGTCTTCTCTGTGCACCGCTCAGCTTCATCAACCGTCTGCAATGCACATCGGCGGCCAAACGGTACGCCTTTTCGGGCGCTGGATTGGTGTTACTTAACCTCCTTTCCCCACCAACCGTTCTTCTGGGCGTCTGTTGGTACACCGGCGTATCTGTCGAGACGGTCTTGACACAGGCTGCTTTCGGCTGGAATGTCTGGGGCATGTGGACCCAAGTCGTGGTATGGTGTGTTTGGTGGCCAGCTTGGTTGATTGGATGTGTCTTGTTGGGATCATCTATGTTCTAATGTCGGATGTTCTATGCCGCAGTATAATCTTAGCCACACACCGAGGTGGCAATGCACTCTGTGGAGTCCATATGAAAAATACCAAAGATTTAAATATCAAGACGTATCCATCACTGGGGAGTACAACCACAGGCTATTCATTCATTATAGATAAAAGCGGTTTAAGACACTAGAAAACCGTCTATGCAGCCCAGACGTCCTTGCCCACTCCCTCGATCCAGTGTCCCAGTTGATTAACACCGGCATCCCAATCCTTCAGGCGATTCCGCATTCCATCGATCTGTTTCATATCCAGAACCTTGGGCTGCACCCAATGAATGTTAGCCACTTGTCCCACCTGATCAATTGATCCCTTGAGCAAACCCAGCGACAAGGCCTTCATAACCAGGTGCTCAATCTCATCAGGCTGTACCTTCGTCTCCGAGGCAATAGCCGCGAAGGCAAGGGAGCGGTCGTGCGGGGGACGTCGGAACACCATCTCAGTGAGTGCAGCGAGGGAAATCTTCTGGTACAGGAATACCCGGTGTGACTCCAGTAGCTTGTTCTTGCTAATGTGACCAGCCAGACCATCGTAGGCAGTCAAATCTCCACGGTTGAAGGCGAAGAGAAGATCACGTAGCCAGTTGTGGGGTGTGTTGGTCAGGGAATCCAGAATTGGGTGCAAGAGGAGCTCGCCGAAGTTGTAAATCGAATCGGAGACAAGAGCAGCGACGCTAAGGTTGTAGGCGCGAGAGACACGCTCGGTTTCGGGAAGTTCTTCCAGATCAATGCAAGCCAGGTAGAGGAGGGCGTTCTTGTAGAAGGATGCGAATTCTTCCTTGGCCTGGAACAATGTTAGTATTTAGTACCTTTGGCTTCGATTTTCTCTTCATTTTAACTGCGGAGACGTACGTGATAATAATCGGCGTTAACTTTGTAGAATGACGCATGCACGACAGTCTCGACTGAATCGAACGAGTCCAGCGCCGTTTGGCAAGTTGCCAAATCCTTCTGGGCCCCATCGAGATCTGGTAGTCGTAGCTTGGCATTGGCGACATCGGCGAGCGCATAGACATAAGCGTCTTGTGATTCGGGCTTGTTCACTTTGCCCGCGAGGGATGTGAGGAAGGCCAATCGTTCCTTGTCATCTATCGTCCCCGCACAGGTAAGCAATTCGTCGAACAACAACAAAGAAAGAGCAGTCATGAAGGCTGCCTTTTTTTCAAGACCACTTACTAGCACATTCTGTCGATGCCATCAACCCCAGCGCGACGAACTTGAGTTGGTTGATACGGTCGGCGAAGCTGAGCACAAAGGTCTTGAAGATGGCTAAACGCTGAGGCGCGCTCGCCGGCAGGCGGAAGAACTCCACTAGAGAGTCTGTGAGTTGATGCCATAGCTTTCGCTCCCAGTACTCTTCGAAGGTCAGGAAGTAGGTTTGCGTCTCGGGGGTGCCATTTGCTTGCTGTTCGGCAAGAAAGTCGGGGATTTTGGAATCCATGGCGGGGATATGTGGGAGGATTCGATGGAGAAGACTCGGTTGTGATGAGAGGGGAACACCACAATGAGGAGGGTCGTTAGGTGGGGAAATAGAGAGATGCTAGATGGGAAGATGGGGCTGACGGAAGCTGTTGATGATGTCTTTTTGGCTGCAGCTTCGGGCGGTGAAGGAGCTTGGACATACCTATGTCAACAGCACTTAAGTACATTTATTACCTTACCCAGAGTAGCTTAACCTTGAAAAATGTAAATGTTTACCGGTGAATAGAGCACATACACTTGGTATTCCTAGAGCCAAATGATCATCCAAGATTACTACCTGTTTCCCAGATTCAAAAGATGTGACTTGTTTCGATCCTCCGAGGCAAAGCAGCCATGGCTGAAGTGAAAGAACCTTATGAGTTTGTATTCATTTTCTTTGTGGATATCGGAAATATTTCAGGAATACTCAATCGAGATGTCTCCGATCTGCAGGCCGAGGTCACCGAGGAAAAGCATATATAAATCTGTCGCAGGAAGTGTCCGAAATGTCTCCGAGACCACGGGCCTCCCAATATATAGTGCAACTTCATCCATGTATTCCCTCTCCTGCATACTTCCTTTCCTTCAACATTCCTTCAGTAATATCTTGACAGGATCCTCGAACCTCTCCTGTGCATCCTTCGAACATTTCAATTCCTATCCAAAGATTGTTCCTAGTGCTGGATCGCTCTTTCTACAATGTCGGACTTTACAGAGGCAAATCGGAAATATTTCGAGTATGACATCAAACAAACAATTTGAAGCGCATACATAGGCGACTAACTATCATCGCAGTCAGCTAGCAACCACATACGAAGATAAGTTTGCCGATTCGATGAAAATGCTTTCCGAGCAGACTTTACAGTATAGACTCTGGATCAGTGATCAGTGGACCGACACTGTCAACCAAGATCAAGAGATCAGAATGCTCGAGTACGCATGTGGCCCGGGAAATATCTCAATGGTATGTTGACTGAAATTTGATGATAATATCCCTCGATAAACTGATAAAAATATAGACCTTGGCACCCTTTCTAACCCAGGTCATCGGCATTGACGTCTCTGAGAATATGGTAGAGAAATTTAACCACAATGCTGGCCTTCTTGGACTCAAAGAAAAGGTATTTGGTCATAAAGCTGACCTCCTTGCTGAGAATTCTCCGGTTGAATTTGATGCGCCGCCATACACCGACGTGGATGTGCTGACGGTTAGCATGGCGTTGCATCATTTTGAGGACCCGGGTCTTGCTTTGCAGCGGTTGGGTGGCCGGTTGAAGAAAGGTGGCGTGTGCTTTATCATCGATTTGGTCTCACACTCTGGGCATGATCATAAGCATGGGTTTGGTGACGCGGCTCACACAGTCAAGTCCCATGGGTTTTCTCAAGAGAGCATGCAGGAGTCATTCCAGGGGGCTGGATTTGAACACATTGAATACAAGGTCCTCGCTCAGCCGCTGGTATTTGTGAGAGATGGAATCAATGTCTCTAAGACGGTTTTCATTGCTCGTGCCCAGCGGGTTTGACCTGGTAGCGATAGACAAATCATGTTAATTAGAGAGGAGATTATTCCATTAAAAATATTGATTTTTTTTATTTTTATTTTTTCAAATTTCGAAACGAAAGAACGAGAAATTTCACAAAGCTGTGCTCATTCCCAGTCCCCATCGAGGACAATCTCCTCACCCATCTCCAAAGCCTTCAGCAGTCCATCAATAGTCCACGGCTGATAGACATAGCCGGGAGGAATGTTGGTATTATGAAACGCACTCCCACCGGCCAGATGTGCGAGTGCACTAGTGTAGTTTTCGATCGCGTATTGCTCTGGATCATGCTGCCAAATCCAAGTACCAAGTAAACCGACTGGCTTTGTCTGCGACACTTTGGCGTTGGCAGAGCGATTCCGGATCTCATGGTTGAGCACGCCCAACAGCTGCAAGCAGGCGACGCGTTCAAATTTGTACCAACAAGTCAGCTTTTTTTCCCCCGCAAATTGTCGCTGACGAACCTAAGCTTGTTATGAACCCGAGTTGCCCAGGGCACATTATCTTTCCCTGCAATATGCAAGCATGTTGCAAGCGAGATAGCATCCTCCATTCCCTGTGTAGCACCATTTCCAGAGGACGGAAGAAAAGTGTGGGCTGCATCGCCGATTTGAATGACTCGCCCAGTGGAAGAAGTCCAGCAAGGTTGAGGTTCACGCCACATGAGCTTGAAGTCGTGAATCTGGCTCTTAGGCGTTGCCTGGATTAATCGGTTCGCGTATTCGGGCCATCCCTCGATCGTGGCTGTAGTTTGGAGGACAGTTTCGGGGTCTACCATGTTTGACCATGATTCCGTGCTTTTTCCCCGGTTCTGAAAATGCATTAGTGAATTTACAACACGAATTGCAAGGTGTTCATTGTGCTGTACCGGATATGTGAGATACCATGCCATCTCATCATGTGTTCTGCCGAAAAGCGCATGCACGCCATCACTACAGTCAGTCAGATTTGGTCATGAACCAGGCAAATTGGAGTGAAACAAACCCAAGCCAAAGTTGCCCAGAAGGTATGCCGGACTCTAAGAGTGGAAATTTATCTTCGAAATCAGGATCTGCGAGAGCCAGATCAATTGGACAAGAGGCTCGGTAGATCGAGAAACCTGTAGTACGAGCGCGGACTTCATGGTTTAGCGTCACACTCGAAGATATGCTTCCGATTCCATCAGCAGCGATGACCATGTCCGCTTCAAGCCTCTCGCCACCTTGGAGAACAAAACTGGCTTTGGAGTCATGTGCTCATAGTATTCAGTAACCTGTTTATCATATTCAATCGTGATTCCGATCCGCTCAAGTTGATCCGATAGCATTTTGTGCATCTTTGGACGACTGTGTCTGTATATCTTCCTGGGATACTGGCTGTCCTGGTCTCCAGCATTCACCTTTGGAGGATTCAGTTCGAAGGGCTTCGGGCCTGAGATCATTTCTCCTGTGATCCTATGCCAGGAAATCCATGGTTCGTACGAGATAAGCTCGTTTTCCTCGGCCATTTCTGGCCATTTCTGCAGCACACGGATCGCGGTAGGGCCGATAGTAAACGAGTCGCCTATGAATTTGCCTCAGCCGGGTTTATGGTTCAAAGTTGTACAACACCGTGGATTTGTTTACCTGACGATAGCCGCGATGGGCTTCTTTCGAGAATTCGCACATCGTGTCCTTTGCGCCAACACTCGAGACCAGCCAGCAAGCCAGCTACACCACCACCGACAATGAGAATAGAGATATCAGATGATGGTGACCTCGCGGGCAACCTGTCGGAAGTATCACTTGTGTGAGGCGGTTGTGTGGCATTTCTGGCAAACTCGGAGCTCAGAAGGGTGCACATGATTCCAAGTTGGAGAGTAGATCAGATGAAGTATTGTAATATTGGATGAAGTGAGCTTCAGGGGGTAGATATTCTTCTATTCAAATAGACCTCAAGCGGTTTCATGGATTGAAGTCGGAAGAACGGAGTACCGCTCCGATGGGGGCCAGGATCTATTACCCTGTCCCCGTCAGAAATATCTCGGAGTAAGACTTGGGGTGTCAAAAGCGCTCGGAATCTCCCCGTAATGACCATAGGGAAACAACGCATCAATCGGCATATTGAGGAAAAAGCTGAAATCCGGTGGTTCTAGAGGTGCTTGTGGATTGGCTCTCTCCTGAGCCTCCAGCCTCTTTCGGTGAACCGCTTTCATTATTTGCATTCTCGAAACCACTCTTTCAATAATCTCAGGTGGCTCTAAGTACTGGCTATTTTGGTTTACCCGCGAAAGAAGAGCTTGACCATCTTTCATCTTCCGGGCTAGATTATCAGCAGTCTGGTCAAGGTCAATAACGCTTCGCACATAAGTTCGGTCCCAGCCAATCTTTTCACCCTGGAAAAGAATCAGTCGGGATAATGTGACCATTGCGAGGCCAGACTGGCACCAGACCGTGAAAGGGAAGAAGGGAAAATATTCAGATGGAACGGAGTGGAGGTCGAAGAAGAAGGACTTCACTGCCTCTAAGCAGCGAAAGAGAAGATCCAACCGGGTCATCGAGTAATCTCCAGGCTGGAACTCAGAGAAATTATCACCCAGGGAGACTCGATATATGATAATCTCGACCATATGGTAATGCATTGATAACAGGGCTGCGTGATCGATGATAGAAAATCAGCATGAAAAAAAGAATTGAGGTAGATTCATACACTGACCTGAATAAGGGACTCCGCAGGAGAACGATTTTTTGATTTGCTGAAGCTCTGCCTGCTGACCTCGCACTATCAGGCCAAGCGGAGTAGAGAGCACTGCAGAGGAGCCTAGCTCGCTGGTGGACGTTGTATGGTGAACCTTGTCAGCCAGATGCACCACTCGTATGAGTTGCACAAGGTAGGCATCTGCAGGACATTCCGAAGCCTCCTGTAATACATCACAGCATTCTTGCGTGTATTGTGTAAAACGAACAGGCTCCATATCTCGCACACATATAGAGAACCTAGTCTGTAAGTATATAACAGGGTCAAAATGCTTTGCGAATGCACGTACATCACGCTAATATAATAACATCCAAGATATATCCGACGTTCCTCCAAAGTTCGGGCGGGGATCTGATTAGGCTGGAAGTCGGCCGCTCTCAGATAAGAAAGAGGTCGATCGAGGCTCCTCAAAGCCGCTATCCCTTTATTTAAATTCAGACTGATGACTTGCGCCATCGCCAACTGCGTAAACACGTCAAGTTGTGCGCTCTGAGCTTGAAACTGGGGAGCAGTAGTGTGATTGGTAGCTTGTGAAATTTGGCGCCAGTCTGGAACGTGGCAAACAGTAATGAACCAAGACAAATAAACGAGAAGACCCTGCAGGAGATCCATGCTATGCTCGCCTCCTACCACGATATGTTCTGCAATATACTGCTTGACTGTTTCCGAAATTTCATGCTGACGCGGTGCATGTTGACAAGTGACCATAGTGAGATTCAGATAGAGAAACGGCCGTTCTCGACGCAATTTTTCTGCGGTAAGATGTTCGGGGATGAAAATGAATGGGAACAAAGGAATAATTGATTTCCGCACAATGTCCATAAGAGCCTCATCCTCTTGCACTGACGCCGCATTATCCTCTTCTGGGTGAGCTGAAGGTTGCCGTGGCGAATGACTAGCGTGGGATTGAGCTTCCCTAGATTTTTCTGACGCAGCAAGTAGTTCAACCATTCGGTCTAGTTTTGCCTCTAATACTGAAACCTCGCTGATTATGTCAATTAGCAAGCTGTCAAAATAAGACTTAAAGTAGAATACACACAGGTTCTCCTTGGCAGCCCTTGGACGACGATGTGATCCAGGGGTCTGACCACTGCATTCTTTCTTTAGGCGATGGCATCTATAGAATTTTAATTGGTGCTAAGTTCAAGTAAATGTCAAATCACATACCGCTTGCAGACCCCATTTACCTCTGGTTCACATCGTACTTTGGCCTTGGCACAGGTTCTACAGGCCTTCGGCATCCGAGCTCCGGGGATTTCATCCATTGTAGAAAAGTCGAACGGGCTGTAAATCCAGGTCCCACTGCAGTGCGGGGTAATGTTGATTATCGGCAGCCGCTACCCTCTACTCGGTACGGAGTATCGATGGGTCAGATGGTGATCAAACGGAAGAAGCGGAAGCGGGAACGGAGACGCAATTTCTCGCGTTGGTACCATTGAGCTTACTTTCCCCACTTATCCCGCTTCATCGCTACGAAGTCACGCTGTATTTGGAATGAAAATGAATAAGTGTTTCGTTATAGGAACTGTGCAATGTGACAAGCTATTTGATGTGAAAATTAACATCCAAGATATTAGGTGTGGCTAAAATACGGTTTCGAAGCGTTCCAAATGCCCCGAGCTCCTGTTGCAATTGCATGTCTTCCGTCGTACAGTGGGAAGATCACTACAGCACCGAAGGCAGCAAACTGCCAGATTATAGCCACCGTTGTCCAACCGGAGAAGAATGACTTCGTGAAAATATAATCCCGGTAGAGTGGAAGTGGCCAGACGACGACGGTGACAAGGAAGAGCACCACGAACGAGATGCATGCGATTTTGAGCCATTTTAAGAGCTCCTTTAATGCCGCATCGTCGAAAGGGTGCTGAGCATCATCGATGTTCGCCTGGAATATAGATAGCGATGGGGGTGATGCAGGTATTATTTTCTCTCCAAGGGCATCGATACGCTCTGGGTCTAGGACACGCTTGGGTTCGGACGGGGAAGTCACCGGTACGGATTTAACCGAGCTCGTGGGATCCTTCAGAGCATGCTGGGGGTATTCATCATTTGATTCAGCAACCCCGTAAAGTGTACTGGTATCCGATTTAGCGTGAAGCTGAGTTTCATCGGCCAATTCAATGCGGAGAAATTCTCGCCAATCAAACTGGTAGGGTTTGTATAGAGACAGCAAGACGGAATAAAGTGCCGGAGAGAAGAAGGATGCAATGGCTGCGTAAAGAGCAGGGTACTCATTGGATGTTGTATCAATATCGATGGCCCCGTACATCGACTCGGCTGTTGCTAACCAAACAGCAAGGCCAGTGAAGAATCCCAATATGGGAGACACGATAGCAGCGAGGCGGGTTTGACGAGACCAGAAGAGTGTAAGGATGAGAGGAATGATGCCAGGACATGATATGACAGGTCGCAGGTAGTTAATCCATGTCATATTCGCTCCTCCATAGTTCATCGCAATGGAGATTCCCGTTATAAAGATACCGTGAATGACAACTGTCAGATGACTGACACGGACAAGGTTCTTGTCAGTCACTTTAGGATTCAGGTAGGTTTTGTAGATGTCGTAAGAGAGGATACTGCTCACGGCTATCATAGACGACGAAACGGTGCTGGTGAGAGCCATGAATAGAAGAAAGAAGAAACCGATAATACCCTTGTCACCGAGTAGAGCCTTCAATGTATACGGCATCACCATACCCATGCTAACCTCGGTTGCAGTGAGTTCGCCAGGATAAGTTGGAAAAATGGGCGTGTTGTGGATTGCGCGAGCTGTCAATCCGATCACTGTTCCTAGACCCCAAGGAATGCCAAACACAGCGATCGCAGCAATGCTGTACCCAGGAACCGTGGCCCGGACTTCTGTTGCAAAGGACTTTTGCCAGAATGCAGTGTCCTGTTTTCCCAAAGATTAGCGTGATGAACAAAAAAAAGCTTTGTTTGATAAGGGTGATGTCTCACCATGACAACCAAAGCCAGATTTCCAAACTTCAAAATCAAGCCCCAGATGATGGCTCCTTTGGATTTGAAGGTGAGCAATGATCCTTCATAATTGCCAGAGATGTAGTTCTCCCCGGCAGTAGCAACCACCTTATCGTAGAGCCCACTCAATCCGCCCACCGCAGAATTGGTCAGTACCGACAGTGTGAAGTAAATTATGAGAATCAAGGCAATAGCAGTGTGAAGGTAATCCGTGAGGAACGTAGCCTTGAGGCCACCAACCGCTGTGTAGAGCACCACTTTGAAATACTCAGCGGATATACAGCAGGATTTGTTGAGCATAACATACCTCCAAGCGGGATCAGAATGGTTGCTGCCACAAAATTCATACCAGAGACACCGTAGATCAGTTGAGAACCGGTCATGATCATGGAGGCACAGCCAAAAACGTTGTTTACCAGATTTAGGACGATGAAAACAAGATGTCCGATTTTACCATATCGCATGCGCACAATCTCCAGCGAAGTATGTGCATACGGAACTCGAATCTTGGCCATGACACCGAGTACTGCCATTAATGCGATCTGGAAGCAAAGACCAGAGCCCCACCACTATGTTCTTGTCAGCGAGAATCCGTTGAAAGTAGAAGCCCAAAATACCAATGGAAGTGCCAATCCGTATCTGTAACACATTGCTGCGGCTAATACCGTCTCGTTGATCCACATCCATGATGAAAACACTGCCGATGCTGTAAGACCTGTGCCAACTGATCGATTGGCGACCATGAACATCTCGGATTTTCCTGAATCTTCTGAGAGATAGGCCCTTTGGACCTTCACTGCCAATAAGATGACGCCACAAAAGAGAACACCAAGGCCGACGAGAAGGCCATAGGCTGTCCCCTGAGGGATCAAGGTCAACTTGGCTGTATCTATTGTGTTGGACATGACTCCTGTGCTGGTTTGAGAGGCTTAGCAATATTCAGTCCAGATAGCTGGCCTGTCTCAAATAAACACCTCTATTACTTCGCTAGCAGACTAAGTAGGAGACTGAGTGGGAGATATAGTAGAAACATCAATTATCTCAGATGCCGTAAGTCTCTAGTACTTATATACTCAAGGGTGGGTTGAGTCTCCGCCCAGCTAAGATCTTCGAAAAACACGCGGAGTTCGAAGAATAAACCTTGGCAAGGCCAGTCGTCGGTACTTGCGTAGTTAATTCTGTTATTGCGTTATACATAAAGGGTGGATTGGCCTTTCTTCAGCGAAATATGTGATAGACTTCACCAGATGTATTGTAAGCTTCAGCAAGATGGCAAAAAAGGTGGAGGAGCTATGTGTCGTTGTAGTTACACCTCAAAACCGACAAATGAGATTCAATCTTCCGAAATGAAAGACTTGAAACGGAAAAGGAAAAGAATGGAATCGGGGGTTGCCACCAATGAGATACAGCTTGGATATTGCGTGCAATCATCACTCAATGACGATGGAATCGCTATCACGAACCAACGAAAATGCCACGAGATTACTCCGCACGGATTAAAGGTACCTGAAACATTTTTCGGCCGATAGAATCAAATATGACATTAATATCAAGAATAAAAATAGACGAAAGCGTGAACGATGTATCATTTACTGGTGTTAGTGAGTTGTCAACCTTAGGCTCCAGGCATCAATGCAATGCTTATGACCAAATCGGGATTAGCTTCGTGTGACCATAGCAGACTCAACTTTTCACTCTCATCATGCCTATCTTCATCGATTGAAATGAGCTGGAGCTGTTGCTTGTCCCACGTGGATTCGGCAAAATGTGTGCGGGCTTTTGTTTAGCATATATCTCGCAGCAAACTCAATATCGACTGTATCCCTGATCTCGATGATTTGAACATTGCTCAGAATATATCGATTTGAAAAAGTAGGCTCTACAGAAGGAATCTGATAACCAATGCCGGTTTCTCTTGCATTCAATGTTGAGACATTGATTGAGAAATCTGGTCGTGTCACAGATGTTGGACAGCCACGATAATGCTCGGACACAAGAGCGCACCCTGCGATCACTTAGCTGGTTACATAAGCTATATATACCCACCTGAATCATCCACAGATCCAAGTTGATTGGCCGTCGTATCAGCCTGCCTAGCGTTGTTGCTAACACCCTTCTAGATGGGCTATGTTTTTAGCGAAGCGGTAGGCAAGATACAATCACATGTGCATAAGCCGTTAGGTTCCAAAGACCCTGTGATTGAAGACGAAAACCTTGGAATTGAATCAATTTCTTATGTAAGTACAGTACGGAGACATAGTAAAGATTTGAGATCCAGCACTTGTTTACAGACAAGATCTGTCTGGGCGCCCTGTCAACGGATCCGACTCAAAAGTCTTGAGTCATCCGATAATCACCCTAATCTTCCTCCTAATGTTAAAAGCAGTTATGAATCTTTCAAAGATTACTTTGCGCCTCGATCCATGGATTATATATGGATTATGCCTGACCTGGAAGGTTGTAGCACGAAATATTTGGTTTACGCTAAGGTCAGCCCCACCCGTACAGGCGACCAGTTCAATATTTTCTTGATATTTTCTTGAAGTCCTCGATTTTCTATATCCATGATCTCTCTACATTTGAAACATTGCTAAAATGAGCGGAAACCCCGAGCTAACCTTCCATCTATTCTAATATTTCTCTTTATTCACAGCCATCACAGAGACAGTTGCACTTAAAGTAAGCGATAAGAGTTTGCCGAGCCCGCCCGGAGAAGTGAATAGCCGATGGAAAGCGGATCCTTTTACGAATATTAAGCATCAAAATTTATTGACACCCGCAAAGAAAGACGATTGTCGATCGCTATTGGTCCACATTTTATCCTGGGGCATTCCACACAATGGCGTGCTTTTGCGACAAGCTTAATCTGCGAGCTAGAAGCAAATTTTGAACTTGAGGCGCTTTTCAAAAAGAGCGGCGGGAAGAAATAAATACAAGCCGCTCGGAAGGCTCCGAGGTGGTAAACTTTCCCATCCTAAGCTTTTTGGCGCTGGCGAAGCTTTGTTCTCTAGCCATGGCACATGCTGATACCGTCGAACACGCGGGTGTTGTACCTGTGAAGCGCGTTTGGTACCGAACAACACTTTTCAATGCCTGTGTGATTGGTTTCGTTGGCTTCCTGGCTCCGGGGTTGTGGAATGCTATGAACGCATTGGGAGCTGGAGGTGAAGAGAAGCCTTATCTGGTCAATGCTGCTAATGCGCTGGTGTTTGGTTTGATGGGAATCTTTTGTTTGTTTGGAGCCCCGATCGCGAACCGCATTGGTCTCAAATGGGCTTTGGTTCTTGGTGCCACTGGATATCCTTTGTACTCGGCTGGCCTGTATACCAATAACCGATTTGGAAATGTCTGGTTCGTGCTTGTGGGTTCTGCAGCATGTGGTATTTCCGCAGGTCTATACTGGGCTACGGAAGGTGCCATCGCTATTGGATACCCGGAGCCTGGCAAGCGTGCTCGGTACCTTAACATTTGGGTGATTTGGTCGATGATGGGACCTATTGTTGGAAATTCGATTGTGTTGGGCCTCAACTTCACCACCGATGGATCGGGTAGTGTCGGGTACACTACCTACATTGTCTTCATTGCGCTGCAATGTCTGGCTGTTTTCGTCGCTCTTCTTCTATCACCTCCGGAGAAGGTGCAACGCAGTGATGGATCCGCCATCATTGTCCGTCCAGAGGTATCTTGGAAGGAGGAATTCAAGGCCCTATGGCGCTGCTGCAAGAACCGCAACGTCATTCTGTTGTTGCCCATCTTCTGGGCGATCTACTTCAACGAGTACTCGGGTAACTTCAAGACATACTACTTCAGTGTCCGCGCGCGCGCACTGATTGCCCTCTTGACCGACTTCGTCGCGGTGCTTGCTTCACAGAGTCTAGCGCTATGGCTGGACTGGAAGAAGTTCGACCGCAAGACCCGTATCAAATACGGATGGTACTGGGTTATTCTGGTGCATGTCGTCACCTGGATCTATGCTTGGGTCATCCAGTCGCAATACACCGCCAACCCGCCATTCTTTGACATCCACACCCCTGGTTTCACCAAGGGTGCCTTCACTCTGTTCCTCTGGCAATTCTCCCAGCAGACGGGTGAGAACTGGCTCTACTACATGGTCGGTGAAATGACGGACAATATGGCGGAGCTCACTCGGTTGACGGGTATTCTACGTGGCCAAATGAGCTTTGGCGAGGCTGTTTCATATGGCCTCAACACTCACAAATGGTTTGGTGGTCGTGCCCCGATGGCGGTCAACACCATTCTTCTAGGTAAGTCATAAAGCCATCCAGTATCTCAAGTCACAAGCTAATCCTTGTTTCAGGTCTTTGTGTGATTCCGACCTGGATTGTCGTTCACACCTTTGTCCCAGGCTATGAAGATGAGTCTGATCAGCCGACCAAGTTGGAAATCATTGTCAATGACAAAGAGAAAACAGCCCACGAGATCGGTCAAATCTCTACTCCTGGCGAGCAGTAAAAGCTGAATCGTGGAGCCCTAGTGTCTCAACACACTACAAAATTAATTATGTATTATGAGAGGCTATTGACCTCAGGAAAAATGGGGATTAATCATATTTGTAATTAGCGTCCCAAACCAGCTTCTTAGGGATGCCGGCTATGCCTTTAACATGCATAGGTTTGGATTTTATTTAATGGATATCACGAAGTCACATTTCCCTCTGCGTGTCAGTGGGTCTTGTCGATCAAAAATTTGTCGATCATGCTTGTTCCATATATGCTCCACATGTAGCAAGTTAATTTCAGAGGTGAGAAATGAACAAGGTGTTGTCTTCGACTGGAAAACGGTGGCGCACATGCGGGGGTGAAGAAAGACATCTGGCGCCACTGGAAACTTGGAGTTGTCGCATAAAATCTTAGTTATCCAAAATAATAACTTAGGATTTGGGGTTTGAAGATATCATATGATATTATGCTTGCTCAATCCAAATTATTCTTGCATCACAAACTATAATATGGTGCATACTATAACAAAGACCGTAGGTGTTCCGGAAAGGCCGTGAGTTGCCAAATGAACCTATATCTGAACTTATCACATCTTTCAAGGAAGCGAGTTGCAATCAATGGATTTGATTGGAGGAAATTGGGTAGTATGGAACAATGTGTACGGCACTAGTATTATCAAGCTTTATTATGTTCGCGCTAAACCCCCAATCACTACCCGTGAGTAACCTCCCAAACTATGTGGATGAAACCGACACGCGTTCAAGCTATTCCAATAACTGCCCCCATGAATATCTCCAAACTGAAATCTGAAATTCAGTACCTCCTGCTATTCTCTATGTCAATGTGGCGCTCTGAATGTTTCTGGTTTGCATGATGCACGCCCTAAAAATGGGAGATAAGAACCCCCGCATTTAATCAGTCAAGTCCTGCTTATTGGCGAAGAGACTATAACGGGCTTCCGTCGGAAATACAGCAAAGCGGGAGATTCGACGTAGCGCTAAATTAGCTTGTTTAATTTCCCTCCGCAATCGTGACAATCTTATTGGTTTTTCGTGGTGAGCATCATGTTCCCAACCCTGAAAGCTCATCGCAAATACTCCCAATGTCTGCAAGAGTAAATCAACTAGGCCAGATTGATACAATGTTCCTGAAGATAGTCTTTAGCGCCAACCCGGAGGTCCTGACGAAATGAAATTATCTCCAAACATATACCCCGCTTATGAATGGGATTATGTATTTAAGAGTCCCCAGTGCGTCTGGGGATTTCTTTTCTTCACTCGCATCTTTCCTACCAATTCACCCTCTCTTTCATTGTCAGAATGCTTCGCGTCGCTGGTCTGGTGGCTCTGTCCCTTGTGGCCCTGACGGATGCAGCTCCAGTAGAGCATGCCTCCGTCGACCATTTGGCTAGACGCACCGTCCAAAACCGTGGTGTGGATCTCAAGGTCAATACCTGGAAGCCGACTGCTCTTGCTGCCTCTAGTACCCTCTCCAAGTCCTCGAGTTCCATGAGCTTGAAGAAGCTCAAGACAAACCGTGCCAATCCCCGCAGTGCAGCCTACCTGAAGGGGTTGACGGGTAAAAAGACCACAACCTCCGGAAGTAGCGAGCTCATTTCTCTATTCGAGGGAGAAGAATTTGCGACTGCCATCACTATAGGTACCCAGGACTTTGACGTGATTGTTGACACCGGATCTAGCGATACCTGGGTCGTCGAGAAGGGCTTTGAGTGCATTGACCTTGATACTGGAGAGAAGACAACGACGGCAACTTGCGACTTTGGAACCACATACACTGTCGACAGCACCCTCAAGAAGATCTCCGGTGAGGAGTTTGAAATTGAGTATGGTGATGGTGAATACCTGTATGGTTTCATGGCCACCGAGACGGTCACCCTGGCCGACATCACTGTTGACCAGGAGATTGCTGTTGTCACCGAAGCTGCCTGGGAGGGAGATGGCACTACCTCGGGCTTGACTGGTCTCGCCTACCCTGCGCTGTGAGGTCGATTCTCATTGTTGTTGTGAATGCATGCTAATTTGGAAATGCGACAGGACGAGTGCTTATTCCACGAAGACGGATGAGCAGGAAGAATACAACCCCATCTTTACTACGATGTACGAGGATGGTTTGATTGATTCCTACTTCAGTCTGGCTATCCTGCGTGATGTCTCCGGTGATGCGGGCTATCTGACCCTTGGTGGTCTGCCTCCAATCACATTCAACGAGACTTGGACCACAACCGATATCCTGATCACTTCAATCACTGGCTACACAAAGGCTTACGACTTCTACACCATCAACATTGACTCTGTGGCAATCAATGGCAAGACCGTTTCCGGCTCGGGAGGTTCTACTTATCAATACATTGTAATTCATCCCTGCCATTCCACCTTTGACAGAAGTCGCCTGAAGAGATATACTGACATATGCTAGGTTGACTCCGGCACCACCCTGAACTACTATCCCACCTCCGTTGCTGATGCCGTGAACGCCGCATTTTCTCCCGCTGCCACCTATAGCGATGACGAGGGTGCTTATGTCGTTGACTGTGATGCCACACCCCCCACTCATACCATTACCATTGCCGGTACAGCCTTCACCATCAACCCACTTGATATGATCCTATATGCCGGCACGGATGACGATGGAAACGACGTTTGCATCACCGGTATTATGGATGGTGGTGATGATGCGTCTGAGGATGTTTACATTCTTGGTGACACTTTCCAGAAAAACGTTGTCACCGTTTTCGACGTTGGCGCAGTGGAGTTGAAGTTTGCGCCTCATGTGGATTACACCTCCAACGACACATACTAGTCTCGATTGAGTATCGCCAGAGAAGATGACAAATTGGACTTGGGAAGTAAATGAAACTTATTAAGTCAGGTGTCTCACAGTATTGTTTGTCAGTGGCGATTACCGGAATTTGGCATGTTTGCTCTTTCTCGTTTCCAATCCATGCTCACCACGACATGCTTGAGTATATAAGCAATGGAAAATCAATTTCAGTAGAAGCACTTCAGTGCCACTTGATTCAAATGAAAGTCATTCTACGTACCAATCGATGTGGTTTTTCCCGGTGCTTATATTTACATCCCCTTTACTACTTACCCATCTTATCGCCTGCTTCGTCGCCTACTCCATCTCCTATGGCACTTAGGACTCCCCCTAATGGAGGAATTCTGTGCCGGGTGTTCAACTTCTTGGAAGGTGATAGTCGAAAATGGCCAATTCGTCCTTCAGTATGAGATACATGAATGGAGGCTGAAGTGTGACAGATGTTAGTACATTCCAAGTGACTAAATGTGAAAATTAAGAGAGACTATGGAGTCTTTACGCAGGCAGCAGCCATAAAGCGTTTCTAGTTAGTGGATCCTGACATGTAAGATACCGAAAGGAGACAAATAATAGCGCCAACAGATACATCGCGACTTTAGACGTCGAAGTGAGAAGCTTATCCACATTTGCGAAACAAATTGAGCGTAATCCAAAGACTCCTATAAATAAAGTTTGGTAAATGCCGAGTTTCAGCGATAAAAAGATGGGAGCTGAGGTGGATAGCGAAAATCCACGTTAATCCTAATTAGGGTCGCCCAGCCGCGCGTTCACAAAATAGTTTAGCGATAATTAGAGCAGATCTTATTCTCGTTGAGATAAGATGTCAACAACTCGCGCTTCAATAAACATGAATATGCGGAATTCATCAATGACCACAAACACGCCCTTGCTGTTGATCCAGCCTACGCATACCCACCGAAGTTTTCAAGATTTATTTCGGTAATGGTAAAGAAAGACAATTGCACTAAGCTCAAAGTTGCTTAAAGGATATTTTTCTTTTGATATGCCAGTGACATCGGCATGAGCTTCATTAAAATTGTCAATCGTTGGAGCATACCCGGATTTCCTACTCTATGGAGCCAAGACCACAGCGCAAAATATACAAATTTGAACAAAGGCTCGGCTTTCAAAGAGCATCAGCATGCAGCATGGAATCCCCCGTGGCAATCCTTCCGGCGAAACCGGGACGAATGGGGGAAAGTACGAATTTGTCCATGGATAGCTGGTACTATCCTTGTACTGAATATAATCCTGGCGATTGTGGCAGTTGGAATTGGATACTCTAAAGAAGCCAACAGAGGTCAATTCGAAATGGTCGAGTTGTATCAGGGGAGTTGTGATTCATCTAACAGGATGGCGACAAGATCAATGTTCTGAGTACGTTACTACTGGGTCTCAGCAGCTACACGATGCAATGTCTGTTGCACCGTCGCGCGCAGATGTAGAACTAGCCCACCAGAAGCACAAGTGGCTCGATATCGGCACGTTTAGTGTCCGCAACCTTCGAGCAATGAACTGGAAACGACGTATCCTTTGGGACCTTTTGCTTATAAGCCCCGTTCCCATTCACATGCTCTACAACTCGGTGGTGTTCCGGTCTATTTCAAGGCTGGGCTATGGCGTGATTTTTGTACCCAACGACCTTTCTCCATCCGAGTCGCTAGTTGAAGACGGTGTGGCCGAGTCAAAGTTCTACCAAACCATCTGAGCCACCGCGGCTGGCATCCAGGCGGAGTTTTCAACGGCACGTTCTACAATGCGACACTGTGGGAGTGTGCCGAAAAGTATGATACCTATATCACAGACAAGTATAACACGGATCTCAGCACGGTGATTCTGATTACGGATCGGCACTATTTCGACAGCACAAACGGCTTTTGCGGTGCTCAGGGTGATTTGAATGAATAAGATGACACAGCGTCATATAAGAAAGAACAAGGGGTGTATTGGATAGCAGAGGCAGATTTCTGGAGCTATCGGCTTTGGAACTTTACAGCCCCAGATCACCACAGTTTCTCTCTTTCTGGTGGCGATATGTACCGTCGGCTTCGCCAGGATGGATCTGTGATTGCATACGATAAAACCAAGCTACTGCAATATCTGTACAACAAAAACCCATCAGCCGAGATATTGCAGGAATATCTTGATACCAAGTCTCACTAGAAGAATAGCACATGGGCGGCTGAGCTTTATTTTGCTCTCACTAGGCATCGTCCTGCTTCAGGACATGTCTTGGAATTACCAGTCACTGGCTGCAAATACAAAACAGCCACCGAAAGATGTCAAGTCTTCTAAAGCCCGCCTATCGCTATCACGGTTGTCATTTGAAATGTTGTGAAATTGGTCTGCATGGTCCTCGCAGCACGAATAAGCCGCGTTGGTCTTTTCTTTACAATCGGAGGCTTCCTTTCTTACTATTCCAGACCCTACGACCAAATATCGGTGCCTATTGTCACGATTTGACATTGCAAAGGGATCGAAAGCATGGAGCAGACCAAAAAGAAAATCCACACTCGCTTCTTGGTTTTCATTCAGACGGCCCAGTGCATCCTCTAATGATGTGGAGATCCTTCTGGATGATTTGTCAACTTAAACAGATACTGAATGGCCAACAATGTATCCGAGTCTTTTGACTAGCCAAAAAAAGCGCTGGTGCCAAGCACCAACCTCAAGACGCTGGATGGTCACTTTCACATTGCAAGACTGTTAATTTCCCGAAATGCGAAACAAGACTAATGCCACAACTATTTAGCTTTGCTTTCTGCGAGCTAGCTTTCACATTTCTCTTCCTTGTCAGCACTCTCATCAACGGAACAGTCAGAGTGAAATCTGCGTCCGCCCTCTTCGCCAACGTTTGGAGTCTGGGATTCGGGTCGGTCAACACGGAGACCCTTGTGGATCTTAGCATTCTGCATATAACCAACACGCTACCCTTGAGCTTGATCTCCAACTTGCTACAATTATTTTCATCCATCATATTACTTCCTCACCAATGGCTTGCTCACCTGCATGCTCGGGGCAGCGGAATGGGACCGTTACGCCTACCAGCGGCGACTGTTGCGCTTATTTCGACCGCGAGGCGACCAACGCTCGACATGTTACCTCACACTACCATAGCGTTGCGGTGTGCCGAATCTGATTTTCTTCATCCTCATACACTGGATGATCTCCGAGAGCTTTTTCTTCATCAATATGCAAGGCTACAGTGTCCACAATGTCAAAATCAAGAGTACCACTAAGCGCGGCAGCTGTTTTTCGGCTCTGCCAACCTTTGTCACCTTGCTCCTGATGTAGGTGGCGTGGATTGTACTCGCTTCACTAGGACTGAAGAAATTCAAGACCCAGGCTCCACTGGTCACGCATTGCAGTGCCGCTGTTAGTGCATCTTGTCATCCTCCCCCAGATGATGCAGACGCCGCTTTCAAGCCCATTATGTGGGGAGAAGTGATTCGACAAGAAGATGCACCAGGAGAAGGAGAGTGGATTGATTGTGATTATCGGGGCAGGCAGAGCTGCCAACGGATAGTGAACCAGGGCTAGGACCTACGAAAATCCGTTATGCACACTGCTCGCTCGCCTCGAAAGAAGTTCAAACACCATAATTTGACCGGCTTTACTGTTAACACAGTGAATGCCTTTAAAGTAAATATACTAGAGGCTTTCCGCCGTGCATTTCACCCGGTGCTTTATATGGAGTAATTAATGATTCTACTATATACATATCCTATACCCCCTATACTACTACCATCTCCTACATGTGCTTTGTCTCCAATCAGTTTCCGACATGATATCCGTAAACAGCGTTCAAGAAATGAATTTTTATATAGCGAACGGTAAATTCCAAGAAACATAAACAGAAGATGAAGCAGAGCTTCACAAATAGGAAACAGCTTCCTTCTCAGTCCAATCCCAGAACTAGGCTGCTGTTCCCAATCCGCCTTCGGCTTTGACTGAAGATAATTGGCTACGTCTCTGCGTGGTTTGCCGATCGAACCCCATGGATCCACTAAAGCCAGATTGAGAGTTAGCTGAAAGTGCACAAGCCCGTTTGAAAGAGTTTATATTAGACATACCGAAAGCGCCATTTTTGGCCAATGAGATATCGGAAGACAGCCCCGCGTATAGCTATGTATAAGCACCAAAATGGGTTCCTTTAGATGGCGGTATTTGATGCGAGAAAAGGCATGTTACGTAAGATAGGATTTTCCGTATGCTCATAATTGAGAGGTATCGATTTGTCGCTCACGGGAACCTCAATATCTGCTCCGCTGATAATCATGGCTTATCAGGTTTTTAACAAGCTTGATATCGCGGCAATTCTATAGGGGGTGGGAGGTTTAAGGGTAGACCTCTCAGTCAAATAAAGAATTCATAATATACCATTTCTGAATGTAGCCCATCACTCAAGCCTAGACGGTAAAAAAAGTATCAACAGATTCAAATGCCAGTGGGCTAACTGAAAGAAAGCCCCTCGAATTAATCCAAACGCGTCCAAGTTCACAGCTTTTAGAAAAGTGCACTTTCAAGCTTTTACCCAATATCCATAGATGTTATTCGAGGCGTTAATCTCACCCTCACCCATGACCGTTCGGTAAACTTGGGTACACTTTCCTTCGGTATTAAATATCTGAAGTGTTCGTGCTCCATTGGATCCATCCCAACTGATTGAGGCGCCCCGGGGTATGTAAATGGTCTGACAAGTCTTGGTGGGTCCAGTGCCAGTGATTGATTTACCATTTATCCGAAGCTCCCAAGCTGAGGAGGTGCTCACAAGCAGAGCTGCGAGGTAGGTTGAGAGCAGGGAAATCTTCATGACTAGTTATATTCCTACAATCGGTCAGTGGCGGTCCTGGTGATACTCCCCACCAGACAAAAAACAGCCATACGTACTGATTTGATCGAATATACAGATGGTAGTATTTCAGTCGATGAAGAGTAAATTAATATTGGCGAAACTAATTTTATGTAGCGCGAGAGGAGCTGTTTTGAAATACGGAGTACTCATGATGTCACCCTTCCATGACGGACATCGGTACCGAACATATAGCAACCGCAACTACCATAATGTCTGTCAATACCTGTTATTCCAACAAGGATCACATGGATACCATGGTAACTACTTTTTTGTGGTCATGAACGGTGGGACTTCGCGTATAATGAGTGGACGAACCAATCTCTCCCAAGCTCTCCCAATAGTATGGCCTGATTCCACAAAGCCAGGACTTTGAAGATTGTCACTTATCATGAGAGTTTCAAAAGAATAGAAGCGGTGCTGTAGTTCAGTGACTGTTTAATTGTAGTGCTTGAGAACTAGGATGATCAAGAAAAAAACACAAAAAGATATGCATCATCCGTGAATCGAACACGGGCCTCGTCGATGGCAACGACGAATTCTACCACTAGACCAATGATGCTGAGTCATATAGTGATGTCCAAAAAATTAAGCTCATATCCTGCACAAATCTACATATGTCGGTAGTGGTAGTGCGATGGCATTCTTGATCAAACCATGCATCGTGAAATGTCACCATCGTGAATCTGATGATGTAAAGACTTTTCCTGCACATTCTACCATTTCTGAACAGGAATTTCGGAGGTCTTGATAATGGAAGAGAAAATGGAGAAGGCCATGAGGGCGCTGGATTAATTTATCTACGAGCGAGATTGATAGGTCTACAGCATGACACTAACAGCACTGAGAGTTTAATAGAATTTTGAAATGTTGAAGATCAAGCTTAATAATGAAAAACTGTCTATCCAAATTCACAAACGCCATTTCGGAAGGGTATCTAAAAATCCAAGTAGCAGCAGTGTATCACAGCGAATGGTGATGATCCGAAAAGACACCTTGCTCTGCGCACGCCTTCTGACATTCCTGGAGGAGCCTGGCCTGCTTGGCAATATCACTCAATCGACTGATAACCTCTTTGTTGCCGTCGTAGAAAGTAAAAACAGCATACGGGATCTGCACATCCTTGCAAAACTCCCTAACAAACTGCTGTGTTTTACGTAGATTGTGGCGAGGAATGCGAGGGTACAAGTGGTGAATCGCCTGGAATTGAAGCCCGCCATGGAAAAAGTCCAACCAAGGTGGGCATTCCACATCCATGGTTGTCCGTAGCATCTTCTGCGGGAAAGATTCATGGGGGCCAAGATCAGCAGTAGACATAGCGTAGTGCGACATTGTGATCTGCACATGGAGTGGTGCAGTAACCATGTGAGAAATCAGGACGAAAGCGATCCGGCTCCACCAGTCTGGAATACTATGCCAGACAACGCCGTAGCCGAACCAGGCCCAGAAGAATATGTGACCAGCAAGCTCAAACCAGCGGTGCCACCAGCCAGCGCCGTGTCGCGGGCCTCGTCCAACAATAATGTGCTCCCAGCTCAAGAAGTAGAGGTTGAAACGACCGAAGAGAAGGATCGGGTAATAGAGGTAGTGTTGGTATTGAACAGTGAATCTCGCCACAGCGTCGAATTCCATAATTCGATCATAGTATGTACTGCGTAGACTGTCGAAGAAGCGGTGGGATAAGGCGAAGAAAGGCATCAATTCAATATCAGGGTCGTGCTCCGGGGCATTTGTGACGATGTGGTGAACGTTGTGGCTTCGCTTCCACCACCCAAGACTCAGTCCGCCCAGATAATCAGCGATGATCATGCCAATAACAGTATCAGTCTGAAAGTCGTGAGTAATGCCCATGTGCGCGGCATCGTGGGCAGAGAAGACCAATTGGTGCCAAAAGCATCCCAAAAAGAGACCAGAAAGACAAAACCAAGATTTGTTCAAGAAGAAAAGGAAGAGACCAAAGAAGAGAGAGTACCGGAGAATCTCAATGCCGTATGCGTAATAGTTGCACTTGTAAAGCCCGGCGGCACGAATACGGTCATTCAGCTGCCGATATTTTTGAACGATATTCGCTTGCTCTTCCGCATCAAGAGGAGGATACTTGGAGGTATCCAAGAGAATCTCCTCCTGGGTGCGGGCGTCGATCACGTATGTTCGGCTTTGTGTCTCCGGTGGAATGGAGCTGACAGCAGATGATACAGTCGATGTTGATAGTCTGCGCTTCATGCCGAATGTGTCTAGTCTGGCTTCGAAGATGGGGGAAGGGGGAGCTGATTCATCGCTTGATACGGGGGTTGATGGACGCTGAGCTTCCTCACAGTATGGGCGGAAAATGCCACCTTGAATGGGAGGCAGAAAGTTGATCCATCGTCCTTCGATACGGCCGATTTGGAAGTTGCTCATTCGTTGACGTGCTTCCTGTGAATGCAAGCTTTGGACGGTCAGTGTGAAGAAACTATGAAGATGGAATTGTTACTCACGCATTCACTTCGTCTGTAGCATCTTTGCCAACCATGTGTCTGATGGCCAGATCACCGCCAGGGTGGTATTTGATCCAGGCATCCAGTTTGAGTACTTTGTTGTCGACGATAATGATAATCTTGTCCTCCGCAATCATTCCTTCGATCTCGCGGCGTGACAAGACATTGTCCCTCGCCCTGGAGAGGGTGGGCATCTTGCTTGGCTCCAAGGTTGGTAATGAATACTCTTCGTTGTGGTTGAAGTTGGGATAAAGATAGAGAGCAGAATGCGAAATGGAGACTGCTTGTTCGCAGATATGGTTCAGAACTGCTGGTTTGAACTTGAAAATAAAACAGAATAGAAAATGGGGATGAATTTTCAAGAGACCAGACTTTGAAGATGGGAGATGGTCCTCACTTTAAACTGAAATGTGATGTATTGGCTACAAACTAGGCCGCATCCTCTTAACTGTATATCTATTCTGCTACCTAGAATTGGCGCCATAGCGCAGTATCTCCTTCATTTCAATCTGTGGAACAAAAAGGGGGGCTGTGTAAATAAGTGGATAGAGTAGATAAACGTGGGAGATACCCGTTGTGGGAAAGAAGAAACATGCGAATACGGACGAGTAGAGAAATTTAGCGATACTAGCGGGCTATACGCGCGGCCGATGCCGATTACACGTGACGGGAAAGGCAGTAATAGAAGCCACCTACCCCCTGTACGAGTGGCCACTCTATTTTAAAGTTTGGGTTTAGGGGCGAACTGACTTAAAGTGACTTAAAGTGAATGTGAGTCCGCAAAAAAGGCTACTTTTAGCGTTTGACTCTACCGTGGCTCATGGCACGTGCCACTATCTTTCCCTGGTACCTTCCTACCCCTCATGGTTTTTTTTGACGTGTTGCTGGCCCATATCCCCACTGCCCCAATTTTTTTTTGTCTCACCTTTGTAGAGTTTAAGCGGGTGCAACTTGCAAGTCTTTAACCGTTAGGCTCAACTTGAATGGAGTCCACCCTATCCCATGTCTCACTCTTTGTCCACGATGAGCCCAGCACCAATAAGGGGTCAAAACTCCACTATTCTCGCCCCTTGTTAAGCGACGTATTCGCGTAGTCTTCGCAGCTCCACATCACTATCAGAATTTTCTTATTCCGTCGGGGGCTAGGGCTGGCCAAGGCCCCAGAAGATAGGGGACAGTGGGGAGAGCGGGGAATCCCTAAAATGGATTAAGCTTGGGTAAAGTAGAATCACTATCGAAACGGATCTGAAACGTAAATGTCAATTTTGATGGAGTATGACTTCGTAATGGAAATAAAAAGGGGCTTAAGTGGTATCTTTTACTATTTGTGTAACTGCGATAACCTAGAAGGGATGGGCAGAAGAGAAAGCATGACAGATATTTAGAGAGAGAGGCTTGGCATTGAATTTTTTCCCCCGTCAAGCACGTCCTGGACTTTGCCTCTGACCCTTGGTATAGCATCAGTGCCTGGGCTTTCTTCTCTCCACATTTCATGGTAATTTCTGTAGTATGATAATCGCCACCATACTTCGTAATCCTATACGCGTACAGCCTGCAATTATCCGTCGGGTATATCTTCTGCCTACGTGATCATTTTATTTCCAGGTCGGATGTTCTTCATTTTGACTCCTCGGCCCCCCAGCGCCTCATGGGCCATTACCCTCTTCTGTTTGGTTCACTGTGTTTTCGGCCCCGGAAGTCTCGTCTCATCCATTGCTATTCTCGTTACAATTTGCATCTTATTTAGAATTCTTCTGTCTCTCGCAAGAGGTTCGGCTTTGCACTTTCAACTAAATTTTCTTTTGATTAACTCGGATGCTATCTAGTATTATACCCTACACCTTCGACCTCGACTCTCGACTTTTGCAAAGCCCGATCTGAAAAGAGAAAGCTTGCGGAAAATTGGTCGGAGGTTCAAGACACCAAGAATGACAACTGGTATCATTCCATATCTTAGTATTCAATTGGACACATCTTCTCCACTTCGACAAACGGGTGTCCGCCTAGAAAACCAGTAGATAAGCACGACTCAAGCCTCTACATTGCATCAGTTTTGCGATGTATCGCAATCAAATAGTATTCAGGCATGAGACAAGATCTTCTTGCTCTGGAAGGAACCATCCCTTTTATTAGTCAGAGCGTAGCATTTTGATCATAAGAAATATCTTGACCTTAGCCTTGACTCTCGAAGTAAAATACTATTCAAGAACCACCTCGCGCGCAGTCTAAGAGGCGTGGCCAAAGTCAGGAACATTTCATTTCTGATACTAATGCGCTTGGAATATCAAAATTAGTGGCGGCCAACACAAAAATCCAAGTCCTTTCCTAATGGCTTGCTAGTGTCGTGTTGGGTGAAGTTTCGTCAGCGGAATTCTGGCGGAGCTCCGAACACGTTGACGAATACACTGTAGACGCGTAGCGAGCTCCAGTGAAAACGGAGTGAGGTGCGCGATGGCATCGGAGAATATTACAATTGGTATAGCTGACTGGAATGTGACCGATGACCGATCAAATCAGTTTTCCACGTAGGAAGCGAAGAAATACGTGGTTGCTCGTCATGTGGGATAGTTGCAAGCCCGGTGATTCAGGCCAGTGGTCTAGGAGTCAGCCTTCCACGCTGTGTTTCGTCACAACTCTTCTCTTTTTGTCTTTCTTATTCGACCTTCACCATTATTCTTGATATGGTGCCTTTCTCCCCCATCGAACAATTTATTTACCCCTTAAAACTTTCTAAATAGACTAACCTAACCAGTGCCTCAATACGGCGTTGAGATGACCGCCAAGTGCTCGGGCCTCTCGTCCATCCACATCCTCACAGTTTCCGCCCAATCACCAGCCGTGGCGTTGACAAGCCGCTCAACGTCAGAGGAACAAGTGGCGTTAGCCGTGGTCAAATGAAATCCTACTTCTGGCTATTGAAATGACGCATCAGCCATGTTAGTGATTTGCCCCTGGATTTTCCAGCCATGAAAGTAACACCGCATGATCAACTTCGTGGGATTCTACCGATCGGGTATACTATCCTCTGAGGCAGCTGACTGAGTGAAAGACTAAAACACTCCGAATGTACACGGGGGTTCTAGTGCGACGCAATAAAACGGCTAATGACCTGAGATTTATGAACGAAACATCGCTTTCATTGTTTTGTCCAACAACCCTGGAGGCTGGAGGCAAAAAGTAGAACCCATATCTACACCGCAAAGCTGAGAGATGAGATATGTAAGGAAATCGATGCGTTCATGAATGCGCCAGGCTTTCACTGGCAGGCTTAATTTGTTTACGCTTTCGCTTGACGTCACATTCTGGCTATGATAGGCAACGGCTGTGTTGATCTTTCTGTCTTTTTTTGAAAACTACCTTGACGTCAGATCCCCCTCGATGCTTGAGCGATGGTGATTTTGATTTATAGAGGCAAAGCTGTCCCCGAGTGAAGCACTACAACTTCATCTTAAAACTCCACATTCGACCCACAAAAGTGGACCAAGTTACTCCTTCTACTTCTTAAACTTTATTCAGTAACATCTACATACAACTGACAGCCATGGCTATATTCTCTCGTGATTCCTCTGCTAGCGCATCCTCTTCCAGCCCCCGCTCATCAACCTTGAGCCACTCCTCCGGACATCGGAAGTTTGGAGATCAATCTTCCCGCTCATCCTTTTCCTCTAGGTCAGAATCTTCAATGGGAAGCTCTCGCAGACGAAGCCTCCTGCACCGTACACCTGAGGATCCCTCGATCCAAGCGGCTCGTGAGCAGGTCGTTCGTGCGGAGAGCGCAGAGCAGGAGGCAGACAGGGCTTTGATAGCGTCCCGAAGAGCGGTTAAAGAGGCCCGTGATCATGTGAAATATCTCGAGCGTGAAGCGGCTGAAGAGTAAGTGGAAATTATGCACCGCAACTGAAAATTACATTAACATCCCTTCTTCAGAGCTCGACTTGCAAGAATTAAGCAAGAGCAGGCTAAGTCAATTTCCAAGCGAGCAAAGCCTCTCGGTCGTAAGTCTTTCCAATCTCAAGCAATAGTCGCCAAAGCTGACACAATATAAAGGTCATTTGTAGAACAGAAATGATGACATTCTCCCGGCTTATGTATTATGTACTATCCTGCGCCACGATCTCAATGTTCCACTAGCGAAAGCGAATTGATGTATCTTGCTGTCTTGATCTCTCAATGCCACCTGTTTGAAATTATAGTCTGTCACAATACACGAAGATCTTTCAGCCAGCCTCCAGATGTAGAAGGTCCTGTTTGAGAATAGCGAATCTTTGATTCATAATGCTTAATGACTTCGTAGATATCTGCGTGCATGACTGGGTTACATTCGGAGTGTTACCCCATCGCCGCCTGCGCAGGTGACGATTTGGATTTTTTAGGTTCTGTATATTCCTACTTATAAAAGCCTGACAACACATGTAAACATTCTAGTGATTCCTTTTTTAGTGGATGCTGATATTTAATTGCCCACATTTTCCCCGCATATGTACACCCCAAGGTTTCACCGAAAGAGTATTGGGCAAAGTGCGGCAAAAGAATTAGAGCTTCGGCTTCGTAGAAATTTGACAATTTCAAGACCGCCACCGTTTCAAATACCTTGATAATGCCTTCCGCAGGCGTCTTCTAGCAAAGAAAACCCTGCAATCGATGTGCCCTGGCAAGTCCGAAGGCCCTAGTTGTTGTGCATTTGTCCGTCTATTAGTCAAGTCAGTCTTAAAAAATTGCAATATGTTTGTAACAGCGTCCGTGTAAAATGACCTCTCCCGTTACAACCTCTCGGCATGATATATCTCTATTCGCCGCAGGAGCTCTCATATGTGACGCGCTATGCATCCAATATAATTGAGCATAGAGTTACACTTTTTTCATCAGCTGCCATTTGTGAAATCGTCCTCCGAGGCGGTTGCAGCATTACCGTCTACCCCGGAGGTCCGACTGATACATGGAGACCTATATATATCTTGTAATTAGGGTCGTAACTGCACTACGGGCTTGGTCTCAGATTCCTTTACCCATTACTACCAATCAGCATGCATATCCGAACTATTCTCTACTTGATCATATTCACCATAGGGACATGGGCAAGGTCAGTCCCTGGTACATCAGGTAACATTGATGAAGCCAAGGAACAGCCCGCGGACGGGAATCATTTAGTTTTTGCACATTTCATGGTGAATTATCCGGCTTGGCCACAATGAGTATGAAACATGCTAATAATGGCACATCAGATTGGAATAACCAGTGACAGAAGTAGTGCATCTGCCTATGATGACGATATGCAACGAGCAAAGTCTCTTGGAATCGATGCATTTGCGCTGAATATTGGCGTTGACCCGTATACCGACCAGCAGTTGGATCTTGCTTATCAGTCTGCAGCAACCAATGGAATGAAAGTTTTTCTTTCATTCGACTTCAATTGGTGGCATACGAGCCAGGCCTCTCAAGTTGGCCAGAAAATTGCGCAGTATGCGGACCACCCGGCTCAGCTGATGGTCGACAGTAAGGTTTTTGTGTCTTCCTTCGCTGGGGACGGAGTCAATGTAGCAGCTTTGCGATCTGCTGCTGGGCGACCCATTTTCTTTGCACCTAATTTCCATCCATCTTATGGCACTGATATCAGTCCTGTTGATGGGTTGCTGAATTGGATGGCCTGGCCAAACAACGGGAACAACAAAGCACCTTCCGCTGGGGCTAATGTGTCTGTTGCTGATGGAGATAAGGTTTATCTTAATTCTCTGGGAGCAAAGGCATATATTGCACGTCAGTCTTCAAATCCCGATATCTCTATTTCCTCTAATGTTTCCGATAGCTGTCTCTCCCTGGTTCTCTACCCATTTTGGACCAGAAGTATCCTACAGCAAGAACTGGGTATTTCCCTCAGATCTACTCTGGTATGATAGGTGGAATGATGTTCTCGCCCTCGGTCCTCGATTTATAGAAATCCTCACATGGAATGATTATGGCGAATCACATTACATCGGGCCCTTGAAATCACCACATACCGATGACGGTGCTTCAAGATGGGTCAATGATATGTGAGAAAGTCCTGTTTTCTGAACGTGGAAACATTTGCTGACTTTGTCAAGGCCCCATGACGGGTGGCTAGAAATTTCCAAACCTTTTATTGCGGCCTTCAAAGCCGGTGCATCATCACCTACAACATATATCACCGCCGATCAATTGATCTACTGGTACCGTCCAGCCCCAAGGGACGAGAACTGCGATGCAACCGATACCTGCATGGTTCCAGCCAATAATGGTAGCGGAAATTATTTCATTGGCAGACCAGACGGATGGCAATCCATGGTAGATTCTGTCTTCTTGGTGACTTTGCTCACGGCCCCGGCTTACATCCAGGTAAATTCTGGAGGCACTGTTTATCAGTACAACGCGCCCGCGGGAGCCTATGCACAAGCAGTTCCAATGCATGTGGGTGTACAGGCTTTCTCGATCAGTCGCGGTGGGCAAAGCGTTCTTTCGGGAGTCAGTCTTAAGCCCATTATCGACGGATGTGTCTGTGGTTTATATAATTTCAACGCTTATGGTGTGCAGTTATTCCCTTTCCAACACTGACTGGTCATTTCATAATAGCTGACCCATTTGACTATCAAGTTGGAATTCTTCCGCCCGGATTTGCTGATCCTCTCCAACCAGATGGTCTGGCGGCTTTCTCTCAGGGGTTGCGTGTTTCCACTTGCCGCGCAAGCCCTTCTTTGGGGACTGTTCCCCCGACGGCATCTACCACATCGTCGACAACATTACCCACAGGTCCACCAACTACCACAACAACGTCAGCTTGCACTACGAATTGCCCCACAACAGCGCCTCCCACAACAACATCCCCAACTGCATCTTGCCCAACCGTGCCAGGGAGCGTGACGAGCACTATCACTCAGACCGTGACTACCACTGTCGGGAGTGGAGGTGGAGGAAGTGTGACAACTACTGTCACTCAAACTGTGACTACCACTGTGGGAAGTGGAGGTGGAGGCGGAGGAAGTGTCTGCATTGCAGGTACGGGGCCCGGAAATTACGTTGGACTATGCAACTTCAGTTGCGGATTTGGTTACTGCCCCACTGGTCCCTGCACTTGCACTGCATACGGAAAAACTGCCCCGAGTCCCCCCTCAACTGGTGGCAACGGAGGGCCTCTTCCTGGGGAAGGTGATTCCTACACTGGTCTTTGCAGCTTCGCCTGCAGTCATGGATATTGTCCACCCACTGCTTGCATGACGCAATAAGATACCAATATCAAGCTGTCATCTTTTTTGCTCGGCTGCTTTGTGAGAGATATTTCTCTTTTCCACCGCTGCGTAAGTCAAGAATCTTTTGCGAGGTGACACTTCGAAGATGAAAGAGCATATTCATGGTTATATAAGAAGAATGTAAACACCTACCAAGCTACCCCCATACCTGATCATGGCACCCTGTAGCTAGGATCTCTCTGTCTGGCCAGGAAGAGAATGCAAATGTAGCTAGGGAGTATTATCCAACTGGGGCTATTAAAGGAGATTATGGCGATCAAGAGCATTGATGATATCTTGAAACTTGATATCAGGATCAAAATACAATGACACTTAGGTCTTTCAACATACAACAGACATTTAAGTCAATCTCACCAAGCAGCGGCAACAAATGCAACTGCCGCGCCGCCTAACGCAATGCTAGGGTTTCCAGTTACCCGAGAAAGACCTCCAGTACTAACCGCAGAGGTCTTGATGGTAGACGAAGTTCCGGAGGTAGAGGATGCGGTGTTTCCGGAACTGGCCGTTTGACCCGCAGAAGTCTGCGACGAGTCGGTTGAACTAGCCGTGGTAGACACGGAAGTCACAGTGGCTGGGCCAGCAGTGACAGTCACAGGCAGAAAGGTAATTTCGCTTTGGGCGTATGTCTCGGTGTCGGTTCCGACCCAGTTGGCTCCAGTGCCACTTAGCACTTCGGTGCAAGCGGCAGTCGTGGTGCCGCCTACAGAGCAAACCACACTATCATAACTGTCAAAACGATAAGATATTGTTCAGATCTTCCCATTCTATCAAGGAGGAGCGTACAATGCCTCCTCGGGAGAACTCATGCTGTATTTCGTAGTCGTGGGACCCGCAGTCAGCCACAGACCGGGACCCATGCCACAGTCCGAGCTATCGGTGCCGGGAGGACAATTGATACTGTATGTTGTGGTACCAGCGCTCTGTGTGGATTGATTAGCTGGGATTCGTCGATCATTGCCGATCAATACATACCTGTCCCACGATTGAAGCTGCCAGTGATTGCGGGTCAGCGAAAGGAATGAACATGGAGACGACGCTGGTCTGTGCAGCGACAAGGCCCACGGTCGCCAGGAAAATAGTGCACGTTTCCAATGACATGATTGTGGGGGTATTAGAATTGGTAATGACAGACGTGAGATGAAGAGGAATTCTGCGGCATGTATTTTTTCTCTCCTGAGAGGATCCGAGGCAGCCATTCAGGGTCCAGGGTCCATCCAGGGTCTAGTGCGTCTATTTAAGGAGTGGAGATACCCGATCGGGAATAGTGTGTACATTAAGCTGAATCAGTTCATAAAATTCACAATTTACAATCTATAACTCATGATCCCTGAAGAAATAAGGAAGTAAGGAACCATACAGATGAATTGAAAGAGATGATCGAGTAAAATTCTCAAATTTCGACTAGCTTTGATTGGAGATTAGTGCTCGAGAAACGATCATGAAGGGTTTTGATCTGATACTCATTTTGGGACATACTGTATGAGTACTACTTATCCGCCTCAAAGATAACCTTCTGGCATCGCATGTTATTGAAATCATCGAACCTATTCAATCATCAGCATTTATTTCGTTCGCGTAGGAGCAAGCACTTACGCCTGTACCGCCTGAGAGAGAGGTCGAATGTCATCCGACATGAAACTATGTCCTGTTAGTGACTGGAGAAGCGCCAATATTGACTACAACTTACTTGAGCACATCCTGCTTCTTTGCCAAGAGGTCCATGGCTTCACCAAAAATGCCTGGCAAAGTCAGCCACCACCAAAATCTTAGTTCAAGAAGAAACCTACTGCGCACAGGGCATCGTCCCATTTGAATTCGCAAGTTCTTTCCATACGCTTCGTTACCTGTCCAGGGGATCTCGCCATTATGCACACCCACACTCGAGAGAATTCCCCACGGTCGCAGCAGCTCAAATCCCATTCGTAATGCGCTGCTATGCCCCACAACTTCGATGACAACATCCGCTCCTCGGCCTTCAGTCAAGGTTTTCACTCTGTCGCGTAAGCCCTGCTCATCTTGCTGATAGTTCCAAGGCTCAGCACCCAAGCTTTCAGCTAGCTGAAGACGAGATGAGACGCTGTCTATCGCAATTAGATGCTTGGGGCGATATTCCAGAGCGCTGACCAGAGCGCAAATCCCCACCGGTCCACATCCAAAGAGGAGAACAGTACTCTTCTCGATAGTGGGCGTGTCTAGGGAGCGAAAGGCGTTTGATGCGGCAAAATAACCCGTTGGGAAAATGTCCGCCATCAACACCAGCTTCTTTTCGTCGATTGTCGGGGGCGCATGAACCAAAGTGGCATCTGCTAGAGGTACACGCACATATTCCGCTTGTCCGCCATCTAATACAGCGGATCCGTAGAGCTGGCCGCGAGCGCAGCGTGATGAAAATCCACCATCGCAGTAGAAGCAGTTTCCACAACTGACTGTGAAAGGCGAGACAACTCGGTCACCCGTTTTGAAAGTCTTGACTTGATCTCCAATTTCAAACACCTCGCCTGTGAATTCATGGCCCATGATGAATCCTGTCCCCGAGGGCTGGTGTCCACGGAAAACGTGCAATTCGCTATGTTGATGCTCGTCAGATCTTGAAACGTAATTTATGGACTTTTCTCAACTTGCCTCCCACATAAAGCTGTGTACCGTACTTTGACGATAACATCTGTGGGGTCTTTGATCTGGGGTCGCGGGCGCTCCTCGAGAGCAACCCGCAAAGGACCTTTGAAGACCACGGACTGCATATTGACAGGATATTTTAAGCTGCTCTAGTTTGAGGGAATCTTGGTTGTTGAAAACGAATAGTGGGGGTGGACGTCGGTCAAATCTATGAGGGGTTGATTTACCTCGGTTGTTACTCGGCTCTTGCCACACGAGACGCAGTTGGATGTACAAGTTAGGTAAAGTAGTAAAGATATGCATTATTATTCTTATTCTTCCATTCTTGATCTAACCTTAATACAGTAGCCAAAATCAACAAATCTTAATTGGATGCTCCTTGTTTTCTGCTTACTCACCATCAAAACTAAAAGGCTTTGAATCTCGACTCCCCCAAACCCATTATCACGCAACCTTTCCCGACCACGATGCTTAGGGAACTCGGCCACGACCATAATGCTGACATCCTTGGTACAAATGCCGGATTTTTCTAAAAGCCGCATTACCGCACAAAGTGTCTCTCCCGAGGCGAGAGTATCATCCACTACCACCACCCTGTCGTCAACAGAGATTGAAAATCCGTCGATCTCAATCATTTCCATTCTTGACAGCTTATACTTTGTCGAGATATGTGATCCAGGCCTCCTAACAGAAACCGTAGGCGGAGGAAGCTTCCCCGCTCCACGAACCAACGCCAGGGGTACTCCGACTTGCAATGCCAGCGCGGAGGCAAAGATAAAACCACCAGCCTCGCAGCACACTATGGCATCAACTTCAGACCAGCGACCAGTGAAATGGCTTTGCAGAAGAGATGAGCAAAGTTTTAGCCCACTTTGCTGCTGGGCGATGTTGAGCACATCACGGAAATCAAGCCCTGGGATTGGGAAGTCGGGAACTGTGCGCACCATATTGGCCAGGGACTGAAGATCCTCATTGAGAAATTGAAGGAGGTAGTCTTCAGCGAACTGCTTTGCTGCATGGTTTCCCATCGTCTCATTATCGAAAATAAAGCTGGAAGAGTAGGACGTGTGATGACTCTTGTCCTTTTCCTTGTTACCGTCCCCGCCGCCGGCAAAACCGCATTGGATTTTCCTTGCGTCTTCGCTAGTCTGAACGCGAACATCTAGCAGCTTAGTACCTGATACTAAATGGGAAAAGTAGGTAACCGGTGCCTCATCTCTCATTCCTGTAATTATGAGCACATGCACGTCCGTGGCTTCAGATACCACTGCTAAAAATTGCTCCTCTAACAAAGTTGGTCTATCACTCAACTGCTTCTGGAAAAAGGTTTCCAACGCTGACCGAAGTCGTTCTTTGTATGGACGATTCCAAACCAGGCGGTTCAGATCAGCGCCGGTCGCGATGGCATATTCTCTCGGGGTCGCATCGCTAATACTTACTAAACCCGCTCTCATTTTCCTAGTGCCGAGGAATGCAGAGAGCCAAATATTGGCGCAGTAATCTTTACCCGCGCCACTTTCACCCGTGACGAGAATGATCAGCTTGAGATTCTGTCCAACGAGCGGCTTTTGGAGTGGGCAGGCATAAGCCAGCACATTTTGGGGATCCAGTCTCTGTTTGAGGCGATGAAGGTGCGACAGATTTAGTCCAAAAGCTTTGACCGCCAGTATAGTATCTCGGGGGTCCGGTCCGATGTCTGCACTGTAGACTCCGCTACTCAAGGGTAATAACTTTCCGGCGACGTTGTACACCCAATCAATGGCAGAGCGAGCGACTTCAGTTCCATCTTGGTCGCGAGGCCAGACCCCAGTTACCACACAAGCAAAATCCCAGTCTCGACAGCCAAAAGCACTAGCATTGGCCGGCACTTTGCGGACCGCCTCCCCACCTTGTAGAAGATGAAGGTAGCAGAGAGGTGTTGGCCGATTCTCCATGGCTGCCACCAAAGTCTTGGCCATTCTCGGTTCTCCGATGCGTTTCAAAAATAAGCATCGCTTGAATGAAGACGTCTTGCCTCCGGCATATCCGCCGTGCATCTCGGTCATGTACATTTCGGCCTCGAACAAACCGACACTGTCCACAGTATTGGAACAGGTCTCTTGTCCAAGTTTCTTGCGTAATTGCTCTATTATGGTGTTTTCAACAGCCGGGCTGGTCGTGTAAGATTCGAACACGTTAATGCCAAGACACAGCTGCCCGTCAGCCCAGTACAAATATGCATCCGCTGAGTAACTCTCAGATAACTCGTCAGCGACGAAGTAATCAAATCCCGTAAGCTGAGAGCCATTTTCATCACTCAGAGGGAAAAACCAATTTCGAATTGAGTATTTCCGAGCCAGGAATGTCTTGAAAGTAACGCTGACAATAATGCCAAAATTAGTACCAGCGCCCTTGATCACCCACAGCATATCTCTGTTTGTCACACGGACGGTACCGGTCGGGAGGTGCTGGGATGGTACATGACCAATATAGAGGATCTGACCAGATTCAACACTGACCATCACGGCACCGACAATGGCGTCACAAGACAGACCGTGACGCCTTGCCAGATGTCCAATGCCACCTTGAAGCCATAAGCCTGCACCAACACTTGGGCGGGACCCCAAGGGCACTGTTAAACCCGCAGCCATTGTGCTGCGAATGATGTTCTCTGTATGACACCCTGCACCGGCGATGACCAAGGTGCTTGCATCAGCATCATTACAGGACAGGACGTGTACTTGGTTAAAAGCACTCATATCAACCGCAACCACATTTGGCACTAGGCAATGACCACTGTGGCCTCCACCAATGATGCTCAAACGGAGACCATGCTCTAAAGCCCATTGAACGCATAGCTGGACTTGTTGCACATCAGTGGGTTTCACAATTGCGGCGGAATGGTTGAGGCGAGCCTCACGGTTCTTTGTCGCCATTTTTCCTTTCAACATCGGCACCTGCGTCGTGAGCTCAGGCAACGCGGTTGCAGGTCTGTTAAAAACCATCATGATATCAGATGAGCCAAATAAAAGCTGATTTGGCTGGGAATCATCACGACGGGCTACAGTACGGCACACATCTCGCCATTCCGCTCGGAGGTTGAGATGTACACCAAACCCCGCAATGAAACCAGCGAAACTATCAAGTGTTTCATCGTCATCTTCCACAGAAACAATTCCAGTTGGAAAAGAAGCGGCCCGATGACAAACAAGCTCGCCAAAGTGTTGCGATCCGTAACGATGGAAAACAACCACCATACCCCCGGGCTTCAGCATACCCACAGCTTGTTCAATGAATTTGGATTTGGGGTTCATGCCATACATACTATGACAGAATAAGATAACATCAAAAGTTTCATTTTTTTCGCGCCGATAGCTCTCGGTATCGCTGCTTGTATCGCTTTCTGCATCGCTGCGCAGCACGAATGGCATCTGACAGATTTCAGGTGGGCATTTCAAGCTGGGAAACGGGGAATCCTGCGAAACAGGGGAAACCCATTCAACCAATTTTGTAAGAAGGTTGTGATTAGGCTCTAATGCAGTGTATTTTGAAATCTTCTCTGCAAGATGGGCGGGTAGAGATCCAAGCACACTCTTGGCGCCGGGTCCTATTTCTAGTATCGAGCTATGCCCAGAGGAACTAAAGAGAGGCTCAAAGACATGAGATAGCTGGGGGGTGATGAACTCCTGGTAAGTCAATATTCCTGAGCCCTTCAACAGGATATCAAATCCTGCGGTATATTGTTCGTCACACAATGGGACGTGGGGAGATGGGGCCGCTGCCGCAGCTTTGCACCTGAGAGCCCACTTCAACGACTCGAGAGTGCCCATTTCCATATGGCAGGGCTTTGAAATTGCTCAGATTTTGAATGGGTATTTGGATGCTAAAATAGAAGATACGGTTGTAGATGAAGGTGGGTATGTAAAGCAGATTTTGGAGGGGTCGTGGGCTTTATTTCAGGAATGGTGAGTAAAGCAAACAACTCTGGGCTCAAGCTCAGAAATATCTTCGCAATTTTGGGTTTCAGGGCACTTTAAGATCTACCCAGGTGTTTGATTGTACGTATATGAGGCACTGATTCCATCAAATAAAAATTAATCGCCATAACCTCAGTTCCTTCCATTGTGAAGCAGGAGGAAATATGAATTCGCGATATCTATAGGTACATATACTTTTGATATAATCATAGCCCTAGAATCGACTTCTTTCCTTAAAAGAGCGGATTCTCTATTGCACTAGTAGATTCCAGCATTTTATGAAAGTTCATATAGCTTTCCTACCATCAAAATCCAGTACCAAGAACAAGCTATGTGTGCATAAGGGCTTATAAGTCATCCACAGTCAATCTCAGTGAACTTTATGAAAATCCTGTAGATTTTGAAACAGGCAATATAAATTAATCTTTCATTATCATTCATAACACAAAGAGATAGGGAAATACTTCTAACCTGCTGGTGTCAAAAGACCTAAGAATAGAAAGCGAAATGCGCTCAAATTCCTTTTTGCTTGCACAACTCTGAATATCTTCTTTATATTCGAAGGAAGGAGACGGAAGTGGTATATAAGGGGGACTGACAATCTAGTATAGCAAATGAGAATCTATGTACCTAATCTGCCTAAAGCAGCTAAGCTAGAAAAATGCAGCGTTCGATATCCAAGATAAATAATTGTGTGAAGTGGCATACCCCTTGATAAAGCCATGGAAATTGCCTGACCCTGCCAAGATGCTGGCATGAAGCATTGTGCAAATTTTACTCAAGAAAGTTCATAGACCACGCCCATAAGAAGCACTTGAGAAACTTTCAGCTGGATTCAAAAACGAATTTTTGTACTTTGATTTATTTCTGCAGGGAATATATCATGAGTTGTGTTACATTTGCTTGCCAAAATTAATTGGAACCACATATCCTGCCCTGCAACAGAAAAAAATTCAAATGCGCCTTCACTTCAAAGCTTGGCTAGGTCTCTAGGCCAAACACTTAAGGGCAAACATAGATCCCCGGCTACCTGAGGTTCAGTTTTGACAATCCTATATGTATTTAAATAACTGTAGCTAGATCCTACTAGTCACTTCATAGCCAGCTTCTTCATCTCCCTTCCCATTTTATCTCTGATCATATAGCTGCGAGCCAGTCACCGGCAACCTTCCTAGTTGAGGCCTACCTAGGTACTTCAAGTTCCTCCATGGACCCCGAATTAGATACCCGGACCATGAGTTCGCAGAACGGGAAGGAGCAGGAACTTTTCCTTCAGTCTTCAACGGCTACCGTTCCCTCTCTCCCCCTGCAGGTGGCTTCACATGACGAGGAAAAAGACGTCATGGTTAAGCCAGCAGCTGACAAAACCGGAGACGTGCAGAAGACGGTAGAAGAGAGAGATTGGGCTCGTAAGTTACTTCAGGCTTTTCAACTCTCTCTTTCTAAACCATACTACGTACGATAGATCCCAGAAAAGGGCAAAACGTGGAGTGGACATCGACACAATATGAACAACGCCTCCAAAAGATCGCCGGGGCGGTGCGAACCATTATTGAGTGTATTGGCGAAGACCCAGAGCGCGAGGGCCTTCGTGAAACTCCCGAGCGATATGCCAAGGCCATGATGCATTTTACCCAGGGATATAGGCAGAACGTTCAAGAACTGGTCAATGGCGCCGTCTTCAGGGAAGATCACGACGAGATCGTTATCGTGAAAGATATAGATATATTCTCTCTCTGTGAACACCACATGGTTCCCTTCACTGGAAAGGTATGAATTTGACGTTGATTTTTCCCGCATGACACTGACCAAGGACAGATGCATTTCGGTTACATCCCTCATAAGCAAGTTATGGGTGTGTCTAAGCTAGCTCGTATAGCTGAGATGTTCTCCCACCGGCTTCAGATTCAGGAACGGCTTACCAGACAGGCTGCCTTGGCTATTTGGGAGGATCTTGCCCCTAAAGGCGTTGCGGTTATTATGGAATCCACTCATCTTTGCATGGCGATGCGCGGTGTGCAGAAAGTTGGGAGCAGTACAACAACCACTTCTATGCTGGGGTGTATAAAGACGGATCTTGGGATTCGAGAAGAGTTCTTGAGACTCGTGAATCGCTGATGAAGATATTCCATGTCTTTCATCTATCACATGAGGGCCGATTTCGAATATTGATCTTGCCGGTGTGTTTTTCAAAATTGGTAGGATACGTATTCATGCAGAACTTAGTTCAAGGATGAATGGAACGTAGACGATAATACTAGAAATCTACTATGAAGTGAGCCAAGGAACTACCCAAAGGCTTATGTACTTTACACATCAGTAAATGGCCTTGATTCTTTAATCTTCTCTTGACCTTGGCAATCAATAAATTTCAGTTGGCTTCATTTCGACCGATTAGCGAGAAGCTTGCCTTGTCGGCCTGGCTACCTGATCATTCGTGCACAATCAACGCGAGACGCCAGTTGCTGTTACTTGCAATAAGTATACGCACGGACCACATGCGTTAGGCTCGAGTTCCGCCATGGCGCTTTTCATCACCGGCATCATATTCTCAGCCGCATAAATCTTCTTAGGAAGTCTTTCCAGTCATGTTTTTCCAGTCATATCAGTGAAGTAAAACCGATGCGGTAAATTGCAGTGCTTTCCCACCAGCAGGGATGGAACAAATGTCACAGGAACCTCCCAAGGTCAGGCTCAGGCGGGTCCGGAGAGTGGAGAATGGGGAATAGAGTGGGGCTCTCTACACACGGCTTTTCTGGAGATCCCCATCACAGGCGCATTACATTCTTTCACGGATGGAAGCTTCCCCGGATAACTCGGATATGTTTCCTACTACGGGATTTGATCATCTGTGTGTGCCTCACGAACGGCTCCTCCGTGGGGCTCGGAGTCGGGCGCCTTTAACACCGAGATGTTACTCCCAAGACCAATGAATGATGTCGATCGATATCCCTTCCAGGTCACACCCGAGACGCCACTATGAATGAATATGGATGATGCGGGGCCGATAGACCAGGGGTTGCGTCCTTCGAGCGTCCTTCCGTTGGGCCTTTGGGAGGTGCCAAACAACCATGGAAGCGAATGGGTTTGCTATTGGTTGGATGAGCTCAGGCCGCCTAGGACGGAATCATCCACGGTCTGTTTCTATTAGGTGAAGAGGAAGAACTAGTGCCACAGCCAGTAGCTAAGCTTTACATCTGCCGCAACGCCATTGACGAAAGTGGGAGCGAGCGGTGGTTGTATAGATCGTCGATATTGGGGGATCATAGATGAAAAAGTTTCATGAAGCGAGATGTTTTTTTTATTAAATTGGATGTCTCGAGATCAGGATTTGATGTGCGGGGAAAAAAGGGAGGACAAGTAAGAAAAGGGATATAAATTGGTATACTGGGTCAACGTGGGTCGACTCCAACCCCATGGGGAGACGTCGTCGTAAGTTGCATACGATTTCAAGACGCGGATTGGCTGACCGATATCCTCTCCCCTATTTGATGGGTAGCATTATCTGTTCGTGATTAGTAGCATGCAATATCAACCGTTGGCATTGAGCTAAAGCAGCTCACTCGTCATTTTTGATTATGCGCGTCACTTGAAACTTCGGAACCTCGCTCAGGTCCTACTTTACGCGTATAAAACCCCCTGGAGCCCGCTGAACGGATTTTGATTCTACCCAACTGGATCTCCTTTACCTACTTTCACCATGGTAATCGGGAACATCTATGTGATCGCCTCCGTCGCCGTCGTCGGTGGCGGCCTCTTCGGCTTTGATATCTCGTCCATGTCGGCTCAGCTGACGGAGAACGCCTACAAATGCTACTTCAACCAGGGTCCAAATGGTCCACCATTTGATGATAATGAGAATTGCAGTGGGCTAAGCGCGCTGAATCAGGGTGGTGTGACGGCTGCCATGGCCGCTGGATCCTGGTTAGGGGCCTTGATTTCTGGATTCGTGTCAGATCGTCTTGGTCGGAAATACTCTATCATGCTGGGATGTGTCATCTGGTGAGACTCAAGAGCCTGCAGTATACTGTCGTGCTGATCATTCGTGTCCAGGGTGGTTGGCTCGATTTTAATCTGCGCTGCGCAGAACATCGCCATGTTGTGCGTAGGTCGGGTCATCAACGGTTTGTCCGTTGGGATTGAATCAGCCCAAGTCCCAGTTTACATTTCCGAGCTGTCAGCCCCCTCAAAGCGTGGCAGGTTTGTTGGATTGCAGCAGTGGGCTATTACTTGGGGTATCCTAATCATGTATTAGTATGTTTCTCACTCTTTCTGCATTTGTACAGGACACAGGATGGTAATGGGCTGACGCGAAATAGTATTTCATACGGCTGCTCATTTGTCGGAGGAAAATACTCGTATGACTATAGCCCCGCAGCCTGGCGCATTCCATGGGGCCTGCAGATGATTCCCGCTGTTGTTCTATTTTTCGCCATGATGTTGTTGCCTGAGTCCCCTCGCTGGCTCGCTCGGGTGGACCGCTGGGAAGAAGCGCATGAAGTTCTTGCCCTAGTGCATGGTAAGGGCGATCGGGATCACCCATTCGTCGCGATTGAGCTGCAAGATATTCGAGATATGTGTGAACAGGAGCGACAGTTCGGCCATGTCAGCTACCAGAATCTTTTCACCCTGCGGATGATCAACCGTACCATGATCGGCCTCTTCACGCAGATCTGGTCGCAGCTTACTGGGATGAATGTTATGAGTGAGCTTCATTTCCCCTCCTCACCTCTTTGCCACGTTTGTTTCATCTGCCCCTCCGTACAAGATGAAGTGCTTGAATAAGCTAATCACGCTCAACTTCTAGTGTACTACATTAGTTACGTTTTTACCATGGCTGGCTATTCTGGCAACTCAGCCCTCCTCTCCTCATCAGTGGAATATATCATTAATGTCTTCATGACTCTCCCCGCGTTACTCTGGCAGGATCGCTGGGGCCGCCGCCCAACCATGCTGGTGGGCGCGTTTTTGATGATGGTATTTATGTTCGCGAACGCAGGAATCTTGGCCACCCATGCTACCATAATCCCTATGGATGAGAGGAGCAGTCCGGAAGTATCAATGAGTATAAGCGGTGCAGCGTCGAAAGGACTAGTTGCCTGCACATACTTGTTCGTTGCTTCTTATGCACCCACGTGGGGTCCGGTCTCATGGACATACCCGCCCGAGCTGTTCCCCTTGCGTCTACGTGGTAAGGGGGTTGCACTAGCCACCTCTGGCAATTGGGCCTTCAATACGGCTTTGGGTCTTTTCACCCCATCAGCCTTCACGAACATTGCTTGGAAGACCTACATATTGTTCGGGGTTTTCAATGCAGCCATGCTCATCCATGTCTTCTTTGTCTTTCCCGAAACTGCTGGTAAGACATTGGAAGAGACAGAGACCATGTTCGAGGACCCCAACGGTATCAAGTACATGGGCACCCCGGCCTGGAAGACTCGTGTGCACACTCGCAGCACTGTTGCTCTAGAGCACGGTGACTTGGAGGCTTCGAAAGCCCAGGAAGCTCGCTCACACGTGGTTAGCAGGCATGAGACAGTCACTCAGTAAAGGATGATTGATGAGGGGAGATGGAGCTATATAGATGATGACCAAGCCTATAGTCGCTTCAAATCGAAGAATTGTTTATCCCATTATGTAATCCCAAATGCCAAGACTTTCCCGGTCGGAAACCACACTTTTTCGTTTCTTTTCTCCTTTTTATTCTCAGGAACTGAAGTTTTTTACTTGAAGTTCCATGGATGAGGATCTCCGACCGTGGGAATTCACATCAAAATCCCTTCTGAATCCCTCCATGATTTCCTTAACGATACTCTAGATCTATGAAATGAACAAGTTTTTTTTCCCGAATGCCAAGTTTTACAAAAGGTCCAAAGTGATCAGCCAAGACATTGGAACCCGTTACCAGTGGCCAACTACGCCCCACGCGACCGCGCGTCCAAATTTCTCCCCTTTAGTTAGACCTCGACCTCCATCTAATTCCCCGTACGTCATGTCCTCCACCCCCGGAATTACAGAGATTTTGTGGTGTCGACAATAGCGAATTACCATCCCGCTTCTGTCGAACTTCTATCCCTCATGGCTTGCGCATAATCGTCACCTTCGTTTGGCAATGGTCTCCGATTCCCCGCACCATTCCGCCTTCCCCGGGCCCAGTCCAGCATGTCTTTTCGTGGAGACAAGGCGCTTCGGGGGTTCAGGGAACAATGGGCTGGTGAGTGAGCTCCGTTCTTATGATATTCATCCTGTACCTAGTGGGTGCAGGTAATGTTTACGACATGCTGACATCTCGTCTCTCAAGTGTTCATCGCACCATTTCGAACTCCCGCCGCCAGCGGCTCCGATCGAGGCTGGCGTCCTATAGCGTTGCGTCCACCATTCCTGGTGGGCCTCGCATGTTGCATACTGAGTCTGTTTATGACCTTGGAAGGCATACGGCAATATAGCAATCGCCAAGGAGGCCTCGTCTTCTTTTCCGACACGGATGATGTCTCCTCACTCCAGTCATTCTTGTATAATTACTTACCCATTATCATCTCCCTTCTGCTCCTCATGCTTTGGACCGTGACCGATTATGACGTGCTTCGACTGGAACCATATTTCCAATTATCCAAACCCGAAGGCGCCCCGGCGTCTGTTTTGTTCATCAACTACAACTTCGGTCAAACAATCCTAACTCCGATCAACGCCGCACGCCGCCATCATTGGGTTGTCTTATGGGTTTCTATGATCACGCTCTCGATTCGAATGATCCTTCCGGCTTTGTCAAGCACGATGTTTGAGCTTCGGAGCGTCGATGTAATTCGACATGCAAAGATGAAAAGTTGGCCCAATCTGGTCGGTCTGGAAAGTCAGGCGAACTGGATGTCGACGCAGGCAAATAACTCGATGGATTCCGTGGTCGCGGCTGATGAGCGCGTACACCGCACCCGATCTGCTGATTACGCGATTGCTCCGTTGGATATTCCCGCCGACGACAGTGAAGGAGACACGATTTGGACCATGGATCAAACAGTGTACTGGGCTGGATTGTCCTGTATCGATGTACCTGTGGATAAATCACTCTCGTCCGTCACAATCAACCAAACTGTCTCTAGCTCTGGATATCCGACCATCTCATGGAATGCCTCGGGTACGGACGTAGATGATGACCTTAACAGCTCATCTACGTGCATCTTGGATTTCCATTACGATAGTATCTACTTCCCGGAGACCGATTATCTCCAGGTTCGCTACTGGGAACCAGTCGTATCTCCATCCGCGGCATCGGAATTTCACAATCGCACACGCGCGTTTACCACCACCGGCTGTGACCCACACGATATATACGGCATGCTAATATCGGTAAATGTCACCGACAATAGCTCATCTGATCTCGATTACGCTGCTTCTGGGCTTGCCTTCGCCTGCGACGTCTTCTACCACAAAGCCGAGGCAAGGATCTCGATGCATTCCAACAGCTCCATCATGTCTCTCCAAATCCACCCTGCTACGACCACCACGATGACCGCCGCAGAGTTCAACATTGACTACTTCCAGGCCCTGTTGTCGGAGCACTCTCCTTACACCAGTGACATGTTATTTATCAGTGGAAATGCGACTACTGGGGCTCGTAGAGTGACGGAGCTGCCAGTGATCAGTGAGGAAATGGGCGATCTCGACTCACTTCTAGTATTAGATAGTTCGGCCATCATGACTCAATCGGAGTTCGAGGCTCGAATTCAGCGCGACGTTAAACAAACCTTTGTTCTCACCCTTGGCCGACTCTTCAATCCGGATGGCAAACCCACCACGATCTCTGCAACCAGCACGACAGCTCAAGTCGCGATCGCTATCGTGAACTTTGCCGCTTTAGCATCGGAGCTCATATTTGCGTCAGCAGCTCTGACCTCTTTATATCTTATATTTCTATATCGATCTCGCCAAACGTTTCTGCAAAGTGATCCTGGGTCAATTGCTGCCATGTGCAGCATCGCTGCCGACGTCCTACATCCTTCTAATATCTTGGCCGACCCTAACAACGACTTCCACCAGTTTTCTACCCGTCAATTGAACCTCATCTTCCGGAAGGCTCGTTGTCATTGGCGACCTGGTCCATCTGGAAATCGACTGGAGATCCTTGCAGAGGATGGGTCACCAGTGCAGCTTGGGGAAGATACACGAGTGCGTGTTGATCGGATGCCTCACTTTTTGGTGGTCCCATTCTTCATCATTGAATTTTGCCTCTTGGCCGGCATCATTATATTGATGTGTCTCGTAATCTCCTCACTGGTTAGGGATGGCAAATTCAGTCACCTGACACAATCCGATTCCAGCTCCCTACAAGTGGTTCTCTCTATTTTCCCTTCCGTTGTGGCCTCATCGGTAGGCTCCTTGTGCAGATCTATTCACCGCAACATCAGTATTCTCGAGCCGTGGGTCCACCTTCAACGGGGAATGGCCTCCGCCCGGACTTCCCTATCGACCAACTATGCCTCCCAGAGCCCCTTCGCAACATTCCATAAATGTGTTCGGGACAGAAACATTTTGTTGACCTTGGTGACTATCGCATGCGTTGTTAACCTGATGCTGACTGTTCTCGCGGGTGGTTTATTCACTCAGGAACTGGCAACTTCCACAATGCCAACATCTGACTTGAAAATGAACTATAGTCAGTCAACGTTATGGCAGTCGGACTTCTCGGCCGACTTCACGGAGTATGACTTGATTCAGACCAGCATTATGAGTGGTGTCCCTATGCTGTCTTGGACAAGCTCTAATGAGTCTTTCATCCCAATCCACATTGACAATCGTGACGCTGATGTACTGTACGAGGCGGAAACTCTTGGGATCGGGGCAGGATTGGAATGTGAAACCATTTCTCTCGCGGAAGGTCTGGTCCTGAACTCAACATCGGGCAGCGGCTATTGGCGGTATTCCATGTTCGACAATAACTCGGTTGAGTGTATAGCTCCCATTCCAACGCAGAGTAAAGACGAGGGTATCGCTCTTTCCATCCATTTTCTGTCACCGACCGATGCGAATGAAACAACCATCTGCGAGACATATACTGTCCTGGTCGTCGGGCATTGGGACTATCTGGCTGGCTCCCCATTCACCGACCGAAATACCATTGCCTTGCATTGCGAGCCTGAAGTGCGGTTGCAAAACTATTCCATCAAGTTCGATGAACAGGGACAGATCAAGGGTCACCAATCGGTTGCCAATACATCCATCTCTCAGGGAACCATGTACAACAACGCGAGTGTGAGCCTCGGGCAATTCAACAAGGTCTTCGCTGCTATTCCCGATAGCTATGTGGGCAACACCACGTCAATCAATGGGACGTACAATATCTCGTCTTACGATTGGGCCGGATTTCTTGTTGCGCGTTTGTATCAGCGTGAAGATCCTGACTTTGACTCCCTGCAACCTGCTCGCCTCATCCACCTAACTCGCCATGTTTACCAGTGGGTTTACAGTACCTATTTTTCAATTTGGCGCGATGTTTATTTGGAGCCTTTACAACATCCTGTCCCCGCCATGCACGCCAATATCATTCAAAGTACTTGGGCTATGGTTCCGTCAATGCCATCCCTAATTCTTGTCCTCATTATCATTGGCTTCGACACATTAGTGGTACTCCTTGTATTTGGAACCCGCCGTGGCCGGTTCCGAGGCCCAAGAATGCCGCGATCAATCGGCGCTATTATCCCCTGGCTTGCACACAGTCATATGCTAAATGACTTCAAGACAACGCATACCTGGACTAACTCCAAACGACGCCACCATCTTGCTACATTAAACAAGCGGTATGGGTTCCGCATGTTTATGAACCCGGACGGTCGTTGGCGATTTTCTGTGGAGGAGGAATCGCCGTCAAAATTATCTGATGATTGCCAAGAACCTCAAGGTCCAGATGCTGATAATGCGATCAAGTCTACCTCCATTCAGTTGCAGGAGCTGTCTGGCCAGCGACCCGAGGCCCGTAACCCATCATCCTGAAAATTGTCTACGCATTTCATGACTTTCAAATTGGTTCTTTGTTATTATTTTTCGGACATGCATATCACGATTACTACTTGTACATTTGGGAATTTTGGGCGTTTAGAGTGCAGATCCAGAGACAACGCATATTGGATTTCTTTTTTTCGGCGCTTGGTCTCGCTCGACGAACAGGCTTCGCCGTGGATCGATGTATATTGAATGAGGACACGGTGTTTGATTTGAGACTTAATATGGATTTTTTGGATTTTTGGACATGAAAAGGTTAGGCTACATTCAACTTGGAATATATAAAATTATGAGCAGAAACAACCTTGTGAGTTTTTTGAATATAGTGAGAATATTCAGAGTGGTGCTTTGACTCGCTTTGATCTGCGCAACTTGGTAATAGCTACTATGCATTTGGAAACCGTCGCTCAACAGCCAACTCTTGGGACTTCCCAGTGATGCACATGTGTGTGTCAGACGATATCAACCGATCTCACACGGCGGCAAGAAAATCACACGGCCTCGATATCGCTTGCCCGGGCGTCTTCACCCTTGCGATTAATCTGGTTCGTCAGAGTCACATCATGACATTGGCGGATTAGCTTCCACAATTCATCTGCTTTCTTCACCGGGGAGATGTTTGGGTCGATGAACGCCAAATCAACTGCCTCGAGACTGAAGCCTGCAGTCTCTGGATACCAAAAATATACGATTGGGACAAACGCAATATTGAACGCCGCGAAGATGATATACGTCCGCCACTCAATGTTATTGATCGCCACAAGAACCACCTCAATCACGACGAATGTCGATAGCCAGAGGAAAGCGTTGACGAGACCGACACCCTTCGAGCGGTGGGCGAGGGGTAGAATCTCCGGGCCATAACACTGGACATTGTCAGCGTAAGAGTCGTGGAAGTGTTGTGTCAAGACACGTACCCAAATTCCACCCATGAATCCCCAGGTGTAGAGCGTTTGGTAAGCAAATAGCATCACCGCAGCAGCAATTCCCGAAACCTGTTTATCGACCGACAGCATAGCGGCCATAACCGTCATGACAGCGGCCTTCCCGAGTGCAGAGGTGATGAAGGATCGCCGGCGCCCGATCTTTTCAAAGCTGTACCAAGCCCCTAACGAAGCTACGAGAAACCAAACTTGCAAAAACCCGGACATCAGTAGAGCAAGATGTCCACTGAAGCCGACCGAGTCCTCCAAGCTGCGCAGTTCCAAGCAGTCAGCAATTGGCAGGTACATGTGGATGGTGAGCTCATACATAACAGTGGTGTAATAACTGATCGGTGTACTCCCACTCCAGGCCTGACAGGCGTTGAGAAGACAGGCTCAGGCGACCCGGTGGCGGGAGTGGACGTTATCATCTCGAAGCAGATCCATCCAGCTTTTTTGTTCCCTTTCTAGTTCTAGCGCGTCCTGGATTTCTGCCATGGTAGTCGCCAAAGCCACCTCATCCACTTGGCCATTTGACGATCGTAGGCGACGCAGAACTTCAGCTGCTTCTTGTTGACGATCGTGTTGAAAGAGCCATCGAAGAGCTATGAGAAGCGCTGATCAGTTTATGCCGTAGCGAAACAAATTTTACCAGGCAACGTACACTCGGGCATGAAAAGAAGCATGACATTGAGCAAAATCGCTAGAAATGCCTGGAATGCCATCGAAAATCTCCATGACACTGTGCTAATATATTCTGACATGGCATAGTCGATTCAGTATGCCAACACCTGACCTGAGAAAACTCAGGGAAGTCGCAACCAAGGTACCTTATGACTCCATGGGGTATAACTCTTATCGATCGGCAAATGTTCTCTATCCTATTGGCGAGGCGATCATACTTCGTCTGCAGTAAAATTCGTGGAAATTCCATTCTGAAAGCTCTTTTCTAGTTAACTATCCCTAGGTACATATAGACCTCTGTGATCCACTTCACAGGGCTGCTCGGATTCGACCATCCACTGCGCATAAAAGCAAATACAGAGTCTCCATATAGGGAGTTGGGATGCCTAGCTCTTTGGATTTTCGCACAGGAAATCCAAGAATCACATCAATCTCCATAGGTCGCCCATTCTTACAGTCAGTCTGCATGCTACTGCCAATACCCGGCATAGCGTTGATCTTATCCATAAGCTTGTCCACCAAGCCGTCATCCAGGTTCACACCACAGCCACGACCCACACTGATCACTTCCCGCATCAACCGCCGAGTAAATGGCTCTGCATCTGTAGATGAATGTAGCCAGGTTTGAGTATCCACCAGCGTAAGCGCGGTGATAGAATTCCATGCGACATTCCAAACAACCTTTTCCCATCGCTGTTGCTGCATATCTTCGAGGACCTTGAATCGAGTCTTTCCGTGCTGGAGTAGGTTGACGAAAGTCCCCAGTCGCTGGCTCTCGATCGCAGCGTCGAGCCGGTCATTTGGATATAGGCCAATCTGCATATCCTCGGACTTGGTGTGGTTGACAATGCCAGGGCTGATCTGCGTGGCACCCACCCAGGTCTGTGGCCGTTAGCTTCCAGATAGATAATGGCCAGAATCACACATACAACACAGGTCAAAATAAAGCATCTAGGGAACTGGTTTCTGAAGGGTACTTCGTTTCCCACGCCATTCTGAATAATCACGAAAGTAGTACGACCATCTTCAACAGCTGGCTTCAATTGCGCTGCCACGTCCTCTTGATCGATAGCCTTGTGGGCGCATACGATATAGTCCACTGGTGATGCCTCCGCGGGTGTTCTCACAACTAAGCACCAGAGTTTAGACATGTTTCGTTCGAATGCACTAGGGGCGTACACTCACCTCGGTATGGGCGGAACGTGTGCTTGCCGTGGTTCTCACTGTTGATCGTGATTCCCTACGGACAGTCAGTGCCATTTCCGACCCCAGAAAAAACCAGCGTACATTAGCGGAAACCGCGTCATAATTTGATCGTGCAACAACTGTCAATCGCACATGGTCGGAACGGCTAAGAATGAATGCGTAGAAGGAGCCGATGCTAGAGATTGTCAGCGACGGGGAGGTAGTGTCAGGCTGTGGCTACGTACGCTCCTAGGCCATACAGAAGGACATCAATTTGTTCGGACATCTTGTGTGTAACCAAATATTTTTCAGAAGCAAGTATATGAGGTTTTTTCCAGCTGTCAGCGTCTCTGCTATTCCATTGCGGGGTCTGGACTTCTCCCCGCACTAGTGGGGTCACTGGTGGGGGGGTAACGTGGGGGTCGGTCAAGCGATACAAAAACGATTTCAACGATGATGATGCCATTCTGACTATTTATTCCATGCTGAAATAAGAAAATGACACTTTCCAACTTCGAATTAACCCGCTGGTGACTCGGAGTCTTTCCCCAGATAGGGAAGAGTCAATCCTATAAAAATAAAAATAAAAACAAGCCACAAGCGGCGGTTTTGGGCCAGGACTTATACAATTTCGTGTCGAAGAAAAGAAACAAAGACAGTATATCTTGAGCCCGCCTCCAAACTGCTCCTGCTCGGGAGGCTAAAGGTCCCAGATAATCGCCCACATGCCAATCATAGTAGGTAACGCTCTCATGTCCAGTACTGCCGCCTGAATTGCCCATGCTCTTTGCGAATCTCGCTGTGCCTTCAGCAAGTCGTGGTGCAGTCATCCGGGGGAAGAAGAAGCTATATGAGTAGGCGGGAAACAGACGAAAGGTTCATGATCTGCATTCCGAGAGGGGCCGAGAAGGAAGAAAGACAGAGAGAGAGTGTGTGTGTGTGTGAGTGTGTGTGTGTGTGTGTGTGTGTGAGAGAGAGAGAGAGAGAGAGAGAGAGATAGAGGGAGAGGGAGAGAAATTTAGATGGCGCAAACGCAAACACCTATTCAATGACAATGGACCAGAACAGACGCTACTTGACGCAACTGAAGAGTCTCACCTGATGCACATGCTTTCTTGGCTTTCGAGGATCATCGGTTCAAAAAACGCCTTGATTTCAAGGTGCCAATATTGCCAAAGATAGGAAATCACCGACATATTGTCAAAAATACCCTTATTAACTTTCCCGTGACATATAGGAAGGTCAGAGCTGTATGAAAGCAAGTTGGTCAATAATTTGACCATTTCTAGAGATTTTTATGAGAGGTAACAAATGCATAAAATACATGGGCAAGGGCAAGATGGAGTTAAAGACTAGGCAAGCACCATATTACTCGATGAATTACATCTCCAATACTAGATATTCAACAGACGTAGAGGTATGAGTAAAATAGTCCTATAGATGTACCAAACAAACATATGAGTGATTTCATGAGAGATTATCGAAGCCAAAACCTGCTCACATTTACAACTTGACGCTACCAACCAAGTCCCGTTCCAAACGACCCGCATTCACCATCTCTGGACACAACTCCTGAAGACTGGTGGCCCCAAGGAAGACCATATTGGATTCGATCTCCTGCCTAAGGATCTTCACCATACGCCGCACCCCCTTCTCCCCATAACCTGCTGACAAACTGAATAGGAACGGCCGACCCAATCCAACCGCAGTAGCCCCCAAAGCAATGGCTTTAAGGACGTCTGTCCCTCTACGAATTCCACCATCGATGAAAATCTGCATTTTGCTTTTCAGCAAGAACGGTGCAAATTTGCGGATCTCGAGAAGAGTGATCAGTGGCGATTGAGCTCTGACGAGGTAAGCATGGGAAGATCCAAAAATATATAAAGAGTCAGCGTTTGAAGACTTACGTGTCTTGAGATCGACCGCCATGGTTGGAGAGAACGATCCCTTGCACCCCATGCTCATAAGCGAGTACGGCGTCTTCAACGCACTGAATACCCTTGATAACGACAGGGAGGTCCGTCAGGTCTCGCAACCATGAAAGAATACTCCAGTCAATGAAGGGGGATATCGAGCTCGCCATAATCTTCGCAACCCCTTGTCCTTGAGCAGTGCTATCTTCCGCCTACACGAAAACCATCAGAGCTGCTTATACGAAGAGGTTCGGTTCCATCTTACCGTCACGCTCAAATTCAGCCTCTCATCCATTTCTCTTTTCCCAACCACCGGAGAGTCAACAGTGATCCAAATTGCTTGAGCTCCAACCTTCACTGCTCGCCGAATAGTGTCCACCGACTTGTTAATATCGCGATTGACATACAATTGGGCAAATAACGGCTGATCTGCTGATGTGCGCGCCTCCATGACCCTCTCAATTGGCATACTGGCGCCATTGGCGAGGACTTGTGCCAATCCATCTTTGCCTGCGGCTGCAGCCAAGGCACACTCTCCATCAGGGTGTGCAAACTTGGCAATTCCGACAGGAGATATATAGACCGGAAGGGATACTTTGTGGCCTAGAATTGATGTTGTGGTGTCCACGCTTGGAATTTTTCGTAAGATTCGAGGTCGCAGAGAGACTTTTTGATATGCTTTGGCGTTGTTCCGTTTGCTGATCTCGTCATCTGCTCCAGATGAATAATACGCCCAGGCATTTGCAGTGAGATATTTTTGGGCTACTTGTTCAAAATCGTGCAGGTTGATGAGGGTGCCTAATGGTGGAGGACTGCTATCCGCCGGATTGCAATCCGGGTTTGTGTTTTCAGCATAATTTGAGGTCTTCAATTCTGTTGCATCGATATGACCTTTCAAGGCACTTTTGGGAAGGCCTTCGGTCAAGGTCTCTTTCGAATGGACAGAGTCAAATTCATTGGTCGCGTCTCTGCCAGCGCAACGCAAGATTACATTTGCACCGCCAGGATGGGAGTCCAGAAAGTCTGGAGATTGTCAATTGTTTTCTAATCATCACATTTTATGGGGGATAGTACCTGTCACATCATAGACCCCACCATGGATAGCCACCCAGCAAGAATCCCTGCTATTGTGCTGTGCAATATCTTCTTTTGTGAGCTTCATGATGTTTGATCCACAAGCAAAAGCATTGCTCACAAGAAGTACAATATTTGAGCATTTCACATCCCCGCATATTGGGCGGAATTAGACCCGAGAAAACGTGGGGGTACCGTCTCTACTATGTCTGTGCTCCATTGATCGACATCGGCCCACTTGGCAATGCTGAGGAATCCGGGGTTAATTCTGCCGCCGCTACATCAGATACCGTTCTGATGCAACCTTAATAGGTATAATATATCCCCTGGGCTTTCAATCACGATCAAATAACGTTGAGCTTGCATCATACCTACGCACAGCCATGGCCACCAAATCTTCTCAATCAAATGTCCCCTTCAAACCTGCAGCTACGCACGTCGAGGGGGCGGACATTCCCACTAACACTGGGAAGATCCACAATGGAGACGCAGCCTTGGCTTTATTCGAAAACTTGGAGGATATGCATGAAACATTCAAACCAGGAGAGGAGAAGAAACTGGTTCGCAAGATTGATCTGATGATCCTCCCCTTTCTATCTGTTTGCTACGCATTCTATTATGTACGGTTGGCTCTACTTAAAATTCAAACGGCCATGAACTAATCAAACAGATTGACAAAACAACTCTGTCTTACGCTGCAATCTTCGGCATTGAGGACGATTTGAACCTCTCTGGAACCGAGTATTCATGGCTGTCCAGTGCATTCTACTTTGGCTTTCTGGTCTGGTCTCTTCCAACCAATCTGCTCATGCAACGCTTTCCAATTGGCAAGTATCTTGGAGTCAACATTTTTGCCTGGGGATTCTTTCTCATGCTTCAGGGTATGTATACCCGCTGACCTAAGTCAGTTTGTACTGACTGTGCACAGCGGCTGCGAAGAATTTCACACAGCTTGTAGTACTGCGTGTCATATCAGGGGCTGCCGAGGCCTGCAGGTTTGTTGTTTTCAACCTCGCTGTAATAAACATCACTGATTTAAATAGTGATCCCGCTTTTATGCTTATCACGAGCATGTGGTATACTCGGCGAGAACAGCCAATTCGCATCGGATTATGGTACACTGCCAATGGCTTTGGGATTGCCGTGGGTGGTCTTCTTGGTTACGGTATCGGTCAGATTAATGGCGTTCTCTCATCATGGAAATATGAGTTCCTCATAATTGGCGCTCTGTGTGCGTGCTGGGGAATCGTGATGATCACCTTCCTCCCTGACTCTCCAGTCACTGTCCCTCAATTATCCGACCGTGAGAAGCGGTTGGCTGTTGAGCGGTTGCGTGATAACCAAACTGGTATCGAAAACAAGAATATCAAGCCGCGGCAGATCCTCGAGGCTGTTACAGATTGGAAGGTGTGGGTGTTTTTTCTACTGGGATTCTCGGGTAACATTCCCAATGGTGGAATTTCCAACTTTGGAACCCTGATCATCAAAGGATTTGGGTTTTCAACTCGTAAGTGATAAGTCGACAAGAAACGGACAGGATCTAACCACACTACAGTGGTTACTACACTGATGCAGATTCCATATGGCGCATTCATCTCATTGATGATCCTTCTTGCGGTCTTCGTGAATGATCGCCTCCCTCGCAACAACCGATGTATCGTGGCTATTGTGTTTTTGCTTCCAAACCTGGCAGGTTCTTTTGGTCTGCATTACGTCCCCCAATCAAACCAAGTAGGGCGCTTGATTTGCTATTACTTGACGGGCTCTTACAATGCATCCTTTGTGATCATTCTTTCCATCCTAACTGGCAACATCGCTGGTCACACAAAGAAGGTTATCACGAATGCGATGATCTTCCTGGGTGTGTGCGCGGGAAACATTGCCGGCCCATTCTTCTACAAATCGGATCAAGCACCCGTGTATTCACTCGGCATCTGGTCCATGATAGTGGCCAACTTTGTTGAAATTGCTCTGATCGTGGTGCTCGGATTTGCACTTGCGTGGGAGAATCGACGACGTGACCGGATGCAGGGTGTTGCTCCTGGCGATGATGCGGACTATATGCGACAGCTTGAGCTGGATCGATCTGCGTTCAGTGACTTGACAGATAAGGAGAACATGAATTTTCGATATCTATACTGACGGTAAAGCGTCTTGTATAAATGAGACATACTTTTACCGCTATACACTACTGTCTTTATATTGATATGTTATGTAAATGCTAACTAGTCTATGTCTATGCCGAGACATAGCGGCCTCAAGCATGTTCTGGATTTGGCTTACCGCCTTGATTACCGCTAGATGTCAACTCATGACCGTAGATCCTCTCCCAAAAGGCAAATCCGAAAGCTCTCTTACTCCTCGGGTGCTCTGCCTCCCCACCAAAGACCCGACATTATTCCACCAATTATCGATAAGAAGAAGTTGGCGTGGGGACTCACTCGGTAATTCAACCTCTCACCCCGGACTTTGCCCGATCCTCTTCCCCGCGTGGCGTGGGGTGGGGGCGTGGGGGGGCCCCATGGGGCCCGGGGGCCTTTGACGCGCAACGCGACAGAATAAATGTATGCCCGCTCCCTACACTTGTCTTTCCAATCTTGATTTCTGAAGCATTCAAACTTTTTACAATATGGTCAAGATCAAGTCGATTGAGTATTTCCGGGTGAAGCCCCGTTGGTTGTTCGTCAAGGTCACCGACGAGGAGGGACAGATTGGCTGGGGTGAGGGAACCCTCGAAGGTCACTCTCTAGCTGTCGAAGGAGCTTTGGATGAGATCATTACTCGTATTGTCGGTTATGAGGCAGAGTATGTTGTGCTGCTCAAGCTTGATTTGCTCTCACTGACCTTTTCTGTAGTGACATCGAGCACATCTGGCAAACAATATGGCGACTAGGATTCTACCGCGGAGGAGCAGTCTTCATGTCCGCCATTTCGGGTATTGATATTGCACTGTGGGACCTCAAGGGTCGCCGATTGGGCGTTCCAGTCTACCAACTGCTGGGCGGAAAGGTGCGGAACAAGGTGCAGGTGTACGCTTGGATCGGAGGAGATCGACCGAGTGATGTGGAAGCTGCAGCGTAAGTCTGAAAGAATTATGAGCTCAAATGTGCAAATTCTTACTGTGACACAGCAAGGCCCGAATTGCCCAAGGTCTCAAGTGCATTAAGATGAACGCGACCGAAGACGTCAACTGGCTCGACTCCCCCGCCGTTCTACAATCGTGCGTCGAGCGCCTCAAGCAGGTCAAAGCACTCGGTCTCGATGCTGGCCTAGATTTTCACGGCCGTCTCCACAAACCGATGGCCAAGCAACTGGCAAAGGCACTGGAGCCCTACCAGCCTCTCTTCATCGAGGAACCATTGCTGTGCGAGCACCCCGAGGCCCTCAAGCAGCTCTCCAACTCCACAACGATCCCCATTGCCTTTGGCGAGCGTCTATACACCAGATGGGACGTGAAGAGATTCTTGGAGGACTCCTCAGTCGATGTCCTACAGCCCGATATTGCCCATGCAGGTGGTATCTCGGAGACAAGGCGCATTGCTGCCTTAGCCGAAACCTACGATGTGGCTATCGCTCCGCATTGCCCACTGGGTCCTATTGCTTTCGCGGCATCGCTACAAGTTGCCCTTGCAACACCCAACTTTGTCATCCAGGAGATGTCATTGGGTATGCACTATAATGTGGAAGCGGGTGATATTGATTTGAATAGTTACGTTGTCGACAAGACTGTGTTTGATATTGAAGAGGGATATGTGGCGGCGCCATTGAAGCCTGGTCTGGGAATAGATATTGATGAGGAGATGGTTCGACGGATCAGTAAGGAGACGGAGCCCTGGCAACCTAAGGAGTTCCACGGTCCTGATGGATCTATTCGGGAGTGGTAGGCCTTTTGACCTGGTTATTTCGTAATATTATGATCTATTTTATAGAACTTAAATGCAGTATGGTCTCCTGCGAAATGCTTTAAGCATGCGTACGAGATACCTATGATTTCTTGAACTATCCGAGAGTTTGCTGTTAGTCGACACCCACATCTGGATAGATTCTGTATTGGCCCTCAATTTACTCCCACTCCGTTTGATTCAGCTCCCAATTCCACTGCCATACCCCCACTCGACGTAAATATGTTCACGACTTCCACTCCAGCCTGACACTCTTCACTTAAGTGCGGGGAAATGAGCGTGGGGGCACAAAATATCTCAGTATATAATTCGGCTTTCCTCCGATTGAGCTTCCTCCCCGCATTTCACAATCCCAACACACTCACCATGGATCTTTTTTCTCTTGCAGGTCGGACGGCCCTTGTGACAGGCGGTACTCGTGGAATTGGCCAGGCAATGGCCATTGCCCTGGCCGAGGCTGGTGCCGACATTGTCCTGGTTCAGGTACATTCAAATCATCGATAAAAACCTGAGATCTTGGCTGACGCGCCATAGAGAGACACCAGCAACTCCGTCACAAAAGAAGAAATTGAGAAACTGGGCCGGAAAGCAACCATCTACACAGCGGACCTTGCATCCCAAGCTTCCGTCTCAACTCTGCTCGCCACCATAACTAGAGACGGCCATGACATCGACATCCTTCTCAACTGCGCTGGCATTCAACGAAGACACCCGAGTCATCTCTTTCCTCAAGAGGACTGGGATGAGGTAGATATTCACATGCATCTAAGGATATCTCACCATCATCGCACTAATCACAAATCGTCTTCCAGGTCCTGCAAGTCAACCTAACAACCGTATTCACACTCTGCCGAGACGTCGGCGCATACATGCTCAATCGCACCCCCAATCGCTCCGGTCAGCGTGGAAGCATCATCAACGTCGCATCCCTCGTATCATTCCAGGGAGGTCTAACAGTCCCCGCCTACGCAGCAGCGAAAGGAGGCGTGGCACAGCTTACCAAGGCGCTGTCGAATGAGTGGTCCTCGAAGGGGATCAACGTTAATGCGATTGCGCCAGGATATGTCGCGACGGACATGAATACAGCGCTTATTCAGGATAAGAAGCGTGCGGCGAGTATCTTAGCGCGGATCCCTGCTGGGAGGTGGGGGAATCCAGATGATTTCAAGGGCTCCGTGGTGTATCTGGCTAGTAGGGCGAGTGCGTATGTGACTGGGGAGATCTTGACGGTTGATGGGGGTTGGATGGGACGATAAATATAAGAAGGTGCCATTTTGGGATACAAGTCATCTTGAGAAACGTCTGCCAGATCAGTGGGTTCTTTTTGAGCTTGATTATCCTAGCCAGGGTGTGGATGGTATCCTCGAGAACAGCTATATGGTGTAGGTGTTTGGGACATTGAATTGATTCTTGAAGACTATATTGGGAGAATCGATAAGACAATGGAGTTAGACGGGAACAATAAGGACTGACTGGCAGGGTCTGTGTGTCCCAATTTTCAAATGAAATTATGATTTGATTCTTTATTATAGAATACGGATCTCTTTCGCTAGGATCTCCAGTTTCTCCACCTCCCGATCCCGAGTCCCCACATACTGTGGATTTTATCTCTTGGCCCCTTGCGGCTTGTCTAGAAATTTCGTTGCCTCACGCCTTATCCAAAGCGTCCTGAACCACTTCTACTACAGCCTCAGGCTGGCTCAACATAGGTATGTGACCCGCACTGCACCGCTTGACCTTACTCCTCGCGAGTCCGGCCAGCTGCTCCTGAAGCGGGACCGGGAGCACGTTATCACCCTCACAAACCAGATACACACTAGGCACATCCTTCCACCCCGTATAACTGACAGTATCATCCCACCCTTGTGCAGGCTGTGATTTAAAAGCAGCGAGCCACTCCGCATGGTCGGCTTCAGGAACATCGCCTAAGAGGAGGAATTCGGGTTGCGCGCAGTGGGAGGCTCCGCCCTATCATTATACATGGTCGCGTTAGCCACATCCACGAACATCTGTTCTCGATTCTTCCAACTGACCTCGACCAAGGCAAAGGGTAATGGCTGGTGCTGATGTCCCTCTGGATATATGGCAGCTGCGAGGAACACAATGCTCACTACTCCGGGCTGGTCGCTGCGAGTTCCTTTGTCCAGTCCTCGCATCGCTTCGCTTCCAAGAAATCCGCCTGCCGAGTGTAGTACCAGGATGATGTCCTCCCCTCGCGCGAGAATAGTTTCTATATGGGTGCGGACGGCGGCTACGTCATCTTTCATCCCTGGGTTTCCGGGCGAGGTAGTGCCTGTGCTTGGGAGCACGGCGACTTCAACTGTGATATTTTGCATCGCTAGGAGAGATCTCACTTTGTTGAAGACTGTTGGACCTTCCCAGAACCCTGGAACGAAGAGGACGGTTGGTGCCATGGTAAGAATTAGGGCCAAAGTTCGGAGGATGAGAAGCGATGCTATAAGTTGGAAAAATGGGATATTTGGGAACGATATAACACAGCAAATGAGAGGCGGGGTAAGGAAACCTGGCCGTTGCTTGTTTTACGGGGTGCATGGTAAGACGATGTGGGTGCCGAATTCTCCGATGAGATGACAGCTCAAAGATCTCTCACCGAGTCTGTTGGTGGGTCAAGTCTCAATAAGACTGGTGCATTATCTGTCATCGAGTACTGTAGCTTAGACATACACGCTTTTCATTTTTCATTGTTGGCTATATCTAATGTGCGGGGTAGACAAGTTCCCAGTGAGTAGATCGAGGAACGGCAAGGCTCATGTCGATAAATTCTTGCAGGAATAACTATGATATAAACGCCTCACATTAATAATTTGTTTCAAACATGGCAAGCCACTTTTATGAACCACCTTCATCGTTACCAGATATTTGCTCAAATACGAAAATATTCTCAAAGTCCTTTATAGTCTCTCCATCACCAAGGCCCATGTATGCGTCGCGTATTATGCACAGCGGGCATGGCTACTAGTGGAGGAAAAAATGAGCAATTCATTGTTGTAATGGCCCCCAAAGTTGTCAGCTTAAGACGGTTCGACTTTGCTACAGTGAGATTATAGCAGGGAACACACATATTACGGAGTCCGTAATAATGCCCATATCTAATCACCTAGATGCGCCCTAAATCCCCCTCATTTCAGGTCTTAACCACTGAGCTCAAATGATTGAATTCCATTCTACACATAAGCATTGTAGGTTCGGATTCTTCGTCATAACTAACCAATCCAGGATGAACACGTGCCTACCTGATTTTCTGAATCAACATGCTGTCTAGTATGCTATCTGACCTATTGGTTATTATTCAAGGGCCCTCATTCAGACATAATATGCTGAATCTTTGACTACATGCTCTGCTAGGGTGCTTGTGTGTTGTGGACCTTCCCGGTGTTAGTGGGAATGTCCGAAGAAGTAAATGTTTACCTTGAAGGAGAGCACAGAAGCGGTGGCTGAAAAAGGAGTTTATATTGATCAGAACTGGAGAAATACTGCAAATTCAAGAAAATGACCCTGTGATTTGTTGTGCATTTTATATGATAAGTTGTTACCATCGCTGTAGCGCACGAATGGCCTAGTTTTCTCTTGAGTTCTCTGTCACTCTCCTTCACAGCACTTCCAGCCTGGTATAGGGAACTCAAGACAACGATCGCCCTTAGAGCAGCGAGCGTCACTTCGCACAATGTTTCTAAGTTTTGTTATTCTCTACCACAGCATACCGCTGACAAGCATCTACCTACCCTCGGCTCCAAAACCCTGGTTTTGATCTCAGCATGATCTCATTCTGCAGGGTAACATGGTGGGCCTGGCGAGGACTCCACTACGGCTTGATCTCCACCAAATTATTGCTGCGACCTGAAAATGACCACCAGCAGATCCTCGTCTCGGCGATTTGCCATAGCTACATGCACAGTATCGTCTGAAAGCTCTGAAAATTTACCTTTCCGCTTGCATATTCCGGTCCAGATTTCTGCCACTCCAGGCGGTCCACATGCGATGTCGAATTTTTGCCCTGGACCCTCCGACGATCGTGCCAAGACCACTAAGGTACACTAAGCCAATCGCGCGAAAATCTGCATGAGATCCAAGCATCCATTGTATACGGAGACACTCGGCTGATCCAAATCGTCCAGCCGTCCGGCTGCTTCCGAGTCAAATCGAAACCCACGAACATCGGCCTTAATTTCACACGCAACATTATCAATCACGCGCTATATTCATACATCGCAACATATACATACTCTGGTATTTCTCGCCATAGATCGCTCGTACTCCGTCCCAGACTTGCCAAGCCACCAAGAAATGTCAAGAGCTTCAGCTCAGGGACCCATCTTCATGTCTGCCAAGGATGTCGATCCTGAAGATCCTAGCCAATTTAGCTCCGGCCAACTCAATCCCGCTTTTCCCTCATACTATTCCCACTATCGACAACCCATTTGCAATCTCGATCGGCGATCCGGTGGGTTTTCTGACAAACTAAACAGTTCATGATGATCAATTGCAGACCGGTCTTCTCGTCTATAAAGGTTACAAGGTTTCCCATGATTGTCCCGCCCACGCCAGTATTGGACAGTCGTAACAGTCACCATGACTTGGAAAATCGCTACCGTCCTGTCTGCCATCTTGTCTCTGGGCTCTGTTGCCACTGCAGCCATTCCCAAGACTGACTACGATGTCATTGTCGTCGGCGGTGGTCCCTCGGGTCTTAGTGCCCTGAGTGGCGTGTCTCGCGTGCGGAGAACTGCTTTATTGTTTGACAATCAACAGTACCGTAATGCTCCTACCCGAGCTATGCATGATGTGATTGGCAACGATGGTGAGTATTCCTGCCGATCTGCAAATGATCTTTATTGACTTGGAAACTCTAGGCACACCACCTGCTGCATTCCGTGCTTTGGCCCGCGAGCAAATCTCCCGCTATCCCACGGCCCATTTCAAGAACTCCACTGTGCTGTCCATCAAGCCTTATGGCGACGGCTCCGTGTCCGCTTTCAACGTGACCGACGACACCGGTATGTCCTACACTTCCCGTAAGCTTGTGCTTGGCACTGGTGTCAGCGACGTACTGCCCGATACTCCCGGTCTGCATGAAATCTGGGGCAAGGGCCTCTTCTGGTGCCCATGGTGTGATGGTTATGGTAAGATCGCTCAATCCTACTTTGTGAGCCCTGACTAACAATACGCAGAGCACCGTGATCAACCGTTTGGCATTCTTGGGAACATCGCCGACGTTCTTGGCAGCGTCCTGGAGACTAACACCCTCTTCTCTGAAATCACCGCCTTCGTCAACGGAACAGACACACCATCCGGCGAAGTCGCCGCTACATCCCAGCACGACGAGTGGAAGGAGCAACTCAACGCCTGGAACGTCAAGATCGATAACCGTACTATCACTCGCATCGAGCGACTCCAAAATGGCGAGATCCACCAAAACAAGACAACCGACCAGCAATTCGACAAATTCCTCATCCACTTCTCCGAGGGCGAGCCAGTCGAGCGCGGTGCCTTGATCATCAACGCGCCTACGGTGCAGCACTCCACCCTGCCTTTCCAGATGCACTTGAACATCACGAACGAGAAGATCGACGTCGTCACGAGCAGCATGCGCACCAGCATGGCTGGTGTCTGGGGTATCGGCGATGCCAACAGCGACGCATCGACTAATGTCCCCCATGCTATGTTCAGCGGAAAGAAGGCTGCTGTCTACCTCCACGTGGAGATGTCCAAGGAGGACTCCCAGTCTAAGATCTCCAAGCGAAGTGGACTTTCTGAGCGGGAGCTGATGAAGGAGGCAACCCGCGCTATTGGAGTTAATCTAGAGCCCCAGTGGGAGCAGGTTCAGAAGCGTGAAATGGCCTGAACGATGATTTGTAATTTATGCTCGCATTACTCGTTTTGCGGGCTCCGAGTCCATTGTCTATAACATGGTATGACGAGTTGAATATAGCAGATGATTAATTCATGATGGGATGAATGAAACTTATTCAAGGAGTTACGATGGATATTGATGCTTCCGATGCTTCCGGTGCTCGACTAAAAAACGATCGTAGACTGTATGTGGGCATTCAGACATGTGAGTCCGTCCTCGGCTAATCACATACTGACGTGATTACCCCCTCCGACATCGAACTGAATATTTTGTCTTTCCAGATAGCGTCTCTGCGGCAATAATGGTATCCGATTTCAATATACCAACCAAGAATGTCTCAAGCAGGTTACGGATGAATCGCTTCTCTATTTGCCACCTCCAACAGGCCATGAGCATAGACTGACGAAGTTTTATTGGCCAAGATAAGACGGCGTTGGAGTTGGTAGTCTTGAGGACCGGAAGCTGATCCTTGGTAGCCTCAGTGGGTCAGGGCCAGCGAAGAAGTATGGAGTCGGCCACAGTAGCTCTCTTTGTACTGATGACCTATTATTGAGATTCTTAGTGCTAAGCAAATATCAAAGGCTTAGTGATTTCAATTTTATGCAGTGTTTCATAGGCTAAATGACACCAAGTGGTCGATTTATGAAGAATCATTTCACCCGCTCAAATCAAGTGAGACTTGGTTACTGTAGTTATTCGCTGTAGAGAAGATCAATGTCCATGATATAATCTACCTGTAGTCCCCAAACCCCCATAGGACTGCTCTGCCACCCACATAATGCCGATAACCGACTGTCATCCGACTTGAATGCCATTCTGTAACGCAAGGTAGACGATCTTTCGACCGGAGGCTTGCAATTGATCTCCATTATCGAGACCGCCATCTTCGATAGCTCATGTTCTGTGGATGCGTTCAAAGTGCCTCGCATATGGTTAACGTGACGTCTCAGGCCATGTGCGCTGGCTGTACTATTCCCCCAGCTCGGCATCGCTTCATGTTTGAAAATGCCGATATCGATAACGTGCGATTTAGACTACCAACCAAGGTTTCAAAGTGGAGGCGTGCCGAGCGATACCATGGTTCTGTGCCGGAGAAGTTTGGCAATGTGGGTGGTTGATGGAGTCAACCAGATGTTCGACTCGGCTCAATCGCCAACTCCGGCGACCCCAACGGGGATCTGCAAGGGATCGTCGATCGGCACCAGTTCCTTCAGTCCCTGAATAAGTTCCCCAAATCAAGCATTCTTCCAGTCATAACGGCTCTATCTCTCTTTGTTCAACTTAATTCGCCCTCCATGATCCGGGGTACATTCCCAATCCGTCGTTTGAGGTCCTTGAATGGTTCGATCTCCATATTATGGCCAACTAATCTGCTTTGAGACTGGAAGGCTTCTTTTAGAGGACAAACTTTATTCTCATGGTGGAGAACAGCACTTCACAACGTGCATGTTTCACAGTTTAACTCCAGGGGAACCATCCATAACCAGACTTCGAATTTCCATTCGACCCCTCTATTGGCTGGCTGATTCTTGATATACTAGTCCACAGACCCTGGAGCTTGGCATCGAGACCCGGGAATCACAGCAGAATGGATCATTCCAAGGCCTCGGTCAAAGGACCTTGAAGACTTGGTTTCTACTGCCACCACGATAAGCAGCAACCATGTGGAGACTCCATCGGCTCTTTTACAGAATCGCAAATATGAGCCTCTGGGTCTAAGAAGACGCAGATCACGTTCTTTGACGACCATCTTCTCAAGACAAGGTATAAAAACCCCCTCCAGTCCCTCCATCTTCTCTCTACCATCAAACAAACTACAAACTCGACAACTCTCTTCTGATCAAGATCACATTCTTTTGACAAATCTTGTCTTCCACTTTCTAGACTTCATTATCCACAATGAAGACCTCAATCGCTCCCCTCATTTTGGCCCTCTCGGGCTCTGCCATGGCTGCCCCCTTCAGCTCAAACGGCACTTCCAATGGCACTTATGCCATTCCTACATCTTCGGGCATTATTACCCCGTCTCGCACCCCCAGTGGTCTGCCTACGCCTTCTGGAACTCCTTCCTTTGGCTCGGTCCCAGCCTCTCTGTTCCCTGACAACGTGAAGCGCGGTGGTTCTTTGACTATCCCCACCGACCTTGCTTCTCTGGTCTCTGACGCCGAAGACGTGGTTGGTTCTCTGGCTTCTGCTGGTGCCAAGAAACGTGGAGACTCTCTCTCTATTCCCACAGACCTGCCGTCCCTGGTCTCTGATGTCGAAGATGTCGTCGGTTCTCTCGCTTCTGCTGGAGCTCAGAAGCGCGGTGAGTCTCTTTCGATCCCCACCGACCTCCCCTCTCTAGTCTCCGACGTAGAGGGTGTGGTTGGTTCCCTCGCATCTGCTGGTGCCAAGAAGCGTGGAGACTCTCTCTCTATCCCGACCGACCTCCCCTCTCTAGTCTCCGACGTAGAGGGTGTGGTTGGTTCCCTCGTATCTGCTGGTGCTAAGCGTGGTTTCACCTCGCTGCCTATTCCCACTCCTTCTGGCACTCCCCCGGCGGGTTCCAGCGTGCCCCTGGCTTCCGACAGCTTGACCCCTTCCTCTGCTCATCCTTCGGCTACTGGTACCTCCTTCTTTGGTTTCCCTCTGGCCTAGGTCTACAGAGGTTGTACACTCCGATCCAGGATCGGTTGATTAGTACGGGTCCTTCATGAAGGGTAGTACTTTGGATTTTTAACCGTTCTAAATTGTCACTGGATGATGCTTGTCTCTCTTTTATGATCTTACACTCGTTTCATTAGGTATATTTGTTCTTCATGATGGATAGTACTTTGGGTTTTTTACCGTTTTGAATGATCACTGGATGATCTTTGTCTCTCTTTTATAGACTTACACTCGTTTAGTTAGGTACATTTTACTTTCAGAACACGATAGGGCTATGAATTCATTTTTTTTGTCATTTTTCAATTCCATTCCTCATGCCACTTGATAAGAGCAGCTTGTTGGGACAGTAAAGCTAAATTGAAGGCACGACGAATATATCCTTGTATTTGGGAGAGGATTGTGTATTGATGCCTTGTTTGGAACTGAATCATGTTGATCTACTTCAGACCAGCGTTTGTTGACTAAAAGTCATTATAAAATCCTCACAGACCGCTTCGCGAATCGGAAGCGGTCTGGGGGTGCAGAGTTATAGACTTCCTCAAATCAATCATTGGGTAGCAATATCACTAATTGTATAGACACTCTTCACGCTTCCCGAAATCGCTTCATCGGCCCGTATCTGGATGTGAAAGCCCGCAGGGATGGACCCCAAAAGTATAGTGGAATAGCACAAAGGACGCTCACAACTTGGATAGCCGTCATCTCTCCAAACACAGAGGCTGTGCCTTGTCGTTCAATCCAGTCTGCTGCATAGAGAGACAATAACATGCCAATGGTATTACGAATGACGAATATAATCACTAGGGCCTCGCCAGTAACCTGAAGTGGTTGAGTCAGTTCTGTAATCTGAAGAATGAGGAATTAGGAAATCCTGCAAATATTACATACCGGCTTATATGACTCTAGCGAGTAGGTCACAGCCACGTTCGATATAGCAGCCACGCCAAAGGCCTGCATGGCATATCCTATAGCGGGTCCAATCCAGTGGGTCTTGTGCGCCACGCAGAGTCCAAAAATCAAGATTCCCGCCGGTCCAATGGTTCCGGGAATTACAATTGCCGGTAGTCGATACTCGGGCATGCGAACTCCACCGTGCTTCATAGTGCTCCGATTGGAGATAATATCAATCAGTCGGCCACCCGCATAAAATGCCAGTACGCAGCCAATAAAGCCGGCTAGGGACAGAAGACCAAGATCACCTAATTTCCAACTGTAAGGCGGCTTGAGAAATGTGCGGGAGGATGTCAATTGGACCACAATATTCCTGTTTGAAGGTTAGGTTACTCTTGCATGTGGGGGTGGAAGCTACGAACCATCCAACCGAGATTCCAATCGTCAATGAGCACCAGATCAACGGCGGATAAGCGGCATTGGCTAGAATATCCAACAGCGCTTGCAGAAATGAAGCATCCCGGTTAAAACCCAGTGTCAAGGACATCCACTGCCATTGTGATCGTTTGCCTCGACTTTCCGGGTTCTTCAGGTACGTTGTCTCCCGGATAGTGAAGGTAGCGATCACGAAGATCACCCCGACCGCAATCGACAGGAAATAGCACATCCAGCGCCAGTCCTGCTGTTGCACGAGATACGCATTGATCAAAGGCCCCACGAATAGACCAGCCGTCATCGCAAGATGGAAAAACATCATGTAGTGCCCCCGGTCCTTGGCCGCAACCATGTCGGCCACGACGGCAGGCACTGTGGCATCAGCCGCCGCAGCCGCGAACCCTGACAGGATGCGCGAAGCAAGTAGCTCATCGTAACTGGTGCATTTGCTAGACCACACGTTCATCGCGCAGAGGAACAGCATCGCGACCAGATAGACGGGACGTTTCCCGATTACTCGCATGAGCGGCACCCAGAAGATATTGCCCACGCCAAATAGGAAAACATTGAAGCACACCAGCTGTCCCGCTTGGGTCTGACTCACATGAAACTCCTTGATTATAGCCTGGGTGGCGACTGTAAAGTTGCTGGAGTTGACATTGGCCAGGAATGTGAATGAGCAGATGGTTAGGTAAGTGGAGAGCTTGGCAGACAGGGGCCAATTCTGGAAAATGATAAGCATCGCGTGGTCTAGTTAAATTGTTCTAGGCTCATGCTCTCACCTGTGGATTATCAACGTCTTCATCTTCGACGACTGTTTTCAAATCGCCTACGGAGTGGCCCTGGCCATCTGCAGGCAAGTTCTCCAGATGACTAGAGACACTGTATAGCTCAAGTTCCCCTTTCTCGTCTGTCATATTGTAGATCAGGACAGTATTTTGGTGTGTTTAATCACGAGGAGAAAAGGGAAAGAAGCTCAGGAGAAGCGGAGGGACCCTTAAAATAAAACCCCCGATCTACCCCAGTCTTCCCTTCCCCACAATGGAGCATGTGGGACTTTTGGACACGCCCAACAGAATTGGTCCTATTGGGCGCAAGGGCGAGAATGACGAAGTGCATCCGGTGAATTGGGAGGTCATTCGGTAATTCCGACTTCTGTCGGGGATCCGCGTCCCGAGTCCTAGATGAGTCCATAAATAGCAATTACGGGACACCAGGCGTCATCATTCACTTTCGGGTCCGTTCAAGTTGGAATTTGTTGATCAAAATCTCAATTGTGTTCGAAATCTTTCTCATATAGACCTAGCGAAGGTGGTTGTCCTGCCAAGGTTCATAGTTCGGGATTCCCGGCTTTGGCGTTATTCTGGGGGTTATCCGCTGAATCCACGATTTGCATGTGTAGGTTCATGGGTCCAGCATCTAGTGATTCCGGGGTTGTTCTGTCATTGGTTCCCCGCATGAATCAACACTAGTGCATGGTGGGACGAATGAAGTACTTAACCTGTAGAGTCGGATACATATTTCCGCCTCAACGGTCTGAACATGCTGTTTCCAGTCCAACATCTTCATATATGTAGTCGTATTCTATCAGATGGTAAATTAAGCAATAACAGCATTTTTGGATTAAGATGCAGCTTGTATTGCACCTTGTGTTGTTGTAAGATTCTGAATCGGAAATTCGTGGAGCTAAGCTCTCGTGACAGAAATGTCCGTTGCCGCTTCCAATCTTCTCCGCACTCACCGAACGTGGAACTTCGCTCAATCTCTCCTCTAGACATCTTTCTTCCGCCCCACGCTTCCACTTCCCATCCGGCCATAATGGGTTTGATCAAACGTGCTTTGAAGATCGCCACCGCGGGCAGCGTAGCCTCCATTGGTGTCTTCTGGGGAGCCACGCGCAATGACGTCTTCGAGCCCATGCAAACCTCCGATCCCATCTTCCAATCGCCCTTCTTCAAGAAATTCAACCCCGAAAAGAACCCGACCCTGCATGACCTCTGTGTCCGTCGCGTTCCCCTAGACACGATCAAGCCCGAGCTGCTGGAAAACAAGGGCAAACTGACCGAGGCTTTCTGTGCTGGTATCTGGGGTGGCATGGGTAAGCTCAACCTGCCGGGATCGCCGCGACTCTGTCTAACTCACTTGCCTTTCTACTAGGTTACATCGTCCAACGCGCCTACCTCGCAAACAAATACCAGAGCCCTGAGACCGCTTCCCAGCTGTGGAGCCGCAAGGAGCTCCTCGAGAACAACTACGAAGTCGGCACCCTGATCACCGACCATTTCGAAGTTATCGAGAAGACCGAGGAACGGATCACTGTTCGCTGTGGTGATACCCCCCGCCACCAAGATGTTCGCCCCTCTGATGGCCTCTTCGAGATCGGTGCTGTGGTCAAGCAAGAGGAGGGCGTTGCCGAGTTTACCCTTAAGAGCTGCTTTTACCAGGGTCTGGGTAAAGCTGAGGCTGCTCCTATGGGCCCGGTCATTGTCTGGTTGCACCAGCAATATACTAAGCTATGGATGGAGACTGGAATCCTGAAGAATTGCGTGAAATAAAGGGAGTGCATGGGCGACGATCCATGTAAATACTTGAACGGTCTACGAACCCGGGACACTGCGTTGCAACAAATATTAATTTAGGCCGATATGCCTGACGTTTGCCGAACTAAGTATACATATACGACCACGGGTCCCATCAAGCTTGTATCGAGGGAAGTCTAACACTCCTTCAGATTGGCCTTGGGCTTATCGGAATCTGGGGAATCCGGGGAATTCAATACATCAGCTTTCGTCATCTCAGGCTCGGGTTCACTGGTCAGGGTAACCGCCAGAACGGAAGGAATAGCGAAGACAAGCGATCCCATGCACAGACCCCAGTCCATGGCAAATTGGGTCATAGCAGGTTTCCCCAATGCATTAATCCGCCATGCCATGGCGCCACCCGCGCTTTGGAACGTTTTATACGCGCCGACCAGAATAGCGGTAACGGCAGGCGAATTGGAGCGGGCACCTACAAGCCAGTAGCAGAAAGACTGCCAAAATGCATCATAGGCACCGTAGAAGATATAGAGCAACATTGGGCCCACAGAGGTGGAACTATCCTTGTAGTCGATATCCTGTTTGATGCCCTGGGCTAAGCGACGCGAAGACCATTTCTGGAATGCATAACCACCGCCCCAGATGGCCATGCCGGTCACGAAGAGGAACACCCAGGCAATCCGAGCACGGACGCGTCGGTTGAGACCTGGAAAGTCGAGAATGAGGCCAATGATGAGACCACCCAGCATTTGCGCGATCCAGTAAAGAGCGCCATTGAGCGATCGCGTGCGGATATCGAATGTCATGCCATTGACCACGTTCTGCTGGTATGAGTAAAAGATATTGGCCGAGAAGAATAGCGGCAGTAAGCACAACACACGCCAATTTGCGATAGTACGAACTGAAAGCCGTGCCGTCTGCTTCCAGTTCTTTTCCTCTTCTGGGATTGCTTTTATCTGGGCCACTCGGACTGACGCGGGGGGACAGATGAACACGCCCAGCAACCATCCAATCCCCATTAGAATCAGAAGAGCAATGTATGTCGCATCAGAGACGGTGCCACTGGTGGAATTGTAGTTCAATCCGAAGCTAGCCAAAGATCCCACGCCACCACCGAGGTTGAAGATGATCCAGAACACGGCGATCGCACGTCCCTTGTGTGACTCGGGCACATAAGTTGTCATGATGGCTCCTTGCGCGACCCACAGGAAAGATGCACCCACGCCGAGAAGCGCACCGGCAGCGATAACAAATGCACCATTGTTGGTTGCTGTGGTAAGGCAAAAATTAGCATCATTTCCGAACAAACAAAAATCTGCACGTACAGTTGAAGCATAGCAAACTCCCCGAGTACAAGGGATATGCCCATCCCCCGAGAAGAAGACAAACACGGGGCCCGACGCGATTGAAAATCGGACCAACAACAAACAACGCAGTCGCCGCTGTTGCCGCAAGTAAGGCCACAGTCGCATTTGCAGCAACAGTTTGGTTCACTTGCCCTGATCCTCCAAGGCCCGTGAGGGCATTATACATCTATATTCCCATTAGGATCGTGAATGATTAAGGACTTGCAACACATACCCCCGGACAACAGAAACAGATGAAACTGATCAGAAGAATCTGCACCCAACTGTGTGTATAGATGCGATACCAAATCGAATCATCTCGCCTGTGATTCAACATCTTGTGTCCAACGCTTCCGTCCTCCATTTTGATGCAGGTGCAGATGCGACCAGCAAAATTCGGAATCAAAATAATTTCTTCAGCTATCGCAAATAGCGCGATCTGGCCGCATGAAATATGGGGCCTTGTTGTGTATGTGGGTACCGATCCCTGGATTCCACACTCGCAGTGGTATCTGGGGTGGAGCAAGGCCAATCAAGATTGGGACATTGTACCATGACAGCCCGACCACTGATATGCAATAGTTACCGAGAATCATCAATGTGTTCAATCGGGGAGAAGCGCTCTTCACACGCCATATTGGGTAGTTTCTGGGGACAACAATCCCCACTTGTCGTTCATTCTAAGGCCGAATACTACTACTCCACGTCGTTGTGACTGCGACTCTGGCTTAATGTCCGATGTTTCTTCGGAAATGCTCCGAGCGTGATAATATGTTACAGTCGCTTGTTTAGCGTCGGTCGCTTCCGATGTTGGTATTTTCTAGAATGCGTGAGTGTCCATTTAAAAAAGAATTGTCTAGACAAATCTGACTTTCCTGCATATTACCCTTGGGATTCTTGATAATTCATCCTGCAGGAATAGCCGACGATGGATCTTGACAGACTGGCCAAATTGCAGACCGAAGGGGTTAATCCCCGGACGACCGATATCGATCGTATATCGACATTGGAGATGTGCACTGCAATAAATAATGATGATCATCTGGTAGCAGCAAGCGTTACGCCATGTCTGCCAGTAATTGCGGATGCGATCGATGCTCTGGCGTTCCGCGTTCGCCAAGGCGGCAGGGTGGTGTATGTCGGAGCAGGAACAAGTGGAAGGTTAGTGAGCTGCAGACGTCAGGAATAGCCGGATAACTCAAAACAGGGACCGCTAGGCTCGGCATCTTAGACGCATCGGAAATCCCGCCCACCTTCGCCGCTCCAAGATCCCAATTCGTCGGTTTGATCGCTGGTGGTGATGATGCTATTCGACAGGCTCAAGAGGGCGCCGAAGACAACAAGCAAGCCGGTGAGGAGGACCTCAAGTATTTGAATCTTGACCCAGAGCTGGACTGCTTGATCGGAATTGCCAGTTCAGGTCGCACTCCGTATGTACTGGCATGTCTTGGCTTTGCCAAACAGCTAGGCTGTCTCACAATCGGCGTTGTATGCGCCTCTCCATCAGCAATTGGTGATTCTGGAAATGTGGACTACCTGATTGCGCCTGTACCGGGTCCAGAAGTAGTGACTGGAAGTACTCGACTCAAGGCTGGGACTAGACTGCGGCAACATCCTCAATATCCACGGACATCCGCATATCCTCTCCGCAAATTGCGGATATGGTATGTCACGTAATATCCGCAATCCTCAATTTTGCGGATATGGTATACCACCTAATATCCTCTGGATATTTGAGGATATCCAATGGATATCAAACCAGCCAAACACGCCTAGCCTCGTGACTTTTTTGAGCGTGTATAAATTATGCGGTTTCTTGTGTATTTTTGAAGTAATCTTCGTGTAATCATCATTTTAAAGATTTCAATCTGGTAAACATGATTCTGTCATTTCTAATCAATACTTAATACTAACTACCTTAAATCAATCTGAAATCCATCAGGTAACCTAGGTTGCTTCCGAATTCGCCCCGACCGTCCCTGCATGCCCTCATCTATTGGCATTTCTGGAAGGTCATCGTCATCGTCATCAAAACATTCGGATGATCGTTTCTTTGATCGTTTGCGCTGCAGTTGCTTACTTTGATCATTATTCTTCCCACTACCCAAATCATCATCGCAGCTCTCTATCTGTTGTGTATCCTCTATGCTAGGCTCTTGATCCTCCTCTTCGTTATCACTAATTGGCTCAAGTGTTTCAAGCTGGGGCATTGGTTTCCAAGCTTGATCTAACAACGCAGCTTCTCCAATGGATAGATACTCCTTGATAGCCTCTATCTCCTTCTGCTCAACGTCAAAGTTAGTGGCGAATTGATGAAGCATCAGTCCTCGGATGGTACTTGGTTTCAATTGCCCGCGACGATAGTGGCACATATCGCGAGCGCAATTAAATAATCGCTCAACGCCTGCGCCACTAGCTGGGATTGAGAGATTATCCCGTGCTATCCTCGCAAGAATAGGAAACTCATGCTCATGGTCTTTCCAGAATGCTCTAGGCTTCTGACCCTCGATCCCGCGGGCAAGATACCTCGCAATCTCATCATCTTCGGGCTTTGAGAGCCTATGCTGTGGCTGGCTCTGAGAAGCACAAGCAGCATCAAGATCACCATAATCATCATCCAGGGCCTCTTTAGTGGTATCTTGTAAGACTGTATTGTTTGAATCATGGTGAAGTGTCTCTTTATATCGATCAAACTCTCGCTTAAGAACTCCATGATAGTGATCAACATAGTTAATTTCACCTTGCCAGTCTGATGATGCAAAATATCGAAGTTTTTTTGATGGGCAAAGGATTGTCGCGAGTGCATAGACATCACCATATGATTCATAATCGGTCGCAGTGTAGTACTTTGAGAGCTTCCGTTTAGCAGTCTGAAGAGCTTCGAGCATGTGCTTCTTCCAGACAACACCTTTATTCTTCAACTTACTCTCAGCTTCATCAAGATGAGAGAAAAGCTTGTTGTAAATACTATAGATTTTATGTGTAGTAACATCCTTAGTCTTAGACAACATATTTGTGAAGTTGAAGAAAGGCTTTGTGAGAAGAAGAAGGTATTCAATCTGTCGCCACTCTTCTTGATCAAGTTTGAAGTGAAGATACTGATGGTCTATACAATACTGATCATAGAATGGTTGTAGCCTTTTGGCCCGATTCAGCATGATAAAGGTCGAGTTCCATCGGGTTTGGACATCTTGAACAGGAACTAAACGAGGCTCCTTAGTTTGTAGAGCCATAAATGCCTCCCGGCGTTGTGGGCTTGCATTGATGAAGACCGCAAGACCTCGGATCTAAAACTCTTTTATCAGAATAAACTACAAGCCTTAGGGAGATAGAACTTGCCTTCTTTAAGGTATCTGCAATTTGCCGAGTTGAGCTAGATCTTTTGGTCTGAAATGAATGGGTCCGCTCATCAGACCACTCTAGTTCAATCTCTTTGTTAGGTGGTGTCACCTTTAGCTTCCCAAGAAGCTCATTCAAGCTTAATTGAATCACATGCGCAATACATGGAACTCGGAAAATCAAGGTATCTGATTGGCTTTGCGACTGGATAGTCTCTTGGATGTTCATCATCAAGGTATTGTTATTCGTTGCATTATCTGTTGTCACAGATAACACACGATCAGTGATTCCATGATCAGTTAGAAGCTGGATTACGGTCTTGCTCAGATTTTCACCAGTATGAGATCCATGAAGATGCTCAAACCCAAGAAGAACTTCACAGTAATTCCAGTCCTGATCAAGGAAGTAACCTGTGATGGCCATGAAAGCTTGCTGAAATGGCGATGTCCAGCAATCAAGCGCTAGTGAGAGGCGACTCCCATCTGGAAGCCTTTTCAGAACCCCCTTCTGGTCACTTCTGACTGCAGAATCAAGATAACGTCGTATGCTTCGCGCGGATGGTATATCGATCTTGCTGTGGGCTTGTTGAATAATCTCTACTAGATCTTTGAATTGGGTGTGTTCAACGATTCGGAAGGGTAGGTGAGCTGTAGAAATGAAGTCTAGTATCGCTTTCACCAGACGCTCCTGGGAGAAGGGTTGGTGTCTAGGGATAGTTGGCTTTGGGATAGTTATTAAGATTAGCAAGAGAGATATTAGGGGTCTTGATGAAAGAGAAATATACCATATGTTTGAGTAGCTGATCGATCCTCTGGGTAACTGGCTTCCGAGTACAAGTGCCTGCCTTAATATGTGCATTCATTGGCGATGACCCAGCACGGCGATAGCTTGGATGAACAAGGGTACAGAGACATGATGTACACATAACCTTTGGCTTGCCAGTCTTCTCATGTGCAACCTGATTGAAATTATCCCAGACACTTGATGTCTTTTTCCCATCCCAACGGATCGAGTCTTGTATTTCGGGCGCTGATCCAGACTCTGTATTTAGCCACCACGTTATAAAGCGCTTACGAGATCCATCCATCTCGCTACCAGGCTCGGAGGAATAGAGGACCCAGTACTGTTGAAGAGGGAGGCCAACACGCGTAAGCGAGAGGGGCGCAATCGGAAATGAAATTCGGGACGTGGATGTCAATGAAGCCTGACTGCCAATGAGCTCAGAGATATCATCTGAATAAAGGAGGTCGGTATTCAGACCTAGATCTGAATCGGCGCAGAAGGAAAATTGGGACTGAGATGCCTGTGAGTAAGACATATTGTACTTGATCACTATACAAGAGAAAGAAAGGGAGAAACGTACATATAGGACGAGCTGAAAATATCAGGGTTATGGCAATAAGCTGCAACTCGTAAGTTGCGGGGTGCGTTTTCGACATATCTCTTACTTTTAATGACGATGATTGGCTATTACTAATCACCAGTGAGGATAATTGAGGATAATTGAGGATATATCGCGGATATCCGCATGGATATCCTTGGATATCCTCGACCTTACTATCATACTCACTAAGTCCGCTGTCCACAACATTAGAGCTTCCGACCGGTATTTCTTAGAAGGATATATTTAAAAACTTAATATACTTAAAAGATAGGCTTAGGAAACTAATTTAAAGCTAGGCTAGTTAAATTTGACCAAGAAATGGTGAGTTTAGTCATATGTACATCGTTTAGCTAAAAGATCCTACACTACTGCCTTGAGTAAATATATATTTCCATGGTAAAGTAAAGTGGAATTACAAAAAATCATGTATATCCCCCAATCTACTTCAAAAATCAAATTGCTGCTATAAGTAATAATAAAATGAATATAAATTGCTTAATACAAATATATTTCTTAATATTTCATGAGGAATTAGGATAAATAAGGCTAGTAGTATGGTCAGGACCAAACCTGTGTATCTTTTGTTCTGAAAAATAAATTAATCAGCTGGATAAGAGGCACATGACTACCCCTAAGTAGATAATCAGGCGAGAGTTATGCTAGTGCGGATATCCGCAAAATATCCTCATATCCTCGCGGATATCCATGGATATCCTCATTGAGGATATGGTATGGAAGTAATATCCATTATCCTCAATTTGCGGATATGGTATTGAACCTGATATCCAGCGGAGAGGATATGCCGCAGTCTAGCTGGGACCGCCACAAAAATGGTCCTGAACATGCTGAGCACGGGAACTATGATTCGGACTGGGAAAACGTATGGCAATATGGTATGATGGCATTTATTTTTGCCTGAATTAACCGTCACTGACAATGATAACAGATGGTGGATATGGTGGCATCGAATCTCAAACTTGAGCAGCGCGCTCGGAATATCCTGCGACAAACCAGTGGGAGATGCAATATGCTGTCTGAATCAGAATTGGACTCACTTCTTGTCAAGTGTAATCATAGCGTCAAGCTTGCCATTCTCGTTGCCGAAACGGATGACACTGTAGAGAGCTGCCAGCAGGCTTTGGTATCTGCTGGAGGTGTTCTGGCTAAGGTGCTAACAAAACCATGTCCACCTACACAAATATCTTCACCGGAGAGTCGGCGGTTCTCGTTATGTATTGATGGTGGCGGTACCAAGTGCGCTGCTGTTGTCGCAGACAAGAATGGTGTGAGCCATGGGTTTGCTGGACCTTGCAATCTGTATGAAGTCGTTGACTGTTTGATTCTTCTCAACTAACATTTTTCCAGTACCGATATCGTTAGCAATGTGGACATATTCATGTCTACCATCATTGCAGCTACCAGAGATGCGCTTGAGAAGCATATGCCTGTTGGAACCCAGCTAAACGACACGAGTTGGAGGGACTATTTCAAAGATTCATTTCGATCGGTCTGGATTGGCCTGGCTGGTATGGATAGGAGCGGCCTCCGTGGCATCTTGGCACCAAAGCTTGGTGAATTGTTCGGACTCGATCATACCACGATAGCATTCAAGTTAACCAACGATGTCTCTTTGTTGACTGCGGCGGTTGCAGCCGACCAAGATAAGCCTTCCATGATTGCTGTGATCGCCGGTACCGGGAGCGTGGCAATACGGTACAACTGGACTGAGAACCAGGGCTATACTTGTGTTGCTCGAGCGGGTGGCTGGGGCCATCTGTTGGGAGACGAGGGCGGAGGCTATTCTATCGGCCTTGGAGCTATTAAACACACCCTGGAAGTGTTAGAACAAAGATCGCTCGGTCTTGGCCCAAAGGAGCTGGGTGACTTTGAACATGCAGTGATAGAGCGACTTGGCGGTCAGGTTCAAGGAAACAACAACTTTGACCTTCTGTCGGAGATCCTATCACAAAATCATGCGCAAAGATTGAAATCTCGAATTGCTAGCGTGGCGGAGACTGTATTAAAGCTGAGAGATAGTACGGCAATGGCTATTGTGAATGAGAAGGTGTGTTCCATCATTCGGAAGCCTCTTCGCTGTCTCGTTGATCCTAGATCTAGCGGCTACTTCTCAACCAATGATACGAAGTTGGTATTGGCCGGCGGATTGATGAAAGATGAGACATACCAAAACTTCATGAGACAGCAGCTTGCTCAAGAAGGACTCCACTTCCGAGAGATACGAGTAGTTGAGGATGTTGCCGTGACGGCAGTCAGATATTTAATATCAAAATGGGCTGAGTAGATTATGGAAACATTCTACCTAAAACGAGCACACAAAACAAAAGAGAACGCACTGTTAACCCTCTCATCCCATCATCTCAGCCACTTTCACCTGCGATATGGGAACCGCCTCAATTACTGATTCCATGCCTGGGCCTTGACTCCAAATACCCGTGATCTCCAATCCAGCCTTCTGCAGTAACTCTCTCCACTGAGTTTCCGACCGCTCAACACCCGCACCAATACTCATCATCTGAATGTCGAGCGACGCCTGCATGAGGGGTGTCTCAGTATCCGGCAGAACAAAGTCCACGATCAAGATCCGAGAATAACCCGGTACCATTGCAGACATTGTGTTGCACAATATCTGGTGACAGATCTCATCAGACCAATCATGAAATATGGATCGGAAGTAATACGCTCGTGCACCCTGCACAGGCTGAGGTTCCATGAAGCTATAAGGCATAACTTCGATATCAGAGTCATGACCAGACACCCCGTTCAGAACCTTTGGAAGATCTTGCAGGATGACCTTTCCCGGGAGGTTTTTGTATTTCTGACGAAACTGACGCAAGTCATGGCCTTGATTACCACCAATATCAACCAGGAAAACTGTGTCCGCGAATGGCGTTGCATCGCCCATTAGTCTTCCCACTGGGTAGACATCGAACCACATTGGTCGCCCTTGTCTGCGACTCGCCATATATGAATTGAACAACTTCTGTTTATCCTTGTGGCTGGCTAGCCACTCGAATTGGCTTTGACCCACTGCCCACTGCATAGGTGAATGGTCGTAGTCTTGGGGGTTGACATAATCGTGTGCTCGTAGATACTCGGGCAGCTTGCCAAGAGTTGGAATTGTGAGGTCATATCTGATCAGGAAAAGTCGTTCAGTTCAGCTCCAATCCAAATGTCAAACCCAGAGTATTTCCTTACATGCAAGGAACTCCATCACGCCCAGCAGGCTGGGTCATGGCCACCGTTTTCTCATTCGCTTTATATACTTGGAACTCTGGGGATTTACAGAGACCCAGAGATTCCATGACACGCATCAATCGAACTGTCTACCTATCAGTCGCGCTCGAGTGAAGCAATCCGAGAACATACCGATTAACTCTTGTTCTGCACCAGTGTGCTCCGCTAGTTGCGCAGCCGAGATCCCTGTATTCTGGTACTGCTTTTTTACGAGCAGAGGGAAGATCTGCAGATCCACTACAGCTCGGAGGGCGGCGTTCTGTGGGGGCTATGACGAGTTAAATCAAGCATCATAAATCAAGACTTGATAGTTGTACCTGATAGACCAAACGCTGAATAGTCTCAGAGGGGCTTTCCACGGCCAATCGGAATTGCTCAATCAATCGCAGCAGCTCAAAATGGGATTGGGCAGATGGATTGGTGGCAATCTGTTGAACCAGCTGCCCCATCTGATTAAACATCGAATACAGGGGCGTGATGACCGTCATTTTGGCGTGAAAGGAAATTGGAAGAAACGTTACAGTGTGCCTGATTGTAGTACAAATTAAAATCGGCACGTTCCTGCCATTTATACATCAATCGATATGTCGGCTTAGCCTTCCATCAGAAACGGAGACGATGAGCATGACTGTGGCGTCGGGGGTTTGTCTGGCCTTTGGCCAAATCTGTCCTCGAAGCCGCCCCGTTGGAATTCAGCTCCCGCAAACAGCTTTGGCTCGTGGCGTTTCGAGCGAGAAACTGATGTTCCCAGTACAAATGCGCATGCCAAATGAATGTACAGCAGGCAAAGCGGGTTATACTATTTGGCAAGATTATAATCCTGGTCTGCATTGGCTTGGTTCACCTAATACACCAGCGCATACTTAGATCCTCGGCAAATATTACCAAAGTAATGATACGCCACCAAGCTGTTTGCTTGCGGGGTCTAAATAAGCTAATGTAGCTTACCAGATCTAAGTTCCATAAGGTCCGATTCCTTGATCTCATATTTGCTGCGAGTACACATAGACTACCTTCAAGGGTATCGGTTTAGGAAACCCCCATGGTCCAAGAATGTGCGCGGAGTTATTCCGGTCCGGATGATAGCACTGAGTAGTACATGTACCAAGTAGGTATATTGATGCCGATAATACGGAGAGTAAGTTCAGGTTGCACGAACCTAGCTTGCATCAAATTTGAAAGACTTGTTCATCTTAATTCCAAGTCAGATCCAAGCATCTATTAATAGTGTCTTGGCATTCCTAGAGCCTGAGAACAAATAGACTTCTATTACTCTTCCTATCTTGGCAACTCGGCCATTCTGCATAATGTAGATTATATGAGCGGCTTGAATTTCAATGATCTAGTGTTTTCAAAGGCTTTTTAAAGACACGAGACAGCATAGACAATAGCCAGCAGAAAGCAGAATTGGAATGCTGTCTCATAATTGTAGGAAATTACGAACCCCTTGGAGCAAGCCTCAGGAAATTCGATCATTGAACCTGATATTAAGTCACATACCGCAGGGATTCTATCTCCGCCCCAAGAGTAACGCTTGGATATAGTCAATTCACTTAGTGGAAAGTGATACTTCATATCCACAATTATATGGATCCCAATGAAACCCTAGATCGCGGCACCGGAACATCCTGTGGCGTTCCCCGAACCAAAGAATGTCGATCCAGCAAACCGAGTTCCCGTTGAAATTGACGGTATGCCACGATCCGATCGGACGGTTAGCATTCTTGCCGGCTAAGCGGGGCAAGAATAGCTTCAGATGCCCCAATGATCCTTGCAGAGAACGTTTCCAGCAATATTGGAACGGTTTGATTCATCTGAAATCTCAGATCTGTTCGGGAGGCATTCCGGGGGGGGGGGTTCTAGATCCAGTCTCACGATCCGGCTTCCCCGCTTAACCCAAGGACTTGTGGGTGCGAGAAGGCACAGCGGGTCCCATACCGGCGGGTGCTCTTGGCCGAACACCTGGTCCCTGGGATTATCCGTTTTGGGCCTGCTCAAGGGTTATCTTTGCAGGAATCGGGTTGATATTTCGACGGATCACGTCGTTTTTGGTGCGATGGGTCATCTTGGCCTCGAAAATGAGCTTTCCCTGTTTATTAAATCCAGGATAACGCTGTAACCTTGAAACTTGTATATATATATAGTGCATTTATAACTAATAGATGTGTGGTGGTTAATAATGATTGGGTGAGATTAGATAGATATACCGGGACAACTGGGATAGATTGGTTTGGTCAATAAACCGTGGAAAACCCAATTGACCCCCCGGATATTTTTCTGTTGTTGATGTCTGTTAATGTAACCTGGATTCATGCATAATTAGCCCGGGGCAAACCGACTTCGGCGATCTGTATCATTCAAATGCCCTTGATATGTTGGATTCAATGTTGGTGCAAGGTAGCGTAATATGAACAACCCCACAACGGTGCATGCTCACCAGGGCAGGTGTAGTGCCCGTGATCAATCGTTAAAAAATATCTCCACTATTCAGTCGAGGGGTAGAGGAAATTCTTCTTGAGATTAGTCCATCCCCGGATCGATCCTCCAATAATGCAGAGATCCACAATCTCGGCGATTACGATTGAGATCAAGTTTCAGGCTGGACTCAACGGGATTTCAACTGCAACCAGATGACTTGGGCAGCCCTGCAGTGTTGCTTTGTCGCTGGTTGCAATTAGAATCCACTAATGCAAGACAATCAACCCTGTCGAGAAAGGTGTTTGTTGCACATCGCGGCTGAAAGAATCTAACCAGTAGGATGCCCCGAAAACCCACCTATTTTCGTACTGTCAGACCTTATTCGCCCAGCGTCTACCAATAATAATGGTTTATGCAGTTGCGTGTAGGCAATTTTGACGTATGCACTGCGATATGCATGTTTGTTTGTATCTATACTTCACACTAAAGTGCCGTGATTTTCAGTTTCGGAAAGAGTTTAGGTACAGTCATCCCTGATCCACCCACGCTCAGCCTGTCGGTCATCCCGAATGCGGTAAGAAGATATACACAGCTCGATGGCGAATTGATGTTTGTCTTTTCAGTGGGGATTGCCGTCGTGGGATTATAAGTACGGCATTATATCTTCCATTTCGTTCATTCCTGATCTTGTCAAACACTCCACCATGGGAATCCAACGTGGAACATCGGCTGAGGCAGCGACTTCTTCGCACATCTCTGATTCTCTAACAGAGAAATTCGGTCAGCTTCATGTGCTAGATGATCTAATCCGCCTTCGTGCCGCAGATGTTGTACAACACCCAATTCTTGCATACCCGAGCTCCGATAGTGATGCAGCGTCCTACAATTATTATACTGGCCAACAGCTGGATGAGATGATAGATCAAGCTGTCACAAAATTGATGGAAGAAGGCTTTCGACCGGTTCGTCTTGCTGATCACTGTTTGTGTCCAGATCACTGATATCCCGGATTAGCCCAAGAAGGACGGATGTATAGTAGCATTGCTCGCATTGTCTGATCTAAGCATGGTCATTACTCTCTTTGCACTTAGTCGGTTGGGATACACCGTCATGATCCTATCGCCACGTTTATCGGGAGACGCATGTGTTTCTTTGCTCGATACGGTCGGTTGCGAGAATATCATTTATGGCAAGACTGGCACTATTCGCGCAACAATGGGTGACATCTTGCAAAGGAAGCTCATGACATGTCGCCCAATTACTGCACTCACCGACACTATTCCAAAGAGCCCAGGGGGCCTAGAGACTTCATTGCTAGTTCTGCATAGAAGACGGAGCTCCGAGGCTCAAAGAAGCAAAATTGCCTTGATACTCCACTCGTCCGGCTCTACTGGAAACCCCAAACCCATGTTTCTCACACATCGTGCACTGATGACCCATCCATTGAAAGGGCCGGGCTTAACTTCATTCAACCCGCTCCCTTGGTATCACCTTCATGGAATCTCAACCGCATTACAAGCGATGTGGATGAGGAAAACAGCTTTTATGTGGAATGCAGCCCTGCCACTCACAGCTGACTCTGTTGTCTGCGCTCTGCAAGAAGCTAAGCCCGAATATGTTGCCGCAGTTCCATATATGCTGCAAGTATTAGTGGAAAATACTCATGGTATCGACGCACTGCGTAAATGTAAGGTGGTTGGCTACGGTGGAGCGCCATGTCCGGATGATCTTGGAGACCGTATGGTGCGTGAAGGAGTTCATTTTGGTGGTTCATTTGGACTGTGAGTCAATTCAAAGCCACAGAAATCTTAATCTAATTTTATTTCCAGCACGGAAGCAGGGCTCGTCGCAGAGTCTATGTCTCGACCGAAAAGCGACCCATATTGGAACTATTTGAAATTCTTTGAAAACCTTCAACCATATATCTGGATGAAGCCTCTTGGCGCTGAACTGTATGAGTGTGTCTATTTGGCTGGACACCCTGCATTGACAACTTCAAACTCCAATGAGCCAGCAGGATCATTCCATTCCAAGGATGTGTTTATCCCTCACCCCACCCTGGCTGGGAGATGGAAGTACGTCTCTAGGATTGATGATCGTATTACTCTCACCAATGGAGAGAAGGTGTTACCAATCCCGATTGAAGGCTGCATCAAACAACATCCTCTCATTCATGAAGCAGTGGTTGTCGGATTGGAGAAAGCAGCTCCAGGTCTTTTGGTTTTCCGATCTCAGGAAGCGGATGATGCAGGTCTCTCGGATGATCGATATCTTGATGAGATTTGGCCTAGTATTGAATTTGCCAATTCTCGCGCGGAACAATTTTCTCAGATCGCTAGAGATATGGTGGCAGTACTGCCATCTGCCTCATTTTTCCCTCGGACGGATAAAGGGTCTATGATCCGAGCACAGGTTTATTCGCATTACGCTGAGCTTATAGAGAGCATCTACGCGGAAGGCCAAGAAGGAGGTATTCGCCTTTCTCTTGATGAAACCATATCTATCATAATGAGCTTATGTCAGACGGATCTTGGTATCGCACTTTCTGGTATCGAGGGGAGCTTCTTCGTGGAAGGAGTTGATAGTCTAAAGGCAATCCATCTCCGGCGCCTCATCCTTCAGAACTTTGATCTGCCCAAGGAGAGCCTGCCACCAAATGTTGTATATGACACAGGAAGTGTTGCACAACTAGCAGCGTATATTCTTGCAGTCCAGAGTGGCGAGAATATTTCAATTATGGACGACGAAATCAAGGTCCTATCCAAACTAATTCAGAAATATTCCACGTTCCAGAGACACATCCCCACCAGCTCTCTATCAAAAGCCAACAGTATTGTAAGTATCAAATTCTCAAATTCGACGGTCTCCACTAACAAATGAAGATTCTCACAGGGGCAACTGGATCAATCGGTGCTCACACCTTATATGAACTCCTTAACGACGATTCCGTTGCTACGATCTTCTGTCTAAGTCGCCGAACCGCTCCATTCGATGAAATTCTCCACAGCCTCATCGAAAAGCAGCTACATATCACACCAGACCAAGCATCAAAAATTGTCGCCCTGACCAGTTCCCTCGATCAGCCCGATTTCGGCCTCGACCAAAGACTCCTGACTCGCATGCGTCAATCCGTCACACAAATTCTGCATATAGCCTGGCCGGTGAATTTCAATATCCCTCTACGTCAATTCGAACCCCATCTCCGCGGTCTCTACAATCTACTTCAATTCTCGCTTTCCGTCGACCAGCCAGAGCCTGCAGTGGTTATGTTCTGCTCTTCTGTTTCTGCTGCCCTCGGTACAGCATATACTGAGATCCCAGAGGCCCCCATTCATCTGGACACAGCTCACCTGAGCACAGCGTCTATGGGCTATGGACAATCCAAGCTAGCAGGAGAGCACATCGTCAGTGCGGCACACCACTCAGGAGCGAGGGCGTACTCCCTCCGTATCGGACAAGTGTCGGGCCACTCGAAGAAAGGATTATGGAATGATACTGAGGCACTACCGCTCATGATCCGATCAGCTTTGACTCTGAAAGCGTTGCCCAGTCTCGATGAGAGTTGTTCCTGGCTACCGGTTGATAAACTCGCTGCTGCGATTCTGGAGCTGGCGAGATCGCGCGCGGGCTCGAGCGAGTCCGAGATAAGTGAGACATCCTGGCAGATGGGCGATGATTCAGTTTACAATTTGTGCAATTCTCGGAAATTTTCCTGGTCGGCGTTGTTAGAATCTTTGGGCCGGAATTTCCAATTCGATGTTGTGCCCTTTGAGGGGTGGTTGCGGTTGCTTCGGGATAGTGAGAGTCGGGGTGAGGAGCAGATTAATCCGGCTGTGAAGCTGATTGGGCATTATGAAGCTATGCATGGTCCTGACTCTGTTCTTGGTACTCCTGGTTCGAAAAGCTTTGTGGTGGATAAGGCTGAGCGGGATAGTCTTACGCTTCAGAATGGTCGGTTGAGGATTATTGAAGATGGAATTCTAGACTGCTATATTCGGGACTGGAAGTCGCGATGGATGAGATCGTGAGATGGGAATGGGCTCACGTACTCCCTGTTATTTTGAAGTTGTGGGAATAGTGCATTGAGATGTGTTATTGATAATTATGTTTGCACTTGAAGCCATGAATACTTGTGAAGTTCCATTTTAGACTCACGTAAGACCCTCATGACAAGCAAGGATTTGAAATTTCTCCAGAGCCTTGATTTCGTCCTCTGCTACCATGTGTTAATAGGAGAAGTCCATCTCGTGGAGGAAATTCCTACCTACTAGTAGCTTTTGGTATCTTTCTGCATAAGGGAAATCATTGCATCCTCTACCTGTGCTTGATCCAACACAACAGGCTTCTCGTCAGATTTCATGGGTATTTTACTCGTTATTTCGCCTGAATTGGTAGCTAAGTCAACGTCTTCTTCACCAAAGAATGTATTTGCTATGGTGAACTACGCTAGACTAGATGAGATACGGAGAACGCTAGGATGCTAGAACTAAGTGGATAGAAATCTTGTGGTGGACTACCATGGTGCAATACGGGATTACACCCCGATAGCAATTCTCAAACGTAACTTTGACATCTTATCTCCATGGGACTGAAGCTGGATGTTTGTCTTCCTCTGTGACTATAGTGAGGCATTTTGATGGTTTAAATTTCTAAAAGCAGGAATCAAGATCATATCAAATTCATAGCATTCTCTTACAACCCACATGTAGTTACTCTAGAGTACCAGGAACAATTTCATCAGACTCAGGCCATTTCCTAAAAAGATCCTGTAAATGATCCAGTGGAGCCGTAATCAATCCGACAACGGTCTGATAAGGGGGACGATCGGGAGCGCTAGGATGAGCACGTGTTGGAACGAAGTGTTTTGTACGGTCAAAAGATGCCGCTAAACGTCGACTTTGCTCTCCCGTGATTGATGATTCGAGATTTATAAGATCCACTTCTTCGTGATTAACGTGGATTGCTAAATCTCCCATGAGAACTGCCAGGGTGGGTATGAAGCGTGGGTCAGTGGCTTTAAGGTCCTGAAACACGGCCAGTTCCTCTTTGATCTGTTTATCTATTAGTTTTCTCTTCTATTTTTTCTCTTGGGAGTATAGTTACTGTTTGATGTTGTTGCCGGTCTTCGGCTACATCTTGGTGTAGGTACTTATTCAGCGCCGGGTACAGCACTAGTTCCTCGCCAACCACATGACGAGCTAATTCCCAGGTAAACTGATTCTGCCAACGAGTCTGTTCATCGGCATCTTCCGAGTGGATGATTTGATCGTAGTATAGCTTGAGTTCCCGGTGGTCGGCGTAGATGGTGTCGGAGATACGATTCATTTTGGGATGATTGACCGTTGAAATTGATTTAATAATTTTCTATTCAAATTCTATTTGTCTTTGCAATTTGTCTATCTGATTACGCATGATCTGGTCATGACTTCGGGATACAATCCCAGTGATCAGCCTTGGGGAGGTGGGGCCAGATGACCACAAACTTCATGTGTCCAAATCCCGACTTTTGTAATGAGGCCTGAGTCCTAGGCTTCGTAAGGGGTAGGTTCTTATTCTCTCGTGTTCTGCTATTCTGTCATCCTTTTTCTCTGTCTCCCAATATCCTGTCCTGATCTCACATCATGTCAAGGTTCGTCAAAGGTTCACGACAGAATTTAACCCAGATACTAACAGAAACCCAAGTATAGCACCTATCATTCCACAGATTCAATGCATTTCCCAATGGATCTCTGGGTGGTGGGGTACATGTGAAGCAAAACCCGGCCCTTCATTCCACCAGAGCGACCCTACCGATTGCAAAGCTTGTCGCGAGTGGCATGTCCCTTGCGACCATTCACAACCACAATGTGAGCATTGCTATGAGCAACAAATCCTCTGTTTCTATGTGAAGCCGAAAATGAGCACGCGCTCTGCCGCATTGACCGTACCCCGGATTCGTGAACCAACCCCGCGCCAAAAACGAACCCCTTTGCATGTTATTCCAGAATGATCTTGGACTTCGTGATTAGCATTTTTACGTTATACCAGCATAGCGTTGCGAGATTGTTTTCCATGTCAGTCAACTTGTTTAATCATATTTGGAAGGGAAAAGGAAAGATGGAAAGAACGGGAAATGTTGGCGAGAAAATATGACATCCACTATTCGGTGCAATGGACCAACAACGGCGACCAAGACTTTTTTTCCCCACACCGCTTGTACCTTATTCTTTGCAACCCACAAACTCCTGATTCAGCAGGCTCGGATCAAAGCCGACCGGTCGTGAGTTTGAATCGGAGCACTGTGACCCGCTGCGGACTCTGTGATCCGAACCTCCACATATCAGGGACATCATTCTATCTTCACAGAATCGATTGCGATTCAATTCAACTTTATATCCCAAAATTTCAACGAATGCTGATTACGACCTGACAATATCTTGCTGCTCGACACAGATCTATATCAAACCTTATACTCAATTGTACAACTTCAATCCCCGGTCTATGCTCCGAGCTACACTAACGATATTACAGATGGAATGCGAATATCGCCGACTGGCAGATATCATCCGTCAAGAAGCCAAGAATCACACGAGCCCACGCTTTCTCGTCGGCATCGCAGGCGTTCCCGGTTCAGGAAAGACAACCACCGCACAGGCAGTCGTGCAACAACTAAACACAGACCCAAACTGCCGTGCCGCTCTACTTTCCATGGACGGATTCCATCTCTCAAGATCAGCCCTCGATCAAATGCCTAATGCTACAGAAGCGTATGTTCGCCGCGGCGCGCCGTGGACATTCGACGTGGACCGCTTCATTAAATTTATCGCTCGGCTACGCACGTGGGCTGAGAATACACCACTCGTACAGTCTACGGGGTCCTGGCCTGCAACGGATGTGATCCGGGCGCCGACTTTCGATCACGAAGCTAAGGATCCAGTGGAAGATGGGATGGCTATTACGCCGGATATTTCGATCATTATCATTGAAGGGAATTATCTTCTGCTTGATGAGCCCAGGTGGCGAAATTTGGCGGAGCTGGTTGATTATCGGATTTTTGTCGATACGGATTTAGAAGAGGCGCGTGAGCGGACTGCGAAGCGACATGTGCAGTCGGGGATTGAGAAGACTCTTGCGGATGGGTATCGGCGAGTGGATAGTAATGATTATTTGAATGGGGTCTCGATTCGGGAGAAGCTGTTGACGCCGGATATGGTGGTGAAGAGTGTAACGGATGCCAAGACAAGGGCACATTAACATAAATGACGATTTTATTTTGTATAGCGACACTAATCATATGTGCCGATATTGTGTGAATGTTTGATTTGCCACTTCCAAGGTTAATCCATTGATGTTGGTTATTCCGTGAGGGCTTGTCTGTGCAAAACATCTGGTCATGTTAGAATATCATAAGATGCGGATGAACTATGACTTAACTGGGAATCTCTGGCATCCAGCTCGCTCGTGCTTTACAGAAAAACTCAGCCTTGGGGGGAAGTGCCGCGGGATTATCCAGAGATCCTACACATATATAACGGAAACGATCCTTGGCAGCGTCCTACATCTTGTCAGTAAATATCTCATCAACTCGAATGGACAAAGACTGTCGTACCCCATATTCCAGAATAAAACTCCCACAACTATCACAAAATTCGCGGTGGAGTACAACCCCAGATCCATTGTCAGCAACATGCTCCTTGGGCTGCCCAGCTATGAGCTGGAAAGTGTCCTTGGGGACTTTGGCTGTCAGACCATAATTTGTCCCAAATGCTTTCTAAACATTCCAAGATTGTGAACATCGAATGAGTTTCAAGTTCGACTATACCAGTGGACGTACTTTGCAATTGCGACAGTGGCAAAGTGATGTGCGTGCGTCATCGGGAGAAGCCAGCCGCAGCTCATACTGGATGTTTCGACAGTAGCAAGATCCTGTATATGTTGGCATCTTCAATTTTAGTTGGTACTGTATTTTAAATGTTGGTGTGTTTAATGGCGTTCTTGGATGTACTTGGGAAGGTAGTGGAACATGATGCAAATTCCCTGCGGTGATGTTATTATGACGCGCCGATATATGTATATAGTTGACCTTGCCACCTCAGCTAAAGTACATATCTGGTTTGACATTCGTCCTCATTCTCTATAATATTGTATTTCTGTACTCTGAACTTCAATAGAACTCACTTGGGTGCCTCTGATGTCTTGTGGCCCAAGACTGGCCATTTCTTGGGGCACACAAAGTGCCTTACGTTCTTGGAAGGTGAGACAATGTTGAATTTTCAGAGGTCTAATTCATCAATTGGTGTCCATGGTTTTGAATGAACCTCACCAAGATCTTACTCAACTATCGCTCCTTGAATTTTGGTCGAGAGGCACCGAAACTGAAAGTTATATTAGGATCGACCGGCAGCATGATATATGCGCTGGAATGGCATGACTCAGGAGAGGTGGTGGATGATGACGACGCCTATCTGGTTGATGGTCTTAAACGAGTCTGAACTAAAGGTGATCTTCATCGCACCTAGAAGCTTCAAGATGATGGAATGCTATGCATCTCCAGCACTGAGTATGTCAAATGCCAATAGACAAGGAAATAGTCTGGAGCCCTGAAGAGAAGGAATTTGAGTAACAGTAATTGAAAAGCCTATGACTGTCCATTGATCAAACCAGCTGCATAACCACCATACAGTAAATCAAGCCCCAGCAGTATCTTCACAGGCTCCATGTTCAGATAAAAAGAAATCATTAATCCATCCCAAACGCCAGAGGTAGAGGACAGGATCGTAAAAGACCTCTAACCCCAACAAAAGAAATCGAACTATATGCAAAACATAGGAATCATCATGTTCAAGAATCCCGCACACGGGCCTGGCGCTTGGCGGTGCCGATGTGAGTGTTGTGTACTTTGGTGGCGAACTTCAAGCTTGTCAAGGTCTCCGAGAGGTGGGCCTTCAAGGGACTGGCCATGACAAACATGAGTGTCTTGGAGTTTCCTCCCAAAGAGAATTGAAGGAGGTATGTAAGCTGGGGCGGTGTTAGTACTTGAGCCCAAAGTTTCAAGCCTGGCTAGCTGATACATACCTTGCTATTACGGTAGGGAATGTGACCACCATCTTTGCCCTGGCCAAGAGCTGCAATTACATCACCAAGTGAGCTGAGACTTCGGTTGATGTTTTGTGTTTCCTTCAGGCGTTCGCCAGTGGCCCCACTATGGCTCAAACGTTCACTTCCGGCCAGATCGACTAGGTTGAGAGTGCCTTCACTACGCTCTCCAGTGATATGGTTCTCGCCAGTAAGCTTGAGAATAAATACCGAGTGAGACCGAGATGACCGCTCGTTGGCTTTAGTGGCGGCCACTGAACGGTTGGCATCTGCACTCCTGAGGATAGATTCGACCATCTCAGGCGAGTCCAGCTGAACGGTAGTAATATCGGTGATGAAGGTCTTGCCGCGTTGCATGTCGTGGCGGATATCATGCTTCTTCTTATCCAATTCATCAGGGTTACCGAGAAGATCGTTCAGATTCTCATTGTAAACCTCGACAAAATTGCCTTCCATTCTGTATCGCCAGCCCTTCTCTTCGAGTCCCTGGGCAGTCTGGTAGATTTGATGAACTGCGCGGGGGATCATGCCATCCCGTGAAGACATAGTGTGGGTTTTACCGCTGCCAGTCTGGCCGTAACAGAAGATGCAAACATTGTAACCATCCAGGGCACTTTGCACAAGTTGGCTGATTTCATCGAACACTTCGGCGTTCTGGGTGGAGGGGCCAAACACGCGATCAAAGGTGAAAGTATTGTTCTTGCGCGAGATGGTACCAAGGCTGCTCTTCTCCTCGGGTCCCAGAATATTGATCTCCTTCGCATCGTCGAACTCATCTGGGTACTGCATTGGCGCAATCATGCTGGCAGGCTCGCTGTTCAGAGATGGGCGAACACGACAAAAGACACGGATATTACCCTTGAGTTCCTGCACCTGGTTGTGAAGCTTACGACGGAGTGTCTCTTCCCTCCGCAACTTTTCTTTAATAGCGTCCGTTTCAGCCAGCGCATCCATCATTTCCTGGTTGCATCGCTCAAATGCTTGAGATTGCTCTTCTCGTCCACCCTCGAGGAACTCAATGCGTGCTTTAAGGGCTCTGATCGTTGATTCCAAGGTGACCCCGTTGGTGCTGACGGTGTCAAGGTTCTGTCGAAGATCGTGAACAGTCTTTCGCTCGCGCTCGAGATCGGCTTTCATGGCGTCCATTTCACTTCGAAGGGTAGCAATTTCACGCTCCTTCTTATCGAGTTCAATCTGGGATCTCTGAACATCCATCGCAGACTGAGTTGTTAAGTTGCCGAGCTCTCGGACGCGCTTGGCTTTCTCGTCCTCGATCTCGCCTTCAAATTTGCGCTTCAAGGCTCGCATCTCCTCCTGATGCTGGGCCATCAACCTCTCTTTCTGCTTCTTATTTTCTTGGCTCATGGATTCACTTTCGATGCGGTGACGACTTTCAAGATCATCCATCGCAATATCTTGCTCTCGTCGTGCATCATTCAATGCCTTCTCAGCCAACCCAAGCTGATTCTTTAATGATTCCATCTCAACGCGCAAGTTCACGTTAACGTCTTGAAGTCCATCGCGAGAACGTTCAAGCTCGCCAACTAGGTTTCATTGTCAGAATAATACTCCCTTTGCATTAGATCACATCACTTACTTCGCGACTTATAAAGCTCAACAGTATCCTTCAAACCAGATGACTCTTGACCATGTTGATTCACGCGCGTCATGAAATCCTTCAGCATGTCTTCCATATTTTTTTCGCGGGATTCTTGGTCCCATTCGGTATCTGGAAGATGGTCAAAAAATTTCACACCAGAATCTTTACTAAGAAACAATGGTATTGGGGGCCTTTTCGGTGATCTCCTAGGGCTAACAGGTGGGGTTTCACATGGTCTGGATGGGCTGAGTGTGGGAACCCTGTGTTTTCGAGTATCCTTCACTGGAGTGGGTGCCGGGAATGTCCTGGGACATGTAGCACGCGTAGCGATGGCAATGGAACGAGAAAAGGATTCTTCAAGAGGGGGCTCAAAAATGGATGTAAATGCAGGTTGCGGAACACCATAAGACGAATGAGTCCCACTAGGGGCAGCGGGAGATCCATGGGGGCCAGAAAAAGCATGAAAAGCAGAAGGGACAGAAGAAACAGGCGGCATACCCTTTCGTTTTCCAAGTACACTTCCGGCATGATCATCAATATGGGTATCCAGCGAAGTCGCAGGGCGATGAGTGGAGGCGTTGAGTCTTCGGCTACCGAATGAGGTCTGAGGACGAGGCATGGCAGATGGGCCGCGCGCATTGTAGCCAACGGTGGCCGAGAAGTTGGGTGTCATTGAGCGAGTGGATGTGGCGCCCGATCGAGACATGGTGGACGACGCGAACGAGTTTCCCCGCGCTTGCGCCTTTGACGATGTAGAAGCTAGGCGGCTTGTTGAAGGTTGTTTCTTGTGTTCCGGGGAACTGGGGGCTCTGGATCGAGTCGCTGTTGATAGCCTGTCAGTATACATAACCGGTCATCGCTTCGTGGTCTGCGTACGGGAAACGGTCTTATTGACGATTGTTCCAGGCGGCATGATTCCCGAACGAGAGTTGGTCGTGGCGGGATTCATCTCTCGTAAACCACCGACTTGGGGAATGCGCGACCGAGTCGAAGCTCGAGGTTGAACCTGCGGAAGTTCCAGTTAGTGTTTGCGCAATCGCGATGGAATGCGGATGTTCAGCTTACCATGTTCTCATCCATGGTTGAATTAGTATTGCGCCAGGATACCGGGGAGTAGATAATCCGCGCAAGCAGAAGAAACTCTCGTCCAGCCACCGTCTCAATGGCCGAGTGGGCGACTAGGAGAGATGGAAGTAAGGGGATAAAGCGATGCGATTTGGGTTGTATGGAAGCTTGTTTGGTTTCTGGAGGGACAGAGCGGGTAAACAAAAGATGACTCAGCACATCTCCCTCCGCCAGATTAAGCTTAGTGGTAACAATGTAAATGAGATCACGTTTCTCGTCAAATCACCAAATTTAAACGGTGTAAATGTACGTGTATTACCGAAATTTAATTACTATCTTACGGCACGTGAGGTCATTGGGATGAAAACAATCAATATAGATCAGGAGACAAAACATACTATATGTTGCAATTTGATCATTGGTGTATTATCGATCCTCTCTTCAATCATAGATGCAGCATTCTCCTCGATATTTCAATTTAATTTCGTGTATCATCTATTGAAGCCGTTGATCCAACCCAAAAAGCCGGCGCGGACTCCACTCGGCCCGCTGAAACACCCCAAAAGGCCCCAGTTGCCGCATTCCTTGGTGGCTCGAGGGCAACTGCTGGGTTCCTTTCCTTCAATCTTCTCCTAGAAGCTTGTACTCTACTTTCCCCCTCCCCCTCAATTTCTCTACGGTTCGGTACCGACGATGTCCGGGCGGTTTGTGCGTTCCTCCAAGTATCGTGAGTCTTTGTGATCAACGTGTGATGAGCTGCCGCTGACTGTTGGGGAAGGCCACGTCTTCGGGCGTTCGACACGAAAGGTAATGAATGCCTACACTTCTTAGCTGGCTGACCCTCACCACATTCTGACTATGACCACAGGAACAATGTTACGATAATCTTCGCATCTCGCGAAATGCGTGGGATACCAATCTAATCAAGGTACGAATCGCCCTTTGCGCCACCGCCCCTGACCTTCGCCGCAGCTCCCGGGCTAACGAGCCAAATAGGTCAACCCAAAGCACTTGGCCGTCAATTGGGAAGCCGGTGGTGGTGGAGCCTTCGCTGTCATTCCCCTCGAGGAACGGGGCAAACTACCGGAGCGCATTCCTCTATTCCGCGGGCACACTGCTGTCGTTCTCGACACCGACTGGTTAGCATAAATTAATGGAGCTTATAATCGCATTCCATGGCTGACATGATGTAGGAATCCCTTCAACGATGATCTGATTGCTTCGGGTTCCGACGACGGAAAGGTACACTGTTCCAACGGAGAGTACATGGTCCGAGGCTAATTGCGCTGCAGGTCTTCCTCTGGCGGGTTCCAGATAACTTCACCGTTCGCCCCGATCTCGACGCGGATGACATCCAGGACATTGCGCCTGTTGCAAAGCTAAGCGGCCACTCCAAGTACGGCAATTCTGTATTTTCTTGCGCTAGGGCGGATCACTAATGTTTCCCTGCAGGAAGGTCGGCCACGTGCTCTTTAACCCCGCGGCGGAAAACGTGCTGGCAACGGCCTCGGGCGACTATACTGTGAAGATCTGGGATATCGAGGCGGGCGCACCAAAGCTGACACTGAACATCGGCGACATTGTGCAGTCACAGTCATGGAGCGCCAACGGTTCCCTGCTGGTCACTACCTCGCGCGACAAGAAGCTCCGTATTTGGGATGTTCGTCAAGAGCGCCCGGCACACGAAACAGCCGGACACTCTGGAGCCAAGAACAGCCGTTCTGTTTGGCTGGGTGAGCGCGACCGGATCGTGACCACTGGTTTCTCCAAGATGAGTGATCGTCAGCTGGCTCTGTGGGACATCCGTGCGGCCCGCGAGCCCATTAACGGATTCAAAACTCTGGACTCCATCTCCGGTGTTTGCATGCCATTCTGGGATGATGGTAACAGCATGTTATATCTGGCCGGACGAGGGTAAGTCACGCCTTCCATTTTTGATCTCTGGTCGCTAACGTCACTGCAGTGATGGAAACATCCGCTACTTCGAAGTCGAAAACGATAAGTTTGAGTTCCTCTCCGAGTACAAGTCTGCCGATCCCCAACGTGGTGTCGCATTCATGCCCAAGCGTGGTGTCAACATGCACGATAATGAAATTGCGCGTGCCTTCAAGACTGTCAACGACGGCTACATTGAGCCCGTCTCATTCATCGTGCCCCGCCGATCAGAAACCTTCCAGGACGACATCTACCCACCCACCACTGGTTTAACCCCTGCAATGGGATCATCTGAGTGGTTCGGCGGTAAGGAGGCCATTCCTCCCAAGATTTCCATGGAAAGCCTATTTGAAGGAAACGGTCTCAAGGAGGTTGAGGGTGTACAAGAGAAGCCCACTGGAGCTATGGATGCCCCGGCTCCCAAGCCCGCTGAGCCGGAGGTCAAGAAGCCCGAGCCTGTGGCTCCGAAGGCCGCTCCTGAGCCTACCCCGGAACCCACACGCCTGGCCCGTCCCGCCCCATCTATGAAGGAGCAGGGTGGAGCCATGTCAGCGATGGTAAACAAGTTTGCCGACGAGGAGGAGGCTACTCCCGCCGATGATGACGATTCTAGCTTTGATGAGGTTCCTAAGCCCGTCGAGCGCGCTACCCGCTCTCCCGTCGTCGAGCCGTCATCCCCGAGGGTTAGCAGCCCCTTGCGTCCCAAGGAGGAGCCCAAGCCGCAACCTGTTGTTGCTACTGCTACCCCCGCTGCCGCTCCCGTAAGTTGTTTTTCTTCATATCAAATGCCCCGAACGCTAATTGAAAAGATACAGGCCCCCGCTCCCGCATCCCCTGCTAGCGAGTCGAGCGTCCCCACCGCCACCGTCTCCAAGGAGATCGAGGAGATCAAAAACCTGATTGCCGCGCAGACGAAGACTATCGCTGAGCAGGCGCAGCAGATGCAGACTTTGACTGCTGAGATCGAAGCGCTGAAGACAAAGCTGACTTAAGGTATTGATCACTGTTCTGAACATGTTACAGCTACTGTGGCGAGTAGTCTGGAGAGCACCCGCCCGAGCTGTAAGGTACGATGTACTGTGTATCGACATACATTAAGATGCACTACTGTATGTGGATACGGTTCTTTCTTTTGTTACTAGCGAATTTGTCAATACATTGGCCCTTCAAAGCTAAGTAGATCGTTGATCGTTGATTGTAATCCCCTTATTCTTTATTGCAACCAGAAATCCGGCATAATTCTTCTCCCCAACTCTCTGGATGGCCGTCGCCTCAATCCCCTCCATCTTCCCAGTCGCCTCAACCAACTCACCCGTCCCCTTAACCAGATCATCCTTCTCCATCGCCTCAGCAGACACAATCTTCCCATCCCTCTCAACATTATCAACAGCAATGACCGCCCTCTCCCTAGCAAGATCCAGCACAGCATAAAAATAAGCCAATTCATCCTGCTTATTCGCTTGAATAAACGCAAAATCAAACTTCTCTCTTTCTCCCCTCTGCGCCTGCTCACTGATCTCCTTCAGCACAGCAACCCCAACTCCCCAATGTATCTACTTCGAAAATATGCTTTTCGTTGCACATGCGGGCCTGCAACATGAGAAATTTGGTTTGTGGGGCCGCGCAGGCTATGTCCTGGTAGGCCTGCGGTGAGAGAATCTTGGTCAATTGTTTGCAGGACCTCGTGGTAGCCTGCTGAAAGGAGGTTTGCCTTGACGTAGGTGTCTACGGCGAAGGGTCGTTGCTGCTTGGAAGGACATCGTAAACACAGTGGTATGCGGGCTGGGAGGGTTGTGCCATTATGGAATGGAAATGAGAAGACTAAGTATGAAGTGTGTATAAAGCCAGGCCTGGACTTCGGAATGTGTCACTTCCTAGTCGAAACGGCATGTATCAGTTGTCTATCGGAGGGACTCGGACGGAGCGCTTCGGGATCACTGGGTCATCGGAATCAGTCGTTCACCGTAGAGAAGACTAGATGAATATACTTTTATACAAATGTTACTCCTCTACGCCCTCTAGATTTCACTGCTAACATCGGGTATTTCGAAGTCATTCATACCTCAATGATATACAGGTGTATGTAGGCAAAATACGCATGGAAGAAAGTCTGACTTCTTCATGGGCGTAAAACCTACTGTGAACTGTGATTTTCCAGATGTTATGTAGACTACTGCTGGCTTGATGTTATCATTGTAACTGTACTTTATCAATGAAATGATCAATAGATATGGTCGTATTTCAGACATCTATACCTAGTCTGTCCACCAAGCGTAACTATGACCCCGCAAGTGGGTCCCGGTCCCGGTCCATGGAAGCACCAAGTCAGCTGTTTCAAGGTTTGGAACGGTCTGATCGTCTGAGATCATACTTCCCGTTCTTCCCCTGTTTCAAATTCTCCAACACTGCTCTCCCGATACCCCTCAGGCATGAGAGAAACTGAAGAATATACTCTCCAGGACTCGCCGACATTGACTAGTCACGCAGAAGCTGGTTATAACGACGAAAGGGTCTTGGATGCGGAGTTGACTAATTCGAGACAAAATGAATCGAAAAAGACAAAGCTTGCTGTTCTCATAGGTTCCGGTATTCTTCAGCTACCCATATGGGGTCCGTCCAGCCATATATTTTATGAGTTGTTTATATATTCTGACATATGCGCAGGTTTTGCTATGAGCTATGGTGTTTTCCAGGAATTTTACTTCGACAACTGGACATTTGAGGGAGATCGCAGCATCACCGGTGTAATCGGTACGACTGCGAATGGAGTCATGTATCTATCGATGCCTTTCCTCTTCGCTCTTTTCACTCGACAATGGGCTCATCGACGCCAATTTGCTGCTGTTTGTGGGATCGTGATCGCCTGTGTTAGTTTCTTTGCGTCTTCCTATTGCACCACTGTCTGGCAGTTACTCGTGACTCAAGGAATTACCTCTGCATTTGGATGTGCCCTTATCTATAGTCCAATGACGCTCTCTCTCGGCGAATGGTATACTTCCAGCAACCGGGCTTTGGCTTACGGAATTGTTCTATCTTGCAAGAACATTGTTGGGACCAGCTGTCCATTCATGCTTCGAGCGATGATCGATGCATACGGCTATCAGACCACTCTTAAAGCTTGGACTGCGATAGTAGGTGGATTGAGTATTTTTGCTATCTTCATGGTCCCGACCCACCCTTCGAAAGTCTCGATCCACAGAACTCGCGCGCGCAAGATTCCCTGGCATTTCCTCCGACACCGTTCGATCTACTTCTACAGTGTCGCCATTATCTTCCAGAGCTCTGGCTATGGTATTCCACAAACATATTTGAGCACCTATGCTCGAGACGTCGCCATGTTGTCTAGCACGTCGGGCACCCTGATGCTGGCCGTATTCAACGCGCCTGGTATCATTGCTTCTTCTTTTTTCGGATGGCTAAGCGACAACAAGCGAATCTCGTTTTCAGTCCAGGTCATATGCGCCATTCCACCTCTCTTCTCTGCTCTTTCTGTTTTCCTCTTTTGGGGCCTGACCACTCAGGGTGCCATTGGCATTCTCATAGTCTTCTCGATGACTTTTGGATTCTTCTCTAGTGGTTACAGCGCTACATGGGGAGGGATTCTTAAACAGATAGAACGGGAAGCAGCCGAGAAGAACGAGGCAGTTGATTCTGGGATGTTATATGGTCTGTTAAATGGTGTCAGAGGGATCGGGTATGTCAGTGGCGGGATCGCTGGTGTCGGGCTTCTTAACTCGGGAACTGTAGCGGCGAATCAACACTTTGCGTATGGAAGTTCATACGGACCCCTTATTATCTTTACTGGACTTTCTTCCCTTCTCGGAGGGTGGGTTGTCTTGTGGAGATGGAATCCGAAAAGACTATTGCCGCTGTTATCGAGAGGGTAAATCATAGCTACCTCGGTTGGTCGAGACTAGACTGGGATGAAGATTTCCATAATAAAGTCGACGGATCTCTTCACAAATCTGACTGGAAAAGAGTGTCTCTATCCAATTGTCTATTCATTTTGGAAACGAGGTCTAAGGAAGTAAGAAGATACCAGTCTGTCTATGTATAACGTACATATTGCGTGATCAGACATGTTCAGTACAAGGGATAAACCCAGCATTGTAGAAGTGCATGTGCAGATTATCAAAGGGTGAGATTTGATTTGTCCGTAAAGCCTCGTCCCCTTGGGGATTGGATCTTCACTGCTGACTGTACGTGAGTCACATCCTAGCCATCAATGTCGTAGCCCTTATCTATCCCCAAAGCCAACTTGAAGCACTTATTTCAATCCCTATCATTCGCATATTGACATTCGGAAAATATTAAAGTCTAAAATTCTTCATGGCAGACCTCAAACCGGTGCACTTCTTCGATCTCTACTCCGATCAACAAGGTCCGCAAGCAGCCCTGCATTGAACTCCCCAAACTAATCAAATTCAAACCAGGCAGCTCGAAGTCATGGTCCCCCAATACTCTGAGAACCCGAGCCGTGCTCAACTTCAAAGGAATACCCTACACACAAAGCTGGCACTCCTACACTGACATCAAACCCCTTATGACCGGGCTAGGCGTATCGCCCCGCGAACAAGGCAGACCATACACGCTACCAGCGATCCTACACTCCACAGTAGTGTCAAGTCCTAGCGGAGCGATGATGGACTCCCTCGCTATCGCTCTTCATCTCGACAAATTATATCCATCCCCGCCACTCTTCCCATCCGGCGACGCGAGCTACGCACTACTTATCGCGGTCGTCAATGTTATAACACGTCTGGAGCCTGGATTCCGGCCTTTAATTATACCTCTTGTACCTGATCATTTGGATCCACCGGGACGGAAGTATTTTCATGAGACGCGGACTGTGGCATTTGGGAAGCCCTTGTCCGAGGTGCGGCCGACGGATAAGGAGACTCTTGATGGGATGTGGGAATTAGTTGAGGCTGAGTCTGCGGTGTTGGTTCACATGTTGAAGGGGAGGAAGGGGAAGAAGGGTCCGTTCTTTGAGGGTGAAAGGGCTGGGTATGCAGATTTGGTGTATACTTGTCAACTTGCAACTATTGAGCGCTTTGATAAGGAGCTTTTTGGGAAGTTTATGGGCTTGGGGAATGGTGAGTTCAGGGCTCTGTATGATGCTTGTTTGCCTTGGTTGGAGGGTCAGGGAGAGGATAGGGAGTGGCCTATCTCTATGACTACTTCATCCTAAATATAGAGTCGCAGTCTTCTTTCTGGGCCAGTTGTAATTTCTTTCAGTATTAGGATTTACGTTAATCTCTTATGTTGCAAGTACAAATAAGGATATAGCTTTGTATTATGCAATATGGTATAAGACCGAGTTCTAATTAAAAAGATGCTGTTCAATCACGATGATTGTTTGTGTAGGTTCCGTAGTGTGCAGGCAAGAATCAAGCCGAAGGCCGATATACAAAGATAAAGCAGCCAAACATACGAGAGGCCCTTGTTGACAACGTCGAAAACGATTTGCCGCTCATCAACGGGTAGTTCCTTGGTGATACTAGATGTGGCAGTTGACGCAGCAACGATCTCCGTTCCAAAAGTGTATCCCAGAGCCGCCACCAACCTAGCCTTCCTCACGGCGACTTCATGGTTATAAATCACTGTTCCAACGACCACAGATATAGAGGCAGACAATTGACGAATAAGGGAAAACGCTGCCGTCGCCTGACTCATCTCAGAGGTCAGCACGTTAGCCTGGAGGGCGATCAAGGTTGCTTGAAAGTTGGGACCTAATCCAACACCAACGATCATCTGATACAGGACGATGCGCGGCCAGGATGCATAGGGCTTCAAATCCATGTAAAGTCCATATCCAAGCGTTGTGAAGAACATTCCAAAGATGATGACCTCCCGGAATCGTCCAGTTGCTCGCAAGTACCAGCCTCCTAGACCGGACGAGATAGCCAGTGCTCCGACCAAGGGTAGAAGAAGGACACCACTCATCAAGGAGCTTTCTAGGAGGACGTTCTGGAGGTAGACTGGAAGATAGAAACAGCCGCCAATGAAGACAGCACCGTGGCAGAAGTTCACAAGGAGAAGAGTGAAATTCTGTCTGCTGTTGAAAACGGCCAACGGGATGATTGGGGAGGAGGGGAACCGCTCATAGAAGCCAAAAAGAATTAAGGCGACGACTCCAAAAACGATCAGACAGATGACTGTGGCCGACGACCAGCTGAATTGGTCTCCTCCGAATTCCAAACCGAGGAGAAGCATGATCGTTCCGGCAATGACGAGGCCTACACCGATCCAATCGATCGAGGCGAGGCCATCCAAAAGATCCTTCTTCGTGGTATCGATCTTCAGGAAAAACATCAGGAAAAGAAAAGCGACACCGCCGACGGGTACTTGTTGGATGTTAGTGACAATCTTCAGTGGAGAGAAAAGAAGATACTCACAGTTGATATAAAAGCACCATCGCCAGGTGACATACGAGGTAAAAGCACCACCAATGACAGGTCCAACAGCACCTGCAATAGCCCACGTCGCACCAAAGATACCCAGGTAGGCAGATCGCCTCTGAACATCAAACATGTCGGAGACGCAGATATTGGCCATCACGGTGATACCACCACTGCCCACACCTTGCAAGGCACGGCCGGCGATCAACATATTGACATTAATTGCCAGGGCGCAAATTAAACTTCCACCTAGGAAGAGTATGATGGAAATACTAAGAATAGGCTTTCGGCCCCAGATGTCGCTCAGCCTTCCCCACAAACCCACGGATGAGGCATTCGCCAAGAGATAGGACGATGCGATCCATGAGTAAGCAGAATCAGAGGCCTTGAAGTGAGCGACAATTTCGGGTAAAGCGGTAGAGACGATGGTCTTCAAGTGGTTAGCACATTGCGATCAGATAAGGATACTTCAGGTTGATCACTTACGATATCAAGCGCAGCAAGGAACACAGACAACTTTAAACAGTATCCACTGATCAGCACTGAATATTGAAACTTGTGATCATCAACATACCCCTAATCCAAGCAGGATAATCACCACTCGTTGTTTCCCAGGAGTATCCTGGTGGGTGACATTTTCCTCGGGAATGTCTTCTTTGGAAATTTTTTCTGTGACGCCGTGTTCCTCGTCTTTGATTTGGGTAAGAGCGACATCCTGGTCCTCTGACATGATGGAAAAAGCGATCGGCTAAAGGTCGGATAAATATCAAAACATAATAAAGGAATTTAAAGGAATGTGAGCAATGAAAAAATCAGGAAATAGAATGGTTGAAGTATTGAATCGACGGAGATATGAAGACTGGGAAGAAAGTCCTGAAAACTTCAACTCCATTCCCAATCCTCCAAGCAGCGGGGAGATAACTTATCCAGCCTAAACTCGAATCGAGCGTTCCGGATCTAGATACACATGGCAATGATGTCATTTTGCTCTATTTGACTCCACTTCCACCAATAACATAGACTCGGTTGGCCTCTTTCGGTTTAGTTCGAGTGTCATCCACCACTTAGATCGAGAGCTTACGCACTCGAACCCCTTTAGTCGGCATTTCGAAACGCGAGACAACGAGACTTTCTTAAGAAAAGGATACAAAGCACGGCGTAAATGACTTTCTGTTGTTATTTTATCTACGGGAAACCTGAGCATGTTCAACATTCATACAGGTAAGAACAATGCAGCTATCGAGAAACTAATTCTATTAGGCATCGATATTCCCAAATAGGAAGGCTACAAGTTATACTAAGTCACTAACGTCTCAATTCTTGCATCGAAATTACATTCTTCAACCTCGGCAACCCCACATTTCTATCTGATCAGGTCATGGTTGTATAAGCATTGTGCTATTAATAAACCCGATTCTAAAGATCACCACCTTCGTATAAAACATATAACCATCTACGGAGTCCATGTTCTCCGTAAGAATTCGTGAAATTACCCCGAGACAAAACCCTTGACACTAGCCAAACCCCCGGAAGTAAGATTCTTAGCCGACTCAGCACCTTGAGACACACCAGACCCAATACTATTCACACCCTTCGCTCCAGTGTCCATAATCGCAGAGCCTCCATAGGATCCATCTTCCTCCTTTCCATTTCTTTCAGCACGGTTGATTCCCTCCTTTGACACAAATTGTCCAACGGGTTTCAATAGTCCCTTGTCACCGATCTGGTTGCCAACGAGATTATTCACATCATCCTGGATTTGATCCGCTTCATTCACGCCGGTGATTTTCGTTTTGGAGAGGGAGTCTGTCAACATTTCACATCAGTTCCATGTCTATGATATGGGTCCTTTCGATGTTCGTAAAATACCCTTGGTGGCATAGGAAGCTTTATTGTCGCCCCTTCCGAACCATCTCAGATACAGGTCCTCAATCCAGGGCATCCATCTCTCGTAGCCATTGTTGTAGGCATTCCTGAGCCATTCCCCGTAGGTCTCTTTTTCTTGAGGAGTCATGTCATCTGGCTGCTTCATGCTGTTCGGGAGACTGTTCGGGAGACTCATGTTTTGAGATCGGTCAGAATGGTGTATAAATGAGGAGTGAAATGACAAAAGGCGATCTTGGGTACTATTTATCTTGGAACCGGCAATCGTACTGTTGTCACTTTTAACTTTGTATAGATTAACTTGATGTCTGATGACGTCAATGGGTAACCTGGATTAAGCTATCTATAGTACCCTACTTCACTGGACAAAGTTCTTTTTGAGACGCAAACTCAAATGCTGGCGCAGGAGATGCCCAAGGTCATCGCTGATACAGCTTCCATCCATGTACCCATCGGACTGCAGGCTGGTGACGTAGTCGGTCAAGAGATCACGAACGGCGGACAAAAGTTGGGGATGGATCTGGCCAGATTTATTACCTAGAAAGTCGCAGTTGGTGCACTCGGTGAGCAGTGAGCTTGCACATGTGAGACAGGCTGGCAGACCCGGTACACATGCATGCCGTCACGATTGCGCCCAATATATGTAGTCCAGACGTCGCCATTGAATGCAAAGTTCCGAAGACAGCAGCTGCTATACACGGGAACCACTGAGGGTAGTTTTGGAGGAGGTCGATGGAACTTGGCTCCTCTGGGGAGAGGGACTGCAGTCGCCGGCATAGTTCACGGCCGATGCTAGAGGAGAGCTGGAGTGAGGATCAGGACTTACAGGCAAGGATAGACTTACGATGGATTTGTTCATCAACATTGTAGGGAAGTTCCAAGGTAGAGATTAGAGAAGGTAGAAGTAAAGAGAGAAGTGGCAGGGGTGAATACTGGAGGGTTCTATCTATTGCCTTGACCTCACTCCACTTCAGTCATTGGGGCTGTTTACTTAGGTAGATTTGTGCAAACCGGGACCCATGTTTTTGAATTGCTGCCCAGAACCCATGGGATCGACTAAGCTGAATGGGATGAATCTCTACAAGATTTTCCGCATCGTAGCGACATGGCTCATGTGAAATATCAACATGGCGCAAGGCCACGTCATCGCTTCAATGGCGTGTGCAATATATAGCTGCAGAGTAGGGCGACAGGGCAACTGGGGCAGTCCCTGCTCCATCAGATCTGATATCTTGTGCTCCGTGCGGACGCTTTTCTGGGGCTTAAATTGTTACATTTAATATTCAGTGGAATTTGTGTATAACATCATCGGCAATTCCACTGTTGATATACATATCCACCTGTGGAAGAGCCTCCCGAAACCCTAAAATCTCAACCTTGGAAATGCAGGAACTTCCTTCACATTCCAGGCTAGCCATGAGCATTGATTGGCAGTGAATTATTGAAATGTAATGAGGATTGAATAGTAGTCTCTAGAGTGAAAAGTTCCATGAGATCAAGGCCAAAGAAGCTTAAGCAACTTGTAAGCCTCACTGATATTGCTAGGATAATTTTGTTTTAGATATGGTTTAAATGTATCGACCTGAGGCGCTCCTCAGCCAGTGTCAGCCTGACATACTGGTTCCCTGACGTGGGGAATAAATGCAGATGCAAAAAGGGGAAAGAAAAACTGGAGCGATGAATGCCCGACGCCATTCCCAAGCGATAAATATTTTGACATGCAATGTGAAATGCCATACAGTCTTCCAGACTCTAGAGCTCGTCTTCGTATTTGTAATTGGTGCGGCGGCCGGCCACCGCACGTTCTTGCCGACTGTCGCGGCGGTTGCCAGATTTGGCCTGTTCGCGGCGTTGTTGCTCGCGCTGGAGGCGTTCACGGTTCCGCGCTTCGCGCTCCAGTGTATGGGGATCCTTTTCCGGTTCAGGGACGGACTCAGCTTCGCGGTCTTTGCGATCGTCGGTTTCGCGTTTCACGCGTCTGGATCGTGGGTGGGAATCGCTGGCATTTGCGGATTCGGATCGATCGCGGCGAGAACGTTTACGATCTTTTTCACGGTCTCTACCACGGTCTCGGTCACGTTCTCGGTCACGTTCTTTTTCGCGACGACGATCTCGTTCACGTTCACGGTCTGGCTGGTCTGCTCGGTCTCCCCGGTCTCGATCGCGGCGGTCGCGTCCCCGATCTTTATCATGCTCGCCACGACGGCTATCTCTAGGTCGATCTCGCTCCCGATCCTCTTCACGACGACTGGGGCGATCTCTGCTGGTACGATGAGAGTTCCCGATTCGGGTTGCGAGGTCACGGGGGTTGATCTTCCCAGAGGACTTGAAATGGCTATTCTGTTGATCCTGTGTAATGGCTGTAAGACGGTCAGGTTGACGGCTATCGCCGTTTCGGTTCGTACTGCGACTGAGGCTGCGACTACGACTCCGAGTGCGGTGGCGACGTGATCGATGCGATCGATGGCCGCTGCGCCGCTCCCGGTCACTATCACGATGGCGGGGGCGCGAAGAGCGTCTGGAAGATACACCGGATGGTGAGCGAGTTCGATGGTCTGTAAGGCGCCTCGCATCACGGTCGCGACGGCCCTCTCGTCCGTCATCAGTTGCCGGTGCGGAGGGCGATGGAGCTCGTGAAGCCTGTTTTGGGGGAGGAGATGGAGAGCGAGATGCACGTCGGGGTTGAGAAGGGGCCTGGGACAACTCGCGAATTACCGGAGGGGTGTTAGGATCGCTGTGGGAGGGGGTTAGTGAGTGAACTCCAAAATGGATTTGCAAAGGTCTTACCTATTGGTCGGGGCCGCTGTACTGCCTACTGAGGGCCGCGCTTGGTGGAAGCCGCCTCGCTGTCGCAAAACGCTGGTATTAGGCAGTCCCTGTCGCATTGCTCGCGGAGCTGCGGGAGCTCCCTCCACGCCGGGGTTTCTTGGTTCTATATGAGATTGGGACAAATGTCCACTCCAATAGCCTCCACGGCCATGGGGCATAGAGCCCCGCATATAACCACCTCGCCCATATCCAGGGCCCATAGCACCCTGATAGCCGCCCGGACCACTTGGCAGGGCCTGGTCTAGACTATCAATGGTAGGAATGCCCTGCAACTGTTGGTCATCTGCTGATGCCGGATCTGCAGACACGGCCTCGTTGTCATTTATCGCGACTGCGTTTGCAGCACCACTATTCTCAGGGTCCTGTGGAACTTCGGTATCAATGGCCACACTGGGGCCCCCTGAAGCACTCGAGCCTGGACGGTTAGGAAGACCGTGGTTAGTATGACTGTAATGCCCCTGTCCAGGGCCATATCCACCTCGACCAGGGCCGTAGAAGTGGCCTCGACCCCGGCCCCGGAACCCACCGCGACCATATCCGGGCCCGTTGTAACCAGACTGGAAGTCGTTAGGGTAAGACATATTAGGTCCGCCAAATGCTCCTCCATAAGGAGGGCCTGATCCATTCGGGAAAGCATTTGGATTGAATTTATCTTGGCCGCCTTGCCACATGTTTTGCTGAGAGTCCCAACCTAAGGATCCATACATGCCCTGCCCTTCAAAATTCATTCCGTTCATGCCCATGCCAGTCATGTTCATCCCGTAATCTCCGAACATCCCCTGATTTGCCATTGGGTCCATTCCCATGGGCATACCTAGATAGTCTGTTAGTAAAGGGGTTAAAGACATTTCAAGTTGGATGACGTACCCATTGGGTTTGAGAAGAACATAGGATTGGCCATGAATGGGTTCATGCCGTTGAAATTGCCATTTCCATTCCAGCCCATCCCCGGGAATCCACCGCCCATGTTCATCGCCGAAGGTGCGGCTTCTTGAGAGGTCTCTTGAGCCAATTCATCGGAGATAGCTCTATCGCCATCGGTTTGGGGAGCATTTGCACCGGGGTTAGACGGATCCGTGATTTGATCACCAGCCAACTCGGCGTGCTGCTTGAGCAGTTAGTGCACTGTAGATAGATGATGGCAGTACAACCCATACCTCATCTGACAACGTTTGAAACTTCAGCGTAGTGTTTCCCTTTGCAGTTTCTGTAATCACCACATCTTCAGTCTCCTGTGTTGGCTCGTCAGGCGCGGTTTCTTTCGCCGCGGGTACCTCAGGTGTGTGTGCCGGCGTGGGCTCGGTTGTGGGCTGATCGACCGGGATGTCCGTGGGGACATTTTCACTTTCCGCCGGGGTGGAAACCGCAGGTGTAGAAGCTGCTGCCGCCTGACGCTCCTTCTCGCGTTTCTTCTCTTCCGTCCGCAGATATGCCTTCAGAGTGGTGCGCAAAGCTTTATTCGGCTTGCAGAGGTCCGGAGAGACAGGGGTATGTGCGCAAACCGGACAGGTATCGACAAGAGACGATTGGCCTATTGAAATGGGATTCGTTCAGTTTGCATTTTTTTTATTTTCTTCGCCGAGGGGTGGGCACTCACAAGTCTCGCAGATTGACTGGTCGCAACAAGGTAGGCGAAAAGCATTCACCGCCAGCATGTTGCAAATAGCGCATCGCAGCTTCATAGGAATTTCATCCTGGGGTATAGTGCTGAATTTGGTAAGTGTCAAGTTTACCATTCGCCTGGAGTGAGCTTACCTGGTGATGTCCATCAGACCAGCTGGCGGGTCCACCGCAGCCATGGCTGGAAGAAAAGAAGCACAGTTATAGACGTCACCGCGATGACACCTTCTGGCTAGCGGAGGAGAAGATCAGCAGAAGAACGAGTTGCTTTGCAAGCGCGCATATGGAATTTGGTCGGTGTTCGGATAAACTATCCGCCGATGTAGATTGCCTGAATTTACGCGGCATTAAGGGTGAATGCATTGAGACCACATCTTCAATAGAGGTATATCTATTTCGATATAGTATTATGAATATATAACATCAAATCTCTCATAATATTGTCTCAGATTAGATCAAGTAATTTTAGGTCCATCACCAGTGCCTGCGATACCATGGGGTTTCATCAGGGTCTTCCCTCCGGACTCAAATATCATCATAGACAAGAGGATTTGATAGGTTATAAAGATGGAAAGAAAAAGAGAAGGAGATATATAGAGAAAGGGATATACATTCAAGGTTTCCTAGAGGTATGGCTGAAGGGGAAGAAAGATGAAAGGGAGAAAGGGAAAAAAAGGCATCGCATAGCTAAGAGATCCACTTGTGAATTTAAAAAGGCGCGACCGCCCTCGAGTCCCGTTTGTCCCGATTTTTTTCTCTTTAACCTAAACCAAGAGCTAGGGCCGACTAAACGGAATGACTTAATTCACTTGGCTATATAGCTACAGCATGACAGAGGACAACTATCGACCAAGATCTCCCGACCTTTCTTCTCCCTCGAACCCCCCACCTCACGCGCCATTGAGCCCGCTCGCCCATCGCGCTTCCTACGACGCATCGCCATTTTTTAATCAGCGCCCCAGCTCGAGTCGCGTAACCCAGCAGTACGTTCCACCTGACCAACCCGGCTTCAGCTTCGCAGACGAAATGGCCCGTCGCTCATCACGCCTACAGCCTGAGGACGCGCCCGTCCCCGAACCCACAATGCCTGCAACTATGCCTGTAGCGCCGATCCCAGATGAGACCCCACCAACGCGCCCCGGTGCGGGCATTGAAGTCAAGACCAAATTCCCCGTCGCGCGGATCAAGCGCATCATGCAAGCGGATGAAGATGTCGGAAAGGTTGCCCAGGTGACTCCGATCGCAGTGTGTAAGTGTTGCAAAGCCCCCACTACCTTTCTCTTTTCCTTCACATGGGCCCTTGTTTGAATGAAAGCTAACGCTTTGATGCAGCCAAAGCATTGGAACTCTTTATGATATCCTTGGTCACCAAGGCCGCCCAGGAAGCCAAAGACCGCAACTCGAAACGTGTTACCGCTAGCCACCTTAAGCAGGCTGTCGCCAAGGATGAGGTGCTGGATTTCCTCGCCGATATCATTGCCAAGGTCCCTGATCAACCGGCCGGCCGAAAACACGAGGATGATGGAAGTGATCAAAACGAAGGCCGCCGGAAGCGCGGTGGACGCCGTCCCAAGGAGGAGAGTGACTGAAGGACCGTTGCTGAAAAGAAAACGACTCATGATATCCTAGAATGGGATAGGTTAACTGGCGCATTTTAATGATTGGTTTGATTTTTGTGTTTTTTGGATTGGTTCACAGGGAACTGATTTCTGGGGGCGTTTGGTGGTATAGGATCGATTTAGTAGCGCACTTCCTGTGAATAGTTCAATTCTGTGCAGGCATAGCCCTGCGTGGTCAGCAGTCCTAGACTGACATGACCTGCTTCCAATTTTTGTCTGAGCTGTGGACGTAGTTGTATATTGATTTTTCTGTAGATAAAACCATATTTGTAGCTTGAGTAAGATATCTATGGCCATATCGGGATCAAAACAAAGCATGAAACTCGAACTTGTTCTGGGTATGCAGTCTTTCAGGCTCAAACTGTAGGAATATACTTGGACACCCTATAATTCATGATGAGATAGGGCCAACAATTACGGAATTCGGGAAAATACGAATGTACTACGTTATGTACTGAAAGCGCGGTGATCGCGATACACGAGTTCCCGCGGCTCCACTTCGACGTTCAACCCCGTACCTTCACCCTTCCCCTCCACTTTGTTTTATGATGCTGCCACAGAATGGACTTTGTGAGATATCTTATGTATGGCCCCGTGTGTTCGTCGCTAATTTCCCTTAGTGGTCTCGTCTCATCGGCGGCTCACGCGCGCTGTCCAAGACCTCGCGGGCAACCTCACCAACTGAACGCCTGACGGCATTCAAGCGCGCCTGCAATGCTCTTCAAGTACTTCTCCTCTCCCCATTCGCATATTACATGAACTAACCATAGATATGATAAGCAAATCTGGCGCTCAAACAATACCCCCTCCGGCGAACAGCCAATCGCCCATGCGCGTACCTACATTGAACGGCTCAACTCGATCTTGAGCGATGAATCCCGAGGACCAGCTCCTCATCCATGTGTGGCTTATGCCGCCTCTTCCCAGATATTTGTGACGGTCACGAAGCTCGCCTTGTCATACTACGATGATCAATTGCTCCGTTCGGCTACGACATTCTTCAACACCCTTATCGATGCGGAGGTGGATGGTGTGGTCGACAATCGGCTCTTTGCTCGCGCAATGGTGGATCTGGTCCGGCGAGCTGACAAGGCATCAGTTGAGATTGAAGGGAGACTGGTAGAACTGCTGTTTGGTATCTCCAACAATATTCGTCTACAACCCGCTATTCTTCCCGCATGGTTTGTGCCCCGGGCAACCCCCGTCGTTCAGGATGGCGAGTCGTCAGGACCGAGTGGGGCGGAGTTTGCGGGTGCGACGCGCAAAGACGAATTCCCACTGTTCTATTTGCTCGTTGATTACGTTCACAATGAGGGCCGCGCGGGAGATTTTGCGCGTACGGGGCTTCTATACTTGATTGAGACCGCGTCACGCTCGAAGAACTTGGAAAAATGGTTAATCGAAAGTGACCTGGCAACGCTGATGGCTACCGGACTGGGTGCATTATACAGTCAATTGGGCAGGTGAGTTATACTAAGCACCATATTACACTAATGAGACTGACGGAACGCAGTCTATGCTTCCCATCACCTGATGATGATGCCCCCCGAATTATTGCGCTTTCCGATCATGCACATGAAGTCACAGCTCTTCAACCCGCTCTGGGCGAAGCTATGGACGCTTTCATGTCATACTTGCTCTTTTGGCAGGATACAATCGACCATTGCAAGTCCGCAGAGGTCAATGACACTCTCCTGGATCATTTCCAGGTCCTATTTCTTGAACAACTCTTGTAAGAAAGCCTTGCTAATCATAAATCATCATAATGCTAACTTTTGAAGATACCCTTCTCTATTAGAATCGTCTGATGTGGCCGGCGGTTCAACTGCAGCCGTGTTGACCTACATGTGCCGCATTCTTGACTCGATAGACCAAGGTGAATTGGTGCACCGCATTCTGCATTTCTTATTGGCTTCATCGCCACCACCCGAAGAACAACTGGATATGTCTGCAAGCAGACGCAAATCTCTCAATGTGCTGGCCGCGTTAGCTTCAGAGGCAGCTCAGCCTTCCCCTTCCCTATTCAACCTCCGTGACCTCGCGCTTCTTGGACTTCAGTCCACAAACCGACAGACTGTTCTGGCCACATTACGTCTATTGAATGTAGTCCTCCAGCGTCATCATCCGTTTGCTCGAGCACTTATTCATACGGTGCCCTATCAACCGGCTCAGCAGCGATCTGTCGGTGCATTTAATGCGGAGCTTGAACAGCTTCTTGGTCTTGGGACATCCCTTATTGATGAACCGTCCTTGAACGAATCATATGATAACTACGTTGCAGATGCGACATGGGTACTTGAGTCACGCCTCTGCCTCCCTGTGTCAGTCGAGGACGCCGAGGATGATATCCCATTGCCCATGCAGCTCCAGCAAGATGATCCAATTGTACAAGGTCTGCTGAGCTGCGCTGATTCGTTTTTCACCAACAGTGTCATAGTCAACCTAGCGCTCACCGGGGTGCTTATAAGTCTGGCATCCTCTCATCTATTTTCCCTAGATGGCTGGGTGTTGGTTGACCCGGCCCAATATGATTCTCCCTCCAAGACTCCTTCCAATGACCTTGACCACATTCGTCAGGCTTACCAAGCACCCACATGGCCTGAAACGGCTGCCCCAACTCTGACTTCTGCGCTTCGACGGCTAGTAGACCAAGTCCGCCAATGGCAGCAAGATCTGCCTGACTTTGATGTCCTGATAGCTGCTCGTCGTGAACTACTTCACCGGGAGCAGGATTCTCAGATGCCGGCTTCCTCGGAGCCTGAGACCTCGGGCCTGACTACAGACCGCTCGCGCCCCTCATACCCCGGATCGCCCGAACCGTCACAGATCTCGCGGGGCCGATCACCAGATACGAAGCCTAGCGCGGCGCGAGATGAATCGTCCGTGCGTCCGATTGACTCTCGCGGGTCATCGGATTCTCGCGCTACTACGGCAGAGCTTCTTCGCCAGCGGTTGGCCATGCCATTCCCTCCCCTACCCGAAGCGGTACCAGCGGATCCCGGTGCCACGCCAGATGAAGATCATGAAACGCAGCCTCTGGTTACACTGGGTCACGTTCTTACTAACATAGTCATCCTTTATGAATTCTTGCTAGAACTTTCTGCCGTGGTGCAGGCTCGAGGAAGTCTTTTTGAAGAAGCAGGATATCCTTAGCGATGGGTTGGGTCTTGGTTATTGAACAGTGAACAGTGAATATGAATAGTGCATATATTAATTTACAAATATGGAATCCATGGATATAACCCGTGAAAGGGGAATCGATTTATGCTTTTGGATTGACGGGTGGAGCCGTTGCATAAACTAGTACAATGTATTGGTCATCCTAAGTGGGGGCGGATCTAAGGCGTGACGGAGCCGCTTGCGACGATTGGACTTTCGGCCAACTTGCACTTTCTGCCCCCAGTGTAACTACTTGTAATCTTACCATGTGCTTCACGTCTCTATAATTCTCCGTATATTTATCTTTTCTCGGAATGACCGATCATGGTTGCAAAACCTGAGTTTGACCGCGAGGACCGTGAAGATGCTCCGTTCCTCCCCGAATCCGACTCGCAATCCCCTTCCGCCCCTGGCCCTCGCGAAGCGAAACCACCTCACACGAGCAGCGATGCGCTGGCTCAGAAAATTGGTTTCCGGCTGAAGGTCACCCTTTTCGCTATGATCCTCGCTGTGGATATTGGCTTCTCCTTTATCGAAGGCCCCCAGGTCCGCATCTTCGAGTCGATTGCGTGTCGTCAATACTTCTCGGTGGCCGATCCGACTCAGATTGGGGCCAATGGCCAGGTTCCTGAAGAAATGTGCAAGGGAGCGGAGGTCCAAGCCGAGTTAGCGGCGGTGAAGGGGTATAACATGTTTTTTGATGGCTTGTTATGTATGGGCTCCATCCCCCGAATCGCTAGCAGGTTCTGACCGCGTTATAGGTGCCCTCTTGGCCATTCCATACGGTCTGCTGGCAGATCGACAGGGTCGCAAATCTACTCTTCTTCTGGGAATGCCTGGCTTTGCCCTGAATTCTATAATAGTCCTGACGGTCATGTGGTTTTCCGATATTTTTCCCCTACGCGCCGTTTGGTTCTCCTCGCTGGCCTGGTTGCTCGGTGGGGGACCGGTCGTTGCTTTTGCTATTATTTGGACTATGATGGCTGACGTGACGACGGAAGATGAAAGGTAGCTGCTTCCAGTGGATGTGCTGGATATCAAAACTAATCATACTTTTGCAGAGCAACGCTATTCTTTCAATTCGGTATCGTCTCAATGGGGGCCGATTTCCTTTCCAGCGCTTTTACTTCTTACCTGATGTCAATGAATCCATGGGTTCCCCTGTTCATCGGACATGCCATCATCTTCCTGGGGCTTTTATTGATGTTCATAATTCCCGAGACTAAACACGCCCGACCACCGAGTCGACCTGAGCCATTTCATGTCGAGCTTTCTGATTTGACCGAGGATGACCCTCATAAACGCTCTCCGAAGCCCGAATCTGGATCATATCGTGATCAAAATGGTGGGGGAAGAGATTCCAACGAGACACACGCGTCTTGGAGTTATCCATCGCAACAAAGCCCATCTCTGTGGGCTAGGATTTGCGCCAACTATCGGTTCTACGTGAAACCCTACCTATTTATCCTGAAGCGAAAGCCCGTGCTACTTCTTCTTACCGCTTTTCTGGTATATCGCCTCAGTCGGGGTTCTTCATGGTTCCTCACACAGTATATCTCGACACGATACGAATGGACCCTGGCACAGGCCAATTTGCTCGTCTCATTCCGACCCACCGTATCGATTCCGGTCTTCTTGTTCGTTCTGCCCTGGCTTAAGAAATACTACCTGAATCAACGACGCTCGTCCACAGAGAAGGATCTCTACCTTGCCCGAGGAAGCATCATCTGCCTCACCCTCGGAACCCTGGGGATCGGTTTATCGCCCACGATCGGGACCCTGATCCCTAGCATGATCATCCAAACATCGGGATCCGGTTTCGTCTTCCTCACGCGCTCGATTATCACTACCCTGGTCGAGCGGGACGAGACCGCCCGCTTATATACAGTCATTGAGATCTTGCAGTCAATGGGTAACGTTGTGGCCAGTTTGTCGATCACCACGGTCTTCCAACTTGGTCTTCGCCTAGGAGGTGTATGGGTTGGACTGGCTTGGATGATGACTAGTACGCTGTTTTGCATGGTGGCTGCCGCGATCTGGGCTTTCCGATTGCCAAAAGCCCCAAGCGATCAGGAATTTGTGGTAGGAGATTTCGAAGATACTGAATTTTGATCATTGCATATAGATCTCGGATGCACTTGGTGTTGGGGTTTTAGTCCATACAGCTATTTTGTTCAAATCTTTTCTTAACATGTATATATAGATATCTTATCTCTTATCTCTTATCTCTTATCTCTTATCTATAGATCAAACTTTATCACCGCGGCATCGATAACAGTCACGTGGCTCTCACATGTAAAGCTTCCCAAGTTTGGCAGAAGAAACGTTTCTGTCCATTCCACCCCCGCATATACAATGGAGAAATTCTCGCAGTTCCGAGATCGAGGTATTCAATCCCTTACTACTATCGTGGTTCGCAGATCACACTCATTCTAACATATAATTTTTCCAAGGCTCGGGTATTGCGCCTTTCCTGCCCATTCCATCCGAGTCACTAGGCTTACAGGCCCCTCTCCGAGTCTTCCTCTTTTGCTTTCGGCTGCCCTTGTTCCTTTTTGTAACATTGGCCTATTTTGCTATTCTTCAATGGCTTCCCATTGGGTCCTTGGGCAAGAAGGCCGCACTTTGGTGCATCTTAGGTGTCCCCAGTATCTGGTGGATTGACCTCCAAGTGGACGGAGTCAGGAAAGGGTAGGTCTCAGCTGATAAACCCTATCTCAATAACCCAGTGACTGACTATTCCATCATCAGCTCCCTCTCCAAACAACATCGGGCAAGTCTCCCACAACCGGGCTCCGTAATCGCCTCCTCTTTTACCTCTCCCATCGACGCCGTCTACCTGGCCGCTATCTTCGATCCAGTCTTCACAGCCGCCTACCCACATACCAGACAAGTCGAGCGGATCTCTCTTCTCCAGGCTGTTCTCCGCACCTTTGCCAAACCCACTACTCAACCGGACCCCGCGGCAAAATTAGTGGACGTAGCCACCCTCGTTGCGAAATACCCAAACCGACCCATCGTCATCTTCCCTGAATGCACAACAACCAACGGCCGCGGTATCCTTCCTCTAAGCCACGCCCTCCTCGGCATCCCAGCCAAAACCAAGGTTTTCCCCGTCAGCCTACGCTACACTCCCGTAGACGTGGTAACTCCGCTCCCAGGCAGCTATATCAGTTTCCTTTGGAGACTGCTCAGCAAGCCCACGCATTGCATCCGAGTCCGAATCGCCAATTGTGTTACGATCTCAGGTGTGAGCGATTCCGCATCTGCGCGGTCGACGCGGTCGAATTATACCTCGAATTATTTGGATACCCTGGATGAGGCTGAAGGTGGGGTGACAACTGCTGAAAAGGAGTTCCTTGACTCGGTTGGTGAGGCGCTGGCAAGGTTGGGCCGTGTGAAAAGGGTTGGCTTGGGGGTGAATGAGAAGCAGGAATTTATGCTGAAGTGGAGTAAGACTCGGAGGACTTGGTGATTTGTGATATAGATTCCATTGTGAAAAGTCTGGACTAGGTGTTCAATACAGTGACTTATAAGGTTGGAATGTTCTCAAATAAAGTGAGTGAGCCTTGTAAATCAATGTTGGCAATCATGTACACATTGAAAATTGTGCGCTTTGATCAAGAATGCCGGGCGGTGGCTCAGGGATCATGTACAGTATCATAATATATTATTCAATATTTCATTTATACTTGCCACTCCCAGCAATCATTCTTTGCGCCGAATCTTGAGCCAATAGATCAATGCGTCGAGCATATAAATCCATAAAATGCGTAAGTGGATCACCAAATATCACACCACGAAGACCCGCATCTGTTATTCCGTAGCCTCGACATCCTGCCGAGGTGGAAGGGGAGGAGCACCATCTGCCCGAGGCCGATGTATCTTTAGTCGATTATTGAGGTGTGTTTTATCGCGTAGAAGAACCAGTCTTCCTGCATTACAGAGTGTAGCGTGAGGAACGGACCAGTAGATAGCCGATCCAGGACGTGGCTTCGAGTTTAGCGGGCAGAGGATTGATCCTGGTGGTGACTTGGCAAAAAGATCCAGTAATGAGAGAAAGTATCCTTTTTCAGCTCGACAAACTGGATCGCCTTCATTGACGAAAGAAAAAAAAATAGACTGAGAATATTCGGGGTTCTCGGGTAGGAGGAGCGGTCGAAATGATATGGGAGGTGCGCCAAAGGTAACACAATGGATATGTTTGAAGAGGCCTCGTAGGTGGGTAAGCTCAGAGGCGACTTCCGGGGAATTAGAAAGTATATGCATGTACAGCAGGTTAGCAACCGCACCTCCTGCGGAATGACCGGTGATCAGAAGGGAGTATGACACGCGATTGGGATCGTCTTCGATGAGTGCGCGTAATCTGGCAGCTACGAGTGTAACCATCTTTCGAGCCACAGATAAGAAGCCAGCATGACAGTAGTTGGAGGGATCATCCAGAAATCCTTTGGGGGATACGGGCTCCATCTGCATGTTGACAGCCCAATCCATGAAGCTTTGCGTGCCGCGGATTGAGAAAACTATTGTGTTCATGTTGTCCACTGGTAGAGACTTGATCAACATTGCTTTGGTGCCGTGGCGCCAATCAGAGTCGACATAAGAATGGCGCCCCATCCCACGAGGCTTTTCATAAACTTGGCGGGAATACTCGGCTGCAAGTTGAAGAAGCGGGTATGTTGCAGGATAGCTAGAATGCATCAGAAGTGTTAAATTGATACATACCCACATGCCGACTTACAATCTAAGGGGAGACAAATTTGAAGGCATCCGCGAGTTTGTATATAGATAAACCTTGGAGTAATAGTCCACTGATGCTACCGGTTTGTCTTTCCCAGCTCGAGTCTCTCGACGAGTCTTCTTTCTCGGATCTGATCGAAACGAGAGAGAACACGCAGCAACTGGAAATGATGTTAGTGAAAGAATAAAATATCTTATGAAAAGGACGTACGAAGATCATCTTCCTTTCCATGGAAAGCGCCAGCATCGATTGAAGTAAGGACCTGATCCAAAAGCTGTGAAGCAGGTTCTCGTGGATTCGGCGCCCTGCCCACGCACTGCAGGACTAGATTTTCAAGGTCGATAGTCGTAGCGTGAGCTTTTTCTGTAGCAAGTGATATGATATTCGAAACCGAAATATTCATCTTTGAGTATGAAATCCATTTTGCGCGGTCCGGAAGATTTGCCTGTGAAGAGTATGTTTGTGGGGGAGTTGGGAGTGCAGGAAAATGAGCGATGGAGGCCACACCGTATCCATTATAGTATGGATCTGGTGACCCTGAATGTGCAGCTTGGCCCTGGACTGAGTATGCGCAGGCCGGTAGGTTGGATATTGAGTGGCTATTTGCATCATGTGCTGTCTCGCTAGGATACTGCCCTGTCCATTGATAAAATCGACGGCACTTCGAGGGTTCATCTGTCGACCCCATCTCGGACAAAGGTTAATATCGTCAAAGCATCATCAGGCTTGAAGAACGGCTATCATAGAAAGATAAATGTGCAAGCGATGTTATCATTGGAGCTGAACAAGGGGCCCACGGATATGCAACGACCCACGCAGGATGATGCAGGTCCCCGCTTCCATCGGTCCCATATCAAAGCCTGCGCCACCCTAAAGTGAGCAAGCGGAAGCGGCTGGTGATGGGGGTTCAAAGCATCGGGCGCACAGCCCCAATGTGGCCGACGGAACAGCAAATCAGATACATGGAGACTGCAGAACGATCTGCGAACCCCGAATCTTAGCAGCCGAAAATAAGCGAATGAAACTGGAAGTCGTATCATGAACATTTGAAGTAGATAGTAGAACAGGCCGTATTGGAATAATATTATAGCACAGGCGCCCAAACACATATATCGCTTTTTTTATTTGGGTTGACACCCGAAAATAGAAACAAAGCATCGTTTACTCTACAGCGTCAGTGATGCAGCCGTGGCTGGCATCCTGGACAACACGGGCGTACTTGCCCAGGGTACCACGCATGGTCAAACCGGTCTCGGGAAGAGTACCAGCGACCTTGCGGGCCTCCCAATCCTTTCTGCGCTCAGCGAGAGTCTCCTCCGGAACATCGAGGTCCAGCTTGAGGTTATCGGCATCAATGGTAATCACATCGCCATCCTCGACGAGACCGATGGGGCCACCGACAGCAGCCTCGGGAACAATGTGTCCAATCAGGAAACCGTGAGAACCACCAGAGAAGCGACCGTCAGTGATCAAGGCACAAGAGGAACCAAGACCGTAACCCATCAGAGCAGAAGAGGGCTTGAGCATTTCTATATAAATATGTTAGTGGACGATCAACGACAAGTCAGAATTGGCCACATACCAGGCATGCCAGGGCCACCCTTGGGACCGCAGTAGCGAATAACAACAACTGTCTTCTCGTCCTTCTTGATCTCACTGCGTTCCAGCGCAGCAATGAAGGAGTCCTCATCATCGAACACGCGAGCCTTACCAGTGAAGCAAGTACCCTCCTTACCAGTGATCTTACCAACACTGCCTCCAGGAGCCAAAGAACCACGCAGAATCTGAATGTGGCCAGTGCTCTTGATAGGGTTGGAGAAGGGACGGATGATCTTCTGGTTGGGAGCGAGGTCGGGGACGTTCTCCAAGTTCTTGGCGAGGGTCTCACCAGTGACAGTCATGCCGGAGCCGTCAATAAGACCCTCCTTAAGCAGCAACTTCAGCAGACCAGGAGTACCACCGATCTCATGGACATCGGCCATGACGTACTTGCCAGAGGGCTTCAGATCAGCCAAGAAGGGAATGCGGTCCGAGACAGCCTGGAAGTCGTCGATGGTCAGCTTGACGCCGACGGAGTCAGCGATGGCGATCAGGTGCAGCACAGCGTTAGTGGATCCACCGGTAATGTTAACAACGACCATGGCGTTCTCGAAAGCCTGGCGGGTCATAATATCACGTGGGCGGATGTCCTCCTTCAGCAGCCGCTTGATGGCACCACCGGCAGCCAGACACTCGAGGTACTTGGCCTGGGAGTTGGCGGGGTTGGAAGAAGAACCGGGCAGGGTCATACCCATGGTCTCAATAGCAGTGGCCATGGTGTTGGCGGTGTACATACCACCACAGGCACCCTCACCGGGACAAGCGTGACGGATGACGTCGAAACGCTGGGGCTCAGTAATCTCCTTGGCAATGAATTGACCGTAGGCCTGGAAGGCAGAGACGATATCAATGTCCTCACCACCCTGGGTAACAGCACAACCGGGCTTGATAGAACCACCGTAGACCATCAGACTGGGGCGATTGATACGGCCCATAGCCATCATGACACCGGGCATGTTCTTGTCACAACCAGGAATACTGATGTTGGCATCGTACCATTGTCCACCCATCACGGTCTCGATCGAATCGGCGATCAGATCACGACTCTGCAGGGAGTAGCGCATACCCGAAGTACCCATACTGATGGCGTCACTGACACCGACAGTGTTGAACTGGAATCCGATCAGGTTCTGGTCCTGCACACCCTCGCGAACCTTGTTATTCAGGTCAAGCAAGTGCATGTTGCAAGGGTTACCATTGAACCAGACAGACGAGATTCCGACCTGGGCCTTGTTCATGTCCTCCTCGTTGAGGCCCACAGCGTACAGCATGGCCTGGGAAGCTCCCTGGGACTTGGGCTGGGTGATGTGTTGGGAGGTCTTGTTAAGACCGACATCAGCCTTCTGGAAGCGGGGGAGGGTGGTCGATAGAGCGCGACTATTAAGTAGGAGATCAGCATTTAGCAAACAATAACAGCAATTGATGGGATAGCACCGCACTCACACTGGCGCAGCCGATCGCAGGCTGCGGAGAGCCGCGGGCACACGTGCCCTAGTTTGAGCAAGCATTATGTTATCAGAAAGCACCGAGGAACCACAGTGGACAATCTGAAGGAAAGGGAAGATGGCGGGGGAGGAAAGGTTGGGGTTGCAAGAAATAGGAAAAGGCGGAAGCTTTGGAAATCGGAGTTGATGTTTCGCTCCCCGGGTTTCCACCTCAGCAATTGACCAATCTACGAGCCGTAAATGTAATCGACGGCACAGCTAAATCCAGAACCTTTCAAATGAGTCAATTTTATATTATTGCATGAAGTATTCATAACTGAATATTCTCTGTCTTCACACGTTTTTCTCTAATCCGAAGTCCCCGTGTACCCCGAGTTACCTGTTTAGGATACATTGATGCCTTGATGCCTTATTTTATACATCGACGAATGCAGAATGCACAACATCATATGCATTCGTGGATCTTCATATTCCAGGCTGGGTAAATATTAAGGCACAGTCTTATCTACCTCTCTGTTACTTGGGTACACCGCATACTTTTTGGTCACTGTTTGTTCCCCCTCTTTCTCTTTCTCTTCTCCTCTCTATTCTTTCTATTCCGCTATTTACGAAGTTGGAGAGCCCTATGACTATTTGACTAATCCGGTGGAAAAGAAGAAATAATACTGAGTGGGAGACCGAGTGGGAGACTGAGTGGGAGACCGAGTAGGAGACTGAATGGGAGACTGGGTGGGAGACTGAGTAGGAGACTGAGTATAGCACCTACTAGGTGAGCGCCGCGCGAAAAGCGCGGTGGAAAGCCTCTAGTATTGATACACTTGGCGTAGTAAATTATAAACGAGTTCATCTTATTTTGCCCCCAAATCGGAGTTTTCACAAAAAAACTCTATGTGCGAAAGCCTACCCCGCACACATGCACACATGTGCATGAGACCGCTTCTCATTAGACCCCAATTACTACATAAGATTGACTCCCTTCATATCTGAATTCAGCCACATTCATACAAAAATCCCCAGGATAAGGTTTCAAAGTCCAAAGATGTCCGAAGGGGAAGGTAAGGAAGGAGAGAGTGCTTCGTATCAGGCACGAGTCGATGAAGAGCATAGCCAAGATGAATATGCCCAGCCAGAAGTCCAGCCAGAAGGTATAAAAAGCGATGACACCCAGGGCGAAGAGAATCAAGAGAGCAGCAATGTGGTGGAAGTGATAGAAGAGGGAAGCAGCTGGCATAGTCGGGAAGAAGAACCCCGAAGCCGAAGCCCAAGGTACAAAGTCTTGAAAGAGAATCTCCACTTGGAAACATTAACTCTGATCACCAAACTTCAGTGCAATGTGGACCAAAGTAACCGAATCTTCCCTCAAAACCTCAGTCATTGCCATTTTACTCACACTTTTCAGATGCATTCCAGGCATATACTACCCGAAACGTTAGATCACTACGAACTCCCCTGGGAATGGGATAATGTTAGCCCAATCTTTCACTGTGGCCTTGAAGAAATGCTAAGCACAATTTTTGACATACAGAAAGACCCTGAATACATTCTCATCAAACATTGGGTCACAGAAAGGCTTCGAGGAATTCTTTTTGAGCACACTCGACGAATTCGAGAGGGAAAGCACCCGGAAAGACGAGTGGAGGTGTATGGTGTTGATACCCCATATGAAACCAATGAGCCACTTGATGATCAAGACATAATCATCTCTTCTCACAGGCCACCCTCGAGAATATACAGAACAGCATCAACAGGAGGAGTGAGAGCTCGAACCAAAACTTCTAGTCTGCCTGATTCGCTCAGCTTTGATGTGAATCTGAAAAACCCCAACGTTCAACTCTCAGTGCACGAGTATACATTGGATAAAGCGCATCGCGAATATGCAAGTCAACGGATAGATGTTGCTAGTTCTCGGATGCCGGGGTATGGGAAGGTGGCTCTGTGTCGGTCAGAGCAGACTGACCATGAACCTCAGTTCTCATGGATGTAAGTTTAACTTCTTAATTCATATGACGATGAGCTTAACTTTTTCTTAGTCATATGAACAACGAGATGAGAAACTTTAGTGACTTTATGGTATAATTCACGAGAGCATCTGGATGAATTCTACTAATAACATATTGTGATAGCGGTTTGCATCAAATGTGCCAAATCTGGCAGCAGAGGACCGGGCTCTGGTATTGACTCTTCTAAAGAAAGCACAATTAAAGATGGAAGGATCAAATCAACCCTGCGATGTGATGCGCTGTATTGGCCTGACCTCAAAGATCCAGGATGAAATCACCAATGAGAAATGTGCCATTCTTGTCCGTTTCCCCTACTATTCTATCCAAAAGATGGAAACTGCAACCCAGTATCGATACAATGCAGGCGAAAAGCCGCGCAGTCTACTGCAGTATCATTAAAATTTCGAGTCAACGAGAAAACGTGATCTGGAACAAATCGTTCGAAAATCTGGACTGTTCCCACCGGACCATATCCTTCATGTCCCTCAAATGTGGGCAGTAATCGTGAATTTCAGTCTGTTCATTTTCCAAACTGATTGCTCACTCATGATGGAAGCTGATGAAAATAGGATTTATCATTACCAGTGCCCCGATACCGCTGATAGAGCAAGGGACCTCCTCTTTGGAGATCGTCGATCCGCCGGTATCGAATTTATCTTCTCCCTCAGTCATTTGTGTCGTTGATCCACGACAGCGCGTGTTCTTCTTCCCGATAGACAATTGCAAAACTTTCCTTGTAGGTCTCATATAACTACTTCCGTGTTCCTCGTGGACTAAAATTGTCAGGCAATGAGACACAACGTCACTGAATACTGCCTACCGGAAATTTTTCAAGCACGCCACTACGGCTTTGAGCTACTAACTTCCAATATGAAAATCATAGAAGCCGAAGACTGGGTCCAGTTGACAACCACTCATACCTCAGCCATTCTGCGCATTCACGTACAGATTTTGTCACCCGATCCCCCAAAGAGACAATATGGCGAAGCATATGGTATAATCCCGTAAAGAACGTTTTTTGAATGAAGGAGCTAACCCGTTGAAAGACAACGAGTCTGAAGGATCAGATGCAAATTCGAGTTACCATAGAGAATCGGCGAATCGGCGCCGAGCCTACACACCGAAGTACCCGCTCTCTTCCTCTGGTGTCGTGGTTAATCAAAGGAGCATATTGCAGAGACAAAACGATACCAAGTCAGCGGTTTCGAATATCTACATCCCAACAGAAAGAACGGTCTCATTTGCAAACGAGCCTGGGAACCGTCGGAACGGAAAACGTCACGAGGAACGAAATTCTGGAGAGAAACCTCGTCCGATTAAAAGAGCTGTGACTTTCGACTCGCTCTTTGGGGGGTCACTGGTGTCTTACAATCAACCAGCTGTTGATAAGAAGCCGATGATCAACATGCGGTTTCCGCCAGTTTTTACTTGGCCAGTCGGTAAGCGACCATCTGAGCAAAGTGAAGACTCAGACGACCAGATGGACACCTTGAGTGCACCAGAGTCCGATAAAGAAACGCAATCTTTGGATGAGGACACGATCAAGCACGTCTGCTCTCACATTGATGGAGCGCTTCAAGAGTCTGATAGGGATAGGAGAAGGAGAATCTACGAAGAAGCATCGGCAATGTCATTCTTCGAAGTGGACAAGGCAATCTCTCAACGATGGGCCATCTCCTTCTCGACCATAATATCTGCCGGACAAGATAAAGAGACCAACGAGTTACCACCATGGGAAAAGACCTTGAAAGAAGTAGTCAGCGGCCTTTGTCGGCTTTTCAACTTTTTCATCCCCTTGGGATACCCGTGTGTGATAGCGGACAAGTTTTGGGGAGCAATCAATGATCTCGTCACCGTATGTGAGCGTCCGTTATACTGAATTTCCGAATACTGATCTCTGGGATTATAGATCATCCCACAAATATGTGACACATTCGGAATGCTCGAATTGACCGAACGAACTCGCCATCCGAACATGCCGGCGTTGTTTTATATAGTCGATATTACCAGCGAGGAGCATGCTGACCTTCGAGATATGGCGGATGTGGATGTACTTATTAAAGACATTACACTCTGCAATAAATGCGAGAAGTCTCGAGCGTACTCAACACAATCAGACGCGTGGGGTCATCTGTTCAAGTATCACTTCAAAGCCTCTTCGAAGCAACGAGAAGTCATCATCTCACGTTCCCAATGGGTAATGGATCATGGAGAATATCTCACGTTCACGTGCCGAAATGATGTGCAGAGACTCCTCAACGAGCTTGAGGATTATATCACAAGCTTAGAGAGAATGGCCTCTCAAATCCAACATGGGGTTTCGGAGAATGGAAAGTTTGACCGCGACACTTATAAGATCCCGTCAAGTCTTGTTGACGCCTTTCAAAATTTTGTGATAATGGTTGTGACTGGAGCAAACGCGGTCAAGTCCTCGTATCAACTTCGAGAAGTGTATACAGATGTCAACTCCCTTCCAACAGTCATCAATTTTCTTGATTCAGATAAGATCACAAACCTTGCCACTGAGGCTGAAGAGGCTATGGGAAATGCCATGAAAGATATCGTACTCATGACCTTCACAAATGAGGAATCTGGCGTCGTGACCTATCAAGCTGTGAGCCCCAGCCTGGTGATCACTCTCCTACTGGGGGACATCCGGTACAGCAACCATGGCAATCTCCACTTGATCGGCATTTACGAGAAATATATACAGTTTCTGCAATTCAAAGCCGGCGACTATCCCAGTCGCCGTTTGATGCAGGAAATATACACCTTCCGCGAGGAACTTCTGATGGTCGAAAAAGTCGCCGAGGAGCAACGCCAGATTCTCAATGATTACCGGAGCGTCCTCCGACCATCAACATTCCGGATCACCACCGAGTCTCGAATCTCTTCATTCGAATTGGAGAATAGACGCTTGAGCAAGCTCCTCGATCGTATTGATGAGGACTGCGAATTGATCCAAACTCTTCTTAATAGGCTTGAATCAATAGCCACTCAAACGCGGAACGGGGTAGAGGTGCGGCAGGAAGATCAAGGAAAGGCGATTCTGGTCTTTACCATCGTGACGGTAATTTTTATGCCACTGTCATTTGTAACGAGCTACTTGGGCATGAACACGAATGATATACGCAACATGGAAAACTCCCAGAAGCTGTTTTGGATAGTGTCTATTCCTCTCACGGTTTTCATTATCGCTGCCATTCTGCTTGTTGCGTTTCAGGTAGATCGACTTCGGGAAGCTCTTGAGATATTGTTTTCGCGTGATTATGTACAACCACTCACAAAGTCGGCCAATTCCCTTTCTGGAGAGGAAGAGAGGCGCGAGGATCAGAAAGGAAACGAATTCTTTCATTCCTTACCGAGTGTGGGCTCTTCATCGAAGCAATGGTTTCGGAGAAGGAGAGGTGGGAAGTGGATGGCCACATCGACAGACTCATCGTTCGCTTGATCCCTGCGTGAGAATTTGCATCAAATTCTGGGAAGTTTGACAGCCTGCTGCAGGATCCCAATGGTAGAACGACTACGTGACGCATGCGTGGCCTAGAAGCAGAGGGCAAGGAATAATATGGCCTTCCAAGACGTATGAAGGAATTAAAAGAGTACTGAGGAGAAGTTGACATGGAAGTCGACGGACTGGATCACCTGACCTCCATATTACAGCTCATTCTACCATAGAGGGACTGAAGGGACTCGTATCAAACAGTTCTTGTTTAGTGTACCTGTTGGAATTTGCCTCCAATAGCAGTATATAAATGGGTATAACAACTCGTCTAGCCATGAAGATAAGAGAAGAATGATGAAGGCGAAAGAAATCCCATATCCCGAATATCAGCGAAGGTAGTGCGTATCACGACAGAAAAGAAGAAAATAAGTTAGCCAGAGAAAAGAAGGGTTAGGGTGTATATATGGGGTGAAAGAAGAGAAAGAAGAAGAATAGAAAGAAGAAGAATAGAAAGAAGAAGAATAAAAGAACAGTGAGAATGGAAAAGGTGCGCGGGAAGAATGCATGCGAGCCGGCTCTACGGCACTTCTTTGTCACCTCGTTTCAATCCATCCGGGACATCGATGGCATCCTGGACCCATGGCATGGCGGCGATTTCGTCAAGCCCTTTACGGCGAGTGTTGCGCTTTAGAAGACCTTCCACGCAATCACGGGCACCTTCCAAGTCACGACCCTTTTCAGGGTCCCATTCCTCGTCCGCGTCTGCATACCGATACCAACTCCATTCGCATCTTGCGATACGGTGAGGGGTTCGAGCGCGGAGTTTGGCAGGATCGCCACGAGTACCCGGAAGAACATCAAATGGCAGGCGGTTTTCCATTATGGCGTACAATAGTACACCCAGAGCCCAGGCATCAGTAGCACGACCATCATAAGGCTGACCCATGAGGATCTCGGGGGCGGCATAGTCCTCGCTACCACAGCGAGTCTGAAGGAGTGGACTCTCGGGAGGCTCTGGAATACGTCGTGACAGCCCTAGATCGCTCAGTGTAATAACTGCGCGGTCGTAGGTACGCCAGTCTTTGACGTCCTCCATAGCATGAATGGGCATGGTTAGTAGGACATCTGCCGGGTATTGTTAGCGAGGGATCATTGAATCTAGGCCGCCTAAAATACACGTACTTTCTAATTTAATGTCCCGATGCACAATGTAATTGGCGTGTAAATAGCGAACCGCGCTGACCAGTTCTGCAAATATGCGCCGGATGAGGCTAGGCGAGGAGCATCGACTCCCCGAAGTCGCATATTCAAACAAATCACCGCCGGGACAATAGTCCAAAACCAGGAGTGCTCGTTTGTCGTCGCTGCCAAATGCCTTCAGCTGAACCAAGGATGGATGGTTCACCGATTTGAGAATGTCCACCTCCCGCTTCAGCGAGATCTCCAACCGTTCCTGGTCAGCACCACCAGCGGGTCCATGCTCGATGACCTTGACCGCTACCAACTTCTGAGTAGAAACTGGGGGTCCCATATCCGCTGTTCCATCGAAAGAAGGGGACAAGGGTGTCTGAACTGGTTGTTCGACACGCGCTGCGAGACTCACTTGACTAAATGTACCTTGACCAAGAACTCGCAGTTTCCGGTATATGCGTGCCTGCTGGGTACGGATCGACCGAACAGAGTAGAGTTCATCCGAATTCGAAAGAAGAAGCGGGCGCGAAATGACAGGCTCCGTGTCACTGTCCCCATACCCACTCCCACTACTGCGGGGAGGGCTCGGAGGACGGACTGAGGGCAACGCGATACCCCGATGAACCGCCAAGTATTGTTCGCGATGCAAGCCCGTTGACTTTGAGTCTGTGCTGGACGATGGCGCGATATTCGGGCCGCTTCCTGAGACGGCAATAGGGCGAGGTATGGAGATGCGACCGGGGGGCGCATAGTCACTAAGACTGCGATTGCGGACGTGTTTCGAAGGTGGTTCATAACGGATTCGACTGGCGATTGGAGATTCCTCGCCCAGATCGTTTAACCCGGTGTATGATTTCCCATGCGACCGCGAGGGAGGAAGGGCCAGCATTTGTGATGAGTCGCTCAATCGAAGACTAGATCCACTTCGCGAGGCTCCCGAGGACGTGCGAGATAGCGATGGTTCACCTCGGCGCCAAGGTGACGCCCCGCCGATAGGAGAGGGTAGTGGGGTAATGTCACCCATTGCATAGAGCTGAGGTGAAGAAATGAATGACCCGGGAGACAATGATCCTGCGCAAGAGATGGGGGCGCGCAGGGCGCGCAGGCTTGGGGTGCGCTGCGGGAAGCTGCCGGATGATACGCTTAGCGCGGCTAGAGAATCGGAATCGCGATGCGAGCTGACGGGCCGAGAGCTGGAAAAATCGGTGCGAATCTGCAGAGAGGGCAGGGGCGACAGAGGCATCAAAGAAGGCGCAGGATCTGCTCGCCAGGGATCATGTTCAACCTCCACACTTGGCTGGGTTGGCGTACCGTCGTCATCGTTAATTGCGGCGAGAGCATGACCATCCTGGAATTTCAAAGCCAATCCAGACCTCTCGGTCGGACCGGAGTCGGAGATCACCATTGATCTTCAAGATGGAAAGTCGCAAACGGCAACCCGCAATGGAGACTTCCAATTGCGGCCTCGAGATAAAAAAAAGAGATTGTAAAAGCGCGCGTCTCAGCCTCCAAACCCGAAAAGGCGTTAGCGTGTGGGTAGAAGACCCGTTGAGTCAACGGTCTAACGGTCTTCTCCCGAGGTGAATGAACACGACACACAACAGATATCAAATAGTTTGAGAAGTTGGAAAGAAACAGGAAAGGAAAACGAAAGGGCGAAATCAATGACGATCACGAAAAAAATCGGGGGGCGAGCAAGTCAGCTGACGATAATAATGAGAAACCCCCGCATTCGGAATCACCAGATTGGTACTCCGTAGGTAAACCTCCAACTCTATATTTAGCATATCAATATGCTTATAGATAAGTCGGTTAGGAAGAGAAAGAAGAATTCCGATTGATTGGCATTCAGATAAGTCATGCATATGGTGGCTGACTATCTATATCGTGAATCACAATACCAAAACAAAGTTGATACTAGCCAAAATACCTTCATCTCAACAAAGTTCCAATTCATTTAGCAGCGTGTCTTAATTTCCAGAATTTCCTCAGTAACCGTAACTTTCCTGCACGATGCTGGGGGTGAAAGAGGTTGGGGAAAGAAGCAAACAAGGAAATTTCGTGGTTTCCTCGGCTCCACTGAGGGGGCCAAGTGCCCTGTGCGGGAACGGCAGGCTTAAATCTTGAATATGGGGTTTGGACTTTTGTCATTCTTGGACATCTGGAGAATAATCTCTCGTTCAGGATAAATATATTGCAAGAAAAATACAAGTCAAGGTCTGTTGGAAAACAGAGAATATCCGGTTTACTCGGCATGATGCATGACTTTATGCATGATGATGCAGCTCGCATCGCATCGGCATCTAGAACCGATTCTCTGGAAGAATCAATCGGCTTGCAACCTCCCAATATGCCCCTTCAACCTCACTAATATTGGTCCCTTGCACCCAATAGCCCTTGCCGTTGGGGCTCTCAGCCGCGACCGCTGTCAGAACCGCCCACGCAACATCCTCTGGAGAGCTCTTGAGAGTATTTGGGTGCGTTGTTGCCTCAAGACCCTCCACCATGGACGTCAATGTCAACCAGGGTGCGATCCAAGAAATTGTGATGCCTGCTTTGACGACATCCTCGATCTGCGCTGTGCTGCGGACCAATCCCAACACAGCGTGTTTGCTAGCCGCATAGAGCGGCTGCGAAGGGATGGGCACATAAGAGCCAGCCGATCCGACTACCGCAATGTGACCTCCTCCATTTTGTTTCATGTGATGAATGCCTAGTTTGAGCCCAAAAATAACAGAGTTGACGTTGATATCGAATAGCTGGGTAGGTGGGCATTGCAGCGCGGATCCATCCTTGCTATGTTCGTCCGCCAGGTAGTTATAGCGGACCTGGCCATTCATCTTCGCATGCTGTATCGAGTCCGATGTTTGTAAGAGAGAAATCTCAGGGTTGACAGCGGCATTGCAGACAAGAAGGTCAACAGGGCCGATGGTGGTCTTGACATGGTCGAACAGAGCGATTTGCTGATCCCAGTTGCTCACGTCGCATACATGGTATGTTGATCGGTGACCGATATTTGAACACGCCTGTTTGAGATCGTTCTCGCGTAGGTCCACCAGAACTACTCGTGCTCCGCTCTGAGCAAGTAGAGAGGCAGTTGAAAACCCGATGCCTCGTGCGGCTCCGGTGACGATAGCAATGCGGCCGCCCATCATGCTTTGAACGGTCGTCGAATCTGGTCGTGGAATAGATGTCATTTTGGCAGGTTCAAGGGGGAAAATAAGTGGATGAATCGGCGGAAAGAGCTGGGAAAGCCCTCTTTATAAACATTTCGGGGCCCACACGGACTCGGCATCTCTGTCTCCCGTTCCTTAAGGTGGATTCCAGTGTTCTTCTAACCGAATGCGAGGGCACAAATAACGGGTCATATGAGTCAATTCCGAATTTACATTATGCTAGTGCATGTAGTATGCTAAGCCTAGAAACAAGAAACCGGTGAGAACAAATTCTCCGTTCCAAATTGATGTGCTACAATCAAAAATTCCTCATAGCCATTTCGCGGTTAGAGATAGCCTGCTTCGTGAGACTAATAGAGGGAGCCATCGCCTCAAACCCATGTGGAAGACCAGGATAAAGATGGCATTCCGTGGGAATATTGGCGGCTACAAATCGGCGTGCATAATCTAGTCCTTCGTGCACAAACATGTCCAATTGACCGCAGTCCAGATACAGTGAGGGAAGGCCCTCCACGCTTTGCACACGAGCGGGTGCAGCATAAGAATCAATTTTCTCGGTTCCTGCGTCAGGCCCGATATATGCAGTCCACCCAGTCTCATTATCTGCCTCGTCCCAAAATGCCAACTGACCGGCATGGTTGGTCTTGGTCCGATCGTCGATCATGGGATAGATGAGGATTTGTTTTGCAATGGTTGGTGACAAGGCTTTGTCTCGAGCCATCAAGGTCAATGCAGCGGCTAATCCCCCACCAGCACTCTCTCCCATGACAGCGATGCGGGCAGGATCAATTGATAATCGACTTGCGTTCACATGCAGCCACTTGAGTACCGCCCAGCAATCATTCAGGGGTGTCGGGTATGGATGTTCGGGGGCCAGACGATAGTCGACTGTCAAGATCTGTACTCCAGTACTCGACACAGACTTGATATGTGGTACGGAACACTGCTCTGCGCTCAGAGAGATATAACCGCCACCATGAATGTGAAGAATAGCGGGCTCGCCGCCTGGTTGGGCCTCACGTCGTTGGCGGAAGTGATGAACAGCTACCTGGTACCCATCTTCTGAGCCAATGTGGTAAAGAAGTCTTTCCATTTTGTCTGAAATCGGTGGTGGCGGTTGAATCATGGATGCGGTCATGGCGCGTCTTGTAGTAACATCATGAAGGGCGGGCTTCTGGAACTGAGCCAGTTGTTGTAACATAGGGCCAGCTTCGGTGAGGAACTCATGGTCATAATGTAAACACATCATGGAAAAGCAAATAGTAACAAGAATTGCCTATTTCGTCAAATTATAACACTCAACTTCCTCGATCGCCCTATCCCTCTCATCCTTTTATCTTTCCACCTCTTCTAGCTACCCCTCTCATTTCCCTCCGATTCGCCCCCTGTTATTCTCAGTTGTATTCTCCTTGCTCCACCGCAAGAATTCTATCCGTTCTCCGTCTGATTTCCCTTTCTACCGGCTCAAGCAGTGTTCCGCAGCCGAGCAACGTTCGGCAAATTCAAGGCTCCACAACATAAGTGGAGACATTTATCATACAGGGAATCCAACGGCGCAAGTGATCCACATGTCTCCCGTCCGAGCGCCTGTCCGTGTCCCCGTTCCCACAAGCCTCGCTGTAAGTTACTTGGTTGATCGATTCCCTCGGTACATCGAGAAATACCAGCAGGTCCGTGATCATCAGCGACGGGTTTTGCAGACGATTAATGCAACTCTCCTACTCCGGACCAAACAATCCAATATGCCCCTTCATGTCCCCGATTTTGATAACCTACCCCCTGTTGATGGCATGCCTCAGGGTTGTGCCTGGGGAATCTTTGACAAAGACGGCAAAAAAGATGTCTTTGGAACTCTCAATCTCTTGACGACCGATGTGGTTCAGGCTGCAGCTGCCGATGTCCAGCACGGTATTCCCGTTTCTTTGAAGTAAGATTTATTTTTTTCGAACGCCACCACTGGAATAACTGACTAACCTTCCCAGCTGGCCCGTTGGAAGCATCAAAATTCCTGGCTTTTTCCGCAAGACCCTCCAACACAAGGTCATCAAGCTCGAAGATGAGAAGACCAATCTACACTATGGCTTTGATGACGAGGTATGTATCTGCTTTACCCCCATTCACTAAATGGATTCGTCTGATGTTCAACGGGTTGAATTCAACACTCAAAGCAGCAGCCAGTGGGACAGCCCTTGTAAGTAGAGCTAACTGCGCATAGTAAAACCGTCTCATTCATCAACAGGCCACTTCTTGCACCTTCCAACCGGAAAGACTTACAATGGAGCTAAGCCTGAATTTGAAGAGATGCAGAATCCTTCCCTCTCGGCCAATAAGCTTCCGACCCTGGACCGTAAGTCTTAACACAAATCCTCGATCTTACAGCCCTGACCATCACAGACTGGCATGACCGTGGGTGTATTGCCGGACGCGGCGTCTTGATTGACTTCAAGTCCTATGCTGAAGCTAAAGGCTTCGATTATTCCCCCTTCTCCGGATTCCGCATAGGAGTCTGTGATATCGAAGCCGTCGCAGCTTATCAAGGAATCACCTTCCAGTCTGGAGACATCCTCATCATCCGCTTCGGCGTGACCGAAGCACTGGGTAACATGGACGGCAGTGAACAGGCTGCCTCCATGGCTAGTTACCAGGCATGTGGAATTGATGGAAGTGAGGAGATGGCTCGTTGGTTGTGGAACACACATTTTGCCGCAGTTGCCAGTGACAACATTGCCGTGGAGGCTATGCCGCCTATGATCAACGGCCTTGTTCAGCCCTTGACTCACCTGATTCTGCACCAGTGGTGTCTGAGCCTCTTTGGTCTTCCTCTTGGCGAGCTCTGGTACCTGAAGACCCTCGCTGATAAGTGCAAGGCCCTTAAGAAGTACACTTTCCTTCTTACGTCCGCCCCGCTCAATGTACCCGGCGCGGTTGGAAGCCCTTCCAATGCTCTGGCTATCCTTTGAGTAAGTGTTCTTCTTTTTCATGACCTCAGATTTATGATTGATGACATCTATCCTCCTATCTTTTCGCATCTTTACAATCCTCATTTTATTATTCATGTTCATGCCCTTGTCCTTCCTTTTCGAAATCCATTTGATTTGATGTTTCGGACAGTCGATTATCCCATACTATGATTGCTTGTTTTGAGGACTTGATTCAAGTTGTTCTACCCGTTCCACTGTTGGCACCATGGGTCTATTTTTGTTAGCTAAATGCAATCATATCAATCCAATCCATGCTCTTACGTAAAAAGCTAGATGCGCAGTCTATTAGAGCTGATCCAACAGAATTTTCCTCGCAGTACCCACCATAAGGATCCAATTGATTCGTGTAAACGACAGAACGGAGAATATGTGGCGGTAAAATGTCAAGATCGAGAATTTCGTCGCGGTGATTCCTAGAAGAAACAATATTTCTTCCACAAAGAGATACTATTTGATACATGAGTGTCTGTCATAGATTCGATATTGAATTCCAAACTGACCTTCAGAAACCGGTTCATTTGGTGTTTCGTCATCACGTAGAAATCAGACCCGCCGGATGATCCAGGTCCTAGTATGGCTATACCACGGAAAATTAGCCTAGGGTCAAATATAAGGGCCAGTTCATGCTTACCGTAGAGAAATACTCCCTGGTTGGCGTAGAACAGTGCGGCAGCCAGTAGAATGAGCATGTCCTCGGGTAGAATGCCTTTGTGAACTCTACCCCTCGCCCATATTCGCAAGTAGAGAGCAATAAAGACCAGTAATATCATCGATACGGACACACGCAACGACATAGTGCCCGTTGGACCAAGTTTGACCTCGGCCATAATGTGAATTCGTTGGTCAGGGTAGCTAGCAGTGGAGGAGGTTGCTGAAAGCATTTACTCAGTTCATGAATGTGAGAGAAATAAGATTTTCTTGTCAGGCATTTGGTCGTTCGATGAATAACATACTATTGGGCTCTAGTAACTTTGGGATCCTCCAAAGGTTAGATAGACAAGTAATACTTATGACGGACCCCAAGATCCCAAATTTTATCATTTAGTTTCTGTTTTGCCTCCAGGTATACCTAAAAAGGAAGGTTTCACCAGCGCTTATGGGCCGAACTGGGGGCCTAAAAGGCAATTTTCCCACTGAAGAATTCCAAATCAGCATAGATCCACGTGGCTTTGAAGTGTGTAGAATGAAACTGCAGATCGATCAAATTGTGCTACTAAATTTTGTTTCGTGTCTTTCGATTATAGTAGAAGTTCGAGGCCCCAAATGAGAGACTAGCATATTTGCCGATAGCACTGAGATCATTCTAAGAGCTTGTACATGGGAACGATTAGCTACTAGATCAATAGTTACTCTAATATACAAGGAAGTCTTCCCAGGTCTCCAAAGCACTGGTGCAACTCTTCCACCAGCTGGGCATACCACCAACATAGATGAGCGGTTCCCGCCGCTTTCCTGGAATGTTGGCCCCCATGTACCAAGAGTCTGTCTTGGGATACAGTGTTTGGTTGCTGACAGCAATGACTTGCTCTCGCCACTCCTCTGCTGCTTTTTGCGTGGGTTCGATTGAGCCAAGACCCTCGTCCTGCATCTTTGAAATGATTTTGCAAATCCAATCGACTTCTTTCTCAATGAAAGGTGGCCCGTTGGCCACTGATGTTGGAGCTTGGGGGCCATAAATAATGAACAGATTGGGAGCATCGGGAATCATCAATCCCAGATGGGTCAGAACACCATTCTTCCACTTGTCGGTGAGTGGCACCTGGTTCTTGTCCGTGATCCCGAGATCCAGTAAGCTGCCTGTCACGGCATCATAGCCGGTAGCGAATATCAAGACATCAACATCATGGTGGTGACTTTGTTCGCTGCTACCCGTGACGATGCCGGTGGAATCAAATTCAACAATTGGTGACCGCTTCAAGTCATGCAATTTCACGTTAGGTTGGTCAATCATCTCATAGTAGTCTTGCTCCAGACTCGGTCGCTTCGTTCCAACTAGCATGTACTGCTTTAGCGGTGCGACCAGGTCCATTTTGTTGCGGTCAGTCATGCGAGCACGCGTCCGTTGCACCCAGTAATCGTAGAACATTGCATTGCTCTTCTCGTCCAACAGGAAATCGTGATAGCTCGATACCAGGAAGCTATAGCCACCACGTTCCCAAAGCTGATCGAACAGCTCCTTTCTCTCCTCGGGTGTTGCTTGATGTGCAGACTGGGATCGAGTGTTGTAAGGAAAGCCGGTAAGAGAGTCGTAGCACCGGTCGAAGAGACAGTCATAGTAGCTTTTGAGCATTTCGGCCTCCTCTGGTGGAATAGACCGCTGTTTCATTGGAACAGCAAAACAAGGCGTGCGGATGAAGACAGTCAGATCGCAGTCTTCCTTGGCGAGACTCTGGACGATTTGTAGACCCGAAGCCCCATTTCCAATAACTCCAACACGCTTCCCCTTCACGCTGAGGTTTTCAGGGTAGTTTGCAGCGTGAACTAGCTGACCACCGTAGGTTTGCAGGCCATTGAATTGGGGATAATGCTTCTTGTAGGAGGAGCCGGTCGCCGCAATAAGATACTTGCAAGAAGCCGTCAGGCCAGTATCAGTCCGAACATTCCAACGGCCAGTCGCAGCATTATAATTCGCACCAGTGACGATGGTATTGAAAAGTGTATCTTGACTCAACCCTAGCACGGAGTCAACGTGTGTGAAGTACCGTCGGAGTTCTTCGTCGCCGGGAAATCGCTCGGTCCAATTCCACCCCTTATAAACAGCAGGGATATTGAATTGATAAGATGGCATATCTGAGTCGACACGAGCCCCTGGGTAGCGGTTCCAATGCCACACACCGCCAAAGGCACTGCCTGCCTCAATCAGTTTCACGGAGAGGCCAAGGTTGCGGAGCCTGTACAGTGAATTGCAGCCGCCAAAGCCCCCACCGATGACTATGGCGTCGGCTTCGACAGGTTTTGTAATTCGAGTCATGTTTCCTTCGGTGTAGCGTGACAAGAACCTCAAGAAACGTCCAGTTTTATGTCCTTGTTAAATAGAGGGGCTTGGCTGCAGGCTGAGACTAGAGGTTGAGAACCCCACCAGGAATACCCACCTTCGGGAAAATGTGATCCGTCTTAGCCCGGCTGCTTCATATCCGAACCTGTTGAGTCTCAAACTGATAATTCTGAATTGTTGCGGATATAGATCTGGCGAACCGAATAGGAAATGGACGACGAGAAGGTTTCGGGAGCAGCCCCACATATACCCACATCGCCGCACGCTTTGTCCACAGTTTTGATAACGTAAATGCACTCAATGGAGGAGGTCCTTCCACTGACTTTTTTCGGATCTCGGAGCAGGCTGTCTCCGCATTCGTGAGTCGGGGTCATAGAAGTAGTAGTAGATCAGATACTCATAAACTCCAGCGCTGTGTTCTGTGTAAGCTGTTTGTTAGTCGCATCAAATCGTAACCATGGCGCCTATGGTCAAAGGAACAGCTTTCATCACTGGGGGAGCTTCAGGTACGAGTTCTATCACCGCGGTTGATGTCAAGAAATTAATTGAGTCGACAGGTATTGGCAAGAGTACTGCAATCGCCTTCGCGCAGAACGGCATCAATTCACTGGCTCTGGTTGACTTGAACCTATCTGTTCTTCAAAAGACTCGCGATGAAATCCAGGCTGGCTATCCTCATGTCGAAGTGAAGACCTTTCATGTCAATGTGGCAGACGAAGCATCTGTTGAAGAGGTTATCAGCAAAGTAGTGGGGTTTTTTGGCGGAATCGATATCGGTATTAATTGCGCTGGTATCAGTGGCACGCCGACCCCGACTCATCTCATGTCCCTCGTGGAGTGGCAGAAGGTGATCGATGTCAATCAGACGGGTGTATGGCTTTGCCAAAGGTCTCTGATCCGGCAAATGTTGAAGCAAGAGTACGTAACAAGCCTGACCTGAGTGAACCACGACTAATTCATCTCTCAAGATCGCAAGGCGTTCGTGAAGGTCGTGGTGTCATTGTTAATGTGTCTTCTATGTTCGGAGTTGGAGGGCCCCCTGGTCCTTTTAGCATCTCGCATTATACGGCTGCCAAGCACGGTGAGTGCCAATGCATCCCTTTGTTCGAATTATTCTGACAGAAATAGCGGTGGTCGGTGTCACAAAAATGGTATATGCTTCTCTTGAGCTTCGTTGATGTTTACTTTGTTAATAATAATGTAGGATGCCAAATCGTATGCCCGAGAAGGAATTCGCATTAATGCAATTTGTCCGGGATTTGTTGACACTCCCATTATTGGTGAGCAGATCAAATCTGGATCAATGAATCCTCAATTCGAAACGACACCTCTTGGACGTCCGGCACATGTGGAAGAGATATCCGATGTGCTACTTTTTCTGTCCTCTCCGATGAGCAGCTACATGTGTGGTGCAGCCCTGGTCGTTGATGGCGGGTATACTGTTTAGACACGAAATCCGTTGGAATTATCTGTGTGAAGCATTTCTCTCGACTTAAATCTATTTCTCTCTCATATTTTATACAAGCATGATATCGAAATCTGCTTCTTTGGCGATCTCCTGCCAGTGAATATCCCTATTTAGCCCAGCCTGGTCTCGGCGGCTCCAGAGTGCCTTCACAATTTCGCCAAGAACATTTATACTCTGAATTCCATGGCGGATTTTCCGTTCAAAGCAGGCCATCATTCTGGTTTGCAAATCCAGTCTTTGGCATTCGGCTGCGATGACAAAACTAGCCCAGTTATAGGCACTACCACCATTCTGGTCTTGAGTTAAAATATCGACCGCCTCCAGCTCTTTCACTGCCTTCTCAACTATATCCTGGATTTCACTCAATGCCGCGTTTCGTAGTGTTCGTCGAAAGAAGATGATGGAGGCATAGTAAAATGAATTCAAGGCATGTTGAATAATAATGGAACCTGGGGCATCCGGTTCTGTCAAGCAAGGGAAGTTGAAGTAGAGCTGCAGCTCTAGACGATCTAATTCCTCTGTTGAGATTGTGATGTTGGAATTCACTAGTGCCGTGATCTGTGCTAAAATTTGTACGAGAGGTGTTGTGACCCCATGCGACCGCTCGAGATAGTGGCGTAACTCAGGCGGCCCATCGAGAAGTGATATCAACTGTGTGGACATGGGCAAACTGCACAATGAGGAAAGTGAGATATAACTCTGAAGTAAGCGAGACGCAGTTGGGCTTCGGATCCAGCCGCCGTGTATCTCATTTTCCAAAAGACCAAGCCCACCAGCAACATGGGTCCTCCATCGACTCCGTCGCCCAGACATTGCTTCGGCCGTTATGCATGTGAGAACGGCAGCCAGGATTGGCTCATCAAGGCGCTTTGCTCGTTGGAGATTTTCCCGCAGATGCCGCAAGGCAAGCTGGTCATGATGCATAGCGACAGACTGATATCGAGGGTCGCGTCGAAGATGAAACAAGCTGAAGGCCGATGATGCGCAAATGGCATGGAAAATTGAAAGATGAATGTTAGAATCACCTGAAGGGGTTTCAAGCGCTTTTAAAGCCAAAGGCATAAAAATTGTGCGACAGGGATTATCAGGGGTGTCAATCAAAAGCATGTTACAGCTCAGAAAGACGACCCAATGATGAACCAGTTCTGTCTCCGGTCTTGGAAGTTGTAGGGTATCAAGAGATATTATTGGAGGAAGTGTATAGGGCATCGAAGAAGCCTTAAGTAGGCTCACTTGGGGCGCAAGAGCTATATTGGTTCGTTGATTTCCAGCTGGAACGAGAGCAGTATCATAATAAGCTCGATCCACACGCTCGGTCGGTACCGTTGTTATCGATTTCTCATGACTCGGAAAGTCAGACGACTGCGAAGTATCTGACAAGACCCCATTGACTGATTCCGAGGGAGATTCATTTCTTTCCCCGGATCTAGCCGTTGAACGTGAATCAAGCGGGTGCGACAGAGATTGCCCACATGTTGGCCCATCTCTGTCGGCAACCAGCGAAGATGACAATATTGAATCAAGATAAACTGGAGTTCTGGACCCTTCGGGCTCAGGACTAGACGCGGAAAACACGGAAAAGGGACCCCGTTGCTGGGCACTGCCGTCGGAGCATTCATCCAACTCCGCCAGGAGAGCCGTCACGGCGGCAGAAGGCAACTGCAGCGTAGATTGAGGATTTGAAGAGCATAGTTGACGACGATTAGATCGACTTCCTGATGTTTGAGTCCATCCCAGCCGCATGCCATATCCTTGACACTGCCAGCCACTACGGCGACAGCGGCGGCAATGTGGCTGTTCGTCGTCGCATTTGACTCTGCGGGCGCGACACGTCCAGCATCCCGTAAATGTCTTGGTACGAGGTTTCGGAGTTTTTACGCTTGGTAATGATTTCTCAGTCATTCCCTCGAACTCCACTAGATGGATAATATGGGGGTGTTGAAACGGGAGGATCATAAATTGCTCTACTGAATCATATTTGCCCCCGCATCGGTTAGTACCGCACTTGATCTATTTTGCAACAGTGGCCCTTTAGCTCATTTTTTGGTACTAATATGCTAGATGAAAGTGGTAGAAATCAGGTTAGGTACCACAGTAGGCTACAGAATTGTGATCGAATCGGCTGCTATGTCCCTAATTTCCCCGGTCGCGCGACTGTAAAAGCGGCACTCATCAACACCCACCGAACTACTAGGACTCCCACCGGCTTTCAGCTTTCTAAAGTTGGGTTGGTAAATTTATCCCTGCACAACTGCAGTGATAGTGAACAAATAATTAGCATGATAAGGGGGCTAGCAATTAAAATGAGACGTTCGACCCGAAATTCACTTTTACCCCCTGAGTGCCCTGACTTCGCAGAGACACTGCCTACAGTAGAGTGACCTTTACCGCCGGGGTTGGGAACTTGACTCAAAAGAAAACTTTGAACAGCTGTTCTTCTGTATCACTCCATCCATCTTGTTCATTCTGACATCCTTATGGTGCACCGATCCCAGGTACGGAAACCAACCGTGTTCAATGCTCCGGGCTTTCGATTCCTGAAGTTAGTATATTCTTTCTATGAATCTCTAGTCCTAGCACCTCTAATATCTATAGGGGACCGTTGTCGTCTATGGTGGCTTTGAACTCTCAATGTTGATCTAACTAACTACCACTGGGTCTCTCCAAGTCAGCGGCATGTTCATAGCTTCCTCGGTTCTCAATCTGGTGTCAGGTCTTCTCATGCTTGCCTTAAGCTTTGTGAACTATATTTTCTACCCCCTGGGCAGCTCCTTTAAGTCTTAGGCACTGTATGAGGAATTTACCAGGAATATGGACTACTCTAGGCTCAAAGGGAACCGATTTGGCGGTTTGAAAGTGCGAGCACGCACATTGAAGGGGCCTCTTCCTTCCCTTATTGCTCCACGAATAGCACTAGTTAGCTTCACCTTCTGTCAGTCTCTGTTCATCGAGAGGCTATTGATCTATCTTTCTTAGTCAGAACCCAAACCGAGATTCATACACGGTTTGATCGGTGCCGAGCCTAGAAATTCTTAAACTCAGTTCATCAACAGCCATTTCGATCGAGTGCACACAATCCTGGCTTTGTTTTTCTTGCCAGCGCATTATATTACTTTAATACACTCGAAGGCATTACTACTCTTAAAACCATTGGTGAGTGACTTATAGTATCCAAGCGTAATGGAACATTTACCAAGAATACGCAAAAGGTGTACTCCATGATGATATCCAAAAGAAGTGATTCCAGCCAACATGCATCGTAACTCCTCCAAATGATCCAAGAGTGGTTGAGCCTCGTTCTTGACGTTATATTCATGGTCATCGCAGTGGTCCTGTCTGCCTTACTCTAATACCGCCTTCGCCGGTGCATCCGCATTTTCCCGTATGAGCTTCGGGGAGAATCTCGCTGGCATCGTTGCCTAATATACACGACATGGAGGTGAGTTCTAGTGTCAATCAGGAGACGGGACGGGTCATGGAGGACATTGTGCAGGCGAGTTTAAAGATTATACTGTTATCGCGATAAGCCATCAGCTGGATATGATTATGGACTTTAACCGAATGGTATTTATGGATGTGGGGAAGATTACCGAAGTTGAGGACCCCGCGGTCTTGAAAGATTTCCCTGAGTCGAGGTTTGGGGAGTTGGTGAGGGTTGGAGGGAACTACGAGTTTCGCTGGGGTGAGAGGAGATAAGGGTCCCACCCAGATTTCCAGCTTCAGTACTCGACCATAGAACATTTTTTGCATATGTTTAGTTAGTACTTGCGTATTACCGTAAATGGCGTGTTCAAATTAAATTTTTCACTCAATTTCACGGCGTAGATGTGACGCTTCCAAGCTCCCGGTGTCCCGCCAAGTTTATCAACCCAAAGTTGCCCTCAAATCTAGGTACCTTTCGAAGAACGTCCAAAGCTACATGTATGGAGATGATGAATCATATCCAAGAACTTGAGATAAATGTTGGATAATTCATCGCCTTGAGATAGTCGATCGAGTTTTGTCTAATTATATCACAATCCGAACCCGCTCAGCCTGCGGCCTGCTATATATTTCTCCGGCAGGGTCCACATCAAAAAGATGACGACCTATTTTTGAAATTTCTTCAGCGATTTGTTTTCAATGGGCATGGATCAGACCAGAGCCCATTCGATATGCATCACGCTTCAAGGGAATATTGTATTGTACCTGAAAGTCTCTTATGCATCGAAACTTAGAACTTTAGCATGGCCGGAGACCTGGTACTTCTTCAATCTATCGGGTAGTTCCAGTCCTATGCCAGTCAGCACATGCAAGCCCAGCCCATCTTAGCTGGAACCCTGGAAGACATGGAAGAACTGTTGATCACCGCACGCCACAAGCCACGACCCACCCGTAGATTGCTAGCACTGTGTCATGTTTTGAGGGTCCGGGTAAAGATAATCCACTGTTAGGAATGACCCGATGCAGGTGTAGCGCACACGCAAAGTTAAACTACCAGCTGGCACTATTATTGCAATAAGGCTTCATAGTTAGAATTGCTACTCCTTAGAATACATGTAGTCATAAATATGCTGCAAAGCGTTCCCAAATTGCACCTTGGAAGCCATTAAGATTTATCTAGAAATAGCGTTCATTATTCGAATGTTGGTCCAGCTTGCTGCTATTTTATGCAACATAAAGGAATGTTGTCTAAAATTCGATGGGTCAGAAGGCTGTGCCAGGCAAATTGTTTCTCATATGGCCCCACGGAAGTACGGAAGTGCTATAAATTTACCCACACCGGCACTCCCTGGACAGGAACAGTATTCGATGGATGATTCAGTGATTGGCCACATGTGCAACCATATTCTTAACGAATGCGATATGCTGAAGACTCGTCATGATAGTTGCATAAAGCCACAGCAAATGAGTAAACCAAGCCCTGTATATCAAAGTGCGAATGTTGAAAATAGCAGGACACAATGGTTTATCCAGCCGGAAAGATCCACATCGGCTAGTACTCTTAAGTGCCCTGAGCTTGAGACAGTGTCGTCAGCACTGGCATTAGATAGGCCACAAAGTTCAGATAACTGGCGTTCGAGTGGGACTATATGCCACTAGGGACTAAATGCAAGGCCCTGGAGCCGGTTAATGTCCCCTCAGCCCCAATAACGCCGAGAATAGACGAGAAGCAAGTGGGAATTGCCAAGGAATGGATCGAATGCAGTTTTTGTCCAGAAATAAGCCATCAAAATGATATATAAGATACTGGCGAGAGCCTTGGTTTGAAGTCTCACATCTAAGCAACCTCATTCAGCTGAAATCAACCTTCTCAAGAGCCATTCTTTATCCGCTTCATTCCACTCGTTAAACACAACCTTTACCTCCTGCGAATCATCCCAAAAAACAAATATGTCAAACACCACCGCAACCACCACCTCGGCCTCGGCCACATCCAGCTGTCACGCCAAGCTGTACGACATTCCCGTACATGATGCAGCATGCGCAATGCCGATGGAGAGCGGTTACGCGTCGATTATGAGCAGTTGCTGTGGCGAAGCTTCTGTCGTTGAGTACGATGACTGCGACTACTACTGCCTAGCTCAGGGACAAACCGTTGGCACCCTTGCAGAGTGCCTGAGCAAGGCCTCGGAGCCAGGCCAGTTCTGGTGCAACACCAATGCCAATGCGACGGCTACTGCGACGGCCACTGCCACCGGCACCGGAGTCGTGACTCTCAGTAGTACCACGACTGGTGCAGGCTCGACGGCTTCTGGCACCTCGAGTGGTGCTACTTCGACTTCGACTTCAACCTCTTCTGGAATCGTTGCCGCTCGTCCGCTCTCGAAGTCTGCTATTGGCGTCGTTGGTATTTTGCTGGCTGCATCTGCTGCAGGCCTTTTCCTCTGAAGTGACAAATGAGAATTGTGGGAATATGCAAGTGGCTATGTTGAGTGTTTGTGGTTGATAGTAGTATTGCCGATGGAGGGCCCCATGGTGATTGTGATTGTGATTGTTCTCTTCTTCCGTGCGGTATTGGATCCAACTTCCTTGCCCACACACTATTTAGTCAACAACGTTGTCGTTTGGAAAGACAAATCTTGAAGCGTAATATTTTCTCTATTGGAAGTCATTCGCAGTATAAAGGGTACCTGACAAGACATCAAGGGATGATCTGAGTCAATAAGTCCCAAATTATGGAGAAGACTCGTCTATGTACACGGACAGAAGCAGTAAAAAGTACAAACCCATTGGCACACCCCGTTCCCAACCCACGCAGAAATGCGAAATATGGATGCTTTGAGCGCCGGAGTGAAGAGAGATCCGTAGTGGAAAAATAATAAAAAAAACAAAAGCCGTTGTAATACATCGCGGGTGGAGAGACAGGAGGTGTGGGGTTATAATCCACTGCCAATATCGTTGGAGACCGGAAAGGGTATGGAAATTCGGTTCACCAGGGGAGCATGGGAGGAAAAGACAATTTGTCCTGCAATTTTAGATTTAGAAGAGGGCCTTGCGTGCCACCTGTCGGGAGTTAGCGAAATTTATTGTGAAGAACGAAAGCGGGAAAACATACGGTCCAAGTGCCAGCAATGGAGGCGACAATACCGCCAGAGATCATCATGGGCTTCAAGCCGCGAGTACTCTTAAACAGCATTCCACTCAATGCACCTGCGACGACGCTGTTCGCCGCATCGTGCTTGCCACGCGCGTAGCCAATTGCCGAGTTGAAACCGTTGTAAACCATCGCGACTACACCGGCCGAGTTACCGAGGAACGGACCACGGCGGGTAACCGAGTTAAGCACACCGTTTAGACGAATCTTTGGGGGCGCGGTCGCCGGTGTCTTGTTCAATCCCTCGATCATACCCCATGCACCTCCGATGGTCAATGCAGCCAGGTATGTGGTGCCAGCACCGTAACAGAGGTCGTCGGACCAGCCGCGAGAGGGCAGAACTGAGCGGGAACCGGGGGTCTCATCAAGGGCAGAGTCTTCGAGGGAAAGGTAGTCGAGAGTGTCCTGGTTCAGGCCAGCCAGGGGATGAAGTCCTGAAGGATCGGGAATGGCGAGTTCGGAGAGGAAGGCAGTCGCATCTTGCGTAGTCGAAGGGTCGAAAGCGTTGGTCTGTTCCTGCTTGCGACCGCTGATAGAGTCCCAGATAGCCATGATGGAGGGGGAGAGGGAGGTCGATAAGATTACTAAAATACAAGATGGAGAAAGAGATGTCGACGTTCCCTTGAATCACGCAGCTCCACTGTTCTCGCGCCAGCAAAAACTTCGGTCCCGTGATCGGCGGCTCACGGCACCGGATAATTAGTAGTGCCGAGACTAACCCCATTGTGGAAGCACACGATAAAACTGATAAAATTTAGTGCCTGAGGCCACCGCGGGGATCTTCAACGATCTTTTAGGAATTTGCGATCCATTCTTATTGATTCATACGAACCAGATCCTGTTGAATTGATTCTCTTGCCAGTCATGGATATTGAATTATCCCGAGGCGTGCAAGTCTCTTCCTCTGCAAGCATGGAGGTCGTCGCACAAAATATAGAAATTCTGTCTGAAAAGACACTAAGAGATATCGCCAAGGGTCCATTGATCAAGTTTACTCTGACATGTGACGATCGGGAGTGAGTTTCTCTCTTTGATCTGCTATAATTTGCAATTAATGCTGACTTCTATAAGAAAAGTACGCCGGGTATGGCAGTCGCTGAGCAAGACACTATCATCCCCATCTCTTGATCACCTGCATACAACTGCTGCATGCAATGCGGCATCTGCCTTCCTAGATGCAGCTGTCAACTCTCCAATTAAAGAGACTAAAGAACTAGCTTTGTCACCAGAGGTATGGTTAGCTGTCTTTGACGTTTTCATGAGTAGATATGAGGATGTCAGGCCCAAGCCATTGAAGCAGCTATTGGCCTCTCTCACGACTATTTTGGTGAAGCACTACAAGGGAGAAACCAGGATTATGGTACAAAATGCCGTCCTAAACTCAATTTTGCCATGCATCATCCTAGGTGAGCCGCGATCTCGACTGAAGGGCTCACTCGTGTGTCTGGAGATGTTCATCCGAAAGGGTGCCATACGCCCTTCTGAGTTGATCCCTTTGGTTCGAAGCTGGCTCTTAGAATCCCGGGACCAATGGGTTCCCTTCTTCAAGAAGGACCAGGCTGCTCTCTACCCTGGTGTGTCCGATCCTACAGTGATGTCCAGCGAGCCGTCGGATGAAGTGGCAGGAAGAATCCTCGTCCTCGGACTTCTGACGCAAACCAACAATCGGGGCATGGCTGGAACATCAGGTAATATCCTGGCTGCATTCCTACAAAAATCGCGTGCAGAAAGCCCGGATAAGCAGATGTCAAGTATTTGGATCCACCCTGCGAGACATATGCTGCTGCAGAACCTGGAGTCTGTGGAAGTTCTCTCAATCCAAATTATGGAGCCTATTTTCAGTAGCGACCCAGCCGGCTTCCCGCTGTTCGTTGAAACCCTTCCATTGCGCAGTCTCATGGCTGGTGATATGACGGAGGGGTCACAGTCCGAATATATGCTTCTTTTTGTCTCCCTGCAGGTGGGAAAGAAGGTTAACCTTGTCCATGATGACTGTACGTTGATTTGCAAATTATTTCCGCCAAACTTTGTGCTAACTCCTTTAGATGACGCCTCCAAAAAGGCTAGCTCTAACAACATTGTTCTGAAGAGCGAGGTTATCGGGAATTTCTTGCTCCATCGAGACCCGACGATCCGTGTGGCAGCCTTGTCCCTGCTGATTACGGCGTTCTCAACAGTGAAACCATTCACAAAAGCTGCAACCAGCGCTATTCTAAGAGGACTACCATCCATGCATGCGGACTCTGATGCTTTCAGCAGAGGAGAGATCATGAGCCTTACTCGAAAGTTCATTATCCGCTTGAAAAGTGGAATCCTGACGGAAGAGGGTGCAGCAGTACCACAGAAAAAATCTGCCAATGTGCCTACCACTTCGGGTGATAGCGATCATGAGACAAAGAAGTTCTTAGGGGACTATGTTGAGTTCATCCAGAGCGATCTTTGTGTCACAGCATCCTATCCACGCCACATCACTGCATTAAAAGCACTGAAGCTGCTGCTGGAGTCTGGTCTCGATGCACGAAAAAGTCCCACTCTTATAAAATCGGAAGTCCAAACGCGTTGGAATGTTCACGTGGAAGTCTTCGGTACTCGTCTTCTCAGGTTATTGGTGGACCTTCTTTTGGACCCGTTCGAGGAAGTGCGGCAAACCTCTCTCTTGATCATCAACCTGTTTCCTTCCGATATGCTCATCGGTGGTCTTTCGGATGATGCGGACCAGTGGAGCTCAGTGGGAATGCGCCTGACAGACGCTCTTTCTAGGGCGGAAGCCCTTGCAAGCAAAACGAGTCGCGCGGATCATGCCGATACAGTTGCGCGCCTGTATCATATATTCTTCTCGGCAGCTCCGTCGAAGTCTGCGGCTGAAACTACCAACGGCTGGTGGGCAACCAAACAGTCAGTGGTCGATACTATCCTGACTCGACTTGAAGAGCGTCTGTCGTCTCCCAAGGGTTTGTTCAACTCAGCTATGCAACAGGCTCCCCTTCACGGATACATGTCTGGGCTTCGGTATATCATTCTCGTTCCTGACTTCCATTCTCACATTTCTGTGGAATCGAATCCCTCTACTTGGAAGTCTATTCATGACAGAATAGTGTCCATCTGCGATAGCGTTTGGCACGAAGTGAAGCCTGTGCTTTGCATAGATTCTCCAGAGGGCCATTCCGATCAGCCGACCGAAGACTTCGAAGTCGGACCAAAGGATATTCTCTCCTATTCTTGGAGATCCTTGCGAGAATCAAGTCTCTTGTTACATGCTACCATGACCAACTTAACATATGGACCGGCTGGTGATCAGGGTCTTCAGCGATCTGACTTCGAGAATGTTGGGCGAGTCAGCTTCACTCAACTGGCGGAACTTCGCCACCGTGGTGCTTTCTCCACTGTGTCGGCGACATTCGCCACCTGCTGCCAGCGATGCACTAGCTCCCAAGACCCATCCATCCAAGAGCTCCCAGTTCTTTGGTATCAAGAGGCCAAATCCACCATTTTCGAGTCTGCTGCAAAGCTTACTCGAAGATCTGCTGGCATACCTGCCTTGGTAACTGGTGTTCTTTGCTCTAGCCCTGGAACACCGTTCTTTAAGCAAGCTTTCAATGAGCTCTATGACATCTCACGTCTGCCAGTGGATTATGATAAAGACCAACAGTACCTGAAATTACCGCAAGTTCACGCAATGAACTGCCTGAAGGACATCTTTGTCAATAACAAGCTCGGACCTCATACTGAGGCATTCATCATGCCAGCACTCACTCTTTCTGCCGAGAGAATAGGTTCCCCAATGTAAGCTCTTTGCCTTGAAACTAGTCGATTATATTTGTCCACTAACAAGTTCTAGTTGGAATCTTCGTAACTCAGGACTGATGCTGTTCCGCGCCTTGTTAACACGGATGTGTCGCTTTGTACTCGGCACAGGAGCCGGGTTCGGTGGCATCTCTGGATCTGAGCCTGGTTCCAAAATTTCTTTCCCCAAGTACCCTGGGCTACTTGAATTGCTCTCAAGTCTCCTCGCGCCTGTCGCAGGAACCACAGTCGAGGGTACGGATATTGTGACCGAGCGCATTTTCCCTGCTCTCGAATTGATTGGAGAGAAGATTCCAACATTTGATGATGACGATACTATGTTGCGAGGCCTGGTTCTTGAGCATTTCAGAAGTCCAGTTTGGGCTATTCGGGAGCATGCAGCTCGTGTCTATGCCTCATTGCTAACTCGCACCAACATTCTCAAGGATGTATGCGATCTGGTTAACCTTCTGAAGGGCGATGTTACGGAGAACTATTTGCATGGAACAGTGCTCTGTGTTCAGTACTCTCTTCGCCGCTTTGCGGCCAGTACTGATGTCTTCTGGACTTCCCAGCTTGATGAGCTCCTAGTCACTATTCGCCATGTTTTGGCAACAGTTTTCCCGCTGGCCAAGTCTCCTTTCGTCGCAACAGCACTGATCGAGATTCTAAATGACACCTTGGAGCGCGGCGTGGAGGGCGATGTTGAAGGGCGCACCGTATCTTTTGTCACCAGTATGTTTGAAGAACACGATCTTAATGGAGTACTGAGCTACATTTTCGATAGCTCACAAACGGGTTGGAACTTGGAGAGCGGTACTCGGGCGTCTTCTCTTTTCAGAAGGGCTCTCACCTGGTGCGCAATGCTGAACTCTTTTGCTTCTCGAGAATGGAGTGGCATACCGTTATTCTTCCACGGGGTCGCAGCTTTCGATGCCGATGCCGCTAACTGGATCATTGAGCGGCTTCAAGAAACGCTCGGTGAGAAAGTCATTTACCACAAGCCCCTAGTGGATCTATATTCGTCTGTCGTTCTTGGTGACTACACTTCCGATGTGAAAACAGTCGCTGCCTCAAACCTGGCGTCTGTTCTTGAGCAACTGTTGAGTTTTCGAAAAATGGAGTCGATCGCAGAGCTAGCACTTCCTTGTGATGACCTGATGCAAAGCTTCCGACCGGATCAGGCCATCCAGGAATGGAACCGACACGCTACAGATGCTGAGCTCCGCTTGCAAGGATGTCTTCTTGCAGTCCAAGTTATCTCGGGTGGAGATCAAAACATGTCTGCATTCAAGCCCAACCTTCATAGCTGGGCTATCAAGTTGCGGTCCGCCCTCAGCGAAGAAACTGTAAGTCATTGTCAGGCATTTCAAAAATGAAACCACTAATCTGATTCCCTAGGAATTTACAACCCGGTATGCCGCAATGGTGTCCATCCAAAGCTTTTCGCTTGGCCTCCGGCCGGCTGATAGCTCACCTCGGGTTGACGGTCCCTTGTTGGATATCTACTTGATTTTGTATGACATGCTGAATGATGACGACGAGGAGCTTCGAGATATCGCCGCATCAACCGCTTCGTGGGTGCTGTCATATTCATCTGTTTCCCCTCGCACCACAGTAGCTCTTGGGCCTTTGAATGCCAGCTCGCTTCTTGCAACTTTCATCATAGACCACTACTCAGATGCTCCTCAGCTGGCCAGACGAGTCATCCGCTATCTCACGGGTCAAAGTCATCGTATCAGTGGCTCCGACGAACAATCTCACTTGGTGTCAGTAGCAGATCTTGTCAGTGAGTTCTGCCAAGAAAGCACTGTTCTGTTTGTGGAAGAAAAACAGAACCTCTTTATTGACGATGTGAGGGAGATTGACATATGGTCTAAAGCACTGCTGCATCTTCACAAGGGTGCCTACCCCGAGACTCTGGTTCGTCAATTCTCGAACTGGATCGCGGAAGGGTTAGAGTACCTTTCGACAAGACTCACTCAGGAAATTGGTCATGATGGCCTTCTTGGTTGGATCTCGAAGCCCGAGTCATTCACCTTGGGAGTTCGCATTATCAGTATTGCCTCTGCACTCACATCTGAAGCGTTCACAGCTCCGCAATATCTGGACGTCGATCCCAGCACACTCCAAAACCAGCTTCAATTGTTGCTTGACGCTGGCCGAAGTGCCTCGGTACATGATGAATGGCTTGCAAGGATCTTATCTGGGGTTAATTCGCGGGCTTAAAAAGCAAAGCAGATTAAATGAGATTAGGTATAGAAAAAAGCACTATAGAAAGGTACCAAAATGTTTGTTAATGAATCCCAAATGGGTTGGATTTTGAGCATAGTTCTCTGTTGTTTATAGTTGCATTTATTCCCACCCTCAAAACCACACATTCCATCTTCCACTTTCATTAGCTCTCGCTTCCTTAAATTCTCGTCCTTCTGATTCGCAATTCTGTTCCTTTATCCCCTCAGAATCTCAACACATTGCATATGCTTCAAACCAAGCGTTGGTCTTCATATCAACTGCACGCCTTGGACTTATCCCTCCTGCCCGTGTACAACGGCCGCTCGGCTGCTATTCACTCCTCGTTCCTAAAATGCAAGGAAACGGCCTCATAGCTATTTTGATTGGCGGGCTTTTCTTCGTGGTATTTGTCGGATGGGTGAGCTACTTCTGGTACGCCAGGAATCTCAGACGAGCTATCCTCCGTAACGAAAACGCTGCAAGAGTCGGTCGAGCACGCCACCGTACAGGGAGCCATTTTGAGCACGACGTTGAAAGGGAGCTGGCCATCGCAATCCCACCATACATCGTGACAAAAAAGGGTATCTCACGACCGAGCATGCGTCAAAGTCGAAGTCGCGAGAAAGTCGTTCAGAAACCTTCATACGTGTACGAGAGCCGACCTGGAGAACATGCCAAAGCCACGCGCTACATGCCAGTCAAGCAGTATATGCCCAGGCATCATTACCTCCCAAGGGCCGGCAGTCAACGTGACAAGCCTCGATCAAAGAGCCACTCGGGTAAGCCAAGGCAATCGGAGGCCCGGGCTGAGGCTCGAAAGAGCTCGCATAAGACGCTGGAGAAACAGGCCAGCAACTGGACCAAAGGTATCGCTCCAAAGGAATCGCCTAAGACCCGCCAATCGAATCAATCCAATGGCAAGGCCCAATCTCATCAAGGAACTGATCCCCCAAATATCCCTGATTGGGTGGGAAACGTCGAAGGGGCTCCACCCGATAAACCATGGACCAATGCTTCAACTCGCCCTTCACCTCATTCTTCGCCTCATCCAGACCATCAACAAGCCGGTGGTCGTCAATGGTCCAAGGATGGCAGCGGTGGATCTGGATTTGCCCTGAAAACCCCTTCTAACACACAAGTAAGAAAGTCCCGTTCCAACTGGGCAGATTTACAGATATCTAAATATGGCCGTGAAAGCAATAGAAAGACAAAACTTGGTCATGATGGTAGTAGTTATCGAACCTGGAGTTTGGCCCCCGACACTCATCGAACCTCGATTTCAACTCCCTACACTCGTCGGACCTAGAGTTTGGCCCCCAAGACTTGCTGAACTCTTTCGATTTCAGCCATCGACAACCATCGAGTCTGCAGTTCAGCCTCCGAAAAAAACAGCCACAAAAATTATCGACCTACGAGGAAAAATGACCGTTTCCTAAGTGGGATGCTGAGGAACGGCGACATCCTTTCTGAGGCCTTTGTCAGGATCTCAGAACCTCGCCGCCTACAGCATGAGCTACCCAGTTCGGCATTACCATTGTTATGGCTTGCGATCTAATATTCAAGTTTGGAATCATTGTCCATCTCGTCATGTCGAGGACTTGGTTGTCAACACTGGAAGGAGTAATGGAATTTCTGGTGTTTCACTTCTGTTTAACAGATCGGACATCGGTATGATGTGTTTGCTTGGCATCTTTAGATTTATTATTATAATTTGAGGAAAACGTTGAAATACTGTCAAACGTAGAGTGCGACATAGCCCTAAATTTACAGCAGATCTACATTAATAGCAGGTTTATAGGGCTTTAACTTATATTGATCAAGTCTACCCATCAAGTCCAGTTGACCAATAGTATAAATTTACTGTGGGTCTCTGGATGCAGAAGGCACCTAGAATATTTTCATGCATCAACATTTGCAATATGGAACACAATATTGTAGTAGTCGAGAGCAAAAGCAATTACTTAGTTGTTCGTCTCTGGTCACTCTGCTCTACTGTAGTCGGTGACGTTGTGGCCCCCGCAGCTCCAGGCACACAGCTTCCCCAACCTCCAACATTTGAACTCCGAGGCTCGACAGATTTCAGAATGTGGAACGACGAGGATAATAACCCCTATGGGGCATTTGACCAACATGAAGCTCATCTGTCCGACTCTTTACATTCCGCCGCACTGTCACCTCGTAAGGTCCCACCTCCCCCGGTTCGTTGCATGTCTCTGACCCTCGGTAGCGATTTACGAACATGATTCGACTCCGCCTTCCAGTCGGGATTCTAACATAGACCCCCCAGACTATATTTCTCATCCAGAAGATCTCAGCGATCCCGAGGAAGCCGAATATGGCGCCGCGAGCGAACAATACCCACGGAAGAGTGTTTACGACAGCCGGATTGAGCAGATTCTCTACGAAAACCCCGAAATGCCCATCCTAATCACCGACGCCGGCAAGAATCATGAAGGTGGAGGTAGCTTTATCGTTTATACTATCAGAACCGCGGTAAGGTTTGACATTTTGGATGCCGATTTCGTGGCTGAAGGCTGACACCATTAAACTAGGATTTGGAAGTACGCCGGCGATACTCCGAGTTTGCATCGCTACGACAGACCCTCGTGAACCTCCATCCCACTCTAATAGTGCCCCCGATTCCCGAGAAGCATAGCATGGCCGACTACGCCGCTAAGCCCACCAAAGCCAAAGAAGATACAGCTATCATTGATCTGCGGAAACGAATGTTGGGCGTCTTTTTAAATCGGTGTCGTCGCATGAAGGAGATCAGAGAGGATGGGGTCTGGTGGCGATTCCTGGATCCGAATGTCAGCTGGGTAAGTATCAGGTATCTCCTTGGGAGGATACTGCTGATTTGAGATATAGAACGAGGTCTTACATTCTCACCCCGCATCATCCGTCCCGAAGAATAATCTCAAAGCGCCCCCTCTTGATCCTGCAAACCCAAGCCAAGCGCACAGCTGGCTCCCAGTTCCGTCATCCTCTGCAAAGCTTAGGTCTGGTGGAGCATCGGGAGGCTCAGGATCCCCTACATCGCCAGGAGACAACACCGATGGTTCTCCCACCCACATTCCGGGTCCAGAGATTCTTGGACGCTTCCCGCCAGAGTCGCGAAAATTGAGTGAACAGGAACTGGACCCGTATTTCGTGAATTTTGAAGCTTCCACTCGCGAACTGGAGTTGCTCTTGCAGGGGAATATCGAGAGGGTCAACCGGCGAACTCTATCTCACTTGTCAACGTTATCTGCTGACCTGATGGAACTTGGGGCTCGTTATAATGGATTTTCCCTCTCCGAACAGTCCCCAACCGTGGCTGCTGCTATTGAGCGCATTGGCCAAGCGGCAGACACGTCTTACATCGAGACCGAGGAATTGTCTACTGCACTCAGTGCAAGCTTTGCTGAACCTATGCGGGAGAGTGCACAATTCGCTAGCGTGGTGCGGAGTGTATTACGGTACCGGGTTTTGAAGCGCGTACAAGAAGATATGACTCGCGACGAGCTGGCCAAGAAAAAGACCTTGTTGGATTCCCTTGAGCGTAGCGAGCTGGAGGCAAAGCGCATTGAACAGTATCTCAATCGCACAGACTCCCAATCCCGTACCAAACCGCAGCGCTCTTTATCAACTTCCTCCGCGGTGAGCAGCGAGGGCGACGGCATGGCAAATGCATCCACTGATTCCGAATTCCCCCCCCCCACGAATCACTTGGCTCTCCCACATCCCAGGCCGTATCTAGAAAGCCAGAGCCTTCACCATCCCACTCCCCAGCACACCGCAAGACCTCCAGCGGGACGTTTGTCGCAAACAAAATCTTTGGTCGCATCAGTCACGCCATTCACGGCTTCGCAGACGTAGATCCCGAACGAACTCGTCGGGATCAAATCGGAAAGACCAAGGAGAGTCTCATCCAGGTATGTGGGCCGAGGGTGGCAAAGTAACTGCACTAGATTACGTTCTAACGAAACCCATAGTTGGAACAAGCGTTGGAGGTATCAGAAAAGGACGTGAAAGACGCTAGTGCGGGCGTAATGCAGGATCTACGACGCTTCCAGAAGGATAAAGAAGCCGATCTCCGGCGTTACATGGTATGACCTCTCTTCCCCCACCTTGTGCAGGCAGCTAACCGGGATTGCGCTTAGGTCGCATATGCACGCTGCCACTTGGATTGGGCTCGCAAGAACCTCGAAACCTGGACAGAAGCCAACGATGAAGTCAACAAGATCGTTGCGCGGTAGATTGATGTCTTCGGGTTCTACTCCCAATCCTTCCGGCGTCGGTGTTCGGTTCTATGTTTGGCGGAAAGCATTTGATATATTTCTTCTTTTCTGAATAGCGATCATGCTCAACATTAGCTAAGGTTATCCCGACCATGGCTTTCATATTACTTCTTTTCCCCCGTAGTCTATCCTTGTCTCACCTGTATTCGTCTTAGCCCTCATAGGAACCAAGAACACGAATATTGAAATGTCTTAGAACCTTTTAAAGGGTTTCCCCTTTTCGATCACAATTAGGTCTTTGTTAGTCATAGCACGGTTCCTTGGTGAAGGACCATGGATCCTTAGAACGGGAATGGGCAAGGGCAAGGGCGCTTCCTGACATTCCTCAAGTGGAGCGTTATCACTCACTCCCGTTGGTCAGTGAGATCTTATGGTGGATGATCGACAGGGACTGCATCCGATCGGCGGAAACCTCAGACAGAGGCTCATGATTTTCAATTTTTCCTTGCGTCAATGTCAACCGGTTCACGTCGAGCCAAGAGGTAGTCCTGAATGTTAGGGACGATCCATTTTCTACCCGCGCAATCAACCCGCACAAAGGCGTCAGCATGCATAATTAACCAGCAATCGTTTCCCCGCGATGACCAAAATTAAAGAAGCCTACAGTATCATTCTGCATTCGTTGAAGAAATATTCGCCACGGACATTAGCTTCTGCAAAACATACAGGTCTCTCCGCATTCCGTGCCTTGCAGCGCATACCCACAGGTGGAACCTGCTATCAAGTGGACTGGGTTGCATCCCTCACGGCGAGCCCCTCGGAAAGGTCCCCGCATCACGAAACCACCCTGCTGTGGTGACACGCCGTGCGTCACGACCGAAAAAGATGAGTGCCTAGATCAGCGGACAAGATGATCGTCAGGAGCGACCACTTATCACGGCCGGCGATGCCGCCTGCTAGACGGGTCGAGAATTTCCAACAGGAGTGGTCTCTTTGGCATCTACTGATTCCTCGGCGTTGGATCAAGATGTTGGTTTTGGTAGGTTTGGTTTGCTTCTTCTCGGTCTGTCTTGGTCTAGGCTTGAACCAGAATCAGATTCGAGACCTGGATTCGGATCAGGGTCAGGATGATGGCTTTCAAGACGATGGTGTTGCCTATTTTCCTCCGCCTAGGCAAACGGGACAAAAAACTCATGATCCGACTATTTTGAAGGTTGGCGATGAGTTCTATCTTTACAATGTCGGGTCGCATATCTTCATTTACAATGCGCCTTCTATGGCCGGTCCGTGGAAGCATGTTGGCAGTGTGCTGGATGCCAATAGTGTCATCCCCAAGGGTGATCGTGCTGCTCCCTGGGCACCGACGGTTATTGAATACGACGGAGTCTACTACTGCTATTACAGTGTGAGCAAAGCAGGCTGCCGTGACAGTGCCATCGGTGTGGCGACATCTAATTCTCCTGGACCTGGGAACTGGCATGACCATGGCGCTATTATCCAAACGGGAACTGGCAATGGATCCGATGTGTCGCCCTACACGATCTCGAATGCCATTGACCCGAGTGCATTGATTCTCCCCAATGGTGAAGCATACCTCACATTCGGAAGCTATTGGACTGGTATCTATCAAGTTCCCCTCGGCAAGGATATGATTTCTCCGAAGAGCACTACTGAGCCCGACGCTCGTCACCTTGCCTACGAGCCCAACATGCTTAGCACTCCCAACCGTCACACTAGCTCATTATGCGGTGACCCAACTGGACCACACGCCATCGAGGGAGCATTCATTTCCTATCGTGATGGATATTATTATCTCTGGTTCAGCCACGGCAACTGCTGTAATCTGCATGCGGACAAACTTCCTGCCGCTGGCAAAGAGTATGTGTTGTTAGACCAGTCTCGTTCATCTTATACTGATCCTCCTTAGATACAGTATTCGCGTTGGACGGTCCCAGAATCCTCGTGGTCCCTTCGTCGACAAAACTGGCAAGGACCTTGTCGAAGGTGGTGGCACTATCATATACGGCTCGAACGGCGAAACCTATGCCCCCGGCGGCCAAGGCGTTCTTCGCGACGGCGACACCGACCTTCTCTATTACCACTACCGTGAGTCCATGACTCCTATCCACACACAATCTATGATTTTAACCCTCGCTCCAGAAAATAGAACCATTGGCGTGGCATTTGCAGTACGTGACCCGGCAGGCTTGTAGATCTCGATACTCGCATGTCGATCCTCCTTCATTCCCTTTCCTTACCTTCCTCTACATGCCCATCTCGATACATCATTCATCTGACATAATCTCCCAGGATGCTCTCCTTGGCTTCAATCCACTAAAATACGTCAATGGATGGCCTGTTGCACAGCCATAATGGATCCAATACGTCACCTTCAATCATTTTATCCGATACTCCACCGCCCACATAATCCGACTCAAAATCCGCAATAAATTCGAGCTCGCCCTTCCTTCCTAATTTACCATTCGAATAATCTGGAATGTGAGTCCTGCCGTTCATGATTACGACTACAGACTTTCCGCCATGTCTCATCACACGCGCCTGCGCCCTGATCGACCGGTCCGCGATCAACTTGATATACATACTAGGGATATCATCCGTATCACTCCCATCTGATGCAAAATATGTTGCTACAGTATTTGATTGTTGTCCCAGGGTATATAATTTGATTTACCCGTTCTTATTTACCTTTGCGCGTTTTGCTGAAAAGGTTGTACATATTTGACTTGCATATAGAGGATTATTAGACGGTGTTGGGAAGAGAGTCGAATATCCATTGATTCATAGACTTGATCGAACTGTTTGGCTATTCAATATTAGATGTTGTAATGAACCTGGTAAAGAGCGTTCAACTCCTGGAAATTCCAATAGTGAGTTACGTCCATTTTTGAATACTTGAGAGATGTACGTGAGAAGGAAATACATTCAGGAATAGACAATCTTACATAGTAATTCAATTTCTCCAATGCACCAAACAATTTATTTGCAATACCTATTGTCGTCCTCGAAGTTCGTAGATGCGCCTGGCACAACGGAACTGTTCCAACATTGAAGTCAACTTGGCATTTTGTGTAGCCAGTATTGAGGCACTTCTCTTATTTATTATTCTTCATGTCTATTTTTAGCTCCTCGGGCTTGCAGGCTCGTGGACGAAGGTCCACTTCAATGACAAATAATGGAGACAAAATCACTGGGGCTGCTCCTTGATGCCAGCTATCTTCTAATAGGCCCACCTTATAATCCTAATAAACAAAACCGCTCACTTAGTACCAGAAAGGCCACGTGTTGTGCTTAGAATTCTATCATTCTTTTAGTGATGACTTGCAAGCCGCTATTTCCGAGAGAGACATTTTTCTAGTGGTCCAAGACCCGCCCTTGTATAAGCACGCCTGAATGAGATTTATCTCCATGAAGAAACCACAGGAACAAGAGGGTCTCGACGAATATTTGTGTGGCAAATAGATTATTCATTTGTATCCAGAGTATTACATATTCATTAGTGTCCTTTGCGTTCCCCAACCACACTCCTCGGAAATTGACGCGGCCCATCCTGTGAGCGGCTATCATGCGAACGATCATTCAAAGATCCCTCATCAGACGCTGACCTTTGATCCAGCTCTGTGAGTGGATACTCAATATCTACATCGTGGATCCGGTCAAACGTATTATTCTTGCTGAGGATAGGCTTGGGACCCGATGCCGGGTGTGTAGAATATCCCGCTTTGGCACTCGCGAACAAAGCCGGACACGCAGCCTTGAGAATAGGTCGGAGCATAGGAGCACAGGCGTTACTAATAGCAAGGGCTGGCTCAGTGACACTCCAAAATGCAGCCCAGGTCATAGAGAAGGGAAGGTCGCTGAAGTTGACAGTCGTGAGGACACGAATACGGATGATAGTGATAGAGGAGATACTAAGACTCATTAGATTGGTGTCGCTAGGGTAGATGCTAAGGTCCAGACTCACAAGATACCCAGACCGAAGATACCATACAAAGCCATCTTCGTTCCGAGGGACATTTGCAATTTCCAGATAAAGCGGATTGGCAAAGCCATGATCATCACGTCTGTGATTAGATTGAAAGCGCCAATGGTGGAAAATGCCACATTTTGGCTCGCACAGTGGCCCGGTACTGTTGCATCCCAATTCTTCTCGAAAGGTATGCAGATCAGGAAGATTTGAAGCATACTGCCTGTCCAGTATGAGGCTGCACATCCCATACAAATCCATGTCAGGATACGAAACTCCCTCGTCACAAAGATGCGTAGGTAGAAGAATAGATAGCTGAACTTGGCCAGGACCATCGCATTATAGTAAACGATTTGATAGATGATCAGCATTTTCACCATCAAGATCGTATTTGCTGTGGGAAGATCGGTGACATGATGCCGCATTCCCACGCGGGCGTAATGGTATTGCATGGCTAGCATGCCATAGGTGTGTAGCATGGCCGCAATGCAGAAAGCATCGTCCCACCAGATCTTGCTTCGTCTGATATATCTGGAGAGAAAGCGTAATACCATCATAAAGGTAGCCACAGCGACCAGCACTGTGTTAGCGATGAGTTGGTCCCGGACGAGGGAATAGGCGAAGATGTTGTAGAACTTCATCCTGTTGCTTTTTTTTTCTCTCCTCCAAAGACAACCCACGGAGATGACTTTAAAGTTAAGAGAAAAATCCCATTGGAGCTGAAATTTGACAGGGGAAATGACCTTTCATTTTCCTGATTATCATTGATCGGCAGACAATTAACCTTCCTTGGTTGACGGGCCGTTGGAATTGCGGGCCGAAGGATGAAATAATGGATCTGATGGCTGATTATTACTCATCCCATTGGTTTCAAACTAAGCTAACTTATATAGCTTTACATTAGCCTAATACTGAAGAACGCTAATCCTTCGACTAGACTGAACAAGGTTGTGATAATCCCCGAACCCCCGAAACGTGGCCGGGCAGCTTCCGTTCTTCCTGCCCCTCCACGCGTCTTCGTCTTTTTTCCTCCCTGAATTCCGCCCCCCAAATCAACATGAATGAAGAATACGACTACATCATCATTGGCGCTGGTATTGGCGGTTTGGTTTTAGCGAACCGACTTAGCGAAGATGCCGCTGTCAAGGTCCTCCTTATTGAGGCGGGTCCCAATCGTATCGGGGATCCGTTTATTGACACTCCAGGTCTGTTGAGCACCCTATATGGAAACCCAGATTATGACTGGGACTATATGAGTGTCCCCCAGGTAAGTCCAATGACCTGCTATCTCGTATCTATGCTCACAGTGTAAGGTCCATGCGAACAACCGACAAATTGGACAGCCTCGCGGCCGCGTCGTTGGAGGCTCCTCTGCCATGAACTTCTCGGTAGTCATGTACCCCACTGAATCAAACTTCCAGGCCTGGGAAGCATTGGGGAACCCCGGCTGGGGCGCTCAGAGTATGGCCCCATACCTGCGCAAATTCCACACATACTCATCCCCGAGCGAGGCCACCGCAGAACTCCTTGACACGCCTCGGTATATGAATGCCGAAAAACAGGGATCCACGGGCCCAGTCCCTATATCTCTGCCAGACGTGTTCGGGCCATTCAACAAGGCGTGGGATGAGACATTCGCGGAGCTGGGCTGGAAAACAGATGCCGATCCCATCGAGGGCCGCAAGCTGGGTGCTTTCACGTCCCCGTTGACGGTGGATGCCGGGAAGGGAAAACGAGGATACGCGGCTGCATACTACTCCCCCGAAGTAGCGGCCCGCCCTAACTTGCACCTCATGGCTGAGACAATGGTTCAGAAAATCATCCTCATCGAGGAAGACGGAGAGGTCGTCGCCAGGGGCGTACAGGTCGAGACTCATAAAGGCCAATCCAGGATCCACGCAAAGAAAGAAGTTATCGTGTGCGGAGGTAGTCTGAACACTCCCCAGATCCTAGAGCTCTCCGGTATCGGAAACGCAGAGCTTCTTCGCAAATACAATATCCCAGTGGTGATCGACAACCCTGCGGTGGGCGAGAACCTGCAAGACCACAGCATCACAAGTATCAACTTCGAGATCGCCGATGGCCAGGTCTCAGGTGATATCATGCGTGATCCAGCCGTTGTGGAAGCCCTGATCAACCTCTACGAACAGACCCGTGCAGGTCCATTGGCAGGTATGCCGATTAGCATGGCGTATCTTCCCTTCGTCAATGGCCAGGGTGTAGTTCCCAAAGAAGAAGCCGAGGAACTTCTAGCGAAATACCTTGATCAGGATGATATCCCTGCCAGCCTGCGCGCGCAGTACACTCACCTTCGCAACATTCTTCTGAATCCCGAGGACGCCTCTTCGCATTACCTTTTCCTTCCGGCGCAGCTGCACATTAACCCCGGTAAGACCACGCTTACTGACGTGCTAGAGAAGAAACTTCCGGAGAATTATATCTCCATTATGATGTTGCATAATCACCCGTTCTCGCGTGGGTCGGTTCATATCGCATCTGCGAGCAGTGATGATAAACCTACCTATGATCCCAACTTGCTTTCGCACCCACTCGATGTCGAGCTTATGGCTCGACAGATGCAGTTCGTGGATCGTATCTCCACAACGGGCCCATTTGCCGCTCTCCTCAAGCCTGGGAAGCGCATGCCGGAGAATACAAATGATTTGAGTGACTTGGAGCACGCGAAGAAGGTTGTGAAAGAGCGGGTGTTTACTTGTTTCCATCCCGCCGGCACGTGTGCTATGTTGCCGAAGGAGGCTGGTGGTGTTGTTGATTTCAATCTGAAGGTGTACGGGACAAGAAATTTGAGGGTAGTGGATGCGAGTATCTTCCCTCTTGAGCCGAGTGGGAACATTCAGTCAACTGTGTATGCTGTTGCGGAGAGAGCAGCTGATTTGATCAAGAGCCAATCTTAGTTATATGAATAAGTCATGAAGACGAACGAATTCATAAGGATACATTTGTATAGACACGCAACGTCAATTCCCTGATAAAGTATACTGTATAATGTAAACCGCCTATACCGAAACACAGAGAAACCAGAAAAAATGTATGGTAACGAAGAGAAACCTCTGGGTAAAAACGTCAACGTTCTATAACCACTTTGCCATCCTCATTCATCTCCTCCCTCTGCTCAACAACCTTGGCATCAGAACCAGAATCTCTATCAACCTCCACGCCAGGGAACAAATCCAGAGAATGCTCATATTCCGCCAACTCCGCATTCTGTCGGTTCACGACCTCCACCTCGACAGGTCTGGAAATGTTATTGAAAAACATATAAGTCGTGCGCGGCGCCAGCCTCAACGGATCATAACCCTGATCCAATACGTCCACATCCTCTGTAAGGAAGAAGTTGCCACGGCAAAATCCAGCATAACCATATCCATAGTCCAAAGGCCCCTCACAGGGAGCTGGAGCCAGGGCTGGGATCGAGGCTGGGGCTGGTGCTGCTGAAACAGGGACAGGGACAGGGGCATGTGGTGGTACGGCTGGGGCTCGGGCTCGTGAAGATCCTCGAGGACGTTCACGACCCTGTCTTCGTCCCCGAGAGGGTTCGCGGAAGAGATCTGCAGCCGGAGCCACAAAATGCTGCTGATCGTGTCTTCGACAATGAGTAGAAAATTGCTGCGCATTTCCAGCTCTGACGGGAAATTCGTCGTCAGATGGAACAGCCACCGACTTATCGAGATCTTCTGTTTGAAAAGGGCGTAGCAGTGCAGCTGCTTGTGCTATTGGAATGGATTTGTTCTGTCGATGAGGGCGGGTTGTCAGCGGGGTTTCATTTGCGATGGACATGTCATCGGAGGTGACGGCTGCAGACTCGAGATCCTCTGTACAAGAGGGCCGCAAGACAGAGGCGACTTCTGTGAGAGAGGTGGCTGCATCATTCTGGCGACGGGGACGAGTGGAGAGAGGGTGGTCAGGTGTAAAGGGCATATCGTCTGAAGTGATGGCTGCTGATGCCGCTGAATGAACATCACGGTGAGGTTTGAAGTGTCGGTTTAGCAGGGGTAAGTCTGAACTTGAACCGGATTCATGTGAAGACATGGTGACAAAGGTAATATACGGGAAGACAAATTAAATACTTCTAAGATTTGATGATTGGAGTGAATGTGAAGAAGTTGGTATTGTGGAAGATGCTTTTTTCAATCCAAGAGACTGAAAGCTCTTTCCTACTCTCCTTCCCTTCCTTCCTTCCCTCCCCTCGATTCACCACCTTTTTTGTATTGCCGTGGTTAACGCCGAGTTCACCTAGTAAATCACACAACATACAATGATTTAAAAGACGAATGAGTGCATAATGGACATGATAACATTGAAACATGAAACGTTTAGTCACATACGAATCCACGGATTCGACAGGAGTGGGTCTTTTTACTTCTCGTCTTCGCCGACGCGGAGCTCAACAACTGGCAGCTCGTCATCGGAATCATCGTCATGTTGGGCTGGGACGTCCTCAAACAGGGAGCCTTCATTGTCAAGCTCCTGGAGACGATCTTCGGGTTCAGAATTCCCGTCCTCGACGGCGACAGTGCTGTCATTATCATCAGAGCCGTCATGCTGGAATGACCAGGAAGGCCCTTGGAAGAGGCTCATTGGGTTGGGCTCGGGCTCTTCCGATGACTCCCGCTCGGACACCTGCGGTTCTGGCTCCTTCATCTCAACCTCAATGGGCTTCTCGGTACCATCGCGGTAGGCGGTCACGAGTTTCTGGAGCTCAGGCCCACCCAGGGGACCGGCAGACTTGCGGCGGTAGAAGAGGAGATACGCCGCTGGGCAAACAACGGTGTCTTCCGGACGGGAGATAAGAGTAGCGGAGGAGTCTAAATTGACTTGGTCAGTATATAAGATGAAAAGATCAGCGAATGAGGTAGACAAACCATTGAAGGAAACCCAGTCCCCGGTCACCCAGTTCTTGGCATAGGCGTAGTAATGTCCACCAGACATGGTGCCAGAGTGACAGTCAACGGCGAAGAGATCATACTCGAACGTCTTTCCAGCAGCTGGCCCCGTTACATGCTTGGACAGATCCAAGTCCTCAATAGGGAAGTGAACCAAGGTGCTGAGCTTCGATCGAGATGTCCGATTGGCCGTCCCGAGCTGCATAAAACGCTTTAGATGAATGACAAGAATGTCAGGAGCATACCACAACTGGAACTGCTTGCTGGCCTGACGATGTTCCTTGCAGCGAGGACAGTACCAGGCATCATCCTTTGAAAGAACCTCCGCCTTGCTGAACTCATTCAGACACTCCTCTAGCGGAATTCCCTCCTGGCGCTTAGCCTCACGCTTGGCACGGCGATGAGCGATTTCGGGATCATTAATGTATTTGGGGTTCTCATATGTCGGCTTCCCTTGGTCTGTGTCCCGCTTGTTGTTGTTACCGCCAAAGAGAAGGTGGCGAGCTTTATCATTCCACTCGAGAATGATGGCCTCTCCAGAGCAAATAAGCGGCTCGTCCTGCAGTGGGTTGTCCAGCTTCACAGACTTCTCAGACTCGCTGCGAGCATCGCTGTTCTCATCGATAGAGCTGTTATCCGAGCCCTGCTGAGAGATGGCAGATAAACGAGAAGCGATCGAGGGCCAGTCTTTGAAAGCATCCATCTGGCGTCCGCGCGGGATGGGCTCATTGGTGGCCATGTACTTGACATCAAAAAGACCCAAAAGTTGATCGGATACGTCAGCATCAGCAGAAGTATCTTCAGTAAGTTCTGTGTCCCCAGTGGATGTGCTGGCGGTCGGCGAGACGTCTTGCATCGAAACATCGACTATACTGTCATCTCCTTCAACCGACGCGGTCTTGATTTTTGAGTCCACAGACTCGGCGTCATCTTCATTCATCACCACAGTATCCGAATCCTCGGCGCCCTGGTCATCCTGAACGGGTTGGGATTGCTCACGGGTTGATGGGTTCTGCTTGCCTAGATTTTCGCGGGTCGTCATTGTAGAAACATGGGAAAGAATCTTGCGGTAAATTGTGCTCAGGTCTCGAACCTCATCTTTAGAGAATGAAAGAATGGTCGGGCAAGCAAACTGGTCATGCCGGAGTCGGTTCTTGTTGCCCTTCATTGGCACACCCTTGCGATGGAACACGGGCACGAGGATGCGGTCTTTTGAAGCAGGAGTCTCCAGCTCGATAAATACAACTGCGTCATCGGGCTTCAGGCTAAGTTCATGATAGGATTTGAGTTCTTTGTTGAAAATCTGCCAGAATCCGCCATTGTTGAGTTCAGCGCCAATCAGTCTGTCGGTGGGAATGTTCGTCCGCTTGGAGACGGCTTCATTCAGGTCTTTGACTGTTCCGGTGTTGTCGACTTCAACAGTAAACCGCACCGGGGGCGAATTTAGAGACTGGAATATGATATCGCGGCAAATGATGTTGCGTTGATCGGGGATGGGTAGAGTCAAACTGCTGAACGGGTCGAACATGATGCTAACTTTACCACAGTCGGGGCAAACCAGGGTAGATTTGTACATGCCTGCAAACAAATCCGTGATCACGGAGTCATTCCGAGCCTTGTAAATCTCCCATGATTTTTTCGCGAACTCTTCCAAGGCCTCACGGTTATTAACCATCTCATCCGTAGAATCGGGCTTCTCGATGTATGGCTTTCGAAGAACCCGGTTGAGATCCTCGGACAGTCCATCCAGAGCGAACATCAGGAACTCTTGGCTGTCATGTTGATCCCAGCCCGCCATCATGGGGTTGTTGCGACCAACCTGGCTGCGAAAGCGACGGGGGGTGATACAAGGAGAGGGTTTCGAGTAAACTTCATTCACCAGTCCGGCATATGCCCTGGCAAGCTCGCCGTGGTATCCCAAGGGGTTGTCGGTGTTCAGTTCTTTTTTGTGCGCTTGTTTCAGGAAGTAAACACTCAATTCCTCTACTGCTCGGATACATTGCGTCGCAGCATTCATGTAGCAAGTGTTTCCTAAATTGGTAAAACCAGTGCGACCCAACTGGTGGCCTTTGGGCTTCCTGCCGTGTGGGAGATCTGGAGCTGGAGTTGATCGACCGCTGGTCGCGGGACTCTTAACAGACGAAATGACAGAAGTCACTTCTTTCTTCGGCTGTTCGGTAGGAATTCCCAAGCGCTTCAGAGTCTTTGCTGAAACTTCTGACACCCATTCATCCTTGCCAACCTGCTCCTCAAGAACTACAGTGTCGGTCGGGAGAAGCTCGACCGTGGTTACTGACGCGCGACCATTGTAGTTCGGGTTGTTAGTTTGGTCCCTGCCCTGGACCACCAACTCCCGCTGTGTGTCAGGAATGGACAAAAATGTGTTGAGGTCAACGACAAGATTCTTGTGTGCAGAGGCAATCAAGCCTGCAGGCGGTGCGGGTGATGCGGTACGGGAGGGGCCGGGAGTGTTCGAAGCCGATGCATTGGCGCTGGGGATACCACCGGTGATTTTCCACACCCGTACCTTGGTCGCAATATCAATCCCAGCCAGCTGCTTGGCCTGCTTCAGCCACACCATGTAAGGTGTTTGACGACCCGTCAACAATTTAGCTGGGGGAAGATTCTTCTCCTTCAGGGTCTGAGGGGTCATGCCCGCAGTCGGGTTTGGCAATTTGAAGATAGTGAGAATTGGAGGGTTTAGTTCGTAAATGATGTTTGCTTGACCATGGGGGTTAGTATCGTGAGCAAAGCGAGTGATGACGGGCGTGCCATCAGCGACGCCGTACCACTTCACGATCAGGTCCCAGGCCTCCTGCGGGGCAATCTCGTAATCTTCGCCAAGTTGTAAACCCGGTCGCAGCGGCACAAACACATCGCCTTGTTCGTCTTTCAGATCATCTTTGGGGCCGATATCTAGGACAATGTCGGTGTTGTCGACCGGGCCCAGTTCGCTATCCAGGGAGTCCTTGTCTGCCCTGTCGGCGTGGGTGGAGCTCCGTGCAAGAACCTTCCGCAGCCATGTGGAAGTGATCAAAAAACCTTTTTGGCCATTCACCAGCGGCTTTTCCATCAGCTGGAAGACCTGAGCCACCTGTTCGTCGATCAGGTTTGAGGCGCCCTTGCCGACGGTGCTCACGCCGCCATCGAGATCGGAGTCTTCGATCTCGGAGGCAGGACGCTTCTCGCCAGGTGAGGGCTCGCGGCCATCGCCGTTGGTGATGCCGTCACAGGGATCGGATTGCATATCGGAATCGTTGGAGGAGAGGCTCAAGTCGGCGGTGGCGGTCGCGGGTGTGGGCGAGCGGCCACCAGAGGGAGATTGAGGCCCACGGGTTTGTGTTTGGAGATGTGCCGGAACGTAAGGACGAGGAGACAAGGACGAGCGTTGGCTTCGGGAAGTTGATCGAGACGCTTGACGTGGCGAATTAGACGAGGGTTGAGATCGGCCGTGACGTCGTGCCTCTCCTGGGCTGGCCTCCGGGGAAACTTTGCGACGCTTGGTTGAAGACGTCTTGACGAGGAGCTGCGCACTTAGTGGCAGCTCGAGGGAAAACAAAAGGAAAAAGGAAAAGAGAGGGGGGGAGATTAACGATGTTAAGGCAAATCAAACCCCAGATCCTGAATAAGGGTGGGAACTAAGCACTTGAAAATTGCGAGTTTGCGATGAACTGGCAGAAAATTAGCTCCGAATAGGTTTTTTTTTCTCCGGCCCGAAGCACTTGCATTGGTGATTAGTATCTGATGTATCGAAATTGAAAAATGCAAAATTGGGAGATTCAAATTCAGAATTTAATGAAGAATGACAATAAAGAGAAGTGGGTGAAGTTTTTACTTTTTACAGTAGGAAGTGAGTGAATGTGACCAATAAATATACTAACACCCTCATGAACAACACCACCCTTAGGGCTATTTGTCACGAACTTCAATTCACTTCGGCTTAAAATGAGTTAATTACGACGAATGAACAAGTTATTCATGGTCACATGTGTGCTTTCACCTAAAGATTCTCATTACACAACCACTTCATGAACCAGAATTCAATCACCTCGCCCTTGATATTGTCCTCGAATACTCATTTCTTGCCCTCCATAACCTTTGCACTATATTTCCATGCTTTTCCCATGCTCATGGTTCTTCTATAGTATTAAGGCGAGATTCAGTTGGCCGAATAGCTGACCAGAATCACTAGACTGTGTCAGTACCAAAACACCAAGATCTTCTGCTTCTCAACTTACGGAGTAGACCTTCGACAATGCTTCATTTATCTCTTGGACTGGAAGATGACTGAGATGATTGAGAGGAATCTTTTGGGGGCCTGTAGTTTCTATCTGTCTTGTCGTTGTCAATCCACGCGGGATGTCTCTGGACGTTTTTGCTCGCATCGCGGGGACGTAGGTTATAGCGTGGTCCCTGAGCTTCTCTGATGAGCTCGGCAGAAGGTGGTTCAGACTTGGACACGGGAGGGAATAAAGCTTTGGCTTTACTAAGTTGTTCAGATGTGTAAGACATGGCAAATATCGGGATGGCGCGACGAAGGAAGATGGTTGGGATATAGAAGGAGAAAGATTACAATTTAAAGTGGCACTCGAGATGGAAGGTCAAATCATTTTCATTGATGGATCTTTGACCACAAATGAAATACATAGACAGTCACAAACAGTAGTAACATGGTTAAAAAAAAGTATACATTCATCATGAATTAAGTCCAATGGACATAAGCAACTGGCTTGAATGCTTCACAAGCGACATTTTTCGGCGACCTGTTCCGCACCACTCGCAAATTCAGACGCATATTTGAGGAAAGCAGCCGCTTCAACAGCCGGTCTTCCTGCTGCAGACTGGAGCATTGTCTGCACGGTCAAACGGTTCAAGGCGGCGTTGAATCAGTCTTCTGGAACCCTGGCTAACTTCCCTCGAGATCTCATCCAGACATGAAGTATTCCACAGGCACAATCACTGCCCTGCGCTTTGAATACAGGAAGGTGCAGTAGAAATGCGCTGCGCCGGAGACTGCACTTGCTCCGGATGCGCCTCCGGGATCGCATTGTTCGCGAGAAGCACGAGCATGAGCAGCAGACCGAAGACAAGCAGCCCAATCAAAAGGAATAAGAAATTTCTCTCCGTACACCAATTTGGCTTCTTCCACTTACCGTCATCGTCAACCACAGGAGGCTGAGCCTCGATATCTTCGGCGGTCTTGGGCTGCTGCCCGCCGAAGTAAGCCCGTTCGGGCAAGGAAATAAGTGTAGACATGGAGTTGGTTGAAGTAATATTTGATTTATTTGTGTTGGTAATTGTGGAATAGCTTTGAGATGCAGGAGGTGAAGAGAAGATGAAGAAGAGAAGGAGAGAAGGTGAAAGCGAGCGAGGGTAATAAGTATACTCTGTTATTAAGCTTGAACTTTACTGTCTACATACTATTCCATTTTTGACGAGTACTAATTTACTGAATACTCTAGTCGCTAAATTAAGCTTAGTTTTGTTCGGCGGCGACTATTTAGGGCATCTCGATTCCAAATTTGAACTGATCTTTTTCAAGGTTCTGGCAGGATCCCTGAAACTACATTTTGATATTCAAGGAACTCTGAAAAAATGCTCACACTGGAATCATCTATCATACTAGCCCGACCCGAACATAGTCGTTTTCGAGGCCAATATCCAATCATTTGAAGCGGGGATAACTCTCAAGTGCTCAAGAGAAAAAATTTGTAAATTAGATAGATAAATATCCAAGCAAGGTACCTACATGCCCAAATGTTCACCTGTAGAGCCAAGCCATCTCTGCACATATCCTCACTCTGTCTCCAAGAATGAATTGCAGGGTACACTTTCATAGCCACAATAGCAATGAATATCAACAGTGTGTCGATAATCCACGGAACTTAACCAGGTTTAAATTATTGAGTGGTATCTGACCATAACAGCTGATTATATTTGTCTAAGTACCGTGGCAGCTTGCAGACTTTTTCTGAAATATGAACTGAATCTCTTCGGCTGCCATCGGCACGATGATATCCAGCTGGCTTTTGAGTGGCTTCCACCGGCATCCCACCGGCATTCGAGTACGGATGGCAAGGGCTTAGTTCCCTCAATAAGTTTAATCCGCAGTATTTAAATAGCTCCAAGCTTCCAGGATGAACTATGTTGCACGATTCTTTCAAATTTATGAAATACGTTCGTAGCTGGTCATATGCGGACATTCCAAGGTTGAATTAAGGCTTGATCAAGGTCCCGGCGGTTGAGATCTTGGCTCCACTACCCGCATCTGTCGGTTGCGATAGTTTAGTCTCGATTTTGCTTCATCTGTCATAATGTAAGTAGTAGGTAGGTGGTCTTGGGGTTTACGATTCAAGCAAGGGGTACCGTCTTATCCATTATCGACGTGGCACCTGGGAATACTGTGCGGGATGAATGTTTCTTCACATACATTGCGCTTGGAGTCAAGTGCCAGCATAATAATTGAAGTTAATCAATGCTTACATGGAGACGTGGAAAGTAAACAGTCAAATGAAAAATTAATATTTCAACATGGATCATCACCAACTTGATATGTAAATATAAATATAGAGGTAAAGCAAATCCGAACGCCGGCAATGCAACCGTCCATACTGTCAGGCCAAAGTGGCAACGAGTTGTGGTTCTTGGTTTGCACAATAATGGTGTGGCGTTTCAAACGCACCCGGGTATCCACCAATCAATAAAACGCGCCGTGTAAAATAGAAAAGAGAATTGACTGCGCCTGGATGACGGAGGGCAGAGAGATGATTCTGAGGAAACCAGATGAGGGAAGAAGAATTAGGCCCGGAAGTCGTACATGCGTACTTGGTAATCATCACCACCGGTGATGAAGCGGCTGTCACTAAGTCCGATGCAGTTAACTGATGCCGAGTGGCCTTCGAACGTATCCTGACAAGTGGGAGCTCGGGGGTCCCAAATTTTGACCATGCGGTCCAATCCACCCGAAGCAATGCGCAGGGTATCGGCAGAAAGTGCCCAAATGCCCTCCAGATGCCCGAAGAATGTTCGCAAACATCTGCCAGTATTTGTTTCCCACAGTCGGATAGTTGCGTCAACACCGCTGGTAATAATGTAGCGCGGAGGTTCAATGCGATCCTTATCCTGATCGAATGATGCACCGAACGAGGAAGGTTGCGTGGATAAGGATCTGTACTCCAGGATCGGAGAAAGAATGTTTGCCGGCGCATCGCCATTTTGTGATGAGGTGCTGACATGATCATTCTCGCAGTCGGGGAGATGGCTTTCGAGTTCGATCTCACGTGGCAATGGGATGACTTGCTGGACTGCACCAATATGATTATGGAAAACTCGAATGCAGGTCTTGGTGTCTAGATCCCACAAGCGAGCCGCACCATCATCACAAGCAGTTAGAACAGTGCGCGATGCAGTGTCAATTTTCACTCCATTCACACCTTCAGGATGAGGCAGGACGAAAGTCGATTTGTCTTTGAAATTCCAGATTTTGACGGTGTGATCCACCGAAGCAGATGCTAGAAGAGTAGAATCGAAATGTAGCGCGATGACAGCTTCGGAGTGGCCATTGTATCTGGAAATGCACTCCCCAGTACGCCAATTCCATACCCTGATACTGCGGTCTAAACTACCGGTGATCAATTTGGTGTCATCGAACTGGAGGCAGCGCACCCCCGCAGTGTGACCGCGCAAGGTGCGCAATTCCTCGCCGGTTTCCATATCCCAGATCTTGACAGTGGCATCATAAGAGCCAGTCATTAAGATGTTGTCTTCAAACTGGAGGCACATCACACTGTCTGTGTGGCCTCGGAAGACCTTTACTGAGCAACGTCGGTGCTTCCAGTTCATGCCAACCACAAACCGATCCCGATAGACATCCTTCCAGGGACGATAACGGGTCTTATAGTAGTCATCATCAGGCTCCGGGCGGTATGCTGGGGAAACACAGTGACGTTTGATCATAGCACAGCTGTTGTCATGATCGTCCGTATCAATCTTGCGTTTGCTGCCCGTATTAGGAAGTTCCACCACAGAACACGTTCCATTAGGAGCGCCCTGGACGACTTCTGTGGATGACTGGTTGCCCCAATTAGATGCTCGCAGCTCAATCTCACGCTTCGATTCCCGCAGGCGCTTTCGATCCAAGAGAGGTAACCCCCATCCACACTTGTTACATTTGCGACGAATATGCTGTTCACACATCCGATGCCACACAACATCATCATCCGCCAACATTCTCCAGCGGTGGGATACCTGTGCAGCACGGCAAAGAGAAGCCGTGTCGAGGTATCGCAGGATTTTGAAAGATAGCTCAGGGGGCAGCGCAGATAAAAAGTCGATTCGGATGAGTTCACGGACACTGGCAGAGATGAAGGAAAGCTGCGGAAAACAGCACTGAGCCAGAATTCCTTGCAACATCAGTTTGCGTTGTTTTGCTGGAGCGGCAGAAAACATAGACCAGACATGGGCGATGCCCTGCTGATCAGCTTGGGGAAGTGTATCAAGTTCCTGAAAATGAAGTCAGCAGGATTTATACATTAAAGGCAAATTATTATGCATACCTGCTGTAACTGGCGCATTGACTGCTCATCAGCCTGGCGCCTGCATTTGGAGTCTGGCTGGTGACGATAACAGTAGCCAGCGTTGGCTGATTGCGGTAACGGGGTACCGTCTTCCGATCGCTGCGGAGCATATTGGCGAGGATTATGTTTGTTGAGGAACGGGGCAACATTTAGCCTGGCCAATTCTGCCAAAGACTCGGATGCATCATTTTCGCGAAGCGGGGTGCGGTTGGCGTCGGTGATTGTCGCAATATCTCCTGTCTTAGAAGCCGAAGCCTCGCATTCTTGAGAGTTTGACATTTCGAAAGTAATCCCTGGTGAGTGGTGGTACTGATCGACGGGAGATGAGGCGTAGTGTCTTTGAGTCAAAAGTCCCCTCTTAACTCGGCGCAAAGATAAGGCTCACGTGAACTATTAGTCCATGCGGCTTTGTCTTGCAGGAATTTGGAGCTCGGGTAGATATAGGGAGGAAGCGGGGAAGGAAGCAAAATGATTGCAGATAAAGTGTTCAGATCCCTCAAGGTCGAAAAGTTTGTCCAGCGCTGTGAGGAATTGGAGGGTGATGAGTACCCGGGAAGATACTGCCGAGAGGTATAAGTCCTCAAGGAAGTGAGAAACTATGTGAAGTTGAAGCAGGGGAGGGCGTCAAATAAATGTTCAGGAAATATTCACAGAGCCTTGGAGCACATTGCACAATCGGAATTCTCGGCTCGAGCCGTAACTTGGTATATGTATCAGTCTGATGAGCGAAGTGTCGACGATCACGCAAGAACGGGAGGCGACAATCGCAGGCGGTGAGAAATTGCATAATGGAAATCTGATACGCGCTAACCCTTATTAGGTAAGGTTACATAATGGTGAAGACAATCGCCCCACGTGATGGCGCCATCTCCACTCGCGATCACATCAGTCACGCTTGTTGTTATTTTCGACTAATGCGTTGATGTGATCGCCCCTAGACCGCCATTCTCTCCTTTTCTCACCCGAACTTTCGGGGGAGCTTGATTTGCCCCTAATCGCGCCATCTCCAGGGTGGATTCAAGGTTCATCAGACAACACCACAACGACGTGGAATTGTGAGCTATACAAAGCAACCTCCTGGGATTGTCCACATTGACTGGTCTGGACCAAGGCCTCATGGCATGAGGTAAGCGGTTTTTATTCTGACGGGCTCCACCACCATGAGCGGTAGATGGTTGGGCTGGCCTTATACCCCCACATTATCTGAAGATCTACTATGAATGCTGCCCTCTTCACTCTTTTGCTGCATCGCTACCATCCTTCTCTATGGGCATCTAATAGACAGTCACTAAATTGCTTCAAGGACCACAGCTTCATGAGTATAGTCCGTTGACTCCACTCACATCGTAGTGAAGGACGACTGGAGTTTACACAACCCAGTATCTACATTATAAATCATATCGGTAACTACAGCCATCAATCACGAATATGGCATCATCTCATTCATCTTCCACCTCGGTCGCGGCTCGGGGACCAGAATCCGTTGAACCTAAAGTGATGCCTCAACTGGACACACTGATTTCCCACCTTTTAGCGGCGAAACGGTCTCTTTCCTCCATCAGCCACGTTTGGCGTGCCAACGAAATTGTCACTGCAGCTCGGTCCGCCCTGGAAGACAGCGTGGTCGTGTCTTCTCGCACAGGATTTCTCCGGCGGGGTCTTGACAATCAACTTCGGTTACTGTTTAATGTCCGGTCGGAGGTGGAGAAAATCTCATATCGTGGACGGGAGGAGTTCTCAGAGGCGCTGACCAGCCTGGATGCTGCTGATGCTCGGCTTCGAAGCACTCTAGATCTCCTCCGGGAGACAGTTGTGCATGCCTCGTTTCGCCCCAAGGAGGAACAAACAAAAACCCTCCATGATTTTGTAGACGAGCGAGGCGTTGAGAAACTTCATGCTGCCCTTAAGAGTTCCATCGACCGCGCTAATACTGCGCGGGCCGATTTGGACACCTCGAACCGTGAATTCGATGATGAACTCCATGCCATCCGAAAAGCGCTTCGTCATTATCAATCTACGGCTAAAATGGCCTCGTCGCGTATATCAGCTTCATCATCTTCTTCTTCCACATCGGAACCGGATCTACTTGCACTATCCTCCATGCCGAGCATGCTCCGATCTTTGGAGATGCACGCACAAGAAATGGCAGGTCTCCTATCATCCCTCGTACGCCATTTCGACCTTTGTGTGACGGCAGTCAAGCAAACCGAGGGTGGCGGTGCTGCTGCACGCTCCATCACTGGTGACATGCCTGCTGAAGTCGGTACCAGTAGTGAAGGGCTACCAAATATTGGCGAAGAAATCAACGCAAATATCGATGCCCCGTTAGAACCCATGACAGACCAGGAGTACGAAGAAATGGTGCATGTCTTGCTGAAAGATGCGCCCGAGGCAGACGACGTGGTGATAGAAATCCAAGACCGAATCACTGAAATGGAATCTATCTTCGAACAAATCGGAGTGCAGCACGATGCACTTCTTTCCATCTCGGATGCCACCTTCGAGGTTCACAGTCACCTTTCTAATCTTGCCTCCACTCGCTTGCCACGTTACATCTCCCAAGCCCACAATTTCACCCATGTGTGGAGCGAAGAGAATGAGCGCTTCAACACCGGCTTGACAGAGCTTTCAGATTTGCACTCTTTGTACGATGGATTCCTGAACGCATACGACAACCTCATTCTAGAAGTGGCTCGCCGAAATCATGTTCGTCACCGTGTAGAGAAGGTCCTCCGTGACACGAGGCATAAGTTGAATACTTTGTACGATGAGGATGTCGCTGCTCGGGAGACATTTCGCGTGGAGCAAGGTGACTTTCTACCGTCCGACATCTGGCCTGGAGTCGGGCGAGCGCCGATGCATGTTGAATTTTTGCGTCTGTCAGGGGGTCATCTAGAAGGAGCCTTACCCGATGCGGAGAGACAGATACCAGCACAGGCGGATGCAAAGATCGGTCTTGCTGGTAACGAGGAGGAGGAAATTGTCCCAGATCTTCCAAAGGAGGTGGTTGAGCACGCATATGCGCGTCTACAGGCTCGAAATAGGGACTTCGTCTAGGGGACAGAAAACCACTTCACCCAGTGCCCAGTTACGCAAGACGAATCCTTTGATAGCGTTACCATGATCGGTCAGAACATCCCCTGTTTAGATAGCCTCGTGCCTGAGTGCAGGTTTACTACCCCTTGCTTCTACATGACCCCTTGGCGTTTTGCAGTTCGCTGAATTAGCCTACATGATGAAAGCCCAATTGGTCTGATCTTTCGTTAGGATCCACCCATCTTGCATCTAGGGCCAGCGAGTGATGCATACTCCTGTACCCCTGGGATGTAAGCACGCTTGGTGGCCATGGATATTGGGGAGAGAAGACGGATAGATGTGATTTCCAAAGAGAGCTCTGATGGCCACAAGATGATAAGCATTCTGTAATGAACATGAATTAATCAATCTGAAACTCCATGGTTCTTACAAAGACCAGAAAAAGACCTGGCTAGGTACTATTACAGCGTAAGCAATAATTACAAATTCAACTTTCTTGTAAGGTGCATCTTCCATATGCCCTTCAGGGCTTTGTTCAGACAAAAGCTATGACCCTCCTCGGCCACAATAACCCCCAATGCCTCCAAATAGCACAGATCCGCTACTCCACGAATGCAGCGAACCTGAATATTTGTTTTAAGCGTGGTATGCTCCTTTGATATCATTGAGAGAGTCTACCCGCCAATCATTTCATGTTGGAATGTGATGAAGCCCGAGTTATTAGGTCTGGAATGTGAACAAGGAGTTCTTGGTGGCTGGTCGGCCTGTTTTACGGTCTCGAACGCGTGCAGCAAATTGTTGATATAATAAATCGCGAAAATCGCGGGCTACTTACGCTTTCCTCTAAATTGTGACTATCTTCGTGTATGTGACTGTTGCAATGGCTCGAACAACATGGCTCCTTCCAATCGTGGCTGCGATGGACCTCATCGGCTCCGCTCAAGCCGCTCGAGCCCATTTCATCTTGGATCTGACCTGGCAGAGGGGATCGCCCAATGGGGTTGAACGGGAAATGATTTTCGTAAATGATCAGTTTCCCGGGCCTACATTAATGATTGATGAAGGAGACGAAGTCTTTGTCGGTCTACCCCATATAATACATGCATGTGCTTTGTTTGCTGACTCGAGAAGATCGAAGTGAATAACCACATGCCATTCAACACATCCGTCCATTTCCATGGCATTGAGTATGGTTGCCGTACCTTTTGCGCTCGTACACTTGGCTAACTTCGCCCTTTCTTTCAGACAAAAGAACACACCATGGGCTGACGGAGTATCCGGTCTCTCGCAATGGGCCGTCCTTCCTGGTCAAACATACACATACAAATGGAACGCTACTCAGTATGGAACTTACTGGTATCACTCGCACGACAAATCAAGAATCATGGATGGCTTGTATGGGGCGATATATATCCGGTGAGCCTGGTTCTCTTGCAATGCCATAGCCTTTCTAACACGAGATAGACCTTCGCCCGACCGCGACTCTCCATTTTCGTTGATATCCAATGATCCGGCTGATATCGAGGCCATGGAAAGGGCAAGAAATGATCCCCAGATCGTGACTCTCTCCGACTGGGACCACCTTACTTCAGATGCCTATATGCAAGCCGAAAGAGAGTCTGGCTATGATATATTGTGAGCAAAAACACATCATGATCACCCACACCTGGCTTTGTTAACGTTTTTTATTTTGGATCAGCTGCTCCGATAGTGTTTTGATTAATGGTCAGGGATCAGTCATCTGTAAAGACCCGGAAGAATTGACCAACCTACAAGCGCCCCAAGTTAAAGCAGTGGTCAATGCTACGCTAACTGACAAAGGGTAATTTCCTCCTTTCCTCAGTAGCTCATGGTCAATCGTCTAACCAAAATTTCAATATCAGATGCGATCCAAACCTGCTCGTTTTGCAAGGTGATTGGGAGCACCACCCAGAGAAACTGCCAGGTGGCTTAAACGCCGGATGTGTCCCAAGTGAAGGCCCACCCTCCACTTTCGATGTTGACCCAGAGGCAAAATGGGCTAGCTTCAATTTCATCGGTGCTGCCGCCCTCAAAGCCCTTGTTGTATCGATTGATGAGCATCCGATGTATGTTTACGAAGTGGATGGGCGATATATTGAGCCGCAACTAGCTCATATGGTGCCACTCTACAACGGACAAAGATACTCTGTCATGGTGCGACTCGATCAAGACCCAGCGACTTATCAAATGCGAGTGGCTGGAAATGGAAACCAGGTCATTTCGGGCTTTGCAACGATCAACTACAAAGGCGGCGAGAACAGCAAGCGTGAATCAGTGGCCTACATCGACTATGGAGGTCAAAATACGACAGCTTCAGTGATACCACTCAACGACACCAATCTTCCTCCGTACCCAGAGATTCAACCGGCTACTTATGCGGATGAATTCCATCTCCTGAAGCTTGGACGAATTAATTCATCTTGGGAGTGGACTTTGGACGGCACTACCTTTCTCCCCGCGAACCTTGGCTCCATGGAGCCAGCTCTTCTCAACCCACATTCAAAGGACCTGGATTCCGCTCTCAAGATCGAGACCAAGAATAATACGTGGGTTGACATTGTATTCCAGCTCGTGATTCCACCGCCAACTTTACTTCAACCACCTCACCCAATTCACAAGCATTCAAACAAAGCATTCTTGATCGGCTCTGGCTTCGGAGATTTCACCTGGAGCTCTATTGACGAGGCCGTCCGCGATTCACCAGGAAGCTTCTACGATACTCCCATCTACCGCGATACATTCACCACTTCCCCGGCTGGCGAAGCTTGGATTGCAGTCCGTTACCATGTCGAAAACCCAGGTGCTTTCCTACTGCATTGCCATATGGAAACGCATCTTGCTGGGGGAATGGGCATGATATTGATGGATGGGGTGGATGTTTGGCCGAAGGTTGAATTGCCGAAGTGACATTATCATGAAGAATCATGGAATGACGTGGTTGGTGCGGATTGTGTATAGTGGATGACCTCTTGCTATATGTTCGAGTGGAATTCATGTTTGGGGATAATTTGGATTGGCATACACGAGAAACCTTGGAATTTGAATCGAATCATCATATACCTAACTAGTCTTTAATATAATAGTTTGTTATTGAAGCGTTATTTTCACCAGGCGAATCCAAAAACTCCTTATTCTCAAGGTTTGTACCATTTTTCTTTATCATGTTTTCGTGAGCCCATGTACCCCATGGTACAACTAAAACCCATTATGTAAGCCCTGATCCTATGTAATTACCGGTAGAACGCAGTGGATACCATTATTTAATGGAATATTACTGCCTAATTCATGCAGTCAATAATATGATGGATCAACTTTTTGTTTGCTTTTTTGGATTATCACGGGTGCCCATTTTGGGCTCTTGGGATGGGGTTTGGTGGGTGGGTTTTGGTGTACGTACGACGGAGTGATGCTTACATGCAGGAACGTATGGATGCCCAATGCGGGGCTTTCCAATAGTTAAAGCCACGAACGGTGCTGGCATTACTTAGTGGCGACATATGGTAGGTGTGATAAGAGATCTGGTATAAGACAGGCCTCGAGCACACATAGTAAAAGATGAGGATGTGTCATTTTCAGCTTTCCGGCCTATGCCCTCTGGTTGCCAAGAGACTACCGTGTAAGGAACATATATCACCTGAAATCCACTCGGGAGGGTTTGCAATGGGGACAAATTGCGGTCGAGTTTTAAACGTTCCGCGTTGCATCTGACAATGAACTAGTTAAGGTGTTTCCAGGACTGATGGAAGAGCAGGAATTTGAAAGAAATTGACTAGGGCAATCGGATAGAAGAGTTCCTCGTGTCTCTTCCTGATAGTCGCCATCTCTTGAGTTCAAAGGCCCTTCGTGAAAATATAGCCATATCCCTAAAAATCAGAAAAAGCGGCTGTGGTTCAATGTTTATTGCTCTTCAACCTCAGATATACGTTATGTAACCATCCCGAGGTCAAATCCCAGGGCAAGTTATCATTGGCTTTTCTATTGGATGTTCGTTTATTTGATCATTCTAGAAGATACAAACAATCTTGCGGTGGTCGGGCAGTATGTGGACATACCAAAAGAGACTTCTGCAACTACGGATCACACTGTGCAGGGAGCCCAGTTAACTGTATACCGATTGATAGGTACTCGAAAGTAGCTAAAGAAATCCAAAGAGGCTCTATAGATAATCAACCCTAATTTTTCATCCAACCCTTCTATGATCAAAACTCTTCAACCCCAGCTTCCATAGAGACTCATTTAGCGTATACTTTTGACAGAAAGACTAGATGACCACCCAAATAATATTTAAAAACTTCCTATATTCATCGTTCATTCCAGATAACCTTCTAAGTATAAGGTTCGGCCTCGAAATTAGTCAAGCATGACTGGGTATTAGATGTCTGAGGTATCAGGGTATCAGACATCTAAGCTTTATGTTTCATCTTCAGCTTAGAGCAACTGTAGACATACCGCAATGCTCCACTCTATAACACCTCTGAAAACTCACCATTGGCCGATGGAAAAGGTACTCATATATTTATTTTAACAGTTCTCATGAATATCAAATTATTTAAATATAAATGGGGCCTTTTCTAAACCATTTTCTCATGTCAGATGTAACTTTTTTAGCCTGTATCCTAACAAGTCTATAAACAGGTATCATATGTCCAGATGCTCCATCCTTATATGCATTTATATCATCAAATCATGGCAAGAAACATTCGTCAACAAAGAAGCGAGCAAAGAAAACTGTGCAATCCCAAACCCGTGCAGACAGAACGGGAAGCATCAAAGAGGTGTCTCGCTCATTTCTTCTTGCGGGCAGAAGTGGAGACAAGCTTCTTCTTCAGATGCTTGGGCATCTTCTTGGTGCGTTGGTCACGCTTCTCTTCCTTGACCTTCGCCTTGTGCTCACGCTTGGCATCTTTGTCCTCGAAGCGCTTACCACGAGGTGGCTTGGGAGCAAAAGGATCCTTTTCCTCTTCCTCATCGCCAGATTCAGAGCCAGATACCGAAACTCCACCGCTAGCATCAGACTCCGACTCATCCTCATAGACGGCTTGCTTCACCTTGCCGGTAGCCAAAAGGTCTTTGTAAACAAGATCCGTGCCAGTACCGGCATGAACCTTTTCGGCGTCACGTTCAACGTCATAAACCTGCTCCAGAGTCTGGGGGATATATTGCTGACGGAACACAGCAGTGTCGACTTCTTCAGACTCGTTAGTGACACCAGCCTCATCGCGAGCAGTGAATAGCTTTTCGATGGCCTCGGTCATCTCTTCATTGCCATAAGTGGGATCCTTGGGGCCTTCAGGCGCCAGGATAAACTCAAAGAGAGTCCGCTCAGACAAGACGTGCACACCCTTACGGCGGAAGAAATCGCTGACATTCTTGATATCCATCCGGAGGAACTCCAAGCTGCGCGGGTGGTCATGCTCAACACTCTGACTAACGTCAATGATGTACAGACGATCTTTGTGGTAGAGAATATTATACTCGCTCAGATCAGCGTGCACGAGCCTACAGACCTGGTACATAACCCGCATGTGACCCAGCAACTCCATGTACAAAGCTCTCCAGCGAACATCAGGCTCAGGAATATCAAACTCAACATCCTTGAGTCGCGGTGCAGCAACTCCCTTGGAGTTACCAATGAAACCCATGGCAAGAACGTGCAGACGGAGGTAGATAGGCTCAGGGCAGGGGATACCAGCAGAGTAGATTCTCCGCAGGTTTCGCATCTCCTTTTCAGCCCACAGCTTCACCATCGCTCGGTTGTTGCTCTTACTGTATCCTTGGCGGAAACGAAATTCACCAGTGACGTACTTGTCACGATCCTTGAAGACCAGAATACTAGTCTTGTACACCTTGATAGCCCGATGTTGTGGGGGAGCGTCGTCATCTTCCGATAGTGAAATGGCACCGTAAACATTTGCTTCCTTTCCGGTAGACAAACAACCGTGGATCTCTGAGACTAATCCCCGGTTGATCATCTGCAAAAGAAGCATGCGAGTTCGCGGATCCAACACCTGCTCTGATGTTGCACGGTCCGCACGATCTCCTCCCTTGTCGCCTTTGGCAGACAGACCAGACTGTTGTTCATCGAGCTTGATCTTGGCAGCATGTTTGGTCAAAGACTTGACTTGGTCATCAATTGATGCGTATGTGTTGACGGTGGGTTTCTGGGTATTCGTCTTCGGGTAAGTCCAGGTCGGAGCATTAGGGTCGGCAACGAGAGTGTTCATTTTTCGCTGGCGGTTGTAGGCCTTGGTCAAATCACCCGAGTTAGAAGACGGGAAGTCTCCCTGATCCATTTCTTCATCAAAGATATCATCGTATTCTTCGTCATCTTCGTATTCCTCCTCCTCGGTGGGCTCTTGCCCCGCCATGGCGGAGTCGGTGGCCTCTGGGTTCAGGTAGCCCTGGTTAGGCACATATGTGTGGGATGGAGCCAGGCCATCGGCAGGGCCAGATGCCTGATCGGGGTTCTCTACAGAACTCATTTTCGCAGGGCAATTGTCAGGAGACGAAAATGAAAACCTTGGAAGAAAAAGTGTAGCCCACTACTTTTTTTTCTGTGGATGCCCGCTTTACCGCCCGGCAGAACCCCCGCGCCCAAAGACGCGCGATTTCGTTCCTCGCGTAGTCTCCTTGTCCATCGCGGATAATCAACTCCAAGCGCAAGTCTGATTTCTAAATTCCAGACCATTTAGGTTGCTTCAATCAGGTTCAATTACACTCTCTCAGTCTCTCCTTGCGCTCAGGCGCGTAATGCGCTGTTTCCAGTGATTATCGCGTCACGCGTCCCCTCAAGATGTATGTGAAGCAGATCATCATCCAGGGCTTTAAAAGGTATGACTCCAACAACGATCCGCCCGAAGACCGAGGACCGACTTCTAACAATTTAATTCAAATTCAGCTACAAGGATCAGACGGTGATCGAGCCCTTTTCTCCCAAGCATAATGTCATCGTTGGCCGCAACGGCTCCGGCAAAAGTAATTTCTTTGCGGCCATTCGCTTCGTCCTCAGCGATGCCTACACCCACCTCGGCCGGGAAGAGCGACAAGCGCTTCTGCACGTATGTTACACTAGATAAATAACCCCTATGCGGTCACTGACTCTGTGCAGGAAGGTTCTGGTTCGGCCGTGATGTCGGCCTACGTGGAGATTATTTTCGATAACTCGGACGATCGATTCCCTACCGGCAAGCCAGAGCTCGTCCTCCGTCGTACTATCGGTATCAAGAAGGATGAATACACACTCGATCGCAAGAACGCTACCAAGAACGATGTCATGAACCTCCTCGAATCAGCTGGTTTCTCTCGGTCCAACCCATACTACATTGTCCCCCAAGGACGAGTCACCGCGTTGACAAATATGAAAGACTCGGAACGTCTGGTGCTGCTCAAAGAGGTGGCAGGTACCCAGGTCTATGAAGCTCGTCGCGCCGAGTCTCTCAAGATCATGCACGAGACCAACAGCAAGCGGGCCAAAATTGATGAGCTTCTAGACTACATAAATGAGCGTCTGGCGGAGCTTGAGGAGGAAAAAGATGAGCTCCGAAACTATCAAGATAAGGACAAAGAACGCCGTTGTCTGGAGTATACTATATATTCCCGCGAACAACATGAGATTGCGGCTGTGCTTGAAAGCTTAGAGGAACATCGACAGAACGGAGCTGAAGACGCCGACAATAACCGTGACCAATTTATTGAAGGTGAAAAGGCTATGGCGCAAATCGATGCTGAGATTGCCGAGTGTCGCCAGCAGATGGAGTTCTTGAAGGTTGACAAGTCTCAGCTAGAGGATGAACGCCGCCAATCCTCCAAGGCACTGGCGCAGATTGAACTGCAGGCCAAGTCTCTAGTCGATAATCAGGCTACCGCACAAGCTCTTAAGTCACGTCATGATAACGATCTCAATACCGTCCAAACGGCCATTCAAGAGCGCGAGGCGGAACTGCAAACACTATTGCCCGAGTTCAATGCTGCCAAGGACCAGGAGGATGCCATCAAAGCTCAGCTGACTGAGGCGGAGACGTCGCGTCAACGACTATACGCAAAGCAGGGCCGGAATTCCCGATTCAAGAACAAGTCAGAGCGAGACAAGTGGCTACAAATGGAGGTCCGAGAGAACAACCGATCAATCACCACTGTTGAAGGCGTTGTGGCACAGACGCAAGAAGATATCAACGACATTGAAAAGGAGATCGCTTTACTCGAGCCGGAAACCGAGCGTCTACGCCAGCAGATTGATGGACGTGGAGATACCATGCACTCCGTGGACGAGCAGGTTCAAGCCGCTAAGGATGAGAGGGATCGATTGATGGACCAGCGAAAGGAGCTTTGGAGAGAAGAAGCAAAACTAGATTCCGTCCTGTCCAGTGCCTCCCAAGAAATGGATCGTGCTGAGCGCAGTCTTTCTCACATGATGGATCAGAATACTAGCCGTGGTCTTGCTGCTGTGCGGAGGATCAAGCGCCAACAAAACCTTGATGGTGTGTACGGTACTTTGGCTGAGCTCTTTGAAGTGAACGATCGATACAGGACGGCGGTGGAAGTCACTGCTGGTCAGAGCCTATTTCACTACGTCGTCGATACCGATGAGACCGCGACTAAGGTCTTGGAAGCCCTGCAGAAAGAAAAGGCTGGCCGTGTAACATTCATGCCGCTGAATCGACTACGTTCGAGGCCCATTAACCTGCCCCGTGCTAGTGATACTATTCCCATGATCGAAAAGATGCAGTTCGACCCCGCATATGAACGGGCTTTCCAGCACGTGTTCGGCAAGACCATCATTTGCCCTAATCTTCAGGTTGCCTCGCAATATGCCCGCAGCCACGGCGTCAATGCCATCACCCCCGAGGGTGACCGATCTGACAAGCGTGGTGCCCTGACTGGTGGTTTCCATGACTCCCGCCAGTCGCGACTTGATGCGGTGAAGAACGTTGCCAAGTGGCGCGATGAATACGAGACCAAGCGAACCCGTGGGACGGATATCCGCAAGGAGTTGGAGAAGCTGGATCAGCTGATCACCAAGGCAGTTGGTGAGCTACAAAAACTTGAGCAACAGCGACACCAAGTGCAGAACAGCAGTGGTCCCTTGCGACAAGAGCTTCGAAGCAAGCGTGATCTCTTGCAGAACAAGAACGACACGCTGGAGACCAAGCGTCGCGCGCTTCGTAATGTCACAGCCAATCTCGCAGCTTTGAATGATCAAGTTAGCGCTTTCCAAGCTGAACTGTCTTCGCCCTTCCAAAAGTCCCTCACCGACGAGGAGGAAGCCCACTTGGAGAGCCTAAGTGGAACAGCCCAGGACCTGCGTCGGCAGTACCAAGAGATCTCCAGTAAACGCAGTGAGCTCGAAGCCCGCAAGTCTGTCTTGGAAGTTGAGCTACGAGAGAACCTCAACCCTCGTCTGGATCAGCTTGTGAACCGAGATATCGATATGGCCGATGACGAGGTGCAGGGTAGTCTCAAGGAGACCCAGCGCGAGCAGAAGCGCCTCAGCAAAGCACTCGATAAGCTCACGGAGCGTCTTCAGCAGGTTGATGTCTCCATTGAAGAGGCGAATACTCAAATCGGCGAACTGCAGCAGCGCAATGCCGAGACCCGACGTGAGATGGAAGACCTGGCCCGTTCCATTGAGAAATACCAGCGGCGCATGGAGAAGAGCATGCAGAAGAAGGCGGCCCTTACCAAGCAAGCTGCTGAATCCGCTGCGAACATTCGCGATCTAGGTGTCCTTCCCGATGAAGCCTTCACTAAGTATAAAAATACCGACTCGAATGCGGTTGTGAAGAAGCTGCACAAGACCAACGAGGCCCTGAAGAAGTACTCCCACGTAAACAAGAAAGCGTTTGAACAATACAACAGCTTCACCAAGCAGCGTGAAACGCTTACCACTCGCCGGGAAGAGCTAGATGCATCCCAGAAATCGATCGATGATTTGATCTCCGTTCTGGATCAGCGCAAGGACGAGGCGATTGAGCGAACCTTCAAGCAAGTGTCCCGCGAGTTTGCCAACGTTTTTGAGAAGCTGGTTCCTGCTGGTCGTGGCCGTCTTATCATCCAGCGCAAGACCGATCGCAATGCGCGACCCGGTGAGGACGTCGACTCGGACGACGAGACGGCGCGACAGAGCGTGGAGAACTACGTTGGTGTGGGCATCAGTGTGAGCTTCAATAGCAAGCACGATGATCAACAGCGTATTCAGCAGCTGAGTGGCGGACAGAAGAGTAAGTTTTGACTCTTGATTTGGATCTGCATAAATTAATGATTGAATTAGGTTTGTGTGCCCTGGCCCTTGTCTTTGCCATCCAGGCTTGTGACCCGGCACCATTCTACCTGTTTGATGAGATTGACGCCAACCTGGACGCCCAGTACCGTACTGCGGTGGCACAGATGCTAAAGTCAATCTCGGACTCGACCAACGGACAATTTATCTGTACGACTTTCCGACCGGAGATGCTCCATGTGGCCGAGAAGTGCTATGGTGTTAGTTTCCGACAAAAGGCCAGTACCATTGACGTGGTGTCGCGGGAAGAGGCCTTGAAGTTTGTTGAGGAGCAGAAGTCTTGAGATGGGTATGGATGTAAATTTTATGTTTGGACTTGGCGTATGTGATACCGAAATGAGATAATTCCTTTTGTTCTACCTGCCTAGGCATACAATGTATATGTACATGTATCTATGATCTATCTAGATTCCCCCGACCATTCCTCTAGGATATCCTCGGGTATATCTCGAACCAGAACATGAACATGCTCTAACGCACGTACACTCTGCAAACCAACCCAATTTTTGAACCACAACACATGCGCCTCGGGAGTGATGAACCGCCCAGCCTTATCCTCGGCCAACCGTTTAACAAACCTACGCTGTACAAAATCATTTATCAACGCCCGAGATTCACTCGTCAAATGCCCTTCATCCGACTCCACAGGAATAGGCGTTCGTAACCACACAACCAGATGAGAAATGCCGGATTCCATGCCGTAAGGCCAGTCATTGCGCAGAATTCGGTAATCAGAAGGGTCGGCAAATGGCCGCGGGTTGTTAAAGGTTAGGACTCCACCGGGGCCCGAGGACCCGGAGCCATTCGGTAGATCATGTGTATCCGGTGCAGGCACAGTGCCCGACAATGCAGACGGGAGTGGCCATTTCAATCGCTGTAAACAAATATAGTTCATCATCGAACCATACTGAGCCTTCGTCTCAGCAGACCACGCGAGATACCGGCGTAGATCGGAAGGCTTCCGCTTTAAAGCTCCGAGATCGTTCCGTGCTGGGATAGTGTGAGGGGTGACCCTTGAAGAATGAGGGAAGAGAGACTAACCGATAATATCTCGTAGATTGTCCCAGTCATGAGGGATGAATTCATCATCTGTCATGGCTAGGAGTTGATGATCCAATGGAGTCAGATTAAATGGAGTAGACATGGTATGATTTATGTGAACCCTGGATTTGATCTTTTGATCTTTTGATCTTTTGCTTAAAGTAGATTTCACGGGGAAAAATAAGACAAAACGGGAGTGAAATTCCGTTGGGCGGAACCAACCCTTTTTCTCTTAAGACTTGTACTTCTTCCCCGTCCACCTTTCTCATTATCAGTCAAGATGAGGTATGTTACATTGAAAAGATATCATTGCATTCCGTTTCCATTTGAACGCAATTCATTTTCTGACTTCAACAGTGCCATCCTGGTCCTCCTACCCTCGGCCCTGCTGGTCGCAGGTGTCTACGCCGTCAAGCCCGAGTTTGTCGCCTACGCTGTCGCAATTGCCGGTGTTTTGTCCAGCGCCGCCTTCTTCCTGGGTGGTAGCAGCAGTACGATCTTTCCGTGATCGAACCAAACTGAAACAAATCGCTAAATTCATTCTCCAACAGAGCCGCGCAAGGTCCTGATCCCTGATCAATTCCAAGACTTTGAACTCAAGGAGATCAACAACATCTCCCACAATGTTGCCATCTACCGCTTTGCTCTCCCCCGTCCCACCGATATCCTGGGTCTCCCGATCGGCCAGCACATCTCCCTCGCCGCCACCATTGCCGGCCAGCCTAAGGAGGTCGTCCGTTCCTACACCCCCATCTCCTCCGACAATGAGGCCGGTTACTTCGATTTGCTCGTCAAGGCTTATCCCCAGGGTAACATCTCCAAGTACCTGACCGAGCTGAAGGTTGGCCAGACTATGAAGGTGCGCGGTCCCAAGGGCGCCATGGTCTACACCCCCAACATGTGCCGCCACATTGGTATGATCTCTGGTGGTACCGGCATCACTCCCATGCTCCAGGTCATTGAGGCTATTATCCGCAACCGTCCCCGCAACGGTGGTAACGACGTCACCAAGGTGGACCTGATCTTTGCCAACGTCAACGCCGAGGATATTCTGCTGAAGGAGAAGCTCGACAAGCTGAGTGCGGAGGACCCCGACTTCAACGTTTACTATGTGCTGAACACCCCGCCTGCTGGGTGGACTGGTGGTGTTGGTTTCGTGACCGCCGATATGATCAAGGTATGCTTGTCTATAATTTTGGGTGTTGCGTTCATTCTAACTGTTCTTAGGAGCGTCTCCCTGCCCCAGCCAGCGATGTCAAGATTCTTCTCTGTGGTCCTCCTCCTATGGTCAGCGCTATGAAGAAGGCTACCGAGTCCCTGGGCTTCACCAAGGCTCGCCCTGTCAGCAAGCTTGAGGACCAGGTTTTCTGCTTCTAAGCGTGTCTATTGGATGCATCAAAAATTCTCATGAAGCCTTTAGTCAGATTTCAGTAGGTTGGGCTCCTAGATTCTGGGCAGGATAGAAGGCTTAGAATGTTGGTGGGGGAGTGAGTCCGTTGTATATGTGAAAGGGTCTGGATATAGGCTGGAATGATCAATTGACTTCAAATGCTCTATATACATGCATCATGCTTGAACTTCATTACAAGACCTTGAACATAACTACTAACGAGCACTTGAGGCATGAAAATGCATCGTGGACCTCCCGAAAAAGAGTACATAAAGGTGGAAAAATAAATAAATTGAAAGAATGATATGTGAATTATCAAAAGAATGGTATCAAGCATGAGTCGTGAAATTCCAAGGCCACCGGTAAATCCAGCATAAGAAGAGAAAAGCTCACGTAAAGATAAGAAGATGACCCCAAATATCGCATCAAGGGGACTGCTTCAAGTTCAAATCCACGTCCTTCATCTCCACCCAGGGCTCCCCCTTGCCACCAGAGATAACATTATACGGAACCCTTTCAACTGAAACCCTCGAACTAGCAACCGTCGTACCCCCATCCTTCATCGAATTAACAGAAATAGTAGTCGTAATAAGAGGCGGCGGGAAATTCGGTGACAACGGACTGGCAACTGCCGTTGATCCGTACAATGGAACCGAGCCATAGGGCTGAGGATCTTTATAGGCGTATTGACGACCGCTGCGAGAGGAGTTCGATTTGATGAATCTGTTCGTAAAGGGGCGGAAGAGGGGCCAGACGGGTGGAATGGACATTGTTATTAGGACGAGCCATTCTTCGACTTCGCCCCAGCGGAAGAGGATGCCTACACCGTCTGTGTTTCCAATGTTAGTCTTACTCTTGGTCGATGGATGAATATGGCTGGGTGGGTCTGGTTGGAAGGTGGTTTGAATACAACTTACAGGAAGAGTCTGTTGTGAGGATGTACTTTGCAGCCCAGGTTCGGACGATGGCGGCGACACCGGCGAAGATACCGCAGCCCATTAGGAAACTTAGACCCCATTTGAGCTTTCGGTCGATGCGGAGGGGGATGAGCATGTGAATGGGGACAATCGCGAGGTAGAAGTCTGATAGGGCGGCTACTGCTCCGACGAAGTAGGTGTAGTAGACGCTCTTTCGGTGGTCGCAGTCTGCTTGTCTGAGGGGATCCCAGAGTGCATCTACCGGACTGCATTGAAACCATACTAATAATGCTTGGGGGATGTTGAGCACGATGTTCAAGATGGCGACGGCGATGAGGCTGCGACGGATCTTAGGATCTATAGGGATGAGCTTAATTTGCTTTTGCGGGGGAGGGGAGACTTACTGCTAGGGCCATTCATTTCCAATAAGAATGCCGAGACAGCTACCTTGCCGGTGGGAATGGCAAGGTTGAAGAAGAACACCGTTATCCAGGTAAATAGCAGAAAGTTATGGGTTTCGCCAACTTCGGCGATGGTTGTGATATGGTTTCCGAGACCATGAAGGACTGATATAATCCCGAAAATCTGGGTAAGTGTTGTAAAGAACTGTGTAAAAAAGCAATGTTAGTCATTGTATAGCCCATTTGAATACATATCATCATACCCAAGCAAGGAGTGAAAATGACAACGCGGTTGTCCCGAATTTGTTAATTCTTAAACGCACATAAACACGCATAACCATAAAGACAGTGGCAATGAGACCCAGAGCAATACCTAGACGTAAATCGCTAGGCCCACGGCCACCATAGGCCGGGAATTGATCATGGAGAGACATGTTCAAAAGAGTGACGAACAAGCTTCACCACATTTTCCGGGGGAAGGGTTCGAACATGATCGGGCTTTATACAATAGTAAAAAATCGCACAATCAGTGGAGTACCGAGTCGGCCGATGGCAAGCAAATGCAAACCCCGGTGGAGTTGGAGCAAGGCTTGGTTGGTCAAAAGATGGTCGATCTGAGTGGAGAGAACTATCGACTTACTCGATGCGTTTCTCTGCCGTCATTGGCTCCACTGAGGGGGTTAGACGAAGCAATTTCCCAAGCCACAAAACAAGCCATTGACAGCCAAATAGAATTTAATTGTCATTGTCAAGAAGAGTTAGTGAGTTCCACTTGCATGCATGAACCAGATCCTGCCTGATGTGATTTATCACAATAATCATTCCGAGTCCACGAGTCCACGAGTCAGCGACTCAGCGAGCCTAGTCCGAGTGATGGACCAAGCTTGCAGGTTTTAATGCACCTCCTTCTTCCGGTAGGTCCGTTGATAGATCGTCCTCCAGGGATTGGGTTTCCCATTTTCATGTGGGGTCAATGCGGCTTGTTTCCCCTGGATTGTGCATCGGAACTTTGTATTCTAGGGTTGCATGGTACATTCTTCCTTTCCACGGGGAAACCTTTGTACCCCCTGTTAAAGGCATTGATGCTTTTTTTGGCGAATTTGCCCGACTGACGTATGTCTTTGCTTTTCCGAGGTTTCATACATGATCAAAGTTCTCAAATACTTCAATAGTTTGAATAAAACAAGAGTAACGTGGCCAAATATGGGAAATTGCATAACCAGACTAAAATTGAAACTATTGGTTTCTTATCCTTGGACAGAGCAAGTAATTATCAGATCCAAACCAGGGTGAGCCGCTTTCGCTCTCACTTTCACCGTCGTCGCCTCCACTTTCCGGGCTTCGAAGGGTAGGGATCGACCGCCAAGTTCACCGTATTGCTCCTTTTGACAGACCATTTCAATTCGAATCCTGCAATGGATTTACATCCCAGAAGTTCTCGTAGACACGAGTCGTAACTACGAGTTTGGGGAAGCGTATGGAGATGGATTGATTTGTTCAACGGGGCGCTATTTGCGCCAACCTTAAATATTAGCTTTTGAAAGTGGAAGCCATTGGCAATGTATAATTCAGGAAGCGGGGATAGAAATGGGTAAGCCTTGATTAATTATTGTCTGATTACTGACCAGTCAATCAACGCATTCCGATTCTTTTTGAATCTGTCTGGTGAGCAAAATCGCCGGGAATGTGACCGGATCGATATGTACAAAGGCACACGAACACCCAAATGTCGTCTCCAGGAGGTCGATCTGACCAAGTTCAAAATCAAAATGTACCCGATATTCCCAGGACTGTTGCAATCCACCAGGGGAAAGTTCCTGCACCGTCGATAGGCCAACTTTTCCGTTCGCTTATCACCCGGGTAGACAACTGATCCAAAACAAGTCAACTTCTTGCCGATTGCATATTTGAACGCATGATCTCTGTCGAGGATTGGCTTTATTGCTTGATGGTTGTGTCCATTTGTTCAGAGAAACCCCGCAGGGTCTGGGTAGTTCTTATGGTAGTGATCTTGTTTGTGGCATGGGGGTCATGCCAATGACTCATTCAAGGTTCCGATGTAATAGACTAGAAGAGTTAGCCCTGGTCCTCCAATGCTACTCCAATCAATCCTAGGAAGGTTCTCTTCTTGGATTGCTTAGAAGTCTTTACATGTCCCCCAGACTGATTGACGGCTTCCCAGATCATCAACTGAAGCTCGGGCAGGAGATTCAGGAGCCGGCTTTCAACGTATCATAGACGTGACATTGTCTTGGTGTTTGATTCTGTCTTAGTGTTCATTTTGCACTTTTTTTTTGCGAGCTTATTTCGAGTTAGATGTTGAACGAAGGTATTCGGGAAAATATAGAGATGGCAAGGTTCGAAAAGTAACCGAATGCGAGCCTTGGCCGCATTAGAGTCTACACTGCAATCTAGGTGGGAGTGGTCACTATTTTCGTTCGGCAAATTAATCGTATCAGGCGTCACTAAATCGATGAAATCTATTACTTCGATATAAAATGCTCTTTTAAATGGCAATATGTGGTTCTGTGAATGGAGCGTATTCATCGGTCGAGTCGTGGTTTATAGTACCAGTAGATGCGGCCCGGCCCGCAAGCAGGAACATAGGACTTAAACATATACCTTGGTAAAGATCCAAAAGTTTTAATCAATCTAGTAGCTCGTTAGCTATAGCACTATAAATTCATATTATACTTCGTTAATATTCACCATTTAAAATATTATCAGTAAAGCGTACATGAAAGATCTCGGGTAGTTACATTATATTTTAGAGATTGTTGAGCTAAACAGAACAGTTTGATATTCTTTCACGTATCCGTGAATTCCAATCGTGGCACCACCCCCTCCATCCACATGATTAAAGTCTTGCAGATAGTCTCCTCTTACCTTCGTCGTGATCCACCAGCTTACAGCTTTCATTCCAAATCACGAGGGCAAGCACCCTATCTATACACTGACTTCAAGAGGAAGAAGCTAAACATATCCAGACAGCGTGATTCGATCTGTATCGTCATTTGCTCTGGAACCTCGCGCCTACAAAATCGCACAATATGTCCGACTCTTCTTCCAACCCCTATTCCAACCAGTTTTCCGAAGAATGGACGACTCCTGAGCACCTCGACGAGGATCCTAAGTACGTCAAAGACAAAGAGGAGGATGCATCTGATAGTCCTATGAGCCTGCCGTCGGTCAACAGACCCTCGACTCCGATTGATGCAACCTGGGTAGCTATTCCGATCAGCCACATTGAGTTCAACGCCATGCGTCTCGCAAATGACCCAGGCTTCCTGGCCAAGCAGTGGGTGCTTGGCATTGAACTGTCCAATGACCAGCGTTGGTGGAGAGATATCTATGCATCTGTCTCGGTTCATCAGGAATTGGGACCTGTTGTACTTTGCAGGAACGAAAGCGAAGTCGATAGCTTCCAATTCGGAAGACAAGAATCATCCCTGTCGTTTACTTGGGATTACCGTCGGGCCCCGCGTGCCCTTTGAGCCAATATCTTTGAGCTGTTTCCTAGGCTTAAGATTGCTAGCCATAATTTGACAGTTCGATCCGCAGATTTATCTTTCCAAAGTATCATTGAAACTCTTCACTCGGTACAAATGAAAAACCACGATACTTTTTTATATCTTCACATATAGGACTTGTAGATAAATGGCTACCAAAAGTTATATCTAAAGATCTGATATTAGATACCTACAAATTAATGGAATATAAATACTACGGTTGTGTCCGAGACATAGACTTGAGAATGGATGCTGTTGACCTTTTTAGTGGAAGTTGGGTCATAACGACCTTGAGGAGAATGGAATTAACAATTGACATCCGTGTGGTCGAGTGGTAAACACTCCCACCAGCTGGCACTACATGTGACCAAACAAGTTAGCTCACGGGACTTGAATGGTGTTGTCAATTAGTACCGGGAAACATCAACTCAGAGCTGACCCCTCCAAAGTGACCGACAAAGGCACAGGAGGAGTCCCTCTGGGTTGGATGTTTTGTTTCTTTGATAATATTTTCATTTACATTATGTACTCGCTGGATCATAATATCTCATCCCACTTATCTCAAATTAAGTGTGGGGTTTGTTATAGTGGTGGATCAGTTTGTGAGTGAACTCGTGGGTGATGCAAATGAGGCTATTCACAATGTATCTTCTAAGTACTCTGTGAGAATAGGCATAATTGACAAGACCCAGATTCGATTCAAGCTCCGGAGATTCTCTGAGTATAATTTAACAAGCAAAGTTCAACCATTATCTTCGTACCAGCACCCGCTATCATTTCGCAATCTCAATTTGGGGCAGGAATTTTTAGATTTCCAATCCCTCAATAGACGTCTCAATGAACCTCAATCATTTTCTTAACCATCTTCAAGAAGTTATCACGGTACTCGTTTGCTGTCGTTGTGATCGACATAGGGCCTTGGCGGCCTATGATATTGAAAGTCTGTACCACTCCAGAGAGGGCCTGGGCCTGGAATTTGTGCCGAGCCCAGAAAAAGTCTAACAATGCAGCACGATATTTCCACTTCCCATCAGCAGACAGTAATCCAGTTCTCCAGGGACTCTCTCTCCCGAGGACAATAGGGCAAGAAGCAGCCGGGATCCGCACAAGAAACAAGGAGTAGTCAACAGCATTCGCGTCTTGTAAAAACTTCGTGTCAGCCTCGAGGGAGTCCCAAAATCTAGCATAATCTTTCTGCCAAAGGTGTAATTTGTCGTTAAATGTATCTGCAAGTCTGCTCAAAGTTTCCTCGCTGACGAGAGACTCAGGCATGAGATCCCTCTCGGGGTAAAAGTAGTCGATTGGCTTAAGGTCATATGTTTCCCAGTTTTGACCATTAGGGTCATCAGATTGACCGCATAGGATGCTTTCCATGACAATATGATGAGAAGGCGTGCAACCAAAAAGAGTTCCTAGGGTCATGTACGGAGCAAGGATGTAGTCGGTGATCCACACGAGTACAGAGTCTGGATTCTCCACCATGTATGCATAGTATGGCTCAAGCAGATCCGATTCGAAAAAAGAGTATTCAAACCGCCGAGGAAGGCTTTTGATCACGAAGTATCCATCAAGAGTACTGAAAAATGACTAAAGAATATTAGCCTTCTCTTGACTTCTTAGGGAACAAAAACGTACAGAACCTGAGTACCCTAAGTCGCCTATTGATTTGAGAGCCTTCTGGCCGCTAGTGCGGAAACTTGCTTGATAGGTATCTTCGTTAAATTTCCACACTTCCTGTCGTAGTTTTGAAAACATTTCACTCTCATGGCGAATGAGTTTGATTCTTCTCACTGTAAAGAAAGCTTTGACTTGTCCCCATGCTGTTTTCTTAAATCGATCAGGATCGCGAAGCAAACCTGCTTGGATGGATTTAGTCAAGGCTGATTCTCGACGGCTGGATCCCATTTTGATCAGAATGAGACACTTGTACAGATCTCATGAAGTATTTCTTCTTAATCTTGGTTTTGGCAAGATAGCCAAGCCCATAGACTAGTGACGTCAGACAATTCCAGGTCGCGTGATGATTGGCCATAGTCAGCATCATGAATGAAAGTATCTGACATGTTTCACAGCATAGCCCGGGACTTAAGTTCAATTCTCAAGCTGAACTGATAAGCCAATTATATCTTATCTGATGGACAACATTGCAGTTGATTCATACCCCGCGATGCTATAGATCACACGTGACTCACCGCCCTGCCCTTGGACTGAGTCACCAGCAAAAAAAATCACAGTAAAAAAAGAATTGCTGTGTCGCTCCGAGAAATCCCCCTCTTTATGGGTCGCAGTTTGTTAAGCGGGGCTCATCGACTATTTGGTCTTTTTTCCCTTCCTCGTCACTCTATCCCGCGTTTACCTACCTTGACATTCCCCCGCGCATTACATTCATCTGCGCGACTCACTTCATCTTTCACAATGGCGTCCGACCTCCCCGCCTCTGTTGAGGCTCTTACCCTCCAATCCACAACATCCACATCCGACTACCCAGGATGCTTTCCCTCTTTGAACCCTATGGACATCTACCGCGAGCACATTGCGACCGAGCTGAGCAAGGGCTCTGGCATTGATGCCGAGCTGATCTACACCCGCCTTGCGTGGACCAACAGTCTCGACAAGGGTGATTTGTCGCTGCCCGTACGTGACCTGAATTGATATGCATACCGCAATATTCACTGGGGTTATGCTAAGTTTTCTCGCACAGGTCGCTTCCCTCCGTATCAAGAAGAAGCCTCAAGAGCTTGCCGAGGAGCTGGCTTCAAAATTCCCCGAATCCGACCTCGTCCACCCTCCCACGGCCGCTGGTCCCCACCTGGCGTTCTTCTGCAAGGCCCAGCCTCTGGCAAAGACTGTTCTCGGTCGCGTCTTGACTGAGAAGGCCGCCTATGGTACAAATGGAAACGCCGGTCTGAAGGACCCCAAGGACCCCTCCAAGGGCCAGAAGAGAATCATCATTGAGTTCTCTTCGCCGAACATTGCGAAGCCTTTCCACGCTGGTCACCTGCGTAGTACTATCATTGGTGGCTTCCTTGCCAACCTGCACACCGTCCTGGGATGGGATGTGATCAAGATGAATTACCTCGGTGACTGGGGTAAGCAATACGGTCTTCTGGCCAATGGCTTCAAGTACTTCGGTAACGAGGAGGCCTTGCAAAAGGATCCCATCAACCACCTGTTCGACGTCTACGTCAAGGTCAACCAGCTTGTCGCCGAGCACGACAAGCCAATTAAGGACCTCAAAGAGGAGATCAAGGCCAAGAAGGAGAAGAATGAGGATATTTCCGCCCAGGAGGCCGAGCTCGCCAAGCTCGTCGAGGTCAGCGAGGATGAGAAGGCTCGTCGCTACTTCAAGAGCATGGAGGACGGTAACCCCGAGGCACTGGCTCTCTGGCGCCGCTTCCGTGACCTCAGTATCGCCAAGTACAAGCAGACCTATGCTCGTCTCAACATTGACTTCGATGTTTACTCTGGTGAATCCCAGGTCAAGAGCGAGAGCATGACCACGGCCTACAAGGCTATGGAGAAGGCCGGCGTGGCGGAGGAGTCCGAGGGTGCCATCATTGCCGATTTCACCAAGCACGGCGCTAAGAAGCTCGGAAAGGCCATCATTGTCCGCAAGGATGGTACTCCCCTTTACCTGACCCGTGACATCGGTGCCATTATCGAGCGTGATGAGGCCTACCACTTCGATAAGATGATTTACGTTGTCGCTGCCCAGCAGGATCTCCACCTTGCTCAGCTGTTCAAGATCACCGAGCTGATGGGCCGCAAGGATCTTTCCGACCGTTGCGAGCACATCAACTTCGGTATGGTGCACGGTATGAGCACTCGCAAGGGTACCGTGAAGTTCCTGGATGATATCCTGCGTGATGTGGGTGACAAGATGCACGAGGTGATGAAGAAGAACGAGGTCAAGTACCAGCAGGTCGAGAACCCCGAGCAGACTGCCGATACCCTTGGTATCACCGCCGTCATGGTCCAGGACATGACTGGCAAGCGGTAAGTGAATCCAACATCTGCTCTCTCACTGAATCAACTGACAAGCATTTAGTATCAACGGCTACACCTTCAACTTGGAGGCCATGACCTCCTTCGAGGGTGACACCGGTCCTTACCTGCAGTACGCCCACGCCCGTCTCTGCTCCATGACCCGCAAGTCTGAGTTGAACGTGGACGACCTGCCGTCGGCCAACTTTGATCTCCTCACCGAGCAGCATGCCATCGATCTCATCCGTCTGCTCGCATCTTGGCCGGATGTTCTCCTTAACACTGCCAAGACCCTGGAACCCATCACTGTTCTATCTTACCTCTTCCGCATGACTCACATGCTGAGCTCGAGTTACGATGTCCTTCGGGTCATTGGCAGCGAGCCCGAGGTAAAGAAGGCCCGTATGGCTCTGTATGCCGCTGCTCGCCAGGTCCTGCACAACGGTATGCGGGTTCTTGGTCTCAACCCTGTTGAGCGGTAAGTCTGCCTCCGTCAAATTCTTATCTTCCATGCTAACGTCTCTGTAGGATGTAAAACCCTACATTTTCCTCTTTCGAACTTTAAAGATCATCTTAGCTTTATATCTCTTCCTTCAATGTTTTTTCTCGGATGCATTCGGCGCTCAGAGCTGGACTAAAAAAATCACGGCTGCTTTTCATATCCAAACCTACTTCAACCTTGGAATATTACTTATTGTAGATACCAATGATTACAATATATCTTGGCATTTGAACTCGGACAAACAAAGCGATTGTGCCAGCCCAACAAAAAGCAAAACCACCCACATTAGCGCCCTTGGGGTCCAAGCGCACAGCTGATGCACGATGCGTATCCCATTTAAGCACGACCCACAGATTCATCCCCAAACCCACAGGCTTCATTCCCAGAAGAACCTTTAACAAAAGACTAATTACGAGGAAAACCCTTATCTGGATCTCAAAATTAGTCAGCGCGGGCTTCAATTTAAAAAAACTCTCGAACGGCGACCACGGGCTCCACCAATCTTACATCAGCCCTAACAATCCCATAGTGAAGCGGGCCGGCCCCCGACGCCACGCCCCATCTAATTAGAAGACCAAACCCGTTCGGCGACCATGGGGACCGAACCAGCTGAAATCCATAATCACTATCCAGTAGTCTGCATGGAAGATCCATTTTCCCACTCAACCAGTCCCCGCTGGCCACGGGTTCTGATCTAGACACCTTTGAAATCTATATAATACCCACTAAGGAACGGAAGGATTCTCGCTTGTTTAATCATAACCAGGCACCCTGGTGATTGGTGCATGATCTGGATCTGGATCTTGATCGTGACTAAGGAAGCGGGATAATTGCACGAATAGAACCATGGCCGTGGATATGGATATGGATAGCGCTTCTGCTTCCCACACTGGCTCCCCGGATTTGGAGAATGATGCCGGGCGCCATTTTTTGGTTAATGGGTCTGTGTCGCGGTTCTCGTGGAGTGGATTGAATGTTACCGTGAAGGATCGACAGACGAAGGAACCGCGTGATCTGATTCATGATATTAGTGGTGATGTCAGACGAGGTACGTGCTGGGTATTGACAATGTTGTGCTATGCTGTGATGTGCTATGCTGTGCTAACATACTGTACAGGCGAGTTGGTAGCCTTGATGGGACCGTCGGGATGTGGAAAGACGACATTGTTGAATGTGTTGGCTCGGAGGCCGACGGGCGGGAAGGTATCTGGGCAATGCTATGTGAATGGAGCCCGTATTGAGTCGGGTGCATTTGGTCGCATGACTTCGTATGTTGAGCAGGAAGATGCGTTGATCGGGTCGATGACTGTGCGGGAGACATTGAAGTTTGCGGCCGATTTGTCGTTGCCTAGGTATGTGCTAGGATGTTTGTTTTGGTGGCTAAGTACTGACGTGTTAAAGCTCGGTGTCCAAGCGTCAACGGATGGAGCGGATTCGCACTCTTCTTGATGCATTTGGGATTCAGAAGCAGGCAGACACGCTTATTGGGACTCCGATTCGAAAGGGGATTAGTGGGGGTCAGAAGCGGCGTGTTAGCGTGGCCAGTCAATTGATCACCTGTCCTAAGATTTTGTTTCTGGATGAGCCTACCAGTGGCTTGGATTCGACTGCAAGCTTTGAGGTCATATCTTATGTGAAGAAGCTGGCAAAGGAAAGCAATGTAAGTTTTTGACCTTTGTATTGGATCTTATGCTGACAATGTAGATCATAATCATCGCTAGTATCCATCAACCCTCCACGACAACGTTTCGGCTGTTCGATAAGCTACTTCTTCTCTCGGCCGGACGGACGTGTTTCTTTGGACCTATTTCAAATGTCGGGGAGTACTTCCGAGACATTGGATATCCCATCCCGGGCAACACCAATCCGGCGGAGTTTCTGCTTGACATCGTGAGCTCTGATTTCAGCGCCTTGACCGATGATGCGGATATTCGAGTACAGCAGATCCAATCTGCCTGGAAAGAGTCGAGAGAGGCGCAGACTGTCATACAGAAGACACCTGATGGGTTGAACGTGGCGGAGAAGGATGTGGATGTCGGGGGTGATCTGGCTCGGGCTGGTGTTATCATGATCATAGTGACTCTGCTTCATCGGTCATTCATCAAGAGTTACCGGGATGTGGTGGCCTACGGGATTCGCATTGTGATGTACCTCGGTGTGTATCGCAATTTGATCAGATCAGTGACTCGACTAATTGAACTAGGTCTTGCAATCATGATGGGGACGGTGTGGCTACGCTTACATCCATCTCAGGAGTCTATCCAGCCATTTATCAATGCAATTGTGAGCATCCCTACTCCAGCACAAACAATTGAAGACCCAGTGCTGACTTTCTAGTTCTTTGGGTCGGCCTTTATGTCTTTCATGGCAGTAGCGTACGTCCCAGCGTTCCTGGAAGACCGAGCGACCTTCGCCAAAGAACGAGCCAACGGGCTTTACGGAGCAGCTCCGTTTATGATCTCGAACTTCCTCATCGGAATACCCTTCCTGTGTATGTATCCCTGTCTATGATCATGGTCCAAGATCAATCTAATAAGACCCACCGGGCAGTCCTGATCTCAATCCTCTTCTCGATCGTATCATATTGGCTCTCCAACTTTCAACCCACAGCCACCGCTTTCTTCACCTGGGTAATGTGGTTATTCCTCGACCTCCTCGCTGCCGAGTCCCTAGTCGTATTCGTAACGGCCATTTTCCCAAACTTTGTCATCGCCCTCGCACTAGTGGCCTTCGCAAACGGACTCTGGATGAGTGTGGGTGGATTCTTGGTGACACCGACGATTCTCAACCCATTTTGGGAATATGTGTTCCACTACATCGACTATCAGGTGAGAGACAGTCTATTGAATGATATTCGTCAGTGCTAATTATGTCAGGCATATGTATTCCAGGGAATGATGGTGAATGAGTTTTCTGAGCGGACTTACTCCTGCGGTACTGGGTGCCAGTGTCTGTATGATACGGACTTGGCATCGAAGTGTCAGATTCGGGGAACTGCCGTACTGGAGACTTACGGGTATGCCACCGGGCGGACGGGAAAGTGGGTTGGCATTTTGATTGGAATCATTGCAGTGTATAGGTTGTTTGGTTGGATTGCACTGCAACTACGCAGAAATTGATGGACATCCCAAGGTAGGAACATACCAAGTACATGAAATCCTTTCAAGGTCTTGTATTAGAGTGGATAATAAGATTTTGTATTTTATGGTCAGTGTGAGAACAACGAACTTGATTACCAAAAACAATGCCAGACTAATGTCCGTCAAAGCGCCATTAGGATCATGCTGTGGCTGTGGCGGATTATTGGCCAACGATCCCATGGAACCATCGACTATCTTGTCTTGTACCACATGCAAACAAGATCACCCGAGTCAACACCAATCTACACCTATCAAAACCTTGATCGATTAATGCAGATCAGCAGCACGAGTGTTCATTAATCTATCTACGGCATCCAGAGCCGACTTACAGTAAAGGAGCGGTGAAGAAGTCCCGATAAACTGATGCCACCGTGCAGAGCGAGGAAGCAAGGGGGTTGGTGCCGCCCCAAGTATCCTCCGAGGGAAAGTCAGTTTAACTAGTTACGTAGCTAACTCACACGGGAGGTAGATTTATGATTTGTGATTTGATATTTATATGATAGTCAATCATCTACAGTACATGACATGCGTATGAAGCTTATTAGCTAAACTGATATGCGTGGATATGCGGCTATTCATGAAATGTCAACCACTGCATCCAGAGTCCAGACCCCTAGACCAAAAAGGCCCCGCACGGTAAGATGCGATCGTGGCGGATGGCGATTGAACGGGGAAAATAATGCGGGTTGCATAGGGAGAGTTTCGCACGAGCCGCATGGATATCCCTGACTCTATACATTTGTCTGGTTGGTTTTGATGATAGAATCTAAATCGAAACCATTCATTTCAATTCAAATTCAAATTCAAATGCATTGACCTCTTCCTATCATGGCAATCTTATCAGTATCCACGTGCGGGGTTTGGGTTTTTAGAAGGATAGAACAAGTTCCCATATCCTCAGGATGCAAGGAGGTGAAGGATGTGACTGGAGAAGGTAATGATGGACCCGCTGCATGTCATAGCGATCTAAAGTCTGGAGTCTGGATTGGAGGGGTTAGACTGTATTAGAAATCTACTACTAGCAGTAAGGGTAGACAAAATGACTCATACTAAGGACCACAGAGATGCTGCCACATGGACTGACATATGCGGAAATAACGAGGAATAATTAGGAACGAATATGGGTAATTGTGTACTCCGTACTAGTGCCTCATAGACTCCACAAAGTGGCGATTTTCGGTTCCCACGTTAACCTGCAGCATGTCATCCCCCACCGACTTTTTCCCGTGTACCAGGTACATAGTCATTGTGAGGGGGGTTGACTCTTCGGAAATATTACTTTACTTTACTTGGTACTGATTCAATCAATTCTACAGAGTACACTCCTACATGAATATGAATATGGAAATTCTATCTATGTGGGGGTACTTACAAAGTGGAGGCGATCATTGGGCCGCAATGACCAACTTGGGCGTAAAAGGAAAGAAAAAGTGCCAAAGCAAAACAGAAACAGAGACAGAAACAGAAAAAACAAACCAGAAAAAGAAGAGAAATAGAATAATAGAATGATACATAGAACATAGAACCATGGAACCAAGGATTTGCCTTCCAGCGGGTCCCGAGCTTAATGAAGTAAATAAACATGATTGTTTTCGTACATTAGTTCCTTCTTTTCTTCTACCCGAGAGCCTCTTTTCGTGAAACTTACATCTTTTGGCTTTCTCGTCCTTCCCTCCTTTTCTCTTCCTCCTACTTTCCTTCTCTTTCCTACTCGATCTCTTCTCGAACTCTTCTTGGTTCGGGTGAACATTCTCTTATCTTAATCTACCCGTTCCTTCACCCAAATCTCGCTGCCCATCGGACTCCACTTCCTCCCCCCCACCCCACATCTGGTCAGGCTGGCTCCCAACTTTCTTAGAGCCCAAAGGCCATCTGCAGCTTGCAGATTTCTGTCCAACCATCTTCCTTTCTGGGTAGACCCATAATATACACCCAACGACACTTTCTCGCCTGACTACCCGATTTCCCACCAATTTCGATGGAGACATTGCGATCTGGAAAGTACCACTTCGCTTTGTCTGCTCGCTGACACGAACTCGTTCGACCAGTCAAAGCCCTGCCATCGCCATCTGCGATCGGCAGGTCCGCCTTCTGGTTCGAGTGACAAGAAAAAAAAAAGTACGGCCTTTGTGGGTTGGGCAAATAACGTTCCTACGAAAAAAACAAAATTACCCTACCGATACAGTGGAAACCTGAGACGTCACTTGCGGGGAAGAAAGAGAAGAAAAAAAAAAAAAAAAGAACGCACACACACACCCCTTAACAAGTATCGAAAAAGGGAACTGGGAATAACACGTAGGACTGAGTCATCTCGTTCTTTTTTCCCACCGTGATAGCGGTGGCTTGCTGTAAGTCAAACCCAGGGAGATCCCTTCCGGCCCCATTCCACCCCTCCCCCCGCCTGTGTGCGCTGGTGGGTAGCAAACCCACGTCCAGAACGGGACCAACCTGTTTCTTACCTAGGGACCGCACCAGTCTCCTCCCTCGGCTCCGATCCTGCAGCAAGCCATGCCTGGCAAAAACCCTAGACCAGCCACTGTCGAGGATTATGACGAGAGCGTGCACGACATCGTCCCTGACTCTCAACAAGTGGCTAATACTGGTGCCAAAGTTTCTTCCAGGTTGGATCATAGATTCCCGGAGCCACTGATCGACGCGGCAAGTGACTCAGGTTATTCTAGTCGCACTGCTGCCACTGGCAACAGCACCCAATCTGCGTCGGGCGGGAAGAGCCCCCCAACTGTTCTTAAACAGACCGCGCCCAAACGTACCGACCTCTCTCGAAAATCCTCCCGACGAGAACGAGACCGAGAACGCAAGGAGGACCGCGCTCCCCGGACGGACGAGACCATGCAGATGGGTGCCTATCCGGGCGCTGGCTACCCTCAGCCGCACGCGCCCCGGTCCCCCTCCAAGTCTCACCGACGAGACTCATATCTTCGACACGACATCTATTACGAAGGGAACACCCAGTACCACCCCTCCACCCCCATCGATCCACGACCCATGGAACTCCCTCCTCACCCTTCCTACTATCGGCCTCCAATGCCAGATTATGGCCCACAGCCCACCGCATTTACCATGGAGGAATACCACACAAGTCGCCCCGGACGCTCCCACTCCAGCTCTTATGGTCCTATGTATCATCAAGATCGAGCCCTAGGCTGGCCAGTGGCTTCGTCGCGAGGATATGCACCGCCGCAACCGCAGCAGCAATATCCTCCTCACTATGAGCATGGCCCTCCACCAGTATCGTCTGCTTGGCACCAGGGATCCTATTCGTCATCGCCCTATGGCCCCCAACATAACTTTCCCCAATCGGAGTACTATCCCCAGGAACAAATGTACTTGCGCGAGCGATCCGAGTCGCGTGAGCCATCCCGGCAGCGTCGTGGCTCGGTGTACGGACCCCCGCCATCGGACGCTGATATCTTTCCGGATTTCGAGGAAGAGGCAGTGGAGCAGTACTACGCTCGTCAACCCCGGGACAAACCACGAGGCCGAGCAATCAAACCTAGCCCGGATTATTATGACGATGATCACGCGAAGATGCCACCACCTCCTCCACCTGCACCATCGTCACGAACCAGGACAGCGCCTCAGATTCACCAACCCAAGCGGCCTGAACCTCGAAAAATCCACACTGCTGCCGCCGCCGTTCCCTCGCAACGCCGCCACTCCAGGGCCTTGGACATGAGTGATGTGAGGGATGCTCTGCCCGAAATTGAGTATGGTAGCCGCCGGGTATCGCGTGAAGCCGCGCCGCTAGAACGCAGCCAAAGCCAAAGTTTGCGCAGCAGCAGACGATCCGATTCCTACCATGAGGATGCCCGAGGTGCTCGAGTAGCAGTGGAGAACAGTGCACGGCGACGCCGCCCTCAGACTTACTACTACGACGATCGCTCCGAAAGCCCCGCCGCCATGGAAGACCGCGTAGGAGAAGCCGAACGATACCAAGCCGTTACTGCCGGCCGTTCCACTGCTCAATTGCCCCTTTCCCAGGAGACGCTTTTGGCCAAGTCAGGAAACGGCCTCCCAAGTGACAATGGCAGCCAAAAAAGCCGATCAAACAGCAGTCGTGGCAGTGCCACCAAGACTGAGAAAGAAAATCAACCCATGACCCTTACTATGAACGGAATGACCATTGGGTTTGCTGAGGAAAGCCTTGCTGGCAAGTCCATCAGCATTCGCACGGGTGACGCTGGAGCTATGCAGTTTAATATCACTGACGGCACCACTCGACGACCCAAGGCATACGTTCAGGGATCATCCTACTCTGATAATACGCATACGGGCGGCTCTGGCCGCCGAGTGCTGGAAGATGGGCGACGTGCACGCGGAGATGATCGACGATCTGAAAGGTCTGTCCACCAGTCTAGCCACCGGTCCAGCCGGTCGACTTATGGTGGACGCCGATACCAGATCTGATCTATCTCCGAATTTAGCATGCTGCCCCCTAGTACAGCTCTTTCCCGTTCCCTTTATTATTGGTTTGGTATGATTTCTTTCTTATTCTTTCTGGCCTGCAGCGACCGCTGCCAGGTTCTATGTCTGTCAAAAGTTGGTTTGGTTTTGGTTTGGTTTTGGTTTGCATGTTGCTTGGGTGGGTCTTGTTGGAATTTTCACAAAAATCATGGTGTTCGAGCAATGTCCAGGGCTGGCAGAGGTAGAGCTTTTTACCTCATCCTTTTGCCCGCCCACTTCGGACTGGGAGGACTCTCTGGTTTTATTGCAATTGCTATCTCTTGCGTTTGGAAGAGTCGAGCCAAAGCTTTTGAAAAGTTTTCTTCTTGAAAAGTTGAGAAGTTGAAAAGTTTTATGCCTTGACTCCCCGTTCCGGTGTGATATGATTGTACGATTCTGATGACCTGCGATGACAAGTTCGATGTCTCTTCTTTTCCTTATGGTTATGTTTATGGTTCTGGTTCTGGTTCTGGTTATGATCACGATTTTGGTTTCCACTTGTTTTGATTCTTGATTCTTGATTTGATGAGCCGAGCTTTATTTCTCTTGCTAGCGTCTTATGTACATCTCATCATGTCACGATTGTCTTTCTCGATCATATTGGGCCTCGTCTCTTTCTCCTGCTTCCTGCCTCCTGCTTCCTGATTCCTGGTTCCTGGTTTTGAGCGCCCTGTGTTGGAGAGAGATTATACCCATACGTTGTTTACTTGTCATGTCTCAACACCAGGTCATCTTCTATGACGTTTGGCCTAAGTTTTTTTTTTGGTAGTCTGTGCTCCGTGCTGTCGGATACCGTATTCAATGTCTTCAGGACTGACCTTCGGGTAAGGACATGTTCAACGACCTAGGTGCCTGTGCCGGTACGTTATTTTAATCACTCTCGAAGGCAGTTCCCCGCTGGCCTGGTCTAGAACGTGCCTATTTCTACCTCATTAGGTTGGAAATTTACCCCACAACCCTGAGGACTAATAATATCTTTTCGGATTAAGAAGTCTAGCTATCGAGACCCGACGTCTTTATCAACGACAAGAGTAGTCGCAGCTTGTTAGTAGTAAAGACGGGTTGATGCACTTTTCATAACAAAATTAAATACTGTGTATGCATATTTGAGTTGAAAGAAGCTGGTCCAATTTAGCAAACTCATCCATGAAAGTTTCTATATTCAATATTCAATATTACAAAATCGACTCCCCTAAACGTCCGCGTAACGGATCAGTAAATTCCATACCAAAAACTGTCTGTCCAAAGGTCCCCATTCATATAATGGAGCCTTTCTAAGACGGGCTTTTATGGATCCAGGTATAGTTTAGTAATTTCAATCAAATAGGCTGTAATTTCATGGTGCAGTGATTCGGTTCACTTAGTTAAATGTGACGACGGGCTAGTTCTGCCCTATATCGTCTCCTGGGTCCACTCCGTCTACGGAGATCTGGCACCCGTGTGGGTCACCACAGCCATCCCCGGAAATAGTATGAATGCTGGTTGAGGAGAATACCATGAGAAAAATACCATGAGAAAAAGTAGAACTGAAAGACTTTTCGACTCCAATTTACTTGTAACGATTGATCAACAATTATAGGCTAGTCACGTGTTGATGGTTTACTCGATGAGGTCAGTGCGTTGTCGGGCCAACCAGAGAGTAAACACAACCCCAGCCTCCTCCAACCTCCTCAATTCTTATTTCGCCAGACCAGCGTAATATTTCTGAATGATAATTTCCCTTTATTTTTTCACATTCTGTTGACGTCTACCAGGTTGTCTGAATTTCACTATCAGCATTCTTAGTAGACAACCCCGATCCACTAGTTTTGGCCTGGTCAACTCCTTAGGTATGTCCCGCTCTTCTCACAGGAATGTGTCAGATCTAACATTCCACAGAGTCTCGTCTTGAGCGGAGTGCTCTTGACCACTCAAATTGCCATGGCTCCAGTTCCAGTTGAAGATGTACCCGACATTCCGGGTGAGGCGCAGAACATCGAAAACATTCTCAAAGTCTCACTCGAAGCTCGCGACATCGACTCCAAGTTTTCTCTGACGGCTCGCACATTCGACGAAGACAACGTTGCCGATTCACCCTCAATAAGTCGCAACAACCTAATTGCTCGATCCGATTCTACCACCACCTCCACCTCTACCGTCAAGTATGGCCAAGGCACGATTGACCCTCATAGCATCAAGATGCAAGGTCTTCTGGCTTTATTCGCCCTCATAGGAGCGGCATTCGTGCTAGGCGCCATTTGGTTCTTCTTCTGGGCCAAGAACGGTGGTTTCCATTGGCGCAAAGGTGACTGGGACGATTACAAGTCAACCGTCCTACGCCGTAAAGGTCCAGACGGTCGCACCCTCAGTAACGCCACCAGAAGTACCAAGCTCGGCGGTGGTAGTGTTGTAGGCAAAGGATACAGCGACGATGGATACACCTACACCGACGAAACATACACACAAACCGCCTCAACAATCATGACCGAAGATAAGCCAAGGCGCAAACGCAACTTCAAAGAGAAGATCCTCCGCCGCCACCGCGAAGACCGCTGGGAAGGTGAAGGGGATGACGACGTCCGCGCATACCGGGAAGAGAAACCCGCCCAGATCGGTGGCATGAACCGCGAAGCAGACGGAACCTACCACGGCAGTGACTATGACTCCTCCGCACCGCCTACACACTACAACCGCAGCGATATGAGCGAAGTCCGCGACTATGCGTACGAAAAACCTCGTCGCTCGAAGACAAAGCAAAAGCGTAATGTATCCGGCTTCTCCTTCACTGCTGGCAGCGAAGATGTGCTTAGCCAAACAACCGAGGAGCATCAATTGCGTGACCCGTCTACTCGCCGAGACCGGGACCGAGAGCGTGAGGCCCGCGAAGCCCGTCGCGAAGCCCGTCGTCAGGATCGTCGCAGTGCGGCTGCTTCTTCGGTTCCTTCGTCCAGGACTAGTAGCCCGCGCAAGAAGGAGACTCGTAACATGCCCGGTCACTTTACCGAACCGCTTGACTTCTCATCATCTGGGACTCGATCCGAGTACCAGTATTCTAATGTCGATACAGAAGACTCGGGTACTAAGAGTTATCACCACCCGATCGCCGGATTGAAAAAGGGTTACCGTCGTGATGATTCCCGTGCTGCCCGACGGAGCCGCCGTCGGGATAGTCTTAGTGACAGCGATGGCGATGAGACCCGATACTCATGATTTGATTTGCGCTAATTCTTGCTCTTGCACACGAACTTACTTGCACTTGATTTTTGTTCTCGACGACGGTTATGGATATGGCTGACAATTTGAGCGTCACAATGGGATTATGGATAGGGAATCTGGGAATGTAGATAACGAACACAACATACATCGATTTATTTGTCTTTGTCTGCTGCCTCTCAAGGCTATTCAATAAACACTATGCAACCTGAGATATCAAGCTGTAGGTCAATTACACATGATATCAAATGATTAACTATACGTCTCCATTTCTCTATAGCAGCTACACTCGGCTACCTCAGAATTATGATTATTGTTTATTTGTACATTCAAATTCCATTCAGACATCTGCAGTCTTTTCAAAACAATAAAATTGACAACAATGAAAGTAAAGAAGACGTAATCAACACATCGTAATAATTGCTTCAACAGCTTGGCTCAAATTGAACCTCAAATAACTATCTTGGCATAGGCCCTTCTCTCATTACTCAGAGCCTCCACATAATCACGCGCCTCTTGGCCTTCGACCGCCATTCTCTCGTGTGACTTGAGATCGTCGGATAGCTTTGACTCAGAGAAGATCTCATACTCTGCCGAACCAGGGTATTTGAAGCAGTACTCGTAGCCACCTCCCTCCTTCCTCCGGCGTTGATAATTAAGCCCTGTCAACCCAATCGGGCGATACTTGGTATTTTGAACCCGGTAGCCCACGACGGGATGAATCTCCTCAAATGTTTCGCCAAGCTTCTTCTTAGTTTTATCGATGGCATAGCGACCTGGGGTGCGTGGTCGAGATCCATTGACATAGTACTTGAGGGCAAAGTTGTCCGGCAACTCACCCAGACCCCAGGTGTATTTGCGCTCATGCAGGTAGTTGGGCACTCCTTCGGCTGGCGAGAATGGGTGTAAAACCGAAGAAGCAGCCTGTTGACCACTTCGCAGAATCCACTTTGCCCACGACTCCTGTTTCTGTCGGTTGAGTTTCTCTTGGTACAAATGGAGTTTGTCGTTGATCGTCGAGAGTCGATCTTGGCGGATCTTCTCCTCCGTCTTCAAATTCTCTTTGCTAAGTGAGACGAATCCTTTGATTTGGTCCAGCATCCAGGCGAAGGCGATGTTCGACATCTCCTCCATGTTTCCCTTGTTTTCCAACGTCAGGTCAGATCCACCTCCGACGTTGATGTGGACACCCGGGAACCAGACTTGTAGCAGCTTGGTGCGCTCTTTCAGGCTATCTTGCAGGCTCATCAACTCCCGTTCAGCTTTGTTTTTCTCCTTGATCACACTTTTTATTTCTTGAATGGAAGGACGGTCGGAGGTCAACGTATTGCCATAAGCCGTAATCGCTTCTTGCAGCTTCTTCTCTTGGTCGTTGATTTCTTTATCCGTTGCTTCCTTGACGGGCGGAATATAAAAAAGAGTAGGTGTAAATGCCGCGCGATGTTCATCCAGAGCAAGTGCTTGAAATGCGTGTTTGATATCTACGAACAGTTAACTTTGTTATCAAGGCAAAAGACAGGGATCTTACTTGGAGAAAGCCCAACGTTGTGCCACTCAGGCTTGTCTCGGGTAAGAAAACGGGGCACCTCATACCCAAATATCTCAGGGAATCCCAGGGCACCGACGGTTTCAAAGACACCCACCACCTCTACCTGTCTCGACTCCGGGGTAACGGCCCACTCACCACGGCCGGGATATTCCCAGGCAATATTGTCACTAGCTGCCATGAGCCCCACCGGCTGGGGATCAGCCGGCTTCCCATTTTGCCAATCAAAGTAGGCATCACTTCCATAGAACTGATTCCCTGTAACCGCCGGGTGACTCTGCTTGTAAAGCTTCCACACCTCGGGGAAGTTTTGAAGATTGCTTTTGGAGCAGATACCCAGATCAGAGATCAAGCCTGCGATAGCACGCGCAGTGTAGGCACCGCGCGAAAAACCAAAGCACAAAATTTGGTCACCGTGGTTCCAGTTCAGAACACAAAAGTTGTAGGCCTCGATGACATTTCCTTCGAGATCTTTTCCGACTGCGACTTGGCCTTCTGAGTTGGTCCCGACGCCGGAATCATACCAGACAATTTGCTGCCATTTCTTGTCGTTCTGGTCAATGCCGACGGGGTTGATAGAGCGACAAAGGCGTGTCACGTTGGATGGGATGCTTTCTAGACCTGAAACAGCAGATTGACCACTTCCGTCGCAGCAGATGATGATGCGCTTGGGAGCTGGTGCATAAAGGTCAGGAGCGAAATTATTATCTGCTTGTACATTGAAGTCGCCCATTTTTTTAACAAGAATTGGGGATGGTGTTAATGGTATGAACGTATCGGGAAGCTCTGAAGGTATAAAATAGGAAGTAAGGACCGTTCATCTTCACAGGGAAGCCACGCGCTATTTATAAAGGTCAGCAGCAATATGGCATGGCTCAGCTGAATTGCATCGCGCTTGGTTGCCAATATTTGCCATGGTCGCGCTCATCGCTAGAAATCACCTATTTTCCTTGCACCGTCGGGAATCTTAGCCAGTTCCGGGGTCTGAGATACGCGCTCTCTTCTTTTCTTTTCCTTTTTTCTGTTTTCATTGAGCAGGTGGAGCTGGGACTTTCGGAGATATTAAAATCAATTCAAAAAATCACAGTTGAACGATACCAAGAATATAAAACATGGGGAGGAATGTAGGTGGCCGATCTAGATGGTTCGGGGATATCCGGGTGGCGTTAAACCAGTTGGCTGGATTGGTTTCAAACTACGTTTGTATTTCTTCAAAAGCATCACTGTCGTTTTTCTCCAGCGTTATTTCTACAGCAGGGCTATACCAATAACGTATTCTGTTGTTTCGGTGTTCCTCAGCGGCTTTCCCATATATCGGCAGCTATTAAAATCGTTGAGAACAAATGTACCATCAACATCGAGTAGAATGTTTGCAGGGTTCATACTTGCTATATACAAGTCGAAGCGAATGGGTATGTTTAATAGCGGCCAGGATTCTTTTGAGGCGACTTTCATTTCCTCTTTCACTAGTTCGCGTGTATTGGAAAGAAAAGCGAGCTTGTTTAGACGTCCAGGACTGACTGCCTCAAGGAGCGTGTATGTATATCGTCTAAAGAATAGCCTAGAGACCCGACTGCGAGTCTGTTGGTATCCGTAGAAGGTTGCAATATTCGGATAAGAGTTCTTGCGAAGAGTTTCGCATATTTCGACTTCGCGGGCGATTTGTTTACGGAGATCTCCATTGGTATGCGAGAGGAGACTTGGTGTTTTCATATAGATCGCTGACCGAATGGATCTCACTTCTGGACCCCTGTCTTCAGATGGTATTTGCTTGATTTCCCCTACATTGTCCAGCGTCTTTGGCGAAATAAATCGATCAGTCCGTTTTTCTGAGTATAATATGCGGTAAGCCATCTTGCCGGATAAACACATGGACATAGGAGAATCGAATTCTTTCATCGATTCTTTTGAAGGGTTCGTTTTTAAATCACATTCATGGGGTAGACAAGTGATGAATACAAGTAGAAACTTGAGTACTCTAACCCCGCGGATCACCTGATCTGTTCTATTCTATTGGAATTTGCTCTTCCATCCCCTTCCCCTTCCCCTCTTTGTTCCTATACATGCATCTTTTACTTGGGCAGCTGGGACACTGACAATATGGTCTCTCACTTCACCTGCGGCTTTGGTTTATGGTCAGTCGATTAACTGTTTATCTAATTGGGCTTTGGTCACACTGCCCTCTACGACTTATTTCACGTGTATTACTAAAGAAGAAGTGTGATCCCTAGCTACCATTGGCCAAATTTCACGTCATTTATCTTCGACATGCATTCCAAATATGGTCAGCTTGTCACGCAAGGGAAAAACACAACATCTAGTTCAAATGACGTGACAAAATGTCTGGTGATTTCCAAGCAGCTTTTTCTGTCGGTGTTTAAACCTTCCATTTCCTCACACTCTGTCACATTCTTCACAGGTTTCGATCCCAAGTCACCTTCAAGACAAATGCCATACCAAAGTTGCGACGCGAACAACGGTCTTCACCATGTCCAGTGAAAGGCAACCATTATTGGAATCCGATCAACATGCCCGTCTCATTTCGGATCTACCCGTCTTTCCTGACAATCTACCAGGTGCGACCTATGGGAAAAAGATCAGCTGGACCAGCGCCTACATCCTTGTTGTTTCACGGGTGATCGGGAGCGGCATCTTCGCTACTCCTGGTTCGATCGTGAAATCCGCGGGTAGTGTGGGATTGACACTTCTTGTCTGGCTTGTTGGTACCATTCTATCAGCATGTGGCATGTCGGTATCGATGGAGTATGGCTGCATGCTACCCCGATCTGGAGGAGATAAGGTATACCTTGAGTATGCTTATCGCTGGCCGAGATTTCTCGCGTCAACCGTGATCGCGGTACATGCAGTAGTCTTGGGCTTTACGGTAAGCAATTGCATCGTTTTCGCCAAGTATACATTATTTGCGTTATCCATCAACCCGACCGATCTTCAATACAAGACTTTGGCGATCGGTCTTTTAACTGTCATTACAATAATTCACGGCTTCTTCTTCAGAGCTGGTATCCTCATCCAAAATGCGCTTGGATGGGTTAAGATATTTTTGATCGGCGCCATGTCTTTAACGGGAGTCTGGGTACTACTTCTACAGTTCTTCGGGAGTGTTAATACTTCACCCGGGGCTGCGCGATCAAGTGGTGCCTCATGGGATACACTATGGGAGGGGTCTAACTGGAGTTGGAGTTTACTGTCAACAGCGCTGTTCAAGGTCGTTTATTCTTATGCTGGACTTAGCAACATCAACAATGTGCTCAATGAGGTGCAAGATCCTGTTCGAACGATCCGAACTGTGTGCCCGTCAGCCTTGTTTACAGCCGGCGTTCTCTATCTTTTGGCCAATCTATCTTATCTTCTGGTTGTTCCTTTGGATGAGATTAAGAACAGCGGAGAACTGGTAGGCGCACTCTTGTTTGAGCGGCTGTTTGGTACCATCGGAAGCACTCTCTTCCCACTAGCCATTGCAATCTCAGCCGCAGGCAATGTGATGGTAGTGACATTTGCTCTAGTAAGTGGTACATATTCCATGATTCGCACATCTCTAAAGAAACACAGGCGCGAGTCAATCAAGAAATAGCCCGACAAGGTTTCTTGCCATGGCAAAACCTGCTATCGTCTTCGAGTCCATTCGGCACTCCTCTTGGTGGTCTGATTGTGCACTACATTCCTTCTCTCCTAGTCATCGCCCTACCACCACAACAAGATATCTATAACTTCATCCTCGATGTAGAAGGGTATCCTGGTAACGTTCTTGCTCTCGCCATTACCGTTGGTCTATTAATACTACGGTACAAGGAGCCAGATCTTCCGCGCCCGTTCAAGGCATGGCTTCCGGCTGTTTGGCTACGAGTTGTAGTTTGTATTGCGCTACTAGTGACACCTTTCATTCCACCCCCTGGTGGACAAGGCGATGTCCACTTCTTCTATGCGACATATGCTATTGTCGGTATCGGCATGTAAGTATTCATTTCTATATGCTGAGACGATGCTGATGTCTGTAGACTTCTCTTTGCCGTTGGTTATTGGTATGTCTGGACGATAGTTTTGCCTTGGAGAGGAGGATATAGATTGGAGGAAGCTGTGGAGACACTTAATGACGGTACAACAGTCACTCGGCTTGTTCGCACATTTCCCTCCCTTCAAAGGGGTCAAATACATTGATGCTTTATATAGTTATAGAATAATAGAAGCCAATGTGCAATTATCAGATCTGTTACATTCCACGAAAATCCCACGAAAATCCCCGTTCAATTATTCAATACTCGGCTGGTTGCCTGCTTAGGGTGCACAGGACGGCTACTAATATAGTGGCACCTTCCAGATTAACACCCAATCGGATATCGCCGAAAAGCCATATTAATTCTTCAAAGCCGCAGCCTAGTGCTGAGCGTGCGTCAAGTGCATCATCAGTGGCTTCTTCTCCCAGATATTATACGACTTTTGGATATTCCAGTCCTTTGAACTTTCATCAATCGTCATATCAAAACTCCAAAAAACTTTGGCCACAATGAGGCGCATTTCGGCATAGGCCAGGCTGGTCAACATTAGTCTCACCCATATATCTCAGAGTTGTGACACCTACTTTCTTCCTATGCAGTTACGGGGTCCGAGTGAAAACGCGGCAAGGCATGATCTGTTATCCGACTCGAAGCGCTTCTCTCGGTCCTCTAGCCATCGCTCTGGGATGAAGGAATCTGGTTCAGTGAAATTGGACGCGGCATGGTAGGTCGAGTAGTGTGCACCGGAGACAGAGACCTAGTCGAGTTAGTCCTTATAATCTCTTTTGGTGCTAAATACTCACCCCTTCTGGAACAAATTCTCCATCAATAAGTGAGCCTCCCTTTGGCACGATACGCGGAATCACCGCTGGAACGGGCGGGTAGACCCGCAGAGCCTCTTCCAGGGCCGCATTCATGTATGTCAATTTACTCACGCCCAGGAAATCAATCTCATCATACGACTGGAAGGTGCTTCGAATCTCCTCCACGAGCTTTTTGTATATCGCTGGGTTTTGAACGAGATAATAGTTAAAACCCGAGAGCAAGCTGGCGGTCGTCTCGCTCCCCGCAATAATCAATAAGGCCGCATTTGCCTCCATCTCTTTTGCACTCATTGCACGATCATCATTGTAGCGCAGCACATACGTCATAAAATCCGGTCTCTCGGTTTTAGTCTCCAGTCGACGATGAACTTTCTCTGCACTCATGGTGAAATGTTCCTCGCGATTCTTCATGACCCGCTTAGGAAGTAGCAGTTTCACAATCGGTGCGAGGAAAGGCCAAATCTGCAGAGGCTGAAGCAGCGCACCACCTTTCACACTGGAGAAAACCATCGTCACCCATGGGTGATATCTGCTATCTTTTAGACAATCAAATGGCTCGCCGAAAGCCAGGTCTCCGATAATATCAAACGTGGTGTAGTTGTACCACCGGCACATGTCGATCGCGCCACGCCCCGCTGCGATCTGTCCATTCAATCGATCCACCAGTAGATCGACATAAGTCTGGACTAGACTTTCTTGCTCGCGGAGTGCTTTTTCAGAAAAGGCATGAGAGAGCAATCTCCTTTCTCTCGAATGGTCTGCATCGTCTGCATTGAGTATGTTAGGTCCCGTCGGGCCTCGTACGTAGAATTTGGGATCTTTGATGAATGACCCTGCTCCTGACTTGCGGTGGCCGTAAATGTCTTTCCAGGCCTGTGGGCTGCGGTAGACAAGTCTTTGGGGTCCGACTCTCACCGTATCCCCGTATTCGTCGTGGAGTTTCTTCATCTTGGTGTGGTTTTGTCCTGTGACTGCCCAGTACACTGTTGGAATGTATGTACATGCTGCTAGTTTGGGGCCTGGAAACTTTGATAGTGGACTTATATAGAGATTATAAATCACATTCCATAGTAGACAGGCCGTCAAGGTCTGTGGTCGGTTTAGTAATTCCGAGGCTTGTTTGCAGGATATCTCAAACTTACCACACCAGCAACGATAATTACGGAAGTTGTATCCATCACTCTAGCTTTCCAAAGTTCCAAGCTTCAAAATGCTAGTTTTGGTGGTGAAGAAAAAATATCAATCTTGCTTAAGGAAAATCAAGAAAGAGGGATGGGCAACTTATAGTTATCTGGGTGGGTTATATATATATATAGTAACCAACCCAGCCAACATGATTCTCCGCTCATTTGCACAGCACAATTCGTGCACAATAAAAGTCCGACTGAAAATCCAATCAGGCCCCAGGAATTATTGCTCTGGCCTGTGTGTAGCGACATTTTTGTGGGCAATCTTGCATGAAGATATCGACCCCGCTTTAAAACGTAACCATGGCTTGACAAAATGATGAAAAGATCTGCAGCCGGATGAGTTCACGGGGATGGAGACCAATAATATGCCATATTTTGGATTATAATAAGTGCGGAGTAACGGTTAGCGTCATGAGGTGGCACCGAAAAAGTCTAGTTTGAGGACGAGGTCATTGGGTGAATCTGTTATGCAATAGCAAATAAAAAGCATGGGGAGTTGAAACATTCGAGTGCACGTACTACAAGCAAGGGTGGACAAAGCCAAATTATCTATTTGTGAGTGGAGTGTGGCATTAGAGAGAAGAAGAAAGGTTGATGTTAGGTTACAAATCCGGGTATGAACCCTTTAAGTTACCAATTGACATTCTCGGAGTCAGGTGCCAAATATGTATCGACAGAAGTATTAGTACTTCAAATGTTGTCAGATATCACGTAGGAATACTAGCTATATATGGAAACTAGACGGCGTATAATCGGGAGAATGATCTGGCCAAGGGACACATAGTATGTTGGAAATCTGCTACCCTGTGGAATAGAAATCAACAAATGTAACAAGAAAATGATTCATCATTGTATAGGCTTTGATCTAATTTACACATGTGCGATATTATAATTTGCCTCATCTCACCGTATTTAGAACGGACTTGTGAATAGCCTCATTTGCATGACGCAGGAATCACCCATCACTTTACTGCACTCCTTATATATGAGCTGAGTTTGCAGCTATAGCGGAGGTACCTGAAATTGGTTTCTTGGCTGGAGTGGATCTATCTGTCCCGCAATTGGTCATCAGGGAATAATTCCGTCCTCACGTCCATGGATTCGCTATCTCGTCCATGACTCAATTCCATAGAGTGTTATCCGGATTGCTAGATTCTTCGTTCTTTCTTTAAGCTCAATTTATTGAACTCTACCCTCAATCAGATCAACCGATATTTGAAGCTCGGACGTTAATACATAGTACCCCGCCTATGGAATCCCCACTAACATATACCGAAGCCCAGCTGGAAGCATATCTACAGCGCATAGAATATCCCAGCGAAAATGGCGCGCTGCAAAAAGTGCGCGAAAACATTGAAGCAGACGGTCTCGCAACATTGTCCGAGCTTCAGAGGCGGCACCTCTGTGCCATTCCATGGGGAAATTCTGGACTGCACTATTCGCAGCACCATACAATTTCTCTGCACCCGGAGACCCTCTTTGAGAAAATAGTCGAGCGTAGGCTTGATGGGTACTGCATGGAGAACACGGGGCTGTTCTTTGTTGTCTTGCGGTCCTTGGGTTATCATGTATACGCCACTGGCGGCAGAGTGAGCCGTGCCGCTGCCACGGGGTCGGATGATGGGCGATATCTGTCATTGTATGTAAATCTTGACCCTGGCTTTATGTACTCCTGCTAACGGGGTTAAGTGGACATATGCTCTTGATTGTGGTCATCGACGGGGAGAAATATATGGTGAGTAGCATTTATAGCTCCCTTGCACCCACATGGCTGATGTTGTAGGTGGATGTTGGATTCGGGAATAACTGCGCAACTGCACCTCTACCTCTCCAGGAAGGAGCAACGGCTACAAATATTGGAACTTCGGAAATGCGTCTAGTCAGAGACAGCCTCATTGAGTTCTCTAACAAAGAGCAGAAAGTTTGGATTTATCAGACCAGATACAACCCTACCAGTGTTTGGGTACCCAACATCTGCTTTTCGGACGTGGAGTTTCTACCTCAAGATTTCGCAATGATGAATTTCTCCGTCAGTCAGAAACGCACGAGCTGGTTTGGGCAGGTCTTCGTTTGCATGCGGATGATTCTGGACCCAAGCGAGAAGAATATTATCGGGCAATACGTCATGTCTGGCAAGGAGGTAAAAAGACGAGTCCACGGTCAGACAGAGATTTTGCAAATCCTCCACACTGAAGAAGGCCGAGTTGAAGCGCTCGCCAAGTACTTTGGTATGGCTCTGCGCAAGAGCGAAATTCAAGGAATTCAGGGCTTGAGCTCAGAGATCAGATGATCCGGCACTATCGGAGTGTGAAAATTGGCTTCATTTGTATGGTACAGCAGCATTTTCTAGAAAAATTGCGGTGGATATGTATGATCGAGAAACAAAGAGCGCGGAGGCATGAAAAGGAAAAGACGTTGCAATTTTGGGAATCTAGTAAATCCGCTTCTCGATCTGAAGGGCTGTCAGTACACAATGGAAACCAACAATTCAACAGATTTAGATCTCCTTACCTTCCACGGGTTGCTCAGTTCGAATCCCTTGGGCGCGATGTGGTTGCTGGACTGTCCTCTCAGTGTACCGGTAATGCGGAGGTCCCGCTCCATCACTGTTCGCAATACTTTGTTAGTCTCAGAGGATTCTCCAATGGACGACTGTAGTGGTTTGTTCAATTGGCCGTAACTTACTTTGCTGTGAGGAAGTTAGCCGACGCATTCTGTGAATTCCGACCGCAGCCGACGCGCGCATCAAAGACTTGACTTACCCGATCCCAGAGGTCACTGTTCCAGCGGTTCTTCTTGCCTTCATTCAGGAAGCGCTTGGTAACGTACAAACCAGCACCGGTCACACCGAACATCTGTGGTAGTGGTCAATTGTAGCTCTGCGAGGGACTGACGAATGATACGCACGGTGACGACAATCCCGTAAGGGAGCAAAGCCTCAAAGGGAACGCCCATGGCTATGATAGTCGGGAGACAGGTCAATAGGACAAAAGCAGTATGGTCAGTAGGCAAAGGGCTGTCCGAGGACCAGAAACGGGAATGGTGGAGTGAACGAGGGGATTGTGGAGGGCATGACTTTAGAATCGTGAATGGGAGGAGGTCTTCGTAGCCCAATTTGGTTTAGCGCCGCCTGACTCAGCCCGCCTGCGACGACAACTCCAAAGGGCCAAAGGGGCAGCGCATCGCATTTGATTGCCAGAGGGATCGTCTCCTAGCACTTAGATTGCTTATCGACGCGTCTTGAATCCGTCTGTTGCAACTACACCAACTGGATTCTGCCTGGGAGTGAGTCGCCTCCATTCCGCGACACGTGTTTGGGAAGTGGCACCTTACTAACACCTCTGATCTCTTTCAGCTACCTTGCGACCCTCGACAAAGCAGCCTCGGCATAAAAGTGGAAATACCAAACTACATTCGCTGACTCTGATTCCTGGCCTGTAATCGGATTTGCCTGGCATCCAGATGCACCCCGGATTCGCCACCAACGTGAGCGGGGTGGGTCTGTAGCTTTAATCGGCTGGCTCGAACAAAGAGAGTCGTGGCACTTCGGCGCACATCACCTGTGGAGACATTCTCGTCGACCTGGCAGCTGCGGTAACAATTACCATGGCGGCGACGGTGCCGCCCGTGAACGACGATCCCGGTCAACCTGACCCACTCGGCGACCAGGTTGACAGCGACTTGGACGCGGAGGGCGAAGAAGAAACCGACCTTTATCAGATGGATCAACAACTTCAAGACGCTGTACACCGCGCCTTTTCCGGGGAAAATGGAGACACCGAGACCGAGGCCCGTGTTAGGAGTCTACAAAACGGCGATGATGAGACAGAACCCGTTGGTGCAGTGAAGGTCCCAGAAGACGAATCATCTGATGAAGATGATGCAGAATCTGGAATTGCCGATGCCGATGGTGACCCTGCGTTTGAGGATGAAAATGAGCCAGAGGCATCAGGATCTAGCGACTCTGAATCAGAAGCACAGGACTGGGAAGCCGAAAGTAATGGCCACGAGGACGGGGATGCTGAAATACGCAGTCGAACCACTTGCATGTGAGTGATGGCGTCCCTAGACTGGAAAAAATATTGCTGACATCCTACCAGTTTCTGTGGCCAGGATGAAGAACATGATCCAGGCGAAGATTTTGAAGAATGGCTCACCTGTGCCGTCTGTGGGGATCATTGTAGGTTGAAGTCATGGAAAAAAGACTATTTTCGAACTGCGCTGACATGAACAGCCCATCGACAATGTGCGCGAGAACAAGAAGAGTTCAATGACACCGAGGGTGAGTTAGGTTCGAAATGTTTGTCGATTGAAGGGTCTAACTCGTTTGCTAGACCTTTGGAGATGCCCCGTTTGTGTTCAAAATAAACTAGAACCCGATCCGGTCGAAAGTCCCTCCCTCCTGAAATCTGGGCACGCACACCTACCTAAGGAACTGCTCCCTGCGCATGTGGGGAAGGAAGGAGACGGCTTTCATTCGATATTTGACACCGGAATCAACGATGACGTGTTGAATAGCTCCCGTGCACTACGGAAACGAAAAGCTTCATCAATAGAAGCAGAGGAACATACCCCCGTCCTCCGAAAACGACGACGGCAGACAGATCGTTCGGATTCAAACGACCTTCCTGGAGACGACGCACTGGACGACTCAACTCACACACGTCCTTTGCGGGCTCGTCGCACACGTGGAGTTGACCGAGAACATGCGCGTGTTGTGCTCAAACAGTTCGGCAAACTCATCATGGCCTTCCGACTGGATGAAATGAAAGTCAACAAAATAACGAATACCCAAAGCCAGCCTCAACGCAAGAAGAAGAAAGCACAAAAACCCCCACCCGTACAGCAGGAACCTCAAGCTCATTTCGCCCCTATTCCTCCCACCTCCTACACTCAATTTACACCCTTCCACGACCGTGACAGCGATGATTCCAAATCCAAGCCGTACGGTGGTATTTTATCTGAAGTTGACGCAGATACATCGAAGACCCTTCCCACACAACTGGACCGTGAGAAATTCGAATCGGCCCGACAGAAAGCCGAGGATGAATGGCAGCGGAGAGTACGAGAAGCAGAGCTCAACGGCGAAGGCACTACAAACTCACAAAAGGTATCCGGGCCACCCTCCAAGATCAAGTACATCAACTTTGGTGGCTATGAGATTGAAACGTGGTATGCTGCTCCGTACCCAGAAGAGTACAGTCGCAACCGTGTGCTCTACATTTGCGAATTCTGCCTCAAATACATGAACTCGGACTATGTGGCTTGGCGGCACAAGCTTAAATGCCCGGCCAAACATGCCCCTGGTGACGAAATCTATCGCGACGGCTCGATCTCAATCTTCGAGGTAGATGGCCGGAAGAACCCGGTATACTGCCAGAATCTGTGTCTTCTTGCCAAGCTTTTCCTCGGATCCAAGACCCTTTATTACGACGTTGAGCCATTCTTATTTTATGTCATGAGCGAGTACGATGATCTTGGATGTCATTTTGTCGGTTATTTCAGCAAGGAAAAGAGGCCAAGCTCAGCGAACAACGTTTCATGCATTCTCACCCTCCCTATACATCAACGCAAAGGCTACGGCAATCTTCTCATCGATTTTTCATATCTCTTGACGCGCATTGAGGGGAAGAATGGATCTCCCGAAAAGCCCTTGTCAGATATGGGTCTGGTGTCGTACCGCAATTACTGGCGCCTGATCCTATCATACCAGCTTCGTGACTTGAAGACACCCGTTAGCATTGCGGATCTTTCCGACCGGACAGGGATGACTGCAGACGACATTGTGTCGGCTCTTGAGGGGCTTCGAGCGCTGGTGCGGGACCCCATTACAAAAACTTACGCTTTTCGTCTGGATAATAAGTATTTTGAAGAAGTCATTCAAAAGTGGGAGAGCAAAGGCTACGTCACTCTCAACCCTGATGCGCTACTTTGGACACCCTACATTATGGGCCGCAACAATCAGTCCCAGTTTGATCGTGCCCCTATCCACGCTGTTGCACCTCGGGAGGATCTTGAAGAGGAAGAAGAAGAAGATGATGAGATGAGGGATGTTCAGACTGGAAACGACATGCCCACCACGGATGGTCGTGCCGATGGCCTTGGGGAAGCGGCTGGACCACCATCCACCGCTCTTCACCAATCCAATGGGGTCCATCCACCAGAAGACTCCGCACCCCCGGCTCCTCCCCCTGCCGCCGGCATCCCCCCTTCACGATTCGAGCTCTGGCCCCCAGTCCATGTTCCTGCTACTGGTCGACGCAAACCCGGTCGCCCAATGGGCAGCAAGATGAGCCACCGAGCATCAATGACACCAACCACGATGCGCGCAAGTGGTCGCAACACTCCACGCGGGCCATCTGGTCTCCCGGTAGTCACACCATCTACCATCCGCCGCGGGCGAAGTAAGCTGACTGGTTCTCCGGCTACGGAAGACATTTCTTCTCGACCGAATGGCATTGATGCGGAGGGAGATGCGGATGCTGACGGCGAGCCAGATGAGATGATGGATGCAGTTGGAGCTGATGTGGCAGAGCCCATGAAAGCTGAAGCGGATGCCGCGCTTGCCGACGGAGTGGCCGAGGTGGATGATAAGCCCGAGCAGGTCAACGGTGACGAGAGGCCCGAACAAGTCATTAAAACGAATGGCGTCGGTCATGATGACCATGCACCTGAGGCCGAGCCCAATCTTGATCCTGAATCTATGCCCGAGTCTGACCCTGTACCTGATGTTGAGCCTGATGTCCCAAAGACACCAGAGAAGAAACCCAATTCTACGTCACGATCACCGGAAACAGCAACTTCTCATCGCTCTAGGCGAAAGCAATCCGACAATCACCCCAAGACACCCACGTCGGTTACTCGCAAAGCCTTGGTTGAAAAGGTTCAGGTCGTGGTACCCGTTGACTCTGGCTCGATGCGAAGCCATACCAAGAGAAGCCCTCCCGTCACCAATGGTATCAACCCTGACATCGACATCGACGCCGAAGGCGAGGATGACCCCGATGCAGACGCGGAGTACGAGGTGGACGGCGACGTGGTAATGGAGACATGAACAATACAGGCGATGGAAGCCGGGTTACAATTGAAGCTATTCACGCATAGGACTAGGCGTTTCTTGCTTTTTCTCATCTATTTTCCTTCTCCCCTTTTCTTTGAATTCCCTTTCTAATATTACCCTTTTCCCACCGGATTGAAATGTTTTCTTTTTCTCGACATGCCCACAAGAGGCTCATTTCGGGGCATAGGGCTGGCTCTCGATGCGTCACGCAGCACAGTGGTTCGCTCACATTGTACTTATTTCTAACCAGCAAGGAGCGTGGGTTCTGGAGCCAGGAGTTGGTATTTGATTGTTTTCTTTATTAACTCATCCTCGCGATGTCTTCAAGTTTATTGATTCTAGTACATGTAGTTAAGTATGCGGGGAGCATGTAGTGTAGTTAGACAATTCACGTCATAGCTGATCGACGATCATCTTACAATTGTATTTAAACTCGGGTCAATTTGGAATTACTACCTCTACCTTGCTTAGCAGAATCCAACTTGAAAATATGACGTCGCTCGAGCCGCGAGGTCAATGTACTCAGGTTCCCAACCGAGCCCGGTGCATTGACGCACCAACCTTCGAGGCGGGGCAAGCGGGTCTAAGAAAGGGATATCAAAACCACCTTCCTATTACGATGTGATATGTTCTATCAAGGGAGAATTTAATTTATGCGGGACATCAACCTCTAAAATATGACGTGCGAGTCAAACCGAACCCGAGGACGGGGACCATCAACGGGGACCTCGAATGCGGCCAAGCGCACCATCATGTATCATTTAAACGGACAAATAAATCCTTTAGAGAAACAAAATATGAATTGCTAAACTTTGTACATATATGTACAGATCGACACGATCGGCAGTTCAAGGCGGGTGCTTGGTGGTGTTTCCATGGATCCCGAAGCGCACGGAAACCAGGCATTTAAGCATAATTGTAGCGTTCCAGAGTGCCGTGGTTCTTGGTCGGGGGCTGCCGCTGTCATACTTATGATCATTCCAAGGTTATACAAATGAATCCACAGGATATTGTCTCCACGAAATCATTAACGCTTATTGATCAGTCAGGTTCGGCCCCATTAAATTTCCGAGCCACTTCATCATGCAGGATTGAGTTGTTTATTCCCCACGTAGTTTAGTTTCCACTGTTTAGTTGACCCTTAGTGACTTTCCCATTCCCCTCCATTTTTTTGTTGTGCAGGATTTGGACTCTTCTGTGGGATTTTTCTCTCTTCTATTTCTCTTCCTTTTACCTGTCACTGAGAGTTCCAGTGTGGTTCTGTGTTCCCTTTACCCCTCTTGAGTCGGGATATGGCATTCACGGCCCACGGGATGCAGCCAAGTCACGTCCTGAACAGGACCATGTGTCCAATATCCAGGAACAAGACTCGGATAGGCGCAGATGTGGGATCCCATCCCAGCTGAGGATGAGGCTAGCCTCAGCCTCCTGCCGCATTGCTCATCTCGCACTATTTTGTTGCATCTTCTTTTCTTCTTTTCACTTCCCCCTTTTCCAAACTAGTTTTTGTGCAGCTGGCTTTTTGTGTGGTTTTTATCTCTCCCTGCATGTCCGTCCCCACTGCTAGGAGCCCGTGGACCTTCAAAGCCCCGCTTAGCTGATCATGAGGGTTGGCTTGTTTTTTTTTCCCCTTTAAAACCGATCATCTCCGAAAAGCTGGTGTCCCTCCTTGCATGAGATCGCCGCTGTGCTAACGGCACACTCTCGAGGCCAAGTGGCCCGCTTGTCATATCCTGCACATGCAGTCCCAAGTCTGTGCGTTGGACATGCCCCTCAATCCCAACAGCCACGGTCCCAAAATTGATGATATTCCACGCCCCTCACGGGCGCACTGATCAAAAGGGGAAACTTTGTCAACGAGGTGCAGCAATCGATGCACCGTTTTGAAGCAGGCTAAGCCTATGGGGAAAGCTCTTATTTTTTCCTCCCCCTCTTTCTCTACCTACGCTCAGCCGCAGCGAGAGAAGCAGGTGTGGCGCAAAGAGATCCTGTAGTCCGAGTAAAGCCGGGTTGAAGAACGCACTGATCTGCAAGCCATTCTCGATCCACTGGGTGTGACGATGATTTGTTTCGCTGCATGACCGATCGCACAAGTCGGACCAAACGGTCCCCTTTCTGGGTTTCGGGCTCTTGGCTAGGGATCTCCGGCTCCCAGCAACCCCACTGGTTGAAGTCCCCATATCGTAGGGTGCAGGTCACGAATCCTGCATTGGATAATGTGACCCATCCACTCAACTGTTCCAAGCTGAGGTTCGTGTCCACCCCTGTCTTTTCTTTTTTTTTTTATCCTTTCCAATTTATTATTTTCCTTAAATTCCTCGAAGCTTTGTCTTTTGAAAGCGTTCGAGAGATTCGCTCCTTTTCCTTTCACCTTTCAGCATGAACCGATATGCGCGGGGTCGCTCGATGTCGACTTAAACGTGTTCGGTCTGCCCACATCCTTTGCGACTCCAAATCTCATTTTGTGCGAGGCTGACAAGTTCGACTTTTTCACCTTTCAGATCACGAGATTCATCTGGATTCGTTTGGCGCTGGGAATCAAACTGAACTGCGGGTTTTCGGGAATCGTTCGAGCCATCACAGCTCAGCAAAACAAGAACGTCAAGGTATGGGTTGAAGTTGTGAAGTGGATCTGAACCCCCTGGGAAGAGTCCGGACCCAAACTTTGATTTGTGATGACATAAGTCAGGTCCATATTTTTGATTATTTTTCTCTTTGAGCTATCGAAAACTATCTTTGGGGGAAAACCTTCACTAACGCCTCAAAAGGTTAACTAGTTCGAATTTGGAGTGGAGAACTCGATTGCGTCTGGGAGATCAAACGATTCCTGTTTTGACCAGGGCCATGCGGGCTTGGATCTTGCATATCCGGGAACCCACCGTGACTGGAATGCTTAGACGCCGGACCAGGGACCGAGTCCACTTTGGCGTTTAGACTGAACTTCTATGGTCTAAGACGCAAGCCCGGGTCCTGATCACCTGCATAGCCGGCGCCATCGAGCCGTTACGTTTTTACAAGTGGATTCCCCCCCAAAAAGAGAATTCACTTAAACCCAACAGACAGGTTCAAGACAGGTCAAGTCAGGCTTACACAAGGCTATACTTTTTTGCCACCATCGAGCAAGAGAAGAAAAAGAAGGAAAAAACTATCACTATAGTTCTTTTTTTTTCTCTTTTCTTTCTCTCTCTCTCAATTTCTCTAAACTACCGATACCCGAGCTACTGGATGTGCGCATCATTGTCTGATCGTCACCCGGCAATCATTCAGCTCTCAACCGTGGTTGCAAACCTTGCCAGCTGAACCTCAATTGTTCTCGCCCACTCTTCCGTTCTTAACCGTTACTCCGGTTCTATATACGTTACCGGTCGGCAAAAGAAAGAGAGAAAAAAAAACCCCTCTTGACTCCACACTTCAGCTATCAGCTATACAAGTGATGGGCCGAACGGGGATCTGAAAGAAGAAGATAAAAAAAAAATTCCCCAAGAATTGAATGAATTTGATTGGTTACAACCTCCCACTTGAATTTTTTCTCGGTCCGTGCGGAACTTGAGAAAAGTGTTTTGAAGTCAATGATTGGTGGTTGGGGACGCAATTCAATACCCAATTGAAATTTGCCTTCTGAATCCGGTCGGAGAGAGAACGACGATAAAACGACTGCAACTTTAACGAACTTTTGGAGAACAAACACTTCCCTAAAACAGATTCCGCTTCTTTTCCAAAAAATCAAAACCTTCTCCGGTTTCGGTTAAAGGAAAAAAGAGAGAAGAAAAGAAAAAAAAAAAAGAAAAAAAGTCATACTAAGCACCAATCCATGGGAAATCATCGCTCCTACCGTGAATCCCGCACCGTTCCAAGTCCTAATTCCCCCCACTACAGCTTGTCTTCTCTCTCCAACAACCACCCAAATTTAACCAAAACGACATCGTGACTAGTACTGGCTCTTTTTTTTAAGACCCATTCTTTCCTTTCATTTCCCCCCAACTGTCTTTACTGTGTGTGTTCCTCGGAAACGCAGAGTGTACTTACCCAGAAGCCGCCCACGCGTGGTTCACCTTGCCTAAAAATCTTGACCTGTGCGCTATACCCGGGTCCTGGTTCCACCCGTCTTGATGAGTGCATCGACGTTCTCAGACGCCTCTCTCTCGCGCGAAGCCCAGAGGTTCGTAGTCCTTTTTAAAAAGCTGTGCTATTTTTCCCCCCATCAATCTGATTGCCTTTTCAATCCTCTACTATCCTACCTTACTAGACTCAAGAACCCACTGACCATGTTGAGCAACTCCAGTTCTGACTTTGACCTGACCATTCGCCAGCAGCCCGACCGGGCGCGCGTGGCTGGGGGCAAGGAGAAGGAGCGCAAACCTATCGATCCACCTCCGATCGTTCAGCTCCGGGTGCGCGAGGAGGGTTCTTATCTTGCCCAGTGAGTGCCTTTTTTCGTCCCAGCACGTGTGAGGTGTGAGTGCGAGTGCGAGTTGCAACTAACCTCACCCAAGACATTACCTGCAAAGTCCCTACTATTTTATGTGCTGCAGCTTGTACGATGCATCAGACGATCGTCCAGTGCCGGTCGCTCCGTCGACAGCTTTAGCAGGAACTCTAGTCTCGTCTCTTCACCGGTTGAAGGACGTTGACAACAGTGGTAGGCGCCACCCCAGCTTGACTGTGAAGCAAAGGGACGGATCTGACTTGAATACCTTGTAGATGGAGGTTTCTTCGTTTTCGGGGACTTGTCTGTGAAGATCGAGGGCGAGTTTCGCCTGAAGTTCACCTTGTTTGAGATGCGAAGGTGAGTCGCGTGCCCGCGTTCGGGAAGGGTAAGACTGACAAGGCTCGATTCCAGAGATCAAGTCACCTACCTCAAGACCATTATTTCAGACCGTTTCACAGGTGAGTGCAAGTTCAGCAACTGCCGTGGGTCGTGCTAATGTGAGGTAGTTTCACCCCCCAAGAGCTTCCCGGGCATGATGGAATCCACCTATCTTTCCCGGTCCTTTGCAGACCAAGGAGTCAAGTTGCGCATTCGCAAGGAGCCTCGGACCATGATGTAGGTGATCAATTTTTAACGGGTTTGATTCTCGTTACTGACAGCTAGAAGGAAGCGTGTCCGGCAGGATCCTGAGTATCCGCAAGCAATTCCTCCTCGGTCTCCGGATCGCCAGTCGGTCCAGATCCCCCCTACAGCGGGCTTTGCGGGCTATCCAACAAGTAGTCGGGACTATGCGTACTATGGAGCACCGGTAAAACGCACGCGAACCTCCATCGACTATGGTCGCCAGAGTCTCTACCCGGATGCGGATGGTCGCATGGCTCGTCCGATGGAGACCTACGCTCAACCGACCATGTATGGACAGCCCAACGCGTACCAGACTCCAGGAATGCAGTACTCGACAGGCCAGGTGGTGCCAGATTACGGGGTTAGTTCTACCCGGTTGACACCCTTAACATTGAGCTAACCCTCTGTTCTGCAGATGTCTTACGGTGGGATGCCGTCAAACCCCATGGCTCAAATGCCAGACCCATCAGGCCAAGCTCGATCCAGCCAACAAGCCGCTGTGGGGCAGCTAATGGCGATGAACCAACCTGGTACTCCTGTACGGCACCCCTCTGCGAACCAGTGAGTTTGGATTTTGGGAGGACCCTGCTAAGGATTTTTCTTTTGTTTTCGCTCGCGACAGACCCCGGATTCGACAGGAGCGATGATGGCCCAGGGATACCCTCGGACCGCATACTCGACCGGTTCTACTATTCTCCCTCCGTTGCAACGAAATCGCAGCTATCCGGCAGGCCACAACGGGACTGGCACCCCTCAAGGCTATTTCAACCCGCCATCTCCTTCGGCCACCCCGATTTTGCCCTCTCAGATGGCTCCTGAAGGGGACCGATACGGCGCTGCCTATGACCCTCCCGCTTCTCCGAATGGAACTCCTCAGTGATGGAGATTCCGCATTTACCCTTCTCTTCACTCGTTTGATAAACGTTTGAGCCTGGTCGCTTTGACCTCGATGGTCCTCCTTGGCTCTTCCTATTGTTTCAATAAAAAATTTCCTGTCTGTCTGGATAGACTGGGGGTGTTAGATATCACGTTCATGGTTATGTCTCTGGGTGGCTTTGGGTATTTCCTTTTTTACAATATTTCCAGGCGCAATCGGTGGGTAGAAAAGGGTGGAGGGAGGTCTTTTGTCTTGACTGTTTCATGCTTACTTCCACTTCTTTTCTGTTTTCTTCTTTCATGGGAAAAAGGAAAAAGTCTGGTTCATCCTTATCTTCTTGTACATACTGGACACTAGCAGTTGATTACTGTTTCTTTTTAATTTGTGGCTTATGCAACTTGCTTGCACTTGACTTTTCGCTCTTTCCTCTCTTGTTTACCTTGAACTTCTTTTTTATTTCCCACAACCCCCAATACTCGCCACCATGGATTCCGCCATGAGTCCCTTTAGTGACCTGGATGTGTTTGCAGACTGGTCCGGTGATCCCTTAGATCACGTCGAAGTCAAGATGACGGTCGAGGTGAGATCTCAGCCCTAGCCGCAGTTTCGTATGCACTGTGCGCCTCTGACTATGACAACATCAAAATCAGATCCATTGCAAACCCTTCCTTGACAAGCCTATTCTAAATACCCGTTTGCCCAAAGAATTCGTCGTGGACTACTCCCTACGCCTCGCCGAGCCCCGCGCCGAGCTGAAAGAAACCCTAGCCCAGCTCCATTCCCGCGACTACGAGAGGATCAAAACCCCATTCACGCCCGAAAGTCGAAGTGCAAATCTGTACCCAGGAGACAGTGCGATTCATCTTGAATACAGATCTAATTCCTCGGAGCATGCCACCGTTCTGCTCGACAGCCCAAACGGCGACTTTGAAGGCGTCACCATCGTGAACAATGTCCACTCACCTTCCCAGGAAAACCACCCACTTGGAAATCTCGGCCACTCCCGAAAGAGAAGTGCGAAGACTGCTTCTCTGCCTGACTCGATTTCTGACTCTGACCGACCTATCGGTGGGTTCAAGCACAAGGGTAGTATGTCTGTCCATGTATCTGGCACTTCGTCGAACGAGTCTGTCAGAGTGTATCGACCGAGTTTTATCCCGCGCCCTGTTAGTAGATTCTCGAATCCACATCATCATCAGGCTAGTGCTCCTGGGAGAATTGCTATTTCGATGGCCTCGTCGGGATCTGAGTCTGGGTCAGGATATTTGCTGGGAGAGAAACTTGCAGCGATGAAGAGGTCCGCGAATAAGAATCGCATTGTGGACAAATCGAAGATCTATGGAGATGATGATGGGGTTATGCAGTCGAATCCTCCAGCTCCCATCACCAACAAGTCGAGTCTTGCTGTGAATGCATTCACGGATTTCTGCGAGGGCAAGGATGGTAAGCTTCACTCGGATACAATTTCTTCTGAGATATCTTGTGGAACACCGTGCGATATTCATAACATCTTGGACTCCTATGGGGTAGTTGATGATTACCCAATTGGTCCTGTCGAATCGATGTATCCTGTCCAGACCCCACGCTCGCCTCTCTCGTCGTATGGATCGTTTTTCTCCTCGACTCCTCAACTTCTCCACGAGAATGGCATCTTCCGCATCTTCTGCCCTCGCGAAGTGCAACCCGCCGTCTACAAGGCGACTATTTCATTTGTACTGCCCTTGGAGAAGGGGACATCCAGGGGATGGTTCAACTTTGTTCTTCCGGGATTGCCTCGACTGCAGAATGATTGCACCGGTTATCTGTATTTCTGGACTCCTCCCGGCCAAGGAATCGAGTTTCGTACCACCCATTTGAAGCGACACACCCTCGGTGAAAGTTGTATGATGGGCCAGTTTCCCATATTCGAGAAGCTAGTCATTCCAGTGCGACCTTGTGATGGACGTTTCTATGGATTCCTCAAGGACTTCAAAGTGACGCAGACTATTCGTGCTGATTTGCTCGTCGACAATGATCCCCAAACGTGGGTTATCAAATATCATGCCGTCTGCACCATTGATCTTATCCAGCGTGGATTTTGGGCTGAGAAGTGCGGTTTGACTCTTTATGTGTATGGTGGACCTGACGCTGAATTCTCTGCTCATCTCCATGAACCCCGAGACGGATTCCAGACCATCGATCTCGACTTTTCTCCTGATACTGACATGGGCATTTCAGAAATTCAAATTATCTGCACTCCTTCCAACCTGGCCCTTTTTGCCATTACCTGGAAAACCCGAATGCCACGGAACGATCCTATCTGGATGCCTCGGATTCGAAGCTGTATGGATACCGAGGGTACGATTGAAGATCTGGAATTTCGGTACATGGAGGCCGAGAATGATAGCTCTCATGAAGTTGTGAATGTCTCGCCTGCTCCTGCTCCTGGGGTCTTTACTACCCGCAACCCACCCAAGTCCAAGCCTGATGATAAGAAGAGATCTTGGAGTATGACCCAATTCATCATTTTGTTTTGTATTGTTGCTGTTGTGAGTCGGATCATTTACCGTCTCTACGATTCTGGCTTTTTTGATATGATTTTCACTGCCGGTGAAGATGATCCTTTCGCCGCAACAGAGCCGATAGATGACAGTCTGATCGGGTCTATGTTTGTCAACATGACTGATACGGCTCCTCAAACCCCTTTTGTGAATATCACCGTCCCACTGCGAGACCGAATCGATTACCTCCTCGGTTGGCGAGGTCCTTACTAATGTGTGAAGACATGAAACAAAAGAAAACTGTATGAATAGGCTCATCGTGCAGCAAGTTACTCAAGTTTAAATCAAACCCCCATTCATATCATCCATACCCGTGGCTACTCACTCACACTTGAAACTTAATATAAAATTCCAAAATCTCCTCAACAGCCCACCTCAAAACAACATCCATCCCCCCTCTCCCCTCCCAGGCGCAACCTTCACCCCAGCATCAACCCTAACATCCAACCCCTCCCCAACCCTGGCAATTAGATCTCCCTCCACAGATTTATCTGCAACAAGCAACCACGCATGATCCTCCACATACCGTGGCCAAACAATATCATCCACGTATCCGGGTGGATCGACCCAGAAGTTCTGAGGTGGTCGATCATCTTCTGCTTCTAGGTCTATCTCTATTGGATGTTCTTTTGATCCTTCTGCATTCGATGGAGCTGTTGGTGTTGATGTCGATGTTGGTACATCCGGTACAGGACCGACAGTTACATATCCACTCCGTGCTTCCCGGCGGGTTTTCACATTCGTATATGAAGCCGGAAGAAAGAGTGGGAGGTGGATTTGGGATTGAACAGCTTGGAGGGGGCTTTTCTTCTGGTCCTGGTCCTGTTCCGGGGCAGAATATAGAAGAAACCCTTCCATGAAAGCGATAGTTTTCGGTTTCAGTTTCATTTCCGAGCCAGAACCAAGTCGTTCGATAACGGTATTTCTCAGTTGACGCACCAACTCATCATCCACGCCTGAATCGGTTGCGTCATTTTGATCCTCTTTACTCTGTAGCCGTGGAGGGAGTTTTCCATGTTGGCGCACGTAAGCGAGAGCCTGGGCGAGAAAATTGGTATCGATAGCAGCGGCTGTATCCCAATCTTGGATTCTTTCTCCGGATTTCGTGGTTGTGTAGGGGATTCTAAATTGTAAGACTCAGACTCAGACAATGGTGATACGGATGGGGTAGGATAACGTACTGATCATCGGGGTAATAGAAGTCGTCTTCGTGGATGATAAATGTATTCAATTTCAATTTCCCCGTGCTGATCTCGGCTGTACCTGTTCCTGAGATCGGCTGCAGGAGATCCACCCCGCAGAATATTCGCTGCAGGAGGCGGGCAAGGGTGGTTTTTCCGCTGGACGAGGGACCGGATATACCCACTACTAGGGTGTTGTTTTTTTCCTGGGAGTCTGTCATTGTGTCCTGGTGGGGTATTGAATGAGATGACGGAAGGTTTGGTTTTGGTGAGGGGCTTGGCTTATCAGGGGCATCTTATCAGGATCTTATCGGGGCTAATGGGGGCTTACCGGTCTAGGCTTAGGGCTTTTCCGGGGGGTCTAGATCTGTGACGCTTGGACCATATTTAACTAGCAAGTTATTTGATATTAGTACTTGAGGTAAATTGCTAGCCTCAATAGTGGAGACAAACCCTCTATATATTTATACATGAAATCAAATTCTCGACGGTCAAGTGCTGGTCAGGGAGTTGTGCCTTAAAGGACAATGATATTTGTAAAGCTTCTTAAGCTTAGTATCTGTTGAAGGTATCATACATGATAAGAGTTGTGGAGCGTATCCAAATCCTCACTTGGATCGTCTTTTTCTTTCGAATCCACTTCGTTTCATGCACTCGGCCTTCATTTCTTCAAATAATTCACCTCACACAAAGTACCATCTAGCATATTGTATGCGAGCCAACTGCTGATATCTTAAGCCAAAGACATGAATCAGATAGTAAGAAGCCGTCTTCCTCCGGTAATCGCATCATTCAAATTCTTCTGTACCTGCTGGACACGCTCAAACCGCATAAACTTACAAGACTCGCTCTCGAGGTGTGAAAACAGCCCAGCCAACGAGTTAAACTCCTTAGGGCAGTTACCGTTGGGGCAGTGGTAGATCCTTTGTTTGTGGATCGGCGAGTTGAGGTGCTGAGTCAAGGCTGCAGGGGTACGGAATCCGCGGTGGCAGCAGTAGCACTCCCAAGCAGTGCCATTGTAAGCAGCGTTAGTCACGCTGTACTTGACGTTCTCTTCGTGCCATTCGATCTGCTGGTTGGTGATCAAGCCCCGGCTGTCAGACGCCCGAATGAGCCTGTGAATAGACTCGCGGTTCAGAGTGGGGGCGTTGGAACAGGACCCGGTCTCGACATGGTGGGATGCGCCACTGGCTGTCACGAATTCAGTCTTGCAGAAGGGGCAAAGGACTCCGGAGCTTCGGTGAATACGTGAGTTGCGGTGCTTGATATGGTCATTAGTTTTGAAGCAAATGAATCGGGTGAGAGGGCTGATACCATGCGAAGGTTGTTCTCGCTATTGAATTCGCGATCGCAGGGGACACAATAGGTTGACCAGTGATCGAGTTCACGCATGTGACGCTCGACTCCTGCCTGGCTACGAAATTGGCTGGTGCAGGTTTCACATTCAAACAGACGATGGTGGTCCAATGCATCCATGTGTTGATCGCAGGCCCTCTGTGATCTGAATGTCCTGTCACAAGAGTCACATTCAACCCAGTGATCGTAGTCATCCATGTGCTCGTCACACTCGTCGCGAGAATAGAAAGTATCCTCGCAGGTCGCACATTCGTACATGTTGGGCGGTAGATGAGGGTACTAGATCAGGATTCCATCCAACCACCAAGATAATGGTAGTGGAGGGAAAAAGAGAGTAATAGCTGAGGGGAAAGATTAAATGAGAGAGAGATGCAGGTGTTTGCAGATAAAGAAGCATGATAGCTGCGTATTGTAGAATGAGTTGACAGATCACATACACTACAACATTTGGGTAGAAAGAAGCATGACTTCTCAGATTAACTAATATCCGCTTTTTCGAATCTTGATGTTTCTTTCAATTACTTTACTTATTCTATGCTTGTTTCATATCTACACATGTCATCAATGATGACTTCTCACATTTTTCCATGTAAGCTTGCGTTGTTCAACGTTGCAGGCATGATTGATATCTTATCTATCAGCGCTCGCCCACGTGACAACCGATGTTATGATGAATCACAATTTAATCACGTGGCTTATCACATGACTCTCAAGGCCGTGTTATTGCATTTGAACTTCATCTTCGATGATGAGCCTTCAGCATCATTTAAGATAGATATTGGTACATTTCATCTGATTTGCAACTATGGTTATCTGTTGTAGTGAGAATGAGTATTAACTGTGGCATTCTGCAGCATGAATATGGCAAGAATTTAATTCCATTCCAATATCATTCTTGTCTCCTGTTCCACATTCTATGATAATTATATGATACAACCAGTCCACTGTAGGTGACACACTGTATGTCTGAGACAAGACCACTAATGCATCGTTTGCTAGAGTCTCAGGCTATAGCCGTGAGCATTGATATCAGCCGGTCTGAATTTTATGAGAGGAAATAGACAGGAATGTCCTATTAAATGATGTTATAGAATGATTCAAGGCAAATCCCTCCGGAAGTATAATGAAAATGACGTAAGGCAGGCCGGCATAACCTACCGAAGTGGAATCCTCCAAGCTTAGCGTTTAGGTTCAACCCGTTTCATGCCAATTGGCCAACCTACTCAGCCGCGGGGGAAATTTCCCTCCGAGCAAGAGTGTGGAGAATGCGGGGATAAACATTGAATGTCACATTGCTGGGGAAATAAATCCCGAAAATAAAACTTGGCATTAGCCCTCATAGCCAATCACTCTCCAGGTAATCATGTACCTTGATCCCGTATCCTGAAGTGTTCTTAGATCGTCACTTTTCCCCGACGTGGTGATGTACTGGTCTCTCTTACCCCACGGGGTATGCAGGCAAGGTGGATAACTCATAGATCTGGCTTAAAAGGCCCCATCGAACTCCTCAATTGGAATCATTCAGTTCCAATTATCTGCAGCTAGTTCTCTTGAATACGGTCGATATGAATACCGCTAAGAAACTTAGCCTTATGAGCGACCCGTACAAGGGCGATGATGATGTTGAGGAAATTGAGAACGTCAAAGCCAATAACATCAATATTCAGACTGAACTCAGTAGCATTGAGTCAACGGCTGCCTCCAAGGCTGCCTGGTTGATCTCCGTGGTTGTCTCAATAGGCGGGTTTTTATTCGGTATACCCCTGGGCCCTTACACCTCACAGGAGATGATGCACTGACTTCTACTAGGATATGATACGGGATACATATCGTCTGTCCTGGTTACCATCGGCACATCCCTCGGTCATGTATTGAGCACGAACGAACAAGAAATGGTGACATCTTTGACAAGCGGTGGTGCCTTGGTAGGAGCGGTAGGAGCTGGTCTCACTGCTGATAAATTTGGTCGTCGCTGGCCAATATGGGGATCTTGCTTCTTGTTTGTCATAGGCTCAGTACTGCAGACCTGTGCCTACTCCGTTGGTCAATTTGCTGCTGGGAGATTTGTGGTCGGCCTTGGGGTAGGAGGCGCTGCTATGATTGTTCCTCTGTACAGTAAGTCTATCCCCTACTCGCTGGAAGGACTCCGCTAACCTCGATCTTTCCATCAGTTGGAGAGCTGGCTCCTGCAAAGTACCGTGGCCGGATGGTGGCGTTCAACAACATGAGCGTCACGTTCGGCCAGCTAGTTGCCAGCGCGATCGGCGCGGGTTTCGCCGAGATACATGGAGAGGGATGGCGAGCTACCGTGGGTATCGGTGCTGCCCCAGCTATTCTACTCGCTGGACTCCTGGTCACCTGCCCAGAGTCCCCTCGTCAGCTTGTCTCTCACGGCAAATTCGATGAAGCACATACAGTCCTCTTGCGCATCTATCCCACGTCTACTGTTGAACAACGTCAAGCAAAAATCACTTCCATCGAACTTTCTCTTCAAGAGACTTCCCAGGACGTTTCAGAAGAGTCTTTATGGACCACTCTTAAAAGGGTATTCAACACTCCGGCGACTGCTCGTGCCGTCATAACGGCTTGTGTTGTGATGGCAATCAGCCAGCTCGGTGGCTTCAATACCTTAATGTACTATGCCTCGACATTATTCTCCATGGTTGGATTCACCAACTCTACCGCTGTTGGCATCACAGTCTCAGGCACGAATTTCGTCTTCTCCATCGTGAACCTGTTCCTTGTTGATCGATTTGGCCGCCGAATTATCCTCACCATCACTGTACTGGGTATGTCAATCTGCATGATCGTAGCCGTCATCGCGTTTATGTATATCCCCGTGAATCTGCAGACACTGAAAGTGGAAACCGCCGAGATCGGCTGGCCCGGTGATCTGGTTTTGGTAGCGATTATATGCTACGTTGCCTGCTATTCGTCCGGCGTCGCTACAATCGCTTGGATTGGCATGGAACTAATCCCATTGGAGGTTCGAGCGGTGGGCACCATGCTTGTATGTTTTCTTCTCTTTATCATGCTTTATATCACTACTAACAAATGTCAGAACACTGTTACTTGCTGGGGCTGTAATATTATCATCTCTTCGACATACCTTTCTATGATGAAAAGCTTGACACCAAGTGGGACCTTTGGATTCTATGCTGCGGTTTGCTTCTTTGGCTGGATATTTGTTGTTTTCTTTTATCCCGAGTGCAAGGGTATGCCTCTTGAAGCTGTGCGCGAAGTTTTTAGTAAAGGCTTTGGAGTCCGGTACTCGAAGCAGTGGCAGAAGGACCATAAACATGACGCAAAGGTGGAGACTATCGTCATGGGGCATTAAGTATATCATGTACCAGGCTGACCCGGCTTCTTTGAATTGGACTTTCTATCCATAATCAAGTTTACAAGTCGCAGTTATTCAAATATGATTGCAAACAGTCCTACCTCACCCTGCATTATGTCACAGTAACAATAAACGACCTGCTAGATTGCCTAGAATGATGTCACTCAGCATGAGAGGATCCAGCTTTCTTAGCCAAGCTTAGCGGTGAACCGTAGATGTAAGTAAAAAAAGCAATACATCAAGCTAACTAGCATATTGTGCATATGCAGTCTTCAGAGTATAACATGAGTAGCTTCAAGGCCACGAAAGAGTGAGATAGCGACGAGTTCGGTTGTTTAGAGGGCTTTTCTCTTTGCCTGAACTTATATTTCATGCACAATTCCTAATGACTATTTTAGCTTATAACGTCCTCTATGTTACGATGTATAACCTCAGCGGGTACGATAAAAAAGCTTCGGTTCTAACAGAGGCTAAAATGCTGTCAGCATGTATGTATGCGTGTGTATCCACCACTGCGCATTTGCCGGAAGGACGCAATCTGATCTACAGAATGGATCTGCACGCCAATATCCATTGAATTTTTATGTGGTTACACCGCATGTCAACTTCCTTCTTTTCTCGATTCTCTGTTCATATAACATTATGACTCATTGGCTTGTGTGTGTAGCTCCCTATTGGTCTGCTATCTCTATGCAGACTGCATAAGTCTGCGATACCTGCCTTTTCCTTGCGAATGCCATGCTGTGATGTAGCTGCAATGTCGTATAGACAATCGCATGTCTCAGTTGCTTTTCAATGCCTTACTTTGACTTTGCTATCTAATTCACACAAACAAGTAACTTGTTGCTTCAATATTTAGCTCCATTTTTCTTATAAATAAGGCCTCGCTCCATCGTCAAAGCAATCCGCTCTGACAAAACAAGGAACCATTTATATCTACTCCTGACTTGCAAGCTTCTAAAGCCAACCGCCAATTCCAGTAAGCCTTTCAAGCCCCCTTAGTTGACTTTATGCATCTGGGAGACCGAGTCAACTCACGGATCCTACCTTTACATAGTCAAAAAGCGTTATGAAGCTCCTTCTCGCCATTACCACACTCTTTGCTACGTCTGCTGTTGCGAAATACAGTCCTGGTCAAGATTGCCGCACCAACAAAGGGTGCGATCAAAATTGTCTTGGAAGCAAATGGAGCGTCATAATAGAAAACGGTGATGCAAAAATGGTTTGCGATCCTACTACTCTTGATTCGACTCGTTATGTTACAGCCGATTGTGTGACTTCCGGTAATCAATTGCCGGATGATAAAGTTACCAAGGCTGCTTGCGACGGTGTGGAAGGAAAGTTTTGCAATGGCAGATGCTACTTTACTACTAAAGCATCAAAGGAGGAAGCTGCTAGCAGGAACTTTGACCAGCTGTGCAATCAGAAGAAGCCCCAGGGCTCGGGAAGTTACCTTTCCTTTGTTTATATGTACCCTACCAAACAAAAGGCCCTGGAATTCAGCGGTGGCCAATGTGACTCCGTCTTTTTCTCTAATGAGCTCTAGACGAGTCATACTGTTACTGAGAAGCAAAGATCTTTGAAATGTGTTGGTTTCTACATGTAACTCGGCCATGTTTCCTTTAGGCTATCTTTATACACTGGTACTATGAATCAATTCCGTCAATGACTCAAAAGAAGTTTGTTAAAGCTTGTTAAAATTCGATATCATCTACAAGCCGACCTATTGAATCCGCCAAATATGGCTAAAATGGATTCATTCTTCATATACTGTCTATTGAGTTGTTTTCTTTGTCTTTTCCTAAGAAGTGGATTGCCAATATTTGCGCATTTCCTACAAGAGGCATATATGCCTCGGAGCTCAAGAAATCCCCGAGCCATTGTGATTGATGATCAGACCCCCAAAGTCTGAGGTAAAGTGCTCTGCCGCTTCAGACCAGGCAAATCCTATAAAGTAGAAGCAAAAAGAAAATCTTAAGGCCCAAATATAGACACTTGCTTCTCGCTCCTGATATGGCTATTTTAAGCCGCAGAAGATGAGGAAGCAGAGATTGCAGAGCGATTCTGAACTGAAGAGTCACTGTCACTCTCAGTTCCAGTGCCCAAAATTTGCACACTCGGCGCAAAACCAATCCGCGACTTCTTGGTTGGAGTCGGAGGCTCCACATTCTCCGACCAATCCATCGCATCAGAATCAGCATCTGACTCGACTGTGACAGGTATGTGAGAACGTTTCCTAGAACCACCTACTTCGGCGGCCTCATTATCTGGAATAGGCAAACGATGACGGTCAAAGAAGCCCATCGGACGAAGCAAGTATGCTGCACCGGAAGAATCCTCGTCTGACATATCCAGGAAAGGCTCGTTCTGAATAATATCATTCATAGTCGTATCATCTAACAAACTCTTCTCGGCATGTTGGATCTCTGCTTCGGACATCTCCTTTCGTCGACGCAACATTCTATCTTCGAGTGTGTCTTGTAGAACAAGCGTCTCCACGTAAACGGGTCTGGTCTGGCCAATTCGGTGAGCACGTTTGATTGCTTGGCTTTCGACGTTTGGTTGCCAGATTGGATTGACTATGTATACACGTGAGGCCTGAGCAATGTGTAGACCATGTGAGGCTTGGCGGAGGTCCATGAGGAGGATACGGACTTCATTGCCTTCGCGGAAGAGATTGAGATATTCTGTTCGGAGTTGGGGGTTGAGAGTGCTAGCGTAGATGCGGAAGTCTATGCCGAGAAGTTCAAGTCCTTCAGCGATCCAGAAGGCCGAGTTACTGTTGTCGTAGAAGATGATGATTTTTTCTGCTTCTTGGTATTTGATAACTTGATCGAGGAGATAAGTTAGTTTGGCGGACGCCGTGGCGACAAATTGGGTTTTATTGAGAGGTGAGTTTTTGGGGAGTGTGTAAAAAATATTGCGATTGAAGGTCTTCTTCGGCGATTTTCTTGTTGGATTCGGACTGGGGGTTGATCTGGTAGAGGTCGTATTAGTAGACTCTGGGGCTCCTTTTGTTGAGGTGCGTTGATCGCTCCGCTTGAGAGCCTGGCGTATATGGATGCCATGGCCTGATAGGCCCTGTGTAGGATCACGCTGTCTGAGATGCTTCGTAACAAATTTCTGCGCAGAGAGAGCCTGTGTGATACCAATGAGAAGTGGATCATCCTCTCTTTGAGGGTCAATTGCCCAATGCGCCCGGTTGTCTTCGGGGAATTCTGTCACAAATATCCCAAGCGCGTGTAGATGCTGAAGCTCGCGCCATCTATTAGACTCTAGGGCTCCACGAGCAATCTCAATACCCTTATTTAATTGATTCAAGTCAGCGATCGTCATGGTATCTCCTTTTTTCTTCAGATATTCTAGCGCAACATCGACTGTTTTTGGCAGGTCCTTGTCATGGCCGACCCACCAGAATCCGGCCTGGCGCAAGTTGTTGATCGTCTGATTCAGACTCTTCCGGTTGCTAGAGTCGAACATGTAATCTGGACCTTGGCGTTCGGAAGTAATTGAGTTGACAGCAAGGTTAAAAAGGAACAAATTGATAGATAATCGGTCATAATACGTTGGCTGAAGGTAAACGACCTTGTTGTAGAGCTTCGGGAGAGTAATTTCCTTATTTACCACATCCATTCGGTGTCGAACCACTAATCCTTGAAGTGTAGCACGTATAGCCGGTGTTTTTCGTCGCTTGCCATCTTCTCCGAGAGGCTTGATGTACTTAGTCCAATCAGCAGGGTCATCCGCACGCGAGTTCGACCAAGGTTTCAAGTCCAGGAACTCAATCACAATGCGCCGGATCCGGTCTAAGTCTTTCATTTCGTTCTCAATTGCATTTCCCGTCTTCTTTCGAGTTTTCAGGGCAGCAGCAGTGATATGCTCCGATGGCTCGGTGTCGCTTGTGTTAGCCTCCTGCGAGGCTAGGCTGACCTCTACCCCGTAGAGTCCAGTAGACGGCGTACCGGAGATCACCCAACGACGTTCAAAGTGAAGTTGGCTGAGCAGGTGAATCATATTCGTTTTTGAACCATGCCCTGCAACATTGTGACCTTCGTCGACAATCACCCGTAGCCAATGAAGTTCTGTGAGAGGTGACTCGAGAGGAATATAGCTATTGCGCCGGTTGTGTACAGCCTCGCCTGCCTCTCGCTCGAAACGTGTCTTGGAGAACAGAACGATGTCATAATCCAGGAGCTGGTCAGCAGAAGGAGTCGTGTCAGTGCCTAATCTCAGTGTCAAAACTTTGAGGTTTTCGGTGTGAAGCCCGATTTCACGTTGCCAATGATCTACCAAGTTGTTCGGAGCGATAATAATTGTACCCGAGCAAATTCGAATACGCCTAGCCGGCGGTCTTTGATAAGACATGCTATGTCGGCCTTGGTATCGAGTCTGATGCGGCGGAATTTCATAGAATCCACACTGGCGTTCACACGCCTTGATACACCTGTCGTAAAATTTGCCCTGTTTTTGCTTTTCGAGGAAGAAGTTTTTCCAAGGCTCAGAATGGCGGCCCGTGGCAGCTGCAGCCATATCCATGAGAGATCCAACCTTTTCTCGAACGGGCCTGGGATCCGGTCTATCCGGTCGGGACAAATACTGGATGGGAATCTTGGGGACATGCCCACGAGTAGCACAGATTACAGCAAGACAGATGAGTGTCTTCCCACAGCCCATAGTCTCTGCCAGAATTCCTATTCGGATGTTAGTACCTTGAGTAAATCGATAGAGTGGGTAGCTTACCTCCACAAGCCTCAGAATACATCGTTTTCTCGCGAACAATAATTCCATCCTCCTTATCAAAATAATACTCCACGCCCGTAGGGGTCCGATAAGGCTGGAACCGCGGATCAAGCATATAAGCCGGCTGCGCCTCCCGCTGAACCATAGTAGCAGCCGATCGACGCTGATACGGATAGAGCGGAGTCTTGATGCCATATGCCGAGAAATCGGTTCCAGACATCAAGTCCTCCATAGACCATTTGGCCCAAGGATCTTTCATGGCTTCCACATCAGGATTGGGATTTTCCAGCGTGTTGAAAATGTAAAAGAGGGAGTCATCTTCGGCGCTGGAAACATTGGGATCAGGTATCTTAGCACTGCGTTGCCCTGCCCATGCTTCAGGCGAACAATCAATGCTCGCCATGACGACTTTAACGGCATTTCTTAATTTCCCAATCAATCGTTGTGAGTGACGCCGGCTTGTCATGTTCGTATTGATCCATAATCCGATACTGTTGGCTCGATCATGGTCGCGGAGCCAGCCATTTTCACGTAAAAGCGCAATATTTTGCCCCACAATGCCATCGTGGGCGGTTTTTCTATCGAAAACGCCGACGGGAAGCCAAATGTTCTTGTCTTCCTCGGGGCTACCATTCTGTTGAGCCGCATGTATGGGTACCAGTGTGTTATCAGGGCCGGGCACAGATGGTTGGGGAATATCAGGGACAATAGACGGAAGGTCCCAAGCATCCCTGAGCATACTTGCCCTGCACTCAAGCGGCATGATGACGAGTTGGCTCCAACCTACAACATTGGAGGTTTCTTTCATTGAACGGTGACCCTGATAGGTATATGGCAGAATAATCACCGCCTTTGTGGGTCTAGTCCCACTTCGCGACGATCAATGGATAAACTTGACAATTGTGCTCAACCTGGCCCACGCAAGATGGAACTGCTTGGAAATCGACAATCATGATTCGCTACGATCGGAATGCCTCAGGCCCATGATATAGGGAAGATTACGAATATATGGAGGAAGATGGTGCCAGGCGTTGTTACTGTCATGAGAGGGACGCCATCCAAGGACAGAACGCTTGAGCGAGTACTCCTTATAGGAACTAATTGAAGATTCAGATTATTATCTCTAGTCAGTGTACTCAAGTGCTCAATACACAATATATATTATTTACAGTTACCATCAAATCTATTAGATGGAATCACTGTGTCAAAAAGTCCTCAATCTCGAACCCAACGCGCTTCAACGCCTTCTCCAATTCACGCGATGAACCAGCAATCTTCCTCAGCACGATAGTTCTCGCATCCTGCAATCGCACCTCGACCGCAATCCCACCCGCCCGATCCAGCTCCTCTCGGGTACACTCCCGAATATAAACGGTAATATCGGGACCGACGCAGGCGCGCCACAGCGACGCCATCCACTGCCAGTGATCTAGAGGGCCGTACGAATCATTGATAGGAATAGAGCAGGCGAATGCATCCGCCGTCGTGATCTGGTATTGTGGAACAAGAGCAATGGGAATTGCACACGGGCTGCCAGGTGTACTTGTGACGCTCGCATCCGAGCTATTCTCGCTGGATTGTGCAGGGGAGTGGATATACATGCTGGCAGTCTCTGGTATGAGGGATTTGGGTGATAGGCTCAGCTTGTTGGACTCCTCCTCTGGGCTGGAGCGAGAGTCAACTGACATGGCTGTCGAGATGGACTTTACGAAGCTGACGACCTCTTCAGAGATGCGGTGCCATGCTGAAATGGTGTCGAGGTAGTCGACTGCTGCGTCACCCATTGGGCCACCTTCTGAGCTGGATTTGCGTGGTGGTTTGATATCTGGTCCGTCGAAGACGCGGACGTGGTATTTGGGTTCCTTCCGGAGGAGGCGTTGGAGGTAGTCCACGGCGACTTGGACGAGTTCCGGATCGTGGCCGTCGACTGCGATGACGGGGCCTCGGATTTGGGGGCTCGACTCTCGGAATGAGGGGACCAGCGGCGGTGATATTTTCGCTAGCACCTTGATCTTATTCAGGACTGGGATTGTCATGACAGTGGCCTCCACGCTAGGTTCGGTGGAGAAGTTCGGGGTAAGAGGAGTCATGACTGGTGTGCCGGTCTGGAGCGGTGGTAGCTTTAGGCTTTGGTCTGGGTGTGACTGGCCTTGCACGCTGCTATATTGGCGCTGCGGTTGAAGCATCGGCAGCATGTTTCTAGGTTGCATATCTGGACGAGTACCATACGGGGCCGCCGAGTATGGAGACTCGGGACTTCTATCTCGGTGGGCGATCATACCCGGCTTGAGAGGGGTGTGAGAAACACGGCGACGTTTATTGTCTGGTGACCTCTCACCAATCTCTTCCCCATGGCGAGATCGAGAGCGTGATTCCAGCGCCTCAATTTTGATCAGCTTAGGCTCATCTCTCTCGCGGCCGTGTGAGCTCCTCGCCGTCATGACAGTTTTTTGTGCGATGGGTGTTGAGAGGCCTGATGATCGGTACTCTGTGGAAACAGTCGTGGGTGTGAAAGGGGTCATTGGTGAGGGGGGATGCATAAATCGACCCCCACAGCGAGTGCAGTGAGTCCCACCAGATGGGTTGTTACTGATGCCTGAGCCAGAGCCACGAGCACCACCATCCCGGCCACTACGTCTGGGCTGATAGCGATAACCCGGGTATTGCTGGTTATGACGGAGTTTCTCCTCCTACTTGATATTAGCCATGTTTATCACAGGAATTTATGCAAACTAACCTCCGCCAGAGTCCTCCATTTGGACTTTTCTTCTTCAGAGAGGTTCCTCCACTGCGTACCAATGATTTTGGAAATATCTGGATTCGCCATGCCCGGATTATGCGCCACGACCGTTGCCTGGTAGTGTTGTCGGTACAAAATAAATGCTATTAATCACGAATCAGCCATCAGATTCTCTCAACTTCACCGGCCTTGTGCCTCGACCGCTATAAAAAAGAGTAAAAAGCACTTGCCATGCTCATTCAAAGGCGCGGATAGCATTAACTCACCATTACGAGGTCGCGGGACTTTCGGGTCCGGCTGGCAAAGACAAAAAGTGTCTCTCTCCTTGGCGGACCTCACCGGACTGGCACTGCCAGAGGAGGAGGACGATCGGGATACTTCTTTCGTGGATACCACAGGACCAGGCGCTCTCCTCATAAGATTGGAATGGGCATTAGCCATAGGCATCATCGGATCATTCTGATCGGGCCTCGGCCCTGGAATTTGCCCTTGGTTCAGGACGGTCATTTGGTGATGAGCATGAGGTATATCATGCCGCAAATCGGCATACTTGAACGAATCTGGGCGGTACACCAACTGTCCATGAGATTTTGGGGGGTCACTCATGATCTTGTGGTCAGAAAGGTCGCTAGATCTGACTTGGGTATTGTCATGGTGCAGACCAGCTGGGTCGGGAAGCACTCGATCAAAAGACATTTATCTATATGGTCGAGAGGGGCAAATGGCCGCCACAAACAACCGAAACAAGGAATGGGGGGTCTTCGATGGTGAACGTCACAAAGAAACAAGATCAATCTTTGGGTTTGGATTCAAGAAAACAAAAAAACAGAATGAGGACAGTAAAGCTCGTGACCCAGACAAGCGAAATCGACAAGCCCCTCCAAAGAATTAAGCTGAAAAGAGTAGGAGTGAACGAAAAAGTATAAAAAAACAAGGGGAAAGAGAGTTGGAGAAAGGATTGAAGGGGAGAAATGACTTCACGTATATCAGCAAAAAAAAATGAGCTAGAGCAAAGCGAGACAAAGGTAGGAAGCACCTATTTTTGCGCTTTCTTTGTTGTCTTAGGGTCGTTCGACTCGCAATCCCTGCCGAGTGGCTGGTCCTTTGACAATTGATCCTAGATCAAATCTTGTTGGCATTCAGGCCGCTCCAACCGAGCAAGGCGAGCAAAGAGAATTCTAGACCAGGACAAAAAAGAAAAAAGGCATAGATCTGACTGAATCTGACAGGGGAGGAAAAGAAGGGGGAAAAAGTACGAAACGATCAAACTATATCATTCCCATGGTTTATTTCCCCCTTTCTGGTGGTTTCTTCTTGTTACAACAGGAACCGAACCATAAAATCTAGAATCCATCATCTCTATGGATCCCGATAGTTCAATCCATTCATTTTAGGGTAAAGTAACAGCAAACGAGATCATTGTTTTCTTTGTCTCCGGATGCGGCGAGTCGCAGCGGACCCTCTTATTGATCAAGGTTAATGATTGGTCGCGGCTTGTTCCTCGGTTCCCCGATAAATCGAACAAAGAAAATCACTGGCAAACAACAGAAGAACTATAGTCTCTCTTTTCTTTTTCTTGAAATAACACAAACAAGAATGCATCTCAAATCCAAATAGGCTTAGATAGAGAGAAAGCGGGTAGATACAGTTTACAGATCAGCCATGTCACAGAACTCAACAGATGATCTCATTCCCCCGATCGCTCTCCACATTTGCAGTGCAACTGTCGAGATTGGAACAATACTACCTTAGTGGTTGAAATTTTCCACTTTGAATGTCGAATCATTTTCGTTCATTTTAGTTCCTTTTATTGCAAGTGGAGTGCATCCAGACTACTGGGTTTGAGACGTACCGGCTACTACCGTGCCTCCCCGAACCCATCCCACGCCGCATTAGGACGTTTGAACTGTCATGACATGGGGTACCGACTCTACTACTTCCTGGTCATGTTTCGGATGATATGTTCATTCGTCAACTATACACTTTTAGAATTTACACAATGTCTAAGCTGCAGAGCCTCGGGTGTGGCGCCTTGTCAACTGTTTGGGATTCAAGAGAACCCCGTCAATCCCTTGGTAGACTTCCGCCGCCATAAGTCGGTGGGCAGATGGACCCAAACTCATTTCGTTCCTGTACATCCCGGTCAGCGAAAATAGTCATACACAAAATGTCGATCGTTGCCCGGGAAGGAAAGGAACAGGCACAACGGAACCAAGGACTTGAATTTGACTTACCAGAACAGATACTTCTCTGGGTGTTCACACTGTTTCTTATCCTTGTCCTTTGACATCATGACCTGGAACGAACCCGGTGATTCGACGCAGGCGTCAGCTACATTTTCCCACCCGGGATCCTCGTTCGTGCCCAATCCACTTTCGGCCGTGATGCCTGCTGCATAGAGCTGCCAATCGCGAATCCGATCCAGCAGGAAAGCATCCGTGTCGAACAAGTAAATTGTTCCTTTTTCCCATGGCTTCGCGGCCTCCCGTAGCTTCTGGTTCCAATAGCCTAGCATCTTAACTGCATTCTTGTACTCCACGCCCTGCGTAGTGAAGGCGGGCGAAAATGCCGGTAGGAACGTCACGTCGGGCGACTGTGTCAGAATCACCTTCACTTCATCGGAGCCCCAGGTGTCGGAGAGTTTGCTCAGCTGGTCCATAATGGTCTGGATGCGGCGCTCGATGGAGGCAGCAGCGGTGTCATAGTCCTTAGTGACGAGGGACCAAATGTCCCAGAGACCAAAGGAGACGACGAAGATGGTGCGGTCCTGGCGGGACTTGACTTCGTCAGCGGTGAGACCTTGGAGGCTCTTTTGTTCGGCGTCGAGCCAGTGCTGAAGCTGGGTCTTGAAGTCGTCGAGCTTTGTCTGAGACAGACGGCCTAGTACGTCTAGTTCGGAATTGTCGACTACTGAGCCGGCGTATTTGCCCCTAAGTACGGAGTTGGCTGTCTTGGCGAGGTTCTCCTGGTGACACGAGAACTATAGTAAAATGCTCATTAGCACCGATCCCAAACATGTAAGTGATAGAGAGGTGTCGGGTACAAGCTTTGGACTCAGACCTAACGGAGCCCATGCCCAAGTCCAACCAAAACCAAGACATTGACAACCCGCCTGCTGGGTCGATGCTAGCTCACTCACCTTCTCACAAAGCCAATCAGTCCAGACCTTCCCTTGCCGCTCCTCTGTCTCATTATCACTCCATGAGTCGCCAAAAACAACCAATCGCCGATCAAAGTCGGACACCGTCTCAAATTTGTCTGACGCGAGCGGGACAATATCACCGAGATTACGAGAAGTCAAGAACCACGCCGAGTAGAGGATTGTGCATGCAGCGACGGCGCAGAGGGCGTAGAATCGGTTGAAGAGGCGCATCATACCGACAAAGAATGCGCCCAGCGCAAAAACGAAGAAGTAAACTCGAATATGAGGTGTATGATTCTATTGAAGGCGTGAGGATTCTCCGATGACCCTGAATCGTTAGGTCCTCCGAACTCAAATCCCCCGTTGCGATCGTTGCAATCGGAGCGGGTATCGCCACTGTACTCCGTATGTACTAGTTGCGCTTGTTATCCCAGCAACACTTGTCGCAAAGATGAAAATTCCAATTCGGGAACGCGGTCGACTCGCTCTCGAAGAGAAATGAAAAGGGGAGATAAGATTCTAATCGGGAGGGATTCTTTCTCCACCGGGAGGCCCGGCAAAAAGTAAAAAGCAGCGGGGGCGATTAGAAATCCACGAATAGAACCATACTGTTCATATAAGGAACTTTTATAAGGGGAGAGAAATATAAAAAACACGGTTGTACTGAAGATCTGAGGGCCACGCGGCCAAGGCGGGGAGACACTCCAACATGGAAGAGTATCGCGTGCGGCGTCGCACTGCAGCCAAAGCGAAAGCTTATGTTTCGGCTCTTTCGACTTCATCTCCGCCACTTAGCGGAGGGATCGATCGGATTCCCCCATATCGCACTGTCTAATTTCATACTTCTTGGTAAACTGGTATATACTTATATTTGTGTGAGGAGATCCAGGACTGTTATATTTCGAATAGGCAGATTACGACGCCTTTGCAGTACGCGCCGTCGGCTAATTGGTGGATGACGCGATCGGGGTTGGGCCTCCTTAAACCGGTATACTGTACGGTGTACGAATGCCAAGTCTTGAGCACAATATGTAGATCGGTGGGATCAAAAGTATAAAAGGTTTCTTGCCCTATAAAGTATGCAGAGTTTACCTGCCAAGATTCATTCAGTCTTTCAAGCAAATGAATAGCCTCATAAAGGACCGTTTGGAACATGCTTAATATTTCGACACTCGGCGTACCCTCAAAAACATCGGGACTACAAATAATTGATATAGTGAGCTATCGTGGCTCCGGAACATCAGACAAATATAATACTTTTCTTCCTACTGAGTAAAGATGGAATGCCATACCAAGTACGTGCTACTAATGAATGATTTTGCCGTATTAGTCAGGTGTATGTTTCTGCCTGAGGTGTAGATTTGATGATGCCACTCACGTGATGGCCTTAGCGACGCTGACTGATCATAATCCCAAAATGGTTAGCGTCCGCTGAGTCAGACACACACACACTCGCTACACCAAACCTTTGGAACTCGCAAAATCCACACGACCGAACCCTTCAACCTCACCTGTCGACAACTCCGCGCTACCGTCTTGACCGCGCATACCCCGTCAAGATGAAGCTCAACATTTCCTACCCGGCCAATGGGTCGCAGAAGATCGTCGACATCGACGATGAGCGCAAGCTCCGCCCCTTCATGGAGAAGCGCATGGGCTCCGAAGTCAGCAATCCCCGATCTTTGAATCTTCAATCCACACAAATCCACACCACCACGAACTCGATACCAAAAAAATTTATTACACACAACGCGAATGATAAGAACGATTGGGCTGATGGGTTTTCTTACGATTAGGTTCTCGGTGACTCCCTCGGCGATGAGTTCAAGGGTTACCTGTTCAAGATCACCGGTGGTAACGACAAGCAAGGTACGATAACTCCTTCCACGGTTCGATGATGCTATTGAGAATACGAATCAAAAATGGAATGGGACCACGATTGCTGACTTGAATGAACAGGTTTCCCCATGAAGCAGGGTGGTACGTTTTGACTGGACACTTCCTCATCCGACCAGGAAGGCCGCATACGATTTTTTCAGCATACTTATCGATTATCTACAGTCCTCCTCCCCACCCGTACCCGTCTCCTCCTTGCCGACGGCCACAGCTGCTACCGCCCTCGCCGCACTGGTGAGCGCAAGCGCAAGTCCGTCCGTGGTGGTATGTGAAGACTCTTTCTTCCCCTCCAAAAAAAATGGAATCGCCCATTGACATGTTATTCTGTATAGCCATCACCGGTCTGGACCTCTCCGTCCTCGCTCTCAGCATCCTTAAGCAGGGTGAGCAGGAGCTCCCCGGCCTGACCGACACCGTCGTCCCCAAGCGCCTGGGTCCCAAGCGTGCCACCAAGATCCGCAGCTTCTTCGGTCTTGACAAGAAGGACGATGTCCGCAAGTTCGTCATCCGCCGTACCGTCACCAAGGAGGGCAAGCAGGACTACACCAAGGCCCCCAAGATCCAGCGTCTGGTTACTCCCCAGCGCCTGCAGCGCAAGCGTCACCGCATTGCCATCAAGCGCCGTGCCGCTGAGGCCGGCCGCGAGGCTGCGTAAGTTTCTTCGTCAACGGAGATAATTTCTCCTAGGGACTGAACATTCTGCTAACATCTTTCCAGCAACGACTACGCCAAGCTCCTGGCCAACCGTGTCCACGAGGAGAAGGCCAAGCGTGACGAGCTCCGCAAGCGGAGAGCTTCGTCTATGCGGAAGTAAATTTACACTACGGTGTAATCTTTAATTTCCGTAGGGGAGTTTAATCGAGGGGAGCTTCACGTTGATGGGATGGTTGAGGGATTCACAAAAAAAAGAAGATCACCCAGCAACGCGGATATGTCTGATACGAAAAAGGGCTTAAAAAAGTATGGGGGATCAGGTTTTAGCGTATAAGGCGAATGGTTTGATCACCCTACCCCGGGATGCTACTGTGATCGGGCCTCGGGGCGATGCATCTGGCTGAACCTATCTTTTGACTACCCTTTTTTGAATGGAGTGCATGCCAATTTCATTGTTTTTGTTTCATGGTGATTGCGTGTAGTAGTAAGCTGTAATCTCCCCTGCCCCTCCCTGGCACACCAGGCTTATCAACCAATTTTATGTTGTGCTGCCACACTTGATCTGCCCATGAGTTCTAGATTTTTGGCCCTTCGCCGCCGTTGACATACCCATGCCATGTCTGAATTAAAGCTATTCAACTTGTTCCATTAATTATCACTCAAAACACAATCCATGGATCATAACAAATAAGATATTCTATCCTACCCACGTCCGTGGAGCTGCACAAGAAAAAGATATCCAGCCCTAAAAAATTCATTACCCCGCCTTTCACATATATATTTCAAGCACGACCTCACTTGGCACTCATAGTAAGTACAACATTCAATGTTCAATGTTCCAACCATCCATCCTCAAAATATGTATTCACTACTGAATGTTTAGATTATATACAATAAATTTCAATAACACCTTTAAATAGTAAGGTCACTATTAGCACTTCAGCACTTAGACACCTGGCTGTGTAGAGCATAAGATTTCGATTTTCTTTGTTACCGAAGCACAGACGCAGCGTCCAAAGGACATCAATTAATCGAGACACATTTGTAACAATAAACGTTGCACTGTCAACAAAGCCTTAACAGAACTTGGAAGTCAGAGACTGGGTACACGAGGTATCCTTAACAGGCACATCTGTTACATAGGTTACCTAGCTTACCTATATACCCTGTACGCATGCATATCAGTCAACTTGGCGGGCACGATTCGATCAACTGAGCAGACAACAGTGATGCCCATGAGTCTTTGTTTAGATCCATATGCATGGTAACATTGATGGCATGCCCACATCCACATATCCGAAAAAGGTTGTTCACATCCCTATATCAGGTACACAACATCCATGGATTTCAAGTACAAGATACATAGTAATTAAAAGGTACTAAGTAATGAGCGTATGTGGTATGCAGAAATTTCAAGTTCAAGGCAATTCAATCATTATAATTTCAAATGTCAGAATTACTCTGATTAATATGGGACTGCATGCAGCCAGGGCGCCAGAATGGGCCGAGTATAGCAGGAAGAGGAAAAGGGGATTTGAAGTGCAAAAGAAGAACGTGTTCTTGAGAAGCAATATCAGACTAATTTTTTCACTGTCATACAGGCCAACAGGCCATGGTTTTAGAAATGTCCTCATATTGTTGCGATAAGAACACAGGAACCAACGGAGCAGAGCCAACAGAGCGGAGCCAGCGAAACGTACGAGCCAACGGAGCAAAGCCAAAATAAATATCACAGAGAAAGGGGGAGTGGCAGTCATAGTGGGAATAAAAGTTATAGTGGTGATGGGAAGTCGAAGGTCAGGTCGGAGAAGTCGGAGGTGGAGTGGTGGGGAAAGAAGAAGAAGAAGAAGAAGAAGAAGAAGAAGAAGAAGAAGAAGAAGAAGAAGAAGAAGAAGAAGAAGAAGAAGAAGAAGAAGAATAGTGCAGAAGCAGTCAATGAAAAGGCAGAAAACAAACATTTGAATAGGACGTGGCTGAAGTATGTGATTTCGTGATATTCATTTAAGCTTAAAGCCTAAACATGCTCTTCAACAACACGAACAAGTATCTCCAAACACAAATACACCGAAATTCTTACGCATAAGCTACTAGTACCACCTGAGAAAGTACATGATACTACAACACCTGGCAGAAGTCAACAGGCAACACAGGTCCAGTATCAATGGCCATCGAGGCTTCTAATCATGATCTAAAGATACAAAGACGAATTTCGAGACATGCACAATGCAATTGAAAGAAAAAAACCCCCGATTTCACCAGCAGAGAAGAGTTACTGAGTAAACTATTCTGCTTCAGATCAATCAAGTAGAAAAAAGGCAAGAATATCAAACGAAAAGTATCCTGGACACTCGTATCCTCGGAAATGTCAAATAATGGTCATAAGAATCGTATTTTTGTTTCTCCCGCCAACACCCTTGGCATCGCATCGCATCGCATGGAAACCTTGCCAAAATACACATCCACGGGTCCCCCTGGCAGTCAAGTCAAATTGTTTGGAATTTTGGGGTATTGCATTTAATTTTCGAAATTGGAACGCAATTATGCGACAGCGTGAGAGAAGAGGAAGCTAACAGACTCTCCGTTGTGAGTACGACGGCAAGCCTCGCCCAAAGTGGGGCTGATGTCAATGGTCTCGATCTTATCGCAAGCCAGCTTCTTCTCGGCGTGGGGGACAGTGTTGGTCACAACAAGACGGTTCAGACGGCTACCGTTCAGGTTCTCGATGGCCTTGCCGGAGAGGATACCGTGGACGACAATAGCGTTCACTTCCTTGGCACCGTGCTGGAGGAGGGTGTCGGCAGCCTTGACGAGAGTGCCGCAGGTATCGGCCATGTCGTCGACGATGATGGCGACCTTGTCGCGGACGTCACCGACAAGGACCATGCGAGAGACCTCGTTGGGCCGCGCGCGCTCCTTGTGGATCAGGGCGAATTGCAGATCAAGGCGGTCGGCGATGGCAGTCGCACTAAAGAAAAGAGTGATTAGACTGACATCATAATTTATGAAGATAATTCATGGGCTTGCTTGCTTACCGCTTGGCACCACCAGCATCCGGGCTAACAATGACACAGTTGTTCACATCCAGGTTCTCGCGGATCCACTTGAGCATACTGGGCTCAGCATACAAGTTGTCGACGGGAACGTTGAAGAAACCCTGGATCTGGCTGGCGTGCAGATCCATGGTAATAACATGATTGCAGCCAGCAGTCTGCAGCATGTTGGCCATAAGCTTAGCGGTGATAGGAGCACGGCTCTTATCCTTCTTGTCCTGGCGAGCATAAGGGAAGTTGGGAATGACAGCGGTGATACGGCGGGCAGAAGCAGTCTTGCAGGCGTTGATCATGATCAAGAGTTCCATGAGACCGTCGTTGATATCGTTGGGCCGTGTTGACTGCAGGATGAAGACTGCACGAGAACGAAACGAAGATCAGCAACGGGCTTCTATGGCTTCTTTCCCTCCATCCTTTATTTCTTCATCCGGGACACCGCGGCGGGGTCAGCGTACCATCTTCGTCTCGGACACTTTCACCGATTGTGACGCTGGTCTCCTGGTTGGAGTACTGCAAGACCATAATCTTGGTCAATTCAATACCGAGGCTGTAGGCATTCTTGAATTAATATTTGCCGCTAAAAATTGCTTTTGCGGAACGCAAGGATCGTTCACATACCGATCCGCCACGAGCTCAGCGAGCTCGGGGTGACTGTTGCCAGTCAGCAGCTTGATAGAGTTGGTCGCCATGGTGTGCGAAAGTGGTGAAAGAGAACTGAATGTCTCCTAAGGAAGAAAGAAAGACAAAGAGCCGTTAGCTTATAGAGCTTTAAAAAAAATCGAATCCCGCACCTGCACTTTGGGCCCCGCATCTTTTTCGTATCCCGTGACCACTCACCGCCTTTGCGTCGTCATTAGGAATTTAATGCATAGCCTTACCGCTTATGTGGAATCGGTATAACATAAAGAACATATGGATATTCCCGTAAGACGTAAGAAAAGCAGCAATCTAAGTACAATTGAAGAAAAGGGGCCTCTGGAGCCAGTTGACCTGCACATCAACCGGAAACAAAGGGCTCCCCAGTGTTTTTCCCACCTTTCCTCCACTTCCCCACGAACATTCCCGGGAAACGCCATTGAATGCTTAGGCCTGAAAACAAGAACACAAATTGAAGATGTAGAAATAAGGCTGTCTATGCGAATCCGAAGTAATCGCTACCAGCTGTCATCGCGGTATAAAGCCGGTGACGGAGATCTTCATAACTTTCATATTCAGGAAGATCAAGCTCTGGGGATATCGTTAGCAAGTGAATCAGTATAGAAGAGAGAAAAGTGCAAGCTTACGATTGAAACATGTGTGCGAGCTAGGCAAGCGGGTCTTGTTGCCATAATCGCGGTGGATATTGAACTTGCTAACGCCGTTCATACCCTCCAGTTCCTTGAAACCGTTGAGAGGCACCTTGGAGGTACCGGTGACGAACTGCAACAGCTTGGCACGCTCCTCCTTGTCAAATGAGCGAACGGCACGCCAGAACCACTGGATTTGTGGTGACGAGGCAGAGTAATTGTGGTACTCGGTGTTGTTCTTCCACTCATCGACTTCGATTTCGGGCAGACCGGAAATCAGAAGCTCCAGTTCCTGCTCGTTGAAGATGGAAATGAGCTCAGGAGGGATAATTTCATGGAAACCTATATTTAATGTCAGTTTTCATTCGAGGAAAAGGAGCATAGGGAATTCTACCTTTCAGGAAGTTATCAAGCTGATCTCGGACGGATTCCACCAGGCGGTACTCAACCACACGCTGGATGTACTCCTCCTTGTTCTCCTGAGTGACCGGAATGTTTTGACCATCGGGAATCAGGTCGATAGTTTGCTTTTCACCAAAGGCATCGGTATCGATGGAAAAGGTCTCGGTGATGATGTCGGTAATATCGTTTTCCAGCATCCAAAGTAATGACTTGTAATAGTCTAGGTCAAGCGTTTCCATGTCTTTGATAGACACAGAGCGCCCAAGGATATTCTTGTAGACAGCACGAGAGAAGTGGCAGTCCAGAACCCGACCCTCATAGAGAGCCTTACCGATGATCCGGCCAATGAACTTGAAGAACATCAAGTGCTCGGAGTTGACACCACTCAGACGGTTGGGGTGGAAAGTAGTCCGGTCGGCGGCTACAGGAATGAACAGAGCATAGTTGGGGTTGAACATGCCACGGGCAAGAACCTGGAACCATTCACGAGTGACACCACCAGCATCGACACCTTCCTCGCCATGGAAGCGGACGTTTAATTTGCCGTACTTGAGCTCATCAGCGCTCTTAAAGTATAGCGACTTGAACGAGTCAAGGAAGACTTGATCTCGGCGCACAGCGAGCTGGAGAGGAGGATGAGGGTGACGAGGCTCGGCACCACGGGCATGGACACGACGAGTGAAGTAATTGCGCTTGTTGTCAAACTCCAAGACCTTGGGGTTCTTCACCAGCAGAGAGAATGTGCCACTCATCAAGCGGGGATTTGAGCGAACAAGTTCGTTGAGAATCTTGCGGTGTTCCTCGGTAAATTTGAAGAAGAGGTTCTCCATGCTAAGGCCAGCATCAGCGGGGGCACTGTTAACTGACAACTCGCGACTGCCACGAGAAATAGATTGATCCTTGAGAGTAGTGTTCTTGCAAACAACCATCAATGCCTCGATCAAAGGCAGGAGAACGGTAGCCACGTTCAGCATGTTCTCCTTTTGGCGAATGACGGTCAAGCAGTCGCTCAGCTTCGTCCAGAGAGGACCAAAAGTGGCACTCTCATACAGTCTCTTGAGCACATCTTCCTTGGGAGCAGCTTCGGGCTCGCTGCCCTTCGACTTGTCAACCCGACTTGGATCGAAGAGATAGTCAAGCGCAGTAAGAATACGAAGCAATTTCGCCTGATCAGAGCTGGCCGGAGAGAATTTAGCCAAGGCTAAGCCTTGCATGTCCGTGCCAGTCTTAGATTGGTGGATACAAGGAAGCAGCTCTTCCAGGTCTCCGAGAATTATATCGCTGAGAGCCTGTGCTTGGCTGACAAGCTCATTACCAATCACATCTCGAGCGCCGGGGATCGCAGAAAGGTTATTGATAGTGGAGAGGGTGTCACGGAATGTTTTACCATTACACTCGCGAGCTGCAAGGATTTGAACGACCAGGCGGAAATTATGGTCGGGGACCACAGGAGGCTCAATGGTCTTCCGCTTGCGCTTCTCTTCCTCTGCGGGCTTTTCAGTGCCTTCCGCTTTAGAATCACTTCCACCTTCTGTCGTCTCCTCGGTAGCTTGTCCCTCGGCTGTTTCAACGGTGGGCAGTGGAGCATCCGTCATCGTGGTGTCCGAGCCAGATTGAGCAGTCAACATGGATTGATCCGAAGTCTCATCGGCCGGGGCTCCTTCAGGCTTTTTTCCCTTTTCTTCTTCCTGTCTCTCTTTCTCACGGCGGAGAAGGACAGTAAGTGGTTGAGTAATACTACTGAGTAGACTGGACAGCTGCTCCATACAATTAGGGCTGTCCATGATCAACTTCCTGTCAAGGAGGGAAAGTAGAGCATTCAAAGCGAATTTGTTAACTCGATTCTCTTTACTCTTGCCCTTGCGAAGTGCCTTAAGCTTGAGCGAGGAAGCCGAATCATGCTCAGTCAAGAAGAACCAAGCAATGTGAGGATTGAACTGGGACAGGAAAGAAAGTGTTCCTAGACATTGCTGGACGACCATGATCGGAGTGACATCATTGCTGATGCTAGAGGTTTGAAGAGCAAGGTTTCGTTTGCCAGATTGAGGAGTCTTCTGTGAGCCAGGAGCCTTGGCACGGAGCGATAGGTGAGAAAAGCTGCGCTCGATGGCAGAGGAATCAATGCTACCATCTTGCAAGACGGACAACAAAAGGCTGATCACCTCACCGCGGTTCTGACGGTTTTCACAAACATTGTGAAGAATATCGTTAAATTGATGGCGTGCGTTACCATGGAGGGGCATGAACAGTAAGCGCAAAAGGGTAGCAACGCCAGCCTTGTCGAGCATCTGAACAATTTGGCGTCTCTGAGTTTTCTTAGGCTCTTGATCTTCAGCAGGCTCATTTCTCCCGCGGTGTTCCATTCCACCAATGTCACCAAACTGGGCAATGCGGCGACCACCAAGAGCTCGTGCCTCTGTTAGGTACTCGGGGCCCAATGTAGCAAGTACATCTTCTGGTTGTTCGGCGAGGACGGCTTGACGCAAAGTGGGATCCAGAGTAGCGAGGAAACTGGCAGCATCCATATCCTCTGCCCGAGGTGCAGCAGTGCCAGCAGGGGGCTGTTGGCGACGAGCGGCGTCTCGCTCGCGGCGGCGTCGGTCGGCGGCCTCCTGTTGCAACAACTCGTCACGAATTTCAGCAGGCAATGCTTCCAGGAATTCCTGGTTGATTTCGGTTGGCTCTTCCCCAGCAGCAGCAGCTTGAGATCGCTGCTCGGCGAGTTGCTGCATGATAACCTCTTCTCGGAGCTCCTCTGGCAGAGCTTCTAGATATTCGGGATCGATCTCCAGCCCGGTAATATCAAGCTGGCGACCGCGAATAGTTGTGTGAACTCGCTGAGTAGGCTCGGGCTCGGCTTGAGCGGAGGAGCTGGCAGTTGGTTCAGCTGCAACATCGGTTTGTTGAACATCCTCCATCGGCTCATCAATACCAGCTGCCTGTCGCTCGGCTTCCTGCTGTTCTCTTTCAGCCTGGAGTCTTGCATTCTCCTCCGCTTCCTTGCGCCTGTTCTCGCGCTCTTCCTCCTCTCTCAAAAACCGCTCCTGGCGTTCTTTCTCAACCAGCATCTCACGAGCGTGCTTCTGCCTTTCTTCCTCAATCTTCTGGTTCTGCTTTCCTTCCTCAATGGCAGGAGGAACCAAGACCTTCAGAAGCGAGTTGAGGACACGCTGCGTCTTCTCAACATATGTGCTACTGAACAGGAGACGGGCCTCCTCCTGCCAACGATTCCTGGTTGTCGACAATGAAAATTTGACGGCATTGTGGGGGTCGTCACGAGTGCGCGCAGCAGGGTTGACAGCACGACCAAGAGAACCAAACATGTCTTGAATCCGATTGGGCAAGATCGCCCGGCTGTCAACGTGAACGTGAACGCCATCAGGGCGTGCGACGACACCAAATCCAGGCGTAGCTTGTCCACCAAGCGCCTCCATGATGGCGTTCATGAAGCTGACGGGGCTATCCATAGCCAGCATCCGTCCACCTGCTTCAAGTTGCGTCCAGTCACCCGCGAATGGATCGAGGCGACCTGGTCCAAGACGCTGGGCGGAAGGATCGGCGCCACCGCCATTGCGCATCAGGAGAGGATTGGTACCATCATCGTTGCCGCGAGCGGGTATCTGGGTACGATGGATCCGGGGGTAGGGTTGGAGGGGCACGAGTCCACCATGGCGTCCAGGCATAATTTCGCCAACAGTAGCCCAGGCGGGTGGTGCACCAGTACGGAAGCGATGGTGTTGTCCGTGCGATCGGGGAGGCGGAGGTTCATCACCTTCCCAACCCCAAGGCTCGAGGAGGTCGTCATCTTCAGGGGGTGGTGTAAGCAACAAGGCATCTAGCATTCGTGAGAGTTCGGGGTTCCAATTACCATCTATATCTCCCTCGGAGCCCTGGTCCATATCGTAGTCATCATAGTCATCCATCTCATCGTCAATCTCATCCATATCCTCATCTTCTTCTAGTAGCGAAGTCAGCAAACTAGAGCAGCGAAAGGTATCTTAAATGTAACTTGCCTCCTTCATCGTTCAACTCATCAAGAATCTCATCGTGGACGTCTCCTCCAAGGCGGTCTCCGTGCAAATCGTTGACACCAGCGCCAGCAGCGTGATTGAGAACACGGAAGAGATCATCAATACGTTGACCTGGATGGGGCTGGTTGGTTTGGCGAATATCGGCCAGTTCCTCCTCAAACTGGTTCATCATCTCAGCCTCTTCTTCGTCTTCAGTCATTTCTTCACTTTCCCATTCATCCTCATGGCCTTCTCCGAGACTTTCGTTATCATGGTCGCCAGTGATCTCGTCGGCAAACATGTCATCGTCGTCCATGTCAGAGTGATCATCTTCATCGTCGTCATCGTCGTCATCGTCATCATCATCATCATCAATGATGACCTCGACAGCGTCACCCGATAGACCTTCGATGGGGCCTCTACCTTCGACATCCTCTTCGTCTTCGTCGCTGATCACTTCACCGTCATCTTCGATGACTTCCTCCTCGTCGTACATGTCATCATCGTACTCGTCTTCGTACATTTCTTCGTCCTCGCCTTCCGACTCTTCAGTGCTCGATTCTTCCTCGTCATGGCGAGGCTCCAGCATACCAAGCGTGGAGTGGCGGAAAAGATCGGGAGTCTCTTCCCGCTCATCCTCCATATCAGAAACCGAGGTTGCAGACGAAATCTCGTCCTCGTCAGCCTCGTCCAGATTGGAGATATCTGAACTCTCACTAAGGAGCACGGCAGTCTGGGTGAGCTTGTTCAGGGGACGCAGAATGTACTTGATAACGCGTTTGGACGATGGGAAATTGAGGTCGATGTCGGCGACGGAGGCAGTCAATGCAGGAATAAAACTCTTCTCAAACATGGTCTTGGCGAGTTGCTTGTTTGAAGATGGGAAGCCGGCATCCTGAGAATAGGAATAGCCACTGAGCATCTTGTCGAAGAGATCGGCAAGACACATAAGCTTCGAGTATTTTGCGTCCAATGGCTCAGTTGAAGCATTGGCCTCCTTGTAGGATCGAAGCGCATGCTCGAGCACGAACCTACGAACGAAAGAAAGTTCCGGCTCATCCTCTTCAGGCTGCTTTGGCTCGCCACGGCGTCTAACAGGGCCACCATTCTCACCAGTCTTGGTGCACAGAGCAACCAGAACCTGCATGGTCCACGTCGAGGTCATGCTCCGTTTCTTAAATGCTAAGGAATCATCATGATCAATAGTGCCAAGGGGGACAAGCGCATTCAACAGGTAGTTGAGAATGCCAGAGCGCGGCTTGGAAGGTGTTGAGGCAAGGGGATCGGCCTTGCGGGAGAAGTTGATGAATTCAACCTTGGTGCGATTGTACGACGACAGAAGCTCAGTAAGGCATTGAAGCAGGAAGCATCGGTATATGTAGATTTGGTGATCTTCAGCGTTGAAAGGTGGCTTCTCGCCCTTCTTAGTAGGTGTGGGGCTAGGCTGGGCATCGGCACTGCTTGACACAGAAGGACTAGGCTCATCAACGGACATCTCGACGTCATTTAGCGGTTGACTTTCAGCTTGATCGCTGGAGGGCCGCTCGGATGTTTCAGTCGAGGTTTCTTTGTCGTCAACGTCCTTGTAGGAAAGAAGCTCAGATAAGATGTAGTGGATAACACCATCTGGGTTCTCGACTACAGGCGCTTTAAGTTCGGTGTTTTTGCCCTGAGTCTTGTCCTTGTCATCCGAGGCAGCAGTCTCGGTCGTGGAATCATTTTTACTGCTTTCACCAGCAGTCTGTTCTTGGCGCGGACGAGCATTGCGATCTTTGTCGGCCTTCAGGCCAAGGATTTGAGGGCGCTGGGAAAATTCATACTTTACCAGTCTCAGCTTCTCATTTGTCACTTCCACGAAGATTTCAGGCGATCTCAGAACAAGATGATACATTTGGCGCACGTAGCCGGCTGTGTCGATCTGACGAGACGATTTATTTTCAAAATTAGCAACAATCTCACTGCGCATGATCTGCCGAATCGTAGCTTCGTCCTCGACGATATGACGCAAGATCAACATGAACGAGCTCTGGAGCTTATCATTTGTGGCACTTGCTAGTTGTTTAACCATGACAAAGAGACGCTGCAAGTTGCGCTTCTCCCCGAATCGTGCAGCAATACTGCGTTCTCGAGTGAGAACAACCAGGATACGACAGATGGAAAGTGCCAAGGTGTCGTCCTTGCCAACCCGGGGTAGGATTTCAACCAAGGCCTCGAAAAGCTGTGTTTTCTCATCAAGGGAAACCAGAGGTTCCTGAAGCCGAGCTGGTGGCTGATCAGGGTTAAGATTCTCGTGGCTTGGCGGGATCCAAGTGATTAGAGGCGGTTGGCAATCATCAGACAGCAGCTTCTCCAGAATGAGTAACACATGGCCAATCCAGGGGAAAGTTTCATCGGCAGGTTTCTCGGTTGTGGGGAGTTTGATGAAGCCAAGGAATGTAGCGAAACAATCCTTCAGCTCTTCAATGGTTGCATTGTACATGTCTCGTTCCTGAAGAACCAAAGCAAGGATATGCGCGTAGGCTGCAACCTTCTTTCCTGCCGTTTCGAAGTTCTCCATTTGCAAGGACACGAGTGACTGGACAAGAGTTTCTCCAACCTCGCGACGGAAGCTTTCGGGATCGCTATGCTTCTTGATGCCAGATGAGATAAGATCCGCAAGCTCGAACGACACATCATAGTGGACGTTGAGAACATCAAGGCTGCGTTCAATCAAATTGGATCGAACTTTGTCTCGTTGGGCATCGAGATCCTCGACAGTGATAAACTGGCGTCGACGGACTGGCTCTTGTGCTTGGCTGCTGGGCTCCGTTTGCCCTTGAGCAGCGGATTGACGTTCTTGGTGTGACGATTCACCACGGTCTTCGCGCTCCATAGCTTCACTGTCTTGGAAAGCAGCACCAATCGCGCGGGCCAAGCCTTCAGGCATGGTAGTACGGTCCAGGCCTTCTGCATCATCTAGATCAGAGCCAGTAGTGTTCTCCACAGTATGGCCGGTGGCCTGTGCGAGAAGCATAGCAAGGGCCGAGCCCTCTAAGAAGCCAGGGTTGAAGGGTCCAGATTCACTCACAAGAGTATCTTCAGGGCCCTCTCCGCCCGAGGCGATTTCGGAGGATCCAGTTTGAATATCATTCGCTCCAGGAGGGAACCTAGGAGGCGCTCGAAGCCACTTCTGCGCTTTGCAGTATTCTTCAGCGGCAACCACAGCATTATTACAGCGGTAGAGAGCCTCTTGATTCAGCTCAGCATCCTCGAATCCCTTCTCTTTAAGCACTATCTCGCGGTCTTTATTGACAACAAATGGCTTTTGTGGGACTTCAGTCAAGATAGGCGGTGTGTCCGCCTTCACAGCAGCGCCAGTTTCATACTCTCCATCCAGTGATGAACGAAGAATATCAACCAGGAATTTGACAATGATGCTTTGCGACTGGGTGGCAAATTCTGAGTTCCACATCTCTTGAGCCATAGGCAGAATCTCCATGCGAAGATCTACCTGGAACTGACCAGGGTGGAAGTAATCCGAGCGACCACGTTCCCGCTCATGGTTGCTGGTCAACACTTGTGTTTGACTAGACTCAACGATAGTCTTACCACTCGCGAGTTCTGTGAAAACCGCAAGGATGATCTTGATTCCACCATAAGCAGCGGCAAGTTGATCGGCGACTTCCTTGTTGGTCTCGGCACCGCGATCCAGTGGCTTGAGGGTGTTGACCTCGCGCATGAAGATTTCGCACATCTCCTTCAACACTGTAAGCCCGCTTTTTCGCTTGAAAGCGACGAGGACAAGAGTCAAGTAGCTTGGCTGCGGCCGATCACCACCAGCTTCGTACAATAGGTGTGAGAATTGAGAAAGAATGACAATGAGATACGGGAAGCGGTATTTAGAGCTGGCGCCCGAGTTAGGAGCAGCAAGCTGGAGTGACCGTAGAACAGTGTCAGCGATGGCCTCGGCCACCATATTGGCATTCTGCTTTCCCTTTTGGAAAACGTCGGCACGTCGCTTGCCCACAAGACCAAGGCCGAGGTTGTGCATGAAGCCGGTGATAGTAATTGGTAGAGCACCCAAAAGGTACCGAAGGGTCTGAACGTTCTTGAAAGCAGAGCTTCTTTCGTCAACCTTCTTAGCAGCACCTTCAGACTCTGGGGCGGCAGAAGGCTTCGAGTCGGGGGCACCTGAGCCGTCTCCTTGAGTAGCAGCAGCTGGGTCCTCCGTTGGGTTCTGGGAAGGCCCGGCCCCGGGAACTGTGGGCTTGCCAGGGGGCGGTTGTTTGCCTTGTGTCCAAAGGTCCGGATTATTCTTCTCATTCACGATCGCCTCCCATACACATGCTGAGAAAAGATCACCAAGCGAAGAGACCAGGTCGCAGTAACGGTCGGCAAGATTGACCTGGCCGAAAGGAGACACCTGCTGAACAGGTCGGGTCTGGTAAAGAGGCATTGCGAAAACCTCACGAAGTAGGTCCGTGAGAACGAGGGCGGCATTCAGGTTTCTCACAAAGGCGGTTCCATGTATGAGAGCTTCTGTTGCCTCCGGCGCGGGCGCCTTGGAATCGAGCGGCCGGGTAAACGACGTGAAAAATCCTGACTCTTTTGGTGCAGTCCAAAAGGCCGAGAGAGTTTTTACTGCTGACTGCGCTCGCTCCATCAAAGACGGAATGACAAGGTGCGGTTTAGTTTCGGCAAGCATGTGCACAAGCACCGTCAGTTCCTGGTTAGGGTCGGTGCCATGGAAGCCATATGGCAGACTCTGAAGCGTTGCGTAGTCCAGAACGAATTCCGCTCCACCAGCCTGGATGAATGATGTGCAGTTTGGCTGATTCTCAAAGAAGGCACCAAGAAATCGTATTGCAGGGAAGAGGTAGTCCGCAACAGTAAGGCCATGCTCGTCAGCGTCCTTTGGCTCGAAGTCGGTCTCTAAAGATGGGAGTAGCTTGCTCACATCACCCACAAGTAGCTTACAACCGTTAGGAAGAGTATGGGCATTCAGCTGAGGAACACCAATCGTCTTTGGGTCTTCCATTGGGGCGTCAAATGAAACTCCAATGTCACGGAATAAATCACCGACAGGCCCTGCGAGGATAACGTTGGCACTGTTATCAGGATCTTCCGTCCATAGCTTGGCACCCAGTCCTGATCTCCATGCCTTGGTTTTAGCAAGAAGGCCCACTCGAGCAGCCATAACAATGACAGCAGACATAATTGATGTCTTTAGAGCCGGGTGATGTCGCACAAGTTCGTCAAAAGCAGTACCCAACGAGCGAACCAGGTTCGGGTCATCCTTGAGGCACTTGACATGTTCCGGCTGCTCAAAAACCTCGAAGAAGCTTTCTAGGGCATCGGAAGATTGAAACAGATCTAGGCCAGAGGCGTTCAAGCAAATAGCCCCGAATGCCGAAGGAATGCACGCAAGAGCATCAGCTGCAGCAATGATTCCTGGTGCCAGATCCGTACCAGGTGGCCGAGCCATGAGGTATTCGCGAGTGACTTTCTCGCTGTCGGTGGAAGAGGCCGTTTCAGCGGCGGGTGCAGGAGCCGAAGACTCGGCCTCGTTACTGACATCCTCTGGTTCGACAGCAGGGGGCTTTTCCTTGGCCTCAAGCTCACGCCCCATGACTGCACCAAGGAGACTCTTACTTAGACCAGCCTCGGCGATGACAGCATAACTGGTAGGCTCGTTGTGAATAAAGCTACTCAGAATGTTGACAGCATTGCTCCATACATGCGAACCAAAGATTCGTGCGTTTTCAAACACCAGTCGCAAAGAAGTAAGAAGCTGAGGAGAGTCAATCAAATTCCGCAGAACACGATCAAACCCTCCACCATTGTGTTGCATAATATGGTTGACGAAACGGAACATCCACCGCAATGTTTGCTGTTGGAAATAAGGGATTTGGTAGTCGATGGAAGGGTTTTTGTACTGCTTGGGGAAGCCGGCTCCACTAGAGACCTTCTCAAACGCGGTCTTGGTCTCGTGATCGATGAGGTCGGAAATCGCATCGAAGCCCTTGGCTGCGGTCAGAATGCTTAGGGCATCACGGACAGCATGGACGAAGGTATCGAGGAACTCCATGATTCGAGAATAGACTCGGCGGGCCTTAATAGTTCGAAGATTCAGGATATCAACAAACATGGGAATGAGACCGGCAGCAACGAGTGTCTCGGGAGTCCGTGAGCTCGAGCTAGGGAGAGTGCGCAAGAGTGAAAGCAGCGCATCGCGCCACTCATCACCAAAGCAGTCACCGGAATCGTCATCTTCAGCACTCAGCTCGTTGACTACCTTTCGGGTCAGGAACATCAAAACACCATGATTGACATTGACACTCAAAGCGGCACAGACGTCCACTGCGCGAGCTTTATGTTTCGCCAAGGCATCCAGAGCATAAATGGCCAGCGTTTGTAGATTCCTTGAGACCTGGATATCACCACTCGCGCCAAGATGCACCAACTCGGCCAGCTGGAACGTTAACTGGAGTCGTTTCGACTGTTCCAAGTCATATTGAAGAACCTTCTGCTGGAATGTCGACTCTTGGTGAACATAGGCCAGGTTGGTCATGGCGAGAATACGGACTGCAAGAATCTGCTCGCGGCTTTCACGAGACCCAGATAAAGCTTGGGCGACACGAACCTTGTGAAGCAATTCATATTTCGACTCAAGAGGCAAATTTGGCAGATTACTAGCAAGAAGATCTTCTATCTTTCCAGCAGAGATCTTCGAGTGTGGAAGGTCCAATACTTTTCCGCCTCGGGATGCTTCTTCAGACTTACCGCCTGTGCTTGGGTGTACGGCGGGGGATTCTTCTCCACTGGGCCCGCGGCTCAAACGTGGAGTAGGATGAGTAGCGCTCCGACGAAGCGGGGTAGGTGTAGTAGGGACATGAGCACCGACTTCGCCATGCCCAAACTCTGAGGTTGTTCTAGTTTGCTCAGTGAAACCTGATGGGTAGTAGAGGACCCGAACATGACCCCATTCATTCCAGCCATCATCATCATCACGCACAAGTGAGACCAGTTCGTTGGCATTGAGCTTGGTTTGGGGCGCCTTCTCCTTGCCCTTGGCTGAGACAGCGGGGGTCGCAGGCAACTGGGCTTTACCAGCAATGAACGGACGGGGGAAAGGTGAAGCAATCTTGAGCAGCTTCTCTAGATCGATATTGTAGTGAGCTGCCAGCATGGCCTGCTGGTGAGTGCCACGCTGACGTGAGTGGTATCGCTGGGCCAAGCAGAGGGCCAACCGCAGTGTAATCTCAAGGAGGGACAGAGAGGTAGTGTTCAAGAGATCTCCTAAACGTTCACTGCTACTGTACAGGCTGCGGTTTCCACATTTCTCTAGCAGCAAACGTGAGAAGTTCAGGATCGCTTCTACCAGCTCCCGGTCACCCTCGGGCCCATATCCTAGAGAATTCAACTTGGCATCGATGCCTTCTGCTGGTAATTTGCTCGCATCCGCCGCGTATGACTCCTCCAACACGGTCCGACTAAATTTTTGTGTTTGTGGACCAGTATTCAGGAAGTATTTCTCGATGACAGTGGCCAGGATTTGATCAAAGCGGTCTAAGACGTTGATCCAGTGATAAAGGTCGCCTCGGGGAAATGGCCATTGCTTAGGGAACGTGCGTAGATGAGAAGGAATCTCCGGGACGGGGAGATTGATGGCATTGGCAATAAATTCGCTGAGAAAAGGCGACTAGAGTAGCAAAGAAAAAAAAAATTAGCCTGGAAAAAAAACCCGAATGAGCCCATGGCGGATGAAGGCGCCGAACTTACAACTGTAGCCTCATGCTTTTGACTAGCAACTTTCTTAATTTTGCCCATGTTGGCGATCAGAGCAGGCAGCCAACCATGAGTGTATTTGAGGATCCCAGGAGAAGAGTCTCCTAGAGGGTGGTGTTGGCGGGGGGTTGTCGTGAGACCGGTTCGCGGAGCAAGCGCGAAGATGCCTTATGACGTTTTTGGTCCTCTTCTACCTGCTTCGCCTAATTTGAGTCACTCCACGTCAACAAGTCGGCACGGGATCGTAGCACTGGGATGTGGGCGACAAAGCGATTGACTAGGAATCAGATACTCCGTCAAAAATGAAGCTTGTCTAGTTGAGAAGCTTGATAGAAAGAAAGTGTTGAGATATTGGCGCGCGGGTTCGGTGAAAGAAGTCAAACCGAGGGGAAAACGGTGCAGGACGTTTGACCCTAAAAGTTTTGACGATGAAAATTCGAAATGTCGAAAAGAGGATTAAGAGGGATGGGGTGAAGGAAGAGGGGAAAGATGCAAGAGAAAATGGGGGAAAAGGAAAAGAACCATGAAAGGTGAGCTGTGTCCTGCCGGCAGTTAAAGCTGGGCCTTGGGCGGTTCCCCCGCTGAGGCGGTCAGGCTACAAGGCATCACTTCCATAATTTCTACCTTATTCTATCGCAAACATTTTCATAAAATAAAGCAAATTCAAGAGTTCCAGGTTTGAAATTAAGTAAAAATTGACATTTGGATTGCAAGGCCAATTTTCATACCACAACCCGGCGGATGCTTGCACGGATCCCCAAAGCAACTACGAATATGACTGCGATGCTACCCGATGCCTAATTCCGAGATTCATTCAAAGAAAATTATACATGACTATACACAAAAAACCTAGCTAATCTTCACATAGTCCTAGCAGGTGGGTGTGGGCAAGGCACCGTCCCACTGCACTTTCATTGACACTGGGTATGGCGAGTATGCACTCTGCTCGGCATCCATATACATCGTGATGCCGCCGGTACTTGGAATCTTTTTCAACTGTCCCTGTGGGCCGGGAGCACGTCGAAGATTCTCCAGCTGTCCGACAACCCGAAGCATTGTAGGGAGAGCAAGCTGGCACATTTCACGCCCAATGCAATGGTGTGGACCGAAGCCAAAGTGGGTATACTGACTCAAGTCACGATCCAAGCGGACCGTCTCGGGATCAGGGAATGCCTTCGCATCGTGACCTGCAGAAACCTGTGACATAATTTGGTTAATGTGCATTTCGTTTTTACTCGGAAGGCGAATATAGACTTACCAAATTACATATGACTTGCTGGCCCGTCTTCAATGTCACCTTTTCACCATTGTCTTCGACAACGGTGGGCTTCACAACTTCCCGAAGTAAAGCAACCGTTGACCGGATACGTGCGCCTTCCATAAAGCTATTTCAAGTTAACATTAAATCCAAAAAAAAGAAATGAGACCAAGAATTGTGGCACTTACTATCGCAGAAGAAGTTCATCAGATTCTGGAGTTTTCTCCTTAGACAGCCGTTGAATCTCTGCAAGATGGCAGGCATTTTCCTCCTCGAGATAAAAGTCCAAGCACTGCATGAATAGCTGAGCCTGGTTGGCCATCATCGAAGTCGCCGAGGGGATAATATGCGTCCACACAATTTCCTTCGGAGGCAGCTTGCTGTCGAGAAGACGCTGGATCATATGCACACCATAGTCACTAAGGACATCGTGACGATGAATCCGACTCACAATATTGGCGACGAATCCAGCCTTATCGACCACCTCAACATTAGCCATGACCAGCTCTCCAAGCTGCTGTGCAACCGCGCGAGAAGCCTGCTCCAGCTGGAAAGACTTGGAAACGTCCACATCGTAAAAGATGCATGTGAAGACCAGACTCAGAATTTGAAACAGCTCGCTCTCGGTAAACACACCACGGGGGTTTGACTCTGTCTTGAGCGGCAAAGAAAAGATATTGGCGCAGAAATGAAGTTGTGCGAGATTGGAAACATCACGACAGATATCCACCTGGTTTGCACTACCCACTTTGTATGAGTTCCGCTGCAATAGTTGGATAGTGATCTGTTCGTAGAACTTCCGCACTTCGGATACCCATTTGTCTCGGTACAGAGCACCGCCGATCATCTTGCGAGATGCCGCATTTGCAGGACGATCACCTGAAATCATGAAGTCGCGTCCATATGGGTGGCCATCACGACTCAAGAGAAACTCCAACATCTTGCCCCAGGTCACTTTGAAGCCTTCCTGGTCCCCCAGAATAGCCTTGCAAGCAGCATGGGAATTGATCATTTGGGCGATTGGAGTAAAGCTAGGTGCGGCAAAGCTGTATAGTTCACTCTTTCCGAGGCCTGTGAGGATCTTCTTGTTCTCGCTCGGAATAACCATCGGGAAATGCGCGTAAACAGAGTTTCCACGGAAATGATTGGGGAATGCCCGCAGAGCCAGTTTATAGAAGCAATGGCCAGAGTCCACGTTGTTATCGAAATTGATCTCGTTATACGCCCAGTTGGTCAGATGCTTAGGAGTGTAGTCCACGGTGTAGAAACGATCTCCACGAACCAAAGCAACCGCATCCGAAAGGATGGCTCTGGATGTGGTATAGTTGGTACACAAACCACTGCCAGGAAGTACGGGCTCTTTTGCATCCTCCACGATGAGACCGGGGTAGAGCTCCACCAGATCAGGATGATCGTAGAAGTGGCGGAGCTGGTCAACAATCTGCGGGTCAGAGTTGATCTCTTCGAAGGTCTTGTATGGTGCCAGGTTAAAGTAGTCTCGGAACTCATTCAGTGTGGCCAGGTTCCAAGACCGTGCCTGTTTCATGCCGAGGACTTCGATGGTTTTAAAGACGGTCGGCACATTCGATGCTCCGAAAGCACCGGCGACATCCTCAACGCTCTCTTGGAATATCTTGGCTAGGTCATCATCATCGTAGGTACCATCTGCCTTCCGGTGCAGGTTGGCAAAGGGACGGTCCTCTGGGTCTTCAGGAAGCATTGCCTCCCACCGACCAAGCCCTTGCATGAATTGCGGGATACTCAGCGTCTTTGAGTCTTGACCCTTGAAGATCTCCTTATACATGTTCTCCGACCACTTTTCATCACGGGCGGAGATGCAAGAGTGCCATCGATATACAAGGTTGAATTCTGCCGAGACCTGGTTTCCAGTGGCCTGAGCTGGGGCCGAGCCGAGTAGGCCGTCTTTGATCTCTGCTCGGGGGTCCAAACTCCAGTCACTGTTAGTCCGGTTCATGTTGAGAATCGTTCGGACATAATCCTTGAGAATGATGTTGATGTAGAGACCACAGGTGACCAAGCGTGCCGTCTGGAAGAGATCATTGTCCCATGTTGCGTAAGCTTGCTTGTTAGATGCGTCCGGTTTAGTGAAACGGCCACCCTCATTGATCAATGCCAAATTCTCAGCCACATGATTGTGGAAGCGATTGAACATGATTAGCAGAACACCCACACCGGGTGGGAACCCAAGGATACGTTTTGCCGAGAAGCTATCGGGCTTCAGCTTACCATCCTTGAAAGTCCTCACCGCGTTCTGCTCATCTTGGTTATTACCATAGAGAGGACCCAGGTCAAGATAAGACGATGTCAACGATGAGGTACCAGTTTTGTCTGTCTGGAAAAGGTCTGGAAAATTGTTAGTCATGCCACAGCGAGTGATACAATACAAGCCTACCATGAATAATAATAGATGCTAGATAAAATAGCACGCTCGAAATCTTGTTAGGGTGCTCCTTGAACTCTTTCCGAGCCAAGAGTGTATCAAAAAGGGTTTCTGGGTCTGGTCGGTCAACAGGCTGCATGATCGTCGGTCGAACTGATCGGGCATAAGGAGTGCCTGCAGCACCAATGTTCGGCCAGAACGGGTTCTAGAATTCTGTCAGTGGGTGTAATCAGTTTTTCAGTTGAAGACTGGGTAGGATAGAGTATGAGACTGGGTGAAAGACTGGGTAGGAAGTGGTCATACATTTCCAGATCCATCCGCCTTTCGATAGGAGGATTCACGACCAAGATACCTATCGTTATCAGAATGAGTTTTCTTCAGAAGCATGCGACATTTTGAAGCCGCAGTATCCATGTCACTCACGAGATTGGTGGATGCTGCAAGTCTTTCCATAGAGTACCCAAGAACGTGTTGGTCAATTCATTCCCAGCCTTAGAGGTCGAAGGAAGACCAGCCGCAAGCTATTGAAGAGTAAGCATCTGCTTTTTTTAGGTTAATTAAGACATATTAACCTGAATCACTCGTTCCATGATGTACTCCCGGTCCTTCCAAGGTTCGCCGGTTACTGCATCCTTGGCAACCTCGACAATCGCCTTCACTTCTTTCAAACTGATATTGCCCAAATCCTTGGCTACACCAGTAGTGGTGGCGCCTTTGATGTAGGTACCATCACCAGTTTCCTTGGGCAAGGGCCTCAATGATGATGCAATGACTTGTTCGATCTGGGAAATCTTGGTCCCAATGCCATTGGCAAAATGATTGGTATGTTCGGCCATGGTGATACAAAATAAGCACGATGAAATGTGAGAGAAAACGCCGACAAGATCCTTCTATTTAATCCAAAAAATTAGCATTGCGCAATAATTGGCATGATAAATCGTCATGGAAGTGACTGCCGGGTGCAGAAGTTGTTATCGGCTCGTTCAAACAGAACTCCACTTTGCTCATGAAACAGATCACCTGAACTGATCAAAAGACTTGGTTTATGGTTTGAAACTTACCAATATGGCAATAAGAAAGCCCTAAGAAGTATATGCCGTGTGCTGCGGCAAATCAACACTTCCCAAGGTAACCCACGGGTAGTAAGTATAGGCCTTGAAGAGAAAAGTAAAGCAAATTTAATGGGGGTGCCGGAGGGTAATGGGACGATTATAGCCGTTCCCAAGTGCGGAGTATCCCGACTGTTAAACGACTAAAGTACAGCTGAATAGCCTCCAGCCCGTTCTACAGTAGTTCCATTATCCACTCAGCAGTCAGCCTTGAACTCGTGTTGGTCCGTCAGCCTGAACGCCACAACCCTAAGGCGCCAGCTGGTTGTGGGTACAATGCACAGGCAATGACAGCCGAAGACGCCCCACTCCGGTGGAATAGACTGGACTGCTTTTAATTCGTGTATCAATTAAAGCTGCAGAAAGATTCTGTCAGCAAATTTTAATTCATTTGAGACCCGTGTTCCCCTGGGCAGGACATTCGGGGAAAGTCAGCGATGAAAGGCCGGTTTATCCAGGTTTGCCCAGGTCGGCCCTAATTCACCTGGGTTATGTATGGTGAATAAGCCTGGACATAATTGGCGCGTGGACGGGTTCGGCTTACCCAGTGGCGATCTGCATTTGGTGGGGGCCGCGTCGAAAGGCTCGGCTTGAAGGTGTGTATTTTCTTATCATACCATAATTCTGAGTCAATGTGTTTGACACAGCCTATCAATGTCTCCACTAGTTCACAATTTAGCGCTGTATTGGTGGCCTAGTCAGGGGTGGCCTAGTAGCTGCCAGGCGTTGATTGGTGACGGGTTCGGCCGGGTTAACCGTGATAGCAAGTAACAAGCTGCGCCCCCAATCAGACCCGAAAAAAAAAGATTGATCTAGAAACATGAAATGATCATAACACCTCGGCAAGACGGAAAACTTCCTCAAAACCATATCAAATGTAACTTTTGTGGGGTATCATCCGTCGGAGTTAAACTTTTGTTGAAATGTCATATCCGCATGGAATATGCAGAACATCGTGGCTTTTATCTGATTCCTCCTGTTACGTTTCAGGTTGAAGAATATCCAATATTGCCTTGAATACATCTAAAAGACGGAGAAATAACACCGGAGACCGGTTTTATGCTCATAATGAACTTCTCAACAAGTTTTGGATAATCGGTCACACTCGAGTCAACGAGTTCGGCTACTTAGTACAAAAAATACAACATCCTTGATACCACGAATTTATTAATAAGGGTTGATATCAGTCAGATTTACTTAATATATTGATCCAATATGTAGGTTCAACTTAAAGGTGACTTTGACTCTCAAGGCCTAATACTTTATATATACTTACCTCGGTCTTGCCTTAAGGTGTCAATGTCACGTGTGCCCCATCCATTATCGATCGACGCGAGTGGTGTTCAACAATTTCCCCTGCAACCTCAAAACTGATTGCTGGAGCTTGCAGTTAATCACAATGGCTCCAAAGATTACGCTCACCGTTGAGCCGCGGGGTATGTTGTTTGTTATATCCTGCTAAAACATAGACTTGATCAATTAACAATATTTAGGTAAACCCATCCGCATGCTCCCAAAAGAGCTCACCATTGCCCTCGATGCCTCTGGTGATGACCTTCACGACATGATCGCTCAGATCTCCGGTGTCTCTAAGCATCGTCTGCGTATCACCAAGGGAAGTGACCGCTCCGCTGTTCCCAATGCGAAGGACATCACCATCGACGACACTGGTCTGCGCAACTCCAGCGTGATTCACGTCAAGGACCTTGGTATGCAAGAAAAAAAAAAACCGAAAACTCTCTACACCACGCTCAAGCTAATGTACTACAATAGGCCCCCAGATCGCATGGCGTACCGTCTTCATCATTGAATACCTCGGTCCTCTCCTGATCCCAGCTCTCTTCCTGTTCCCCCTCCGTCCCCTCCTGTACTTCAACTATGACACTCTCCCGGACCCTTCGGACCTGCAACTCCTTGTCTGCGCCCTTCTGACCATCCACTTCCTGAAGCGCGAGTTTGAGACCATCTTCGTGCACCGCTTCAGCAACGCCACCATGCCCGCCTTCAACATCTTCAAGAACAGCGCCCACTACTGGGCCCTCGCCGGTTTCAACATTGCCTACTGGGTCTTCCGCCCCGACGCAGCGGCCGCCAGCGCGGACTACAACCCCGCACTTGTATACGCCGGTCTTGCGCTTTTCGTGTTCGGTGAGCTGGCAAACTTGAATGCTCACTACGTGCTTCGAAATCTGCGTCGGCCTGGTACCACTGAGCGTGGTATTCCCTCCGGATTTGGGTTCAGCCTCGTTACCTGCCCCAACTATATGTTCGAGATCATTGCGTGGTTGGGTATCTTCCTGGTTAGCCAGCTGAACTTGAGTGTGATTCTCTTCACTCTTGTTGGTGGTTTGCAGATGTGGAGCTGGGCGTGGAAGAAGGAGAAGCGCTACCGCAAAGATTTCGGAGACAAGTACAAGAAGAAGAAGACTGTTCTCCTCGCCTTCCTCTGTTAGAAGCTGGCAGTTAGCGCTTTCGATTCTCACGTACGGGATGAATTTCATATAATATCTCGGGTTGTACCGAGCTCGACAAAGACACGGCTACATCTTTAGGTAAGTCACGGTCACCTTCTGCACTTTTTGATCTACCAGTCTACCTGCTTTGTCTTTTTCTGGTTTGAATCGCCCTACTTTTTCATGATGAGAAAAATTGGTCCGTGTTGATGAGGCGGCTTAAGACCCCGCTGCTTGACTACAACCCATTTGCGAGAAATCGCGTCTCTGATCCTTTCGACTTTCAATTGCGTATATAACTGCATCATGATTATCCATGTTCATCTCGAAAGCTCAATACTGACTGTTCTTGTCAGCAACCCCAATCAGGCCGACTAGGCGCATCGTTACGTCCTATTCTCGAAGGTCTTTCTCATGAAGCATGTATTCTATTAGTGAACATAAAGAAAATAATGACCATGTTTCCTTTCCTATGACCATATGCATGCCCATGACGATTGAAGCACAAGTATCCCGCTGTGTGTGCAATCATTTATCACGCCCAAAACACCCAAAAACGCCGTTTAGATCAGACAAGGTCAGTATGAATCAGAAGGCAAACCCGAAAGCAGTAAGTCTCTTCATCAATAAAGAAAACCAAAGAAACCAAGAAAGAGTATTGAGAAGTTAGCCACTCTTGATCTTCTTCTGCCACAGCATGTAATAAGACTCCATTTCAGGACAGTCATTCGCTTGGGCCTTATCACATCCCGGGAATCGAATAATAAAGTCGCCATCATTATAGGTACCGTCGGGACCAGCACTAGTCGAGTCTTTGCTGTACGCATTCAGCACACGCTGAGGAACAAGAGCCGTCCGAGCCAGTACAGTCGGATGCCATTGCATGATATGATCCTAGCAAAACAGAAAAAGGTCAGTTATACGTTCTATCCAAAAGTCTTCTAGATTTTGTCAATCTTACCAATCCATGAATCTCCGCCTTTGCAAAGTTATAACTGCGAAACAGCGGATCAAACCACAAGTCCAGGAAATAGCGCGCAAAATCCCCATTCTTCAGCACGAAGCTACTGGGACTAAGATCTTCGCTATCTTGTGTAGTGATGAAGTCGATATCCTGTTCCTTCAAGTGCGAGAATGTCCTGATGATACTATCGGGTGGAACGATAGGTATATCCTTAAGAATAGTCGCTTCAAGCTTGCTTCTGTCCAGGAGGTGTGATTTGAGGGATTTGGTCGGGTTCATGATGAGGGAGTGCGGGCTCAAGTAGAAGAAGTATGCAGCGTGAGGATAGGTAGCCACTGCGTGGCGGACGGCTGGAATCAAAGCCCAGCTTTTGGGTTGGTCACCGACTGCTTCATCATAGTCGGATTGGCTTGCGAAGAAGTTCGTGTAGCCTGCGAAGAAGGCGATGCCGAGTCAGCGGAGCTCATGCTAAAGGAGCTACCTGGCTACCTAGCTATCGCCAGAAATTCTAAGTGAATACGTACCATGTCGCTTTGCATAATCTTCGCGATTGGAGATAATCTTATTGATGTAGCTCTCGCTGAAATGTTCACGATCCAACAATGTCACAATGACCACACCTGCCGTACCAGCCGGCGCCGCAACAGAAGACGAGCTCGAGGAGAGGTGAGTAAGGAGGTAGAGGAGCGAGAGCACAGAGAAGACAATCAAAACGAGTGTCTTCAGCTGTTTTCTGCGATATAGTGGTAATCGAGAAGAGCGGGCGCCTGGCAGGGCATGTGGGTTCCTTCGCGGAGGCAATGCGAATTGCATGGCTAGCGTGTTATCCCCCGCGCTGGGGAGCTGAATGAGGACGCAGCGATTCGTAATAGTCAAGTGAGATCAGGGTCTAATCATCATAGAGAATATCGCAAGTATCTTGGAAGAATAATGCCTGAAACAAAATGAGTAGGTGAGTAGGTAAGGTGTTGTTCCAAGGATCCAATGACGAGACCGAATGCGGCGGGTGGGTCTCGCATGCTAACGGCCTTTGCAGCCTCACCAATCAACATTGACCGGTTTTGGTTAGTTCGTTGATTGCAGTGATAAACGAGATTTGGGTTTCATGTTGATTAATTTATTTCTTGGTTCATCTCGGATCCCGGGACTCGGATATTATGACCGTTGTAGATCTCTCTCACGGCCTAGGTGGTCCGTCACACTGATTCATTCCCTCGATATATATATTTGTTCAAATACATACACATATCTCTGCATACTACTACATAGTACCTATTACATGGGTATCTTCTAAGACCAAGGGTTTCAAATGCATTGACGTATAGGTAATCTCATACATATATGTCCTTCGGATACTGTATCTGAACACTGAAGTTTTTCAGTTTGATTATCTTAGCCCGAGTCCACCACCATATCTGTTCCTCTTTAGGTCATTCAGTATCTAACAATCTAACTAGAGGGTCTCCAAGAGCACCTCTGCATCCCACAAGATCTCCTCAGAGATTAATCCATCTTACCTTATTCTTAGCTGTGCAGAAAATTCATATCTCCTCCTGAGCTCTTTGTCCCTACTTCGACGTATACTTTTCCAAACAATGAGAAACAATAATGCCATACCACGCTTTCTACACACGCTTTGGTCCGAAGTTTTACCAGAAGCCTAAAACAAATGGGTACTTAAAGCACGATTGGATAAGGCTAGAACAATGAAAACGGATGATATTGGAGTATAAATACACAGAAGTTCAAGTTTTAATATGCACGCCGAATCGCACTCATGCGAAGAGATCACCACATTGTTCGAGGTAATATCGAAGACACGGGTGGTTGGTAAAAAGACAAAGGTAGTGGTGCTCAAGTAGGGTCCAGTTCGTCGCAATAATGGTACAATGGAAGAAGCGCCAGCCTCCAACAAGAGGCATCAATTCAAACATGACAGCTCCTCCAGCTATCTAGCTGAATCAACTTACTTATTCCGCAAACTCAGCATTCTGGGAAAGCTGGGCAAGCCTCTGAGGGTCGACCTTGCCCTTCGGATGGGGCCTCGTGAGCTGCTTGATGTTGAGTCGCTCATCAATCTTGGCTTGGATCTCCGATTCCTTGCTCTTCATCCACTCTTCAAATGACTTGGGTTCCGGGATTCCAAGTCTCTTGCGCTCTTCCCGGAATCGTTCCTGGATAACCGGAGTCTGCATAACCTTCCACCGCAGTTCCCATCCGAACATGCCGAGCTCCTCGATACGGGCAGGCTTGTCGCTGAGGAGGTAGTTGTCGAGACCACCTTCCTTAATGATTGTCCGCAAAGCCCGGCGAGTGACCTTAATGAAAAGATCTTCGCCAAGCGCTTCGCTGTGGATCTTCTTGCGGCGGACGTTGGGCTTCCAGCTTCGTCGTGTCTTGCCCTCGTTGCGACCCTTGGAGATCTTGTTACCAAAGCGGATCATGGCACCTCCGTAAAGACCGGTATCGGCCTGCTTGTACCATTGTTTAGGTCCGAAAGGGTAGGCTGGGATGTGATCGGGGAGTGTCTTGGTGGTCTGTGGTGCGAATGTTGTGGAGAACGAGCGCTTCGGGGCCGATAAAGAGAGGTTGCGGAAGGCCGATGCGAGAGAAAAGTTGCCGACCATAGTGGCTCTGGTATTGACACCTGCCATTGCGGAGGGATGGACAAGTTCTGGGTGGTGAACTCGTTAATTTGTGGACTTCAATATCCCGTGGTAGAGAAAGCTGGAGTTGGGAAGAATTTGGGGGACGCTGACCGCCTTCAGCGCGGCTCCGTGACTGGCGCAGATCCCTTACTCGCGAATTTCGGGAAGAGCATTAGACCTGGGAAAAGGACGGCTCATCGCATCACTGCTTAGCTTCTTTGTTTGATTTTGAATTTCTTGTTTTCACTCTCCATTTCATCTCTCCTATCCTGCATATTTTCTTCAAAGGCTCAAGAAGCCGAATTTGCCCGTCATGGTCCAGATTAGTGAAGTCAAGGGAAACTCGCGCGAGAACAGGACCGCCACGCACACGCACATCAAGGGTCTAGGCCTGCGCCCCGATGGCACCTCAGAAACATCTGGTGATGGATTTGTGGGACAGGCTGCTGCCCGTGAGGTAAGTTAGAACTCCATTGAGTCGATGAGAAAGAATATACTTGGGAAACTGTAACTGACAGTACCTTGCTTTCCAGGCATGCGGTGTGATAGTCGATCTCATCAAGGCCAAGAAGATGGCTGGCCGAGCTGTGCTGCTCGCTGGTGGCCCCGGTACCGGAAAGACAGCGCTTGCTCTTGCTGTATCACAGGAGTTGGGAACCAAGGTTCCTTTCTGCCCGATCGTTGGCAGCGAAGTCTACTCTGCGGAGGTCAAGAAGACAGAAGCTTTGATGGAAAACTTCCGACGAGCAATCGGTACGTCATACATCTTTCAAGAGCTTCTAGTGCACGACTAATGCAATAATAGGCCTACGAGTCCGGGAAACAAAGGAGGTTTACGAGGGTGAAGTGACAGAGTTGACTCCGGAGGAGACTGAGAACCCGCTGGGCGGATACGGACGTACCATCAGCCATTTGATCATTGGGCTCAAGTCTGCCAAGGGTAGCAAGAAACTCCGTTTGGACCCCAGCATCTACGAAGCTATCCAAAAGGAGCGGGTTACCGTTGGAGACGTTATCTACATTGAGGCCAACACTGGTGCATGCAAGCGCGTTGGTCGCTCTGATGCCTACGCGACGGAATTCGATCTTGAGGCAGAGGAGTACGTGCCTGTTCCCAAGGGAGAGGTTCACAAAAAGAAGGAGATTGTACAGGATGTAACCCTGCATGACCTCGATATGGCCAACGCCCGGCCACAAGGTGGACAGGATGTGATGAGCATGATGGGCCAGCTGATGAAGCCCAAGAAGACCGAGATTACCGACAAGCTGCGCCAAGAGATCAACAAGGTGGTCAACCGATACATTGATCAGGGAGTGGCTGAGCTTGTTCCTGGTGTCCTCTTCATTGACGAGGTTCACATGCTTGACATCGAGTGCTTCACATATTTGAACCGTGCCCTTGAGTCCTCCATTTCTCCCATCGTTATCCTTGCCTCTAACCGCGGTAACACCGTCATCCGAGGCACCGACGACATCAGTGCGGCCCACGGCATCCCGCCAGACCTGCTGGCCCGCGTCCTCATTATCCCCACTACCCCCTATAACTCCGAAGAGATAAAGACCATTATCCGACTCCGTGCCAAGACCGAGAATCTCAGCATCACCGAGCCCGCCCTGGACAAGATCGCCGAGCACGGCACCAATATCAGCTTGCGGTATGCTTTGCAGCTGCTGACCCCAGCAAACATCCTGGCCCGAGTCAATGGACATCCGGGGGGAATTGAAGCGTCGGACGTTGCCGAGTGCGAAGATCTCTTCTTGGACGCGAAACGCAGTGCACAGATTGTCGCCCAGGACAGCAGCAAGTTCTTGGCATAGAGGGAAAGTGATGGAGTTCTATGTCTGTATACCATGGGGTATTCTTTTTGTTTATTGAAAAGGCGAAATGCGCTCTTAAGGCCTGATCTTTATGTTAATGCTATTGATGTAACCCTTGATTTCGGAGATTTATGCGCTTACAAAAGCCAGAAGTCCCCCTTTTTCCCGGGCCTTTTTTCCAGTTTCAAATATCTTGCATGAAGTCATGAACCAAGCCGTGATCTACGCTTCGTGTAAGACTATCGAATCTGAATATTGTAATTTCTGATTAGTTATGCCCTATGGCCTGACACTTATTCATGTAACCCCCGGCCTCGGCAGGAATCACGTGCAGCTTATCGCCATCTCCAGCCTCCACCTATCCATGAACCCTGTACCTATTGCCTTTTCTCCGAATTAAACCGTCGTGAATATTGACTTCCCGATCATTTTTAGCGAGCATCGAGATTGCAAGGCCACGCCAAAGCGCAGATTCTGGCAAGACTTGAACGAGCTACAACCGGTGCAACCATCATTGATAAAGGTGGAGCCTGCGGATTGATCATACGCAACCGCCTATCGCAACAGGCATCTCACCATCTCTCTCTTTCTTCCTCTCAATCCACCCACCTCACAACAAAACACCCTCAATATGGTCAACCCCCTGGACACGGATGCAGGCTCGGAGATGTTCGCCAGCTACGAGAGTGAACTCAAGCTCATCCAAGCCGATCTGAACCAGAAGCTGGACCAGATCTCCGAAGCCAGCGGTGAGCAGCGCAAATCCGCAATCCGCTCGGCAGAGCTAGTCCTTGATGAGGCAATAGAAATGGTAAGCCTCGCCCCTAGTATTGTCAATCCCGTCTCTCCTCTCTCCATTCAATGTCCCCCGAACAAGCGCCCTCCTCCGCCCCTCCGATACATACAGATCTATAGAATGAATATCAACTAACCACCATATAATATTAGCTGGACCAAATGCGCCTGGAAAAGCAAAATATTCCCTCCGAAGCCCGCTCGAAGATCAACATCCGCTTCCGCAACTACTCCACAGACGTCGACGAGATCAAACGCAAGCTTAGGTCCCTTTCAGATGATCGCAAAGCCCTCTTTGGTGACCGGTACACCGATGAGCCCCAAGATGAACATCTAGAACAACGTCAACAGCTCTTGTCTGGTACAGAGCGGTTGGAGCGCAGCTCGGCGCGGCTACAGCAGAGTCAGCGGACAGCGTTGGAGACGGAGGATGTGGGGCGTGACGTGCTGGCTAATCTGTACGAGCAGCGGCAGACGATCCAGCATACCAGAGACAACCTGCAACAGAGTGAGGGCTATGTTGATACCAGCATCAAGACTTTGAGGGGTATGGCTCGTAGGTACTGTCCTCCTTCTTCCGTTGCTCTTTGTTCGGATTGGATACTGACTATTTGGTAGGATGGCTACGAATCGGATAATTACGATCGCTATCATTACGCTGCTTGTTCTTTTGATTATTGCCGTTATTTACGGGAAATTCCATTAGCGTTGTGACTTTCTGGGCGTTGTGCTCTTTCTATTTGTATCTTTTTGAACATGTATGCTAGTATTGCCGGGCTTGACCAGCTCTAGAGCTTTGGTTTATAGAAACCTGTGGTTATAATCGAGCTCTGGTATCATGAAGACCCTATTTCTCGTACTAGATCTCGGATTCAAGCTCAACTTTCAAAATTTGGATCTCCTGTTCAACGAACCATCATTTACAACCCAATGCGATCAAACAAAACAAAACACCAAGGGTATCATAAACAAATCCCGAAACGCCCAAAGCACTTCAACAACCCAAAATCCGCCGCTCCGGAGCTAATACCTGGAACTCCTAATTCATGATTCTCATAGCCCCAAAAGCCGCATTGACAAGTACCCCCACAAAGACCGCCACACCCTTCCTCCAAGACCAAACACCATCCTCCCTCCGCAACCACATCGCACAGCCAATGGGCCAAAAGAAGCCCATAACCGCACCCCAAAGCATGTCATCCATAGCGCTCCTCGATCCAGACCCCAGACCTCCATCATCATCCCCAATACCCGCACCCTCACCTCCACCCGCCATCCCCGCAGCAGTCGAGCCTTCATCCATCCACCGATCTTCCAGATCGCGCAGCTCTTCCCCACTAGGCATAGTATCCGGAGTACGAGAAACAGACTGCACAGCCAGAAACTGAGAACGTAAAGCCGTCACCTCCGCCGCGGTGAAACCGGCTGTCAAAAGGCGATCGAAGCCGCGGGGCGCTGGGGTTGTAGTTGTTTGAGGCGCCGAGCGCGATGGGAACATAGATGAGCCACCGCGGTGGGGGATTGACGTAGTAGTAGATAGTAAAGATGATACATTCTGGGTCTCCTTTTGGCTTTGTAGATGTGTTGTTGCGATGTCCGCTTCCGCGGCTAAATCGGCTTCTGAAAGCGCGATGTCGCCAATGGAGCAGTGGATGTATATTCTTGGGCGTTGATCGCGGACGGGCTGTTTACCTTTATCTTTGGGCTTGAAATCTGAGGTATTTTGGGCGTCGCTCTCGGGACTTGTGTAATCATCGTGGGGGTCTTCATCTTCTGCGGGTCGTGGAGTTCTAGATGGTGAAGGCGCGAGCTTGAGAGAGGTTGCGAGGGCGGCTGTATCTTCTAGTCCACGGCCTGCATAGATTAGGCGTAGGCGGTGCGATGAGAGGGATGATGGGAGCTTTGCCCGAATTAATTGCTTGAGTCCTGCGCCGGTTGTTTTGTCGGGTGATGGGACATCGAGTGGGAGGTCGGGGATTGAAGCGGAGAAGCGGACAGTGATGAGGAGGTCGGAGACAGGGTCGTTGGTGTAGGAAGAAAGGAAGGTAGATGACGACATACTGTCTCGCTTTAAATCGAAGCTAGGGTATGTATTGCCTAGATGTTTCAAAGAAAATGCCTATACTTCAAGATGTTGGGGTTGATGTGGTCTGGATGCATGATTCCGCCCCATTATGCCGTCATGTGACATGATCAACGTTCACATTGTTCTCATTTAAGGTTATCAATATCAGAAGATTAGATCCTGATTTCATTTGGGCATAATTCTAGATGTAATTTAATGTACCTGTGAGAAGACATCTCGAGTGGGCCTTGAGATCTACTGTTGGCGGTGTTGTCTACATCAGAGTCCATTAGGCTAGTCTATACAAATGATATGATATTTGAGTTCATAATATTTCACAGATATTTCGCGTAGAAATGAAGATGAATGGCCAACAGACCTTCATAGCCTCTATAGCAAGCTAGAAGAGGTCCATGGTATCAAATCCACCCGTGGCCTCCTCGTGAAGACAGGGTGAGCGATACCGACAAAAAAGATAGCAAGTGGAGAGAACTGCATCAACTGGATATCAAGCGTATGTACTTGACCGAACAAAGCGGCCACAAGTCCCAAAAACCGTTATGATAGAAAAGAAAAACACCGTCCGATGCACCGAAGGAAGACGCCGAGACCCGAAGAAAACATGTCGAAAGAGCGCTTATACCATGAACGATTCACCGCATCCGCATTGTTCCTCTATTACTGGTTAGCACACGTTGCCAGGGAATTTCCCCGAGGAGAATGAAACACTCACTAATGTTGGGGTTGCGGAAGATAAATTTTCTGCTCAGCTTATCTTCTTGCCAGTCCATCTCGCTGCCAATGATGCTGAACAGAGCCTTGCTATCGATCAGAACCTTCACACCATCCTGCTCCACCACTTCGTCGAACTTTGCTGGCTTTTCCACGTACTCAAGGTGATAGGCCAGACCCGAGCAGCCCCGGTTTTTCACTCCAACACGAATGAACTTTGGCTCGGGTTGATCCATAAGCTTGCGCAGTTGCTCAGTGGCCATATCGGAAAGTTTCATGGCCGCCTTTCTTGCTCGCAATGGCCGACGAGGCTTTCCGGTCTTGGAGGCAGTGGACGAAGCGGGTTTGGGTTTTTGAGCCTCGCTTTCCCGAGAAGCGCTAGTGCTGGGGGATGTTGATTTTGCTTGTGATGGCGAGGTCTGTAGACTCTCTCCAGGAAGAGGGAAATCGGCCGAGATCAGAGAGTCTGAGCCACTGGGGCTACGAGGAGGCGGGAAAGACGAAGGGAGAGTGTGTGGACGGTAGGCGGTTGCAGTTTGCATGTCACGCTTGGATGATTGGTAGGCATTCCCGTATGATGAGAAGCAACGCACGGCGGGGGAGCATAGTGTAGGCGAAGGCTTCGCCCATCGGAGAAGTGTGGCGGATGATGTCACAGAACGCTGCATGGTGGTGAGACTGGTTGTCGAGGGTGGGAATGAAATATTTAACGGGGCCTCGACGGAAATTGGCTATGAACACATATGAAGGTCGATTTCAGCGTTAAAATGTGGAAGTGAATGACCAAGACAAGGAGAGAAGAGTTGTTTAATCGAGTTCCCCGGTGACTTCTCGGGCGATTAAGTAAGACTGGTTGCATGATGAGGGTTCAGCCAATCACCGTACAGGTGTTTCTACACACGGTGGCGCCACTCTTGATGTTGAATGCACGGACTAATGATAATCGATTACTTAAATTAAGTGACATTATGGGGACCATTGACGGTTGAGGATCCAGAAATATCCCTTCAACCCTATTGGAGATTTGGTTTTGTTTCCGATTGTTCTGTTCTTTATATTTCATCCTATCCCTGTCCCTGAACCTGATTAGATAATTGAGCGTTTATCGGCAGCTGAGTCATCTTGTATTCCGCTGTAAACGTGACTTTGATGCCCGATGTCCGGAGTTAAACTCAGCCCCTTTGATAGTGTGCGTGACCAGGTTGTATTGAGGAAAAAACAAAGAATACATGGTTAATAAGCTAATAGTCAATACTATAAGACTTCATCCAAACATAAAATAAAATTACATAGAAAAATATCCAAATCCATTGGGAATGTAAAATGAAAGGACATGTGGCTGGATCCGCTGACAAAAGTGGCTGGTGCCTTGGCCACTTGAGATGAACGCTCGAAGGAACCTTCCCTCCATATTTTAATATTTAATTATTCGGTGATCGATCTGCCGATCATCTGAGACATGATGGAGGCTTCGCCGCTTACACAGCAGACGAGACCGGACACTTTCCAACCAAAGATCGTCCAGCTCTACGAGTCACTCTTTAAAGTATGCCCCCACGATGACCCTGAGTTCTCCAATTTGATAGAGCCGCATATACTGACTATCCGCAGTCGACCGAGGATGCAGAACACTCCGAGGGCTTCTGGCGAGAGTTTTTTCTACTGCCACCAGATGGAGGCCAGCTTCATGTTTTGCTAGACAAGTTAAGCCCCGACGAGACGCTGGGCCTGCAGGTTAGAGCCCCGACCTTTACCACATGTTCAAAGAACTGATTTGAAGTAGACGCAATCTCAACAGCTCTTTGCCCGAGCAATCCGTGAGGCTGCGGCTGGGGTCGCGCCTGCTGATTCCTATGCACTAGATGTGAGTGCCCCGCCATTCAGATCGAAACCTATCATTGACTGATGTTCTCTAGACCTTGACTATCTTCTTGACCAGTATTCTGAGCAAAAAGTACACCAATCCTAGCTCAGATGTGATCAATATTCTCGCCGGCCTTGACGAGGTTGATCACGTCATCTCCGAGTTTGTCTCTGTCTTGGACGGAATCATTCGCAATGGCTCTAGCTGTGAGTATCCGTGCTGAATCATGTATATTACAAAGACTCATCTTGTTATACAGTGGAATTGCGCCGTAAAGCAATCCGAGTCGCCATTGCTATGACGAGCGGGGCATACAAGACCAGCCTCGTCTCTTATTTCACACACCGCGATTTGTTCCCATCTCTGATGAAGGTAGGAACAATTCAGTGCCCCCAAAGATACTCGGTACCTAACGATAGCAGTATGTTCACGACTCTGATGACCCTATGCAAGTGTTCGATCCGTTCCTTCTCCTGGGACTATTGGCGAACTACAACAAATTTGAATTTCAAAACCTCTATCAACTTCGACTCGATGATTTTGTCAACGAGTTGAGCATTGAGCAGGTTGCTAAAGGTGTTGGCCTCGCCTGTGGCGGACTGCGAAATGGCTACATTGCCGTGCAGGATGACATACCCGAAGGCTGGTCCTTGAAAAACACTTTGATCTTCTTTGGGCTTCGGGCTCTCGCGCCTGGCGCGCGGGATAAGGCTAACCCGCCCAGTGCGGAGGAAGCAAAGGCCATGTTCGCTGCTCTGTAAGGTCTTCTCACATGATCAATTTCTGCAGACACTGATAATTTGCCAGACCCGCTCACGAAGCCGCTATCTTGTTGGCAACTTATGACTTTGCGAACTCTAACAAACTATTTGGTTACCATATGGTTCACCACATCCCCGAAAAGAATGAGGAATCTCCCTTTTCTAGCTTCCTGTCTCTGTCTTCATATCTTCTACAACACGCCTATCGATCGGTGCGGGTGGCACACTATGCTGAGCTGGGTTTGTTCACCCTGCGTATCCTTGTTGAGGACCCAACTCTCTGCAAGCACATCTGTAGCGAAGATGGTAAACGCAGAGTCCGAATTTGTCGCCAGAAGCAGCCATATCTCCCAGTAGTTGGCGGAGACCGGGTGCTCGCCACCGTCATCTTCGACATAATGATCGACACAATCACGCATAACCTTCGGCGACGATTGGACGTCAACATCTACAGGTACCCGGCATCCCAATAATCAAATGATCCCACGCAATGCTAACAACGCCTAGCCACACCGTTGCCATCACACTGCGCCTCCTAACCTACCTCTCAATGAACAAAATCCGACTAAATTATCATTGGTCCGAACTCTGGCGCACGCTCCTCTCCCTCATGCGCTTCTTAACAACATATGCCACCGATCTAACTACAAACCCCCAAATTCACACTCTAACAAGCTCACTCGCCGATCTCCTCGCCTTCTGTGTTTCAGGCGGTGACACCTTCCTCCCCGATCCAGCCTCCTACGATGACCTCTTCTACAAGCTCGTCGAAACCGGCCCCGTAATCTCCAAATTCCGAGCCATGTACGCCCTCACCCGCTCAACCACAGGAGCCCAGGGCTCATCCGCTCCAGTCCCAGACGCAGCGATTCTCCAGAAAACGGATCTCCACGCAGCGGCCATCGATACCCTGCTCAGTGTTTCCACACATTTCTACACACTTCTCTTTCAGTCCGATGGTTCCGATCCTACAGCGCCTGCCACTGTAGCTGCCAGTCCCAAAACAGACGGCGAGCCTACGCCTGTGGCATTACCTTCCATCAAGAAGAAGAACCTCAGTCCGCGAGAGGTTCATCGAATTATCAAGCAGGGGTACGAGACGCTTAGTATCCAGCCACCAGAGGGATTGAGTGCGTGGTCGAAATGGAGAGAGACGGATTGGAAGACCGAATTGAAGAAAGCGGCGCGGGTTGCTGTTGAGGATGCGAGGCAGCTGGTTGCATAGGTTGGATATTGGATAGTTCTCTTTTTGCCTTCTCTTTCATTGTGCAAGCTGGACATTCTAGGATTAGGATACCTGGGGGCTGGCTGGGTCAGGGATTTGATACATATTCAAATATGGATGGGTTCGCCAGGAGCACTCGGGATGGGATGGAGCACTACGCAGAGCCTAGACACTTTCTTTCAGTCAGGTCTACTGGACTCGGAACTTTCTTGGTTTTCTGAGATATCCCAGTAGAAATTTTTTAGTTCATTTTGACATCCATGGAATTGTACATATATCCACGTTAGAGTAATCTCGGAAGGAATGTCTAGACCAGACCAGTCCAGTGATTTGAGTTCAAAATGTATGTGTATACACATCAAACACCAAATACATTTACTTAAAATGTCATAAAGGATCTACTACATAATTAGCATGCCCGGGGTCCTTAAGAAGATCAAAACTGAGATAGCACGTCTGCGTCGATCCTGTGAATTATCAAACATCCTCGAGTCATAATCATCATTCTAGTGTGTAGTCGACTTGGTCATAGTGCTGCAGTCGTCATATACGGGCACTAGACACCCATCTAGAAGTATCAAGTGCTAGCCGTAGAGATGGTAGGAGAGAGAAGCGAGAGAAAGCATAGAAAAGAAAAAAAGTGAGCCCTCAAATGGGAAAAATGAGAGCTGATTGTAAGACTACGAATGAGAGAATGCGTATCACGAGGTGACTGGGTTTTTTCCTTCTGAAGTCTCTCACTCCCCACTACGTACGCTACCTTGCAGTTGTTAAATCTTTAATGCTTGAGGAAGTAATTTTAGCACAGATGAATTGCTTGGATTTCGCGGGACAGGCTATGTGAGTACTTGTGATTGAACGCTGAATTTGGGGACGTGGGACATGGAAGCATGAGTTGGTAAGGATACAGTTTTTTTTGTTTCATTTTTTGTCATGGTCACCCCCGAGTCATAGCAAGGAAAAATAAATAATAGGTATCAAGATAATGGATACAGACAGCGCACAAGTACAGGTAGACACAGAACGGATCAAACATCCCCGAATCAGGTCTCTTCTTCGATCTCCGTCGCGGAGATGTACTGGGTGGTGAAGTACTTCTCCGAGTTCCGGCTCAGCCAGATGGAGAATTTTGAGAGCTCCTCATGGGAGCGCCCAGTGCTCTTGTACTCCATGTTGGTCTGAGCCAGGAGCTCGGGCAGGAGGCCTTGGTGATATTAGATTGGAAAGTCATTGAGAAGGTGAGGGAGGGAGCTTACTCAAAAGGCGGATCAAATGCTCGCCGCCATACACGTGGATGGGGCTCTTGTCCTTCTGCCCCATATACTTCTTCTTGAGCACGCGGTATTGCTGGCGCTCGTACCGGTAGAGGAGGAGTTTGTCGAGGACGACCTCAAAGTACTCGGACAGGCCGGCGATGACTTCGTCCATGACACTGACATCGACGTGGTGGCGTTTGGGAAGCTCCTCGGCGCGCCAATCCTGGAGAATGTCGTAGACCGTCTTGGTGGCGGGCAGTTGGACCACCGAGCCGTTCTTGGTAACGCGCTCCCAATCATCGACAATCAGGGACTTGATATTATCGGGCATGACAATGCGAATTGAAGGGCGGGCTTGGAACACCTCCTCCTGCTTTTTGGTCAGTTTGATGAAAATAGAAATATGGCTAATCAACATTGGGCAGATAAAGGGTTTTTCGTTGCACACAAGTAGCTCCTAGGCCATATCCTGGTGAGCCTGCATAAGAGCTTGGTTCTGGGCTTCATTCGGGGCTTGACTTCGGATCTCGAGGTCCTCATAAGTGGTTCTACAAATCATACCAGAAGATTCTCCAAGCTGAGGTGATCAGCACGGGTCCGAGCCTGAGTGATCTGGTGTATGTGGTGATTACGTTCATAGTAAATCGTGAGATCATAAACCCAAAAGCTGTCCCACGTGCGGCGAAACCGAGACCAGTGAATCATGATGGTGATGATGCTCGGAGCTTTGGCAACCGGATGGATGGATGATGTAGAAACGAAAAGTGTGGGATAGATGAGAATGAGAAGAGGGGGTTGGAATAGCAGGAGGGTTGAAGGAACAGAGAGATTGGGGATAATGGGTTGGGACGTGACGAGACACAACAAAACCCAACGACTAAGCACGACTAGGCAGCGATGGGGGACAGTCACTCACTCGTTCAATGTCATTTTCCCGTACACGCTTGTTACCTCTAGCGGAGACAGAGTTACCACGCTCCTCGCTGTCACGCACTGAGCTGCGTTCCGACATGGCTCGCTTCTTCGTGCCGGGCTTCACGTTCTTTGCGCGAAGGGAAGCTTCAGCCTCACGTCGAATATTGGCAGCGAGCTCACGGTTCTCGTCGCTCCATTTGCGTAGACGATCTTCAAGAACCCAATCATCCCAGCTGCAAACTACTTGTCAATAACGAGGTCCCCAAGTGGAAAATGTTCAGGCATACCGCCTATTCTTCCTTTGTGTGGTTTAGTATTGGACCCCAGGCAGAGATTGCAGGCAGGGCTAGGGACACGGACTCCTCCAACACATGAACAGGGCGACATGCTGATGAAAAAGACAGATAATGAGGGACTTACGTATTCTTCCAGCCCTTATAATGCACCAGGTACTCGAACGGGCTTTTCTTATCCGAGGCATCCTTGTGCCGCAAATCAAGGATCTTGGCCTCATATAGAATGTCGTGATGGAAGCACAGGACTTTCTCGTCCTTGGCATAATTTGTCGGGGCCATTCTGGAGATGAAAATGATGAAGTGGGGTTAGAAACCCAAGGGAGAAGAATCCCGAAGGATTGAGAACAGAAGAAGAAGAAGAAGAAGGGGAAGGGTTGAGGTGACGTTGAGATCGTCGACGACTAAGCGCCGAGAATTTTGAAAATTCCTGTGAGCGATCGAGTCTTTCGAATCGACTGGACAAAAACAATGAATCGATTCAGGCCGTGTTCAGGCCGTGTCCAGGCCGTATTCGAGTAGAGTTGTTCAGATTAACCTGATTTTCTTGATATCAGGCGACCACACCCTCGCAAGTAGAACAATGAATCCACTATGCAGATAATTTGTTCCCAGAAGTTTGGAATTTTCTCTTTCAGGTATTTTGAATTACAGGGCTTTGTAAGCGGGTTGAAGTTAGAAGTTGAAGTTGAGGTTCGTGGTTGTGAAAAGGCGGAACGTCGCCCCTTGGAAGAAACTCACCAAATCACCAAAATCATCAAACACCTAATTTTTCTCGGTCCACAGGAAACACAATCATCCACCACCACCTGTTAAAACCAGCCAAAATAATTCTTGACTTTTGAGGTCTTAAGTCATTAAGGAATTAAGTTACATCTACCCAGATTGTTTTCCGGGACCCGGTGCATGCGCTTCAGTCCACTGACGCCACCATCAACACGCGACTATTGCTGAAGCAAAGAAGCTACCAGTCTTAAAACCGTGGCTTTTACGTGTTAATTTGTCATCTGAAGACATCTGAACGCGTTGGGTACATCATCTCCAAATCCTCCACAATGGCACCCTCCGAGGAGTCTATCCTGAGCAACTTTCTGCTTGTCCCAGCTTCACTGCCCACAGTTTTGTCATTGCAGAAATTTACAGAGCTATTTCCTAAGCGTCTGAGAAATCATCCACATATTCGATCCTTGTATCGGGAGCTGCAACAGACCCGAGAACATGACATGGATCAAGTGAATGAAAATATTGATAATGAGATTCAGCAAGGTGAACGCCAGAGAGCGGAGCTCCACAAAGCCAGCTTGGCAGCTGGTGTGGAAGCAGCCAATGAAGATGAACAGCGGGAGGTGGATATGGATCTTCATCTGTTTGGACAAACTGCCCTCAATCTCCAGGATTATCATTCTGTAGAGAGTCTTCTGACTGAAATGGAGACAGCTTGTGCCCATATACAGGAAGAGATCGATGATATGGACCAGGACTCTAAGGGTCTGGTGGCTCAACTCAGTACCACGGTAGGAGATTTGAGTGACCTTCGCTATGGGAAGTTTGCAGGTCCTGGTTCTGCTAAGGATGTGGCAGAGCAAAGTATCAATGCTCTGCAGAACCTGGAGGATACTTGCTATCAGAAGAGTATGCCAGGTGCTTGATGGTATCTAATGCCATTTGAAACAAACCTCCAAGCCATGTTTGATGCTCAAGGTAGGCAGCTCAGTTCTCACTCGGGAGTTTAGCGCTAACTCTGCAATAGATTTTTCTTAATGGGCTATACACACATATCATAACAAATATTACACACTTGAATCTGGATGAGAGCCATGATTTATCTGGCCCCAACAGCACCGGCTTTCCAGCAATCTGTACCCAGTCATCACGGTGGCAATTGCAGAATTTTTACAGGAGCAATATCGGTGCCCAGTATTACTGGTGCGGCATTCGACCCGCCTTTCCTCCGATCAAATGCAGAAAGTCTCGTCAAACGATCCGACGCGGCCCAGGTGAAGCACGACCTCAAACGAACAGATGCATGTATGCGCAAGGCCTGCCAATTATGCTGAGAATTGGGATGATTCAATAAGATTCGATTATTTTCAATGAATTTCCAGTAATTAAACCCTTTTCAGACAAAAGTACCCCTGGTGAAGTCTTGATAAATCATAATCTAAATTCCATGCTATTACTATGGCCTTATCGCTTCCATTTACGGTATGAATGCGAAATGTGGGGTCACGCGGTCGCGTCGCGTCAACCTCACCAACCCAAACCACTACAACCTCACCACCACAAACCACCATGCCGACCATACGCCTCCATCCTCAATCATCTCCAAAACCAACACCAACTCCCTACCCCCTTACCAACCCCCTCCCTCAACTCCTCCAGACCCCTTCAGGCCTCGCCCTGCTCGAGCTCCAAGGCACAATCAATCTTCCCTCAACAGAGCGCGATGAATGGGATCCCGCACCAGAACCTCAATCACCCAATGGTACATCTTATGAAACCCCGATCGGTAAACTCATGTTCCCGGATTATTCGGCCCTAAACCCCGATGACACCAAGTGGATGAAACGCGCATATCTCTATGTGGGCCGGTACCAGCGCATGACGGGGGAAGTGAAGAAATTGCCCAAGCCAATTGCTCTTTTGCAGAAACGACCTTCTTCATCTGCGGAGATTGAGGAGTTGGAAGTTGTGGAGATTGTGCGGTATAAGGTGTTTTTCAAGAACCGGCCGGAACCTGTGAACAATATTTGATTGGCTCGGTTTCTTGGAATACTTTCTCAATGATGCTCTTGGTCAAATAATGCCATCGCATATCGGTTTCTTGCGGTGATGTCTACATCTACCACGTGTGCGGTCTCGACCTTTGAAGGTCTCGCTGAAACCCGTCGCACAACCACAATGGTCGAACTTCAACTCAGGCTCATCAGTCGATGATATTTATAACATTCGGCAGTGTTGGTGAAGATAACCTCGTGAAGGAAGAACCTGGGGGAATGGTCGTCAACCATGACACTTGACACAATGCCACCTTGTGAGGCCAAGAAGGGCTTAATGATATAATGACGGAATGAACTCAATACAGCCTCAATGTTTGTTATAGTATGAGCGGCATTTCCCAAGATTGACCTAATGCAAGTCGCATGGACCAATCCTTAACTTTATCCCGTATATTTAGTAACATTTCTTTACCCGTGGGACCTGCAATAACCGGGCGGAATTATGCCACAAATGAGCCCTGGAAGTATTCCGCACTCCCAACCCCAAGCCAAACAACAATCACAATTCAAAGTACCAGTCCAAGGATCAAAAACGATACAAAATGACTGAAAACCATATTCAAGTACAAATTCTATGCCAAATTCCATCTAGATCCCCTCAACGACATAACTAACAAAGTAAACCCCCCCCGTCCGAGCCATCCCGGTCCGTCGGAACGTCATCAAGAAACCCCGCAGGTACCGAAGCTCTGAACCCGATCGCTCGAATCCCGCATTACATTGTCATGCTAATATAAAGGGCCCCTCAATGCCCCGCCTACCCTTACCATTGCTTTTACCATTGTCATCCTTCCGCAACATCTCCATCCGACCCCAGCTCTTCCGCACATTCACCTCCACACCCGCAGCCATGGCACCCATCGAGCGCATCACTCTCTTCAAGATCCCTAACGACGCCGACGCTGACCGTCTGCTGGAGCAGTACAAAATTCTAGCAAAGACTGCTTCTAAGGTATGTCATGCATCTCATTTGTTTCTCTTTGTCGTCTTTATCGGAACGGACTGGCCTCTTCGGTTCAATTCATTGCCGATATACCCACCCAGCTTTTGTTGTTCATTTTAGACACTTTCTTCGGTCCTGCGGGATATCATCGTACTCGAGAAATCCGGAAACTGACAATGGACTTTATTTCAGGATGGAAAGCCCTACATCGTTGCCGCTGCCGCTGGCAAGTCCATTCCCGATCCCCGCAACCGCGGCTTCAATATCTCCGTGAAGACAACTTTTGCTTCAATGGAGGACATGAAGTACTATGATACAGAGTGTGAGGCTCACAAGGAGCTTAAGGCACTTGCGGGACCTATGAAGGAGGATGTGATGACCACATTCTACGAGAGTGTTCTTTAAGTTATAGCTTGGTGGGATTGTACATAAGTCTCTATATAAAAAACGATTCATTCCGGATGTACACTGCATACATCTAGTATGCTTCCTCAGTCAAAAGTCACAATCCAGAGAGCCGAAGAAAAAATAGTAAGACACGCACAAAAAGAAAAGGACGGGGAACAACGCAAGGGAAACACCTATGCTTTTAACAACGGCATGCTAGAACAACGGCTGGAACGGAGTACAGGGTCGTAAGAGATAGGGAGAATCGATGTAAGCCCAAATGGAGGAAGGAAAAGACAGCAGATATCCGGCCTATGGGTATGATGTTGAGTAATCGCAGATTGAATCGACATCAACGCTGGAGAAATATACAGAGTGAAGAAGAATTCGGCGGTGGAGAAGATCAATCGAGGGCCCGGCGAAGGTCGCTCCATTTCTGGCGGAGCGTCTCGTGGTTCTCTGACAACTGTAGCAGGTGTGGTTAGTTACTGGACAGATGAGAGCAGATAAAGCTTCACATACCTCGGCCCACTTCATCTTCGTTGAAACTAGCTCCTTCTCCATCTCAGCCATGGAGTCCTCCATCGCCCGGTTTTCGTTCTGCACCTCAATGTTCCGTTTCATGATCCGCTCCATCTCCATGCGCAGTTTGCCCTCCACTTCACCAGGTTGCTTATCCACCACGACCTTTAGCTCGGCAACTTGGAGCTTCAGAGCATCAGTCAAGTCACGCAGTTCCTCATTCTCTACCTTGGCATGAACCAATTCTGAAGCGAGCTGCACATGCTCCTTGTCTGAGGCCTCAGCGCGCTCCTCGAGCAAGCGCACTCGGGCAGCCTGCGTTGCCACGGTGTGTCGCAAATTCTCCAACTCAGTCTCACGCTCCTTCTCCGTCCGAGTCTTCTCCTCCCACTCAGCAGTATAAACTTTGATCATATCTTGGGTGAGGGGGACGTCGCAGGCATCCTGGACTAAGATATCGGCTCGGTAGACCTCCTTATCGGCAGCTCCAGAGCTTCCAAAGAAACCCGACTCTAAGATAGATGTTGCCGAAGGTTGCTTATCGATGTATGCGTCGAACAGGCGCTCCTTTAGGAAGGTAGTGAGCGTGCTCATATCCTTCATCCCCAGCAGTGCCTCAGCATTGCGTCTCATGATGGCAATAGAAAACCTGAGAATGGTGCGTTCAAGACCCTCCTCAAAGATCAGGTCGTAAATACGAAGGACGAGCTGCAATGGGAATCGATAGGCGAACAATGTCAAGAACCACTGCGTAGCATATAGTTGCGGGGGAACGCCATGTCGGCGGAGGTGACAGTAAAGGGCTGGTTCCAAGTCTTCTAAAAGTCGTTCAAATTGGTAGAGACTGCGGTGAAGTCCAGGCATGTCCGCAATAAACATCTCGCGAAGCCCATATTTATTCATGAGCTTGACAAGAAGCTCGAATGCCTCAGCTTCATCCATGTTGAACAGCAGGGGCATGACAATGAAATTCATGCCCTGTGCATAACCCACGGCCTCATCGTACAGGGCATAGGCTTTGCACAGGCCATACAGACTCTCCTGGCTGCCCTGTGAGACAAAATATTTCGAATAACTTGTGCGCGAACCCAGATCCCGGCGGATGACCTTTTCCAGCTTCTGCAACGCAACTCCCTCGTCCTTGGCCCTTTTTACACGAGCAGTTTCGCTGGCTAGCTGTTCCTTGGCCCACTTCTCTGGATCAGTCTCATGGGAGGGACTGGTCGAATGCGTGGCAGATCCTGAATGGTCAGATCGAATTGACGAGCGTGAGGATGAGTTTGATTCCTCGATAATCCCATTGATCTGGCCGTTTGATGGCCGACGCTCCTTGTCCGTCCCACGCGCTACCAAGTCTCGGTAGATATCCTCCAATTCACCAGCGTGGCAATCCGCCAAGATCTGCCAAATAACACCTCGAATAGTCTGTGGAATACCCCTCTTTATGGCCGAATTCAACTCCTCCGAATTCAACAGCGCCTGAGGTCCGTTGTTGACGAGTGACTGCCAGAGTTCCCAGTCCACGGGTGTCGAGGCGTCGTCTGCTGACCTGGCGAACCCAGAAACTGTACCCGGGGCAAGATTGGGGTTGATCGTCGTTGGATCTGCAGTTCCGGGGGAGGTTGCTCCCGAGGCAGTAGTAGGTGGGTGCAAAATGACATCCTCATTTTCTTCCGGAATAATTGGGGGACTCATTCCAGGATGACTGAAGCTAGGAGGTTTCGATCGTGCACCCGCTTCCTCGTGCTCAGCCCAGGCAGTATCCTCCCGCATACGCAGCAATTTGAATTGGTCCTTCAAGCTATTGCGTCGTGGCCTCTTCGAGTTGACACTTGACGCATCTCCATCTGTCACAAGGTCCAGGTTACTGGCGATGGTTGATACTGAAGTGGAAGTATTTCGCCTGGATCCAACCGGAGGCGGGGACTTGACTTCTTTTGCTGAAATCGAGCTCCGAGAGAACCACGCGAAGGGGCCGCTGGATTTGCGAGATAAGGGAGGAGGAGGAGGCGGGGGAGGATTTTTGTTGATGGGAGGGGGGGCCCATGGCAAGGACGGTAGGCTTCCAGATAGGCCCTTCAAGCCAGAGCTAGGCGGAGAAGCAACATCGTCTTTGGGGGGTACGGGAGGTAGTTCCGGCTTGGTTTCGATAGTGTCAATAATTGGCACATCCTCCTTGCTGGTTGTTAGGACCACCTCGTCAAGGGACGAGGCAGACGATAAACGGTGGGAGGTGAGTAGGGGTGACTTCTGTGCAATGTTCCGATCAGACGCCTCTTCTTCGCCTATCCCATCCAACCCAACAGGTTCAGGTAGGTCTTCAACCTCGATGTGCTGGTCTGCCTCATCGTCATGTTCCACTTCGGCCGTCTCAAGCTTCAGTTCGTCGCCAAGCTCTTGCTCCTGCAGCTCCTCGGCCTGCTCCTCCGCAACCTCCCCATCGTCTTGCTGCTTCCCCTTTTTCTTGTTTTTCTTCTTATTTTTCTTCTTAGGTGTAGTCGATTCACTTCCGTTGTCCTCCTCTTCTTCCTCCTGCTCGACCTGCGATTCAGAAGGAAGCGGCGGCTTTTCTGTTAATTCTGGTGACGCACCCACCCCCACGGGCGGGCTATCGGTCAATGACCGTGCTGACGAGGACTGAGGAATGGTCACACGGGGGTTCTCAATGGATTCGGGGGCATCGTCGAACGACTCCTGAGAGCAAGTCAGCATAGGAACACGGTGTATAGAATCTGAAACGAGGGGATATCACAACTTACCCCTTCGTAGTCACGACTGTTCCGGGCCGACATATCGAACGCAGCTCACGAGTACATGCAATCAGGATATAACCATAAGACCCAGGAAGCAGGAAGCCTCAGGGGTCATTAGGAGAAAAATGGGAGGGAGGAAGAATGAGCCAGCGTGAAAGGAATTTGGGGATTGTTAGTTTCGTAGTTTCGTAGTGATGGTAAATCGAGGGACCAGGCACGGGATCTGATTGGCTGGGGAAATCACTATGGGGCTCCTGTCGATCGGGAACGTTGGAATGAAGCGATTCTACCTTTGGTGATTTAAAGATATGTAGATAGATAGTAGATATGGAGAATGTAGGATTCTTGACTGTTTCCTCTCGACTTTCCACTTTTCACATGGTATCCTGCTGTTCCATTCAGTAATGTTCGATGGGTTTATGGATCAACATAGATCTGTCATACGTGTACACCTCTACCCAAAACAACACCAATCACGTATAAAGTGACTACTCATATCCTCGTCTAATGTAACCCGTACTCTAAAAGCCTTGTGTCTGTAGCGTGAACTTCTAAAGCTCTATTCGTGGCTGAGACTGTCCTTTCCTGTGTCACGTGGGCAGCCTCAGCTGGGCTAAAACATTTATCTTTATATTTTCTATCAATATCTCACGTCTTTATTCCGAGAGTCAAAGAGGGACCAAGGACTAGTTTTCTCAAGTACTTTGAAGCTATTCAGAAATTGATGTATCATTCTTCACTTCGCCTAAATTATCCCAATTTCTGATGTCAAATTCCAAGCTTACCCACATTCAAAGAACCAAGGCTCTGCTTTTGAGAGTATCTTGTGCTTCATTTTCAATGCCAATCGATTGCTTGTTTATTGGTCTTCCCAGTTAAGTGGGTACATATCTCATCATTTCTTACATATTGATCATGGTAGAAGTAGATCATTGTATATGCTAATATCTCTGTTCATCTTCTAATGTTATCTACAGTGCTCTTTCAAAATCCAGCCATCTGCGTTCTCGCAGTGGATCCAACTGCTTCAATTCTGAGAGCCAGCTCAAAATTTGGTTTCGGTCCTGCGAGGACAAACTGCCCGTCACCTTGGATACCAACATTGTACACTCAATCAGGGCTTGGTAGATATATTTGCAATCTTCAGCCCCATCAATAATCTCCTGGATATTTTCAATCTCCTGTCGGAGATACTCGAGTCTTTCCGATGTGGTCAGGTTCGGAGCCATGGTCCGGTCTGCAGTGGCCGGGTCAAACACGGATAGCAAGTTCTGGTGATAGAACCACACCGATTGGTCATAAGGATCAATCAAGGCTTGGTGAATAAGAGATAACTCTGTTTCAATGTCAGAAAGTATCAAATCAGGTAGAGGGTCTGTGATACTGACCTTCGTCTAACATCGTCTTACGCTCATCGTCGGTGGCGGCTTGTTCGTCCAATAACCGCTGTATCAGCTTAGTGCGGTAATGCCATGCGGAGAAGTTGGACAGATTGGCACCAATCATCTTCTTGGCATATTCAAATTCTTTTTGGGTCATGCTCATGGCTTCCTCCGGGGTCCCCAACTCTTTCAAGGCCTCCACGACCAAGCGACGGTAACCCCATCCATGAAAATTGCGACTGTCCAGCGTCAACATCTTTCCGACCAGGAAAAACTCCTCCTGCCAAAGTTGTCGAGCTTCGGGCAATGCGAGTAGCCGACGAGCCTCGTCCAGCAGCCAGAGTCGATAGTTCCAAATCCAGTAGCATTTGGGAAAGCTCCGCAGAAGTGGGATAAGAAACATCAGGTCATTTTTGATAAGTTGAAGAATTGGCTGGGTTGACTTCTCCTCTGTGTCATCCCCAGCGTCCGAGAACTGTTGCCTCATGACCTGCCGCCGGTGATTCCAGATGGTGTAGTACTCTGGATTCCGATTCAGCAGCTCGGAGATCTTCTTCAATGTCTCGGAAGTGTGATCTTGTGCGGCCACCTGATCCAAATTAGAATTAATAGAAATCCTCTGATTAATATTCAATACTTTCCCACCTTTTCTGAGACCTCGCGTTCTAGAGATCTGTAGTCTTCTATCTTTTGCAGCTCCTGCTGTCGTTCTTCGGGAGTCTTCTCCACGGGCTTAAATCGCCGAACACCGTGCTGCCAAGGCCGTCAGCCTCAAACCTTGAGGGTGCAGTATTTCACTTACACTGGCCATGTTGATAAATCAATGTTCATCGATTTTCTCGACTGGGCAACTGGAGAAGTGCGAAGGAGTGCCACCGCGGCTGATATCGGCGGGGATCACGTGGGTCTCCTGCCTTGAAATAGTAATTGGCACATTCAACTTCCTCAATATCTAATGTCAACAACCACGTTCACCTGAAAAATGGTCTATGCTACACGCTCATTTAAATGGTAGCTGTCTATTTGCTACGTTGATCCCAGACAATGGTAGAATTACAAAGTCACTCCTTCGAGGATGCCTCTTCCACAGACAGCTATAACGTGCCAATCATATCCCGGTCTCATTCTGAGTCCTCTCATGACACCAGCTCAGTCAGACGACTTCAACTTACAACTATCAATTTTCCATTCCTAGAATCGCCCGCCAAGTCTCGGGGTTCACTGTCAATTCCAATATCACCCACCCCAGGCTTGAAAGGAAACCTATTAACTAAAGCGACATCTCCGGAGCGAGGTCGAAGCAGAGTCAGAAGGCCATTCAACGGAGAAAGGATACGAGTTTCTTATCCCAGTCCGGTATCTCCCGATCGATTCATTCCCAAGCGCGATTTCGGCGATTCTCCATCTACGCCATATCGCGTGAACAAGCACCCCCAGCAACTATCACCCCGAGAACGGCTTCTGCGATGCCGTTTCCCTGGAGATGATCCGTTTCTACCAACTCCCCAAAGTTCAGGGTCACCCGACCAAGGCCCAAGACCAACTCGGGTCCAGCAAAGACCACTCCACCGGCCTCGCCTGATCAATGACTTTGCAGCCATGGGAAACAATCGCCCAAACGACTTCCTAAGACAAGTCAGCTCTGGTGGGGTTTGGGGAGTGGGTGGAACATCAGCAGTGCTTGGTGTTCCGGCTGCAACAACGAATGACGCACCAAATCTCTTGGGAAGATGCACCACTGCTCCGATTTTTATGGCCAGATTCCTACCGAGAAACACTAAGGCTGACGAACAAAACAAGCACGAATCAAGAATTGCACTTGCTTTGGATATCGACCGAACTACCAGAGTTGTTGGTACCTGTGGGGTACACGCAGAAACAAGTCCCAGTCGCACATCACCGGACTATGAACAGTTCGTACCGTTTATGTGGAAGGATGGTGCTTGGAAGAAGGGTAACAGAGAACATTGTAAGTACTTGCGCGTTTCTATAATCAACGCCTTATGTGTCAAATGACCTGAGTCGTCTTCGCTCACGGGTGGTCTCGAAATTTAATTGAATGGAAATCAAATTTATTGACATTTACAGAATACGGGGTTACATGATGATGCTCGCAATACTCACTGCGGTATCCACTGACCATACTTGAATAGGGCCAATAGTCCTTCCTCGGCGAGAAGCTGTTCCCCCCAAGCCTTTTCGAATCTTAGATGCCCCATATATGCGAGATGACTTCTACTGTTCCACATTGGCTTACTCTTTTACATCTGGTGTTCTAGCTGTGGGTCTGGCGCAGTGTGTGTATCTCTGGTCCGAAGGCTACATTGTTGGTCGACCACCATTTGGTGAATTCTATCCCTCAAACTACGTCACGTCTCTGTCTTTCTCATCAGAAAACGGCGGACGAAGCATTCTTGCGGTTGGACGTCAATCAGGTCTGCTGTCTCTTTGGAGCGTTTCTGAGGAAAAGGTTCGTTTTGAGATTAGCCACCCGAACGGCATATCATGCGTTTCTTTCAAACCAAGGACTTCACAGAGACCATCCGAGGGTTTCCAAAGCTTGGAAATTAATGCAGAAATTCTTGCTGTTGGTGACGAAATTGGCAACATTTGGTACTACTCGGTTGAATGGCCCGAGATTCACACTAAATGGAGTTGGACGGGCTGTATGACGCTCATGGCCAAAATTTCCGCGCATAGCCAGCAGGTTTGTGGCTTAGCTTGGTCTCCTGACGAAAGGTTTCTTGCTACTGGTGGCAACGACAATGTATGTATGCTATTTGACCTGCATGAGATCCTCTCGCCCCCACAGGTCAACCTTTCAGGCTTTTCTACTCTGTCTTCAGATCCGTCGAGGTACTTGAGTGCTCACCCATTTCCACCTCTCACTCCCGGTACGAACCCAAGGCGTATGCCTAGCAGACGAGAAATTATTAACCATCTACTGCCATCATGGAGGCAGTCTCCTTCAAGATCGTCCGCAACTTCACTTTTGAGTCGGCTAGGATGTCTCATTTCAGGCAGCACGAAAACTGTACTAGTTCCACCCAACCGTCAAAACCACAGCCTCATGCATAGCGCAGCAGTCAAGGCAATAGCTTTTGCACCGTGGCAGCCATCGCTGCTTGCAACAGGGGGAGGCACGAACGACCGTGCCATCCACTTCTTCCACGTAAGGACAGGGGTTTGTCTAGCAACGATAAATGTGTACGCGCAGGTGACCAGTCTCATCTGGAGCCAAACTAGACGTGAAATTGCAGCGACTTTTGGCTATGCTTCACCCGAACACCCTTTCCGGATTGCTGTCTTTGCCTGGCCCAGCTGTGCACAGGTCGCCGCTATTCCTTGGGGACCTCATGGAACAAGTTGGGATGGTGATGACCATGATGTCATTTACGATTGTGGACGGGCATTATATGCTGTTAGCTATCCGGGCAGACCACCTCGCCCTCTCAGTGTCCCTCAGGAAGATCTTGAACCAGTCTACGCGGCTGCAATGCCTTCGCCTCCTAGCTCTGAGTCTCCCGAGCAAAATAACGAAGCGCCCGAACCCAGGCGAGGGCCGCGTGCGATCCGCCCGAAAGAGAAAGAAGGTGGAATGTGGTGCACACGAACGATGGAAGAAGGATGCATCATCGTTGCATCAAGCGACCAGACCGTCAAATTCCATGAGGTATGGACCGGTCGACGCAAAAGTACCAGCTCTGCTTATGGGATATTGGGAGGAAGTGATATCCTTGAGGGAATGGAAGGCATCGAGAAGTCCGGTAGTGAAGTCATTCGATAAGTTGCCGCATTGTCTATTCTTATCATTTTATTATTATCCGTGTATGGGACAGATGCACAGTCAAGTTTGATTTGATATTCGAGGTCTGCATTCGAAATTGCGTCACACCACAGGTTTGGTGGCTTTTTGTACATCCGATTTATCGATTAGCGTGAATTGAATGTCGATCCCTCCCCACTCTTGCCCAGTCCCCTGGCAATAATTCAACAGATCGGAGATCCACGGAGGATTAAGCAAGGGCTGATGTCCCTCTTAACCTTCTTCCCCTGAACTTCGTACCTAAAACACCACCAAAATGCGCGTTACAACATTCCTCACAATCCTCACCTCTGGCCTTGCTACTGCAAGCACACTGAATGTCACTGTCCTTGGCGCACAAAATAATGCCTCAACACTTGAATGCTGGGCTCTAGAGCCTGGCTTCACGACCTCTTCTGAAGCCGGTACATCAGGCTCGCAGAGCTTGAACCTAGGCCCTCTTGGTGGGAAGATTGCTGGTAACTCTACATACACAATTATCCCAGCGAAGTACGACGGAGGAAGACACAATGCGCCATTGAAGCAGTAGGTTCTCTTTTCATCTCCTAATCATTTTCACTATCTATTCTTGTAGCCTGTGTTCCAGGCAATAGACTTTACCAAGAACAAGCCCAAACACCACCAACATGGAATTAAGCTTAAAAATTGCGGTTTCACGGGTACGTTCAAGGCTAATGAATTGTTCTTTCGATGAAAAGATGGGTTATCTTTCTGTCTGGTCAGGCACATATCACCCTTCCTAACTCCACTACTGAAGCCGTGATCACGGGCGGAAAGAGCGGTGCCATTTTGGCGCTGGATACGGCGGATGTGAGTGGCCTTGGACATGTGACTAAATATCCTTCCAATGAGTCAACGGTTGCGTTGGAGGTTCCGTTGGGTGAGGAGGGGATTCCTGGGCATACTGTTCTGCATTCGGGGGCTTGCAAGGGGGTTGAGCTTTTGGACTAGAATTCTGTATAATTCCTGTACTCATCTCAGGAAGTGAGCTTCTGTCAATGTTATATAGCATTTCATACATGTTTATCCTCTTAATTCTACTGATAGATAGAACATGAAACATATACACGAACCTTGAATTCCTGAGTAACGATAATAAAATGCAGACATAAATGCATCCAATATAGATTTCTTTTAAGCCGTAAACAAAAATGAACAAATAGAAACCAGAAAGCCATCTTATCTTTTCACCCAGATTCATACACAAGACACACACATCCATCGTCTATCAACAGCCCATAATGCTAGATGTTAATTTATTTCTTCCCAAGTTTCCCCTTCTTCCCGCTGGGCTTGCTCTTCTTGGGAGCAGGCTCAATAGCATCATCCGATCCCTCATCCTCGGTGTCAGCGATAAAGTCTGCAAGGGAGCCTTCGCTCGCCTCGTCAGAGTCCTCATCCTCGTTCTCTTCCAGCGACTCCTCGGCGTCAGAAGACCCAGCCGACTCTTCAGCCTCGATATCCAAAACACCCTCGGCTTCGTCCTCGTCCTCTTCTTCGCTGTCGTCCTCCTCATCCTCGGATTCATCCACGATGCCGTTCATCATAGACTCGTCCTCATCGAAGGCCTGCTCGCGAATAGACTTTGTCCGCGGCTTGGCTTGGCCTTCGGCGTCGCTGTCAGAATCGTCCTCGTGTCCTTCGACGTAGATAACGTTGTCCTCATCTTCACTATCCATACCATCGCCGCCACTGTGGATGTCGCGGCGCAGACCAAGTTGTGCCTCCAGCATGTCGAGTTTACCCTTAAGCAGAAGAAGGGATGAAAGGCTGGAAGATCGCTGGTCCATGACCTTGTACAGGGTGGACACGCGCTTCAGGAGGTCAGGGTGACCGGCCAAAGCACCACCGTGAGCAACGCAGACCCATTGGACCCACGCAAGGAGGTGACCGTAGCGGCCGGGGCGGGATGAGAGACGCTCAGCGAGCTTCTGGAGCAAAGTAGCAGCAAGGGAAGACTCGAGACGCTGGATGGTGCTGCGAATAATGGTGATATCGGAAGTGTGGAAGCAAGATTCAAGCATGTCTTTGTCGTTTGTCTTGAGGGACTGTGTGAGCACGGTAGCTAGTGAGACACCCGTGGGGATCTGTTGAACGGCGGCGGCAGGCTTGCCGGGAACGAGGGTACCCAGGTTGAGGTCATCTTCAAGTTCGGCTTCGACATCGACTTCATGGCCAGCGTTGCGCCGAAGGAGCTCACCGAAAGATGGCTCGACACCTTCTTCCTCCTCTTCCTCGCCTTCTGACTCTGCGCTTTGCATCTCAACATCTTCGTCAACAGGGGCCGGCTTGGAAGACTTGGTCTTCTTCTCTGTGGGCTTGGTGGTGTCTTCGACATCAGAGTCTTCGTCACCAGAGATGGAGACGTCATCTTGGATATCGTTCATGTCGACGTCGTCGTCGACAATCATGCCGGACTGCACGGTGGCGTGGGTGTCGTCTACACGGCTCTCACCGGCATTTTTAACGCCATTTGTTGATACGGATGAAATTGTGGAGCTAGTCTTTGTCTTAACGACTGCCTTAGTTCCGGTGAACGCAAGCTCGTCAGTGGTCTCGTCAAGGAACTTGACGCGCTCGAACACAGGGATCACACCGCCCTCAGCGTAAGCGACCACAATCTCGTGGCCGTGGAACAAGGTTGACACAACGGGGACACATGCATTTGAAGAGTCGGAGCGCACAATCTTAAGAGAAGCATTTGCCTTTTGGGTCATCTGTTTGCGGTTGGCCTTGGCACTGCCAGATTGCGCAGCCTGCGCAAAAGGTTTTGTGAACAGCTCAATGGTGCCATCTTCGGTGATCGCAGCAAGAATCTGCTTTTCGGGGGTACCATTGTGCAGGGACACCGAGGACACATTCTGCTCGGCGACAAGGTTTCGGATCAACTTCTGGGTTGAGGCATCAAAGACATTAATGAAGCGGTCACCATCAGATGCAAGGAATGCTCCAGAGCCAGCTGATTCGGCAGATGTGGAAATGATGCTGTGGATCTGGTTGCGCATCGCGGGGAACTTGACTGGCTCCTCGTCGGATTCCTCCATATCTATTAAGTATGGAGTCTGGGAAGCACAGATGACAGGCACATTGGAGGGGACGGGGCGAGAGAGCGCAGTGAAGATAGAAGCTGCAGGCAGATGAATCGTTCTGTAGAGCAGAAAGAATTTCCAAGGTTAGCTTAAGCATCTCCCTAAGACTAGCGGTTCAAATCCCGACTTAACATACCGTACGCTCTTTCCAGTGCGCAGATCCCACTGCACAAGCTTGTTATCACCTCCGATACTCCAGGCCTCCTGGGCCGGCCGCCCAGCAGTAAACTTGAAGTCCTTGATGCCCTTCTCATGCGTGCCAGTCAAAGTACCGACAATCTTGTCTTCTGATGGGGAAAACATGCGAATTTCCGAGGTGCTGGTTCCGAAAGCAACAACAACATCCCCCTGGTCGAGTCCATCAACGCCGTTCACGTCAGATCCGCGCTTGCGCTTCTTCTTCGACTGGTCGCGGCTCTTTCCCTGGCCACTGTAGTATCCCCAATCTAGCGAGGTGATTGTCTCCTTCGGTCCCAGCGCATGCTCGCATTGTAGTCGACCGGTGTTGGTGTCGTGGATGCGGAGATGCTGCGCATCGAGGCCTTGGATGACCGAGGCGAACAAAGCCAATTGGTACTCGGATGGCGAGAATGCAGCTCGGAGGATCGACGACTTAGTGGATTGCGAGAGGCCGGTGGCTGGCGATGCGGCTGAGCCGACCTTAGTGGTTTGGCGAGATGTCTTCTTGCCCATTTTGTTGGAGGTTTTTTTTCTTGGCCTTCTTTCAGCGTTGATTCTGGTTTTCTATTTTTGAGGGGTTATCGTGAGCGAGATATAGAATTCCCCGATAATTAAAAGAGATACCCGAGAAGACTTTTTTCACAAACCCTGGGGAACGAGGGCTGGGGGCTCTGGTAATCTGGTGGTCTCGTAGTCGATGCGGGAAAGGAAAAAAATGTTCTGTAGACTCCCGGACCAGACGCTAGTCCATGTTGGGTTTAGTGTTGGTGAGGTCGTTATCTAATCAGCACGGGATGATCGCAGCCTGAGCCATCCAGGGCTCCAGGGCTGCTTTTCGATAATTGAAGATTATAATGAAAGAAATAGGTAGTGGGAAATGTATGGAGAGCTCAAAATAATTTCTCTATTTAAATAATGTTTCATACATCAATGTTGGGGTTGGAATTTAGAAGTGAGCAAAGGGCTTGAGACCCTGAGCTGAGAGCTAGGAGGATATATATCTACATGTACAAAAAAAATCGATAATTTTTCAAAATTTGGAAGCCGTTGCCATAAACCTAAATCCTCATATTAATTAAGCAGCAAAAACCAATTGTTTCAGATACTCTTCACTTAAGCTAACATTGAAAGAATGAAATCAAATGGGAAACCGACATGTCCAGGCGGCCATATTTAGGATATAGAAGCCTAGTGTCGTGGACTGGCAGGTTCCTCAAAGTTATGTTGAAGGCTAAAAACAGCCCAAAAGAATGCAGAGAAGCCGACTGGTTCAAGCAGAAAGCTCTTTAGATTTATAAGCATTCGAACCAGGTGCTTGTCGACTACTCGGTAGATGAACTCCCGAGGTCCAAGTTGGCATGTCCTTGGGGTGACTCATAGAATTATCTCATGACTATCCCTGTCCTTGTTGCCGATCTTCTTATACATGTCCAATGTTTACTTCATTTGATGTATACTTTGTCACCTGTATAAAACGGCCACATGTGACCAACTCTGCCTAATCTGTAAGGGCCCAGACGCAGCGCAGCCTCGCCGATTGGCTGCGCAATCAGCCTCAGACCACTTTTATTTGATTGATTTCCAAATTCTTTCCATGAGTGGACAAAGGGGATTCCATGACAGCTAGGGGGTTCCCACTTTCAAGTTAAAAATATGCATCCAGTAAGACAGATAGAAGTACAGAGATCTCGCCTGTGGAGTATGTATCCTTACGGTATACTTGTACTCTGCCATTGCCAAGGAGAAATGGTCACGTGCATGACGTCTAGAAATCGACTCGTCACTACGCTAAACCGTTTCCAGACATAACCCTAGGGTTGGGAACACCAGGCATGAAACCCTCTCTGGTATGAACAGGAGTATCCCTCGCATGGCAAAAGAATCATAATAGAAATCCCCTTGTGAAGAAAAAATGACCGAGAAAAAACTCCAACATCATGCTCATTAATCATATCCTTCTATCCTTATCTTTCTCACGTCGTACCCATTCACGGAGTCGATGATGAAATGAAAAATTTTCAGAGCCATACTCAAAATTATCCAATCAGCATAAAGCATCCAGGGGCCGCATCAAATCAGCGCCAATGAAAAAGGGGTGGACCCAGTCGAATCCGGACTAGCGTTGCTGGTGGAACTCACAGGAGGAGGGAGCAAGGCGTCCGTCTGTACTTAAGGATTCTGGCATCCCCCATTTAAATGTTCTGCTTCCGTCCTGGAAACTCCTACTTCACCGCCCGTATCCTTGGTTACCCTTGCTCTTCCCTCCCATAAACATTAAAACGCGCTATATCGCGCGTCGGACGCGTGACCCTTTTTATTAAGGCCACCAAATTTCCCTATTTTTATTTTTATATTTTATCCCCTTTTATTTCTTGGATTGGTTTAATCTTTTTGTTTTCTTTCTCTCGATCCACTTTTCACTTTCCTCTTTCAGCTCAACTCTCTTTACCCAAGCAATCTTGTTGTTGTTTCATTGGGTTTCCACTTACTTCCGTGTTCCGTGTTCTACACCGCCCACGTGATTACCTCACGACTTTCTTGGCGGTATAAATTCCTCACCTCCGATCGCATTCTCCACTTCTCTTATCCCCCGACTCTCTCCTTATCACTCTGCGCTTTTTACGTCGCGTTTTTACGCCCCCCGTCTCCGCGCCATCTGTCACAACTTGTGCTTGTGCGCGGAAGTGTGTATCCAGTCATTTTGAGAAATTCGCGAACGCGTCTACCCAATAACCCTTTGTCTGTGACATCACCATAGAGATTGTATCTCACTCTTCTGGATACTAGTCTTCATGGCGACTCCGCCTCCCGAGGCTCCTCCTGTTCTCAAGGAGGAGAAGCCCCAGCTTCCTCCGTCTCCCATCGGAGTTACTGCGCCTGATGTTGCGCCTCCCAGGTGAGTGCTTGCTATGCATGTTTCCTTGGTTGCCTATCTGAGCAGTGGGCTGACTTGATTGCTATGTCTCAAGTGCGACCGCAGATGTCAAGATGAGCGGTACGGACAGCCCGACCGCAAACAACACCCCTGTAGTCAATGGTAATGGCCATGCGCTCGGTGAAGCTGCGACCAATGGCACGGGCAGCGCCGCATCTCCCCCCAAATCCCCTGTGCCTGCTACCGACGCCTCAATCTCAACTGCTCCGGCGCCAGCTCAAGATACCCCTTCCGAGCCCACCGTGGACCAGAAACCATCGGAGACCGTGAACTCGGTTCAATCGCAGGCCCCAGAGTCGGTGCCTTCCGCTGTGAATCCTGAGGATAAGGCCACTCTTAAGGAATCTGCCCATGCTCCCGCTGCTACACTCGCTGGTTCATTCGACGGAGCCAATGATATCAAAATGCAGATTGACGGCCCATCGGATTCGCCTGTGCCACAGCCTCTAAAAACTGAGCTACCTCACCATCCTACCACTGAGTCAACTCCATCCCTGCAACCTATCCAGAACGACTATGAAATGAAAGATGTCCCCAGTGCACCACTTTCCCCGTCCAAGGCCTCCCGCGAACGCTCGGAAGATCCTGAAGAGGAGCCTGCGGCCAAGCGTACCAAGGTGGCCAGTGAGAACGGAACACCCGCCATTAAGCTTCCGGAAGTGCATAAGGCCACCACTGAGACCGCCCGCCCCAACCAGTCTGGCATGACCAAGTTGCAACACAAGTTCCTCATGAAGACTGTCTCAAGCCTGAAGCGCATGCATGACTCGCGCTTCTACCGTGAACCTGTGGATCCGATCAAGCTGAACATCCCTAATTACCTGCACGTCATCACCCGACCCATGGATCTGGGTACTATTGAGCGGAAACTTAAGGCCAACGCTTACTCTTCCCCGAAGGAATTCGAAGATGACTTTGCTTTGATGGTCAACAACTCTTTGGTTTTCAATGGTGGGGACCATCTCGTCACCCAGGAGGGCCAGAAGCTCAAAGCAACATTGGATAAGCATCTGTTCAATCTTCCCAAGCCTGATGAAGTGGAAGAAAAGAAGCCAAAGAAGTCTTCTGAGAAGACTTCGGTCGCGCGACGGGAGCCTCGTACCTCCCTTGGTAGCCAACCCCCCAAGGCAACCTCCCCCCAGAGTACTGCCACCACGTTCGCGCTGGGACCCGAGGGATTGCCCACCATTCGTCGCGACTCTTTCAACCCGGATGGTCGACCCAAGCGTTCCATCCACCCTCCCAAGCGGGACCTGCCATATTCTACTAAGCCCAAGAAGAAGAAGTATCAGTGGGAGTTGCGATTCTGTCAGGAGGTCATCGATGAGCTTCACAAGCCAAAACATCAACCCATCGCGCTCGCTTTCTATTATCCCGTGGACCCAGTTGCTCTCAACATTCCAACCTACCACAACGTGATCAAAAAGCCAATGGACTTGATGACTGTCCAGTCAAAACTCAAGACTGGTCAATATGAGAACTCCAGGGAATTTGAAGCTGACATCCGCCTGATCTTTAAGAACTGTTTCCGGTTCAATCTCAAGGGGGATCCGACCTACGTGGCTGGTGAGCAATTGTTGGATGTCTTTGAACGGAAGTGGAAAGAATTACCGGCATACGTTGAGAAGCACGAACCTCACCATGAGCAGGAGGTCGATTCCGATGAAGAGGAAAGCGACGAGGATGCAGAAGAAAGTGACGAGGATAATGAGCAACTCAGCATGTTGCAGAAGCAGATTGCAGAGATGTCCCGTCAGGTGGAGATGATTACCCAGAAGAAGAAGAAGACTCCGCCCGCCAAGAAGTCCAGCAAGTCCAAGTCGGCCAAGAAGGAGCTGAAGAAGAGCAGCAGTTCTAGCGGCAAGAAGGACAAGAAGAGCAGCGGTAGCAAGGGTTTCAAGGATAAGACGCGATCCGTGTCCTACCACGAAAAGCAGATCATTTCCAACGGCATCAGTAGCCTTCCGGACAAGAAGATGCACGAGGCACTTGGAATTATTCAGAGCAATGTTCCTGCTCTTAAGGTAAGCTTTGAGATATTTCTTTCCCTACATTTCTCGCTAACGCATTTCTCATAGGGTACCCAAGAAGCTGAGATTGAACTCGACATCGATGAGCTGCCAAACAATGTCCTGTTGTTGCTACTTGATTTCGTGAAGAAGAACGTGCCTCATATCATGGATGACGAGGAGTCTGCCCCTACTGCCGGTTACGCTGCTCCTAAGCCGAAGAAGAACAAGCCCATGAGTAGCAACGAACAGGAGGCCCGCATTAACACACTCCAGAGCAACCTCTCCCGTTTCGCCGACGGAGGTGCTCCTGTTCCCTCGGTTGAGAACAACGACTCCAGCGAGGATGAGTCGGACGAGGATTCAGAGGAGAGTGAGGAGGAGTAAATGCTCCGCGGATCGATCGTTGCTGTCTCTTGAGTGCAAGAGACATCTTGCTTTGATTTGCGTTCCTAGCGTCAACTTGTTTCTTTTCAAATTTTCTGATTCCTGCCAAAAATCTTCAGGCCCAGAGCGATCCTCGAGAGTTTGCAGTTGCTACAATTTTTACACGCAGCTCCTCTTTTTCTCTGGCTTCACTGCCAGCGATGACCTCGATTGTACATATTTCCCCCCCCCTTTTCTCTTCCCTTTTCGATTATCCTTGGATCCGGCACCCTACAGCCTCGATTCCGCTGGGCTTCAATCTTGATCTTTCTTTGCCCTGGATCTCTGGGATTTTATTTGCTTGACCTTTTAGTTCATCCTCTCCATCAATACCCGAGCGTACCTTATATCGACTCCCTTGCTTGTTTGGGAGGATATCTGCTCCTCGATATGAGGATGGGAAAAAGTGGATCAAGCTGAAGCTGATGAGCAGCTTCTATGTACGATAACGAAAGAAACGTGGCATGCCAAAATCGGTAATCAAATCAAATATTTCATAATCAAGAAAATGAACTTAGTAGATAGTAGCCAAAATGACAGCACAGCATTTTACCGATATTTGCGGATTCTATACATCTATTCCGCATTGTTGATCTATTCCGCTTGGCGGTGAACCTTTCTTTTCTCCCATTCCACCATGATACCCCCTTGCGACCCCTCCATTCTTGAACAAAACCCCCAATTCAAACGACTATATGAGAATCTTGCGAACATTTTATTGAATCCAGATGGCTCAACATGTGCTAGGCCAGACCCAGCTCGGGAGGCGGTTGCGGAGGTTAGTCATGTCTCCTCGAAACGTGTAGGAAAAAACATATACCAGCTGAGATCTAACCATCATTTCTAATAGGACCTGAAGCAATATCAAATAAAAAGTGCAAAGAAGAGAATCAAGCAGCGCACACTGAGGCAGCTGGCCTTCGCGTCCGACAGCGACCTTCGCGATGAGGTGAGTAACGCGCTACCGGCCATTGCATCACGCATTCTATCTTGATCACAACTAAGTCTAACCCGCGGGAACTAGTGCCATGATAACCTTGCCATAATATCCATTTATCTTGACACACCACGAGCCGCAATCGAGTCCGATACGCCTGTCCAAGAGCTCCAAGATGCGAAGCAGGAACAGGAACAAGATGACGCTCTCTCTCTCCTCTCCAACGAATTCGAGACCTTCTACTCCCACATACCTACCTTTATCGATCAATTCTCCCAGATTATCTCCACCGCAATCCATGACCTCCGCAAGATAGCAGCAATAGCTACGGACGAGTCTGTAGCTGTTGAACCGGAGCCAGAACCTAAACCACCCCGAACCCTCCCCGGCTCAACCCGCTCCTCATCCAATCACTATTCTCGTGCTCGCGCCCGGGACCGCCGTGTGAGAACCTCAATGGCTCCTGTTCCGCCTTTGTCCTTCATACTCCGAGATCGAGTCCACGCCCTTCGCAGCATTCAGCTATCTGATTTGCCTTCAGCGCGGCGTCAGATGGCTGCGACAGCTGCAGAGGTAATATCAGTGCGTACGCTGATTTTGGAGCGGACGCTTGTTATTCTAGAGCGAGTTAAGCATGGAGCTTTGGCGAGAGCGACGAGGGCTCGGGCCGAGCATTTGGCTGCTGTAGCGCAGGGGATTGAGGGAAAATTAGAGTGAGTATCATCCCTACTCCTTACATTCTTATTCGCATGCAGGGTATATTTTTGGGGATACGCAAGAAATGCAATAGCTAATCTCAAAATAGGGTAACCAAGCTTGAAATCGCAGCCGCAATATACACGCCGGAAATATTATCTGCACTTAGTCGATATAGACAGCATCTTCGCGAGACGAGAATACGACTTGATGAACGGAGTGAAATAGCAATTGAAGAGCTGAGCCGGTATGGGGATGTTGAGGGTGCGCCATCTGAGTCTGGTAATATCGATCGGAGTAGCACTTTTACAGAGATTGCGCGAAAATATGGGATGCTTGCCAGGGAGGTCGAGAGAGTGAAAATGGAGATTGCTAGTCTAGGAGAGTAGATCAATCATAATTCCACGGTACCTCGAATCCGGTTCCTATACTAGTACAATGGATAACCAATTAAAACCCTCATAGATTGATACGTCGCCATCACATGACCACCCCGCCAAAATTTATTTTGTCCGCCACCAAGATCAATTATTACAATTTCAACATCCATAGTCAATCCTTCACCATGGCCGACGAGTCTCTCTCTATCTACGATGAGATCGAAATCGAAGATATGACCTTTGACCCTGCTATGCAGATCTATCACTATCCCTGCCCATGCGGCGACCGCTTCGAGATCGCCATCGACGATCTGCGCGACGGGGAGGACATCGGCGTGTGTCCGAGTTGCAGTTTAATGATCCGGGTCATCTTTGATGTGGTATGTATATACTATACACTATGACGATATGCCTCTGTTTCTCATTTTCCATTTGCGATTTTTCTACTTTTTCTTTCCTTTCGTTTCGAGCGATGCGCTGACATGTTTATCCTAGGCCGATCTTCCCAAGGCGTGAACATTTGAGACGGAGAAATGAAAGTTTACTTCGCGCAAGGCGAAGCCGGAGCGCATACTATCCCGAGCGGGTATACACTGGTTCCTGCAGCAGTATGTTGCGCCGGGGCCAATCTGAGTCTCCTTGCGTGCGAATGTCACATAGGGTCCAGCGCATCTATAGATGTTGCTGGGACATGATTATGTACCCCCGCCGCGCACTAGCGCTGGCTATCGGCCGTCTGCGATCGTCTCCAGAGATGTTGGTTCGGCGATAGATCTGGTGCGATATCCACCTTTGACAGGATCTGATGGGAACACCATATTCGATACTCCATATCGCAAAAATTTCAACTGCGGCTTGTTGATCAGGCTATGCACTACAGCAAATTGATGTCAAATAGCCAATACCAACGAACTAGAATATGGTACTAGTTCATATCCGCTACTCAAGTTCATCCAATGCATGACTTAAGTTCTGAATTCATTTCACACGCATAATACTACAATATGATCCAACAATATGATAATATGATAATCCTCAGTGGTGTATCAGATCATGTCTAATCATCAAGCAGCACACCGTAGATATCCTTTGGCAAAGACAGCGACATCTCGGCATTAAGCAGCTCCGTCAGATTGCTACCATCACGCAGGTAGATCCACTGCCCATGCGCAAACTCGCGGGTGCCCTCCTTTTCATGCATGCCGTCACCCTCAAGGACCCAGTCATACCGTTTCGGTCCGGAGATGGGTGAGCTGAGCCAGATCTGTCGGTTGGGAGGTTGTTTGTTGAGGACATAAGTTCCAATCGCGGGGATGCTGACGTTGAGAACACCGGCCTATAAACAAACAGATCAGAATCAGAATCAGAACCAAAACCAGCGAAGCAAAAATGGAAGAAAAGAAGGAAAAGACAAGAGAAAGCGCCAGTAAAGCTCCCAGTCTAGCATACAGAGCCACAAGAAACTCCCCAGAAAATATAATTAGGAAAGATGACCTACACTATACTCGGCCTCGACATCCGACCCGTCCTCCTGCGACTTTTCCAGCTCCGCAATCAACACATTAAAATAATGTTCCGAGTAATCACGGTACTCCTCCGGCGTCAACGACGATGGCTCAGTAACATGCGTCCCCGGACCAGCCACAGACCCAGATTGTGAATTTGGAGGACGCGGGTTCTCAGAGTCAGGCTGGATACCCTTAGCTCTGGTGGCAGATGCGTGGAAAGGACGGCTCGGAAATGCGGAGCTGCGAGCTAGAGCGAGAGCGGGCCGGGATTGCGGGGTGATGAGGGGGGCAGGTTGGGCGGCACGACTGGTGAAGCGGAGAAAGCGAGGTGCGCTGCGGGAGAGCATGATGAATAGCTTGTATGAATTATGCAGTGGTTGGTGGATTGGTTTGGAGACGGGAGCTGTTTGCGGGTGGAGAGCAATACATCATCGGGTTTTCTTGGGGTTACCGCCTTCTTTTTTAGGATTGATTAGTGATGAAGTAGATTTAATTTGATTTGTTAATAAAGAACTCATACATTCAAGTACACTCTATTTGATCTGCTAAAAATGATAAAGAACTGGATTTACAGTTTCTCAAAGACTTCCACTGCAGCCTTGGCAGTTGATGCCGCACTGGCGGGATTCTGGCCGCTGACAAGACGGCCATCAACGACAACATAATCATCCCAGATTCCAGCGGAGCGTTCATCTAAAATATAGGTTAATATAGGCTCGGTATACAAGGGATGTTAAAAGCACGATAATCAACTCACATTTCGCACCAAGCCTGTCAGCAAGCTCCTCCACCATCTCCGAATCCCAACTCCGCAAGTCCTGCATAATACCCATGGTGTTTTCAGCCTCAGAGGTAAAGCCAGTAATCCGCTTCCCCTTGATGATAGGCTCGCCAGTAGCGTTATCAAGGATATTTGCAAAAATAGCAGGTCCGTGACAAACAGAAGCAACAACCCCGCCATTAGCCCAGACTTGCTCGGCGATTTTCTGCAAGTTTTTTGCCTTGGGATAATCGATCAAGGCCGCATGGCCGGCAGAAGCATAGAAAATGCCATACTGGGAGCCATCGACATCTGCAGCCTTGGGCATGTTATCGAGCTTCTGGCGGAAGTCGCTGGTGGTATCTTCCCATGTCTTCAGGTCATCGCCGTTGAGGAAGTCGGGCTGCTGGGAGAGCCAGTCGGGAGTATAGGTTCCAGTCTCGGAGGCAAGGTCAACTTCGAAGCCGGCGGCTTTGAGGACATTGAAAGGGTGGAGAGCTTCGCTGATGAAGAGACCGGTGGTTTCTTTGCCTTGGAAGAGCTTGGCGTGGGCCGAAGTGATGCTGATGAGAGCCTTGCGTGCGGGAGACATTTTATTGATTGACTTTGCTGATTGTGTAACAGGCAATAGTAAAGTATGATTGATATGAGATAAAGGTCTCTCGGTGTCTGGAGTCAAGTGTGTTTTGTAATGGAGATTGCTTGGGTTGTGAGAATGACTCTGAGAACAGCAAAGGACGCCATATTTATATTTCTGTGCTTATGGAGGGGTGTGTACAGAAAGAACTTGAATATGCGCCTCATTAGTGCTTACATTCATTCACATCACATACTACTTGCATGTTCCGCAACTCCGAAATGTTGATAAAGAATATGATTGGCCAGATGAAGTCTTGGAAGCTCCGCGATTCCGTGACTCCGCGACTCCGCGAAACTAACAATCACTTTTGTAATCCAATCGTGACTCTTTACGGAGTACAGGAGCTTAATATATCAAGTGTGATAAATTAATTTGTAGAAAAGCTGATAAATCATGTCTTGCTAGTGATAAGCCCCGGGGTGATGGAAGTGCTGGACCTGAATTGCATTCGAGCTACTGTTGAAGGCCTACACGAGGTCCAGACCACCAGGGACTCTTAATCAGGAGAGTTCCTGGATTCTAATAAAAACTTGCATATATGACCAAGTAAATTCATAATAGCACTTAAACGTGCGTAATGAGTACCCATCTTAACTTCCCTAGATTAAAAGAATACTCGACTTTTTGGAGATAGACATATAAAACTTGCAATGCTAATGTTCATGGGGCATAGCGATAGAACGGCTGGGCACAACTTTCGAGTTTACGTGCTAGACTGTAGACTTACTCCATTCTCCCCGAGATCGGATCCGTTTGCCCCAAACGAAGAACAGAAAGGGCACAGGAGTCAGAACTGCAGCAACACAGCCAAAGACGGTGGTGCCCCAGTTGACACCGATGTTATGATACATGGGTAGGCAGAACAGCGGGAATGCGCCTGCCATAATAGAGCGCAGAAATGTACTGGCAGCGACAGCACTAGCACTGAAGCGAGTAAAGGTGTCAACCAAATAGTTGAGGGCTGCTTGGAAGATCGTCGTGAAACCGAATCCAGTCAACGCAATACCAATAATCGAAGGCCAGTAGTTGATACTTGGTGACGATGTCCCTAGAATTAGTCAGTGAGTCCTCGCGTGGAAGATAAAGTCCGACTAATCTTACAGCCAAAGATAAAGAGACCGGCCGTAAACGCAAACCCTCCGATCATCATTGGTGGTAGTCGAGCCTCGGGGACTGCTTTATTACCATCTGCCTTGAATTGAATGAAGTAGTATTTGTTGTTGAAGATGTTGACGGCTGCCGCGAAGAAAATCCCGACCAGCATGGCGATGAATGGAAGATTACCGACAACTGGTCCCCACCCACGAATCTCTTGGAACTCGACTGAGAAGGCTTCGAGATTCGCGTAAAGAATACCTAGTGCAACATAAACGTTAGATTTTGCACATAAGAGATCAGTCTTGAGCATTGAGGGCTTCTCACCATAAACGAAGGCCGAATATATACTCATCAACAAGCATATGGGTGTACCCAGCAGCTGGATTGGCCGAATAAGATATTTTTGCGAAAGCTCACTCAGTGAGAAATTCCATTCCTCTTGCTACAAAAGCTTAGAAACAATCAGAATATAGTTTGAGTCAAAATGCAGACTTACCTTGGCATGCAAAGCAAAGTTCTTGCCTTCGAAACGCAGCCGGCGAGCTTTGTAGGCAAGTAGTACCGGAGGATAACTTTCTTCCAATACAATAATATCCAAAACTACCTGCACCATCATAACGGTACCGGTCAAATACTCGGTCCACCTCCAACCAAGATAACTCGAAGTGAGAGCCCCTCCAATAATGGGTCCGAGTGTTGGTCCGCCGACAATGGTGATTGAATACCCAACGATGGCAGCCCCACGCTGCTGAGGGGCCCAGATATCTGCCATTACACCACCTGTATTCGTCACAGGTGCGCTGCCGAAGAATCCAGCAAAGAATCGAGTAATGAGAACGGTCTGGATATCCTTCGCCGTTGCTGTTCCGAAGGAGAAAACGGCTGCAATAAAGTACGGCTTGAAGAGGATTAGCCAATTTCGACGAATTCAAATCATTGTCGAAAGTATGAATACCTACCAGTATTACTACCCATTTTCGTCCGTAAACTTCACTTAGGGGAGCCCAAATTAGGGATCCCAGTCCGAATCCGAAGACGATTAGACTGATGCCCGATGCTGCTGCTTCTTTGCTCACTTGAAATTCTTCTGAGACTTGTTCAAGTCCCGCGGAGTAGATAGCGGAAGCGAAAGTAATCCAGCAAGTTGTGAGACCATAGAGAAGCGTTGTGATGACTTTCTTTCGGAATGGCCAGTTCATGGGCAGGTAGGGGTCAAGTTTTCCATCAAAGTCAACGAGAACAGTGGGAGATGTTGCGTTGTAGAGAAGAGGGTGCTCCAGAGGCTTTGTTTCCAGGCCCAGTTGGTTTTCCGGATCTTTCTGTTCGTTGGCTGGTAGTTTGTTTGTGCTGTCTTTGGAGGAAGATGGGTGTTGCAATTCAGAAGGCGACATGGCTGCAGAATTCGGAGTTGATCCGGTTACAGAAGCTGGAAATATAGACATGCAGAAAATGAAAAAGAAGAATGATACCAGATCATAAAAGAGTTCTTATATCCATCGGGGACTTCTATGCGGTGATCCGTCGGCCCTAAAAATCACCGAGACAGTGTACTGCGACAAAGGTCAAGCGCTGGGGTGGGTCTAAAGCGGGTCCTCGGAGCCGCTTAAGCTTATGCGGGTGGCGAACGAGCCCATCACCGGCCGATACATGCACCAGGTTCTGAAAGTCCATAACCTTGGAATTTTCAATACTCAGTTTCTAGTCCGGAAGATATAGGTAACCTGGGCCAATAAATTTGTTTTTAGCTATGATAATATATAGTTATCAACTAAGCTATCGAGCAAAAAAATGATCATGACACGAATCCATTTACTCAAAAGGTGATATTGCTTGGGCTTCCGACCCATTGTGTCATGAGGTAGTCAATATCTTCAGGACATGGATACTCCGGTGTTGGATCAGGACATTGCGACTCGGTGAAATTCTCAAAGAATGGGTCAAGCGGTTCCGGGGATAGAACGCTCTCCTGATCTTTGTGCCCCGAAATCGAGCCCCTTATATCTTCGATTATCACTGTAGAATTATCTATCGAGTTAGATATTGTGGAGAGTCCCGGAGAGGAGGCTCCAGGTGATATCGTAGTCATTCCGGCCATTTGCCAATGCCGGTTGGGAGTTGAGGCATTCCTTTGAACTTCGCGTACATATTGTGCTTTGGCCATCAATCGTTTGATGGGCCGCCATAGATTACCCTTGTGCTCCTTCATCTTCCATCGGCTATATACTGTCTGCGCATACTGCCACCCGCGATCACATTCTTGTGATGGCGGGCGTGAGCAAATTTCAGATAGAACGAAAGCAACGGCGTGCCACTGGACGTGGGTTTTGGAGTGCCAGGTCCACTTTGCAAGGTCAGGGCTGGTTAGTAATCTATTTGATAGTTCGAGGACTTTGATAGATTGGATGAACAGCTGGTCTCTAATATTAAGGGGCAAGCTTTGCCCATCGTCCGATTTGCTGAGGGGATAATAAACAACCAGCCAGGTGCGAGCGATGATCAGACGTGCCACGGTCACACAAATCTGGAAAAATGGGGTGGTTTTATCGCAGTGCTTGAGATAGCGCTCCTCTAACCGTTTCTGGAGGTCTCCGGCTAAAGCAACGCGGTCGGTGAGGGATAGACCTTCAGCTGATTGTCTAGGCTGCTGCATGCTGGGTGGTGTATAGCCTGTCTTCCATACGATGCGCATAGCTTCACACCTAATGAGACAGAAAGTCATTTCGGTGGCTTCTTCACGCTCATTAGGGGGCGAAGTCATATCAGCTTTAATATCAGAGTCATTGATATTCAGGGGCATTCGAGTATCGAACATGGACTCGTGCACTATGGGCTCACAGCCATGAAACTCGGACGATCGGATGTCCAGTAAGCAAATATGCCACCACAGGCGACGCCGTATCTCTACCTCCAATGGGCGTAGGCCAAATGCTACTCCATCCCTGTGGAGGCCCATGGCCTGGGCAATGTGAAAGATTAGCGCGGTCATTGACCAGGCAGTACGTGAGGCATCTTCATTCCGCAGAGCTGACAAGAATAGAACTACTGCCTGTATCAAAACCACACTCTGAGTGTTGAGGAGATCGGCCCGTGCCATGGCTTGTTGCACTGCGAATTGATAATGTTTGACTGCTGTTGCTCGTGGAAACCCAAACACATCCTCGCATTGTTCTGACTCCATGCTGATAACAGTAGAGTAATAGATAGCGAACAACAATGCCTCAGTATTACGATCCAAGGAATCCAGTGAAGCAACAGCATCCCAATAATAATTGGTCAATGTCGGCAGGTGAAATATATGCACGAGAGGCGCAACGTTCAGTTTGAATATTTCAAAAAGCGCCACTGACTGGGAAAGTGGTGGATGGTATGTCCGCAAAGACTGTGCCAGTGCCTGGAAACCCATTATCGCAACATTAGAGCCTAGTGATGTTGTAGTTTCATCAACAGACAGATCGGTGGCCGCATCGAGGTCTTCGTCTTCCGATGCTGACTCGTGTAGTAAGTCGCGCAGTTCTTCAATCTTCAAGAAGTCAGTAAAGAACAACAACACAACCCGAGCACATTTAACCGAATAACATACTTCGTCTCCTAGTTTTGCCAACAAAACATTGCTCACATAGCAACTACGCGTCTCGTCTATTACAAGCCGGCCAAGCCGTTGTTCAACCTGGCTTGACCCGTCATCCGATTCTATCGCTGTGCTGGTCGTTGGATTTTCTGATGCAACAGCTGGTACCTGGCCGCCTTCCATATCTAGGCGCCTAACAAGCATCTCGAGATGCGCCAGTCGGTTGAGAACACGGTCATCGAGAGCTCGACGTGGTCTCTTAGGAGCCCTGCCTGGTCCCGACGGGTAAACGCACTCTAAACCCGCCCGCAGGCAGTTGGCGCATGGCTTCTGGCGGTCGCATTTTACTTTGCGAGATCGACAAAAGAAACAACTGCGGATATGCGGCGGGGGCAGGGCTGAATTGCCGGATAATCTCTCGGACACGTTGTTGCCTTCGTTGGCGGGATACAACGAAATATCGGGTGGAAAACTCAGAGATTGTGAATTCATTGGGATGATTGGAACGATATAAATTGATAGTCAGATTCCGTTCAAGGAAAATGAGTCGCGAGACTCAAAGGTACATGTAATATCTGACCAGAATGGGGGGCGAGTATGTGTAATTTTCACGTATTATTTCAGTACGGGCGCGGGAGACGGATAAGCTTATGCGAAGCCGACAGAAGCGAGAGGCCGATTGGCTGGAAGTTACAGTATCATTCGCATGTCATGAATTTAACATCGGTGCCATATTCAACAACCGTCAAGCTTCATATAAATTGAACAAGATGCCGAAGCAAGTTCTTCCCACGTTTTGGTCACACGTACACGCTCCGAGATGCCATTCTAAAAACTCCCACGGGGTGTGAAATGCATTTTATGACATGATACAGAGGAGAAATTTACACAAAAGAGAAGAAAGGAGGAAATATCTCTTGAGACTGCTATTTACCGGCAAAGCATAAGAAAACAATATGATACAAAGTTGAATTCGTGATCGATCTCAAAGATTTAATAGTAGCTCTGGCGCCTTCCGGGGGAGGTTGCAACGATAAATCTTCGCAGTTTCATTAGTTTGAAGTTGGAAAGGCAATGAATTGTAAACTTAGTTGAAATAGAGATGAAACTCACATTGCATGAATGATTCCCGGGATATCGCCCAGTAGCGTCAATAGTATGTTAATACAGAGGTCCACTCCGCAACCTCTTTTCAGCAACACTGCTAGTGGTGGTAGGAACACCGCCAACACGAACAGGCAAACGTCACTAATTAGATATCAGATACTATATTGCAAGCCGTTATTGACCTTTGATAGTAGGATTTGTGGACAACATACGAGGCTGAGATTGGCATGATCTGGCTGCATCAATGGATATGATTATAGAAACAAAAGGTTATCAGAAACAAAAAGGACCATGTACCATATAATAGCGAGCCATAATCCATTGATAATTGATATTATACCGGACAGGAAACCTCGTCATTAATGAAAATACTTGAAAAGCACGAATATGAGAATATGAAGTCTATGACGTCAATTTAGATCAGTTTGCTGGAGATAGGCAGTATCCCGAACGTTCGCTCGCATGATTCTCGGAGTTTCCGATACAATATTTGATCCTCAAGTTATGGGGTTGAAAACCTTGGAAGTGGACGGCGGTCAATGACGAGTCGAAATGCGGCAAATGATATCCTTGATAACACAAAATCCTTCATAGCGTAAATCGCCCAAACGCTTTTTCAACACAGTTACCAATTCTAAATTCGAGAAGTTAAATCATTTTGTTTTCAATTCTTTATCGCTTCATTACTACCTAATGAACTGATCAGCGGTGCACATGTGCCCATGAATATTCGCGAGAGCTCTGCGCGAGTAATCAATGCAGAACATGCTCAAGGTACTTTTCAATGCCGAGCTATTATCACATGAATCGGTGAATGAAGTGAGATCAACAGGACACGATGCTCATATTGGATCTCCACTCGTCGTGGTGTCGGCTGTCCTTATCGGGGTTGCAGCTGCAGCGGTTGTCCTGCGAGTAATTTCTCGCATCTGGGTCATGAAAACATATGGTATAGATGACTGGTTTGTCATGGGATCTGTGCTCACATCTTTTGGACTGCTGGCATCTATTATCCTCGGTTTGTTAATGTACAACTTAGACCTTTGAAGCTCATATTGACCTCTACAAGGTGTGAAACACGGCATTGGGAGACACTCGTCAGATGAGAACACGGACCAAGCAACTCTAGGAAAGGTAAGCTACATAAATTTTGGAACTTGTGAGGTGTGATATCTTGATATTAATTGACATAATAGATCCAACTCGCGATCCAAATTTTATATATCACGACAAGCGGTTTGGTAAAGCTCTCGATACTGTTCCTATACAAACGAATATTCCCACGACTCAGGATCGCGACTATCATTTTAGCCGTTCTTGTAACGTTGTTAACTATCACATTCATATTTGTGGCGATATTTCAGTGTCGACCTGTCGGGAGCTATTGGGTTGATAACAACAGTTCTTGCATCTCACTTTTAATATACTGGTGTGATGTTGCTGTTGCATTTCTCATTAGCAATATCATAATAGTGGGATTACCTTTCAAAATTATAATAGGTCAGACTTCCATCCTTTTCACATGATTGCATGCTGACCGCTTTCAAGATTTGAGCCTGCCAAAAAGGAAAAAAGTCATGACACTACTCCTCTTATGCTCCGCCGGTTTTTGGTTAGTTCGTTGTCTATCCCCAAAGAGGTCTGGCATTAACGCAGGTACAAGCACAGTTGTCGCCGCTGCAGTGCGGCTTGCCTATGTCGTACATCTCTATAAAGATGGGGAGCTGACCTGGAACATTGTTCCCATATACATTTGCTCTGTGGTGGAGATTTCGTCCGCGTTAGTGGCCTCGAGCATTCCATCTCTCAGGCTGGCCTATTTGAGTTGTAAAAATGCCCGAACGGAGAAGGCGAAGAGATCTCAGGGCTCATAGATTTATTTGAATTTCAAGGAACCCTTTAATTGGATTTATCATTTGTACTGATCCTAGCGAAAGTAGATCTTACAATGACATGTATAATATGACGAAGAACCGGAATTCTAGCTCTCCAGGCATCTCTTTCTTATTTGTAGATGGCGGCACTAAAAATCTTATATACCCGAAACAATCAAGCCACAATGTAAATCATTCGCAGTATGGTCGTGTGGCTACTTCCTCACGATTGGTTCATCACACGTGCATAGTATCAACAAGAGAAATTGGCAAAAAAATGGGCCAGAGGCCTCCACCTACTACTTTTCTTTCGGTAGTCCTTCCCTATATGCGGGTTTTCGGGTTCTTGGGATCAACTATGCGACTAACACATGTGATGCATATTTGCTTCAGTGGAACGTCTGCATAGTAGAGATAAGTAGGAGGTCCACCTGACTTGCCCCCGGTTGAGTGAGAGACCGCTGCACTAACCTGCTGGATGGATGAATCTTATCTCTAATTAGTCCAGATAAGGGAAGATTTGAGAAATACCAATGGAAAGGGCACAAAAAAGAGGTTTTTTGGACATTTTGACCCATTGTAGGTATTTTGCCTTTATATTCAATCTACAGGAAGCTGATGGTCTGGTTTACACATTTGCCAGTCCAATTACTGATAATCACGTTGCTTTGCGAATGATGTGGTCAGGGCTAGGTAGAAATTGGTACGAAGATTCGATATATAGGTGAATGAATACAAATGAAGTTATTCAAAATGTAAAATGTGATGTGAAGCCAGAGGTCCCTGGTTCAAACATGGGTGGATCCACTTTGCTCATTCATTTGATTGGCTTATCCAAACAATCACATCCATGTGACATCATCACTTTGGCAAGTATACCCACGAGAGATACATGTAGAGTCATAGACTTTTTCGTCGAAATGGTCTAGTGACTAGATAGATATTCTTATATAGACCATGGAAAATCCTCAGGGGTTTCTGATTAGGAAAGGATATCAGAAACCCCTGAGAATTTCTTCGAAGGACCACGAACTCTCTCAAATTTAAAATCCTCCAAACTTTCAATATGGCAAGCTTCTTTGGCCATCCACTTGGCATGGTCAGCTATGTTACCCGATTCCTGCTGATATTCAGCGCGATTATTGTTCTCGGAATAACAGCATGGGCTGTGAGAGGGACAAAAACTCTCACTGTTATCTATTCGTTGACAATAGTAAGGAAAACCCAGCTGTTAAAACATGGGAATATTTTCAGTAATCTAATTATTGCTTCAGTCTACTGTGACAATCGTGGCAGTCATTCTGTCTTTATTAATAGGATGCTTGTTAAGGCGAAAAACAACGCACATCTTCGTGATTCTCACCACCGACGCAATTCTCTCCTATCTGTGAGCAATTTCACTGATCTCATATGGGAAACCGTATCATTAACAAGTAAAATTCAGGTGGCTTACGTCTTTCATTTTCTTGGCGCAAGATTTCAATCGACACAGCTGCCGGACGGATCGCTGGAATGGGGAGATCGTCTGTAGTCGCCAATATGCAGCCGAAGCTTTCAGTTTCATCGCCTTGTAAGGATTATTTTGGAGGATCGAGCATTTTGTCGGAAAACTAACTATGCATAATGATAGCTTTGCAACACTTGTCAATCTATCTCTCGAGATAGCGTACGTTCACCGACCCATAGCTACTCGTGTCGACAGTCACGAAAACCTCCACAGGGAACAACAAATTAGTGAAAATTTGAATGCAGCTGGTTTGGCATGATGTGGTCAAGATTGCACCTTACGGCCTAAATGTTTCAGTCTGGTTGTTTTCACTGGCAGCACTTGAGAGTACTCGAGAGATTGATATGTGATATGTTCTCAAAATGAGTCAAACATCTTACTAGTATTTATGTATAATTACTGTCTATCGTGTCCATCCTCATCTTTTTCCAGAATTGAATCACAAGGAAATGACGCACTTTGGTACCACGTCTAACCTATACAAAGCATCGTAATAACGCAAGATACAAGGAATTAACCACGCATAAAATCGGGTTGTCGTCAAATTCTTCAGCTTCGCTCGTACCTATTCCTACTAGCCGCAATGGACAGGGTACCGAAATCCATATCGGTCCACCCCCAGATCTACGTACCACCCCCTCAACCTTCTTCCCATGTGACGCCACCAAATGAACAGCATTATATCTAGACTGCGATGCGCCAATCACAGGTCACAGACCCACTACTCGGACCTTAAGCTAACTCCACTCCTTGATTCCACAGCTAAGCATAGTTAACAACGGATTTCCACAACCATCCTGTCCAAGAATTGAAACAGGTCTTGAAACCAACACGCTCTTTTGATCGCCGATAAGTCATCCTCCGGCCCTCGTGATATCTCTCGTCACTTGGCCAGGCCTCGTCAAGCCCGCCCGATAGTATCATAGTAATGTATGACAAAATATGGGGATGATGGCATTTTCGGATTTCATCTCAAGTGAGGGCCATTAAAATTTTTTTTCAATCAATTCAGGGGTGGCCGCTCGAGACCATGGTACTCATCAGATAAATCGTGGTTCCTGACCGGCTGGTGGAGTTCAGCCAGGCCTTGCGAGGACCTAGCAGACTCTAACTGTTCTGGAGCATTAATATGTGGTTTATAGCAATTATAAGCGATCTGCACACGTCGCGTGGCCCTAGACTAGTAAGCGAACGGAGCAAAGTTCGCGCCATCGGCGAGCACCCTCGCTTATTTTCACCTCGACAAACAAACTTCCATGATCAAGTCTAGTTCTAATTTGAAAGGTAGTCTACCCCAGCTGAGCTGCGGAATATTGGGACTAAGTAGCATAAAGTGGCTGCCAATTTAAAAAGCAGGATTAATGAACGTTCGCATTGCTCTTATTTTCTTTACCATTACTTCCTCCTCTCTTACCTCCAAGCTTCCGCAAAAAACCCAAAACACGCACAAAGATTGACTATGGAGCCATCCCAGGCAGCTGACCCGGATCTGAACGAGAAATGGCCAGACAGTGAGATTGTTGTGGAGGTTTTTGACGTTTGTACAGTAAAGCAGGAGTTTCTGAAGACCTCGGAACTTCGAATTCAATGGCAGTATCATCTCGGGCCGAGAAGAGGCAACTATCATCAGCTTGCAGCTACCAATACATCCAAAGGTTTGACTGAAACAATGTTATGGATCTGATTGGCAATGCTGATTTATCGTGATGCAGGCGATACCAAAGTCTATTTTTTTGTTGCTGAAGATAAGATCCACGACTTCGAGCAACTCAATACCACCAAGGACTCCGACGATGTGATTACCTTCATAGTCACCAAGGACTTCCGATATGGCGAAAAGCAAGAAAAAGTCCAGGGCAGATTGGAAAAGAAACTCAAGAATCGGTTTCTGGTCTACCAAAGGAACGATGAAACCCATGATGGTATTCTCCAGGTGGGGAAGAACATCTAACCCTTTCTCTGATGAAACATAATTAAAGCTAATTTGACGTCTTTTTCAGCATCGTTTTATTATGGAGGCATGGAGAAAGTGGGGAAACATGTTACCGGGCTTTGTGGGCGGCAATGTCAGTCTGAAGGAGAATCCCGCATCCATTATGAAGATGATGGATGGAACTATCGATAATAAACTTAAAAAATTCGAGTAAGCCTCAAGGTCAACAAAGCTTGTAGTATCTAAACCACATACCTACGTTCTTCCGTGTACCAGACAGCTTTTTTCTACGGGCGGGGGTTTAGAAATTAGTCCGCAGCAGGGAATGGGATGATGATCTCTTTTCAATGTAGATATAGCAATAAGAGAATAATTGAACGAACTTCTTGATTATATCACGTTATTACTTTGTGAATCATTGGGGAAAAAGATGGCAAATCTCCATTGCCTGGGATTCCCCAACATGTTCTTGATCAAAAACAAGCGGGTTCTCACCTCTATGCCGGGAAAACAGATGTGTGATCACACTTGATTTTTATTGTAAATCGATTCCTGGTAACAAGGTATTCTCATCTTGAGACCATATATACAGAACTTGGAAGAAACTATTCATCATACATTCATTCAGTCACACCGTCCATCACAACTGATCAAATCTAGTAGTTGTAGTGGTCCTCGGTGAACTGCTGCTCGGCGTGGCGCTTGGCCTTCTCCTTATCGATGAAGTCAAGACCCCTGGTCTCAACCTCACGGTCAATGAAGGCACCGGCGAAACCAGCGAAGATTTCCTTAGCCTCAGCGTGGCTGGAGGGCTGGCCTGGTAGACGTTAGATACGGCTCGATTATAGGCATGTATAGGTTTATACATACCATTCTTGGCGACGTGCTGCTCGTAGGCCTTGGCGGCTTCGAAAGAGGCGGCACCGGCAATCAGCTCATGGGAGAACTTGGCCCGGTGCTCCTCCGGGGGAGTGTTCTGGAACTGCTCGTAATCGCCCGCCTGGGAAGTGAACTCTGTGACTTTATTAGACCATTGTCGGGAAAGAAAACTTTGGAAAGACTTACGGTCGAGGAAACCCATTGTGATAGATGTGAAGATGGAAGAGATAGATAGGATAGAAAGATGTGTTTTGGATGAAGAGAAACAGGAGAATTGAAGGGGTTCATATAGCTCTGGGGCGAGGGGCATTAGGTAATCTGTTTTGCTATCTTACCCCTCTGTCCCCTCAGTTGGATGGATCTACGTCTCTGCGATAGAGCAACCATGTGGATATGCACCTGGCGGTGAGGCGTTGGTTCTTCCAATTATATTTTTCCAAGTGGGTAAGTGGCTGAGGCTTGGCGGGGCTTATTGAGGCTTGGTAGAAATTGCAAGGTGGGATCTTCGTCTAATTATTGCGTCAATTAGGAGAAATGACGTTGATTTATTTGTTTTTGGAGTCATTCTGACCACTAATAGCGTGCTACTTCAGCCCCTCCATGATTTACCCAAAACCCCCAAAATCACATCAAGTGGCAGACAATCGCCACAATATCCACTAGAGCCATAAGATACGCGGTGGCGTATTATTTCGTGTTCTATTAGGTCGCTGCTGTGATGAATGTTTCCTAAAATAGTAACCTGCCTTCATTTCTGTTTGTTAGTCGCGGTCGAGCTTCGAAGCCATGTATTTCACATGGTATTTTTATTACTAACGCTATTCACTCATACTTCATGTTATACGTCTACTCTCTACAGACAGATTACAAGCGGTGAAATTATAGCAGGGGTTTTTTTATCCATGAATAATAGTAAACTTTCGGATTTCACCTACAGTTGTTATGACCTGTATCCAGCCTTTCAAACTACAATAGCTCTTCGGCCAGCGGCCTGATCTATTACACATGCCACGCTGTACTGTCCAGGGAGAAAAAATTGACAAGGAATGCGACAAGAGGTTTATAAGCTTTGACGGGTCTTTATAGCGGCTGTATCAGCTGACGAATCACATAAGATGATTTACATGTTTGACACGCTCGATGAAAGCCGTACATGATGGAATTGACCCAGAGCGATTAATTAAGAAACTCATTATTATTGCTTGAAATTCCTTGTCGTCCTTACACTCCCCATGTCCTTCTTGGCACTATCACTTTGCGAAGCGCCAATGAATGGCAGTGTTAAATCACTACTCTCAGAGTGTTTATCGGCTCCAGCATTTAGTAGCATCTGGAAAATCTCAGTTTGTCCATTGGATGATGCCGCCTGTAGAGCTGTTCCGTATAGACCACCCTGGGTATTGACATCAGCCCCAGCATCAAGAAGCATTTGGGCAATATCCATGCCTCCACAGCACGATGCTGCCTGTAAAGCTGTTCCGTAGTAACCACCCTCAGTATTGGCATCAGCTCCAGCATCAAGGAGCATTTGGACAATACCTATGTCTCCATTGCACGATGCTGTCTGTAGAGCTGTTCCAAATTCACCACCCTGGGCATTGACATCAGCTCCAGCATCAAGGAGCATTTGGACAATATCCATGTCTCCACAGTACGATGCTGCCTGTAGAGCTGTTCCGTATTCACCACCCTGGGCATTGACATCAGCTCCAGCATCAAGGAGTATTTGGACAATCGCTGTGTGTCCATAAGATGATGCTGCCTGCAACGGACCCCCTAGGAATGCTTCGTTGATATCCAAACTTGCCCCTTTTTGTAGAAGCCACTCGACAAATTTTGCCCGACCGTGGCTTGCTGCTTGAACTAGTGGTGTTTCCAGGTCTTCTTTGTTCTCTAATTGACACTCTGCACCATTCCCAATTAGAATCTCAGCGATTTCTACGTGACCCATTCGTGCTGCCCAATGCAAAGGAGTACTCCCGCCGCCATCAAGCTGAGTTAAGATCTCATTCTCGGACAGCAGAAGATAATCCATCATGTCAGTTAGATTGGCGGCTGCGGCCACATGGACAATAGTCATATCATTCGGCATAGAGAGCATGCGTCTTTTTAGATCCTTGCCTAACCGGACGCCAATTCGGTAGATCTTGTTCCATTGGGGAAGAAACATCCCCAGCCTTGAAATCTCATCCTGCAAATTGTTTGCACGGAATCTTCCAGCCTTTTCTGCGTGAGTGAGAAGATCGTAGACCGCATATGGAAGAAATGGTCGATTTTCAAAGAATCTTACCATATCCGAACGATCAACATCCAGAATAGCCCGTGATAGCTCTTTATCGAGATAAGCTACGCACGATTGGTAGATCGTCGCTTGGCATCGGCAGAACAAATCATGGTCATATATGGAAGTCTTCCCGTCGACGAGTTCGGCCAGAACAGCCAGCCCTTTCTCTCCCAAAAATTCGTTCACCGATTGGTGAACCACCTGAACTATTGGGGGACTTGTTTCACGAAACGTCACTTCAGCCAGTCCACCGGAAAGTGCAGTGATTCTGAGCACCATCTGCTGGCCTTCTTTGACAAATCCGTCCATATCCTCCCAGGTTGTTTGGTATGGTATGTCTCCGGCTCTCTGCGCGACCATGGCATATCGAATCTCTTCCACTGTCAATGGTCTCTCGGATAGCCGCACCCACTGAAATAACAAAAATGTCTCTGGCAATTCTTCAGGATCTATCACGTGGCGAAGGATGTACTCATATGTATCTTTGAGCTCCGGTGGCACATGGGGTAACCAGCGACGAATATCCTTGAGCGACTGCCCTCCAAGAAGCTTCCGATGAATCAAAGGCACGACGAGTTGGACCCATTGAAATACACCACGTGCCTGCTCGGTCAGCTCGGCTTTCAAATCATCCCCACTATCTTGGTCAACAGTGTTCACGGACTGAAGCTTGCTCGTGATGTATGCGGCGATGTCTTTGGAATTGTAATGTTCGACCCTTATTTGAAGAGTCTGCTCGCTGGAAGCAATTGGATAATACCGGCATGCGATACATATCTTGAAGTTAGCGGTTTCACCCACGCGGTCGTTGAGTCGGTGAAAGTATTCCGCAAGTTGAGGAGCGGATTCAGTGCCAGCCTCATCAAGCGCATCCACGAAAATAGTCATGTGGTGTCGCTTAGAGGACGCGACAACTGCGTCTGCCAATAATTCTTCCAGCACCACCTGCGACCATTTCCATTGACGCGTGCCACCAAAATGGCTACATCGTTTTGAATAGACCTCGCGTATTGGATGCCGCACAGCGAGGTCCTGCTTAAATACTTGATATAACAATGATATGAGCATTCAGAAAGGTGTGTGCTGCATCTCTACACCACGAGCACTGAAGAAGAACTCGAGTCGAATCCCCTTGTCTGCGAATTTTTCGAGCTCGTTGTATAGGAACGCCATTAGTGTCGACTTTCCTGCCCCGGGTTTACCCTTAATCCACAGCAAACCGCTGGCGTCCTTCCAGGTCTGGTACTCTGACAATTCGAGGATCCATCGACAAGTGTTGTCATGACATCGGCGAATGTTGTCTAGCCGATCCCACATCTCGGGGAATGAGCGATTCGAGGATCTCTGTGATGATCAACAATTGCTTCAGCAAGTATATTTCGAAGGCGCGGACCTTTATCTATCTTTTCCTGTTCTGCATTGCGTTAATGCTACGTAAATTTTCACCTGGAAGGATGAACTGACCTGCTTGTTCTTGAGATGAGAGACTGGATTCGAGGCTAATGATAGAAGCATTAATCATCTCATGCACTAAGGAATACAGCTATGGTGTAAGGTGAAGTTCTCCAACATACTGGTTGTGCGGGTTCCACCTTCGAAGTTCACCGAGCAGCCTTTTATATCCGTTATCGTCTGCGGAGCCAAACTTCACCATATCACGATGATTGGCGTGGATGCTCATGGAGTTATACCCCTCCAGAGTTGCCGATTCCTTGGACACAACGAGCCCAGGTCCAGTCAGAGGCAACTCTTCGAAAAACAATGTCACTTCGATGGCCCTCCCAGCTCTTTGCAATTCGCGTATCATTGCCCAGAACTCGAGCTGAATGGACTCCAGAAGCTGATTTTCTGTCGACAGCACCTCCAGCAATGACTTGTTGACCGATTTCATGATTCCAAGAGTATTGACGGGTATCTTAGCCCAGTTGGCTATCCAAGACCCCTTGTGCGGCGTGCCCATGAATATGATTCCTTTGACAGAATCAAAAATGTCACGAAGATGTGGCTCGACATTGTTTCGAGACAAAAGTATCGCCTTCTTGCATACGAGTCCCCCAAGACTATGTGCGATGAAGACCAGAGGTCTTCCTGTAGCGCCACACAAGGTTCTGTCTGTCGTCAAATCATTGAGGAGGTTCGTTGCATGACCAATCAGTCGATTAAAAGAGGCTACAGAGCTTCGAATGATGTAAGCGTCATACCCATAGGTCAGAATACGGGCTCCACTGAGATCTAAAGGGAGAAGGGACTCTGGCCAGGGAGCCGACTGGCCATCCGAAGTCCAGTTTGTTCGTCGATCTCCAGTCAAGCCGTGAATAAAGCAAATGTCGAACGCTACTGGGTCTGGACTGCGATATAGCTCTTCAACGCCATCTATGTGCAAATGGATTGATGAGGCAGTCGGTGTTGACGAAGAAAGTGCTTTTTCCTCCTTCTGGTCCCGTTTATCTCGTTTGATTCTGAGCGAGAAACGCATGCTGAAAGTGAGCATGTGAAAGAGGGAAATCAGGCTCCTGCGGGGTACGATATTCTACGCGCCTTGAAAAGCCGTTGATAATTTTGATTGGACAGAGGTTTATCGCGTCTTATGAACCACAAAAAATCTACCAATACAGCTTGCAAAAGCATTAAAATGTTTCCATTTGCAGACAATATCCCAGGCAGGGATGTAGTACTATCCCTTATCGATTCCACAGTCTCGAAAACCCGTTTCATCACGCTATGATCGACATAAAAAGGTAGAATAGATTTCTCTGCTATGCAATCCCATGAAGCTTTCCAGGGTATATTATTCATGGCACGGTAACACGACCAAAACTCCTAACAGAACAACATTGCCATCGGCACGAACAAGAAGATTTCCCTCCTGCAAATCGCCAAATTTGAATACAATACTGTGAATTTTTGAGACCTCGAACAGTCTGGTGCAGTATGCAATCAGCGTTGAAAAATTTGATTCGATGTCATATTCACCGTCGAGCAATTTTGGAGGCATTCGATCTCGCAAAGCCTGAGTAATCCAGCTTTCCTCGGATTCAACGTACGGACCGTAGCTATACCGAGTGTAGTCGCCTGTAGCCAGCTTCAAAGATACAATTTTGACAGGATGATCCGTCATGTCAACCGACATAACCCCCCAGAACCTCCTGCATCTGGTTCACGTATCCCCGCAAATATTCCAATGTCTTGCATCTAGAATTTAATCACACAGGAAGCTGAATAATCATGTATATCAGAGTTAAGGGCTGCATGCAACAGAAAGATGGCGAGGTTTTCAATTGCACCGAGACCTACCTGAGTCCAGAAGAATGAACTTTGCCTCAGGGAGATGAGCCCCCGGGTCACAAATGCGTCCCATTCCAAAGCTTTCTCGAAGGAGACCCTTGCCCTGGAAAGTTGAAGTATGGGGAGTGCAGAATGAGGTTTAAGAAACTATTGATCACTTAGTGACGAATTCGAAGTGACTATACTTCGATTACCTTTTCTAAAATGACCTCGACTACCTGCCACTACGCTTGTTTCAAATCAACACGCCAAATCTCAGCATGGCGGAACTTTGTCGGCATAGAAGGAAGACCATTTCGAAATGGGGAAAGGTAGTTCTGGACAAGTATGGTTAATAGAAGTTCGGAGGAGATGAAGAATGCTAATCTTCGGGAAGGGAAGATATGGATTGATGGGCTGGAGTCGACGTGGGAGGGGGTGCTTGATGCGAAATTCATCGGTGACCGTAGTACGATGAAGCCTGGAAGATGGTACATATTCGCAGTCGCTTTTGGTTTCCAAGGATGTAAAGCAAGATGAAACTTTAGAACGGCTGTTTTATGTGTCGAGTCCTTCCTAGAGTAAGATAAATGAGAGTTATATCGGATGTTTTCTTAGAGCACCAATTCATTATCGATAACAATAGCTAAGTAGGGCCTCGAACAGTCAGGATTCCCTCGGTAGTTACCTGAGTAGTGAGGGGTAGATGATCTGATTTGGGGCCGGATTCGGAGAAAGCCGATTTTCATTCAGTCATGTATTTATTTTTACACTTGCATTCTGTATATATATATATATATATGCTAAAGCGATAGAATAAAGCCCTAGAGGTCGTGTACATAGAAACGCCACGCCAAACATGATTTTTGTTACAATCCCAACACGCTAAATCCAAAATCCAAAAGGGGTATCATTCAAATCCCATAGTGAGCTTAAGTTTCTTAAGCGACAATGGCTTGATCAGATAGTCGTTGATCCCGACTGCCATGGCCTGCTCTTGCATAGCGTCGGAAGCGACACCAGTAACAGCCATGATACAAGAAGGAAAGAGGCCCATCTCCTTTTCGTATTGACGAATTTTTTTGGTTGAAACGAGGCCATCCATGACAGGCATTGAGATGTCTAAAGAGGTGTTAGTGGAAATATTAATCTAGCAGTATTGGGCGACGTACCCATTAGAACAAAGTCATATGGCCGTTTGGATGCCATGTATTTCTCCAGTGCGAGAAGCCCGTTAGAAGCTGTCTCATAACTGCAGCCGATCTTGTGCAGGAAGGTTGCCATAATCTGGATTAAATGTTAGCTTCGGAGAATTTTGCGTTTGGGGGTTTTTTTCGTACCTTGACGTTGATGTCATTATCGTCCACAACGAGGACATGCACGGTCTTTGGTTCATTTGTCACAGGGCAGGGATTAGCGAGACCAAGAAATGAAGTCTCCACTTCTGTTAATCCTTTGGGGGTTGTTTCTTCCTCACTCTCAGTTGCAGGCACGGGTGCTGGCACGGGTATTTCCTCATCTAAGCTGACACAGGCTGGTGCTGGTGCTGGTTCGGACAGTTGAGCTTCATGAGACTCCAAAATTCTCTGGATCGCACGGATGATTTTTTGTGGACCAAATCTGTTGAAATGTTAGTCTCTGAGTTTATTTTGCAAAGATTGAATACGTACGGTTCGGATACCCGCACGATATTTGATCCTTCAGCAATGCGCGAGGACTTTTTCTTCCCGAGAATGATAAAGAGTTTTACCCCAAAGTCCAAAGCTACTTCCTCCAGTGATTGAGTACCTGTTGCTGCGTGCAGTGTGGCTTCCTCAATGACAGCAATATCACCCTGGACCTTATCAAAAGACTCCACCAAGGAAACTCCCCAGCCAAATCGAGACATGAAGACGTCTGCCAAATTGCTCTGAATCGAAAGTTTTCGCTTCGCCTCAGCGGTTAGCAGTCCCGTTGGTGCCTCGGCCAACTCAGGATATCCGTTGAAAGCGACTAAACAAGCGTGAAGCTGTGGTGGGGGTGGTTGACGTGTGATTGAACCAGCTCCGTCAAAGGCACTAGGTTCCTGAGTGACACTTTGCACCGGGATATACACGTCAACTTGTGTCCCAATTCCTACTTCACTCTTCACGGTGATGTTCCCACCGAGCGATGTCACAAGCAAGCGCACGATGCTAAGCCCAAGCCCAACACCCTCCGTCAGGGGATCCTCCTGGGTAAAGGCGGAGAACAATTTATGTCGCAAAAAGTCTGGCTCAATTCCACTGCCCGTGTCGGTAACCGAAAGATGTGTGAGGATAGACTGTGAATCTGGCTGGGTTTTGGACTGGGAGAGGGATACTTCGATGAATCCGGTCTCGGTCCACTTGATTGAATTTCCGAGGAGATTCATTACGATTCTGCGCCAAGCACCGGCTTGGGATCGAATGTTCCAAGGAACACATTGTTGGATGCGCACGATGACCGACATTTGGCTAGGGTCCGTGTTCTTGACAGTGTTCCTGGAAGGGAGGTTGCTTGCAGCGGCCGGTGCAGCACCAGATGCTCTTTGACCGGTATACAAGATGTTGGTAACCTCCTCGACCAGTTCCCCAAGATCGAAATCAGCAATCAGATCCGAGACCTCAGGGGGAGTTTGTTGCTCCTTTCGGAGCTTCTTCGTTTTTGCAGAGGTGTTTATCTTGCAAAAAGCCAGTCTAGTTCATTTGTCAGTAAGAAGCTGCAGCAGTATGGTTTCAGTCAAAACTAACAGTTGATCAGTCGTGTCTAGTAAGGTGTGTCCAGACGATTCAATCATATTGATCATCTCCCCTTGCACAGGTTCCAACGAAGTAGTATTAAGCAACTCAGCACTTGCCAAAATTCCATGTAAAGGCGATCGGAGTTCATGGCTGACAGAAGATATAAAATCAAACTTGGTCTTCTCAGTGGTACTCCAGTGAATACGAGCAATCTCCGAGACGATAGAATCGCCAAAAACCTTGAAATAGTGCAACTCATTCAACTCTATAGGTCGGTGGCTGTCTTGAGACCACACCAGAGTTCCCGCCATCCATCGGGACTTGTGATAGTCCCATAGCGGACAAAACAGAACTGACTTAGCACCTGGAAGAATGCGGCCAAGATGCTGAGAAACCATTTCAACGGCTTGGGGCGGTGATGAGACAGGGTGACTCTCATTGTCCTCCGGGCCGGTGATGTGGAAGATTTGACCCTGAGGAAAATTTGTGACCAGTAGGCTGAGTAATTTCTCTGGCACAGCAATGGGACCGTCCAGAACATCCAGAGCCTGGGTCTTTAATGATGATCCGAGAATTTCCGAAGTCGCATCGACCTCAAGCGTTGGAGTACATAATGGGTCTGTTGAGCCTGATGGCACTATTTGATACGAGCCAGCTCGTTTTGGCAGCGGCTCCCAGCTGCCTTGCTCTTCAGGGGGAAGGCTGAACATGTTAGACACATCGTGCATCATGGATGAATCGTCAAGAAAATAACTTACAACGAAGGATTGCAACGAGCTGCATCGAGAAAGACTACACCATCCAGATCCATCGAATCCTTCAAGAGCCCACTCGCGCGAGCGAATATTGTGGTTATCCGATCAAACATGGGGATACGGTCGGTCAAAGACAACATCGAGTTCTGTGAAGCTGCGTTGAAGGCCTTTGGATTCATAGCGTCATTGAATGATTTTTCATCACCCGGACTCGGAAATGGTCGGTCTGATGGATTCGAGTTCATAGAGGTATGTTCCGTGGTTGTAGCTGAGCCATGTAAAAAGAGCGATGACGGCTCCTCTGAAGGAGTTGTTAAGGATGACAGCAAGGCCGGGCCATCACCAACCTTGCTTCTGTCGGGTAAAGATATAGTCATTGGTCGCTCATCGGAGCCATCGGGTAGATCGGATTCGAAATCTTGAGTCGTTGACTGGAGACGATGATCGCTCGAAACCTCGCGTGGATCAAACTCTGCGTAATCTTGAACAAAGCTGGTTAACCCTTTGACCAATTTTTCGGCGCGATGATGGTTATGCACGACACGCGTATTTTCAAGATGAAGACCAATTGCATCCGAGATCTCCTGTAACAGATCGACCTCGGTGTCCCCAAATTCCTCGCGTGGACTATCATCGACAACACAATATGACCCAAGCACATACCCCGAAGGACTGAACAAAGGGACCTCGGCGTAAAATCGCATATGCGGCCATTCTCGGACATACGGGCGATCCTTAAAACAGTCTTCCTTTGTGAAGTCGCGAATAATGTAGCGGGATCGATTGGCGGTTATGTTGGCTGTATCAATAACGAATGAGGGATCTTTGCCGGTGAATAGGCTAATAGTGTGAGGGCACACTCCCCACTCCAAGTCCAGCCTGCGAGCTCCCAGATAAACTCCATCGCCGGGTAGGTGTTGGTCTGTGATGCGAAGAGATACGGACTTCGTGGCTTCGGCGATAATAAATTGGCTATCCCGGTCGATAATTGAGACAAAGGATCGATTACATCCTAGGCGGAATACTCCGAGTTGGGCTAACGCGTTCAGGGTGATATCGGATGACAAGAAAGAGGAATTCGGCTGTTCATCTCCAGTAGGTGCTTCATTGTCTGAAGAGTTCTCTATCGCATTTGCGACCGGTCGATCTATGGTACAATAGTATCTATTTTCGCGGTTAAGCCGGTGCGGGGGGAAGGAGCGGAGCGGAACAAATGATACCTCGATAATTCCTGAATTCTCTGGCGCTCCGAATCACATGGGTTAGGGTGAAATGTGAGAGAGCCTGATTGATTCATTCCTGTGAGTTAGACATTTCCTGCCCGGGGAAGATGTAGGTTGTAGAACTGGTGGATAGTGGATAAGAGTCAAAGAATCATCAGAGTTATGATCTTCCCCCGGAAAAACCATATGAATCCAACGAATCCCCTCGCGTAAAACCTGATTATTTAGCCTTGTCCCCACCACTTGTTTATTATTGGACAAAATCTCCAACCAAACGGTGTCGGTAAGATCTGCCCTAGTTTGCATGAGAATCTATCATGGTCCAGACGCCTTAAACCGACAAAGTCTCCGCTTCTGTTCAACACCATTTTCCTTGTCGGTCTAGGTTCCGTATGAGGCTTTTATGTTTATCCGTCCCGTAGCCTTCTGTCATCTTGTCGCACTCCGTGCACCATGAAATTTACTGGGTGCACCCTGCTGAATAAGCCATTTTATCACATAATTCATAATATCGGAAACACTCGGACAAAAGTCATGTGATCGGCAACGTCAGATATCAAACCTCCTGATTACTTTAAAGTACGAAAATAACCAAGTTGTCCTTCATTGGCCGAGAATTCTTCCGTAGCCCGCCTGCGCCGTACAGGGTCTGCAAGGCAGCACAGCTGCGATATTTCCAGGAAATATCGCATCATCTGGGGCCACAGGGCATTCGGGTGAATGCCATTTCGCCAGGTCTGATTTGGGCAGTTGATGGGGCGTGGGAAACGTATAGTCGGGTCAACACAGAGTGGGTGGATGAACCGCGGCAGAAGGTGCCACTAAAGCGCTTTGGGACACCCGAGGATGTGGCGAATTTCGCAGTTTTTCTGGCTAGTCCTTTGAGTATTTATGTACAAGGATCGAACGTTATGGTTGATGGTGGTGTGCATGTTGGGACGGATTTCTAGATTTGGTAGTATAGCTTTGACGGAAGAGTCAAACAACGGATTACCCCTTTAGGCAAAAAAAAAGTATGGCTTTATTAGGAGGTAGGAATTGGGGAGAACCCTGGGCTGTTTCCCTGGTCACTGCAGATCATCGATATGGCTGTCAGGGTAGAGACCCCTTAATTGACTTGGTGGGAGGTACGGATCTCCAGGGCCCAGGCTATGCGCTATCTCTATTCCAAATCATCTGATGGATTGACTACTGCGAGAGGTAATGATCAATTCCTCTGTCTTTATTTAAAACATTCGTGGCTTATTGTTGCAGCATACGACATAAGACCATGGATCAGTGCAAGTGACCTGCATTCAGCCATCGCTATTGCAAGTGAACCCCGATTATCTCTTTAGCACATTTTAATACTGCTGACCTTACCAGACATCCAATTCTGCACAAACAGTTCGAAAGGCATACAAGATGCGAATATCATCATCAAGCGAGAAGACGACCGCGTTTTAGTGATCGTAGGGCCATGCTCAATACTAGAACCAGACGCCGCTGTCGAGTACTGCCAGCGATTGTTCGAGGTAGCAACCAAAGTAGAGCTCAATCTCTGCACCATAATGCGTGTATACGTCGAGAAGTCGCGTTCAACGGTCGGATGGAAGGGTCTTGCCCATGATCCAGATCTTGACGGTTCTGCGCGGCTCAAGGAGGACCTACTGCAATCTCGACAACTATACGCAGACATGACTGAGCAAGGGCTGCCAACAGCAAGCGAATTGCTAGATATGGTGACTCCTGCTTCTCTCGTGGACTTCATTTCCGTTGGCGTGATCGGTGCTCGCACGACGGAGTCTCAACCGCACCGTGAGCTGGCATCCATAATACCATTTCCAATAGGCTTCAAAGACAGTACCGACGGAAGCGTTGCTGCTTTGAGGCGTGGAGTCAGTATCACGGATGGGTGTCTAGGGTGGGCCGACACGGTTGCCTGTTTGGAAAGTCTGGCTGATACTGTGCTGTTTCGTCGAAAATTGAAGATATGCTGCTGAAGGAAGAAATTGAGTCTGTGGGAAACAGTCCATCCCAGTATGTTATGGTGTTTGGCAATTGGACGGCGTCTCTCTAGAAATAAACACGCTAAGCAAATTGATAAAGCGTATTGTAGTACCTAATCGCAGTATACTAAGATCCCAATATACTCCATAACACTAGAAGAAACATGAACATACCACGGAGTAGAGATTTCTCACATACCTGTTTTTAAATTTAAATGAAGCCTCCCGGTACATCCTATGACGTTGTTGGCTTCATGTCTATCGCAAACGGATGGAGATCTGTAATAACAGGGTTTTAAGTAAGATCTTCGAAGGCTATTCCCGGCTGAACAAGTTTTTCCCATGACGGTGTAGAACCAAGCTCTACCCAAAGTGTAAGTGGTTGCAACCTTCGGTGATTTTATCATGATCTATACGCTAAACCAGATCTGGGCATCGGTCCCCCCTGTCAGATCCACTAGCTCAACTTGCTAGTGGAGACTCGATTACACATGGCTTCAAAAAATCAAGTAAGCTCTCCCATCAAGCTCCCATTCTCCTACTTGAACCTAGCCAAGTGAGAATCGCCCCCGGAGATGGCCGAATGCATCAACTATAAAGGTCCATGATGGACAGAGTTTCCCTAGAACTACCTTTCGAATCGCTTTTCTCTACTTCTCTTTCCAATCAAACCCTGGGAGATCAAGCAATATGCACATGCACCGATCAAAAATCGGCACGCCAGGAATAGCTTCATTATCCTCCTCGCCCGCCTCGAATTCAGATGACTCATACCAAGCCCCGCCACCCGGTTTCAAAGAATTGATTTATCTCTCAGTACTTTGCTCCACACAATTATTTGTACAGGGCGCGTTTGGTTACATTCTCCTGCCTCTGCGTATCGTGGCATCAACCTTTGGACAAGGCCCGACGGAAGCCACCCGCATGACGTGGCATGTTGGCGGGTATAGTCTGACAGTGGGAACCTTCATCTTGATCGCTGGCAAATTGGGGGATCGTTATGGATCCAAGCGCATCCTAGTGGTGGGCTGGGCATGGTTCGGACTGTGGTCTATCATTGGTGCTTGTAGTGCCTTGACACTCTCCCCAATTTTCTTTGACACCGCTCGGGCTTTGCAGGGTATTGGTCCAGCCTTTTTGCTCCCTAATGCACTCGCTATCTTGGGGCGCAGCTACCCCCCTGGGCCGAAGAAAAACGCCGTTTTCTCGGCTTTTGCGGTTGCTGCTCCCCTCGGGTGCAGCACAGCTGGTGCTATTGGATCTGCGTTTGCGCAGTACGCTTGGTGGCCCTGGGTCATGGGCCTCTATGCCTTGGGATGTTTCATGCTTGCTAGCTTGGCGCAGTGGATCGTGCCGCATGACCGCCCACAGCCAGTCATTGGGGCTAGCCAGCCACCATTTGATATCCTGGGGGCAGGTCTCGGAGTATGTGGCCTCCTGTTGCTCAATATCTCGTGGAATCAAGCGCCCATTGACGGATGGAGCACCCCTTACGTCTATGTGTTGCTTATACTCGGGTTTTTAATCCTAGGACTGTTTGTCATGCAAGAACGACGGGTCGCAGACCCAATACTAGATGTTGCAATGTTTGACCGACATGTTACGGCCGTGCTGGTCACGACGGGACTGGGCTGGAGTAGTTTCGCTGTCTGGTTCTACTACCTGTTCCAATTTATCCAACAGACCCGGGATGTCACACCCCTTGATTCCGCCGCACAATTTGCCCCGGGCGCCATTTCTGGAACTTTGGCAGCAATTGCAACGCCTTTCTTGATGCGCTTTGTCCCGAATGGATGGCTAATGGCCGTTGCATGCGGCGCGTTCCTCATTGGGTGCCTGCTGCAGGCTACAGCCCCCGTCACCCAATCATACTGGTTCAATACGTTCTGGTCCTTTGTGATTACTGCCTGGGGTATGGATATCTCTTTCCCCGCCTCGGCAACCATTATCAGCAATGCAGTGCCACCGAAGCATCAGGGCGTGTCCGCTTCACTCGTGAACACAGTTGCTAACTACTCAATTGCTATCGGGCTTGGCATTGCCGGTACCGTAGAAGCTCAAGTCCAGAAGCAAGACGGGGGTGCTCTCGCAGGCTACCGTGCAGCTCTTTGGACCTCGGTGGGGCTGGCAGGTACGGGATTCATCGTTGCTATGCTTTACGCATTAACAACGGAAAGTGCTGTCATCTCACGCAATGAACTAGAATCAATACCTAGAGAGATGAATAATGTATAAATTGCTTGTGATCGGTGACTTTGGATGATGCAATCTCAAGGCGGAATGTTTGGACTTCGTGTCCTTGCTTTGAGAACGTGAAGAATGGCCTTTCCCTGAATGTTCCTAAAGAAGTAAGAACTAGTAGATTCGAAATGCATCAAAGCTCTCCAGGCCACGCTTAATGGACTGGAGTAACAAGTTATTGAGGTAATAATCAATAATAAGCGCTGAACAATATAACACCGCGCAGGGAATGGCCATTGTGATGATGGGAGATGTGTTAATGAAGGAAATTATTCAAAGCTGAAGGCGTTGTAGAGAAAAGGGTAATTATAAATGAAAAATTAGTCTGCCATGGCTAGTGGATATGAGTCTCATTTCACATCAATATCCGTCGAGCTCTCTCAATAGATTGCTGATTGACAATAATTTATGGCTGAATAGTGCATCAAGCCAGAGGACCTCTCTTAAAGAGGCCTGCCACTCGATAGTTGACCCGATTCTCATCTCAAGCAGGGTTTCCTCCAGGACTCGATTAAACATCTCGGCCTCAAGATAACCGTATCCTTCAATTGCCCCCACTGTCAGTAACCATAAACGCATACCGGGATCCAAACTCCGGCACTGCCTCAAACCCTGCCATAGCTGTTGGAGGTGCATCGTGATGACAACAGGGCTAATTCCTGATCCTCACCGAAACTCTGCCAAGTACAGTAGTGCACCCGAGCGCAGATACGTCCATGCCGGTGACTTACCACCGGAGACCCGGGACAGGGTTAGGAACTTGCAGATAACAGGATGTACGAGAGCATCTACCTCTCCCGGTCGCTGCCATATCGACTCGCCTTCTTGTGCACAAATCAATTTCATATGCATATTTATAGACTCCAGCATATAGAAAGCCTCCCACATGTCAGGGCACAGCCCCGCAACACGCGTGGATATCGCAGTCGGGTCCCTTGCTGATGGATCTCCCACAATAAGCCTTCTGTCTCCGCATTCAACGTCCACTGTGGGGGGAATGTCGAGAGCGTATGAGCCGATGCAATCGACCCTGTTGTCATTAGCCTAGTCGAGTGTATTGAAGAAGTCAAGCCTAGGTAGACACACCATTGGATCAGTTTTTGTATTTCTGGATTGAGTTCTGCCCATGTAAAACCAGATTGCTCGATGATGATATTGATAATGCTCATGTGCTGTTTCCAGGATCTTAGATCACCTTGAAGGTGAGCATAGCATGCCAGAGCCACAATCGTACATAGCATTTCTTCGCATGCCGGGCCGCCCAACGTAGACAGTAGACCCCGGCGTACAGCAGCCAGTGCTTTCAAATGGTGAGTGAGAACGAGACACCTTAGGGTTCTGACTGAAGTCTGCCTCCATAGCAACAAATGCATCGCGTATGTCGCCAACATCTGGTTGAATGCACCTATGTGCGCAATGCATATGGGATACCAGCGGTCTCGATAGATGCGGAATTGGTTCGGTAAGGCGTCAAAAAACACTGCATATTGATTTTTAGTTAGTGTGAGAGAACAATAGGCATAAGATTTTGGGCGGACAGACTATGCTGGAAGAGAACTCGAGAGTCGCCATCTAATGGCGATGGAGCTACTAAGGCGATCGGAGCAGGCGAAGGTATATATGATAATGACTCGTTGCTATCGGAATAGCTTTCCACTGAAACCGAGCCATGCTGTTGTGGATGCGGCAGTTGTTTAGCTCTTCTTGGAGGGGCGCGTCGGGATATACCTATTTCACGCATTGCTTGGCGATGTATCTCCGATCGCTGGTCGCTCGTAGGACGAGTACGCGACGGGGTTCTTGTGATGAACACCCAGGGAGCGGACGATGGCATAATGAACTAATTCTTTCCCCAATATTTATTTGTTTGAATTCTTCTTAGAACTGTATCGAGATCTGGGGCGCAGGAAGCGTTGAAGTGGGATGCATGGCTGCGTCTTGTCGGCTCTCGTAAACGGACGTATTTTATCGACCAATAGCCTAGGGTTACTAAGGGTGACCCTGGGCTATTCTGGAATCTAAGAGCCAAAACATTGGAACGCTGTTTATAAAATATATATTACCGATTTGATGCCTTACATATTAGGTTACACCCCCTTAAGTGCTGCCTAAGTTGAATCCTCTTCTCCAATGTTAGGATTAATCCTATGCTATGAACATAATTACTCCCTATATCTCAAGCCAGACCATGTAACATGACTGTGAGTCAAGTATCATTTCCAAGATGTTCATCTTCCTTTAATGCTTGTATTTTACCTGATATGTTCCATATTGATCGATTGGACTACGAATACCCGCCCCACAAGGCTATCACCAGTCCCTGAAACCCAGATCTCACACCCTTTTCACATCCCCAAAAATGGTAGGTGTCGGAGGCCGAAGCAAAGGCTGCAAAACCTGCCGGAAACGAAGAGTAAAATGCGGTGCGACCCTTTCCCATTAAACAAACATAACATCAGCTGACCTACATACAGACGAAGGAAAGCCAACATGCGATCGCTGCCACAAGGTGGGCAGAGAGTGCGAAGGCTATACCCAATACATTGAGTTTCACGATGAAACTTCTCGAATGGCTCAGAAACTATCGCCAAATTATCCTCCACATCAAGTATCTTGTCCATCAACTGTCAGCCATCAGCACTGGGATGAATCAGTCATAGAGTTACCTTTCACCCCTCTCTTAATGAACCCGGTGTGGGATGAGAATACGCTCTTCACGAAATTTTTGGTCGATAAGTTGTTTACCTGGGATGAGGATCCGACTTCGCCTCATTCAGCTGGTTGGATTTCGATGTTGCTGCGCCCGACAGAAGACGAGACCGCATTATCATTTAATTCGATTCGAGCCTTGGCTACGTCTTATTTTGCAAAGGTGCATGGTCATGCGAGTCTACTCCAAAAGGGCGCAAGGCAGTATTCACATGCGCTGGGAGCTTTGCAGAGACAATTGCACGATTCAAGATGTGCGATGGAGGACGATGTACTACTGGCTATTATCTGCATGTCAGTTTATGAGCTGGTCACGGTGACAGATCCATCTGCTTGGATCAGTCATTGTACTGGACTGGCACAACTCGTGAGTTGGTCTCTTTTCTTGCGGTCGAGGAGTTCGTTCTTATTCTTCCAGATTGCTATAAGGGGCCCGCATCGGCATCAGTCGGGGGTGGGCCATGCTGTTCTTCCTACAATAAGATCGTCTATTGTATGTGTTCCTTTTTGGTCGATATAAACACTTGACTAAAATTACTACAGTCGATTGCGTATATCGTCAATCGGAAACGATGTTTCTTAGAAGATCCCGAATGGAAAACCATTCCCTGGGCTCTACAAGGTCTGGATTCTAAGATCCCGGTAGAGAGACTGCACGACTTCTTGGTCAATATCCCCGGTATCCTTGAAGAAATGGAACGTCTTCTAGCTTGGGATCCCAAGTTACCTGGCCGAGAAGAATTCAAAGAAAAGCACTGTCAACGAACCTTCCGGACACTCGAAGAGCTTTACTCCTGGCGCTGGGATTGGCAGCGCGAGTTTTCAAACTCTACGTATCTCATACGACCAAATGATTTTGATTTTGAGGATTCCTTTCTTCTGCCCTCGAGTCCGTTTGAAACAGTCATCTGGTTCAGTACACCTTACCGTGCTACGGAGCTGATTATGTACAACTCCATCCGCTTGCTCTTGACAATGGCTCTGGAAACGGCAGGTATTGATATAGAGGTCCCTGTGTCCGTAAATGGGCTAAACGATCCTCTCCTACCCATGCAGGGCAGTCGACATGATGTTGCTGTTGAGATCTGCCGGATGTCGAATTTTCACTTGCGAAGCTTTCATCAAAGCTCAGGGGCTTTCATGCTCCTTTTTCCACTGAATGTGGCTCTTCGTCATCTGGACGGTGACAAGGGTAGAGTTAAGCCGTGGCTTCGGGGAGTCATGGCTATAATTGCCGATCTACATGGATTTGAAGTCGGTCGACGCGATTTTAGATCAATGATAATCGAGCAGAAAAAGGTTCAAAGTATATGAATGTCAAATTCAGGGTATCCTCACCATAAGCAATCGAATAGAACGAAATCCAACTAATCTAATACTTCTTCATCATTCATCAATAATCGGAATCCCAATCATCATCACCAGCATGGTTCCCCATATCAGACATGATAACAATCCACAACATCTTATTCCCCTGCCTAGCCTGCTTCCACCCATGTTTCCCGCGTTTCCGATATTCCTCATCGACCTTTTCCAACAAATCCTCATACTTCTCCTCCGCATCCCTCAAATCCTTCTTCAAATCCTTCAGGTCCTTCTTCAGGTCCTTGCACTTCTTCGCTTTTCCACAATGCCCAAGATCCGAACTCTGAATCTGAAGCATAACATCTTCCATCTCCTCCTTCAAATCAACAATCTTATCACCAACTTCCTCCATCTCTCTTTCATCCTTGCACTTCTTTCGCCCAGATCTAGAATACTTCCTCTCTGCCCTAGCTTGCTTCCTCGCTAACTTCCGCTCCGCCCTCTGCGACGAACAGCACCCCACATTTTGCACCCAATGATTCGGCGCGCCAGGCATACCGGGCATACCAGGTGCACCAACACTACCCTCTAACGAAAGACGCATGACTCCATCCCCGAGCGTCATCATGCGTTGCTCAACAGGAACCTCCGCCTCCAGAGTAGTGCGGTACTGGTTACTCCCGTCATTGGGTATCCCGATCTGAAAGAGCATTTTCTCCGTCTTGCAAATCTGCACATGTAGACCCCTAGGCCCGAAGGTTGTTTCATTCGCATGCTTTATGTAAGCTTTTGTGCGTGCGGGAGACGCGCCAATTGTCTGGGTTGTTCCGAGGGGGACGAGGGCGTCGTTAAGACCGTCGATGAAGGCTAGGAGCTCGGGTGTGGGCAAGGCGGTTTGTTGTTCTAGTTCTGGGACGCGGGCGCGGACGAAAGGAGTCATGTAGGATCCGAGTACTTTTGTAGTTTCTATTTTGGTATGCATTAGTGCTGGGTGAGGTTCGTTGTAAAGTAAATGGGTGTGGACTCACGAGGAATCACACATGGTTTCAGTCCCTGTGTAGGTGGGCGCTGGAGTGGAGGAATTGGTCGTGGTGGGAGGTTTGGCGGGAGGTTTTGTGGGAGATATTGCTGATATCGATCACGGTATTTCTGCTCGTACTGATGATACTGGCCGTTTTGATATCGGTCCTGGTATTGCTGATATTGCCCGTTCTGATATCGGTCCTGGTATTGCTGATATTGCCCGTTCTCATATCGGTCCTGGTATTGCTGATATTGCCCGTTCCCATACCGATCTTGGTACTCCTGGTACCGGTTCTGGTATCGGTTCTGATATTGATCATGGTAGTTGCTGGGTGGGGCGTACGGCGCAGGTGCATTCCATTGTGATGGATCTGATGGCTGACCCTGGGTTACAGGCTGAGCACTATTTCGGTACATGTACTCTGCCTGTTGAGGTATCGAACGGGATGATTGTTGTGGGGTAGACTGGTCAACAGAATCTGACGCATAAGGAGTATAAGCTGGAGGCGGCGCCGGTTCATCCTCCACTTTGTTCGAGTAGTGTTCCGAGCTTTTAGATTCGACACCCATTGTGAAGTATAGCAGGTGAAAACGAGAATGAAAATGAAAACAAAAACAAAAATGAAAGAACGCGGGTTGAGAAAGATGAATGTCTGACTAAAAATATCTTTGGGGGCGAAAGGGTTTCAGCATTAGCATTTGTCTATCACTTGCCTAGATTAGACAGCTCAGCGATTTCAGACCCCACTATATGTCAAAAACTCCGCCTCTACGAATTGATTGGTGTATTCACGACCCACTATTCGCGAGCCATGCCTAAAATTGCTTAGTTGATCATCATCGCATTGGATTCCTTTTTGATATTGCATTGCGTGCACTAAGCAGCCCCAAGTTTTTGTCTCTCAATGTATTATAGAAAGCCCAATCAAGAACTGAATGTCAAATGACTTGTGCATAAGATATTATACAGGAGAGACATCAGCTAGAAGCCAGCTAGGGTGTGCAATAAGACAAAATATGAGCCCACTGGCACGAGTACCCTTCTCCACGCCAGAATATGCCGCAGATGAGGGGATTGGAATTATCGCGGCCACGGATCTTGTTTCGTGTTCTGATTAAAAGTGTTTGAATTTAGATAAGACCTTTTCAATTCTCAACCATACAGCAAAGAAGTGATGATAATACTGACGATTGCTTGGAGTACAACAATAGACCAATGCACAATCGCCAATAACCTTCAGATGTGATCTGATCTGCTTTTCAGACACATGCTATTAGACACGTGTAGTTGGAAAAAATGAGTCGGCAGAACCTTTGCCTATAATGGCAATGGGAGATACCAAAAAGGAGACGAACCGATAAAGATATTGCGGAATGAAGCCCCAATAATGAGGGAATGAATGAAACACACGTTGGGTGGTCACTTTCTCTCGTGGTCACAGTTGCAGTGGCATGTCGCCTCTAGCTTGTCCATTTGCTGCTCCAGTTTCTCCACTCGCTGTTCCAAGCTCTGGATCTTGAAAATCAAAGCTTGATTCGAGACCGATGGTGAAGGTGGAATAAATAAACGGTAAACCGATAAGAGGACATTTGCTGCGACTAAACCCTTGTATATGAAGTTCCGGAGGTCAAGTGAAAACACCAGCATTTCGGAAGTTGTTGTGTTGGTATCTTGGTATCAATGTAATTAATATCAGTAGCTTCACTCTAGGATGATAGTTCTAAGGAAATACGCTCACTTGTGAAGGGAGAATGTTAGGTCGCAGCAGTGAGAGAGATGGTTGTGAGAGGAGGCAATCTTCAAGGTTGGAATTTCTGGGAAATTCTGAAAACCAAAGTTAGGAGCAGTCAGATAATTGATGGACATGGATCCTTATCGTACTTCGATTTGTGATCAAGGCTCAAGGCAGATACTAATCCATATATAAACACACCAGAAACTGGAGTTTGGACTGACGCAGTAATCAAATTTACGTACAGTATCCAAAGTTGATCATCCAGATGCTCATGAAGACCAGGTCTTTCCTACCACACCACAAACCCCAACACAGACCCCCATTCATCTTCTTTTCAAGCATTTAAATCTTCCAAATATTTGCATCAATTCGTAAAACTATTTCCAAGGTTCGTACACGAGGATCTACGAATCCACCGATTATCTAAGCCCCACGCTAACCCCAATCGACCAACCAGAAGCCGCAGCGCCCACGCGGTGATGCCACCAACCCAAAACAACCAGTCTCCCCCGGCCCTCACACAATTTCCGACTTGGTCATTCAGTCTGACACCAAATATAACCTGTAAGTCCCTGGACAGTACATGCAATCCTCAATCCAACCCTTGCACCACACAGTCAGATAATTGCCCGCCCCGCATTGCACGGCGAACGCGCCACCGACATTCCTCTGAAGTTGCGCGCAATGAGCGCCGATATACCTACAGCGACAATTGAGGGGTTCAATGACTAACATGATTGCTCTGCTTAGCGCTTGAATACCACCATCCGCATACTACCAATATAATGGCTGCTGAAGGCTCCGCACCTGCGTCGGTATGTGCAACCATTGCGACACTCGCATTCGAGTCGTTCGAGTCGAAGTGCCCGGACTAATGTTCTTATCGCCAGCCCATCCCGATCCCGGAGCTGACCAAGATCACCTCTGATGTACGTTGCATCCTGATTCTCAATCTCAATCTTAATTTCTTACCCCCCAAAGACGAGCACTAATCCTCTATAGGCTTGCGATGCGGCGTTGAAGAACACCACCGAATATGACCACGCAAATGTCGGAGAATGGAACTCGCAGATCATTGTAAGATTTAGAACTCCAATTGTTTTGCAGGTTAATTAACGTAACCAGAATGTTGTCCTCAAGGCTCTGATCGCCGCTACTGCCCCCTCCGATTCCTCCAAGCCGACTCCCTACCGCTTCACCGTGAACAGCACCATCGTGCAACAGGGTGTGATTGACAAGTCCGCCGCCGCCGACGGCACACAGAACAACGCCGGAAAGCGCGGTATGCACTCTGCATCTGGAGCGTTCTGGGATGTCAACCGTGACGGTATGTGGACTTTCAAGTACCCCGGTGCCGAGGAGCGGGGACTTGATGTCGTGGTTAGCGTGACTTGGTTTGCGGTTGTTTGAAAGAATAAAGTTCCTGAGGCTCTCTTTGTGTAAGATTGATAAACCTGAAGGGAGCACATATCATATCCTTTGCCCTTTGTTTTCTGTTTTATGTATGCAGTTTATAGGAGCTTTCTTTTTTTCGGTGATTGTAGCATTCTCTTTGTTTGATTCAGCGATATTAGTGTCTCCAATATCAGGTACTTGGAATGCCATTAAGAAGCACGGACCTACAATAGAAGTTGACTTGACAGTGGTATGGTATCTGGTATTGTCCCACTATTATCCGAACGGACATGAGATGGCGGAGTTGGGAGGATTTCTTGGGGAGACGCTGTCGTGGCCTATTGGCGTGGCTTCTCCCCTCTAATACCGTTTCATATTGTATTTTATCGATCGTGGTAAGCGGTTCAACCCTTGCTCACGTCGTTCATTTTGATGGATTGTTTTTCTCTGGAGTAGAAGTGATACATAGATTACATTTTCTCGCTATCACTCTAATTTCTCTTTATTATGTATTTCACGCAAGTGGGTAGAGGCAGCATGTTCATTTCTGGTGCCAAAGTGTGAAAATACTTTTACATATCTATGGTATGATGGTAGGTCTTTTGTGGGGAAGTTTAGAGAGAATTCAGGAGATGTGGTTGAATGAATATTGATTGGTCCTCCTAAGGATGTAAGAAATACATAGGGGACTCAACTATGCTCCGGTAATGGTATCTCGGTAGACCGTTGAGCGAAATGTATTAAAGAAAAGAAAAATCCCACCGGAACATCCTGGACAGAAAAAAATATGGAATCGAAGATCCCATCGGCAGCCTGCAAAGAAAAAATATCAAGTGAATATCCCCACGCCTTTCAAACCGTATTGCGCCATGCTATGAATTTAGAAAATTTGGATAACTCGAAACACGTCAGATGTGAAAGCCTTTAGCGGGGCTCAGAGTAGTCGTTCAGTGCAACACAAACTGAGCCACGGTGGTGGCCACTGTACTGGCGGATGATGTTGCCAGTGCTGAGTTCCCACAGGCGGGCATAGTGATCACTTGAAACGGTGACAAGATATGCGGAGTCGGCAGAAAAAGCACAGTCCCAGACCCAACGCTGGTGATTGGCGAGGGTCGTCTCCAGAAAGAGGGTGCCGGTTGCAGGGTCCATGGGTGGGCCATCAGGCTGGGGGGTGAAAGTTTGTTGTGGGGTCTCGGTACGAGGAGCGTTGTCTGAAATGCGAAGCAATTCGCGGTCTTGCATGGGAGTATCGAAGATACGCAGCAAATCACGGGCTTGATTCATCAGCTCTGCCCCTTGTTGCGCCTGGACAGCCTCCGGGGTGGGCTCATTCTTTTCATCCGTAGTAGCCTTCTCGGCTTGTTTGTCGGTCCATTCCTTGATGGCGACCTTGGCGGGAGTGTATTCCGGGTCCAGGTTCCACACCTTGGCTGTGTGATCAGCAGAGCAAGTGGCTAGGTGCTTGACATCGGGGGAGAGTAGGACGCGAGTGAGGTAATCTTTGTGTGCCTGAAACGTGCAGATAGGAATAATTCGTGTGGCATCTTCGGTCTGGACCATGCGCCAGATGTAGACATTACCCTGTAGGTTAAAGATACATTAGCGCATTCTATTGGACAGAACGGGGAGATGGCAGTACCTTCTTATTTCCCGCACAGAGCAGCGATCCATCGCTGGCTACGCTTACACTCAGAACAGCAGTGTCGTCCTCTGGGATCAACTGATGGGTGCAGATACTCTCACCCAGGTCCCAAACGCGGACCATGCCAGCACGATCGCCGCTGATGAGCTCACCCTGGTTCGGATGGATCACAACGTCATTGACTGCCGTTTTGTGCTGATAGTTGCGTTGGAGAGCGCCAGTACGAGTATCCCAAACTTTGACAGTTCCATCCTCGGAGCTGGTGACCATCCACTTGCCTTCACAATGGAATGCGACCCCCGTGATATTGCCTGTGTGACCTTCAAAGGTCATCACCGGGTTGGGGTTTGTCGACTTGATATCGAACAGTTTCACATTGTTGTGTCCGGCAGCGGCAAGGAATCGTTTATCAGGAGTGATACAGAGGCGATTGACTTGCGAGTCAGGGTGCTGAATGGTTCGTGAACAAATGCCGGAAAGCGCTTCCCAGAACCTAATCCAGAACGCGATTAGCTCTTGATATGCATCGAGGCCGGGTAGTGACACATGGCTAGCATGCCAGAAAATGAAAAGAGAACTGAAGATGGAGAAATTGGAGTTTACCTGATGGTATGGTCATACCCCGCTGCAATGCACCAACACTTGTTAGTCTAGGCTCGGGAAAGAATGCGGGGAGCTTGGGGACTAACCAGTGGTGAGGATGACACTCATGTTCTCAGGGTTCAAGAATCGGTAGACTTTCCTATGGAACAATCGAAAATCGATATCAACACAGGGAATCGGTGGTCGGCTCGGCTTGGTAGCTCGACTCAATGAACAGGGATCCGAAGGGTCAGCGGGAGCTTGAATCCGATAATCACTTCCACCTGGGCGTACCAGCGTTCTGCCTCTGTGGTCACGTGAAAATAAGTGTCAGGGCGGTCATCATCCAGTACTTCATCAATAAGGCGGTCAAAGGAAGAAGTAAAGGGGGACTCCATTGATAAATCACGTGAAGTTGCGACAAGCGTTCAACAAATAGATGGTAGAGGATAGGAAGTCGGTGAGAGGCGATAAGAATGGGAAGGGAGGAAGATTGGTTTTCAACCGGCAGAAACTGACCGTCAACAAAAAAAGTTGGCTTGTACTACAGTGTCTTCATTCACTTTTTAAAGATTTCTTCACTCGATCTTTATGCCCTGACCCTCGCCCATATTCTAACAAACGTCTTAACTGAGGGGTTCATTCACTCAGAACGTGGGCTGGGGGTGTCATTCACTTGCTCACGCCAACCATCAATTCACGATGGATCTCCTTCCTCTTCCTCTTCCTCTCCCTGTTCGTCTCCTCCTTGATTGAACCAGGCTTTTTGTGATTCATTCTCTCGATTTCTATTTCTTTCATCCTTTCATTCTTTCTATCTTGCAATCTATCCTCATAATCTGTTCGTTCCCAATTTTTGACGCTTCATTTTGAAGTCATTATTTGTGATTGATTTTCTTGATATGAACGGAGCTATGGATGTTTCCGAACCTGTACCTATGAGCAACAGCTCTGTGGATGTTGATCTTGGGATTACACAGTCCTATGTATCTGAATCCGTGTCTCAGTCCGAATCTTTGTTTGACAATACCCCACGTTCATCAGTCATCGGTGACAATGATGTTGGTAAAGGCTTCGAGGCCGAAGACGACAGCGACAAAAATGGCAGTGCTTTCGAGATTGAAGAATACCACCCTAGCATTGATACTGACCTTGAATTGGGATTCGATGCTTTCGAGGGCTTTGACAAGCCTGCTGAACAATTCCTTATGAGCCCTGCTTCTGACTCCCCTGCTTCCGACTCTCTGCCAAACACTTCCCACGACCTTATCGAGTCTTCAACCAGCTCCGGCGTTACCTCGTCACTTAACAACAAGAGAACCATCGATAAAGCATTCAGGGCTAACAACGGACAGCTTTCAAAAGCCCCAGCCGTCAAAAAGCTGGCCACCGCACCTGCAGTGCTATCTATGCCTGTCATCCCAGCTCACGAAGTTCCTTCAGTCCTACCTTCCACCCCAGCCAGCATTGTTTCCAAAGAGCGGTTTGAAATTGATTCACCTGAGATTTTGCGGCACCTTGCCAGTGAGGTAACTTCGACCTTCCCTTTCAATCCTGCCTCTTTTTCGTCGCCTTATAAGCGCGTTGGATACAACCCTTCTACCCCAGCCATGCACCCCAAAGTGGTTCATTTCAGTGACGAAGCCATAAACTATCGCCTTGAAATGACAAAACAACGAGCGGCTACTCTCACTGCTGAACGCAACAAGCTCCAGCGGAACTTGCTCCAATACACCGCCATTGATCCCAAAACCGGATTGCTGGGTATTGACAAGATGAAAGCCGAAATGGCAAGCTTGCGTCGCGGCGAGACGGTGAAAAACAACAAAATTGCGGGCGAGAGAGATTTCTGGGTGAGGCAGCACTCCATGCTGGCTCAGGAGTATGCAAAGCTCGCAAAGCAATATGATAATATGAGACAAGGTCTCTATCCATCGACCAATCTTTTCGCGACTCCAAATTACCCGCCAGGCATTCTTCCCGCTGGAAAAGCCATCGTGCCTGGTCCCACCAATACCTTCGCCAACCCTGTCACCAACCCCTTCAACAATCCTCTCGACAATACCCCTACCAACACCCCAACACCATCTTCTCAGCAATCCCCAAATTTCATTGATCTGACAGGTGACGACACCGAAAGCCCAGTGAGTGACCCAGGAAACTGCTCCAACACAGATTCCTTTGGAAGCCCTTTGCCCATCAAGGATGGTGCGCTGACCGATTTTCACCGCAAATTTAGGAGCAAGAATATGTCTTGGCTGTTTAACACCGAGACTGACAGTGATGCAGCGAGCCGATTGTACTACAAACAGACCCCCGAGCGGAGAAAAAATGACAAGAGTGCCTTTGACTCGTGCCGTGATGTCATTTACATGCACAATGGGGTTCGCCGCGCACTGGGTGGTCAGTTTAGCCAGATGATGACCCACTACGAGGGCTTCATCCCTCAAGCTCCTGAGGATCCGACTAAACTGTCCCGGAAGAATGGAGAGAGCTCAACCCGACAGGCCTCTCGCAAGACTACCCACAAGTCTACCCACAAACTTATTGACGAGGAGACTATCCACAAGCCTACCAACGAGGAAACTACCCACAACGCTACCGACGAGGAGACTGTCTACCAGCCTACCGACGAGGAACTTGCCGCAGTGATGGAAAGGGAGTTGGCCGAATTTTAAGAATTGCTCTACCTGTCTGTTATTCTTAGCGATCACATTAATACCCTATCTTTTACTGTAGTATCTCGTTCTTCTCCTATTTCATAATCTATATTGAAAAGATTAGGTTGATGTCGCATTAACAGCCTTCATCTTATTGTTGAGCCAACCTATCTCCAAAGGCCTGTCTCTTGGCTCTTGAACTGCGAGCCTTACTTTCATACATTTGGGTGTAGGGCCTTCCGATATGAAGCCTTCATTGTTCATTATGCACTGTGTGAAATGACCGCTCGGTGCACGCAGCAAATGCAACCTTGTCATAACTGTTCTTGGCACCCAGGTCTTCATCTTCATATCCTACTCAGTATCCTAGCATATTCTCGCCTGCATTCCAGAAAGAAAATCCATTTTTACGACTCTTCTTGTCTCCATCCGACCATCTCCTCCAGTTGTTTCCATCCCGGCATGCCAACCACAATCAAATTTATGCTTTCGAGACTGCAGACACTTCACACCAGCAACAACTATGACCATTTTGACACTCAAAACCCACTACAATTAAGATCGAATGCATTCGCCAATGCCTTCACCAAATCCCCCAACAATACCCCAGTGAAATCTCGATCGAGGCTGAAGATACCAGCAATAACGATGCTAGTTTTGAGACTCAAGAGACCCACCACAATCAGGGTCGGGCCTTCGAGGCCGAAGACACCATCAATAATCATAGGCTGTGCTTTCGAGATCCAAGACATCAACCACATTTCCAGTCACTAATTTCTCCTCAGTCACTTATATTCTTAGCAATCATGCAAAGTACTTAATGTGGCTTGAGTACGGCCGAGCGGTCGGGAAGCCCTGTTCTCCACATCCCATGGTCGTATGTACTGTACTTGCTGTACACTTAATTCGGGATTTATAGTGCAGTGCAAATTTAAAGCTAGTCCCTGTTTTGGTGGTTGATGATTCAATGCACAGCTACGGCTCACTGGGTGTCACCATCACGCTGTGAGCGTTCAAACTACGAGGCCCCATCTTTCCCACAACCCCACATACTTTATAACAATCCACGGGTTATCTTAAATCTTCCTTATATTTTTCAGAACCTTCCCAGAATCAACATGACTTTCACGATATGCTCCATTAGGTTGATCAATTCTCTACATGTCTACTGCAGAATGTAACAAAATGACCCTGGAATATACGTTGTCTTGTGTGTCATGCCTTACTCGCCACGCTCCTCATTGTTCTTCTCATCAAAACATATGCACAAGGCGGCAATCAGCGCTGCATCTACGCCAGGTGCCACAATGACAGCATAGGTCTGCTGACCAAAGATAAGGTCGCGGCCAGTAAGCAGCTTCCGATCAATGCGAGCCACCGTCTGACCAGTTTTGTGATCAACAATATCTGCACTGTGATCAAACCAGCCTCCTTTCATATAGAAAGTCTTTGCGTGGTCGTTATGATCAGTGAAAGTGGCGGTAGCCTTGGAACCGACCACTAGTATAGTCAGCAATGAACAATGCAGGTCTTTACAGGCATACTGAGTAGATCATAAAGGCTGCTTACGTGTAAGATTACTCTTGATCTCACAAATCTTCTTGCGATGGGTATCTTCGAGCGCAAAGGTCGTGTGGAGATGCAGATGCTCCTTGACAATATCAAACAAGTGTTTGCCGTGGGCATCCTCGACCTTCTTACGGCCAGAAAGCGATACCCAGGCTCCGTGTACTTTAATCAACGTGTCGCCATTTGCTAGTTTGACTTCGAAGCTGTCTCCGGAGACGGAGAGTACCTTTTCTTTCAGGACTAAGGTCTGTGGCTCGGTGGAGACAAATTGCTCGAACAGAGCGATGGGCTCGGCCACAGGGGTGAGAGCGTGGTGACCCAGGATACCCATTGTGTCAGGTGGATTCAAATAAAGCTTTTGAAGAATTAAGATTAAATAATCATTACATGGAAGTGGATTAGAGGAGCGCGGGGTAGATCAAGCCGATCAGATAACATCACGTGATAGCTACCCTCAGTCATGACATCATCTAGTGTGATGTCGTTCAAATGTTTACGTCTAGATAATGTATATCTTAGGGCTATATGTTTATCTTGTCTTTACATCTAAGTTGGCGAGTTAATACATGTGCAATCAAATTATATTATCCATGCCAATACTGTATCCAATAGTCTTCATTTCTGTGTATTTTGTGACCCGAAGATCTTATAAACTGCGATATTTCCTTGTTCCAGGTTGTGTAGATCTGACGGATTGCATTTCTCAACAAAAATGAGAAAATTATATTCAGACGAACTAGAGACATTGCCCCGCGATCTACTATAACCAAAGTACAGTTCGCCTCAAGTTGTGGAGGTCATCTGCAAGATCCGTCACGAGATAACCCTAACCAGTTAGCGTTCAACGCCACCACACTATCGGCCCACTTATCTCTAGATAGATGAGATATAAACCTGTTATTTAATTGAATGGCGCATATTGTCGTATTGATACTATACGTGATTGGAGACTTGAAACTTGAAACTTTACTAGCTGTAATCCCAACGGGCTGAGACCTGTCAGGTTAATTAAACGCATATCTGATATATGGGCTCGCACATGTAGAGAATCTTAGATGATATCAATAGAGAATTTCAAATAGAACTTGTTTATGGAAACCTTATCCGTTTGAGAAATGTACTCGACATATCTACATGTAGTTAGAAAACAAATGTAGTAAAGCAAAGCACCAAACTTGTATTTTTCAATGTTTGTTTAATGCAACTCCGCAGGGTCCCCCACACGATCGACATCTCTCTATCATGTAAATGGCGGACTTTATCCACCAATCAATTGAGCCCGGCGTGCCAGATTAGGCAAATCATCGATAGCGATGGAATGAAGTAGATATACATATTGTAGTATACAATCAAGTCTCATCATTCTCGTGCTTCATAACGACTTACATCAAATCTTGGGAACCTTAAAATTAAGGAACTCCCTGCTAGAACGCCGATCTCAAAGCAAACACCGAAATGATCGGAAAAAGCATCCAAGCGAAGCTGAACCTGAACCGAATCCCCTCAAGTACCTTGACCTAACTGGTCGGCGCTGTCCCCCGGATCCACGACAAACAAACCAGGTACTGTGCATATTACATGATGAAAATGTGGATCTGGACCAGCCAGCCACTATCACACATCCCGCATGTTTACAGATCCACATCCACTTCACATATTCGGTACATCCACAAAACTCTCAAACAACCCCCCACCATAAAATTCCCGGGCCATCTCACCATCCATTGCCGTTTTCGAAGCCGTCCCATGATCCACAACAGACTGGTCCGACCGCGTACTAACCGAAAACGAAGGTGACGGACATCGAAACGGATCTCCCGCTCCGTGGTAAAACCGGCTTGCCATCTCGTCAAGTTGAGAATTGATGAAACGATCGTCGCACTTGGCGTGGACGAAGAGTTCGTTTTTTAAATACCAGATTTGTTCGCGTAGGACGTTTACTTCCGCCTTGAGGGTTTGATGGCGTGCTGTTTGGGTTTCTAGGGCTGTTTGCATTGCTTCGTGTTGGTGTTTCCTTTTTTCGCGGCATTTTGTTGCGGCGATTCGGTTTCTTTCGAGGTTTTTGGCTCGGATGGAGCTGGGGGTGGCATTTTGGTTTCTATTAGATGAGTGGGCTTGGACTTGAGGATTTGGCATGGTCCAAGTATTGAATGGGTTGGTGGATTGTGGAGGATCGAGTGTTGGGGCCATTGTAGATCATGGGGAGAGTCGATGTGCGGTCCACAGAGCCATGAGTGAAAGGTCATTCGCGAAAGAGGGTTGAATGGGGACTTATATAGGTTGAGCGTTAGATCCCTGTAGGTTTTATGCTTGGCCCCCTTACCGATATGGTATTATATTATCATTATCCCGTGTCCCGACGTCATCATCTTCATACGCTTTGTCTTTGATAATCTTATTTGCTACTTTATATCAAAAATCTTGGAACTATCAGTCCACCCACCTTGTATTCCAACGTCAGGCGGGGACAAATATATAGGGAAATCCATACTGCCTGAGCGCTATAGGGGCCATGGCACGCGTGTTCTAGAATTATGCCAATCAAATTTCTTTGATAAACCCGCCAATCAAATTTACTCGATGCTTTCGCCCCTGAAACACGTCATTCCAAGCTGATTATTGGAAAAAAAGGAATACTCCCCAGAGTCCCCCGCACTAAAGAGTACCACTAAAGAGTACAGGTAACATTGATCAGCAAAATTGTTAAGGAAACCCATACGGAGTGCTTGATCAGTTTATGCTCTTTATAGTTACCATGCATAATCAACAGATAAGCTTCCATGGTTCTCTTCCATAGTGGCTTGCCAAGCTAAGCCCCTAAACGCCATTGGGGTAATTTGGAGTTCAACCCCACTATGAATTGACTCATGCGGAGAACAACACAATAACTATCATACTTCACCTCTTCACCTCTCACCTTCCAAGGTTATCAAATTACTCAATTCTTCAATCAACCAGCATGGCAACCCCATCGTCAATCCTAAAAACCCACGCCATAAACCTAGAGCCTTACGAAACCCTCTACAAACACTTTCACGCCAACCCCGAACTCTCCCTCCAAGAATCCTCCACCGCTCAAAAAATAGCAACTCACCTCTCCACCCTATCCAGCTATGAAATCCACACAGGCATAGGCGGCCACGGCGTCGTCGGCGTCCTAAAAAACGGTCCTGGAAAAACAATCCTCCTCCGCGCAGACATAGATGCCCTCCCAGTAAAAGAACTCACCAACCTCCCCTACTCCAGCAAAAAAACCATGGTCTCCAGTAGCACCGGACTCGAAACCCCCGTCATGCACGCCTGCGGACACGACATGCACATAACCTGCCTCCTAGCCGCAGCCGAGACACTAGCAAAAACGCAAGAACACTGGAGCGGGACTCTGATTATTCTCTTCCAACCAGACGAAGAACGCGGCGGAGGCGCCCAAGCAATGGTTGACGATGGCCTGTACTCGAAAGTCCCCAAACCGGATTACTGTTTCGGGCAACACGTTATGCGGCTGCGGGCGGGGAGTATTGGGCTCAGACCCGGTGTGCTTATGGCAGCTGCTGATAGTATGAAGATTACAGTGTTTGGGCGTGGAGGACATGGGTCCCTTCCTCATCAGACGGTTGATCCGGTGCTTCTTGCGGCGCATATTGTCGTGCGGTTGCAGGGGATAGTGAGTCGGGAAATCGATCCTAGTGATCTGGGTGTTCTTACGGTTGGAAGTTTGGCGGCGGGGCAGACGGAGAATATTATTGCGGATCGGGCGGAGATAGGGATTGATTTTCGGACTGTGAAGGTTGAGACTAGGGAGAAGATTGTGGAGGCTGTGAAGAGGATCGTGGAGGCGGAGTGTTTGGCTAGTGGGTCGCCGAGACGGCCTGTTTTTGTGCCTACGAGGAGGTTTCCGGCGACGGTGAATGATGTGGATGTTACGGGGAGGTTGGGGGAGGCATTTGGAGGGTATTTCGAGGATTTTGATGGTGATACGCCGAGGACGAATGTTAGTGAGGATTTTTCGATTCTTGGGACTTCCTTGGGGGTTCCTTGTGGGTTTTGGTTTCTTGGAGGTATTGATCAGGGGCTTTGGGATAGGGTTCATTTGGAGGGTTCGGGGGAGGAGATTGCTGGGAATCATTCGGCACTTTTTGCTCCTGTTATTCAGCCGACTATGAGGGCAGGCGTGGATGCGTTGTGTCTTGCGGCTTTGACTTTTTTGCAATAGAGAGTTCTACGGAATCGGATCAGTGTGCTAAATATTCTATTTCATATATACACGATCTAAATTTGCCAATATCCAAGTATTAGTACCCGCGCCAAGACGAGGTCATGCAGAAGACAAAGGTAGATAACAAAGTCATAAAATCATGATCAGAATGCTGACAGGAGGAATTGTACACCCGCTGCCACCAGAACGACCGTCGACAGACTCGAAACTGAAATGCCAGGGACGGCAGCGGATTGGGTTCCACAGCAAGACTGGTTGTTGTAGGTGACATTGTTCATCTCCGCGGCGACCTCAAACACGGAGCCATTGAAGTTACCATCGTTGTAGTAATCGACGAGAAGGAAGTTCGGGGGACGATCCCATGTTTCTGAAAAGATTAGAATTGCATCCTAGATAGGAGGTGAAGGGTGGTCTTACCAGTACAGTTCCTTGCCATCTTACCAAGACTGCCATAGCCCTCAACCGCATTGGTCACGTTGAGCACCGCAGAGTTGGGAATCAGCAGATCAATGGAACCGAGGTTTAGCTCGATGTTCAGGTTGTGGTTGGCCATGTACATGCGGTTCTTAGCTTGCACCTTGGTGATACCGGGAGGACGCTGCACGGTGCAGGGGAAATCCCGACTGGTGGGTGAGAATGGTGTCTCCCAGATCTGGGAGAACTCATCCATCAACCACGGGTAGGCGGTTTGGTTAGCCTGGTAGTCCATGAACACGACGGCACGCTTGCCAGTGATGATCATCTCAGATAGAGTGGGCCAGTCATCCAGGGCCATGGGGATCTTGGTCGGGGTGTAGACGTAATCATATAGACCAGAGGACTTGATAGGGTCGACGAAGAGACTCGGCGAGACGTAATCATAATTGCCCATCAGGATAGTGACCACATCATAGGGGTTGTTGCGGATCCACTCGGTGACTGTGGTGAGATAGGCCTCTAGGGTACCGACATCGAGTAGGGAGCAAGATGTATGACAGAGTTCCATGGTCCCATTCTGGTTGTGGACCTGGAATTGCACTGAAGGGAGTCAATTGAGGTTGATAATTACTTGAGAGAATTGGGGATCTTACGCATGCGAACTCCATCGTCCAATTGGTATTTCACCGTGTAATCTTGGTTAGCGGCAGCATTGCCCTTGCGCACGAACGGGCTATTGTGCGCGGCGACCATGGTGATGTTTGAATATTTGCGCTCGCAGTACTCCGTGTAGCTGTTACATGGGCGAGTATTGGTGGCCACGGCAGTCGATGTGCTTGATGAAGTGGCGGTTGCGTTCATGCTGGAATTGCCCAAAGTAGTGGTACCGGCACCTCCGACCAGGACAGTGACGGAGTTGCTGGTGGTTGTAATGACAGTGCCATTGCCGGTAGTCGTCGCAGAGGAGTTCGAAGTGATCGTGGAGGTGAGTTGATCACCATCGGCGAGGGTGATTGTCGTGTCATAAACTTCATAGCTACCCGTGGGAACCGAGACAGTGGCATCTGTTACCGTGGTCGCATCGCTCAGGGCCAGGGACGAGGTTGTTGACGAATCAGATGAGGATGAGGATGTAGTGGATGTAGTAGATTTAGTAGATGTGGAAGATGTAGAATCGTCAGCGCAGGCCACTCCTAAGAGGGCAAATGCTAATAACCAGCGCATTGTGTATGTTGCGTATGAGAAGGAAAGAAATCCCTAGATTGACAAGTCCACGTGAAACCCTTTTTCCCTGAGTTGCCAAGAATTGGGGCAGGGTACCTGTGTGGGTTCCGGTGGATTTATGAGTGGATCTTCAATGACCAAATCAATTGAGATGACGTTTCACGCCACCATTGCTAGCTCGATTAGCCAATAATAGATTTTGTAGCTGATCCAGGGCGTTAAAAGTTAATCCGGTTTCTGTTCGAATGTTAATCGGTTACCTACAGAAACCCGAGTACGAATTGTCAATGTTAAATTGGCTCCATACTCTTGACGATCCCTGATTCTCGGCCCAGCTAATTCATACTTAATATGACAAAATCTCCTTGATCCGTGCCGGTCTTGCATGATCGGCACGGCTAGAGAGGCTAGTTGCAATCCACCCGACGATCACACGGGATTATCTTTGATCAGATTTGTAAAAGCTTTAAGGAGAAAAAGAAAAAAAAAAGGATAAACTTCCCCCCTAATTACGCCAATCGTCAGCCACACGAACTGCCAACTCAAGGCAGAAACGTCATCTTTGGTACCTCTAAGCTACCCAAGGGGAATGAATTTTCGGCTTAGACATTTTCCCTAACATTCTCTCCTTTACATATTTTCATTTCCCCTTTCCCCCTTTAAATACTATCCTGCTCTGCTATATTCCATGGCTGATGGGACCGACACCGTCAGGCGTAGAATGCCGTTCTTCCGCAGCGCCCGAGCTAATCCCCAGCCAATCGCTCGGCGCCCCCAATCAACAGTCAACTGGCATCGTGGCATTCGCTCTTTATTCTATTTAATCGCCTTTATCTTCTTAATCTTGGTGGAGATCGCAAATACATCCAACAAACCCGTCTTACGTGACACTTACTTTCTCTACCTCGATCTGTCCAACATCATCCCAGTCTCCGTCCCCAATGCCGTCCTGATCAACTCCATCGCCCAGTCCATTGGTCTGCATGATTTCTACCAGGTTGGATTGTGGAACTTTTGCGAGGGCTACGATGGTCAAGGCATTACACACTGCTCCAAGCCGAAGACTTTGTACGCCTTTAACCCCGTGGAGATCATTGTCAATGAGCTCTTGTCTGGCGCCAGTAGTACGTGAATCGAATCCAAGGAGATAATTCCAAGCTAATCAATTGCCAGTCGCACTACCCTCCGATATTACCAGCCCACTTAAGCTCGCTCGACTAGCATCACGATGGATGTTTGGAATCTTCCTCGCGGCTACAGTTTTGAATTTCGTCATGATTTTCGTCAGTCCCCTGGCGGTCTCGGCCCGCCCGCCACAAGCGATCAAATATTTGTTTGGCAAGGAACAGGCAGGAGAACCCGACGCCCGCATGCCTCACCGTCGATGCACTTTTATCTTCCTTCGCTCTCTACCATTCATGTTCTTAACATTCTTCACGGCGCTGCTGACGATCGTAGGATCGGCTATTGCTACTGTCATGTGGATTATTTTCGCCAATGTCTTTGCAAGTGCGGACCCTAGTTTGAACATCAAGGCTCATGTTGGGAGGCAGATGTTTGCGTTCATGTGGATCGCTTCGTTCTTTAGTCTGCTTGGTTTCATCATTCAGATTGGAGATTGTTGTGCCGCTTGTTGTGGTGGCCGGAAAGCACGCAAGAAGCTTAAGCAGGATGGAACTGTTTTGCGGGAGAAATCTTCGGGGGATTCCGACTCGCCTCAATCTGAACCTCATGCCATCACTACGGATTGAATCTGACAGTGATTTTTTCCCCTCTATTTTTCACGCCGATTGGCCGCTTCTTTTTGTCGATATTTGTTTCCATGCGAAATGCTGCACTTGGGATATTTCTGATTTTTATCATGATTCATATAGATCAAAACATAGCATCTATACACCATTTGGAATGATCAATCTACTACTTCTACATCTACAAGCTGAATTTGATTTGGAAACATATTGATTGACAGCTTAAACCCATATCCTAAATCATCCCCATCCGATAAATCTCCGGATAAACCCCATTATCACAATCATAACTATCAATTCGCTCAACCTCTGGCTCAATCTCCAGCTCAATCCTCTTCGCCGTAACTCGTTTTACCCTCTTCCGAACCCACCCTTCCAACTCGCCCCAATTAGCAATCGTCAAAGGCCGCACAAAAACTACCACCGCAGGCCAAGGGTTCTCATCCTCATCAGTCAATCCAACCTTAAAAAGTCCACAAAAATACCATTGCGTCTCAAGATCCTTCTCAAGCCGCTCAGCAAAATCAATCTTGCACCGCTCCCACGCAGCAACCGCCCAATGCAAATCCATATCCAAAACCCCAATATTCGATCGATGCAACACCACATTCCTCTCAACATTCACCAGATCAATCCAGATCTCCGGAACAGGAGCTTTCTGCCGAACCAAGCTGATAAACTTCTGAACCTCGTCCTGCACGAGCTTCAACTTGCCCGGCGAAGGATAGAGATTGGTGTATGTGATGAAAGCGACATAGTTCCTCCCAGACGCGTATCCATCTTTGTAGGCTTTGTATGTGAAGAAGCGAGGCGTGACGAACCCATTTTCTACGAGGTAGTTGATTACTTTCTTTGCCATGGTCGTTTCGGTTCCGTCGGACAATGTCAGTGTGTCGTCTGCGATGCCTCGGAGTTTGGCGTGCTCGACCATGGCGTAGGGCTGGGGCCAGGCGTAGGAGAGGCTAGTTGCACGTTGAGGGTCAATGTTCACGAGGTAGGATTCTGCTGTCATTCTTTCTTGGACTTTTGATGAATGGCGAAGTTTTCTGCGTTGTTCTTTCACGGTTTCCTTTTCGGTTTGGGGATAGGGTTCTGGGGAGGGGGATCGTGGGAGTGCTGCTTTTGCTGCTTTTGCTGCTTTTCTTGCTATCGATTCAGCTTTGGTATGAAACCAGAAGTCGCCTTTTTTGGCATTTTGATGAGGTGAGTTGTGGAGGTTGTGGAGATGGGAGGTTTGGAAGAGAGATGAGAATGAGGGTGGGAGTAGTAAATGAAGCTGAGGGAGTGTCCGGCAATCACTTGGGAAGAAGCGAGCTATTTCAAAAATGGGAGTAGTCTTTGTATCGGAATCTTAGAAAAATGCAGGCTCTAGTATGCTAACTCCCAATTCGTTCAAATCAGTCTACTAGAATTGTGATAGATCAGCCTATGAGCTTTTCCAAATCATGAAGTAGTATTGATGACAATTCTACATACAGATATCTTGAATCATCTTATCTAATTCCCTCTCAACCTGAATCCCATCGTGGTATGAACTCAACTTCAATCTCAAGATCCTCAGAGAATACAGCCCAAATATCTTTGCGCAGAGAAGCCCAGTACGCCTCAGTCGAACGAGCCACCAAAATAACAACAGATGGAATACAAGCACTCTGATGCCATCCAAAATTCCCAAATTTAACCGGCACAGCGCCAAGCACCGGACGAACAACACCACGAATCAACTCCGCACACTCTTCCCAAGCCTGATAAGCCGGATGATCACACGGCACATCAAAGAATACCGGAAACCAGCGCAGTCTCGGATTGTAACACCACGGAATCCAGCGTATCGGGACGAATAACCTGTCCCACGAACCTGATAGACAGATGTTTCTGAGGTGGATGATCTGTGTACCGGTCCGCGGATGCAAGAGCAACAGTGACAAGGCCTTGTTTATGAAGACCTCCGATCCAGAGCTGGCTTGCGATCTCGGATTCCATTGGTTCGATACTCTTGACTAGTTGGGAGTCGTATTGAAGTAGGAGTGGATGTGGCCATGTGGGATCAAGACTGGTGGAGCGGTAGGGATCAATGGTTGCATTGTAGAGTTCCACTGTCATCTTTGGGCATGCTTTTTCCGATTCTCGAAGGCGTTTTCGAAATGTTGAGGTTGTTTTGAATTCATCCGGGGTAAGAGGGGGGTCGACTGTGTTCATTGTAGTGTTTACATTGATTGGAATCTAGGCTGTGAGGATTGCAAATGAACTTGAGAACTGGGCTTCCATTTTATGTTTACAACTGGATATATTCTGGCTACAGGTGAGGTTGGCTTTGAATGGCGTCGTGAAGCTCTAGCGTGAATGTACTTTTATAGGGTTTCTCATAACGCTAGACGGGAGTAGAACCATATCTTTACTGAGGATATGGGAGTGAATGAATGTGCTAGTATAATTTTATCATCTCATTCGCTACCACTCAAACTACCTATAAACCAAAGCTCCCGTGAACGTGTCATATAATGAGAAAGATGTACTCCAAATTGAAAACCTCAGGCCAAGCCTTAAAAATCACATGACCCCGCAATCATCACCAAATCAATCCCACCAAACCGATCACCAACAGAACCGAACCAAACCGGACCACACCACCTCAATTCCTCCTCTCCTCGCCACAAAAGGCAGCAATCAATCCGCCGAGGTCCTCATCCCTCGTCTCAACCACCCAAAATGGTCGACATTGTCCCACTGAGCTCTTACCCCTCCTACATCGACCTCCTCCCCTCAATCCAAACCTGCAACATCACCAATCTCCCCGAGAACTACTTCTTGAAATACTACCTCTACCACGCCCTGACATGGCCCCAGCTGAGCTTTGTGGCGATCGTCCGGCCGAAGGGTGGGTACAAGGCTGGAGCTAGTCGCGGTGCTGCAGGCGATGTGTCGGGACAGTACCCTAAGGTTGTCGGGTATGTGCTTGCGAAGATGGAAGAGGAGCCTACGGATGGGATGCAGCATGGACATATTACCAGTTTGAGTGTTATGCGGACGCACCGGAGGTTGGGAATTGCAGAGCGGTTGATGCGCATGAGTCGTGAGTTTTATTTTATCTTATATTTCTGGGCTCGGTTTGTTTGGTATTGATGCTAATGCTGTGTAGAAAAAGCCATGGCCGAGTCTCACCGCGCAAACTATGTTTCGTTGCACGTGCGTGTTTCTAACACTGCGGCGCTTCGTCTATACCGTGATACTTTGGGTTTCGAGGTTGAGAAGGTCGAGGAGAAGTACTATGCTGATGGCGAGAATGCTTATGCTATGAAATTGAACCTGCAGAATCAGTGGCTGGACTGGAAGGCCATTGAGGCGCGGGATCGGGAGAACGAGAAGAACGATGATGATGTGCAGGATGAGGGCGAGGCGGTTGGTGAGCTTGGAAAGAAGGATGATTCCAAAGACCAGGAGAGGATGATCAAGGTTAAGGTTGGACGCGGATTGGGAGTTGGTGACTTGGTGGAGAAGAATGAGTCGCAGCATTCATAACCTTGATCGGATTCTTCGGTTGCTACGGTATTTATGGTCTCATGCGTCAAGACTATGCATGTCTGCAAAACGTGAGTGAAAGACTTTGGCATGAAAGAACATGACAAGATATGACACTCATGTTTGTACTTCGAATTGTATGGATGTAAATATGTCCAAATCCTTAAAATTCAATGTGGATATCATTCCAATGCAAGGAATCGTAATGTCATAGGCTAGCTTGAATAGCTGCCTTTTCAAAGTTACTCGCCAATATGTACTCAAAAAATGAAAGAAACCAACTTAATCCTTCGCCCATTTCTTCGACTTCTTACCAGACTCCTCGCCTCGAGATGATGGTGTGGAGTCACCAGTCTGCTGCTTCTTCACAATACGCGGCTTCAGCTTGTCCCTTAGTCTGGTGTGCGAGGCTGATGCACCCCTGCGCTCAGGAAGCTCTGTGGGAAATCCATGGACACTAGTCTGGGAAGAAGAAGGCGTGTCCGAACCAGGGGTGTCGATACCCGAACTGGTCTCGACACCGGCAGGCACATCCCTGCGAATAGGATGGGAATTCCGAATAGACGTGGTGTGAACATGTGAACGACGACCTTGCTGTGATTCATCAAGGGCAAGCTTTTTCATGGGTCCAGTTAAGTCACATTCGTCCTTCTTTCGACCTGAGTCCATAGACCAATGGTGTCTTCCATGGCCATGGATATGGTGACGATGGTTGTGATGAGTTCTTGTGCGCTGCTCTTCACGTGCTCGACGAACCACCTCCCGGAAAGCCTTCTTGGTAACACGAAGTTCCTCTTTGAAGACGCGCCGTTCGGTATTCTGGCGTTGTTGCTGCTCGGGTGAGTCCCATCGGCCCCAGTCTTTACTGTTCGGTCTTTGAGTTTGTTGATTCTGGTTCGTTCCAGGGCGCCAATGAGACCGGCCAGAAAAGCGAGCTTCGCGGCGAGACGCTTGTAGAGCGTCCAGCTGTGTACGAAGATCAGCCGCAGCGTCATATAAAGTACGATCGTGTCTGTCCTCCAAGGCTTGAAGCTGAGCGCGGACTGTGGCTAGGTCGGAGGCGTCGAGATCAGAAGTGGTATTTAGGGAGTCAAGGGAGCTGAGTGAGGATGCGGATGATACGGAGTGGATGGATGTACGGCGCGCTTGTTCGGCGGGTCGTTTGTCTTTGTCATCATCCTTGCTGTAATTTTGATCTTGAGGTTGATCCTGAGATTGATCCTGAGGTTGATCTCGAGGTGGATCTCGAGGTGGATCTTGAGGTTGAATTTGAGGCGGATGATCCTGACTTAATCTTGTTGTGGTGGTGGTAGCGACGGCTGTGCCTGTAGCTGGCACGGGAAGTTCAACCGGCGAGGGTTGGGCTGGGGTTATTGGCGTATTATACATAGTTTCATTTGTCTGACCAGGCCAAGTAGGCTGGGGAGGATAACCAATCGGTGCATTTGCACCGGGCTTTCGACCAAAACGGGCTTGTTCTTCGACCCATCGACCATGTGCTAAAGCCTGCTCTTCGACTTGTCGGCCGTAATGCATAGCTTGTGCGCTGATTTGATCACCGTATTGTTGCGCCTGCTCGGCAAAGCGCTCACCATACTTCTGTGCTTGAGCTGTAATATTAGAGAACCAGCCAAATGCACCCTTGGATGTGCCGGAATTCCCATTTTGAGGCTGAGCATATGCCCAATTGTTCCATTGCCAAGGTGCCCCGTTAGGCGGTGGGTGTGGTGGATAGTGTCCGGGTGGGTGGTGATTCATGCCGTGACCTGGGAATGGAGGAACACCATATGGTGGACCATACGCCATAGTGCCAGGTGGAAGTCCATATGGACCAGCTGGGGCGTAAGGCCAGGCTGTTGGCGACTGGGCATACTGCCCTGGCACGGGGGACGAGGTATTCGAGCTCCATGGAGATTGTCCCTCTGGAGATACCGATGCTCCATTTCCTTGTGTCGCTTTGGTTGCTGCGGGATAGCAATAAGGACACAGGGCTGATGAAGGAGCTGCGTCCGGCTCTCCGATATAAACAAAAGCGATGGCAGTAGCGCGAGGCTCGAAAAAGCATTCATTCCATTCATCAACCACAGCCATTATGCGGGCCCGCCGCTGCTCATCTGTCTCTTGGGGTCGATCTTTGCGGTCCCGTTGAATTTCAGCTCGCAGCTGACGGGGCAGATGTTGGGAGGCAGCAGCCAATCCTAATTGGGGTGGGAACAAATATCGCAGGAAGGTGTCCCAATCCTGCTGGAGTATCTCATTTGAACGGGATGCCCAGCAGCGGGGTCGCCGAGGAAAATCTTTTGCTTGGCTGCGGGGATATATAGTCATGTGGTGGTGTAGAATGCCCCGACTGTCGTCCAGTATAAGTGGAGGTCTTTCCTCGAAGTAAGCCACGGCGGAGGTGAAATGAATCGGGACAATGGCAGGCGAGGTTGATGGAGGTAACTCCACAATACTGGAACTACTGGCACTTGGCTCGGCATGTCGACGTGCAGGGACTGAGGTTTGCTGAGAAACATTGTTCCTATTATTCGCCGGCGGAACTAATGGATCAACGGCAGAGTAAGGCGGCGGGGCTTCCTCCTGGTCCATTTTGAGACTTGACAGTCAATGCGTAACGGGAGGGTGGGGATTGTATAGTCAGAGAATCACATTAGTGGTCTCCCAAAGGGTCACGGGTATCTGGCAGCCCGTCACAGCTCGCCAGACATGTTGCGATAGGTAATCTGGTTACCAACTCTAAGGCAGCAGGATTATCACCGGTAGGAGATTTGTGATTAGACAAAGCTTGGCATGGGGTCTAATTTCCGTGGTCTTCTTATGCTGCCTGTGATCCTCCACTGAGCCGTATAAGAGACCTTGAACTCCGTATTGTGGAAGGTGGTAGAAGAGAAGGTAGGAGTTGTTGAAAAGGCGGAGTAACGATAAGATAAATCACGGGTTCCGCGGATCGCGACAGAATTGAACCGAAACTATCATAAATCTCTAACTGGCATTGGAGGGAATGCGCCCCGTAGAGCCTAATGGGTTAAGTGCAAAGATAAGTAAGTAAGTAGTAGCCAATTTCCATGAATCAAAACTCATTGTCAAATAGCGGGGTAGTCAATATACGTAAAAGCCATAGGGCTGAAACTGAGTCCACCTGATCGACAATCCATTAATGACAATGAACATTAATTATTCGCTAGAAGTGTCTAGACCCCGCTCTACCCACTATCCCTATGCAAATGTACAATTGTCAAACATCGTTCTCTAATCCCATGCATCTCCCCATCCATCATCCTCTTCATCCTTGGGCTTTGTATCGATCTTCTTTGCTGTTGGGACGCGCGGCTTAGTGGAGGATTTGGTGGCTGCCAGATTGGAGCCCACTTTGCCGAGACCTTTAGGTAGGGGCTTTTTAGTCTTAGCCTGGCTCTTGGCGGCTAACCACCCTGCAAAATCGGGCTCACCACCATCGTCGTAGGGCACGGCAGAGGATTTATTAGCAGAAGGATCAGGCGATGAGGGATTGGGGGAAGCCACGGCAGCAGTGAAGGAGTCTACATCGTTTTCATCATCATCCATAGCACCCCAGGCATCGAAGACATCTTCTCCTTCCTCTTCCTCCGGGGGTTCATAGGCAGCATGAGGCGGACGGTCAGACATCGACCGGGCTAGCGGCTGGGCAGCGGGGCGTAATGTTTGTTTGGGTAAGTCGAGCTGTGTGGAAGGAGATGATTTGGCGGGGCGGGGAACAGATGCAGACCGGGTAGTGTCGGGTCCGGCGTTAGCGACAGCGGTTGGCTCAATCTCGCCATTGGCAGTTGCAATCTTGTTGGTAAATGATGAAATTGCCCATCCAGCCCAGGACTTGTCATTCGTGTTACCGGGTTGGGGATCGGGCTTGTTTGATACTGCTTCTGTGGGAGCGCTAGGTGGCAGCACTGTGTCTGCCATTGTGGTAGCAAATTTTCGGACTCGTTGTAGGTAGAGATCGAGGGTTTTGTTTGCTTGGTCCCGGATGAGCCTAGAAATGTATTAGCAATGAAGAGTAAAGATTAAACGCCCTGACTTACTTCTCTTTGTCTATTAAGGATGGACAGATGGCAGGTAGAATTTTCCCGGCGCAATCTTCTTCAGTGAAGACATCGATTGTGGCAGCCAAGGCAAGCAAGCCCGCAACACGAGCATGTGCAAAGGGATCACGGATAGCTCTTGTAAAGGCAGCAATAAGGACCTTAGACCGGGTCTACAGCAATGTCAGCACTGCATAATTAAGATATCTTTTGAAACGTACACTTTGTCCCAGGTTTTTTGCAATCCGTCCAAGACAGATGGTAGTGTTTGTTCGAATGCCAGGTTGCTCATCATTGGCGGTACGAGCCAAGAATTTGAGCAATTCTCCATTGATCACTCGATCACTGAGTTTATTGATAACAGAAAGCACAGCCTTGACAGTCTGTTCTCTCACCACGGGGGCGACATCGGTAAAACCAGAAGTCTGATGATGTTAGTAGTTTTCTATTATGTGAGTGCCACAACTTACCATCTGAGGGAAGATCTTGTCATTGACCACCTTCTGAGTAAGATTATCAATCATCAAAGGTAGATTATCTAACAAGCACACGCGAAGTGCTCGATCGGGATTACCAAATAAGCGTACAACGACAGGAGTCAACTTAGCATTGAACTCATCTGCCGAAAGCTTGGAACCAATCTTCAATGTAGCACTCAAGACCTTTGGTCCACCACCACCGAATTCAACAGACTTGAGTAACTCGGGGAGTACCTTCATCTTGAAGAAATCCTCGGGGAAGTCTTCTGATAGATTATCAAGTTCACTGCTGATAGTTAGTAGCGAGAACTGTTGATTGAACCAAAAAGAACTTACTTAATGAATTCTTCCCTCTCGACATCAGTCTTAAGACCCAAACTCTCCATGTCCTCGGTCAACCGAATCAACGAGGTCTGGAAGAACCCGCCATGCTTTTTGCCCTGTTCAACAAAGTGACCCGGGCTCAATCGAAGTTTGGGGTTTGCAGTACAAAGACGTTTGTAGCTTTGGTGCATACTTGGAGGGATATTTGTTGTTTTGCCGATTTGGTCACCACCCGAAAATTGACCATTAAAGACCTCGAAAATCAAAACACCCAAGCCATAAGCATCAACAGCTGCCAAGGGGTGGCGCTTGATGACTTCCCAGCCACCTTTGACCACCTCTGGAGGAGTGTATCGAGCTGCATCAGGCACAATGCTTCCATACGTCTGTTCCTGGTTAGTATAACTTGTCTGTTTTCATCAAATTGTCCCACTCACATATATAATTGCATCATCCTCCTTCATCGAGCTCAGAATATCAAACCCACCCAACTTCCACTCGCCACTTTCACTCGTGTAGACCGACGACGCGCGAACGGCACCGTGGACGGAGGATGCATCTTCATTGATAAACTTGAGAGTAGACTAGTATCACAGGGTAAGTCAGTATTGTTCCTTTCAAACCACATCAGATCACCTACCGAGACAGTGTATAACCCCCATTTTGCAGTCTCCTCACTCAAACTCCTTCGCTTGACCTGCCATGAAAGCGGAACAACTCGTTCGGTAACGATGTAAAGAGTCGACTCAGTCTGAAAAAAAGTTAGCCTTGAATTCATATTGCGTCTTCAACACAGCAACACTAGCAGACCAATATACCTCAATCGTATCCAAAACCTTGATCACACCAGGATGGCGTAAGGTCCTGCACTTCCGCACCGCATTCTTCGCCAACGGAAGACGCGACTTGTTTGCCGCAATATCGAATGTAAACACACTGCACGCAGAGCTGTCGTCCTAGTCCCACCAAGAGCCCGTCAGCCTTGTCCGAGGTTATTCGCGAATGGGGAACCACCCTACCCGTTTCGTACCGTTATGCAGAGTCCAGATCGAATCGCCAATGTCAACTCTATCACCGAGAGAGAAAGGAAGTGAGCTTCCTTTAGCGATCGCAGATGCGACGGCGGATTTGAGGAAATCCATGGCCGTGCGAGTGAGAGTTGCGGGTTGCGGCTGCTGTGGTTGCTGTGTTGTTTTGGCCCTGAGGGCTTTTGCGGCTCAATGGCCAGGTAGTGTGTGTCGAGAACAAACGGAGTAGGACTCGAGAAATAGCTTTGAAATGCGGCGAAGTTGATTAGATTCCGAGGTAATGCGACAGGGGGGGGTTTGGTGGAAAGTTGGATAACGGCCCCGCCTTATCGGCCTAAGCTGTGGCCTGTTATTAATTTCAGGTTCCGCTGGTAGATGTACCCTCCATCTCCAACTCTCCACCACACGATGATGTGCATCTTATTTCCTGTCACTAACCTGTCGCCTATCTGGTCGCGAAATCTTTCATTATAATTACGGTAAGTCTCTCCTGGATCTTACCCCAAAACCAAAACAAGCGACCTCGTCGCGTTTCCTATGATGACTACCTGGTAAAAGGTCAGACTCTCCAAAGACCCGACAAATCATAACATCCCATCCGAACCGAAGGTACTCTCACCTTTCAACGGCTCTAAACTCCTCAGCCTTTCTGAAGCATCAACCTGGTCGGGCTCATCCCGCCAGCACTCAACTCACACGCAACGCCTCGCTACCTGCTTTGATCCTACAGACTACCGTGTCGTGTGGTAATTTCCAAGCTTTGCTTGGTTCACGAGCTCGAACTTCGTATCTCAACTCAACTATTCGGTGAACGCAAATACACGGCCAAAAGGCAAGAAGATCGGGCTAAAAGTTTAATGGCTCCCTCGTTGAGGCACTGTGGTCTTTTCTCTATTCGTCTCTCTTGGATGAAGAAGAGGGAGGTTGCGGTGGGTCTTGGGAGTGCTGTGTATAAATCTATGCATACCTTGTGTTCACATGGGGAGGTGTTGGGCCGTTTTCTGGGGTTCCTAAGTCTGCTTTTCTTCCATGAAGACTGATGGGAACCAATGGCTACGGTCTATACGTGGGATTTACGAGTCTTCGGACTCTCTACTGCGCGAAGAGTTTGGGTTTAGTATGAGGAACGAATTAGACCTGGCTGGAAGTGGGAGATTAGTGGGCAAGTGATTGTGATTGCGAGTTGTGGTCCTCATTGATGTCGGAAGGTTGGGTGTTTAGCTTTGGTGAAAGTTGCTGGGAGCACCGCGGTGGATGTGGGTCGGTTTGCCTGGGGCTTGAATGATGACTCTAATAAACTGAAAAGACCTGAGGAGACATGCTTTTGTTTGGAGATTCAACACGTGTTTATGACATGTCGCTAACTTGTGTATGCAGATACGAAGTACTGTCTGACGAGATTATTTGAATGCCAATGCTAGTTGGGTTTGCTATATAGACGTTGCGTCAATCAATCATTATCGTTCAGACATCATCAAGACCAAAGATAACTTGATATAAATCATTTATTGGCTTCCCGCAGGAGCACTAGCAACCACTTAGACTACTCATCATCAGTACCTACAAACTACTGCTTCAACACTCATAAGCAGCTTGAGACTCGGACAAACCCTTATCTGGTTCTGAAACACCCCCATCACTCTCACACTCCTCCTGGTACACTCCAAGGCAGGAAATCCCGCCTCCAGAGCATCCAGATATACTCGATATCAACAACCGAAAGAATAGAAAGAAAACATAAAACATGAGCAAGATAGGAAGAACTGAAAATCTTGACAGGCCTCCCTTCAACTGCCAGTCTTGCCGAGGTAACAGCTGACAATGAGGAGGCTCTGTGGTGGTGACATGTCAACAGCAGTGGCTGTATGTTGCGCAATACAGTAAAGTTTCACCAGCATGTATACCCACAGTTCTGGGGATAAATAGACAATATAGATAGGACCAATCATTGAACCTAGATACACATATCAGCAAGTGTCATTGATACAGAGAAGGCGGTGCGAAAATCACCTGATAAGTCCCATGCATGTGCGCAACATCTCTTGGCAGCGGGTATGAGCATCGCAGCTCACAGGACGAAAGCCGAGATACAGTGCTCGGGGTAATTTGAGAACCGGAGATTGACAACGGTGCAGATGATAGTCATCGCCAAGTCAGTGGGGCGGCGGCAAATATTGACATTGAAGGGAGAAGGTCCGAGATGTAATCATGTTGTGTAATTCATTTGCCTTCATCGGTCACCTCGGCGGAGTGAGTTACAGATCCAGAGTTGGCGGGGGGGTTGGAAGCCATCTGAGGGGGTATCTGAGGAACTTGGTTGAAGTTATTGCTAGGGGCGCGATGCTGGTTCGGGGGAAAATGGTGTGTTTGGTGCGGGCTGGAGGGGAATTGCGGGTAGCCACCGCGACCAGGAGGCGCTGGGACGAAACGGTCAGATTAAAAATTCACGGTTGCAATGCGATAATTATACTAACCATGTCCAGGTTGCGGACCGCCATATCCAGGTTGACCAGGGGACATGAACATCATAGGCTGAGGTGGCTGTCCAGACTGCGAGTTTTGATGCATCATCATGGGAGCGCCACGACTAGGGCTGGGATACCCGCTATGGGGCTGCGGCTGCGGGTAGGCGTGGCCTGGAGATGGAGAATACATTTGCATCTGGGGGTTATAAGGAGACATGCCCTGGGGCACACCCATGTAAGGCCCGTTAGACGGCTGTTGCACCATCATAGGAGCGCCCATTTGGGGGTTTACAAACTGCGGACCGTGACTGCCTTGGTAGTGTCTCATATGCCCAGACTGTGGACCTCCATAGAACTGTGGCATCGGCTGTCCAAATGCAAGCTGGGCGGGAGGAGCCATAGGGGATGGGTATCCCATATGGCTCTGCTGCATGCGAGGGGAGGGGAAGACTTGAGATGACGATTGTGAAAGCTGCATGCGATGGTGATCATCCACATGAGGGCCGTGGTGATGAGTGTGAGGCCCATTAGGAGGTCCAGAAGGCGGCATGCCAGGATTACCCTGCTGGAACTGGAACGGCATCTGGTGCTGAGGAAGGTGGGGGTTGTTGGAAGCAGAACGACCCTGAGGCGAGACAGACGACACGCCAGAGTTCTTAAACATCTGGTCGTAGGTCTTTTCCTCATTCCCTTCAGGGACATCCCATGTTGGAAGAGTCTTGTATGGCGGCGGGATACCACCGTTGAAAATTACAACCCTCTCTGACGACTCAGCATTCTCATTCTTCATGCGTTTGATGGGATTGAACTGATTATCGATAGACGGCCGATCAGAAATTGGGAGTAGCTTTCGGGCCCCGAAGAATGTGGAGGGGGTGACTGCCCGTGATACAGACGGGTTTCGCGAGAATGGACGTGGGCTGGCAGCGGGGCCGCCTGAGGGGGCACCACCAGGAGTGAAAGTGCTAGCAGCAGGATTAGGCTTGAATTCCATGGCGCGGACGTTGAACTTGGCGGAAGCAGAAGTGGGGAGCTGGGGCTTGGGGGGGCTCATAACACGAGGCTGCTCGCTGGCTGGGCCAGTAGGGGGTCCACGAGCATCCTGGATGGGCAACGGGGTAGGAACAGGTCCCATGGCAGTAGGTCCCTTCCGTTGCTGCAAGTTATCGGCCAGTCGTTGACTGAGCATACCCGTGCCAGGGCGACCTCCCTGCATAGGCTGCTGGGGGAATCGACCACCAGATCCAGCAAGTGGACCAGTAGGAAGATACCCTTGGCGGCCACGAGGAAAGTTCTGGCGATCAGCAGGGGCTGCAGGGGCTGCAGGGGAAGCTGGACCAGTGGGTGCAACGGGACGACTTGCAGGCTTCTGCTCGGTGGCCTGAACTGCAGCATTGGTTGGCGATTTTGTATCCCCGGTAGGCTGAGCTCGGTTGATGAGAGCTTCCTGTCTATGCTTATCCTTAGCCAAAATTGGCACCAAGTCCTTGGGCACAGGGGTCGAAAGCTTGAAGTTCTTTGAGAACTTCATCAATTCGTTCAATTTGACCGTTCGATCATAGGATGCTTGGTTACGTCGACGTTCTTGCATCTTCAGCTTCTCACTGTTGGCGAACTGGCGGAAATGATCAAGCACCTCAGCTTCGACATTCGCGGTGGCATTCTCGGGGACGGATCGCTTCGCAGGGGCGGGAACAGGGACAGTAGCAGAAGGAGCGTTGATTGGAGTCGTCTTTTGGTCCACTTCAGTAACGGGCTTAGCGGGTTGTTGTTTCTCTGCAGTGGCAGGCTCTTTGGTCGGAATCTGGGCCGGTGTAGCGACAGGCGCCGGCTGTTTAGCCGCCGGAGCAGGAACACCAGGTTGTCTACGAGCCGGGGGTGTGTATCTGTTTGGCTGCCCTGTAACGAGGGGTTGGAAAGATTTACCGTCGCGTTGAACACCACTGTATTTGGCTTCCTCGTCGTCATCGCCCGTGGCTGGGGCCACAAGACCTCTCTCCTCGCGCATGTGAACATTATCAGTATCAGTGCCTTCGATCTCACGCGCAATGCGAGCCGCCTCCACCTGCTTCTGACGGAAAGCAGGATCGGACCGGTCAATGACGGTTGTGTATAAGTTTTCATCGTAGCTAGTCTTGGCACCGAAAAGTCGTTCGTTCGTCTCAAATTGATCCCAACCAGACGAATCACCCGTGGTGCTCTCGAGTGACAAGTCAACGTCCATCTCAGCTGGTTCCCAGCGCTTCAATGTACGCTCCCGCATAGCGAGATTACCCGAGATGTCACTGTCAGTTCTAAACCCGCTTGCTCCTGCGTATAAATATCAGTACGATGCAATACCCGATGGGATCCCATAGTTCTTACCATTGGACTCTTTGACTGACACTTCCGCGGGGACGACATTTGGCACCGAAATATCTGCCACATCTCGAATATCAAATGACATGGCATGATCAATTCCAGTGCCCAGATAGGGGATGGCTACATCACTTGCACCGTTCACCTTGGAGTGATTCTCATCGACACGTTGCACCATCTTCAGGGAAAACGACGAATCACTGGACTCCAGGGTCGAAGATGAGAAAATACCGGTGAACTTGTCTCCGTTCTTTGTGATAATTATTGTGCGCAAGCCCTATCAGAGCTGTGTTAGTACCGACCATGCAGTTGTCGCAGAGACACTGTCTTACAATAAAACTAGCAAATAGGAAAACAAGGCGGTCATGAGCATGGCTATCAGGAGTATTCGACTCCTTCTGGTTCGGGCGGGGAGATCCCGACTGTCGAGTCATATTTCCGTTGGATGAGTGAGAGGAGCGTTGCGTGATGGGGTTGGTTCCTTGGGTCCAGGCTTTGTGCGAATTTGTGCGTCTATAGGTAGGTGCTTCGGTCAGTGGGTGCGACGGACAATCAATGGACCAAAAATAGGGCAGAGTCGATGAAGCCTCTCATCCCGGCGTCCGCAATTGGCTCTCGATGGCACACAATGCCTAACCTGTGCCTCAGCTCGCGAGAGGGCACGTGCATGGACGCGGTGACCGAGGGGCCCGAGTAGACAGGATGAAAACAAAGGGCATAGCACCATATGCTAAGTCTTTGAGGCAGTCGAAGTCGCAAAATGGGGGATTTGATAGTAGTGGAGCGAGGGGATGTGGGGGTGGATAGGAGATCTAAAGGGAGGAACGTACCGTTGACCACCGTCCCCAGGACTGCCAGATTGTCGGCGACCGTCCCCCTTGGTGCTGGCGCTTGGTCTCAACGAAGAGCGGCCGGTGTTTTGTGCGTTAACAGCATTGCCAGATGAGCTGTTGGCAGCTGGCACGGAGTTCAAAGTAGAAGCCATTGATTGACTCGGGTGGTCAAGTCAGGGCGGGCTTGCGGTCGTGGAACTTCACACGGAAGGTCCGCGAGGATGAGGCACGGAGCCACTCTCACACCGCCTGCACAAACAAGACAAGTTGGAACGTCGAAGGAGGGGGAGATAGAACAGAAACACAACCACAACCACACAGGTATGGAATTTCAATGGCAAGGAAAATAGTAGAGAAGGGGAAGGGGGGAAGATGGAAATTTAAAAATAGGGATTTGTTTGGGGGGGGGGAAAGCAGGTCAGGTGCGAGGAACTTTGGTAATGTACCGTACCAGTGCGACCCTGATTGACAGCGGGATCGAGTTTCTATGGGGTTTTAATGGATCAAGTATAGGGATTGATGTAATCATTTTTACCTTACTTTAAGACTTGGGAGAGTAATGATATCCTAGGAACATGTGTAGGGAATTTTATTATCACTATTTGGTTTGTTGTCATGTTTCTCTTAGTTCTATGTACTACATATTATAACTCGCTACACACATTTATCAATTTTCTCCCTGCATACTGTATACTGTACATATTTGTGGACTGGGCCTAGTTGGCAACCACAGTACCATCGATACGTAGTTTCAATACACATCCTGTAATAGCTGAACGACCGTGATGATCACAGTGTTTGGGGTTAATTATCCGATTACACGATCTGATGTATAGAAATGTCGACCCACTAGCTTCATTTGCCAAGGCTCAACTGGAGGAAAAAGCCCAAGGCAATCGGTATTCCCCTCATCACAATAATCTGTACCAAGATAAAGCCAATGAGAGATATGCAGAGCACACGACTTTCTGATACTTGTACCTGTACTATAGATTTGTTTTAGTGTAAATCAAGTGACTCAATTATACATGATTGGCCAGCAATATATCTCATGGATATGGGTTGTAGAACTAACAATCAATTAAGTTGGGAGTAGGCGATGCGCCCAGCGGGATAACGGTGATGCCCAATGAAACAAATACTGTTAATGAAGAAAGGGAAAAGGGGGGGGAAGAGACCTGATTTCTGATTCAGAGGGGAAGGAAAGAAGAAGCATCAGATGCAAGTCAGAGTCAAGTGGATAAGGCGGGAGTTGCCGAAAGTAATACAGATCCAGATGTAAAGCTGCAAGATGTAAGTTACTAGTTAAGTCACATATTCAAAGGTTTAGTGTTTAGCTTGAACTGGTTCCATAGTTAAAGAGAGTCCGTGCTTTTGTCTTAAAATCACATGTGGATCTATTACAATGATACATTGTATTTACCGGTAAATTTGCTTATCACTCGGCAAACGTCAGTAATCTTCCCCAGTGACGGTTTATACGCCGTATTAAGCTGGTGGCTGGGTCTGGTGCCTTGTTGGCTTGGCATCCCAACTCTTGTCTCTCTCTCGCCCCCCCCATCGTCGCTTATCAATGTCAACACACCCTCGGGCTCTCTGGAGACCCTAATCCTTTCCTTTCCAACATTCTCTGGAATAGGTCGATCATGGCTTCTACTTCCGGTCGCAGCTCATCAGCCTCTGGCCGTTCCCAATCGGCAAAGGGTGTGGTAGGTGTCAGATTCGTGTGCGATACCAAAAGTCCCAAGCTAATTGTGCCTCTCTTCTCCGCGATAGCCCGATAAACAAATCTCTCAAATCGAAAAGAGTGTTACCCACCTTCTTGTCGCAACTAAACAACTACTTGAAACTTTGACTCAGTGGTCTCGAAAACAAGCCTCCGAAACTGACGTGTCCGATGTCTATGTCCGCCTCGGTTACGAGTTTAATTTGGCCTGTCGCGCTTTCAATGCCATCGGCGTCGAGACTGCCGACCTAGGCCCCGTTCCAGACGTTCTGCGCACAATTCTAGAGGACACGTTAAGTCAAGATGCTTCTTCACAAAGTCTCGATCGATACCTTCCCCAAATTCGCGATATTATCATCAACCTACTACATGGCTTGAAGAAGAAGCAGGCACGTCTCCGGTCACGGAATCAGCGCGAGGATGGACGGGGGGGGCTTCCTGCTCGTCAAGCCAGTGCGGGAAGCATATCTAGCAGCAATTCCACCATTGGCCAACTTTACGATGAAGCGGCGGCCTCTACCTTGCCTCAGTCAAACGTCCCGTCCCCCAGACGTCCAGCACGTCGGTACGGAAGCAATGGATCTTTAGAAGACGTCCAGGCGGCCAGTCGTACCTCACCGCCGATACCAGGAGATCCACGCAGCTACTCGGAACGAGACGCATCAAGGCGGGAGGCCCAACAGGTGCTGAGCCAGCCACTCCAAGGGGAATCGACCTCTCAAAACGCCCCGCCTTCAGCCCCTCCAGCTTTCCCGGCCCCGCCGCCACCTCCCAAGGAAGATGACGCGCTAGGTGCTTTGCAGCGAAGTGGAGAACTAGAGCGACGAGCTTCCCGACGGTTCTCCGCATACCAAATCCAGAAGCATCTGGGAACCTCATCCAACGGGGTGCCAGTTCTACCGACTCAGAATTCTCCCATTCCCAACCGGGGGCGGGATGTTCGCGAGTCTCTCAATGCGGTCCGTCTTCGAGGATCATACGCCCACTCCCGGCAGCGGTCTTCAAAAAGTCTACAAGAAACTGCCAAGACTGCTCAACCACAACCAGGCAGCGTTCCCGAGGCGGTGGAGGAACGTAGCGAATCAGCTAACCAATTGGAAGAGGCACAAAACGAGGAAACCCCTCGACCCTTGGATCAAAAGCCCGAGCTGCCAGCGAAGGATCATGTGGAGGCATCTCAGGACCGAGATACGCCGCCAACCTTCCCACGTCCGCCAAAGGGTCCTTCGCTCGAGGAAGCTTTCGATCCCGAGAAGACTCCCGCCAAAGGCAAACGGCCAGAAACGCCAAAGATAGCCCGCCTAGACCCAGCTGACATTGCTACACCCCCTTCTATTGCACAATATGCAGCAGAACAGCCTTCTCCAGGCAAAGAGTTGACCCTCTTCCTGCAGTACAAAAGCAAGATCAAGAAGTATGTACTGCCAGAAGGCATCGCAGACCTGACCATTGGGCGCCTGCAGCTGGCATTCATCGAAAAGTTTGCCTGGAACACTCACAATAATGGTGCGGATTTACCTGAGATCTACATCCAAGATCCGATTTCTGGTATCCGACATGAATTGGAAGATTTGGCCGACGTCAAAGACCGTTCCGTTCTTGTATTGAATATGGATAGCCTAGACGAGGTCAAGAAGCATTTTGATGAGAGTTTTGGAAGTGTTCGTACTCTCGTGGAGGGTGTGAAGGAGGCACTGGCTGGCCAAGGGACCGTCATTCAATTGGTTCAAGCCCGTCAGCTTGAAGCGGCAAAGGAGATGGCTCGCTTGGCTGCTGCTCCCCTATCATCTGTGCCTGTGACTCCCAGTACTGGCACCCCTAAGTCCCAGATATCTGCCAGCGGAAGCCAAATTGCGGAATTGCAAAGCTTGCGTCGCGATCTGGCCGTCTTACGCCAGACCTACTCCAACTTCACATCTGATGTCACCAGTTCGATGAGCGAAGTCCGTGCCAAAGCAATCCAGGTCAAGACTGCTGCAGAACATGTTGCCGTTCCCACCTATGAGGGAGATGCCGGCCGTGCGCGGGTCAGAAGTGGTAAGAAGGAGCTCAGCGATGAATCGGAACGTCTTGTTGCACGCGTGGACGATCTCCAGGATCTGGTCGAAGATCTTCGGAAGGACGTGGTGACACGAGGAGTCCGGCCTCTTCCGAGACAGCTTGAGGGGGTTAGCCGCGATATCAGCAACGTCATGAAAGAGATCAAAAAGATGCAGGACTTCCTTGGACGTGAGAAGCCCATTTGGACCAAGATTTGGGAGAAAGAGTTGCAGTTGGTCTGCGAAGAGCGGGATCAGCTCACTATGCAAGAAGATCTTGCTGCCGATTTGCAAGACGATCTTGAGAAGGCGGCCCAGACCTTTGCTTTGGTGGAACAGGCAACCAAAGAACAGGCTATGGAGAAGACCAATGGCGGTGGCGTCGTTGGAGCGGTTTCATTGCGGGCCCCCTCGCGTACCCTTGGAATTGACCCTACTGTTGACCCCATGAAGGCCAAGGATGGTGTTTTGGGTGAGGTTCGTGCGCTACAACCCAACCACGAAAGCCGCCTCGAAGCTATTGAGCGAGCCGAGAAGGCTCGCAAGAAGGAGCTTGAGACACGCCGCATCGATCTGTTCCAAAAGGAACTTGGTACCTTTGTCGAAGAGGGCAAGCTGAAGAAGAGCGGCGGTATCGAGGAGGCCGAACGACTTCGCACTGCCAAGGATGACCGTATTCGCAAGGAAGTATGGGAACGGCAGCAGGCTCGCAATGCGGAGATGGAGAGAGAGGAGGCTGAAGCTGCTGCCGCTGCCGCTGCTTTGGAAGAAAAAACCGAAGAAGAGACAGAATCCAGTGAGCCGGCTCCAGAGGAAGACAGGGCGGAGTCTCCGAAGAATGAGGATGATACTCCGGCAGAAGAGGAGGCCAGCCCTGAGAAGTCCACGGAGCCCGAGCAAGCCCCTGAATCTGAATCCGAATCCGTCTAGATTGGTACTTTTCTTCCATTTGACGTTCCCCTTCCTTGCGTTTTTTGAATGGTCCCATGTTGTTGCATTTTTTATTATACCTAGGCGTGTTTTCCTATACCATGTGTCCTTGCATTGCCTGTCATTTACTGACGATACCCTGCCACATCTGTGGTCTGTTTCCCTTATTCACAACGCATGGAGTTGCCCAAGTAGTTAGTTCCAATCGTCGAGCATATGTGTTTATCTATTCATTACTTTCCCTTACATGGAAATAATCTTTCCCACTAGCTCCAGTCAAAGTGGAGCAGTATAAACAATAGAGCTTAGACCCAAAACAAACTCCAGCCATCAGAATTTCCCAAAGCTCAGACGCCACTTTCTTCTCTTTTTAGCACATGATCTTCATGATCGCCTGCACTTACAATCCGAAATTCACTTTCCTCGCCAAGCCACGTTTGGGCCCGCATCAGCCATCAGCCCCATCTGAAATAGAGGTCCGATCCCAGACGCAAGTGCCTAAGCCATTTGTATGACAACTGTTCAACCGTCTTTTTCGTGAGAATCCGATCGTGACGCAGATTCTGACAAGAAGATTGGCACCCAGATCGAGATTTCTGCCCACAGCAACTGTGTTGATCCGCCCGCTTAGTCCCCATGCAACTCATACCGCCATTTGCTCTCCTGCTATTGAGTGCGGGCTTTATTTGCTCAGCAACAGAATACGAAAATTCCTCTCTGGAAGCACCGACACATCCTAGCAATGACAATGAAAATAACCATGACATCCTCCGACGAAACTACGAAATCGAGTCCCGACTCGCCCAAACGCCCATCCATGGCCTGAGAAAAATGAGCCCCGATGAAGGCGAGAAGTTCTTTCTGGATTACTGGAGTTTCGGGACCGAGTCTCAAGACTTATTACGAGAAGATGCTCCAACCAATGATACCGTGGATGAGGATCTTCCTTTGAATCTTTTTCATCCTAGATCATATCCCTTCCAACATTCATTTCCACTTGAAGCCAGTCATGGTTTTCTGGGGTCGAGGGATTTTAAGTGTCCGACTGGTACACTTGCCTGTACATCGATTGGGCGGTCCGATCGGTGTTGTAGTATCGGGGATGCGTGTGAGCATGTTCGGGATACGGGATCAGGAGATGTAGGATGTTGTCCGAATGGGGAGACGTGCTCTGACGTAGTAGGGACTTGTCCTGGCCAAGAGACGACTTGTTCTGAGGAATTGGGGGGAGGGTGCTGTATACCGGGATATGAATGTGTTACAGGTGGCTGTAAGTATATATCTGTTGTGAAGTATCCGTTGCAACTTGCAATGTCTGCGAGAATCTACTTGCTAAAAAATGAAAAATCATAGGCGCTCTTGTCACCGTCATTACTGTGACTATCCAATCGACTGTGGTGTTGTCTACAAAGACATATTCCACCGCTCCGCAGAGTCTTTACTCGTCCGTGTCCACTGGCAGTACAGCAACTACTAACACGGCAACTACTGAAAGTCTGGCACCGCCAGCGCGACCGACGGGGATATCAACTTCCACGAAACAAACCACTAGTAGTGTGAGTGTTTGTCCGACGGGGTTCTATGCATGCTCCGCTGTTTATGGTGGTGGTTGCTGTCAGACTGGACGAGACTGCGATACAACCTCGTGCCCTACCTCGCGGTCGACGACATTTACTTCAGATGGAGTGACGATTGTTATACCCGTTACGACAGGAAGTGGGACAAGTAGCGGAAGTATAGGGAAGTGCGCTACGGGTTGGTTCAGCTGTGCCGATACCGTGGGGGGTGGATGTTGCCCTTCAGGGTATACCTGTGGATCAAGTTGTACGGCTGGGGCGTCAAAGACAACGGTTGCCAAGGAACAAGCAACAGCGACCAGCGGTGGGAACAAATTGAAGATTTCATGGGGACTAGGATTAGGATTGGGTATATTGTTGATTTAGATGACGAATGACGAATGACATATTTGATGTTTGAAATGGAAAATCGAAACCCCACGGGGAATTAGTCAGAACCGGCAGTTCGTTCCTGCGGTGAGAAAGCTATCCGAATTCATCACCGAATCTCGCCGACACCGGCTAATCTCATCTTCTATTCTCCTCTTCTTTTCATCGCTTTGTATGTCTTCATTTTTGCCGATAATTAATATTTATCGCTATATATCTTACTCTCTGAACCCGTCATTCTAATCTATCATCCCAGGTTATCTGCCCACCATGTCTGACAAGCCGCAAGCACCCCTCCCCTTCGTTTACCAGTTCGCCGCCGGTGCGGTGGCTGGTGTCTCTGAGGTATGACTTCCTTTCCAGAACTACACTGTTAAATCCAGTCTCTCTCGTTTGGTCGGATTTCCTCTGTTAGATCCTCGATGGCTAATGTGTCTCCCCGCACGGACAGATCTTGATTATGTACGCCCCAATCTCCCCATGTTACGGGCGCATAATGCCCCCTTGACAAAGGATTGCGCGCTTTATTTCACCAAGAAATCCACATCTAACAATGCGCGTCCTTTAGGTACCCGTTGGACGTTGTCAAGACTCGAGTGTAAGGATGCCTTCCGATGGACAATTATTCGGAAGTAGCAGGAACACTAACATCCCCACAGTCAACTCCAGAGCGGTGTCCCCACTGCCGGTGCAGACCACTACAATGGCATGTTCGACTGCTTCCGCAAGATCATCAAGCATGAGGGGTGAGTTTGAGCAATTCGGAATGCAATTGGTTTCAGATCAGACCTAATCCGGATTGATCCCCGCAGTTTCAAGACCCTGTACCGTGGTATCTCCGCGCCCATTCTGATGGAGGCTCCCAAGCGTGCGACCAAGTTTGCGGCCAATGACAGCTGGGGTGCTTTCTACCGCGACCTGTTCAAGGTCGATAAGCAGACCCAGAGTCTGGCTGTTCTGACCGGTGCCACCGCTGGTGCCACCGAGTCTTTCGTCGTCGTTCCCTTCGAGCTGGTTAAGATTCGTCTGCAGGACAAGGCTTCCGCCGGCAAGTATAGCGGTATGCTAGATGTCGTGAAGAAGATCGTCAAGACCGAGGGTCCTCTCGCCATGTACAACGGTCTCGAGTCCACCCTGTGGCGCCACATCCTCTGGAACGCCGGTTACTTCGGCTGTATCTTCCAGGTCCGTGCCCAGCTGCCCACCCCCGAGCCCGGCAACAAGAGCCAGCAGACCCGTAACGACCTGATGGCCGGTACCGTCGGTGGTATCGCTGGTACCCTCCTTAACACCCCCATGGACGTCGTCAAGTCCCGCATTCAGAACACCACCAAGGTTCCCGGCCAGACTCCCAAGTACAACTGGGCCTGGCCTGCTCTCGGCACGGTCATGAAGGAGGAGGGCTTCAGTGCCCTGTACAAGGGTTTCACTCCTAAGGTGCTGCGTCTCGGACCTGGTGGTGGTATCTTGCTTGTCGTCTTCACCAGCGTGATGGATTTCTTCCGCAAGATCCGCGAGGAGTAAGCGCATCCGTGCCACTCTTCTCCAAAAGTATGCACTTCTTTCTTGCCGTCAATTCATTTATCTCACCAGCGAGGGCTTGATCTATGCATGGTCAAACTTGAACCGAGGACATTTCGACGACTCAACCGATATGTTGGTCCCCATATACCCTGCTTTGCAAACCGCTCGTTCTATCAAATCTATCAAATTTTGATAGACCATGTCGAGCTTGTTACTTTTATTTTTGTTTCGCTGTACCACTAAGCAGAATAGAGTATATGCCTGCCAAATGGATATAGAGAAAACTGCATTTTGAACCAATCTTGTCTCATAATGTATTCACTCGCATCCAGAAAACAGAACACAGAAAACTAAATTTGAAGTAAAGAGTAGGTATCTCAAGCAGAAAAAATATGAACATCACGAGGATCCCTCTTCCCACCCTTATGTAGTTCCGCAGCCAACTTGAACCCAAATACACACAGCAAAAAGATGATAATAACAAACGTCGCTGATACCATCATACAGCAATTCTGATTACTTCTCCTCCGCTCCCTCCTCTCTTGTCGACGATCACATTCCTCGCAATGGAAATGTACCTGCTCTTCATTCTGAGCAGCAAGATGAATGACAGGCGTATCGGTATCGAGATGATGCGCATGCTCGTGCCCCCGATTCTCGACGTCTAGTTCATCCGCGACAGGGATGTGGGAATACTGTTTCGCATGTGAGTACATTCCAGTCTAGTATTGCCCAAGTAGCTAAGCACCTAGGTACCTGGGAGAGTCTCTACTTACACCGGTAACGGGATTCGAGGGACGTTGCTCGAAGAGCTCTTCGTAAGCCGGAGCCGCTTCTTGGGGGGTGGAGGAACCGCCCATTATTGTTTGGAGTTTTGTGAGTTACGGGAGATTTGAAGTGGTGTTGGTTGGATTCCAGGATAGATTCGGGGTGGAGGTGAGAAGGTTGTCGGATCGAATGCTTAGGACATTTGAAGCTGGATGGGGCTGAGCACTTGCCAGGATCTCTATTTCAGGCAACCGTAATAAATACGAGTGTTTGCTTACGGTTGGGGGATCTGTGCGCTTATCGTAAGGCTTAAAGTTTATTTCCTTGGCTTTTGTGTGGAGTATGTATTTTATTAACTCTCCAGTCATATCATCCATGGATGAACACAATATATGTCAATACCTGTATCCATGTCTAAGTCGAAATCAGAGTAGCGTTCAAATTAGAACGGAAATCCCGACTACTGAACCCAGCCTTGAAGGTGAACTTTCCAGTAGGAATACGCCAGTCCTGGGCAACAACATCCCAATAACTAACATCCCTGCGCATCAACTCGAAAGTAACAGTCTTCTTCTGTCCCGCTCGAAGCCAGATCTTATCGAATCCACGAAGCTGGCTTGGTGGGGTTCCAGCCGGTGTTGAATCGGGATATTCAACATAGAGCTGAGGAATGGCATATCCGCCGACGTCTCCGGTATTGGAAACTTCAGCCTGGAGTGTGTACACAGTATCCCAGAGAGCGGGATTGCCACCAGGCTGAACGGGTCGTTTCTCAGGAAGAGCAGTGAGGTTACCGGCTAGCTTCGTTTTCGGCTTGAGGTTCTGAAGGTCGAAAGTAGTGTAACTTAATCCGAAGCCGAACTCGTAGCGTACGGGAATATCATGCGCGTCGAAGTATCGGTATCCGACTTCGAGTTCTTCGTTGAACCAGCTTTGCCAGTCATATGTGTCGTTTGTTTTCACGGCAGTGGTTATGGGGGCGTTGTAGTCGGACTCGTTGTATGCGATCACATAAGGTAGTTTGGCGGAGGGGTTGACGTCTCCGTAGAGGACATCTGCGATTGCGTTTCCGGTCTCTTCGCCAGCGTAGTGCTGGGCGAGAATTGCGGTGACGTTCTCGTTGTCGGCAAAGGGCATGGTGTTGATACCGCCTGAATTTGTGATGACGATGGTGTTGTTGCAGAATTTGGCGACGGTTTCCACCACGGCGTTTGCGTTCCAGTCTAGCTCGAGGTAGCTGCGGTCTTCACCTTCTGCGGAGTAGGATTTCAGGAAGACGAGACAGGCGTCGGGGTGTTGGGGGATGGCTAGGGATGATAGGCCGGTATCGACGATTTGGGTGTTGTTCAAGTAGGATTGAACCAATGTGCCGTCCTTGCGGGCTCGAGCAGAGATCGCTTCTAGGGGATTGGATAGGTAGCTGAATCGACAGGCACCGGAGCTTCCTGAATTGGCGAGAACGCCAAACTCGTAGTTTCCTAGGGTATCTTGTCCCTGTGTCAATGGACCGGCGTCGTTTCCTGCGATGATCAGGTTGCGAGGCTTGCGGAGGGGCAAGGCATTCTTCTCATTCTTCAGGAGAACGGTTGAGGCAGCGCCGTGAGCACGGATCATAGCACTGTGGTTGCCTCGCACGTCACGGTTGCTTGATCCGGTGAATTGCCAGTCATACTGCCAAGTATCCGGGGCCGAGTCCACGTTCAGTGGGCCAACGGAGGCGTCGACACTGGGGTAGTGTCGCTCTTGACCTAGCCAGAAGTAGGGGGTCATGATGCGGACAATCATGTCATCCATGCGGTCCATATCAACAGTACCGTTCTTCAGCGCCGAAGTGAGGTTTTTTCCGAAGAAAGACCCTTCAGTCCATAGCTCACCATAAACAGTGAATCCACCAGGCATAGTCATATCCATACCACTTTCAATAGATGCCACTCCACTGTGGGTGGCACCCCAGTCTGACATGACATATCCTTGGAAACCAAGCTCAGTCTTCAACAGGTGGTTGAGGACGTAGGAGTTTTGGCAAGAATGAGAACCGTTCACACGGTTGTAGGAGCACATGGCACTAGCGACACGAGCCCGAACCGCATTCGCAAACGGCCACATGTAAATCTCGTGCATGGTCCGGTCATCCAAGTTCGAGGAAACCGAGTCCTGAACGTAGGTAGTAGCGTTGGCATCGGGGTCGTATGTGGGGTTGCGTTGTGTCTCTTGCTCGTAGGCAATAAAATGCTTTGCGTTGGCCTGGACGCCGGCATCTTGCATGCCAGTGATGGTCTCTTCCATGCAGACACCCGTGAGGTAAGGGTCGGCGGCGAAGCCCTCCCAAGTACGACCGTTATAGGGACTGCGGCCCAATGGTCCACCAATGGGACCCAGAATGACGTGGGAGCCCTTTGCCTTGTGCTCTTTTGCCAATGCATTGCCTCTCTCGTATAGCAACTGTCGATCCCAGGTTGCGGCAGCGGAAACGCCGCTGATGAAAACACTGGAATAAGAGCCTTCTTCGACACATTGTGGTCCGTTTTGTAGACAGAGACCACTGAAATTCAGACGTGGGATGGGGAGGATGTTGCCAACACAAGGACCAGGTTCTCCCGTTGCCATTCCAGACTTCTCTTCTATTGTGAGTTTTCTCACAAACTGCCGTGCCTTATGCAAAGCCGTCTCCCAGCCACCAGTGCCATTAATCTTCGCTGTGTTGTGTTAGCATGAACTGGAGCAATAGTATCTTGGAACTACATATGACTTACGCGAAGGAAAAACGGGAGGAGAGTGTCCATCAACACCCAGGATGGTAGTGTTCAGTGGCTGGACATAGCTGAATGCAGTACCAGGGTGGTCAACGGGAGGAGTCTGACAGACCTCAGATCCCAGTGATGGGACGGACAGTAGAAGCCAAGCTCCAAGGATGGCTTTAGGAGATATCATCGTGACAGGTGAGCTCCACGACCTGTTTCTAATAGAGCATAGCAGAATATTCACGAAATCTGGGCATAATCCCACTCTTAAATATTCATGTTGGTTGACCTTGCCCAAGTTTCCAAGGTTCTACATTCCACCCCGGATGGCTCATGGCTCCACTCGTAGGTGACATGGAGAAAAGACCTCGTGACGAGAAACACTCAAACCACGGAGATGGGTCCTTCATTTCTGGAAAAGATCGACAAGCCAACGTCAAGCCTCAGCCGTGTCTGGCTGATATATGAAAGTATAAACCAAAAATCACGGTATGCCGAGCTCAAAGGTAAAATCTTCATCTTAATCTGTTTTCCTTGGCGTCGGTATGCCGAGTTGTTCAGACTAGATGTGACTTTCTATTGCTGTTGTTTATTCGCGTCCTTCAGAGTCAGTAGGACTCGTTAACTTCTGGGGAAATAAACTCACGCTAGTCATGCGAAAGATGCTAATGGTAATTAATGTGACGTTGGGGTATGCCGATGACGTTATAAAATCTCGGACCAACTTCGGCTAAATCCAATCCCTGGTCTAACGGCTATACTAAATAGTACGGGTATGTGGATTGAATACACGATTCCAGGCCTTTGTAACAAATATGAGAACCATGGACTTGTGGTAAACTTTTAATTCGTGACAATCATCTTGATTCGAGTAGTTTGTGCTGTTATTCACACTCGGAAAGGCCCCGAGGTGTAAGCAAAAACCCTTCCCCACAACCCCATGGAGGCCGATTTTTCAAGGTTTTTTCTTCGGGTTCGGCAATGTCCGGCCGCTCGGAATACAACCGGCTATCCCCCGACACCGGACACTGCATTGACTGCATTGGCCTTGTTAGGAGACAGTTGTTCGGGAAACTAGATTTGGCGTCCATCTATTATACCTGGGAACTAAATTTTGAGGGTTGGGCCTAGTATATTACAATATGAAGCCGAAGGAAGTGATAATGACAGAGAAGTATAATATTGAGAAGCCATCAGGGGTTCGATGCACTACCTAGTTGACTTTCGGCATTTGCATATCCGATAACTCTCCGCATATACCCACAGCCAATGTTTGCGAGATCACTGTACCAGAATAACTCGGTACGTAGCGGATCAACGCGCCATTTTACGAAGAATGCTCGCTTTATACTCTATTTAGGGCAATGATCAACCAAATGAAGAGTAAAATGACGTACATGAGAGATTTTATCAGGAAAAGCAATTTTGCTAGAGCGTTCAAATGTTTATCCACTTCCAAAACTTTCGAGACATTGAGGGAAATACATCGTTGGAATGAGTGCCAGAATATTAGTGGTTCCATTCAAATGTTCCTATATATAGATAGATCCATCCATAGAAAAGACAAGTTCGCGCTGGGTCACTGGGACGGCTATAATCACCTGCCTCCAATTCAATTATACCTAGGCATACATAGGCAATTCCTTGGGTATCTTCTCTTTATACACAGGAGAAACATCTATCTTCGGCGAGAGTATCTTACCCCAATAGTACCAGACAAGAAATGATACAGCGGTTAATGGCACGGTGAACACCCAGTATATCCAGAATTTGTCGGAGACCGACCAGCCAAGTTCCCGATCATAATTGAAGAATGACATGCTGAAGATAGCAGCAAGAAAGGTTGGCGGGAGGAAGAGGAGGGTCACAATTGCGATTGAGTTCATGTTCGCACTGTCCTCACGTGCGGCTCGGCTAATGTCAACTGTAACCCCTGCATCGTATTGTGCGACTTGATTGAACTTGAGTTGAATCTCATTCTGCAGTCTCTTCTGGTTGGAAATTGACCGGTGTCGAATACTTTCAATGTGGCTTTGGTAGAAGGACAAGCGGCTAGAGATATCCTCAAAGGAGGTATCCTGGGAAGTTTTCGATGCGTACTTGTCTCGCCGGGTGTTCATATACATTTCATGTTGTCGAATTATATGGTCCACATTTTGTACAGCCACGTCTAGCGACTCGGTAACATGGATTGCATGCCGAGCGATATCGTGCAGTTGTCGGTAAGCTGGTCTGGGTCTTTTGGGAGACTTGTTCTTTTTCTCCTCCTTCGCCTCTTTTTCAGCCTCTTTCTCAATGCCTCGAACACGGTCACGGATTTTCCAAACAGCATCTTCTTGAAGTCTAGCGACCTCTTGCAGTACATCCGAATACACCCAAAATGGATCGTTAAGCTTTCGTGGGTCTGGATTTAGAAGTGGCTCCGACAGATCTTTGGTTGGGTCAAGTAGAAAGACTCCCATCTGGTTAGTCTTTGGGAGCCACCGCGTGGAGACGTTGACCTTGGACCAGTGATACTTATCCAAGACTTCGGGGACATGTTTCATCTCGAAGAACGACCAAGTATCTAGATCACATTACTATTGGTTTGTGAATGAAGCCACCAAGTAAACTCACTGAAACCGGTGACTTCACCTGCAGCTCGAGTAGCCTCACAGCCAAAATACCCGTTAACATTATTCAGATGTGGCGAGTGCCAGAGCTCAGGCATGCAGAAGGATTCCGTGAATTCCTTGCGAAAATCATGGGATTCGCGACCCTCAGGTGTGTGCGCAATTCTGATAAAATCAGCTCAAATGTTGACTTCCAAGGACAAAACCAGAAAAAACCCCCCAACATACATAACAAAAACTTTTGTATCCTGCGATATGATGCGAGGTGCTTCACTCGGACTGTCCGTATATAGTTCATCCAGTCTAGCTTGGGTTGTCTGCCACCCGTCTAGAAGACAGTTAGTACTGAGATAGACAGAAAGGGGAAAGAGCTTACCTTCGTTCCACTGCATAACAGATACGTGACATGTTGCACTGCTTCTCTTCCCCATTGTTTACAGTAAGATGGAGGATTCAGGGGACAGATGTGGCATTTCAAGCTTTTTCAAGAAAACGCTACTAACGAAGTCGGGAGAGCCAGTCTGCCTTGCCATAGGGTTGATATTGAGGCGCTTTTGATAGACCGACTTTTCGTATATTTCCCTCAGATCTAACATTCTCCTTTGTTGGGTAATTTGACACGTCAGAGGATTTCGGGTGAGACTGCGCAGGCGAAGCGGGGCAGCGAATGAGAACAAATCAATTCAGCCGCGCGCGAGAACCTGCGCAGTCTCATCACAGCCCCTATAGCCCGGGCTCTGACCAAATAGCACTTCGTGCCCGGGCGGTACTAGTAGATGGACAGAAATCCGATTTCGACTGAGGCTCTTGTTCAGGTTAATATTTGACTTTGTTCAGACCCGTGGTCATGTGCCCTCCGCACCGAGATTCTACCACTAGCGTTAGCGCTATTTCCATATCAGACACAAATTTCTCTATACTAGTATCTTCAATTCGTAGATATTATCATTCGGTTTCCTAATTTGTCAGAATAAGCTTATTTCTTTATAGACTTTGGTGACACGTGCACGTGTACTACCATGATAACTGTATCTGAGACCAGGATTGGTCTTCATAGAGCTGTTCGTGAATGGTTCAAGTATTTACATAATTTATGGTTTTCTACATATTTTCGTTCCATCAAGTCAAATCAGGCCACTAGAACCCCAAGTTCCCCGCACTTTCGGGGCTTGCCGAAAGGGACCGAGCTCCACATTACCGAGGATATGACCCTGACATCTTCACACAACACCGGATCACAATCCCAAAAAATGAACGAACGGGCCCTCAAGCGTAGGAAGCCTACGCCAGGAATGGCCCAGAATCCGGCCGTTTTTACCACAATTCCCCTTGACAATCTATTGGCCGAGGTCCACCGACTCCTCGGTCCAACCTGGGCATTGCCACCATTCGATAATCTATTACCGGCATATCTGAAGCCTCCATCTTCGCGTTTACAGATAGACGATCTGAATTACCTTATAAGGAAAGGCGCGTTTGATGTTCCACCTTCCGAGCTTGGTCAGGAAATTTTCAAATCATATATCCGCCATGTCCATCCCCACATGCCATTTTTGGACCTGGATCTGTTTTCAGACGCCATTTTCAATGCAGATCCCAGAGATGGAGAAATTAGTCTCCTTCTATTCCAGGCAGTCATGTTTGCGGGAGCGTTCTTCGTGGACTTGAAATATCTATACGCGGCGGGCTTTCTCTCGAGGCGGAGTGCTCTGGAAGCACTGTTTCAAAGAGCTCGGGTAAGAGGCAAATATTTTCCATACCGCGATCTATGTCCCTTGACTAACATTGTTCTAGGCCCTTCATGATTTTGACGCTGAAGAAGATGACCTCGCCGTCCTACAAAGCCTCCTCCTGATGACATACTGGTACGAAAACCCGGAGCGAAACAAAGACGGTCGACACTGGATCAACATTTGCGTATCTCTCGCAACAAAAATAGGCCTCTACCCCGACTCCAACACCAAGACCGCATCGGGAAGATTTCAAAACCTTTTATGGTGGAGCATGTTCACTCGCGACAGATTAATCGCCCTCCCAATGCAAGAGGCCCCACTTATCAAAAATGAAGTATATCTTCCTATACCGGTCCCCACAGCTGCAGAACTAGGCATATTCCCCTCTCGATCCGGATCGAGCACTGACTACGCCAGCCTTTGTTACCAAGATAACGGGGACAGCCTTGCGCTCATTTTCATCGAGAAAATCAAACTATGTCGCTGCATCAGAGACGATTTGTTTTCCTGGAATTCGCGTCTACATCTAAGTTCCAAAGGCTCAAAAGCACGCAAAGAAAGTCTGACCCTATCAAAACTGGATCTGGACGACTGGCTCGAGGCACTGCCCCATACAATCGCCTTCCAGCCGAAACCATTCCTAACGCCTAACGACGCAGACGTGATATTCCACGTCCACTGCGCATGGTTGCAGATGGTTTATTGTGAGATCCACAGCACTCTCCACCGGCAATTAGAGCTCTTCGAACATGAGGACACACCTCGTCAGATCTCGGCAGGTTCCCCGGGGTGTCCGGTTCTACTCGGCGCGGTGGAAATGACAACTGTCATCCAGGATTTGACGCAGAAACACCTTATATGCTATCTACCCACCAGCAGCGTGGCTATGGTTCTTCGAGCAGGTATCATTCATATTCAGCAGATGTGTACCGGTGATGCCCAGGTAGAGAGCACAGGTCTTAAGGGACTTGTGCAGTGTATCCGTGCACTACAGCAACTCAGTAAAGTATATGGTTCTGCGCTTTTCCTTACATCGATACTCGGGGGTCATGGCAAGGGTCCATTAGGCTCTTCTCCACGAGATCTTTTGAAAAGTTTGGATATGGATACGCTAGATCGTCTTACTTCGGGGTATCCTGACGCTATGGGGTCGGATATGGTCAGGATCAGAGAACCGTATGATGTGGATGTAATTGCTCAGTTGAAGACTCGAAGAGAGAGTATTTGTTATTAAGAACTTCATCTGTTATTCCTTTCCGGCCAAGTATCTTGAGTTCAATAGATGAACCATTTATTGAATCACGCACTATTAATCTGATATGTCAGAGGCCATAGTGTTCTTTAATGCGCCGAACATAAATTTTAGGGTTACTAGATTACTCGTGTTACGTCGCACAGCCTTATATAGGGCCTCGTATAGTTAGTCTTATGCCATCTGCGTATTCATAGTAAGATCTTGAGCCGATACGAGCCAGAAAAGCCATGGAAGCCCAAAGAGTGAAGTGCCTTACCTGCCCATGTACGCACCCTCTGGTCCCATTACAATGACTTCTGAATATATGTTCGTGACTAGACAAAGGGCAAAGATGCTTGTCAACTATATAGCATGCACGAAGACATTCGGATAAATTTTAAGGACTATCAAGCCAATAATTCTTTGAAGATCATGGCAAATCGTCTGTCATCTGTGTTCCACTGCAGCATCTTTCGCATGAACTTGAGGAAAAGGACGTGATTCGCGCTTTAAAGATATTTTCTGAATCTTACAACGATGTTTTGGGGACGCTGACTTGAGCATTGCATTTATCTATGTTTTTTTAATGTGCCTGGGATAGCTGAATACTCAGAAAGGGGAGAGTGAAATACCAGATTGATACCAATATTTCTGGATTTATAGAGATTTGCGAAGGGAAAACGCCGACGGAGGACCGAGAAGTACTCGTCAATCCCTCTGCTTGGGTCAAGAGCCTTGAAACCTGATGATCGCATAGCTCGATAGAGGGCTGGTTTCGGCGCCAAAAGCTACGAACAAGTCCAACCGAAAGCATATTCATTAGAAGTTGAAGGAGTGTTTTTCGAAGGTGATATGCTGACTCGAAGGTTATGCTCAATGAATATATGGATCAAGACTACACAGAAGCGAATGGGCCTCGTTGTTATAATAGCGAAGCATAGGGCGATGAAGCTGATCCCTTACAGCATTGCAGCTCACTGTCCTATACAATTAACTTTATTCCGTAGACCTCGTCACCACGATAACAGCATCTAGTCCCCTTGTCTACTTCCAAGGTTGTCTACGCCTAGATCTCGCCAAATTGTGTATTCAATATGGAAACATCTATATCTTTTCTTCGTCAACCCAGTCCACAATCAAGAGGCTGATGTCCACTGCTTGTGGAAACAGAACATTTGGGAACATTGAACCTCTCAGTAAGTTCATATAGATATAAGTACGTTTTTAATCAAGACTTCCAAAATAAAGCATAGCTATAATTGCTATTTGGATTACCAGCAGCCAATGTTGAGAACTACCAACTCAAATGCAAAGATCAGAACGGGTAGAGGTATAAGCAGGATAATATTAGGGCCACAAGAAACACGCAATAGAGAGAACGTGTAGCGATCTGTGGGGAAAAAATTCAAACTGCAATGTGGAACACGACCAGGTCAGATATCACGAAGAACACGTTGTAAGACTAATACTAAATGCGATTGAGATGTAAAAAAAGTTCAAGGGAATCGGGGGTATCGATGGGACAAAAAGAAATAAGAACGAAGATCAGTCCGAGAAGACAAACCCCAAAAGCAACAAGAATAGAATCATGAAGACATGAGGGATCGAGGCTCCAGCTGTAGGTTATTGGCGAACATTCTCTAACCCTCGTGTATTTGGCCATCATTACCTGATCCGCTAACGAAGGAAAGGGGAAATCAAACACAAAAACAGGAAAAATAGACCGTAAGACCGTAATCACAGAAATGCGTTAAAACAGAAACATGCAAACACAAAATTACTCCTCAAGAGCTATGGCTCTCTCACTCCTTGTACGCCGACTTATCGGGACCTCCGTTAGACGCCGGGTATGCAACATGTCACCACATCATAATCGAAATGAGGGAAATCTGTAACTCAATTCATCTCCATTCCATACTCGTCTTCTTCCTTGAAGCTCATTCCGGCGTGTCCAGAAGTGCTCCAGTATTGAGCCTGGCCAGATGCGCCATTGGTGCTGCTGGCACCACTGTGGTAGGATGGGCTCAAATTAGGTGGGGTGAGTCCGTCACCACCCTGCATAGCGTCACCGGCGAGGTTGGTGTGCTTGGGGACCCGCAGACCGCTACCGGGTCCTCGGGTGTAGCTGAAAGAAGTGGGGTCGTTGATCTCCAAGGCATCGAGGATCTCACTGCGCATGCGCTTCTCTTCCTCGGTGGGTTCAAATGGCCAAGTGCCACCCAGACTGCTGATCATCTCGGCGAGTTCAGCTTCTTGTTGGTACTTAACATGCAAGGCCCACATGAGATCGCGCATCCAGCTAACAGCTCCGTTCAGGATATCACCTTTATTCGGTCCTTTCTCCTTCTCTTCGATAGGAAGACCCATGGTGATGTTACCAGGTGTCGCGCGTCGTCCGTTTCCCCCTGCAAGAAGGGAGGTGGCAGCATTTCCGCCCACACCAGCCATAGAAAGAGCGCTGTTATTCACGAGCTGCTTGCGGACCTTGTCATCTTCCAGTCGGTGCTGCGGTACCAAGTGGGATAGATCCTGAATACGTTCGTTAATGTTGTCGCGACGGCGACGCTCGACCAGATTGTGAGAGGCACGTCGACGTCGACGCTTGGCCTCCTGTGATTCAAGGTCTTGGGCACTGCCCGGCATGTGGTTATCAACCTTGGCAGGCAGGGAAGCGTGTTTTCCAGACTTGAGAATCTCTGAGATGCCGGCATGGTGATGCTGGGGAGGTGAGGAAATGGGCGAGTCCACGTAGGAATGCGCGCTGGTCGGGGTTCCATCCCATTGGTTGGACAATGTCTTCTGGTGTCGAGCTTGCAACCCGCCTGTACGGATCGGTTGACCGGGGAAACTGCCAGACTCCGGAGTACCCAAGTTCAGGGATCCAAGGGCGGGAGTTTTCGGGGTCATGGGGCTCCGACCATCTGAAGGCACGCGTTCCATGTTCTGCAAGCCGGGGCGGCTCTTGGCATAGTTCTGGTCAAAGGAGCCTGTGTGCATGTGGGGGTTTTGCTGGTTCATCCGGAATTGTTCATAGTTAAAGCTGTTTTGGACGAAAGGGCTGGCCATTGGGGCATTGTCCGGGGTATTAGAGTAGAGATGTGACATCTGGCTCTGGTGACTCATGGCGATACCTCCTGCGGATTGGTCCTGCATGTAATTCATGTCATTGCGCTGGTGGCCATTGGGCGCGCTAATTTCCAGGTCCAGGAGTTCATCGGTATCAATTCCTGAGTTTCCAAAGTTGAAGCTGGAGGACATATTCTGTTGCGAGCCGTAGGAATACGGCATAAATCCGCCTTGGTGCATGTTCAGATCCGAGGGGTCCACGGCCTCGTTGGGGTTTCCAAACTGGTTACCCATGGAGTAACCGGAGTGAGACATCATGAAAGGATTGCTGTGATCGTCAGATTCGTGTTTGATGAAAAGACTTGCTTCCGCCATTTTCCTAGACACCAAGGGTTGTGTATGAAGATTGTGGGGCAGCGCGGGGTCGGCGAAGTGGGAGAGAAAGTCGTTCGCGCCGAGTTACTGACCCTCTCTTGATATATGAAAATGAACAGCGCAGTGGCAATTGTCACAGCGGTCAATGGGTGGGGATCCAAAATCTGGAAGATCTATTTATACAGCACGTTAGCTTCGGATGGTTTCACCCGCGGAAAGGGGGCAGGGTAGGTCGGCAAATGAGAATGCGCTTGCCTGCGCCGGCAAGCCAACGAGGCAACCACATTGACACGCAGATCATTTAAAGTGAGATCGGGATTATTACCTTTGTGAACCAGATAAATGAGATACCTTGATCCCGGAAATCGCGAGGTCAAAGAATGTTGGTCGCGGAGGTGGGATGAGTCGACGGGTTCGGGGAACAAATTGTCCGGGGGGTTTGCAGATCGGAGGGTCCCAGGCCGAATAGACCGGGGATGGAAGTCGAAGACAAAGGAGTTTCAAGGAAGATCACACTGTGAATACCAGAAAATCTTCAATGAGTGAACGGACAAATGTAGGGGGTAAGGATGATGAAAGGGGAGAGAAAAAAAGGGCGGGAAGTAAAGTAGATAAGCGCGGGCCAAAAACAGCTGGTCGAGAAATCAAGCAGAGTTAAAAGGACAAGGCTCTGCGCAATGCTTGAGCGAATCAAGTCTCGTCTTTTTCTCCGTCAATTCTTTGCAGCTTTAGGCAGGGGTCAAATAGCTAAAACATTCACATTCACATTCACATTCGAAACGAGTGAAAAAGCGGAGAGCGGGGAAAAGAACAAGCGGTGGAGAGAGGGGGGGCGGTGAGTTAGTGGCAATGGGATATTGTTGATGCCACAAACACAGACACAAACCACAGACCCACGCTCAGATTGCAATACAATACGAAGCCCACGTCATCTCACACGAACCTCTCTCTCTCTGTTGGTAGGAGTGGTGGAATGCAAAATCAATCAACAGAAAAGAAAGATATCCTTACCTGATCAACTTGAACACCTTGGAACATTTGATGGATCTTGAGTTGAGGGTCCTTGAGAGTATCGTCTGCAGGTGGAGAAGAATGTATTAGTAAAAAAAGATCATATGTAGTCTCACGCTCATCACCGCAGAGCCCCTACACGTGGCCCGGGTGAAGGACTATACAGGCAGCCATGCAGGAACGAACCGGGACAAGGCATGTTCAAGATGGAAGGGGGTAGACTAGAACAACGTACCTGCGTTGAGACAAGGGAATAAGTCTTGATCCACCTGTAGGGCTTTGCGAATCATGGGGCTCAAGGTATGGGGCGCAGAATACGAGAAACCAGTGATGGAGTGACAACACAGCAGCCGTAGATGCAGAGAGGAAAAGCACTTGCAGAAAGATCGAGGAGATGGAGACTTTAAGAACTCGAGCCCCTCCTCCCATTTGATATATTACAACATCGGTCATGCAGCCCGTGGATCGGTGGGAATCGATGAGGCTTGCCGTCGGCATCGGACATACGCCTTGGGATTTTATTTTTTTATTTTACATTTTTACAATTACTATTTTCGTCAAAGGGTGTGGAAGACAAAACGGTGAAGGAGGGGTGTGCATGAAGTGTGGCAACAATAAACCCCCGAGCCTCTTGTATTTGATGGCTTGAATGTTTTTGGTATTTTTTGGGTATGATAGACCTATTCTGTCAAAAAAAGAAGGAAACTGGGACGAAGGGGGGAAGGGTGATACAGCCGGATGTAGTCAACGGCGTCTATCCCATGATGCCGTAGATGTTTGTCACCTGTATTGGCGTCATGACTCAGAAAATCCAAAAGATTATAAATAACCAACTTAGAGCTTGATTTCACTGAGAAAGAATGTATCAGATGAACATGGGTTACAGACAAAACAACATAGTAGGTTTGGGTAAAACATCATAACCAGTGAGGAAGGAAACCCTAATCTACAAGTGGGTAGGGGGAAGGGAGTAGAGATCCCCCAATGAGACCATGTGGATATGAGGAGGGGACGATCTCTACATATCTGGGAGTATCAAATCATGTAAATCGTAAAATGTAAATCATAAAACGTAAAACATAAAACATAAATCAATAAAATCAATAAAACTATTTAATCTCTAGAGGAAGGAGTGCCGGAGATCGACCTCAATTTCTAACATGAGACGCCGGAGAATATGACCAGAAGGTATGAAAGGAAAGATAAAAAACACAAAACATAAAACCATACTGTCCAGGGCGTCGGATCTCAGCTTCGCCATTTCACGTAAGCCCCATCAACTCTATCCGGTGCGTGATGCGAATGTCGTGCAGACCAGTGGCGATCATATTGGGGCGATGATCGGAGCATGGACCGTGCTCTTTCTCTCCGCGAAGCCCCGAGCCTTGATGCTTTTTCTCTCAAGCGGCCCGTGTGTCCAGGCTCCAGTGCAACCTGATAAGTTGCCTCCCGGTGGTACTGGCGTATGCACTTTTGTCGAGGCACGATCTAGAGAATGTGGCTGCGACACACGATTGGAGGGGTTGGAATGTGTCTGACATGTCGACCAATAATATGTTGGAGTGGACCACCTTCATGAACCGAACTTGTTTTCGGTCCCCTCTTTGGGAGATTGAGCCACATCGCGAAACTTTTCCATGCATCATAGGAATGTGTCTAAGCCACCCCACCTCGGGAAGGAGAAGGAGGGGGAAGTAGACTTGACTAGTGACTGGATCTAAACCCCAAACATCCAGATGTGCAGGATTGTATCGCTAGTGCGGGATGATCTACGCTGGGTGATGTGCCGGTGGAAGGAAATCCAAGAGTCGTGGATCTTCTTGCTACGTCCCGTCCCGTCAAGGTTCGGAGGGTATCGCCGAGTATCCACGGTCGACGCAAGGAGGCATCTACTTCTTAGTTGGGGGGTTCCGGGCTGAAGCCAAACCAGATATCTATTCTTTCTATCTCGCATAATCACATTTCATGTACGATGTATGCAGTGCACAGAGCCCTGGCATGACGTCGTCAACGGTCCATGCCGTACCGACTTATGCGCGTCGGGCATAATACGGAGGAATTATGGAAAATAGAGCATGAGGGAAAAGAAAGGCAGAAATTCCCGGGACAAAAAGGAAAGACCCAAAAGGAATGAAGCTAGCGGGAGCCAGTGTTACCCAAGGTCAAGGATATTACAGGGACAGAAGTCCATTGGGCTGTCGGATAATTCAATATGGTCGTACATACGGGTAGCGACTTTAGAGGTAAAAAGGGTATGCAACCTCATATCGACTAATACAGGGAGTGCTTCCGATACGACTATCCAGCGGGAAGATAGAGCCGCCAGGTCTATAAAGAGCGATAGATTTCTGCAGACTAAATCGATCACATCACGATCGTCAACAGGGTGTGCACCAACCAGAGTGATCTACATAGGGGATGACTCGCGAACATGGAGGGTACCAACTGCAGTAGATGAAAATTAATTGCAATATGTAATGGTTTTATTACATTTCATTACGCCAGTCTTAGCTCAAAAATGGAACTTCTATTATATCACATTTTGATCTACGGAAATCCGGTTATGGCATACCGCAGCTTATAATATCCAAATTTTTCGAACCTTTTTTTTTTGAACTCTCCAAATACCGATACTTGTATAACTATATCTACAGTAATAGTTTTATCCAAAGTTTCTTTCGCGTTTTTTATTTATTTGCGGACTAGATTAAGTGAAGTAAATGGAACACAAAAGTGGAGATGGAGAGGAACTTGCGGAGTTGATGGTCCGTGCCTTGGGGGGTCAGTGACCTCGGATCTTCCCAACCTTCCTTTCCCCCCCTTCTACAGCAAAGCCGACCATTATCTCCCCCCAAAACGGTATGTACCGTCTAGACGCTAAAAATCGTTAGCTCCGAAACATGTGTATCATCTGACAATTTCTTCATCCAGCGCCGATCTGGGCTGGCCGCATCCATCGGTAGCTCTACGCCATCTCGTCATTCAGCTTGATCGACTCTTGACTTTCTACCCTCCCCCCCCCCCTCGAATACCGCAGCGCTTCCTGATCCAATCATAGCCCAGCTCCGTCGTGATTGACTTCCCTTCTTGAAGCTGAATCGTCCCCGGGAGAGTTGAACATCTCTCCGCTTGGCAAGTCCACCGCGTTGACGTACTCTACCTTCAAATCCCGCCTGTGCCGCGTCAGATTACTCCACTCGCATCTTTACCCCCTCTGCCAGCAAAAGGTAAACGGCAAGCGATAGTGCGTTTTAGTACCGGATAGTGTTGGAAATTTAGCGGTCTGGCGCATATCAGGGACTAAGGCAAGAATCCACCATTTGGGAAGCGAGTGGATCGTCCGTAAAGTTCACGATTGTCTTGCCCATTCTCATTCTCTGTGCCGCACCTCTCCAATCGACAGTCATCATCCCGTAGGCTTCGATCCAACTTCTATCGAGACGGGGTCGTAGTCAAGTTTGGAAGCCGAATCCGCGTTCGGCGTGGGCGTCATCTGCTCCTCTGTTGGCTTGCTCTAGTCTCCACACTCCAGCCAATCCTCAGTGATCATCCCACCATCCGGCGCAGATCATCTGCACTACATCGTGCATAGTCCCTGCAGACGTTTTCTACAGTGACTTTTTGGGCCACGGGCCTTGTCTGCAGACGCGGCCGTGCACGTTCCCATTTTGCCTTGCAATTGGGACTTCTCTCTCATTCCAGCTACTAGCCAGTCTTCGTCATGGCGACTAACTCGTTTCGCGACTCCGTCAACTCGCTAGGGTGGTCGCGCAGAGACCCGGATTTTCCTGTTAATACTAATTCGTCCTCTGACACCCCATTCTTTTCGCGCCTACAATCTTTGAACCCGTTTGGCCAGGGTGGCTACGTTCAACTTCCCACTCACAATGATGGCCCTGGCGCGCCCTTGCCAGCAGCCAGTCGTCGGGAAGAGGAAGAGGGTTTCTTTGCCTGTAAGTATTTTACCTTTTCAATTCTCAATCACCGATTTCCGATTTTCGAATTTCGAATTTCGAATTTTTTATTTTATGATTTAATTTCTTATTACTCTACACTATCTCGTGATCCATACCTACGATTATCCCATCTAAGTTCGGCTTGTATCATGTGACGACTGTGCAGTTCCTGCGCCGGGAAGATTCATCATGGCTATGCTTGTCTATGTGGTTGTGACCCGAGAGGAGATTCCAGAATACGCTAACAGAACCCGTTTCCAGTGAGTCGATGGGATCGGATGCTCATCTTCGGCGCCTGTAATTTGGGTGCCGCCGTCTGCTTCATGATCTGCTTCTTCTTGTTTCCAGTTCTCACGCTCAAGCCCCGCAAATTCGCTGTTCTGTAAGTTGCCTTATCCTTAGCGCTATCTCCCTTCTGCAGCTTGCTTGCATTCTCAACCCCACCCACCCTCCACATCTGCTCAGTTTCTCTACGGGATTTGTTCCAGCCACTCAAATCCCGAACTACCATGATCCTGGTCATGAGCGGGCTGGGGCTCGGACCATGTGCTTATGGACATTCGATGTTATGTCTCATTTGTTCATGTTCAACGCTCTGCGCCCTATGCCAAGAATTTTCAGCAAGACCGCCCTGGAATATCCCTATGCTAACAAGAATTCTATGTAGATGGTCTGTCGGTTCAGTCCTGTTTTTGCTATCATGGGCAGTCCTCATGGGACCCTGGTCTTACGCTAGACATCTGGTCTCGGGACCACGGTTGCCGTTCACGGCGGCCTATTTCGGATCTATCGGACTAACACTGTACTTTGCTGTCGGGGTAAGTCTTTTGCTTCTCTTTTTGGTATCATTCTTTGTCTATCATCAAGTCCACACACACATATTACCTTGTACGTCAGTTTGGTTGCACAGTACCGGGGATAAGGGGAATCTTGCATTCCTACGGTATATCGCAGTACTACATGACCGGCACTGTCACGCTGGCACACATTTTTGCGGAGAGGGCGCGGGGCTGGTCAATAACACCCTATGTTATCAGTTTTTGTGCAACCACCCCGCTGCGACAAAATCTTGCGCCACTTTAGACAGCTTCAGGTTTTCTGAATATACCTTTCACTATCCCTGGTGCTGGACCATGTTGCGCGATTACAGAACCCTATCTTTCATATTGATCCTTGCAACCCTCGCTTTATGAATCTGGCTAACATTCATCTCATAGCTCCAAAACTTCATCCTTACCCTCATCTCCTCTATCTTCCAACTTGTCGCGCTGGTCTGGTATATGGTCAGCTACTTCCCTATGGGCACCACTGGCCTGCAATTCATGGGTCGCTTCGGTGTCTCACGCGTATCCGCTTGGATGTCCGGTTGAGATATGACGGTCTCATACCCTGCATGAGAAGGACCTCCAGCAAGCAAGGCGTCAGTTCTGCATAGACCTGCTAGCGTTTCACTGCTTTCTGCCTCTCCTTTGTAAATGTAATGAAGTCTTTGGTGGCGATAGAGGTCTTGACACTTGTCTTTATTCCGCGTTATCGTTCTTGTTCAATAGCCTATGGGCATATACCCAGTTCATGCAAGAATCTTGTGTTCTCTCAGTATCCCAAGTCTTCCATCCGTCATGCTTATGTAAATAACTTCAACTTACTATGTTCACCGAGCTCAAACAGTCACCTGAGCAATCTCATTCGTTGTATCGCGGGTAAGGCTACTTTAGAGACTGCACAATCCGAATATTCCTAAGCGCAAAAGCAACCGAATCATGGTTGTCCCACAAAGGAACAGACGCAATCAACTCAAACATAGTCATCGAATATTTCCTTCTATCCTTCACCTTTGGGTACCTTGTGTCATGCATATCCCGATTCCATCATATTGAGATGCGTCATTGATTGCACAGTGTTGCGGTGTGTGGGTGATCCAGTGTACCCCTTGATGACCTGAAACCGACAATCCCTTCCATGCCGTATATCAAACTCTCCAAAACGCCAGGCCACTCATACCAGAGGACCCAGGTGATTTAATCGGAGCAGAATTGACGTGATCGTCAAAAACGAGGTATGACATAAGAAAATCGGATGTTGGTTTGGTGGGAAGAAATAGTGAATTCAATGTTGGTAGGATCATAGCGACCAGTGCATATAAAAGGGTATATTGAGACTACACTTGATAGAGTTAGACGCCACAAACATAAATCACAGTGATTTCCTCCAAAATCACTTCCTCACAACAGCCGCCCTCGGAAACTCCACCCCGTCTTTGCAAGATATATTCAACATCTCTGTCCCAACCTCGTTTATATCACGCTCATTATACTCGCTCAGTTCAAAGTCTGTGTATTTAAGCGTAAACTTCTTTTTCCCTCTTCGTCGTCTCCGGGTATAGTCCCAGTATTTCGCGAAGAGGTAGTGTATGGCTATGCCACAGAGTAGACTGACAAACTAGCCTTGAGAGGATTCTCGTAGGCATTTTGAGGCGGGGGCTGTTAGGGTGGGCATTTGTTTGATAAGCTGACTAGATCTGAGGCTTGATCATCATAATTCTTAACCTTGGAAGATGTGGGACGAACCAGCTGAAGGAAATGAACAAGCAGAAATATGAACTGTGATGATTATCCTTCCGGTGCCGATTAGGTATATAAATCTTCCAAGTTGGTCCGGCTCTCCCAAGACTTGATTCATGGTTACCTACATGTAGGTTTACTAAACTTCATTCATCATTACATCAACATCATCACTATCAAGCCTTCTTCTCCAAAAACACCAATCTCTCCAAACTCCCCTTGCTCGCAAACCTCATCCCATCAAAACAGTTAACCGTCGGACTCCAAACCTCCCGATCACAAGCAGATAGGTAGAATTCAATCCCATAAACTTCTCGGCCTCATCCCCCTCTCATCAACCGGATCCAACCTCGGAACAGCAACAACAGCCCCCCGTTCACGCATCTCCTCCAACATTCGACAAATAAAGAACGAAGTTGCATCCGCACCAAGCGTCCACGATGCGTTCGCATACCCAAATATAAACGCCGCATTATGAAAATCCTGGAACATCATTCCACGCCAAGTATATCTATCTGGGAGAGGATATGGAATTCCCAAACCTGAGAGTGAGACACTGCCGCCGAAGCGAGCGTTGAGGCCTGTTGCTGTGATTACTATGTCTGCGTTGAGGAACGTTCCGGAGTGTAGTGTTATATTTGTTTCTCTGATGGTGTCTGTTTTTATGTCTGCGTGGCCTTTGTAGAGAGCTTGGAAGAAGTCTCCATCTGGGTCTGCGCAGAGGCGCTTGTCCCAGGGTTGGTATTTGGCAGACAAGTGTGGGTGAGAGGATTGTGCTTTAGTAGTTGACGAGCGACACGATGCTGGAGACTTTTTTCTGTGGCGTTTCGTAAGGAGCGACTGCATAGATAGAAGAGTTGGCCTAGGTATAGGGATTTCAGATGTTGGATGTTGTTTTGGATTGTTATTGGGAGGAAAGAGGTGAGGCATGAACTTTTCTTTTGGATAGAGATTAAGTATGAAGAACATGGCGACGGTTGCTTTATCGGCGAGTTTGAGGAGCAGCACTACTGCATTAGCGCCGCTTCCGATTATCACGATAATTTCGTTGATGTAGTCTGAATCTTGGGGCCAGAATTGGTGGTATCAATAGTTACGTTTCCCATGCCTCAGATTATCATATATCTTTACAGGTGCATTCCATAGAAGCTTGACCAAACTCGGTCTTCTCTGAACTGCGACCCCTGATATAAATTAAAAATTTGGTTTACGAGATAGGTTGAATAAGATTGAATTGACTATTTCACTGGGCCCGGCTGACCTTCCCGAGTATATACAATATTTCAAGGTTCAAGTCCACCATGTAGGTAGCATTCTATGTGAAAATCATCTTAAAAGCCGCTAGGCTTGGAGTGGAAACACCCCTGCATTAAGTGCCAGCCAAGTGAAAATAACATAAACCTTATAATTATAGCCTCCCAGGTCGGGATAATAGGCGGGTCCCATCCCGATTCTGGGCCGAGGTCGGGAGCATCGGCGATAAGCAACTACAAACCAGTTTAAGCTATGACGATCATATTCACATGCTCACTCTCAACCTACTTTAACTTCAATTTCAACTTCAACTTCCTACTCAAGCATCGTTCATAGATATGGAAATGAAGATTCCCCAATCAATGAAAGCCCTCGTGGGCAATCGCTCTATCATCACACGCCTATCAAACTATGCACGCAGCAACTCATCCGGAGACGGAGTAAAAATCTCCACCATCCCCATCCCCACAATTGAAGAACAAGAAATTCTCGTCCGAGTACACTCTGTCGCTCTCAATCCAACCGACTTCAAACACATCGATATCCTATCCCCCCGCGGCGCAATTATCGGCTGCGACTACGCAGGGACCGTCGCGAAGGTCGGATCCAACGTGACGGGATGGACAGTCGGCGATAGAGTCGCCGGAGTCACGCACGGAGGACTGTACACTGATCGAGGGTCTTTCGCGGAGTATCTCAAGATACCTGGCGATTTAGCGTGGAAAGTCCCTTCGTCAATTAGCGATGAGCAGGCTGCTACATTTGGCGTCTCCGCTGTTACGGCTATGTTGGCGTTGAATACTCGACTTGGTGTACCCTGGGTAGAAGGAGGGGAGAATAAGGATGGACATAAAGATGAAGATGAAGATGAAGAGCGATCGAAGACTCCTATTCTTATCTATTCTGGTGCAACGTCTGCTGGACTTTATGCTATTCAGTTGGCGAAGTTGGGGGGGTTGAAAGTCGTTGTTACCGCTTCTCCGCGCTCGCATGATCTCGTTAAAGAATATGGTGCGGATGATGTATTTGACTATCGATCATCTACTGCTGTTGAAGAGATTATCCGTGCTTATCCGAGTCTTGATCGGGCGATGGATTGTTTTTCCGAAGGTGAATCTACTGCGTTTTGTGCGGATGTGGTTCGCAAGAATAAGGGTTCGGTGGTTACACTTTTAGACTCTGGGAAGACGGAATGGGATGGTGTGAAGGTGGACTTTTTGCTTGCCTACACGGCTATGGGGGCTGAGTTTCAATGGCTTCCTCCGTTCGGGCCTAAATTTGGCAAGGCTCCTTCTGATCGTGAAGCGTTGCGCAGATTCTATGCCTCGTTGCCGGGGACTTCTAAAATTCTCAGACCGCCGCCTCTTCAGGTGATTGAGGGAGGACTAGAGGGCTTGAGAACAGGGCTTGATCTGCTACGCCAAGGAAAGGTTTCGGGTACTAAATTGGTTGCGCGTTTGATTTCGAAGTAGAGCTTGGGGATTGGCGTTCATGTTCTAGACTTAAATTAATGATCGTTTGAGAATGTCTTAGAATAGATAGCGTGTCTAATCAAGAATAGAGGAGTTGAGAGCAGCTCAAAATCATTTATCTATCCGATGAAGGAATGATAGCCTTGAAAATAATTCATAAGAATTATGCTTTGCGTTTCCGCCTTTAACATGCAATATTGGTATAAGTTTCAAGTTTTAATCCCAGAATTTTACTTAAAGCCACGCATCATGGCCGGCTGAACAGTTCCATCCACAACCTTGACTCCCGTGATCTCGATCTCATAGATCCCAGTCCCGCCGCCCGAGCCAAACTCTAGCCAACGCTGAAGCAGGTCATTGCTTTCCTTGGGCTTGATATCAGGCGAGGCTGTGCCGATGGTAATGTGAGGAATGGAATTGGCACATGGCAGACCAGTCTCCTCTTCGGGGCTGTGCTCATCCGCGGGCAGAATGCGCACAACAATAGCCATCACCCGATCATCCCAGACAAGACGCTCCAGGCGAACACGTGCGGAGCCAAGAGCTGGCGGTTTCTCGAATGCGTCCGGAACAGGATTGGCAGTCAAAATATCGACGTACTTATTAGAGTAATAAGACCAAATATCCGAGCGATCCTTGCTCGAGGCACGATGAATAAGAGTCACATGGGAGGTAGGCTGAATGCGTCGCTGATTCACAAGTTGGTGGTACAATCGGGAGGCATCCGCAGGTGTGTCGGGGGTGAAGAGAGAATGGAGGACGGAGAACACGTCTTTGGCGGTAAGGGCGATTTGGAAAAAGTCGATTTTCCGAGCCATGTCAGCGGGAGCCAGGTTGCAAGAGGGAGGAGCCTTGTCCTTTTTGTCTTTCTTGTTCGGCCCGTATGACCCGCTCAAATCATGCTTGACTCGGTATTCATTCAAGGCGGCATCTATGGCAGTATCCATATCTTTGGCGGAAGGTACGTTGGGCACAATCTTGGGGTATGTAGCGTGTAGGGCAGTCACGACCGTCTCAAGGTTCTCTCTCGAAGAGGCACACACATTCAAGTCAATCACATGATGGAAACTCATGTCCGGATCCCGTCTGGTGTCAATACCCTCGAAGCGGTGCAAGAATCCGTCCATGATCCCAATCGTTTCATCTCGTGCCTTTGTCCCGGCCCGAATACTCTGGTGGTTGTCGCCACGATCCAACACCCTCTTCCGGGTGACTTCCTTGATGGCTGGTAGCATTTCATTCTTCGGTTCATGGACCCAATGAAGAGCGACAAATTGAGCTGTGGGAATAACGGGAGCGATATCCTCTATCAGCTGCTTCCGTTCGCGCCTTTGGTGGTTATTGCGGTCCGCGATGACCACTGGTGCGGTTGCCATTTCTTTCGTAATTTCGAATGCAAACTTCTTGGGCTTGTTCTTCTGCTTGGGAATGTCGTCATTTTGGAGGTGGCCCCATCCGAAGAGGTGAACGAGAGCCAATGCTACAGTGGTCTTTCCACATCCCAGAGAGGCAACGGGAACGATGACAACATCATGGTCGATGTCCTCGGCCTTGCTGGTCATCTCGCTTTCTAGGGCGATGATATCGTGGCCTTTCAGACCTCGCTCATTCAAGAACTGTTCTCGCAATGCAATGATTCCGTGGTTGTGGTTGTAGAGTTCTGCCAATTTGGGGTTCTTGATCAGTTCTCTGTGGGCAAATTGAAGATATTCCTCAGTGATTTTCACGTGCTTTTTGATCTTGGGAAGTTTCCCTGAGATGACAGCCTTGGTGCATTCACGCCACTGGCGGTACATGAGATAGGGTTCTTCAAACTTGTATTTGAAGAACCAATCCCGGTATGGACCTTTACCATTGTCGTTCATCTTGCAGCGAACCACAAAGCCTTCGGTCTCACGGCCATCCCATGTTCCGGTCTCGGCAGAGTCTTCCAAGAATTTCTTCACATCGTCAAGTTCATCATATTTCACGAACTTTGCCTTCTTAAACCCCCATCGGTCGGCGAATTCATGTACCGCCTCGCTGGGTTTTGTTGTAAATTCGGGGAGGTTGTAATTGAGTCCATGAAGGTAGATACCAGCAGCGGCCTCGTCATATGCCAGAACATGTTCTTCGAATGAGTCATCACACAGCTCTCCTACCGCCGTGAGGTTGTTTTCGCGTAGTTCCCGCGCAAGATCCTTGCTCGATTTATTCACAGTGGCGACGTGTCGCTCCACCCATTGCTCGCCAACCATAGAATGGCCAGCTCCAGGGCCGGGACGGTATCCAGTAGAATGCTTGCTGCACACAAGTAATGTGTCATCCTCCAGTCCAGAGATGAAGATAATGCAGCCATTCTCCTTCACACTCAGCTCATAAGGACCTCGTGTATTGTTCTCAATGTTCCTCCAGCGCGTGTTGTTGGTCTCGTCGATGTTGTGAAACTTGTCGTATCCACGTACGGCAATTTCAGGGGTGCCATCCTTACGTTGGGAGGTGAAGAGACCGCGAGCGTAGGTAGGGAGATCAGATCGGTGGTAGTCCCAATCCATGAACTTCCAAGAGTCGACCGTCTTATCCTTGGTCCCATTGACCAAGAAGGTTGACTTTTTACAAGTGAAAGTCCGCTTCTTTTCCGCTGGTGTCATCCGTTCGGCATCCCGTAAGCTTTTCACGAACTGCGCTATGACATGAGGGTCCTGAAGTGCCATGGTAGCGGCTCCGAAACGAAGAGCGCTTGGTTGTTGGAGGAATGTTGGAGGGGTAGTTGAAGTGGGGTGTAGAGGAGTGAGGAGCGAAAGAAAAGGTAAGGCAGAAACGGGTAAATTTATACCTGTTGGGCGTCTTACGAGCTCCCCTGGCACCTTCCAGTCAAGAATTGCGAAAAACTCAATGAAGAGTCATAAGGCTGTGTACGGCTGTCACTTCTGCGGGGAACCAAATAGGAAAGGCGGACAAGCTTATCGCGACTTTTTTTTTTGCCCGTAAAACCCCCCCCACCTTCATTGGATTTGCAATAACATCTCCCCTGGTTATTGGCTTGGATGATTCACTGAAAGAACTATTTCAAAAAGACCTCTTAAGTTTTAATATCAGACTCAATATCTCCACAATGGCTCAACCAAACCCTTACCTCCTTGCTTGCGACAACCCCGCCGCGCTACTGGATCTGCTGCGCTCCAATCCCGCAATCGCATCCTGCCAGGATGAGTCTGGGTATTCGCTTCTACACGCCGCCGCATCCTACGGTCACATCGATCTCCTCCGTGCCCTTGTAAAAGAGTTCAACGTGGATGTGAATCTGGTCGACGAAGACGGCGAAACATGCCTGTTCGTGACCGAACAGCCCAAGGTTGCCCGGTGTCTGGTTGAAGAGCTCGGCGTGGACTTTAACAGGACAAATAGTGAAGGCATGAAGGCATACGAGAAGATGGAATCCGAGGAAGAGAACCCCAGCGTGTCTACCTACCTTCGCGAAGTCAGTGGCGCTCCTGCTGCCCCGGTGGACGACTCGCCTGCAGGCCCATTGAATGCCCCACCGCCGATCCCGGGCAACATGCAGGTCAATATTGGTACTATGTCGGAACAAGAGCTGAATGAAGGCGAGACTGAGGTGGATCCCGAGTTTAAGAGACGGATTGATGAGCTGGCGGCTCGCGATGACTTCAACAGCGAGGCCACCCAGAATGAGCTGCGTGAGCTTGTGATGGATGCTATTGCGAGCTCAAGTATTGAGACCAATGAGCGCGATTCACGCCAAAGGACGGAATGAACCAACACATTCTATGAATATATTCGGCATCTCTCGGCAATTCTTCATTGTCTCGGCGCAAAAACTGTGTTGAGGTCATACGATCCCACAAGAAACTGCATTCTTCCATGTGCAATCTGCTATCCACCCCAAGAAATATGCTGCTAGACTTGTGATACTCTGAATACACCCAGGGAGTCTTGGATGTGGGTGTAGGCAATGATATGGGAGTCTCTCTAGCCAAGACAAATGAAAAATATGGGGAAAATGGCTCCACTGGCTGGATGTATGCAATAATATGACCTTTGCTGTAATTAATTAGACGAAATGAACTCTATGATCAGTGAAATATGCCCAATAGATCAGCTGTTTACTAGGTATGGGAGGCTCATCCGGCTATTGGTAATGGCGCTCCGCCAAGCTTGAGCTGCCCTCTCCAACTCCGACCTCCGAACCCCACACCTAGACCAAGAGCCTTCCAGCATACATCATGTCTCAACCAGCATCGCCCTTTCCTGCACAGTCGTCCTACTATTCAACCCCGACAATGGCGAATCCCACTTTACATACTGACACTCCTCCCCCTCCACCCCCGAAACCCAGTAGTCACGAGGCAAGCCGAGGAGGCACCCCCCAGAACATGACTTCCATACCAGCGCCCCAGCAAACAACCTCGAGCTATCCAGGAGATAATCAAGCATTCACACAATCATCACACTCTCAACCTACCCTCCTCCCTGCGCCACCCACAATCGCCGAGGGCTGGCTCCCAGAGGTTGTGAAAGACAAATCGTAAGCTTCTCAACTCCTCAGCTCCTCATTCCTCAATCACGATAACTAACAGCCCCAGAACCCTCGATCTCCAATCGATTCTTCAAGACCCAAGCCTGATCTCAGCCCTCTCAAGCCACCACCCCTCCCACACCGCGCGCCAACAGAACCTCGAATCCCTCCTATCAGTAAACAAGGAGCTCGCAACGCGCGTCCTCGAAATGCAAAACCATGTGGCGGAGCTCCGCGCTTCCACGGAAACAATGCTCCTTCAGCACCAGTCCCTCGAAGTCTCTTGGCGCAAAAAGCAAACGGAGATGGACGCCGCCTTGGCGCCGTGGTCCCCGAAGGCATTATATCAGCGGTTGAGTGCGGCGATCGCGGAGCAAGAGGCAGTGTGCCAGGCTGTTGAGGAGAGTTTCATAGATGAAGATCATCATGGTCGTGCCACGGAGAAGGAGATTGCGGATTGGGTGCGACGGGTGAGGGCTGAAGCGTCGAAGTTGGCGTCACGGAAAGAAGCTAAGGCGCGGTGGGATGAGGGGAGAGTTGGAGGTTGGCGCTGATGCTGATAAGGATTTTCTTCAATTCCGTAATAGACGTGCAATTTCTGTTGTCTTACGATGCTATGTTTCCTACGAATTTACGAATGCCCCTTGAATCTTGATTTCAATTCTTCTTGTATATTTCATACGTTTTCCCTATACCAGGCTTATTGTTCGGTCATAGGATACATTCATACTAAGTTTCCGCTTCACGTCTCCGAGCTCTCTGGCTTCTGCCCAGGATGACGGTACTCAAGTCACCCACTGGGAGTGCAAAGGGGAAGTCGACAGCCTCTAGAATCTGTGCAATAAATATATGCCAGATGGGTAGGCAGAGCGCGAAATTGAAAGCCCCGGCCGTCTGTTCAGGATATTAATCTCCACTCGTGATGAAAGCAGAAGAGGTTGACATACCATTTGCAACTTCGCAGCCGCAGCAACATTGCCCAGCGCCATTTGGAAATATGTAGCAGCAGTCAAGGCAAATGTGATAACAAGGAGGAACAAGGCGAGGAAGAGGCAAACGTTTGTACGGATCGAACAGATGAGGTAGACGAAGGTAAGAACGGATAGAATGACAAAGTATAGGCCTGAATATCCGGTTAATAAGATAACATTCAATTTGATGTAGAACATACCAATGGTAGCGGCAAATTCAGGTGTCTGAGATCCTTCAAGTGTATTCCCAGTAGTCGAATAATTGGTTCCTACACCAAAGAACGGCATCTGAGTTGTACCTTGAACGATCCAGAAAGTACCATATGTGAAGAAAAGAGCGCACGAAAAGGTATTTCCAATAATCCACTCGCCAATTCCACCGAAAATCTGCACTATTCCACCAAAGAAGATGAAAACAGGCCTGAAGAAACCATGTTAATCTCATTCCTCACTGTACCGACACTGAACACTGAACACGCAACACTCACAATATAGCACCACCATTACCACCAGAGCCTCGCCAGCCCATTGTCTGCATTGCGCCTGGAGTCGCAGCAAGCAAGAAACCCATCAACGAGATCGGTGTTGGGTTACCAAATGTCCGACGCAAGTTCCCTGCAGTTGGCAATTTGGGACTGAGATACAATTTCTCAAATGCATCGCGTGGAATGGGAAGCAAAACACTATCCGCCGTCTGCATCCGACGCAGCATCTCCACGGTGGCAGTCTCCTGCTTCTCACTATTATGATCCTCGGACATGCTGGGCGAACCGAAGGATGGTCCTGACAATGCAGATCTCGATGGGTTTTTTTTTAAAAAAAAAAATCCGGGGTAATTAACTGATCTTATATTTTCACCACGTCAACCCCTATGATTCATAAACCCCACGACTCCAGATCTTTGTGCATATACCCCAGAAATGAAATGCAGTGGACCCGGAGTAACTCCACGTCGACGCCAGTGCCAAGGTCAAAATCTAGATTTTGACCAGATCGAAGTCCAACGTGCCTTGCAGTAAGATCATCATGGCTTCTGATTCGCGGGTGTTTTCACTCAGCCTGTTCTATCCAAGGCAAGCGGGTCCGAACGAGGTCATGTTGTGGAGAAGAAGTGCGGGGGATAGTCATTCGTGACCCCAGAATTGGTTGTTACCCCGCGAAATACGGAGGGACCGAAGGTTTTCGACGATCTTGAGTCGGCTTTATGTTGGTGTCTTCGCCTTTATGTGTGGTTTTCGTGTTCGACATATAAGAAGAGTGCATGGCGCTCTCGATGGGCTTGGCTAGATGTTCTCCATGCTTGGTGTGGCGTTCTATGAAAGTCTATGCCGATTATCGATGCTTGCTTTGTCTGTACGAGTCATATATGGAGTAATCAGGGTTTAAATTTTCTTGTTTTGGGATTATTCCACTTTGTTCAATATTTTGACTGGCGTTGATGTTGGAAGTTTTGTTTCGAAGAACGAAAGTGGCGGTCTGACTCTGACTAGGACACGATATTATGTCTAGGTCTTGTGCTAACTTATGCAGCTGCACTGTCAGTCTGTACCCTTCAGCTCCGGGCGGACTTGCTCCGATCACTGTGCATACAGATGTAACGGATGAATTGGGTTTGATGCTCGGATAGCAAACTTCCCGGACAAACCCCCGCATCTTAGCAACCGCGGCATTTGACATTCATCCGAGATAAGCACGCCAAGATTATATACCCGACCCGCGCAATACTTTTAGATGATAAGGTCTTTGTGTTGGCTGATCATGGCTCAAGAAGGAAGGTGGTTCTATTCATGGTCGTATAACCCGAGTATCCCGAGTACTCTGACCGTCGGACTCGGAAATAAGAACTCATTTAGGATAAACCCTGCTAAGTCCTGCTCAGCTCTCTCAGTCTTCTATCCAGTCTATTCCGTACTGCTCATCAACTCCAGCCATAGCTACCTCTTAGTCAATGATCTCAAAGCGTAGTAGCTCACACCCAATCAGGATTCAGGACATGCCTAACCACCTGATTTTGTAACCTTGGCCTAAAAACAAAGTCAATTTGTGGTACAAATTCACATAAGTATATGCAGTTCTCTTCTGCCACTCAAAATGATTCCAATAACTTGTTTCCTGTGGCTGCCATCGGTCTCCGTATTGGCCTCCGTACACCCGAGTCCAGTGATGCATCCAACCTTGGTGGTTGGATATCTATCATGTTGAGCCCCTCATTTGAATGATAAGATATGCTGATAAGTATGTGTACCTGATAACAACAGTTGAACGGCCGCTTGAACGAATCCCAGGACGAATAGAGCTCTTTGATCTCGGCCGTGGCCTATGATTGGAATCGTTGCACGCCCTTCATTAAGAAGTCGACGTCATCGCCAAGAGATTTCATGCTGCCAACCCGCGTCTAGAAGCTTGACAATTCGTCGCCTAGAGAGCTTTTTGCCTATACAGGTTAAACATACGCTCGTTGACGATGATAAGGAACAGATAATGCAGAATCTCGGCTACGAGACGAGGGGTTTCCGGGCATTGGATGATACTGAGGTAGTATTTTAGTAACATCGGCTTATACTAAAATATCCAATGCTTGGATAGCTAAGTATAAATACCAGGATATGGAATCGATTATGGGCATATTTCAGCACACAGATATTTTGCAGTATCGAATCAATTGATAGTGATGAAAGGCTCTGCTGATTATATTCTGCTTGGGCTGAGTGCCTCAAGCTTAGCCCTTGCTGGAGTTGTGCAAAGAGATACCATTAGCTTCCACGGACCTCTAGATGTGACTGCTGGGTCATTGCATAACATCCATGTGGAGTTCAGTGACGATTTCGAAGGTCCCCTCCAACTCGTATATGGCGACTGCAGCACACAGTATCCAAGTGAAGGACACCATGAGGTTGTCAGTTTGTTTGTGAAACGTGAGGCCCAGCCAAGTCGATTTGTCTGGGTAACTCCTTCTGATGCACCACACGAGCACTGTCTTCATGCCTTCTCCGGAACATCCTTGATTGGTCGCTCTTTGCCTATCACCGTGTCCTCAAAAAAGGCGAAACGTGAAAGTATCGCCGATGTGGCCGATATGGAGGGTCCCTGGTTTGACGGTGTTGCATATATGAAGTCAAAGAAGAACAGCGACGCCTTTATCACCAAGGCAAAGAGTACATCTGTTGCCATCCTTGGTGGCGGTATGTCCGGATTGATGACAAGTTTGCTACTTGAATCTGTCGGTATACACGACTGGCATATCTATGAATCCTCAGAGCGAGTCGGTGGCCGCATTCGCACTAAATACCTCAACCACACTCGTCCAGATCAGTATCAATACCAGGAGATGGGACCCATGCGTTTCCCTGTCAGTATCACCTACCCCGAGACAAATGAGACACTCGAAATCATGGATCACCGCATGGTCTTTCAGCTCGCAGGTGTTCTCAACGAAATGAATGCCGAAAGCCCCGAGCTTCAGGTCAACTTCATTCCCTGGATTGAGAACGGTGAAAACCTCCCTGCAGACTCGGGAGGTGTTCGACTCCCCGATGGTCGAATCCCCACAGTTGCTGAAGTAGCAGCAAACGCATCTCTAGTCTACACAGCCGCCTCCTCTAACGCAACAGCTGTTGCAGATGCGGAAGCCGCTTATGATGATTACACAACACTTGACACCAAAGCTACATTCCGGGATATTGCAACAAATATGTACAAGGCTCACAAAAAGGCTGTCGAAGATGGCATGTTCCACTGGTCTGAAGCTGGATATTTACGATATGCCCTCGGATACAACGCGAACATCACCGATTATGTCGCCGGTACAACAGACTTTCCAATTTGGGGAGACTTCTACGACGATGTCTATTTCTCAGCAACAAAGTGGCGCACTATCGATAAAGGACTCGAGTCGCTTCCGCGTGCTTTCTTCCCCCATGTCGCAGAGAAGTTGACTCTCAACCGCACCATATCCGGGCTGGTCTATAATGAGGAATCAGGCAAAATCTCCGTGGCGTGGCGCGATGATCCTCTAAAGATGAAGCCCATTACTAAGGAGTTTGACTACGCTGTAGTCGCAGTCCCATTCAGCAAAGTCAGACTATGGGAACTCCCACGCTACTCCTCCCTGCTCAGCCGAGCAATCTCAACCCTCAACTACGACCCAGCATGCAAAATGGCCCTTCTTTACGAGTCCCGATTCTGGGAACACATGGAGAATCCCATCTTTGGCGGCTGTGGATCGGTAGACGTTTCCGGCGTCGGAAGTGTTTGCTACCCTTCCTATAACATTAATGGAACCGGACCTGGCGTTATCCTGGCATCTTATATTTCTAATACCGAGGCTCGCTCTGTTGCTGCTCTTAGTCCCGAAGAGCACGTTTCTCTTGTTCAGCGCGCTATGGTTGAGGTCCATGGTCAGATTGCGGCGGATCAGTTTACCGGGATTTATGATCGACAGTGCTGGGAATTCGATCAGCACAACGCCGGTGCTTGGTGTGATCCGCTTGTTGGTCAGCAGGAGCTTTACCTTCCAGCTTATTACCAGACGGAGATGAAGACCATCTTTATTGGTGAGCATACTAGTTACACGCATGCTTGGATCTTCTCCGCTTTGGACTCGGCGGTTCGGGGTACTACTCAGCTGTTGCTTGATCTCGGATTGGTGGATGAGGCTAAAACTGTCGTGGATACTTGGATGGGCCGGTGGATCACTCTGTGAGGTTATTTTGGATGAAGGAATCAAGTATTGCTATGATGCCAGTGCCTAGATTGACATGCTTAGCTAAGACGTTGTCTGAGGACCTCACAACTAGTATAATGGATCCTCAAGTCTTATATCTTCAGAAGGTGCCAACTAGATCATAATTTTAAAGAGGCAACATAGGCTAAATTGAATGAGAAGAGATTTGCGATCAAATTCCACTAAAGTAATTCAATCTTTGAATATTTGAATCAGAACGCGGAGGCGCGTATAAATTTCCCACAGAACTCATGGTAGTATCTCCTCGCCCTTCCAGTCCCAACATCTCCCTCTTCCATCCTCAGGACCAGAAGATAATCCCGCCAAGAATCTCAGTAACCGATCTGCAGAATCCAAAGGCTCCAACATCTCCCGACCAGACCAAAACTCTTTAGTGAAATCCGTCCGCACAGTACCAGGATGCAGAGCCACAGCCAAAGCTCTATCTCCACACCGTCCGCGCAGATACAAATCAAAGGTCTTCGCAATTTGGAATACAGCTGCTTTGCTCGCCCGATACGAGTACCAACCTCCAGATTTATTATCAGATATTGAGCCCACACGAGCCGCCATCATCGCGTATGTTGCGTGTGCGGGTAGCTGTAGTGCATTCTCAGAATCAAAATTGACATCGACATCATCACCATCATCAATCTCGGTAGGAAATGCAGAAGAAGACTTTTTTGGAAGGAACGGGACAAGATGCTTCATCAGCAAGAGTGGACCAACTGCATTAACTTGAAAGCTGTGCAACGCGCCCTCGGCATCGATTTGGGCTGGTGATTTCTCGACATTCAGGACTCCAGGCATGGCTAATGCTATACGTAGGGGTGTTTTGGGATACTCCTGTCGGATTGTATCTGCCATTGATGATATCGTGTTTTCGTCTGTTTGAATGTTCAATTACGCATCCAGGGATAAGTCTGCTGCATCTTACGTACCTGTTACATCGACTTTGAGCACGCGAAGCCTTTTTTCGGCATTTTTAGGTAGCCCCTCGCCGGAGAGTAATTGGTCTCGAAGCTCGGCGCAATTCCGGCGTGCTGTTGCCACGACTGGAAGCTGGGTCTGTGCTAGAAGTTGGTGCGCGAATGCATAGCCTAACCCCCGGGATGCAGGGGTTACTAAAGCGAATCCATCTTTTGCTGATAACATGTCAGTTATCTTTTTGCTTTGATCTTGAAGATATTTGCTAGAGCTGTGATCAGATTCCGGGGCATGAGATGAGGTCTCCCTGGTTAAGTGGAAAATATGACGTCATCGACCAACATACATCACGAACTTTGCTATAGATTCCAAAGTTCGTATAAGCAGTCTAATTCAGTATATTCTGAAATTATGAGCCACTAAGGTTCAGCTATCTTGTCTTCCAATTTTTCAAAAAAGTTTCGGCCAAATTCGCCACTGAAATCATTCATTCGGAGCTTCCCGTTCAGCGCCGAGATCTTAACCATGTCATGAGGACTTAGTTTAAAATCACCCTCGAGGTTCGATATGATCCGTGACGAAGATTTGGATTTTGGAATCACCGAGTGGCCTAGCGATACTCCCCATGCTACAGCACTTATGAGTAAATGTAGCACTAAATGCACCAACTATTGCGAATCTGATATTAACTCACCAAGAACAACTTGAGCAGCAGTCTTTCCATATGGCTCTCCAATCTCAGCCAGTACAGGCTCGTTGATCAACTTCCCAAACCAGGCTTTCAATCCATAGAATGTATTCTGGTTTCCTAATGGCGAGTAGTAATATGATTACCCTTTTCAATGTGCCACTCGGAGAAATCGCGCTGCTGTAGCCATGGATGACATTCTAATTGATGAACGGTGGGGACGACTGATGTTTTTGCAAGCGATTTCTCCATCTCTGCCTTGGAGAAACTCTAAACGCCTATTGCTTTGGTTTTTCCTGTTTCGAGTAATTTCTCCATTGCCCGGTATGTCTAGAGCCATCAAATTGCTGACATTAGAATCTGGCATCAATGTTACGGGGTGCATGCCATACATAGACTATATCAACATCTTCCATTGCAGGCATGCCGTGGAGCTTCGGAAATAGCTCTTCACCGCGTTTCCAGGCAACTGGCCAGTGCATAAGGTATAAATCCACATATTCCAAATTCAGTTCTTCGAGTGATTGTTGAAGAGCTTCTTCCACATCATCTGGGTGGTGCTTGTTATTCCATAGCTTCGTGGTGACGAAGAGGTCTTCTCGGGTACGCCACTTTTTCTGATCGCTTGACCGACTGCCTTTTCGGTGCAGTAGCTGTAGTCAATTCACTTTTTGTTATTTGCAACCTGTCTAATGCATACACACTTACACTGTTGCGGTGTCGATATGCTGGTAGCCGGCTTTGATTGCCTCCAGCACGGCCGCTTCCTGTGCATCTTCATCTTGCCAGGTGCCGAAGCCGATAGCTGGAATTTCGGCGCCGGTGTTTAATTTGAACTTTGTTCCCATTTCAAATTGTGCCTCGACGTGTATTGGGGTCTCTTCGAAGTCTGAAATCCGGCATATAATTGAGATTGTTTGTAAGCTGCAACTCTGGGAGAATGACGTTTCGATGAGAGAATATCTAAATTTTTTTCAACAGCATAAATGATACCGGGATTTGAATAATCAACATGAATTAACTATTTATGATCTTCTTGATAAGGCTTCCACCACCTCCGCACCTCCTCGCTGGCCCGAACGCACTGCACCCTCCATATATCCTCGCCACACATGAGATGTCTCGGTTCCAACAAAATGAACGTTTCTAAAGGGTGTGGCCAGCTCAGTCCCCACTGTAGTCAGCGTCCCCGGTGTCATCACTGGACAAGGAGCTCCAAGGAAGAAAGCCTGCTTAGCCCATTCCATCTCCAAAACATTTGATGGCTCCGGGATCTCGTCGACGAATTGGCTAAAAGCCTGGCTGAATTGCCCCCAAACTTGCTCAAGGCGCGCTGCCTTAGATAGCTTTGACCATTGCCTTCCACGCTCTCCCACGATAAAGCAGGTTATTGACCACTGGTCATCTATTGGCACACTTGTATCTCGAGTGAAGGAGACCGGGCCTGTTTCACAGTCCATAACACCCGAAGATCCACCGGTCTGCCACCATGGTTCCTTGAAAACAAAGATCATTTTGCTGTAATACCCCATAACAGCATTTTCGCTTAAGACTGCTTTGTTCTTTGGTAGCGGAGGGCTGAAGGTAATCGAGCTGTACAAGCTTGTCGGAACCGAAACGATGACTTTCAACCCGCGGAAGACATTTCCGGGCTCTGTCGTTACCTCGCAGATGTCTCCCCTTTGGTCAATTGAAGTGACTGGCATGCGGAAAAATATGGTGTCTGCTCCGAGATCCTCAGCCAGTCTTTTGGAGATGGTTTGGTTTCCTTTGACCGGGTTAGTACAACACCGACGCGCATGGAAACAGAGATACGAACCTTGTCTGTTTCGAATATATTGGCCTCCGTCTTTCCCATCTGATAGTAGATTGTCGATACCGCAGCCACTTTTGATATAATGAAGCATGTACAATGCACTGAGCTCCTCACTCTGCACCCCAAGAAGTGCTGTGGTCAGTAGGTCCGCAATATCAGCTGCATCCTTTGATTGTGATCTTTGGATACAAAAGTCTTTGAAGGTCATATGGTCAATGTCTTTAGCCCTAGGGGAGCTGGTAGGATTGTCCAGATCAATTAGAGATGACTCTTTCCGAAGCACCTCTAGAAGCCGTTGAAAGACACGCTGGTCTCCCTGGAAAGAAAAAAGTCGATCAACACATGCAACACATAAGAACTCTCCTGTCTCCACTCACCAACAATTGACCATATGGCATCCTGACAGCCGAACCGTTTTTCAACAGTGCGACGCTATCCCCGCAGGCTCGTTGGATCAACCCATCTATGCCGTATCGTTGGAAAAGTTTATACATTTCACTTTGATTCGAATCATTGATCCAGGCGGCTCCAAGGTCATTGAAACCCCTCTCGCTGGAATGCACGGAGAAAGTTTTCCCGCCGACTCTATTCGTTGCTTCCACAACGCACACCCTGAGCCCTGCGGCGCGGGCGGAATGGGCAGCTTGGAGGCCGCTGAGACCGGCTCCGATAACCACGACGTCATACACCGCTTTCGCTCGCTCCGGGGATATAACTTGAACTTGATAACGCATGCTTGACGATTTGGATGAATTACGTAGCTTTGCGGGGGTTGGCTATCAATTGTTGGTAGTGCAGAACTCCGCAAGATGCTATATGTGGAGGTGAGCTTGTGCTTGAGAATTTGGGGCAAATCCCGAGCCGAACCCCACTCTAGAATGGCCCGCAATCGACCCAGTGGAGACTGAAATATCTTGACAATTTTTTAAGGTTCTTGATATTGCGCGATTAGCTTTCGGTGTGAACCATTAGACGGTCCATTGCTTCAACCGTTCCGACAGCTGTCCAGTCACGCCTTGACAGTTCTCTCTGATCGGTCTGGCTCGAATGGCCAATTCTGGACTGGATTTGGCATCGCCAGCATGGGACAACTGTCACTGACGATCGGATTGACAATTTGGATTTCCACCAAGTGGACGTCCAGCAAGCATTCACCCACTACTTTCCACGCCGCACAACCAGAATGAACCAACTTTTCCTCCGTAAACGACTTCAGTCATCATCCAAGAACAAGGTTCTCCACAAACCGTAAAGCTCGGCACCTCTCGAACCACGTATCTGGAAGAACTTCCCTCTCATCCGCAAAGACACCGTCTCGCCCAACGTCTACCGCTCTTTCTTCGAAAACGATATTTTCAGCTCAATTGCTCCGACGGATAATGCACAGACAGTTGTTGCGAACAAGTTTAACCCGTCAACGCCAATCCACCTGAGTCAAAGCTAATCGCTCGGGGACGGTCAGGCCGTCGGAGAACCTCGGTTCCCTTCTTTTCTAAGTGTGGCATGACCCTGCGCGAGTCCCGCCCTAGGGCGTCACACGTAAGGGTTTGCCCAGCCGTCCTCCTCCCGTTTCTTCACCTTTCTGTGGACCCAGTAGTTGGCTGCAGATTGGAGGTCTTCGGGGGAAGGCTGGAGAGGTGTTCTGCACGGGGGCCGACGGTAACGCGGTGATCCGTACGCCACCCGGTAGTCAATTTGCTAGGGCATCGGCGCGGAAATTGCCTTCGGTTTCTTTGTGCTAGTGGGCCGGGATCAAGTGGAAGCGGGTATTCCACCCCTTCTATCGTCATTAATCGATTAGCCGTATGACTTCTTTGAGTAGGCATTGTGCGCTATTTTGGCGGGGGTTCTGGATCACTTGGAGGGCAGATTGGTTGTAAGAGTAGATCTCCACGTCCTGCTGGAATTGGGTATCCTCGTCCGTGAGCCGGAGAGTGAGGATAAGGCCGCCGATCTCTGCGGCGTGGACGTTGGGGTGGTGCTCGGTTCCAAAGTACGCCGTCCGCTCGAATCTATTCCCCTGGAAGTGGCAGTATGCGGACGCCCCTACTCCTTTGTGGTGGCTGGAGCCGTCTGTATAAATTTTCGGTGCCGTTGAAGTGGGCAGTTAACCCAGTGTACCATCGCTGCCTCCTCTTTGCTGGCTGCGATATCGATGTAAGGGGGCTGCCACCACGGAGCGACTGCGAAGGAGTAGCGAATTTGGCAGTACTGGACGTAAGCTTGGAAGGGAAGCGCCTACCGACCGGTCTTGAATTCCGTCAAGCTCAGGGAACTTCGTGGGGCGTTGGGCGCGCTTAATTTGTCTCGAATGAAGCTGAGGACATTAGCGGCCTACACGTAGTGAACGAGGAGTGGCTTGTTCGCGGCAAGAGCTATTCTCGCACAGAATTCCTGAAACATGGCCACGGGAGGTGAAGTGGGAACGGCATGCGGGGATTCATTTCTCAGGAGAAGAAAAATGTCGCTAGTACGCCTTCATTCGCCAAGCAGAATACCTCTGGAAAGCGTAGGCCAGGCGCGTGTCCGAACAGGTATTGAAAGTGGATTTTTCCAATATTATTGGTGATCTCCATGATAAAGGTAGGCTGATTGAGCATCATTGATGTGCCCCAGGGAGGAGGCTTCAAAACCACGGCAGGAGGTTGGAACACCAAACCAGGGCCAGCCATGAGGGGGTCAAGAGGATCCATTCAGTTGAGAATAGCTAGGCAGATGATAGTGTAAAGCTGGCGTGAATGCATGTCGCTCAATCATCTGGTCAATGCGGTGGGTTATTGTGATAGGCCATTCAAGTTCAATTTGCGGCCCTGTAAAAGGCTAGTCCAGGTCTCTCAAGCTCGCCTCACAATACCTACCCTTTCAAATGTGAAGACCGGTCTCGATATCCTCCGGGGCGTAGGCCGCAAGTACGCTAGCTTCGAGGTCCACGCCTTCAGCGGAAGTGCGGAGAACTTTACAAAGGATCTCATACCATATCCGCGCTAGCCTTTGAGTACATATTTGCTGTCAAGCCGATAGAAAGCTAGGATTTGCCGCTTGGGTTATCAGTGATCCTGAGGGTGAGATCGTAACCGAGTCGTGCATTCAGGCAGGAATGATCAATCAGCTTGCATCCACCCTATACAGACCTATCCTGGTATACCTGGCGGTGGTCTGCATAAATGGCCGGTAGAAAATGATATGTATGTTGTGACGCGGAATCTTCGGTTCTTTGAGGATCACATTCCATGGGACACGAGATCGCTGGAGAGCCCCGTATGCTTTGTCACTAGATTTCTCGAAGATCGCTGATCTTAGCGTTCTGTTCTCTCGCAAATTGTATAGGAATCGGGTTCAAGAAGGAACCAAGGCTTCGAGAGCAGTAAAATGAAGATTGACATGGTTGCTTTGTTCTTCTGCATGATCTGCTTGAATCTTGCCACTAATGGTGCTTCAAGGGTTGCCTTTGATTCGTGTTGAAGGAAGCAATCCAAGACTCGAGCAGTCTTGGATTGGGTAAAGGGGAATGGAGTGAGCCATCTTGTTGCTAGAGGAAAGTCCGGACATTGTGGTTTATATTGGTCTGTAGATCGAATTGCAGGCGGGATGGCGAGGTGCGGGCGTGATTCTTTATAGTTCTGGTGGGATTGGCGGAGGGATTGGACGAGAGGCATTTAAGAGACAATGGTGTCCAGGCTTGTGGGTTCGTTAGGGTTGGATTGACATTGAGATTGAGGCTCCTTGGTGGGCTTTGTGTGGTGTGTTGGGATTGATGAATGCTCAGAAATCTTCAATTGCCTTTCGCATCGCTTCCATCTCGTACGTCTCATGTCGCTATTTGGAAAACGCACGGTACTGAATTTATGACCTAGAGGTGGCAGTGCGGCCATCGCAATTTTTGGCGCTGTAACCCCATGAGAAGCTGCGTAGGATTGGTCTGCTTTGCTTTCCGCGGACTCGTGGAACCTATATCATCGGCGAGGTAGTCGGCAATATCCTCCAAACGCCAATCTGTCTCGACGGCATGACAACGAATTTCACACCTCTTTATCACATATTCGTGATGGCCTCCGCATAATAGAGCCATCAGTCGGCACCCATATGTTACATCAGAACCTGGCTGCCATTGTAATATTACTGGCCTATGATCAATCAACTGAGAGTTTTGCATCTGAAGATAGTAATCATCGCCATGAGTAGCCGGTCTCCGGGTGGCAGAGACTCGGAAGAGGTCTAGACAACACTGTAAGAGGACAGGAGGATGCATAAACCAGTCCCACCAAATCTATTCAACGTCAACCGGTAGTTGGACCTATCAGAGCCTGAGATGCATGTTTGCTTGACGAAGACATGGTGCAAGGAACCTGCATCATATGTACAGCCAGTCGATGGCGAAGTAAGCGTCGTGTGAAGCTGAATATCCCGTCGGATATATGTCACCGGCTCCAAAATATAGTCCGTAGAATTTAAGAGGTCGGTAAATAAGATCTTCGAATGCACTTAGCGAGCTATCAGTGCCGATGCAGATGATTGGTGTATTCTGAGCAGTTGAAATATTATATCGATAAGGAAGTGAGCATTTGTTGGCTTCACCAGAAGGTTACTAGTCAGCAGCACCGCATAGAGGTTCATGCTCGTCGCTGTTGGGTCTTCTGGGATCTGGACAGCCGCAGAAGACCCCGGTCAATTACCGTGACCGGTCGGTCCATTTTACCGTGGGTTGGTCCAGTCAACTACCGTGACAAGTCGATCAAGTCAATTACCGTGATAGGTCGGTCCATTTAACCGTGGGTCGGTCCAGTCAACTACCGTGACAGGTCGGTCCGCGAGCGGTGGTTGGTGAGGGGGGAGGGAGAGAAGGCGAAGAGGGTCGGGCAGCCTTAACGCTCGAACAGTTGACCAGGATCCTCATATAGGACAGAGAGATCCCGCAACTTTGTTGGCGAGACGGACCGAGTCGACGATCTTGACGGCGCAATATTCTCCCCACGCAGATCTTTGGCTGGCGATCTTGAGCCTGATGGGACGACTATCGAATCCCCGTCGGAATCGAAGTCACTGTCCTCATCCTCGCCGGCACCCTGCATAGCGGCAATCCGGTGGAGGTTCCATTGTATTTGCAATAAAGCAAAAGATGGTAGAGGCCTCTCGTTCGGATCATCGGTCTTGATCGTAAAGATATAGCCCGAGGGAATGGCACGCTGCGTGCCCATGTCAAAGACATAGTTATTGTTCCCGGGGGTTAATTTCGGTAGGTAATTTGCGCTATACGGGTTCTTGAGGCACAAGACTTGGTCTGACTGCCTGAGCTTATCGTCGCGGAGAGGCAACCAATGGAAAGCAATGTCCATTCTAGTTTTCTCCTCATTCATCTGAACGGGCCGGAACGCACACAGACACCTATTCCAGGCATCGTGAATAGTGCTCGAGAACGATATCATATTATAGACTTGCTCAGTGCTCATTCGGTGGTTGTCCCCCATGATGTCCCGTTGCCAGTTTTTGACTTGTTCTTCGCCCCAGAAAAATCGAAGCCTAGCCCAGTCCGTTGCCCTACTACTGCCTTGCATCTTATAGGGCATGATATGGGACACCTCGACCATCGGCATCCCCTGCTGGGTCAACACGCACTGGTATTCATCACGGCACAGCGCCTGAAACAACTTAGTAGTATTCTTTTTTGATTTTTTAGGTAACTTTACCGAAAGTCTCGCCTGAGTACTACGTCTTTCCCGCGGAGGAATTTCACACTCAGGACTAGTACGACTGCGACTTTGGGGAAGTCGCTTCTGAGGACTCTCTGAGCGAGAGTGACGTGGTCCTGGGATCCTCGAGGAACGCGGGGGAGAGGTGAGAACTCCGGTTTCCTTTGGGAGAATCTTGCCGCCGGCCCCTGGTTTGTTAGACTTATTATTTTGATATGACTTTAGCTCACTCACAGATTCCTGCCATATCCACCTTAGGCTCGGTCAAAGCGATCAGCAGATATGTGGATTCGAGATTGAGGAATCGCCTCAATTCCTCAATGTTCGAAAACCACAGGAAAAAAAACACTGAGCGAGGGATCCGCCTTATATCCGGGAATTTCTGGACGAGGTCTCGCATGAGGGCCCGCCGTTCCTCATCATGAAATTCAGAAAATATGTTTTGCTTATCAAAACGCTGGAAATCCATGGTAGCTTCAGTCATTGTGAAAAACAAGAAAAAAGTGGCAAAATGTTGAAGGGTCAAAACAAAGAAAGAACGAGGATACATGCAGAGATCTGGAGGCTTAACTATTGAAGCGCGCTAAGGAACGGTACTAAACCTAATCGGGACAATGACGTGTTTTATAGAAACATTCTTGGTGTTGATCAGAGCAGGGTTCTCCGTTTATCCCTACCAGTACCTGATTCAGACTCCAGTAGATTTTAGTCTAGATCTTGGAGACAATAATTGACTTTTAATCGGAATTTGCTTAGTGCTGAGATGGTATTGTGCCAAGAGTAGTGGCTGGGCAAGATGTGATCACTTGATATCGTATCGTGGCTGAGAGCGCGCTAAGCTGAGTGCGAAGAAATCCCATCCCATAGTTCTCACGCTCTCCCGCTCTCCAAAACACATTTCAAAGATGTCACAGATCACTTTTTCTGATTTCAATAACTCGGGGTCTCAGATTGCGGACAACCGTGGCACAGTCAATAACCATTTTTACCCTCCAGGTCAAGCCCCATTCTATAATTGGCCCAGCCCCTCCTAACTGATTATCACCTTCTCTTAGAGCAGCCACAAGCACCACCTATCCCTTTATCCACTGTTCCTTTTTGTCGTGATCCAGATTTTGTTGATCGTGGCTCGTTGCTCGATATCGTTCAAGAGAAATCCTCTACATCGGCCTCGAGGTTAGCACTTGTTGGTCTTGGTGGTGTTGGGTCAGCTCTGACTTCCTCGTTCTGCGAAGTAGAGACTAATAGTAAGAAGAAAGTCCCAGCTCGCTATCGAATACTCGTATCGAGTGCGTGATCAATCACCAGATACGTGGGTCTTTTGGGTCTATGCAAGCAATACAAACCGCTTCGAGCAAAGCTACAAAGAAATCGCCAACAGAGTCAAGGTCCCCGGGCGCAATGATCCCAAAGCGAATGTTATTCAGCTCGTCTACGATTGGCTTCAGGATTCGAGGGGCCAGAAATGGGTTTTGATTCTCGACAATCTGGACGATGACCAATTCCTATACAAGCCACTCGCAATCCGTGAAGACGAGAATAGTCACCGCACCGCTTTGAAGCAACCGCTTCTGTCTTTCCTTCCTCGCAGTCTCCATGGTACGGTTATTATCACAACACGCAGCAAACGTGTGGCTTTGAATCTCCTCAATGAGAATGACATCATTCCAATTGAGCCTATGGAAAAGTCAGATGCGTTTACGCTGAGGAAACAAAAGCTTGGAAATATTACATGTGATGGATCGACCGAAGGTCATATCGAAAAGCTTACTGAGGCACTCGAATTCATGCCCCTCGCGATTGTGCAGGCGGCGGCCAACATCAAGAACAAGGCTTCCCGGTGCTCGGTAGCTCGGTATCTTGAGGATTTCCAAAGAAGTGATCAACGAAAGATAAAGCTCTTGGATTACGACGTCGGTCATTATCAGCGAGATCATGAAGCGAAGAAGTCAATTCTTGTCACATGGCAAATCTCATTTCAGCATATTCGCCATATCAGGAAGTCTGCAGCCGACCTCCTGTCTTTGATGAGCTTCTTCGATCGACAGGGGATTTCTGAAAGTTTGGTCCGGAAACACCCTAGGGAACTAGACGACTGCACAGAATTCGAGAACAGGGTACCACGTTCAATTAGCTGTGAAGTCATCAATTGCAGTAAATTCGGAGACGATGACGAATTCGGGGATGATATTGACATTCTCAGAGATTATGCATTTATCTCGATCAGTAAAGACCCTACTATTTTCGAGATGCATCGACTGGTCCAGCTCTCAATGAGAAGGTGGCTAGAAATCCAGGGCGAGGATGAGAAATTGCGAGATACTTTTATTGAAAGTCTTCATCGTGAATTCCCATATGAAGATTATGAGCTATTGGCGAAGTGCCAGTCTCTTTTTCCTCATGTGAGATTGGCAAGCCTCCAACGACCAAAATCCGACAAATCTTTCGAACTATGGGTGGCGCTTCTTAGTCGTGCAGCAAGATTCGCGTATTTAAAGGGCGGATTTCAAGAAACGAAGCAACTTCTCACCATTTTACGAGAAGTGCTTGGAAATTTATTTGGTCCGGAACATTCAAGCGTTGTAAGTGCCACAGATCTTCTAGCTACTAGCTATCGGCATGAAGGTCAATTTGACAAAGCCGAAGAGCTACAAAAGCATGTACTAGAAGCTCGGCAGAGTCTGCTCGGCGTGACGCATCCTCTTACGCTCGCTAGTATTGGAAGTCTAGCATTGACTTATGTGGGGCAAGGCCGATTCCAAGATGCTCAGATACTACAAGAGCTACTGCTGAAAACTCAGATAAGCGTTCTCGGCGAGGAGCACCTCGATACGCTCGACAGTAATGGAAGTCTAGCATTGACTTATGTGAGGCAAGGTCGATACCAAGATGCTCAGATGCTACAGGAGCTACTGCTGAAATCTCAGAAAAGCGTTCTCGGCGAGGAGCATCCAGATACCCTCGCTAGTATGGGAAATCTAGCAACAACGTATATGAGACAAGGCCGATATCAAGATGCTCAGATGTTACAGGAGCCACTTCTGGAAACTCATACAAGGGTTCTCGGCGACGAGCATCCAAACACGCTCGCTATTATGGGAAATCTAGCAATGACGTATATGAGACAAGGCCGATATCAAGATGCTCAGATGCTGCAGGAGCCACTTTGGGAAACTGAGAAAAGAGTTCTTGGCGACGAGCACCCAAACGCGCTCATTAGTATGGGAAATCTAGCATCTGCCTATATGGAACAAGGCCAATATCAAGATACTCTCATACTATTGGAGCCACTTCTGGAAACTCAGAAAAGCGTTCTCGGCGATGAGCACCCAAATACGCTCCTTACTATGAGAAATCTAGCAACAGCTTATATGAAACAAGGCCGATATCAAGATGCTCAAACTCTACAGGAGCCACTTCTGAAAACTCACACAAGGGTTCTTGGCGAGGAGCATCCAGATACGCTCGCTATTATGGGAAATCTAACAACAACGTATATAAATCAAGGCCGATTACAGGATGCCCAGATGCTAGCGGTGCTGTTGTTGGAGACTCGAAAGAGAGTGCTTGGAGAGAAGCACCCGCACACGCTTATGACCATGCGTACTGTAGCCCATATTTAGTATTATATTACCCAACCACTTGATGCGTGCAGCTTGATAACGATTTGTGTTAGTATCTCGACGGAGGTCTTGGGCGCTGACCACTCTGACACCATGGAAGCCTCTAACAGCTGAGAGAATGGGAGGAACACCGACTTTTGCCTATGAACCAGGATGGACAATTGATTGGAGAGTGAAATATCCAGAGATTTTTAAATTGAAAGGCGTATCTCGATAGTTGCAATCACTATATTCAGCTCTAAAGGTATTATTTTGGGAATTTCTTGATACTGAGCCCTTAGTTTCGCTGATAGTTAATGAATTACATGGATTCTTTCCGAAAAATATCAGGTGTACATACATCTGTCTCCACGGAGCTTAGGTATTATCCCTTAAGGGTGTGTAACTCCACCGCGAAAAGAACGTTGCTGGAATAAGATCTGTATTCTAACAGGGGTGGAGAAGGGAGAGAGAGAAAGATTGATATCAATTCAAGACTTACGAGCAAACGGAGAGGTTCATCTGACCTGTGTCACTCTAATATACCCTGTCGGCTAGGAAATCATGGATAGCTTCCTAGGTAGCTCCGCTCTCAACAAAGGTCTGGATCTCCTCTCGGTGGGTGGTGAGGTCAATTTATGGGCGCGGTATGGTGTTCGGAGGTTAGGTGGAGAGAGTACAAGCAGGTGGAGATCGGTAAGAGTGGAAATGTGTAGATATTAGATCGGCGGATATTAGATGATAGAATTTGGGGATTTTGTGGATTTTCTAGTATGATATGGTACAAGAAGTAGTAAAAGTAGTCAATCTACTTTAGAACCCAAACTTCCGGGGGCCTACTTCCTATTCGGCCCTGTGTCTACCGGAGAGAAATTGCCTGTGCCTTCGGTTTTTTGAAGCTTTTCCCCTTTGTAGAAGGATTGATAGAGAGAAAGTTGCAAGGCAGCTGTTTGAGTAAGAGCAGCTTTGTAAATGACTTGTCGGAAAAAGAGTGTGGAGAACATATTTTTAAGATACTGGTCTAATCGGCAAGTGTTGTTTTCGATTTGATTCTAATTGATCTCGGAATAAGCAAGTGGAGTTCCTGCCCCGATACTGTAAAAGTCCCGGTGTGGAGCCCAGACTTCTTTTTTTGCTTCGATTGTCTGAGATCGTCCGCGTTAGTCACAAGGGTCAGTCGGTGGCGTTAGAAGTTTGCTGTCCATTCCAGGCTCGACTGGACTAGGTGAAAAAAAAAAAAGCGGATTCCGATAGGGACTGCTGTGGTCGATTGGAATTATGGCTTTATGTCAGTTCCTAGTGGATGGATTCTGGGATGATACAAATCGCCGGGCCGTATGCCACGTGAATGGGTCGTTTTCTTTTGTTTTCTTTTGCGTCAATTCTTCCTATCTGGCGGAAAAGTTCCCTGGCTCTTCAACTGCCCCGACTCAATTGTGACTGATCAAGACTGGCCTTCTCGAGCTAGGCACCTATTAAACCGGCCATATAATCCAGTCAATGATTGATACTGTAAAAAGAAATAAAATAGAATAAATTCAATATTTTAATTTAGTTTTCCCATTTCTCCCATTTCTCCCATTTCTCCCATTTCTCCCATTTTTACTAAGGAAAGGAAGGGGACTGTCAATCCCACCGGCGTCGATTCACCATCAGAGCGTCTAGTACATTGTATAAATAAGATGGTAAGATTACCCAAGTAGGTAATGTTTTCCATCTTATTCTCATGAACATATCCGATTATCAGACACTCCATCCAATTCATTTCAGTCTGCTTATATTCTCCCGATCATCATGTCTTTCGGGTTCTCTGTTGGAGACCTTGTGCTTTGCACCCAGATCGCCTATCGCCTTGTCTCCTCTATTACCACGACAGGTCGCAACGAAGCGTCCACCGATCTGAGAGAACTCCAGGACGTTCTCTGGAGTCTCTGCTTCGCTTTGAGCAATTTACAAGTCGCCTACGATACCATCCTGACCAGACCAATCAATCAATTCGGATACACTGCTATTATGAGTTTACAAATGGCATATATGATTGGTTCGTGTCGGGAGACTTTGGAAATACTGGTCAATTCTACGGCAGACTATCGGTCGGCAGTCAACAACTCTGGGGTGCAGAGTCAGAACACTCATGGCAATATCATGGGCTTTATCTTCCCTCACTTCGGATCCAAAATCAGGGTCCAGTGAAGGCAAGTTTTATGGAGTTTTCGAGGCGACTCGTTGGGCAAGTATCGACAAAAGCTTCAGTCCCACACCGAATCGATAAACATCTTGTTGAATACTTTCATCTGGTCAGTCGCAGTTTTGTGTGTCTTTTAATCACTTTATTGACCGCGTTGATCAATTTTAGGCTCGCCACCGATCGCATCGAGGAGCATAATAGACAGCAGACACGGCAGTTGGAAGATATCTTGCGTTCGAGTCCTCGGCTGAACAGTGTGCTTGACAATGAAGAATCTCGTGCGATTCGATGATGCCTCGAGCTTGGTTTAAAGATTAGCACGCGGCTCTGTGATGCGGTATATCGGTTTGGGTACTTGGTTCCTCGTCAAGATGATACATTTCCTTTGTTATTATTGATTGGCGTGTTTGTTGAACCTTCCAGAAGGAGAGTAGAAGTGAAGGAGTGGATAGAGTGGAGATGAACAGTGGGGTTTCTGTGCAATGTTTGACACGCAGACAAACTGCGGATGTAGCTTCTGCGCCCGGCCGTACTTCGCGGCTCCATTTATATTCCGCGATCCGCCCATAAAATTTTTTCTCTTCCGTGCACATCTCACTCTGGGAGCTCCCAGCTCCCAGCTCTTCTTTTCTTTTATTTTATTTCTGTTAGAGATCATGAAAAGCAATGTCTGTCTCATGTTCATCTATCATCCATGACGAGGTGCCTCAACAATTGATGCTTGTTGTCGGCCTCGGATCATGATTTTCTCTCTAAAAAGGTAAGACAAACTTTTTTTTTCTTCGCACCCCTCCCCCTTCGAATGATGACCCTATGACATGCAAAGGCATTCCTCAAGCTTAAGTTATCGTGTGGAATCTTGTCAATATTAAGTTTCAGCCTTGTCTGACTTCGAAACATTTCTTGTTACTTGTTACCAGCTATTATTTGGCTTGACCTCGTGCTAACTCAATTCTGGTTAGGTAAATTCAATTTCTCATCAATCTCCCTCCACTGCGGCATGTGCCTTGCATGAAGAAAATTTGAACGAACGGGCGGACATAACGTATCCACGTCCCCTCATCCTCAAACCCAGAGCGTACAAACTCTGTGGGTGAATGGGAGGTGGAATACTTGTTGAGAACTCGTCACCTGATCCTTTGCCCATTGTCTCGAATTTTCATATTGAAAATGAGTCTTGAACATCCATCTGACTGTGTGACAATAGGTATTCTACACTTCTTTTTTCTTCTTGCATGCGTGCTCCTGAACATGGTCATACCTATTATGATGAAACTTGATATTCACACTGTTTGATTCGAATTTATTCGAAAATGAACATTAAACAAAAATTCTGATTTAATGAGGTGAGTTTTGCATCTACTGCAATGAAAAGAGAAACATATGCTGACCAGGGCTCCTAGCCTGATATAGATACCATGTTTTGATCTTGACTTCTAATTTGCATTTTCCTCGAATGCGATTGCTGACTCGATCGATCATATAGTGCCCCGCTATCCATTGAAGATACCCTGGCGTCCCTTAACATGTGAGTTTGACTTTTTTACATCCAACCTTCTTTGCCTGATGAACAAAAATTTTCGCTGTGTTCTTTCCGAATACCATTGACGATACCAAATTTTATTCACTTTGGAGATCTGACCGCTACCCTCATCCACACAACGTTCACTCATTGTACATTGTGTTCTTTGCTAATATGCAATGCAGATTTTGATACCCATGAATAGTTCTGAATACAATTGATTTTTATATCCTTCCATTCTGATCTGCAATCGTAAATCATCTCGTAGTCCATTTCCTACCCTAAAATCTCCACAGCACCTTGCTGAAATTTTCTTTCGAATCACTCTACAAACAAGCCATGCTGCTTATGCCACCCCTCAATACTAGTTTCCCCGTTATAAAGCTCATGCACACTTTTCTTACCCTCAGGCCACCGCGCCCACGCAGGCTTCGACCCAGCCATAACACAAACCATTTCATCCGGCACGGGCAGCTCAGTATCAATAGCCGATGCGAAAGGATGGATTAGTTCTGGCCAGTGATGATCCCAGAGCCAGAGCATTGAGCTGCAATTCGAGCAGAAGTTCCGCTCAGAGGAGCATCGTTCCTCATTCGGGGTTCCGCGATCTTTGATGCCGCGGTACTTTCTACAATATATTGTTAGCATTTTCTTTTGTCTTCGCCTTTAGACACGATCTTTGGATAAATAGATCATATTTAGAGGTTCTGGTTGCTGTCTGGGGCTTTATTCGTACTTTATGAGATCTTGGCCCTTTAGCACCTTCAGGCTGTCCGCGATGCCGCCGAGATTCACGGCGCCGATGTACCCGCCTACTTTGCGGCAGATGCTGCAGGCGCAAAGTTGGTAGGGCACTGGGGTTTGGGACTGGAGTGTGAATTCGATGCCGCCACATTGGCAGCTTCCGTCGAGTTTCCTATTGTAAGTTAGTTTCAAATACGAAGTAAATGCATGGAGGCTGTCTTGTTCAAAACTGCCAACTGCTTATGGGCTGGTAGGTGGACATACATTGGCATCTTAATTTGAGCAAAAATTATTGGATTTAGATGCTGAACGGTGCGGAGGTCCGACCTTTCAAGTCAATCAGAAGGTGGTGGAATTCTACTATATTTCGATGAACGGGAGCTGGTTCAGGTATTTATATCTAATCGCGGTGCAAAGAACCAAATTCCCCAACTTATGCAGACAAGTCAAACATCACAAACTAAAAGTTTAATGGATAATCATGCAACAGATGATATCCTCGCTTCGCCTATTCGTCCATAATGACAGCTCTAGCCCTGTTCTCTGCCGGTTCTGTCGGGGCATACATCATTGGCCGTATCCTGCGATGTTGGTTGGTCGATCGGATGTTTGTCTCGTTTGTTCTATTTGTCTCGCGGCTTGAGCTTTCGAAACGAAGTCTTGACTGCATCATCGTCCCCTCTGCACCGCTTGAACGAGTCATTTCTATACCGATCGGCTAAAAATATTGCCATAAATACCCCAAGATGAGTTTCGGAGCCCCCGGAGGTGGTTCGGTGAACTACAAGCCCTCACCGTGAGTTTTGCCCCAGCCGGGATCCTCACGCTGCATTCCCTCGCATCGTCAGAAGGCATAACTCCCGCAATTGGGTTGGTGTTATGACTTTGGCAGTATCACTGACAACTTGTTTTTAATTCGATAGGCCTGAGCGTGGTAGCTTTCCTCTCGACCATGAAGGTATGCTGACAACAAATCTCCTTCCACCCTTCGCAATATATATACCCAAGAGCGCCGCTAACCGATTGGCCGATTATATAGGAGAATGCAAGCATATTATCTCTGGCTACTTGAAATGCATCAAATTAAACCGAGGTACCAACGACGAGGCATGCCGCAAATTGGCGAAGGATTATCTTGCCTGCCGAATGGACAAGTGCGTTGCCCTGCCCTATTTGTCACAAGTTATACTCCTGTCGCTCCTGGGAACAAACTTTTGGAACCAATCTAATATGCGGCAATACTGACTGACAACCTCCAATAGAAACCTCATGGCGCCTGATGACTTTAAGAACCTTGGACTTATATTCAAGGACGATCAAGAAAAAAAACAAGCTCCAACAGCAGCAAATACGACTGACGCATCACAAGGAACGGAGAAAAATTAAAAAAGGGATGGCAATAGTTGGATGATTTGTACGATATTTGAGAAAGGAGCGTGACAAGAGACAGTCTAGGCGCTTCACAGGCTTTGAGAACAAATTGTACATAGATACTGTAATGTAACATAAGAAACTCCATATTAAACCTCATTTCCACAATTAAACTAGATGCTAAATGAAAGTGACAAAGTCACTTTATTTTCAGTCACAATTGGCTCGAGCTTGCATGCGGGGAAACCAGGTTCCGCCCACCGAGCCAAAAGCTCTCCAGCTCCAACATCGCCCCAGCCGATCACCACCCCACTAAATGTCGTCAATCGCACGGCCACCAGACCCATGCCTGGTGGCCATCATTCTAATCGTGCGATCGCGCACCGGGCCCCGTCTCGTCTTCCACTACCCTCCAAACCCACTCAGCGAGAACCGACTCAAGACAACCACCAAGAACGGGCGCCGCACCTCCCGCGCGCGGAACCGACAAGGCGCCAAGAACACAGACTCAAGCTCTAGCGATGATAGCGGCCTAAGCTCAGACGAAGAGGAGGAGGAAAGAGAGCGCGAAAACCAGAACCCAGCTGCCCAGGCAACCCCAGGCCAGATACCAAGTGGCAGCCACCCAACAACGCCGAGCTTGTTACTCGCTCGCCGCGCGAGTAACTTTGGCATCATCGATGAGAATGCGTCTATCGCTGCATCGCCTGGTACCGCTCCGACTGAACCGCCGCGCCCTGGTTCTTTGGGATCTGGTCGGGCCTCGTCGTTGCGGAAGCGGGGTGGTGCTGGGTCTGATCTTGAGGATGAGTCGGATCGGGATGGTGCTGGTGGATCATCGCGGGCACCTTGGGTGTCGCTTTTGGGTTTACCGGGTAGTGTGTGGGAGAAGCTACTGAGTCCGTCCCGGTCATGGCATAAACGGCGATTTGAAATTGGGATTAATGATCTTGCGCTTATTGGGTGGCCTGTCTTTGTGCGGGAGGATGGAACATGGCGCAAGCAGAGACGGAAGAAGAAAAAGAAGAAGAATCGCTCGGAGTGGGATGGTGGGGAGTTGGGTCATAACGATCCTGAGGGCGCTGAGGATGAAGATGGTGTTGCTTCTCCTGATATGGGGGGTAGTATTGCTACTATCTCCGAGCTGACGCTTTCTCCGACTGAGACGAAGCGCCATTCTGTGGCCAGCACGAAAGTTGGGAATCAGTCGGATGATCCTGAGGATAAGGATCATATGACTATGTTCAATGTGGTCTTTGTAATGGATCCTCCTCTGCTTGAGTACTCGGGGCGTGTCAAAGAGATCTATGAAAATGCTATCAAGAAGTTTGCTAAAGCCTTGAAATGGGAGCAGGCTCGAACGGGTTATGTGTGGAAGGAATCACAGCATATCTTGTCTGTACGGCGAAATGCTCGAGAGTCAAGTACTTGTCCCCTGCCCATATTCAATTGCTTGAATTAACATTGTTCTAGGAACCTCAATTCACAAACTGTATGCTGATCTGATAAATCAGTCTTCTCTAGCCAGGGCAATCTATACTGTTTACACCAGTATCTCAGCCTCCAAGATTGCCTCTGTATCACTCAGTCCAGATGTTTCTATCTCGCTACAGATCCCCCCGCTGACATCCACGCCGTATCTCGCTGGCCCCGCGGACAAATCTTATCCAGGTCTTTGGTTGACAACAGCAGACAGTGCAACCCCGGTGGATGAACCTAGTATTGACGATATAAATTCACCCCACCAGGTTCTTGCGAAACACTTTGCACTACTTCTACTTGATAGTGAGGCATCCATCATCAAAGACGTTGAAGCTTCTGGTGGCACTTTAGCAACGGCATTAAGACACTACATTCGCTGTTCCAAGCCAACCAAGTCATTCGCCCAAATCTCAGCAACCTCAGGAATTCCACTTTCCACTATCCAGATGCTGGCTAGTCACTTGGTTTATTGGCGTCGTGCTCGAGCCATCCCTCCCATCCACCAGCGAGACACATACATTGTCTCCCCCAATTGCGATCTCAGCAAACTGGAAATAGCGACTATTGCATACCAGGCAGCATTTCCCACAGTTCCCAGCCTTCCAAAGATGCTTTCCTTGCTCAGCGGTACCCCTCGTCCGTTTGGAAACTTCATTCCGAGCAAAGACCATAAGGAAACCTACTTCTCAATTCTCGCATGGCTTCTCCGCGGTGGTTGGGTAACACAGTTGCGCACCTTCGCTCGCATCAAAGTGACTCCCGAGATCAAACTGGCTGTGGAAATGGCTCTCCGTAAAGAAGAAGTAGACCGCTATCTTGCCAAGAGTCAGCCCAGCGCTCTGGCAGACCCGGACACGGACAGCTCAGACGAAGACGATGCAAACTCCTCATCATCGTCCTCACTCGCCAGCCATGGCAGCAGAGATGACACGCCCATTCCGGGTCGCGTCGACCCGCATGCACAGCTCCGCACTTCGCATAAACTACTAGACCGGTCCACTGCTCTACGGCAGTCTTCCCTGATCTTATCTCCGCACCGGGCATCCCCACTCGAATCCCGATGGCTAGACGAGATCGTCTCCCGATTCCCCGAGAAGCCCGGCGACGAGGATTTCCTAGACGGCGTGAGCCCAGAGATCGCGCCGGATGAGCTCGAAAACGTTCAAAGTCTACTCAAAACATACTGGCCCTCCTTCCTTAAATATTTCAACGGGCAAGACGCACTGGAGAAGATCTCCGTCCGAGAGAACCTGAAGCGCAAATTAGTATGGCGGGTTCTCAGCCGTCTAGGCTTCGTAGGGCCGACAAAGTCGGTTGATACAGACGTGCGGGAACAAGTGATTGTTAGTGTTCGGCATTGGTAGGGATGTTTACCGGCTTGAAAAAGTTATTTGTTTGTTTTGAACCATAGAAGCCTGGAGTTATCGCGCGTACGGATTCGATACCATTTTGTTTCCCTGTTTCTGGTTTGTCTATATTATGTTGTTAATCCTTACCTATATTCATCCCTCTAGATCGGCCTAGCGGAGCGTATCCGCAGAGTGATACAGATACCACATCCCACGTTCCAAGGTCCCCTTGTTCCCACCGATGTATTCTGATTACATACTCCACCCCATCCCGACGGATTCCGCGTGCCCTCAGCCCTAATTGTGCACTGCCGAACGTGTTTTTGCCGTATTTCGGGCGTAGGATGTTATTTAGGAGGTGAAATATGGTATAGTGTGGTATAGGGTGGAAGTCAATCTGTATAGAGGTAGCGATCAGGAATTGATGTGTAGCATCAACTCCTTACAACTTTGGGAGTCGATCACGTGCTGACAGGGCAAATATATCACATTCTTCGGTCGCACAGAACCACCAGGTGATGAATCAGTAATGGCTTGAGCGGGCCCTTAGCATGACATCCGGCAAGTACGGAGTAAGATGGAATTATTTCCTAATCCGTATCTAGGTGCATAACCGTGGACAGTTGTCAGTACTAAGCACAATACGCAGTATATGCCAGGGTAAAAGCGGGTTCAAATGTTAGGGATGCAACTTTCAAGGTCTGTATTACGTATACCTACATAACGCAACTCCTTAGTTACCGGCCAAGTCAGGTACCCGAGGATTTCACGGGTCGTATATCCGGTAGAACGCTCCGTGGCTAAGGATGTGCCGGATCAGTTCTCAACTTCCGCGTCGGTGTGGAGATTATAAAGATAATAAATTTCCGCGATTTAAAGAGGTTCAAGTTGACAAGTTGTTTTAATATTAATATTATTGGCTTGTCTTCAGATTGTTGATCAAGGGCCGAAGCCATTGCAGGTCAGAGCGAATAACATAATCAAGGCCATGAATTGACTTCCCGTTGCACCGCGTCAAATAATTTACTAGGCGGATATATGGTCTAAGGGCCAATCGTCGACCTCGAACGGAGGGGCTCCGGTGGACCCCGCAATAGGATAACGCTTTATTCAAAAATCTAAATGTATTTGGGTAGACCGTAGAATGTACTATTTTATGACAAATGTAAACCCATACAGAGTAAAATACGTGATCTCTCGGGGAGTTCGTAGTGCCAGTCATAAGTGTTTTGACAGGCAACGGTTGTCATATACGGAGTAGGGAGTCAGAGGTACGTATACAAAGTACCTGCAATCTTGCCATTGGCTAGATATTAGGCCCCCATTCCAGGCCTTCCAGCCTGGAAGGACCCTGAACAGATGGTGATGCCGGAAATTCTATCCCTGACTCCACGATTGGGTCGCTCATACATTGAGGCTCCTATCTCATATTTCGGGAGCCTGACACATTCACTAAATACTTAGCTTGGGCAACCTGGTTAAAAAGTTCATATACTTCAGGCTTTAAACAAGTACAGTTAAGGAAGACGTGAGCATATAGTGTATTGTCATTTTGGTAAAAATGGTAACCAACGGTAACAATCCAGCCCACGGAAGAGCCGCTAGTCCTAAAGAGGTAGGATAATTTCCTAAGTCCATTCATAGTGTTATTAGTGATTTCATTCTCCCACAAACCTTGAGTGTATTGTATTTTCTTGTGTAGCAGGATAGTTTGAGAAACTTTTTGTAGTACAGTCAATGTAAATTCAACCTTTTCTCGGATGATCATACTGGACTTAAAAGTTGGTCTGGTAAATTTGTGCGTCCGGCACCGAGGGATTAATCCGCTGGGCACCATCCACTATAAAGAGATTTTTTCTCATGCGAAATTCCACAATTACCTTACCTGGGGTACACAGAAAGCATACGCAAAATTGTTCTCATATTTTCCCTTGGGTCAAAAAATCCATTACCTTGTGTAAGGTAAGAAAAATGCTCCCGCTAATCATTTTGCCCTTATTACCCAAATAATTTTGCGTTCCCTGCTCTTACCCTTCACCATCTCCCCTCTTACCTCCTCCCACCCCCCCTCTCTCGGGTGTTTGTTCCTCACTTTCCCCATTCCTCCCTTGTTTTTATTTTTGATTCTTTTCCTTGACCGGATTTTGTGACCACGCCGAGCCCTCACCTGCTCCGTCACCTTCCCCGGACCCTTGTCCCACTTGCGATTCTTGAGAACCTCGAAATCTTTCCGATCCTCACCTCTCCTTCCTAGTGGATTTCGAACCCGTCGCATACGTGTCATTCGCGCCGTTAATTCTCGTGCTCCGAATCTCAAACAGGATCCAATTCTGATCCGGAAGTCGAAACTGACATATCAGTTCCTCTCGCATCCCTGTGTATCTGCCTGATCTTGACATCGTGAGATCCGGATTGATTTGATATCTGAGACCGAACCGAGCTGGAATTAGCCGCGGGATCCGAAAGAAATCTCCTTCTTCCCTCCGTGCCGACATCCCACCGATGCGATTTGCGTTTTAAACGGTCCTTACACACCGACAAACAAACCGCATTCCTACCTATACCGTCTTCAAGCTGTGCCTGAAGACCTGGATCTCTTCAGTCACACCTCAAAGAAGGAAGAACTGTCCTTAGTGGGGTTACGAAAAGGTGGAATCCATCCTTTATTTTTTGTTTTGAAACGACACCGGAGTAATATCGCGCGTAGGCGTTGATTCAGTTTCTCCAGGTTCGCCGCAAGAAATATCTGTCCCACAGCAGAATCCCTTGCGACTCAGAACGAATTTTTTACCCACCAAATTTCGGCAGGTTTTTGTCTGATTGAACTACCTAGCTTCATATCCAAGAAAATGCCTACATTCAGCTACGCGCAAGCCGCCAAGGGCGTGTCTGAGACACCAGCACCCGCTAAGCCGGTATCAAAAGAGCCCGAGATGACCGAGTCCAAGCCGGAAGAGAAGAGCATCGATATCCCCGCAGAGCCGGTAGCTATCTCGGCAACCGAAACATCGCAGGAGACTGAAAAGGCCACACCGAGCGTCGACGAGGATGCCGAATTCACCACCGTCACCAACAAGCATGCCAGCAGACCCAAGGCTGCCCACTCTAGGACATCATCTCCGAGTGTCCGGTCCACGGCAACACAGTCCAAAGAGGGTGAATCCTCAAATACCTCCAACGGAACCCAAGAGGCTTCCGAGAAGCAGGCTGACAAGGCCGAGAATGACACCGAGGAATCGAAGGACAAGTCCGCCAAGTCCGCGAAGTCCGAGAAGGCTGAGAAGTCAGACAAATCCGAAAAGGCTGAGAAGAGCACCCCACCAAAGGAGCTAAAGGCTGCTCCTCTTCCATCAGTTAACATCTGGCTTCAACGTAAAGAAGCCCAAGAGGCCAAGGCCAAGACCTCCCCAGCTCCCGTTACTGGCAAGCCTACTTCCGGAAAGGCAGCGGAGGAGAACCAACATGATTCTCCCAAGACCAACTCCAAGAAGAAGGGTAGCGATGGCTCGCAAGAAGGCGCCAAGGGAAGCAAGAAGGCCGATGGCGCTAAGGGACGGGATGGCGCTTTGCCTCCGGTCGAGGATGCTGTATCATGGCCCACACCGCAGGTTGCTATTGTTGAAGATAAGAAGAAGGCACAGGAGAAGACAGACAAGACTGAGAAGTCCGAGAAGAGCCCAGTCTCGCGTACCCACGGCAAGGAGAAGTGGATGCCCGTCAACTATACTCCTACTGCCGTCTTCAACACCCCACTCCCTTCCGCTGGCCGTGGAGGCCGTAGACCCACTCGCGGTGGACGGGATGGAGGTCGTGGTGGAGCCCACGCCGGTGCTGCTGAGAAAGCCGCCTCAGGTCAATCGGGCCCTGGCTCTGCGGGCAAGCAGGCCTCTGGAGAACGGGGTCGCAACGAAGCGGGCACTAACCGTGCTGCTTCCCTCCCTGCACAGGCCAGACGCTCTACTAGCTCGGAAGTAGCCATTCCCGAGGGTCGCAAGACTCAAGCCGTGGAGCGCAACAACCGCCCTGCCCGTGGTGCCGAAGATGCCGCTGCCTCAAATGGAAAACAGGCCAACGGTGGCGAGAACGCCCGGCCCCAACGTGATGGCAAGCAATTTAACCGAAACAACGAGACCCGTGCTGCTAAGGGTGGTCAACCAGCCGTTGACTCTCAAGCTGCAGGTCGTGCTAATGAGCGTCGAGTTGAATCTGGCTCCAAGTCTGCTGATGTTGGTCCAAATGGCTTCCAGGACTTCAACCGAGGTGCCGAGCGAGGAGGCCGATCTAGCCGTGGACGTGGAGGCGCTTACTCTGGATTTGGCGGACAGAATGGCCAGTTTGGTAGTGTCGGACACAACTTTGCCCCCAAGAACTTCGGCTTCAATGACCGCCAACGATCCCAGCACGGTCTTGCCAATGGCTCGCAGCAGGGCAACCGGATGCCCTTGAGGTCGCCTTCTTTGGGAGGATCTGCAAATCAATATGGTGTCTACCCCTTCCCCTCTGAAATCAACGCCATGTACCCTTACCAGGCTGTCAACCCCGGCCCTATGAGCGCCGTTCCTTACCAGTCGTACATGGAGCCCTTCGGCCTCATGAGCATGCTGTCTATTCAGTTGGAGTACTACTTCTCCGTCGACAACATGTGCAAGGACATGTTCCTTCGTTCGCAGATGGATTCTCAAGGCTTTGTCCCTCTCAGTGTCATTGCCAACTTCAAGCGCGTGAAGACTATGACCGAGGATTTCGAACTCTTGCGTCATATCTCTCGCCAACTCCGTACCGTCGAGTACCAGACTGGTGAGGATGGCGTGGACCGCCTGCGTCCCCGTGAGAACTGGACCCAGTGGGTGCTCCCGGGTGCTGCACCGGCGCAACCTAAAAAGAACGACGAGAACACACCTGTCAACAACCAGGTCGGCGGTGCATCTAACGGCTTGCACCCTGGATCACAACAGTTCGTTCCCAATGGCACATCTTCCCACAATTCCCGGACAGCTCTTTCGTCCAACGCCCCAGAGTTCTTGCCATCGGCACAGAACGAAATCGCCACCGTGAGAACCCCCCAGGATTTCTTTTATTACCCCGCATCCGGTTTCGAACTGGACTCTTCCTTTGATATTGCAGCACATTTGGAAATAACATGTATTGACGAATATCGACCAGCGCGCGGACTAAATTCGCTTACCACGACACCACCTTTCTCTCCCCAAGGAGCGGCGGAACAATTAGCTGGGTATGCCTGACATCTACCGCCCCCCAGATGACTTTCAAATGACGTCTGACACTTGTTTTCGTTTAGTAAGTTTCATGGGCAGTATAAAAGACATCCTTCGACCAAATACCCTGCTCGCCCAACGCCCATGCCAAGCCACCTGTCGTCTGATCGGAAGAGAAAGGGTCCTCCGAAGAAAAAGCACGCTGAAGTCGACGAATCGTTGGAGGTGTCAGAAAAGTTCGAGTCGGGGGGTGAACCACAACCTTTGGACTTGAGCCTCATCAGTCCCACTGGTTATCGATACTGGTTGGGCCGTTTGAAGGAGAATTTCCAATTGAAAATGTACAATGAATTTAGGCGTCAAGCCCTTGATGATGTTTTCACACGACACACTTATGATGGTTTCGATTCCCTCATGGAGTTTTATCGCTTTACTCTCGGTACCAAATCTCCTCTACGCCCTCAGATTCTTTCGGACATGGTCGGTCTGTGCCGAGATGAGCGTTTCAAACCTCAGGATGTCATGTTCTCTGTTGTTCGAACTGCTCTTGCCAAACGGGATCCGGATTCTGAGAAAACCTCCATTGTCGCCAATTTGTTCAACCACGAATTTGGCGATACGTGGAGTAGGCCGGTGAGAAAGCCATACCGTCACCGCATTTGACTTCTTTTTCTGGGATGCCAATTTCTCTTTTTTTTTCTCTTTCTCTTTGATCTTCTTCTGCTTTGTCGTCAAATTATGACCAGCACATTGTGTTCCCTATGGATATTCATTATTACCCACTATTTGCTTCATCGAATCCCGATGGTCATATTTTATTGCAACCTTGAGGCCTCATTATTAACCGTCTATTGCGAAGCCTCGGAGTTTTTCATCGGCCTGCCTTTCGTGTCTGTTTTTCAATTTTCAATACTGCTGCGTTCTCAGTCATAGGTTTTTTCTCCTCAAAACGTTCCGGAGTCGGGCATGCATGATCTTATGGGCAATATCCCCTTCTTCCCTTTCGATGTCTGATTCCATTGTGTTTCAGACCCAAAAAATGATTGTTTCTTCTTTTTTCTGATCATAGAAATTTTGTCTTTCCTTCCCTTACTGTGGAGTTGTCGTTCTCCATCTTTATGCGTTCGAAGTGTCTGTGCCCGCCCTGACACCCAGATCTTAGCGAGTCTCAAGGTTTATCAGCATGGCTGTTTCCAGCGGCCGAAAGAAAAGCAATGGTCGAAGCCAACAATGAAAAAAAGTATTGTTTGATGTCATTTACCTCCCCACTTCGAAGTGGGCGTTCTCCTGCTGCATTTATCAATGGTGTTCTCTGTGCAGAGATCCCTCTGCGTCGCGATTATGTCGGCCTTTGCCCACTGGGCGGAGGCCCGATAGCGCTAATGAGTTTTATTTTATTTTCGGGCTTCAAGGCGTTTGGAAGGTTGCAGCTGTGGTTGAGTGTTTTGTTCATAAACGGGGTTCAACAAGGGGCTTTTTGTATTATTGTCATATTGCACTTTGCGGCGTATAACCTGAACTTGTTTCCCCCAGTAATATGTTCGAAAAATCTACCTTAATTTTCAATATTTATCGATGCCCTTCTTGATAAGTGTGAAACCCCTTGCAAAGCAGGGACTAGGTATAGAGTCGGGTAAAGAAAGAGCGCGTGCCTATTATAATCGAGTCAATGCGGAGAAGACTGTGTTGCCTCAGGCACCACATTCTCAACCTTCGTTCCGAGCTCTCTCGGCCAGCTTGCTCCTCCATACCCCCTCCAATCCACAGAAAACGCATACCCCCAATCTCTCAAAATGGAGGGTGCATCCCGTCAGACATCAAAACTATTACGGTCCCGAGGTAGCCTGCTCCCGCAGCAACGCCGTCTTCCCCGACCAGCCACCCGGACAGGTCTATCCACGACACAATGCCGAGTTCTCTCAAATTCGAACCGCAATCTTGCCCCGGAGTCCCTTTTCGGCCAGCTTGGCGCCAATCCTGCTGCTTCACACAGCTCATCCGGTGGTCCTCCCACTTACTTCACTAGCCGAACAACCCTCCCCGCAAACACGATCGTACGATTCGTGCCGCAGCAGACAGCATGGATTGTGGAGCGAATGGGAAAGTTCCACCGGATTCTGGAGCCTGGTCTCGCTATTTTGATTCCATTCCTGGATCGCATCGCATATGTCAAGAGCTTGAAGGAGTCTGCGCTGGAGATACCCAGTCAGAATGCAATTACGGCGGATAATGTTACATTGGAGCTCGATGGTGTGTTGTATACCCGAGTGTTTGACGCATACAAGGCCAGGTAGGTTGGAGGATTGAATAATCCTGCATGGTTCAGGGACAAACGTCTAACATATGGGGATTTAGCTACGGTGTCGAAGATGCGGAGTACGCCATCTCCCAGCTTGCACAGACGACTATGCGATCCGAGATCGGCCAGTTGACCCTGGACCACGTCCTTAAGGAGCGCGCCACCCTGAACACGAACATCACACAAGCAATCAACGAAGCCGCCCAGGACTGGGGTGTTGTGTGTCTGCGATACGAGATCAGAGATATCCATGCACCAGACGGTGTTGTGGAAGCGATGCACCGCCAAGTAACCGCTGAGCGGTCCAAGCGAGCGGAGATCCTGGAGTCTGAGGGTCAGCGACAGAGTGCTATCAATATTGCCGAGGGACGCAAGCAGTCTGTCATTCTGGCATCTGAGGCGCTGCGCGCTGAGCAGATTAACCTGGCGGCTGGTGAAGCTGAGGCCATTCAGCTGAAGGCGGACGCTACTGCCCGTGGAATCGAGGCTGTTTCGAAGGCTATGCAGGAAGGCAAGGAGCATGCCCATGGTGCTGTTAGCTTGCGAGTGGCCGAGAAGTATGTTGATGCATTCTCGAATCTGGCCAAGGAGGGCACATCCGTTGTTGTTCCGGGCAATGTTGGTGATCTGGGCGGCATGATTGCCAGTGCTATGGCTGTCTACGGAAAAGTCAGCGAGAGCCAGGCCAGGAGCATTGCTGCTAAGGCTGTTGGTGCTCAGAAGTCAGAGATCAACGTAACCCCGAAGAATGAGCAACATATTGCGGAGCATGAGTTCGGGGTCGAGTCTAGTGAGAGGGAGCCCAACAATGAAGTCACACGGAGCGTCTTGGAATCATTCAACGAGGCTAGCCAGAAGACCAAGCACCAAGATCACTAAACTGGATGTGTGAGATAACTTTCTTCGGACCTCTTTGCATCTCGATCCGACCGAGTTAGGAGTTTAACCGGCCTATCTCTTTGTACCACTCTCCCTCCGCTCTTATTATTTCCTCTTTCTTTTGTTCAGTTTTGCTTGATTCTACAGCATTTCTTCAGGAGTCAGAAACGGCACCAGCTCTTCTTGCCATACGGGATTTGAACTACCCCATTTTTACGTACATAAGGCACGATGGGGCATTGGGACCCAAGACAAGGAGAGTAAAAAGAACAGAAGAAGACAAAGCCTGTATGATCGTGTTAAGCAGCAGATATCTGAATCAATACACTGGAAGATTTGGAATTATTCTAGCAAATGTGACTGATATAGTCTAGACTTAGAAATACATAGATGCTTAACGCGAAAAAGAGGAGCTCGGGCCACCTAATCTGGAGATCGCGACTTTTCGGCTTCGCGCCCTGATCAGCAACCTCCCTTTGTGTCCCGCAACACCCAAATTCTTCTCCCCCATCATCTATCCTCGGCTTCTCACTGGAATCTATTGTTGAACCCCTGCGAAGCTAGACTGAGAACTTCCAAGGGGTGGTCTCTGCGATGTCCTCTACGATAAACACCTGAACCTCCACCTGATCTCGACTTCCAGCTTCGCCCTTCTCTCGTCGACCCTCGCTGCGAATAAATTATACCTAAATTCAATATACCGGATCCGAGCCTAAGAACTCTAGAATTTTCTCTCCACGGTGCATAAGGAAGTGGCGCACTCCGCCCCAGTTGCGCAATGCATATTATCAAGCCAGTCTGGCTCACACATGGAGGTACGAATACCTGCGATGCTATACCGGAGTCATCTCGTCCAGGAATTGCGTGCTGGCTCTGGTCAACTCGCAATCGAATCTGAATCTCTAAGATTCCCCGATCAGAATGGCAGTGCTAAATGTTTATCCATTGCATAGGTGAAAGGAAAGATTTCGAGGTTTACAGCTGTGACGTCTCGCCGGATGGGAAGAGATTGGTGACTGCTGCAGGAGGTTAGCTATAATCCAACATGCATATCAGCTGTCGTGGGGAGTGGAGAGCAGAGGCCCCGCGGCTAGATCGCCCAAAGATCGTCGCTAATACAGAGCTTCTGTGCTACAGATGGATACGTGCGGATCTGGTCTACTGAGGCCATCTACAATACCGGGAATCCGGAATTTGCGAATAAACCGAAACAGCTTGCATCGATGAGTAACCATTCTGGCACGATTCATACCGTTCGCTTTTCTCCAAATGGACGATATCTTGCGTCGGGGGCGGATGATAAGATTGTTTGTGTTTACACGCTGGATGCCAATCCGCCAACACATGGCGCAACATTTGGTACGTTTCTGGTGGGTTGAATTCTGGGGAGGTAGCGCTAATCAAATTGGAACGCGCAGGCTCAGACGAAGCACCGCCTGTGGAGAACTGGCGCACTATTCGGCGATTGATCGGTCACGACAATGATGTCCAGGATCTGGGCTGGTCATACGATTCTTCGATCTTGGTTTCTGTTGGACTGGACTCCAAGGTGGTAGTGTGGTCTGGACATACATTCGAAAAACTGAAGACGATCTCCGTGCACCAGAGTCATGTCAAAGGGATCACGTTTGACCCCGCGAACAAGTACTTTGCTACCGCCAGTGATGATCGAACTGTTCGGATTTTCCGATTTACTTCTCCTGCTCCTAACTCGACATCTCATGATCAGATGAACAACTTTGTTCTGGAGCAGACTATCTCTACACCCTTCGCCAATTCTCCTTTAACCGCGTATTTCCGCCGTTGCTCATGGTCTCCAGATGGCATGCATATTGCTGCTGCGAACGCAGTCAATGGCCCAGTCAGTTCGGTGGCTATCGTAAATCGTGGTTCATGGGATGGCGATATCAATCTCATTGGACACGAAGCACCAGTCGAGGTGTGCTCGTTCTCTCCGCGGTTATACTCACGGGAGCCGATCCAGAAGTCGCCGGCTGATGGCCATGCGCAACATCATATCACCGTTATTGCCTGCGCGGGTGCAGACAAATCCTTGAGTGTCTGGATTACTAGCAACGCTCGTCCCATTGTGGTGGCCCAAGAAATGGCAGCCAAGTCTATTTCAGATCTGGCCTGGAGTCCCGACGGCAAGTGTCTTTTTGCTACAGCCCTTGATGGTGCAATTGTGGCAGTCCGATTTGAGGAGGGCGAACTAGGATGGGCGGTAGAAATGGAAGAGAATGAAAAGTCTTTGACCAAGTTTGGAACGAACCGCAAGGGTGCCGGTATCACAGAGACCACAGATGCGTTACTACTCGAGGAGAAGAGCAAAGCTGGTGAAATTAAGGGCGTTGAGGGTCGTATGGGTGCACTCATGGGTGACAGCGCGGAACCTGCGGCCAACGAAGGGTCTGCGTCGCAGTCAGTGAACGGTACAACCCCCGCGCGAGCTTCGTCGCCAAATCCCGAATCAACAAAGACGCAAACAAATGGGACTGCATCGACTCCTGCAGCCAACGAAGCCGAGAAACCCGACCCATATATGGCCAAGCTGGAAAGACTCAAGCAACGCCCGACATATACTAAAGAAGGAAAGAAACGTATCGCACCTTTGCTTGTTTCTGGAGCCGGGGCTGGTGAGTCTTCTTTACCACAGGCCCGCCTGATGGCTTCAGTGAGCAGCCAGGCCAAATCAGATGCACCAGCATCCATAGTCGATCTTTCAAAACCATTCGATGGGCTGCCTAAGGGTGGCTTGACTGCATTGCTTCTTGGTAACAAGCGCAAGCTCGCCCAACTCGAGGGTGATGAGGAGGGACAAGCTGAAAAGCGTGTCGCTGCGGCAAGTATAAATGGTGCGACGCCCATTATGGCCAACACACCCGATGGACTTCTCCCCGCTCAAACACAGCCGGCGGTAGCGGGCCAGCAGCCTACTCCAGAATTCATTCGACCCGCTGTCACAAATCCTTGCATGTCCGTTAGCCAGCTGCGGCTTGCGGTTCCCAAGATCCGGAGTCACATTCTTCGTGCACTAGATTTGACAGGGAAACCCACTGAGCCGCCAGCTCCTGGCGGAGGGGATTCGAACACGAAATCCAATGTTGATGTCGTCTTTGAGGCTCGGAATCCCTCGCCAGCCAGTTTGACTGGTCGTGCTGTGGATCGGGAACCGGTGCGTCTCACATTGTTCCGTGGCGAGCAACCATTATGGCAGGATTTCCTTCCCAAGTCTGTACTGCTAGTCACCGGAAATCAAAGCATGTGGGCGGCTGCTTGTGAAGATGGCTCAGTCTATATCTGGACTCCTGCTGGCCGTCGTTTAGTGAGTGCTTTGGTTTTGGAGGCGCAACCCGTCATTCTGGAGTGCAATGGGCCATGGATTCTATGCATCTCATCCGTCGGTATGTGCTATGTTTGGAATGTCAAGCACCTTTCTTCTCCACACCCACCCGTCTCTTTACAACCGGTTCTCGATGCCGCTATCTATGTAATGGGTGCTAATCCTACGGTTGCCCCCGCCGTCACCAACGCACGGATCAACTCAGAAGGCCGAATCGTCGTGTCCCTGAGCAACGGCGAGGGATATTCCTATTCGCCGAATATGTACACATGGCAGCGCGTCTCAGAAGCCTGGTGGGCCGTCGGAAGTCAGTACTGGAATTCAACGGAGGCACCCGTGGGCAACTTGCAGGATGCACAACAGGATTCGAAGGAGGCCAAGGCCGCAGTGTCAGCGGGTATCATCCCCTTCCTGGAGCGCAACACTACCAACGAGACTCTCCTCCGTGGCAGGGCATACTTCCTGCAGCGACTCATCAAGGTTCTTCTTTCCCGTGAAGGCTATGAGACCTTTGAGTCTAGTGTCTCAATCGCTCATCTCGAGAACCGAATGGCTGCAGCCATGTCCCTGGGTGCGAAGGAGGAGTTCCGTCTATACTTGAATATGTATGCCAAGCGCATCGGTGCCGAAGGCTTGAAATTGAAGGTTGAGGAACTACTCAAAGGATTGATTGGTGGTTTATTCGACGATGAAGAGGGCTCTGATGCCGTGACCAAATTGCAAGCCAATGAGCGTGAGGGTCGCAATTGGCGTGAGGGATCTGATGATCTTTGCGGTTGGCCACGGGAGACTCTGCTGAAGGAGGTGATTCTTGCTCTTGGTATGTGTCTACCCTGCTTTCACTTTGTTACATTGCATTGCACCATACTGACTACATTTTTTTAGGTAAATATCGCGAGCTTCAGCGGGTGACTGTTCCATATGCCAAGTTATTGGATATGGTTGACTCTGCGGACACCGATGCGATGGATCTATGATAAATCTTATCCTTAGGCTTTGTTTGTCATTTTCTGGCGTTGACCAAATTTTCTTTTGGGATGGGGTATGGAGGGGTTTTTTGCAGCTTTTATCTTTTCTTTTTTCATTTTTACCTTGATTCTTTGAGAGGGTGATATGGCTAAACGGGAGATGTACTTGTATTATATTTGATGCGTGAGCTCACAAAAGCATTCAACCTAGATTCCGCCTATTACTTCTCTACTAGTACTTGTTCTACTTGTTCTGCTTGTTCTGCTTGTTCTATACTCAATTACGTCAAGGGCGCAGGGCTTCACGTGAGCGGTGTGTAATGCAGGCAGAAAACTGTGATGACATTGTCTCTCCCTTTTGCTATTCAAGTTCCAAGCTATCAAGACTACAGCTTACGCTCCTTAACTTCTTTGTTTTATTATACAATCGATCTCAATTGATTCCCATCCCGCTGTTTGGTGGGTACCGCCATAACGTCTTTCCTCAATTCCTCCGTTCTCTTCTTTGGCATCGTCGAACGATCCGCAGCTGGTCCTGCCTTCACCGCGCGCTTTCCTTGCCGCTCCCGCCTTGGTCCATCCCCCCACCTTCCAACTCCCAAGGTCTTTTGTCGTTTCTACTCCAAGAAGAAATCCAATAAAATGCCTCCCAAGAAGGCCCAAGTTCAAGAGAAGGTCCTCCTGGGCCGACCTGGAAACAACTTGAAGAGCGGTATCGTATGTGAGCAATGACCCCACTTGTGCTGTTTTTTTCCGTGATTTTTTTCGCACAGCACAGTCCACTTTTTATTTCCACACAAACTATTTAAGCCTCCCCCTTTCCTCCTTTCCTCCATCTTCTGCTTTTATTTTCTTCCCACCCAACCATAACATGTGTCTGAATTAATGAATTCAGTGCCGCTTGGGCTACACAGATACTTACTCATCATGATTTAGGTTGGTCTTGCAAACGTCGGCAAGTCGACGCTCTTCCAGTCCATCACCAAGTCCTCCCTCGGTAACCCGGCCAACTTCCCATATGCCACCATCGATCCCGAGGAGGCCCGTGTCATTGTTCCCGATGAACGGTTCGACTGGCTGTGCGAGCAGTACAAGCCCAAGTCCATTGTGCCTGCCAACTTGACTGTGTACGATATTGCCGGTCTGACCCGTGGTGCTTCAACTGGTGCTGGTCTGGGTAACTCTTTCTTGTCGCACATCCGCGCCGTCGATGCTATCTTCCAGGTTGTGCGATGCTTCGACGATGCTGAGATTATTCACGTCGAGGGCGATGTCAACCCCGTTCGCGATTTGACCATCATTAGCGAGGAGCTCCGCATCAAGGATATCGAGTTCGTTGAGAAGGCGCTTGATGCCCTGGGCAAGCAGACTCGTCGTGGTGGTCAGTCCTTGGAGATGAAGAAGCTCAAGGAAGAGGAGGCTACTGTTGGCAAGGTTCTGCAGTGGCTGAAGGATGGTAAGGATATCCGCAATGGTGACTGGAGCCCCAAGGAGGTACGTTTTCACAATTTTTCTTCTTGCACCATTTCCCCTTACACAAATGGACTTCATCAAATGATGAATAAGAGCACAGCTCGAATATAACCCAGCTCTTCGAAACCTGTCCCACATTATAAACTCGTGAGGACATGTTGAGAAAAACAGTCCTATCTGAAATTTTTTGGAGTCCATTTGTTTTCTTTGAAAACCACTCCCAATCGTCTGAAAATAAATTTACTGACTCAAACGATTTCAGGTTGAGGCTATTAACCCTCTCTTCCTCCTGACTGCTAAGCCCGTCGTGTACCTGGTCAACCTGAGCGAGAAGGACTACATTCGCCAGAAGAACAAGTACCTTCCCCCTCTGTTCGAGTGGATCAAGACCAACTCCACCGGTTCTCCTATCCTGCCTATCTCCGCCTGCTTCGAGGAGCGTCTCGCCCAGATGGGTGACGATGCTGCCGCTGAGGAGGAGTGCAAGAGGCTCGGCACCAAGTCCGGTCTGCCTAAGGTCATCACTACCATGCGCACTGCCCTGAACCTTGGCAGCTTCTTCACCACTGGAACTGATGAGGTCCGTCAATGGACTATCCGTAAGGGCACCAAGGCTCCTGCTGCTGCTGGTGTTATCCACGGTGACTTTGAGAAGACCTTCATCCAGGCTATTGTGTACAACTACAGCGTACTGAAGGAGCTTGGTGACGAGGCTGCCGTCAAGGCCGCTGGTAAGATTATGACCAAGGGCAAGGACTACGTTGTTGAGGATGGTGATATCCTCCTCATCAAGGCTGGTGCTGCCAAGAGCTAGATGCATATTCAAGTAAATCAACAAATGACATATCTTGAACAAGAAACTATATCCTTTATCTGTAGCAAGTAGAGTCCTGTCAATAAAGTGCCTTGAAATCCCAGTCTAGTTCCTCAATCGAATCTTTGCGCTACATATATCATCACGTGATATCCCCGCGGATCCCACTTCATTGATAGGATCCGATACACACCACCCCTCTTCAAGAAAAACACCACCATGTTCAAGAAAGAGTAAGTGAATACCTCCAGCACCTTCAGTATCTCCAGAAATGTGGACACAGCAGCACAAGTACTGTATTTTGTCCTCGGAACCAGAGCAATGAGCCAATTTCAGCACCGCAAAATCGGAAGCTCCACCAGCTATCTCAGCAAGCAATGCTTGCAGCAAGCACTGCTTAAAAGAGCAGCCTCAATACAAATACCTTTGCTCTTTCCAATGATACATATCTCATCCAACATCTCATATACACATACTCAAAAGTGCATAAAAACCACAGCCAGCTGACAACCATTTTACAGTATCCCATCGACCAACCGCTCCAAGGTTAAGTCCTCAGTGCAGCGTGGCCTGCGCCAAAAGCTGCTGGACACCTACCCCGGTTTCGAGCCATATATTGAAGAGATCCTACCCAAGAAAGCCTCTCTAGAGGCCGTGAAGCTGTGCGTATAATCAAAACCCCCACCACCTTCTACCTTCTATGAAAGCATACCAGAAAAGAAAAGCTTCCCACCAGACAAAATCTGACAAGAACGAATTCACAGTCCCGACCGCGTCACCCTCTACACAATAGACTCCACCCCCCCTTTCTTCCAACCCTTCGACGGCCCCCCAATCCCCCACCTCAAGCTCATCCACGCCTTCCCATCCGCCCTCCCCACCATCCAGATCGACCGCGGTGCCATCCGCTTCGTGCTCTCCGGTGCTGCACTCATGGCCCCGGGACTGACGTCGCCCGGTGGCCGGTTGCCGGAAGCCGCGGACGCACTTGAGGCGGGCCAGGTTGTTGCTGTGAAGGCTGAGGGCAAGGAGGAGGTTTGTCTTGTTGGAGCGCTGAAGATGGGTACTGAGGAGATGAAGAGTAAGGGTAAGGGAGTCGTTATGGATGAGGGACATTATTTGGGTGATGGGCTTTGGAAGCTGCAGCTGGATTAGATTAGATTTGGGCTCTTGTTCTCACAGAGTCTTCTGTTCCATTTGGATCGGATCTATGGTGAATGTTTGTGGATGCTATGATGGTTTATGATTTTGGTTCAATTTTGATGGGTGGTTGCATATACCTATGATTTACTTGTTTACAAGGTTATGATGAACTCGAGGGTAAAAAGAAATTATGAAGTTTTATCAACGGCTTTGCTTAGAGCTCGGATCCAAGTTTGACATCTGGCATGATCGATATTTCCATATTAGATTTTGGTTGGAACTGGCTGAAAGTCTTAAGAGGTTATGTACAGAGGAAACTGGTGGGAATAGAATGAATAGCCCCAACCCCGATACGTCGAAAGTGGGATTGAGTGCTAAACCTCAAATATCATCCCGACTGTCAGCAGAATGCGGGTACTCATCTGAAACGTCGCCCTGATTCGGCGAGAGCGACGATGTGGGCGAGAGAGAGGACCACGAAGGAGTCCTGATCGGAAGACTCAGCCCAAGCCCCTTCACACCAGCCGCAGAGGTAGACCTCGATCCCAAACCAGGATGAGTGCCATTCCGCGATGACCAAGACCGTAGTCCTACACGGCCAATAGCACGTTGCAGCATCTCGCCTGAAGCATCAAGGGCGATCAGGAATCTGGCAAGCTCGGCACACAGTTCCCAGTCACCTTTTTGCGAGGCGAGTCCGATAAGTCGAACGACATATTCCTCAATCCTGCCGTCGTGGCTCTGTTCCTCGTCTTCGAAGGCTTGAAGGACGAGAAGGTACCCGACAGCTGTCTTGAGGGAGTCGAGTTTGAGGGCCTGTTCGAAAAGGTCTTTTGGCGGGGGCAGGTAGTTGAAGAGGGTGCGCCAGGATCGGAGTTCGGTTTTCCGGGTGCACTGCACCACTATGTCGAGGTACTCCCGGGTGGGGAGAGATGCTTGGAGGAAGGCAATAACAATTGGGAGAAGGGGGCCTTCCTGGAGGATTGGTTCGTCAGATTTGTTGGCGCGGCTTTCGTTGTCGACCTCGTCGTCGAGGACGTGGTGGAGGAGGATTTCTAGACCATGTGCAAAGTATGACAGATGCGAGAATTGTCGGCATAGAGAAAGAGCTGCCGGTGTTCCGAGATTGATCAGGCCGTATTGAAGGAAGTATGGGAGGAAAAGGTGAGTCTAGTGAAGATTAGAAACATCCATATCATCAGAAAAGAGGATAGACGTACCCGAATGGCAAATTTGAGTGTAGTAAATGTGACGTCTCGTCGCTGTATCAATTCAGATTCCACCCCCAGCACAATGCCCTTGTTCAATAACACGGAGAGAGGATAGAAGTCCAGGGGTATATTGAGCGGTGCCGGCACCGTCTCTTGCTGAAGAACATCGTTCACATCATTCCATGCCAGCAGGTCTTGGCCGCAGAACATCCACAGAGAATCCCTAATCGATAGGTTGCTTTTGGAGGGACCAAGGGCAATTTCGGCAGATGGACTCGCTGGGAGAGACTCATCTATAGGAGGCGCAAAATTGAAGGAGAGTTGATCACGCATCAAGATATAATATTCCACATCATGGGAAATGACTCGCATGTCGTATTTGAGATCGCCCGATTCAGTCACCGTCGGTTGCAACAGAACAAGATTGCCGTCGACCAAAAGAATTACAGATGCGACCTTGACATCCTGTGAAGGATCACCGTTGTCTGTAAAATATGAGAATGTGGTTCACTGATAATCAAATATTGAAGACTTACGCATTTGCTCTTCGGGCAAGACCCAACTGATAGCCCGTACTCGGCTTGGAGCCCGAACAATCCCGTTGAATGCGATCTGTCCCACCGGTACAAGGGTTATTTGGGGCTGCGAGGAGTTGATAATGTAATGGTATAAGATATTGTCGTAGGTATACACCAGGAGAGAGTCCTCTCCAGATGGACCAATAAACACCACGGGGGCTGGAAGATACTCGATGAACATGATCGAGTTGTTGTTCAACGCTGCCTCTCGCGAGTAAAGACGTATCTGATAGATTCAGTCAGCCTGGAATCGAACCTTACTTTGCGAACAAAACATACCTCGTATGACGAACCGTCGCCCTCAACAGCAGCAATCAAGATGTGTCCATACCAGCACATGCCGCCTCGAACCGCAAAGGAATTCTCTACTTTAGAATCTTCAAAGACCTTCCACCGACCACTGTTCACACTATAATGTGCCAACCCTCTTCGACCGGCAATGGCAACATATCGACCATCTTGAGATACGACAGTTGACCGAATAGGCCACTGAGAATGCAGATAGGCCGGTGGGTACTGAGCATGATGCCATAGCGAGTCTTTGCCCGAAATAGTCATGAGCTCCGGCAAATCATGACCACGGTAAAGAATGAACTCAGTTCCGGTTTGCAGTAAGCCTCGCGCAAGATTGGCAGCAGAGAAACAACCCGTCAAGGCACTGCGAGCTGTCTCCAAAATCCAGAGACGTCGGTCATTCCGTCCTGACAGAATGATATCCGACCCACCACCTATCCAGCAACCACCGGAAATACCGATTAACCAGTCCTCTCCATTGGACTTGGCTAATGAAGCATCGGCAGTGAAACTGTTACCGCCTGGCTTTCCAAAGACACTCCATGTTGTCCAACCGTTTTCGTAACCAGCGAAGAGACAGTATCCGTCCGGCGAATAGCTCATGTAAGTCAATGCACCAGTAGTGGTAGGCGTTGCTGGGAGCTGCAGCTTTTGGGAGAGCGGCACATTGCCAGTGTAATCTTTGGCTGTGTATACCAAAATCTCACCATTCGCGCAGCTGACCGTTAGAAGGGAAAAGCGTGCATTGACTGCTACTTTGACTGCCTTCTCACCATCTTCCTTTGGGTCATGGAAGCAATGTCCATGGAAAAGCTTTTTCGGTCCTTCGGTATCTTGCTGGGCTTCAGTCACCCGCTGCACGGCATATGCTTGACCGCTACTCGTGAGCCAAATCAAAATATTCATGGCACGGTCATAAACCATATCCGCAATAGAAACATTCTTCGGAATACCGAGAATGCGGCTCAACATTTCAGAAGTAGTTTGTGTTCCACTCGCCTCAGGCGCCCACCGGATACATTGTATGGCGGGTGGTTTGACTGTGGCAACAACCAGCTCCTGGTCCAGCGCCAGCGCCTTGACAATCCCAGACTCGATCTTGATTGCCATTCGAAACCTAATGCTAATATCTCCGACCACATTGGATTCCTCGACGGCAGAAAAGTGCGTCAATTGTTGGCGGCGTGGGTGTGTCGTATGGTCGAACCGTTGTCGGTAGACTCGTGTCGCTGGGTCCGATGCCACCGCATACGTGAGAAGATATCCATGAAGAGTCTGAACAACCAGAATGGTCGAGTCCGGGTGCATCAGAAGCGCAACATTAGATCCGTATGTTTTTAGAGAATATGAAGATCGTGCTATGGCCGCAACGACCGCCGTTGGCTGTAGCAAGTATTAGCAACCACTCCCAGAGCTTGAATCACGGGGGAACGCACCCTGGTTTGCCATAAAGAGATTGAGGACTCTGTTATAGTCGCAAACATATGACCAGAACGAGACACACAGAGGCCATCGATAGCTTCATTCTCCCATTTTGGCATATCCTGCTCGGCCACTGGTTCGGGGGTTGGCTCATGGCTCTCACCGACTGGGGTTTCTGGATCACCTGCCCCATCATTGCTGTTGTCTATTGAGCTGCGCGGGTCCGGTAAAGAATGTATATGTTGGCGATTCCCATCATATGAAATATCGGCGATGCCAGGGCCATTGACGGCGTAGACCCGGGGGACTCCATTGGGCCAGTACATGGCTCCAGGTCGGAAAGGGGGCGTTTATGACTGGCAATGAAGCTCACATGGAGTCATCTCGTCCCGGTGATAAGCGCGATTGGAGGTCAGCCCCGCTGGAAGATAAAGAAAGAAGATATTCGAATAGTAAAGATGAAGTTCCCAATCCAAACAATCGATCCAACGGGGACGATAAGCGGCATCACGTGCATAAAGCTCCCCGCATTGCTCTGGACGCTTTTTTTCTTCTCCTGAACTGAGTTGACAAATCATTTATTCTCGTGGGTTGTTTTTCACAGAATATCATTATAATGGTGAGAATACAACTTCAGTCTCACTTATGATGTTTAGTTGGGCTCATACTAACCGGGTGGTCTCTAGGCCCCCACTGAAAGCAACAAGCGCCTGGCTCTGGCCATCGTCGATTTCCTCGGCACCAGCCTCAAGGACGGCACCCTGACCGCCGACGATGCCGAGTCCATCGAAATCGCCCAGTCTTGTATCGCTGATACATTCAAGGTTGACCCGACCGATCAGGCGGCCGTGAAGGATGCCGTCGGCGGACAGTCTCTTGCCAACATCTACAGCGTCTACGAAAAGTTGCGCAGCAAGTCCACCCCCCAGGCCTCTACCGCTGGCGCCCAGCAGTCGCAGGATGACAAGCCCAAGGCTGGCGCACCGACTCCCGAGTCTGACAAGCTGAAGTCTGAGGGCAATGCCCTTATGTCTCGCAAGGACTACTCCGGTGCTGTTGAGCAGTACACCAAGGCTCTGGAGATCGCCCCCGGCAACCCTATCTACCTGTCCAACCGCGCAGCTGCCTACTCCGCCTCTAGCCAGCACGAGAAGGCTGCCGAGGACGCCGAGCTCGCCGTTGCCGTTGACCCCAAGTACTCCAAGGCCTGGAGCCGTCTGGGTCTCGCCCGCTTCGATATGGGTGACTACCACGCCGCAAAGGAGGCTTACGAGAAGGGTATTGAGGCTGAAGGCAACGGTGGCAGTGACGCCATGAAGCGTGGTCTGGAGACCTGCCAGCGCAAGATCGAGGAGGCTAGCCGCGGTACTGAGCCCCCCTCAGAGGAGTTGGATACCGCCCCTGGTGCGTCTCGTGGCGCTGGTGGCATGCCTGACCTGTCTTCTCTGGCCAGCATGTTCGGTGGTGGTGGTGCTGGTGGCGGTGGTATGCCCGACATGAGCTCTATTATGAGCAACCCCATGTTCGCTAGCATGGCCCAGAACCTCATGAGCAACCCCGACATGCTCAGCAACTTGATGAGCAACCCGCGCCTTCGTCAAATGGCTGAGAGCTTTGGACAGGGCGGTGGCATGCCCGATATGTCTAGCCTCATGAGCGACCCTGCCATGCAGGATATGTAAGTTCTTCCCGACAGTGAGTTCAGGCATATATACTGACAGCTGGTTGTTAGGGCCCGTAACATGATGGGTGGCGGTGCTGGACGTGGTGCCGGTAACCAGTAAATCATGGATTGAATGACTTTCAAGGTTGATGCATGACATGGAAAAGAGACACGATCTGATGCTATTGTGGCTAGCGTTGTTTTAGACGAATCATTCCTAATCTGATATTCATTATACTCATAGAACGTGCTTTAATAATGCATCTGTATATGATTTGGGACGGCAATTTGAAAGATTGAAGCGAGAAAAGACTCCAGCTGGGCAATTTGGTGCCCATACTCATCGCCTGGGCATTTCCAAGGTTGTAGGATATACCTACGTACTGGATTTCTCCTGACGATTTTTTGGTTGCCCCTTCCATAGTAGTGCTCAACCCCTCGCCGCTTTTGCTCACTGAGTGAAACTGAGGCTTTTGGCGTATTGATCGGCTCACTGAGCCTGCTCTCAGTGTTGTGGTTCGCTCACCTCAACAAACCGCGAGGCGCTAACGTGAAGTCCGGTTGCGCGGGCGACCCGGTTGAGCGAGCGACCCCACCAAACTTCGAAAAATCATTAATTTTGAACTACCACTAAAACCATCAAATAACTCAAAATTTTGCTAATAAACACGTGAAGGGCATCCAGGATATGTATGACCTTTTATCCCACAGCCAGAACATGTCACATGCCGCCGAACCGAAGGCATAGAAGGTAAAGTAGGCTCAACAACCGCTCTTGTAGATACCTCCGGCAAATATATATCTTTACCATTATCTTCATCCTCATAAACCACATCATCTTTACCACTCTCTAGACCCCCAAAGATACCTTTCTGGGTAGTAAACTTATGTATGGTCTCTCGTTTTTTTGTCTGTTTCTTGTTGGTAGCCTCTAATTGGGTACAGCGATTCTGGAGAAAAATATGGTGGTGGACCACTTTGATAGTCATATCATAGGTCTTCTGAAGCTCTCTTTTTGTTGGTGAAGAGAGGATTGAAGAAGAAGATTCTAGACCTTTTTTGATCCGAGATTGTGATTTTGTGAATTTTGAGAGAGTCCAGAGAGTATTTGGATCACTATCACTGCCGGAAGAGAGTGGTCGCTGTGAGACAATATCGAGAGGAGGAAGGGAATCCAGGCGCACATTTAGCTTTTCCAAGACTTTATTAGCATCAAATGGTGCTAATCCAGTAGCTGAAAAGCTATTTTGTATAGTAGAAGTCTTAAAAGCACCAATTCTCGCATCAGCGATAAGTTCAAGAAAATCTTCCTTATCAATAGAGTTCACTCCATTCCGCATCAAGGTTGAAACCGCTCCTCCATAAAGCCTCTTCAAAACCGAAAAACAGCCCACATCCAAAGGTTGTAAAAGGTGAGAGGCATGAGGAGGCATGCAGATTGCGATAATTTGGTTTTCTTCGCAAAGTTGGTCAAATTCGGGGGTCAAATGACTCCCATGACCATCGAGGACCAGTAGGCAATATTTCCCCACTCTTGGCCCAATTTTGGGATAAAAAGATGTTTCAACCACCATAAACCACTTGTATTAGTAGTCCAGCCATTTTCACTCATAGTGAGACGTGCTCCTTCTTGATTTAAAAGAAGATAAGGGCGTAGATGCTCTGGAAACTTTTTTCCCTTGAAAATGAAGAGTGGAGGCATAATACTTCCAGAAGCTCGAATACACTCGATTATGGTTACCCACTCGCGATTTCCGGCTTGTAAAAGAGCTCTTTTCCCGTGGTATTCTGCAGAAGTGATAATCTTTTGTGTTGCGCCGATACCCATAGCAAAACCACTCTCATCAAAGTTAAAGATATCGTCCGAGACAATACCCCACTTTTCAATAGTCTTTTGCACCAAATCAAACCATGGTTTAATGATTCTAGGGTCTTCTGAAAGGGCTCTCTGATAGTCGTATTTGCGAGAGAATCGAGTAGAGAGATTTGGGCGTCGTTTGATAAATTCAGCAGGCCAATGATTACCCACAGTAGAGGGCGTAGTTTTTCGGGCATAAAGTAGCAGATTAGCCATATCTCGCAACATAGGCAAAGTAAGAGCTGCCCCTCTAGGATCCATATCCAGTAGCCATTTTTCAATCGATCCTTCCTCAATTTCGGTGAAAATAAAGCGATTGTGTCGCTTTTCAGTAGCAGATTCACGCCCATTAATCCGTGCCTTCAAAGTTGAGACAGGGATATCAAAGGATCGTGCAGCAGCCGCAGCAGAGGGATATTTACCATCTTTTATAGCTTTTATAGCTAATAAAAGACGACCCTCCTGCTCTATTAGCTTTTTTTTCTTATCGGAGCGCTCAGGGGGCATTCTTGTTATGGTTGAAGAAGACGTATTAATATGGAAGTGGATTTTTGGTGGGGTCGCTCGCTCAACCGGGTCGCCCGCGCAACCGGACTTCACGTTAGTGCAAAGGGGCTGATGCCCAACTTACTCAACCAGAAGTGCAATCTCCTGCCTAGAAATGGATGACTTGGTGCACACATCCATGACATTTTACATTTTGCGTTTCACAATAAGTATTAACAGCACGAGATCTGGTTTTCTGGCCTATCAGGTTCTATGTAACACTTTGCTCCCAGGAGCCACTCGCCTCGACTCAATTACTTTCTGACTCTTAAAGTTAAATGCGTAATCACGATTGCTCCTGGGATGCTATTCACTATGGCTTGTGGTAAACGCTTTATCTTCAACTCCAACGTCCCAAGAGCCAGAAGTGGCGACAATCGAAATTCTAATTAGGCATTACCTTATATTAGTCCCAGGAGCTACGCAAGTGCTATATCTATGGTATTATAAGGTTCTTTTCCCCCTTAACCATCAATTTTGGTTCTTGCATTATTTGGGAGACGAACAAATACTGAAATGAGGCCTTCCCTCTCGTTTTCAAGCCAAATCTCTGTACACCTGCTACTTCTTGTCTTCGCATTCCCGCCTTGATTCTGAAACCATCTATAAAGTCAGAGCAATATACCTTGTCTTTAATCCCCTTGAAGAGACCGACAGTATCACTGATGATTGTTTATCTAATACGAAAGATACTAACTACTGGTAAGTCGATCAATCTAAGCCTCTACCACCCAAGGAGCTATCGTCACCTAGCTCAAGCCTAATTTCAAAGACAACAAGCCTTCCAAATTGCAGTGTATATACTTTGATCATCAACAATTACTTTGCAATAAAACCAGCAATGAACTTAGTAATCTGCTCCGCCAAATCCTGAGGCTGGCTCACAAATGGCATGTGTCCGGTCTTAAAGTCCACAACTTCCCATTCGACCTTGGACTTCTCCAGCCACAGATCCTGCAACGATGAAGGGTTGCAACAGTCGTCCAGTGTACGTACATACGCTCTCCTACCATCAAACGCACTCTCCGCCCAGGCTGGGGCAGTGGCGGGTGTTTCAAAAGCTCGTAGTGCGTGTGGCTGCATTAGCTGATCCAATTCCGGCTCAAGGGCACGGTCGCAGTCATTGTACAAAATCTCCATTGCTGGTTCGATAACAGCAAGCCCCTGAGATGGCTAGGAATAAAATTATTTGATGATCTATGGTTATGTATATGATCGTGGTGGTTTTGGGTATACCGTACCTTGTCGACTTTGATAAAAGGAGGGTAAGCGCCGCCTACAGCAGTGAAGAGAGATTCTCCATCAAGTGTAATATTGCCCGCCACGTAAATAAGGCCAAGGACGCCAGTATTTTGACCTTGAGCTCTTCTGGTCCCCTTCGAAAGCTCTTTTGCTGCACCACCTGCAACAACACCCCCGTATGAGTGTGCGATGATGACGACATCTTTACCATGTTCGTTCAAAAGAGGGAGTAATACATTGTCGCGCAAGAAAGCAATATCCTGAGGAGACGACACTTGAGCCGGATCAGAAGGATTGCAACTAGGATATGACCCTGGATGTGTTGCGTATCCAGCTTTGGTCAGATACGGTAGCAATTTCTCGAAGCCTTGAGGTGTGCCGAAGGCACCTGGAACGACAATGATAACCGGGAGGTTCGCCGAAGACATGGTGGAGGGGAGTCTGACTTAAAACAGGTTGCAACTTTGTTATCATGTGTTGAATATGATTGCTGAGAAGAAAAAAGCTGAGAAGCCTGGGTTGCTAGTAACAGGAGTGACCTAAATTGAAGAGGCGGAGTGGCGGATTTCCAAGGTTGGTTGGTACAGTAGCTATTGGCCATGGCTTGATTAACCAATGTTGCCTTTTTCAATGCATCCCTGCAGATATACATTACGCAATCAGAATCAGTTGCATGAAAGAACGCACGTGCGTGGGGGCAGAATGATTTAGTCGGCAGATTGAAGGTGGTTGTTCAATTAAAGGGGGAAAAGACGGGAGTTCAGACATTTTGTAATTTTTGGAATGAAACAATAGGAGAGGAACGTTAGAACAATATATTGATCAAATTGAGACAGGAGTAGAAGAAGGCAAAGCCAATATCTGAACTGCAAACTTGGACCAATTTTTTGATGCCGCTTTAAGAAATGCTTGTAATACTGTTTGTTCTTCTGGGGGGTGACAAAAAATAACTCGCATTACTGCCCTGGGGGCCATCAACATTACATTGTGCATTTAATTGATGCCTCTACTGCACATGCATAAACCAATGACAAGATCGTAGCTAAAATCAGATGCATTCTCCGTTGATATATTTACACAGCTCAATGCAACTATGGTTCTCTGCAATCGTTAGATAGACCAAACGATTGTAAAGCAACCAACCAAAAAATCAAAGACCGATAGACGGCCCAAATGCAGATCAGGATCAGACAGTATCGAGGGGAGAGTGAAAAATGCAAAGCAAAAGACGCCGCGAAACACCTCAAGCCCAGATGCCATCAGACCAGCTCAAATCCAACGCGTAGCTGCAATCCGAGTCTATGGAGAGGAAGGGAGTTTTTGCTTTTCAGCCAGACTCGAGTTGGCTTGGAAAAAACAATAAACAGCCCGCAGGTAACAGAAAGACAAGTAAGAATGGAAAGAAAAGTGAACATTAATACATGAAAAGGAAATGGCTGGTCAACTAGAACTGCCATAACCGTAAACAAGCGCCAGCTCCGCCTGGCCTGATATCAAAGTCATATTGTACAGTCGAGAGGAGGAGCAAAGATGAAGGAGGAAGGAGGTCCAGAAAGGGTAAAAAAATACAGTTCGAGAGGTAGCGGTTGTATGCTGAAGGGAGAGAGACCAGTCTATCTCCTTAGATGTAGTCGCGAGCGGCCTTCTGCAGCTCAATCAATCTCCAGCCACGAGTCTCGGGGTTGCTGACTTCCTCGGGGATGCGGGTCATTCCGATGGCGTAGGTCACCAACTGGACCTTATCCTCCATACCAGCAGCAAGCTTTCCAGTCTTCACGTTGCGGTAAACGTGGACTTCCTGGGCACGGCAGGTAACAACGAACACGGGGATGTCACCGGGGTCCAATAGACGAGCATTGGAAACTTCAACACCACGGACATCGAGAACACGACCATCTGAACGGAGACCAGCAGTAGTATATTGCTTAGCGAGAGCGGCATAAACAGAGAACTGAGCATCAGACAGCCACAGCTTCAAGGTCTCAATGTCGCCCTTGACATAGGCATCGAGAACCTCTGGCAGCATGTATTCACGCAGTTCACGCTGGAATTCCTCCATCTGGAAGTTGGGGTCAATCTCCCGGAACTTCTTAACGACCCGGGCAGTCTCATTCTCAGCAAAGAAGCCACCGATACGGTCGGTGATGCTGCGCGCAGTGCTGATGAGAGGGTTCTCGGACTCCTCGTAAACCTCTCTGGCGGAAAAGAGCTTCTGCATCATGGGGTTGGAGTCACGGAAGGTGCGCCAGGATTCCTTCCAGGCGGCATCCTTGTGAAGGGTAACGTTGGTGCCGGCACTGCTATGGGTTAGCTATCAGTCAAACCAGTGGAAGTGACAAAAACATACTTGGGATCCTCGACAGCCTGCTCCACTTTGTGTGTCTTTCCAGACTTAGCTTCCATCTCCTCGCGACGCTTGCGACGTTCTTCCTTCTCAATCCATCCACCGTAACGAGAGCTGCTACCATCATCAATGGCTTCCTTCACGCTCTTGTAAGCCTCTGTCTGACGGACGGGTCTGGTAGCCTTCTCGAGACCCGCACCAGTGGCGCTAACACCCATACGCACACCCTTAACGACCGGAGTGTTCCATGTCCAGGCAGCACTCTTTCCAATAACTTGACCAGTGGACTTCAAAGCAGCACCAGTGCGCGTGGTGGTAGCCTCAGATGCCGCCTTGTACGCCTCTCGAGCGCGCTTGATCTTCTCACTCTCGCTGAACTCTTGCGCCGAGGAAGCCAGAGCCTTGGTAGACTCATTCCATTCCTTCGAAGCCTTGAACTCGGTCTGAAGAGTGTCACGGAACACCTGCCATGGGGATTTGTCTCCATGGGGGGGTGGTGGCGGAGCATCTTGCTTCTTTTCCTTCTTCTCACCCTTCTCACCCTCCTCCTTAGACCCCTGGCCTTCGGATTCGGACTTGGTCTCCTCGCCCTTCTTCTCCTCCTTCTGCTGTTGCTGTTGTTGGAAAAGAGAGTTGGCGACGTGGAACGAACGGGTCAAGGGAAGAGCGGCAAATGGCGACACGAGCTGGGACACGGGAAGGCGGCTGTGCTGAAGAGTAGTCCTTTGACTAGAAGACAGCTTCAGAGTCTGAGCCGGCAGTGCCGAGTATGAAATGGCCCGAGAGCCCTGTGCGGCTTTCAGGATCGGAGCTTGGGACCGAATGGTGGCCGCGCGTGCAGCGGTAGACATCTTGGCCGAAATCATGCTCTGGGATTAAAAAGTGACAACAAAATAAATAAGGAAGAGGATTGAAAAGTAAGAAAAGTATCCAGCCCAGCCCGGATGTTCGGGGTAAAGTATTGAGGAGTGAGGATTGGAGACCGGGGAAGAAGGTGAGTAAGGGAAAAAGTCGAGATGCCAAGACTTCGAAAAACTTCCAGTGTTTCCCTTTCCGCCTCTTGTCTCCGATCACGGCTGCGACTCCATCCCGGTCTGTCACGATCACCGAAGGCAAATACTTCATCTCAATCGCATAAGCATTCGTTCATAACTTCGGGCTGTCTTGTTTTGCGATCATCCTTCTCCCTACAGCTCCGCTGCGTGGCCTATATCGCCGACGCATCGGCATCTCATCGCCGCGATGAATTCTTTTTCGATGAACACACTCGCAAAGGCACTGCCGTCCGTATGTCGGCAATCCAAATCCCAGGCTGCGAGCTTGCGGACTATTCGACCTCTATCCACCTCTTCCAGTGTCTTCGCTAGCTTCCGGGACCGTACCCGATCGATGGAGAGCCAAATTCTGAACCGCGACACTGAGAGCTCAAAGGAGTCTTCGCCACTATCTGCCATCACCAAAATGATGCAGGGTGACAGCTCCGCGAATTCTACCTCCCGAGTCCGTTCCGACTATGCCAGATTGGCCGAAAGCCTCGAAGCCGATATGATGAAGAACCCCTACGCCGATCGTGCCCCTCCTCACCACCTCCACGTCTTCTGCCACAAACACAACACAATGATCACCTTGACGCGGCCCAATGGTAATCCGATGATGTCGATGGGCTGTGGTCAAATTGGTTTCCGCAAAGCTGGTCGTTCCGGCTTTGACCCTGCCTACCAATTGTCCTCACACGTGATGTCGCAGATTCAGGAACGAGGATACCTGATGGACATCAAGCGACTTGAGATTGTCTACCGTGGCTTTGGAAAGGGCCGTGAGGCGTTCACCAAGGTGCTTCTTGGAAACGAGGGACGCAACGTCCGTGGGCTTGTGAGCCGAGTGACTGACTCGACTCGTGTCAAGTTCGGTGGTACTCGTAGCCGAAAGGTCCGCAGACTGGGTTAAAGAAGCAACTGGGCCTTATCAGTTTCATTTGCAGGTCAACCATTGGGAGGACCCGGAGTTTCTGTGACTTGTTTCAATCTCCGTGAAGGAGATATTGTATTGAAGATGGGACTTGGTCTTGAAGACCATAGTCCCTGGGCATAGCTTCCTGCCAAATGATTCCATATACTGTACAATATCAATATCAATTCAATTCATTTCTATTCTAGAGATTCATGCTGTATACAGCAAAAGGAAACAACATGTGGGCATACTGCCCACATTCACCGCCATACAAGTATCGCCACAACAGTGCAGAATAGTGATGCTACAGGATGATAGGGCAGTTGGCAGCTTCCTGCTGGCATCTACATCATACAAGGAGGCATATTCTGGCGCCAGAGGCTGTAGTTTTCAGCGTCATTTTGATGTGTCCATATATTTTGTATTTTAGACGCAAAAGTCCGAATGTCCCTGAATTACTCAACAAGGTATAGCGTGGAATCAGCTCCCGCAGCGATCACGTTCTGGAACTTCTTACTTCAAGTCTTCCTTGTTGATGATTCCATGCGCTTTCGACTAATTCTTCATATCGTGCCTATTCCCTGCGAATTGAATTTCGATCTCCTGCCTTGTCTTTGCTGGACCGACGGCCGGCCCTCGGCTTCCTACAACATTGAACCCCGGACTGTTGCCTGCATTTAAATGCGCCGGAGCTTCCCCGCGAAACAACTATCGAGCATCCTTCTCCCCCAAGTCGGACACCTGATATTCACGGCTTGATGATTGCTGGAGACTCTCTGCTGGGCCGTCCAATACCGTTTGGATGCACCCTCTAAATCCCTTTCTCCGAGCCTTCTTCCGAAGCACTGTTCCGGGGCAGTGTATACCCGTGGAGAATCATGTGAGTGTAGCTGATGCCAGACTCGGATCGACCCGGATTGGCTAACCCTTGTCAATTTGCTTCGATAGGTACTTCTTGTCCCCACGACGGAATGTCTGGTTGGCTCGCGGGACCGGGAGTCCAATGTGTACTATTCGGACCTGGTCGCGTCGGAGGAGTTTCTAGGGAGCCACGTATTGCGAATTCCGATCAACACAGGCTCAAAAGATGGAAAGGATGAATCAAATGTGCGCGACAATAGAAGCAAAGCAAAGCAGGTTACGACATTCAATGGAAGAACTGTTATCATCAAGGAGAACTCGGTGTACAGCAACAAAGGTGGGGAACAATGAGCATTAATCTGGTCTTTCAAATACTGACTTACATATTGCTAGGCTTCAAGTCCCTCACCCAAGCCCAGTTGCTGTCAGATGCCTTATATTATACACCCTCTAGCGAGTCGCGCCCATGGCTCATATACTACATCTCGCGTCCGTTGATCGGATCGTTTGATCCCGCCAGGGTTGTCCCCGCTGCAGTGCCAGGGACCAACTCAAAGAAAATCGAGTCGCCCCCTGCCGATAAGAAAACCATGAATAGACACTCCATCGGAACACCACCAAAGCAAGAAATCAAATCATTCGGCGAGCTGTTGGCCAGTTTTCCGATGATCGCAAGGCAGATGCAGCCTGGCCTAGAAAGACTGTTTCGGGAGTTTGGTAAAGAACTTGGAAAGCCGCTGCCACCACCACCTTCTAGGTCGCCTTCAGCTTCCGGTAGCGAAAGCGAGCACAAACTATCCCGCGCCGAAACGTTGATCGACGAGAGTTCATCTGTTCGCAGTTGGTCATCCCGCCGTGGACGACTGCCATTCAATTCGGAAGAGTATTTTGAGGACGATGAGGATCTTATGCGACGGAGCCTAGAGACCGCTGTGACTGCCGCCATTGATCTTTTCCGGTTGGTCGATAAGCAGCAACTATCTCTCCTTGGCGCCACAACCGATCTGACCGGCCCACTGGTAGAGCGACTTATCGAGCGATATGTCGCTGAGCAAGTACACCAGCCGTTACTGTTCCCTCGTCTGTGTGCCTTCCGACAGCCTGAGGATTCGGAGTTAGACTCTAGGATTCGATATATGGAAAGCATAGACGTGACTCAGGTTGGAATCAGCGTGGAAGGAGGACGCGAAGGAAAAAGGGAATTGATACGCCGGTTGGGGCGAGCTGTGGAAGAATTCCGAAAGATGGACGATGCTAGAAGTCCCCACGAAATGCTCAATACCCTACTGGAGACGGTCAAAGTGATATCTTATCCGGGGAGCTATAATCAATTGGATGGGCTAGGTTCTGAGAAAGGAAGAGCTCCCATCACCATCAATGCGGACGTTTTGGTATCATTGCTGCTTGTTGTCGTGATCAGATCTCAAGTTCGTCATCTGCAAGCTCGCTTACTTTACATGCAACACTTCATCTACATCGACGATGTGGATAGTGGTGAGATGGGATATGCACTGAGCACCTTCGAAGCAGTCTTAATGTACTTGGTCACTGATTCAGCTGGTCTTCGCCGCGCAAGCGTGAGAAACCGGCGGTTATGGCAAGCTACCAAAACCGGCCGGGTTTCGGATATGAAAAGCATTCTCGAACCTAATGGGGACTACGATTCTATTGACGAAACTCTCCCTCGTGAACCCGAGCGCAAGTCTGTTTTCTTCCAAACCGACAGTGTCGAGGAGCTAGAAGAGTCCCCATTTGAAACATCGTCAATGTATAGCAGCTCGGTGTTTACAAACGGCGAGCCCTTCCCATCGCTTGACGTTCCTTCGTCTGAAGCGCCTCCACTATCGCACGTGTTCCCGTTCCAAACCTGGGATGGGCCGTCGGGTCTGAAAGATCACGATAGGCCCGTGAAAAAGGTGTCTATGGATGTTCGCAGCATGTCAGAGTCATCAGCTGTCTCATTCCTCTCGCGAACCACTACTATTGGGTCAATGGCAAGCGGCATCGAGGGCGACAGCTCCATTGAAACTATGACCAAAACACAGGATCCTGCTGGTGATTCCATACCTATGATGGCTGTAGGAAGATACCAGCCAGAGGCACTGAAGTATTTGCTGAGTCTGGAGGAATATTATCCTCTGGAGGATATTCTCGACGACACAAACGCCGACGGAACAACACTACTCAACGCAGCCGTGCAGCTTTCTCACAGCGAGATTGTTGACATTCTCTTGGATTTCCTCTTCAGCAAAACCGACGACAGTGTCATTGCGATGTACCTGACCAAGTCTGATGTACATGGTCGAACTGCGGGGCATTATCTCTTCAGCACCCCTTCTCTTTTGGCTCGGCTTGGTCGCCTTCTTCCCTGGCGACAAAAAGACAAACACGGGCAAACACCACTATTTGCCCTTTGTCGGTCATATGATCACCCCGACTATAAATCCATGGTTCAGTCTGCATTGACGGCGGCACAAAAGGCTCAAGGCAATGGAAAGCCCTTACAACTGGACGACCATGTCGATGCCAAAGGCAACACTCTACTACATATTGTGGGAGATCCTGAAATCACCACGCGAATTCTTCAGGAGAGTGACTGCGACCCTAATGCTACCAACGACAAACGATTTACACCACTGATGATGGCTAGCAAGTACGGGCGTGTGGATCAGGTTCGTATTCTTTTCTTGGATCCACGAGTCGATGTACATGTTAAGGAAGCTCGGGGGTTGACGGCTGTCGAGCTTGCCAAAGATGACGAGGTCCGAAACAGAATTGATGATCTGATTCTCCTATCACACCCACCATCGGCACTGGGTGACCCTTCGGGCCGTGTCACTACTGTGGTACGATCTTTCTTCGTTGAAGACGCAACAGTCCGATTCATCCTCAAGTCAGGTGCACCGCACACACAAACATCAGATCCTCTAGCATCTTCTCGGCCAGGCTCAACGACGTACACCGTGACCACATGTCGCCGAAGCTTCCAAGACTTTGAGAATCTCGCCAAATGGCTCTCGGTGGAGCATCCCGCTTCCTATGTCCCGTCTCTATCTGACTTCAGGAATCCGTTTCAAATTCACTCCAAACCATCTCGATCTGTGCTCCATGACCTACAGGAGAAGCTAGATCGCTTTCTGAAAACCCTTTTGACACATCCCACTTTCGCGACCCACGAGATGCTCTGGGAATTCTTCCTTGTGCCAGAACTACAGCCAGAGATGATGGCGGATAGATCTCGCAGCAAGGCAGCGGTATTGACCGAAACCATTGCCGATGATTTTTCACCAATCTCCCTTGAAGGCATGCGCGATACAGAGCAGTTTGTTTCCCATGCGCAAGACATGGTTCGCGGCGTACATGTCAACACGCGTAGTCTGATCCGCCGTGGACATGCATTGCAGAACAGCGCCTCTGATATAGCAGACGCTGTCTTCCTCTGCTCGTCTGTCCTCTCCACTCTTCAAGAGCCGACAAATGCTCTTCCACAATCCCACATCGATGCTTTCATCCGCTACGGCACCTGCCTCTCCACATCCAACTCCGACTCCTCCCCACTCCTCCACTACCTTTCTGCACTCACGGCAATCGACAACACTACTGCCGCCATCCTCACATCTCTTTCCCGACCCCTCTCCCTCATGTCAGACCTCACTTCCACAAATCGTAACATCTCTCGTTCCCGCTCCTCGCTAATGTCCTCATCCCTCCCTCGCAAATTCAACATCAATCTCCCCGGCTTCGAAGAGTCACGACAGAAATCTGTCCGTGACCTCGAACAGAAGATCATTGATGGTGAATCTGAATCAGCCCGTCTCGCGAGGGAAATCTCATGGAACAAAGACGTCGTTGTGGGCGAACTAGCCGGGTGGACGACATGGCGCGAGAAAGTCGGGCGCGAGGCCATCCGCACATTTGTCAAGAATACTCTCGTCCGCGAAAAGGAGCGCGGGAAACGCATGGAGCGTTGCCTGCGCAGTGTGCGAGAGATGAAGCCATGATTCTGATTTCTGATGAGCGTTCACTGCTGAATATACTCATAGATTTGATTTCAGCGGATATCTCACGCATCTGAGCGTGTTTCTGATGCACATTTCATGACAGACATGTTGCTTGGGCTTTTCGTTTATTTCATATTTCTTTGGTTCTGCTTTCCTTCGGGCTTCGGATCTCTTTACAATCCCTTTTATTGATGAAGCTTGGATGCGGGCGTGGGGTGGATGCTATACTTTATCTCATTTCCTTACGTAGACACGAACCTACTGGATTTCCTCTGACGATTTCATTTCTCTTTCCGTAGTACTCACTCCTCAATGAGTTTTCGCCCGAGTAGAATCGAGCAGGACAATGATCTACAGAGTATTCTGATCCTTGCGCAACCGACATGATCCACTTACTGACCGCTCTTGCCCTTTGACGATTATCTAGGACATATCCATCACTCAAACGTACGATCCAATTATATCACATATTTTCTCTATACCGCCGCATCGTAACTGAGAACCTAGAACTTATAACAAAGTTATAGATAGCAAAGCCATCACCGTCCCAGTTTCCATAGGCGACGGGGCTTCATCATGCAATTTCGGAGCTCCTTACAATTTCGATAAGCCCTGTCCCTTTGTTTTTCCATCGGGAAGATCGTATCAAAACCTTGATTTCTTGATAATGAAGAACAACCTGAAGGTCAAATGCTGCCCGGGTCCATCCCCGGGAGTTTATTGCATTCACCAACACCAACAAGCAGAAGGAGTCCAGCCAGGTGGACATCTGAAGTGATTTTGGAAAGATATTCGAGGAATTACCTGCCGGAAAGTCCAACGCTGCGTTTAAATAGAACAGCAGGTCATATTACTCAAGGGCTCGTTCACTTGAATGCGTACTTTATTCCCCAGCGTCGGACGATTGCTGACGGTTGAAGAAAATATCTTAAGATATGTTGCTACCATCCATATATATGGTAATCATGCACAGAACTGTACGCAACTTTGAATTGACTAATTCACGTATAAAGTTGCAGCTGGTCACTTCCTGGTAGAGCAATATAATGTACTCAAACATTGCAAAGACGGGCCCGTGTTCATTCATACAGGTAAAATCAGCTCTCCGAAAAGTCATACTTTTCCCACTGCTGACAAGGGGATACAATCAAAGAGAATCAACCGGAATTTTCCGAAAACCGAAACACAGGCGACTGAGGCGACGAAATTGACAAAATCGACGGCAACTGTGACGCACGCCCGGAAGCACTCCAAGTAGAATCAACAAACGAGTCGACTGTCGACGTACTCCGCTCAAGATACTTAGCATGCACCCTCAGCGAATCCTCCAACTCAATAGCACGCGCACCAGAGTATTGAGGACTGGAAACCGAAACCCGACTCGAAGAAGCCCTGGGTACACGAGATGGACTACACCGCATAGGCGAACCAGCCAACGACCGAGTAGGACCGAGCGTAGGACTCAGAGCAGTCCTCGCAATAACAGAATCCCGCTCACATCCCAACTGCTGTGTGATATCCGCACTGGAAGACGAACTCGTTGAAGCAGTCGTAGTCGTCCACAACGAAGATCGAACCGTCGGAGCGACCGTTGAAGCTCTGGAAAGACGCGAGGCTGTGATGAGAGCTGGTACTTGTGTGGAGCTGGAAGAACCAGAAACAGAACCATAAACACAAGCACAGCTGGGACTGGCGCAAGCACAACTGGAGCCAGAAAGGCCGGAGACGTTCGATATCATCGGGATTAGATCCGAGAGAACCATGCTGGGTCGCGTTCCGTCTGTTGATACCCTGGTTAGGGAACTGAGCTTGCTGAGATTATTTGACGATGCATCGTAACTACCATGATATAGTCTTGCTGTATTGCGGCGATCATTTTCGTCGACGACGAAGGTGAACGAGGGGGAGCGGCTGCGGCTGAACATTAAGGACGTACGCTCGGGGTGGACGTCTTTCAAGAGGAACTCGTCGAGAGTTTTACTCGTGCCTTCGGTAAGGGAGAGACTGGATCGTTTAAATGGGTCATCGTTGCGGTTTTCAATGTCGAAGAGCCGCCTGGCTCGTCGCTGTCTTCTTCTTTTGAGGTACCATATTAGCAGAAAGATGATGGCGCAGAGCGTTGCAGTTGCGATGATGGTGGCTGCGGCAATTGAGGGTTTCTTGGCGTAGGTCCAACTTGATTGCTTAGATTTGCGAGAATTGGCGCTGGCTGGAGGGTTAGGAGCTTTGGAGTCTGCAAGTTGGGGAAATTCGGGGGAATATGAGGTTGTTTGTTGTGCGAGAAAGTCATCGGTGATAACTTGTCGCATGTTTGAACCTGGGGAATGCATTCGTCAAGCTTGAAGGGGAACTGTAATTAATACTAAGATTAACATATACATTTCTCAAGGAGTCAAGGTGGCTGATATTGATTGATTAAAGGCAAGTACTACAGCCCTAGTACTTGGGCAGGCACGATCACCACCAGAGTAAGTGCAATTATTGGAACTGCAGTTTCCGTGTAGAAACATGTTCTGATCAACTAGATACCCACTTGATTAGCTTGGCGAAGTTTAAACAATGGGGAAAAAGACCCTGATATTAAAGACTCAAAGAAATGCGGTTTCATAAACGCTCATGTTCTCGTGGTAAATCCGTGGTACTTCTCCAAGAGCCAAAGCAGAGCGTCATCTCAGCAACCTCACCCACCAAGAATAAGTTAATGTTTATCAGGAATTCTTACAACAGGATAACTATTAATTAATAATAACAAAGATTCAACATCGGTATTGACTCCGGACCCAGGATTCCAGAGGAAAATCTAACTGGCACTAGAAGCGACTCAGTCGATGGCAGTTACAGACAATGATCTGGGACGGCAGTGTTGCCGGTCCCTGACATATATCCAAACGCGGAGCATCACTCTACCAGTTCAGCGACCAGGCCACCACGGGCTATGATCATTGATCTTTTCCCCATAAAACCAAACATAAGGGAGAATTGAGTTACTTTCCCTGCACCATCCAGCACCACCATCTATTTGTTTTGTATGACTATCGTGGTCTCGAGCGGCTTCCCTGGAAATGACTAATATTCAAGCTTTCACAGGGTCCTGGTCTTAATAAGCCATCCGCTAATCGGAGTTGGGGCTGATTAACTATACTCCGTTGTCGGGATTATGGAAATATACCCAATAGCCCAAACCCAAAAGCCAAGACCCATTTGAACAACTGCATACAATTGAACAGATCCAATTCAATTTGAATGATCACGATTGGCTCAAACAATTGATCCTCCCACAATGGCCAGTGAACCACCACCACCATACCAAGCCCGCGATTCTTCCACTCCCGCACCGATATCGGCATCAAGCCACCCAGCCACTTTCCATATCGAGTGTCCCAAGCAACGCGACTACTACATATACTCCGGCCCTGACAAAGATACGTTCATTAACGTACAAACAAACGAATGGATATCATCCGATCTCGCATTTTACAGCAGCAACGCACCAACCCGTGAATTGATCACCTGCAACTTCAAGGAAACGACATGCTCGGTTGACAAGGCCGACATCAAAACGCAGATAGGTCAAAAGGAAACATTATGGTGGGCGGCGTGTATTGATCCCACGATCCCAATTTCCGTTCAATACCGGTTTAAGGCTCGAGTGCAGAATCCAGCGAATCCATTCGCCGGTATTGCAGGAGTTAACGCTACGAGTCCGCGATCCTTTGATTGGGAATGTCATGAGGGATCGGAATGGAGACTTGTTGATGAATTGACTGGTGCTGTGGCTGCTGTTGTGCGTGATGTCGATTTTGCCGCGGGCGTATATGGCTCGATTGAGCTTTTGTTGTCTTACGGTGATACGTTCAGTTTGATAGTGTTTTCGTCGTACCTTACGATTTGTGAGAAGCTGAAGCGGGAGGCTAAGAAGCATTGGATATGGTAGATCAATATTTTGTGTTAATGTGGATATTTTGAAAATGGACTGGAGTTAGTGGACCTCGAAATGGATTGTTTGTTGGATTGCATTGGGTGGGCTGACTAGGCCCTCCATGCTTTCGGCATCGTCTCGGGACGTTTCTTGCCATCCGCTTGTTACCTGCACTGATGTACCGGGGCTGAGAGGTGGATCTGTCCGGGTAGGGTATGACTTTCTCATGGATGAGATGTTGTATTTGTTGCTTTTAGCCTGTGCGTCGGCAGGGTCGTCGTGAATGGTGAATGCGTAGATATTGGGTTGAAGCTCGACAACCAGTCGTCCAAGGGATGGGAGGGCGGTTGTGATTATACTAAGGTTCATCATGACTCTGCAGCTGAAGTGTTAGCTCTGCCCAGGTGTATATTTACTAATGTCGTTGATACTCACTGGTCCCAAACAGTAGAGTTGGTGCTCGCCCCTAAATGCCAGTTAGTGAAATTATACTTTATTCATATCGTTTAAAGACAATCTTACATAGATGGTCGGGTGATGCGAGTAGGTTGAGGGTATAGTGGATCTCGACTCCTGTCACAGCACAAACCCTGCAAGACAATGTCAGATTGGTGATTTGAAAGTTATACTGGTCTTGACTTGACTTACGCGAACTTGCTAGCGATAAGTGCCATAATCCTGAACCGTTTCCATCGGGACAGTTGCACATTTCGGAGCAATACGCACGGCAGAACCACGAGGGCTACATCTGTTATGATGTTGAATGCTGCGATAGCCTGAAAAAGAGCGGCCTGCGGGAGTGTGAGCTGGAAAACCTGCCAAAAAGGACTAGAAGAAGCCTTACCTGATTGATGCACTGGCCGGGCAGATTCCACTCCCAGGGCGTAGGCAGAGAGCATCGGAAAGCCAATGCTAGGATGGATGCAATAGCCCATGCAGTTATGACCCCTATTAATCCCATGTTTGACCGTAAATAGCCCCGCGATGTCAATGTGCTCTTGAAAAGCAGCCCCGATGAAAGTTTGCTCAGTGCTATCGTCACGATAAGGAGGATTTGTGCGACATATTCGTACTATAGACAAGATGAGCGTTTGATCTTCAGAGAAAGAGGTAGCTAGTACCTACCTTCAGAAACAATCTAAAATGGTGATTGTCAATGGTGGGACGTTTCCGACCAAGTCCATTGGAAATCGCCAGCTGTACTATGATACTCTGTATGAGACCCGATAGCTTAAATCAGGGCAAGAATTAGCAATTGATTCACACAAAGAGTATTTTAATAGATAAAGTAGACTCACTGTTGCAGCTGCCAGTAGAATGTCATCGAGATGTATCACTCGTCCGATATACCACCGGCTGAATAAACGAGTGAGAACGACAACAATTGTCAATGCCAATAAAGTATAGACTGTGACCGCCGCATATCCACCATGATCGTCGTCAGATATCTCAAAGAGAGGAGGCAGAGTACCCGCCATCAATGCGGATTGAGCAATTGCATTCACTAAGAAACGAGAATATGAGGAATGGTCGGTCGATCACAGATCAGCGATCAGCGGGTCGCGGGTATTTGACAAGTTCGTAACGGCACCTTTAGCGGCATCCAGACATACTGGATTAGGTGCTTTCCCTCCAAGCTTTGCAAAAAGGTTCCCTTTTACTCAGATTTCACAGAGAGAAAAAAGGCAATTTGGGAGGCAAATCTCCCATCATCGCATCTGTATTTGGACTATCGGAGTCCGGCGGGGGGCGCCCGTGCGAACAGGGGTTTCCGGGGGGTCTGTGTTAGAAGAAACCTTATATGATTAACTCTCATATTCCACCGAACAATCACCGGTGTCTAGACTAGACAATTTACCAATGTGATGAAATAAACTTCTTTCAAGTCGGCTGGACCAGTCAAATCTGTCACAATCCGCCATGTTTCACAACCCCTAATTGGCGAAGGCTTATCTGTACCGGCTCAGTCCCAAAAGAGGAGCCGATTCGTTTGAGATCTGGAATTCCCGGTCAAATCACCGCTTCGACGAAAAGCTAAACCATGGAACTTTGCAAAGTATCGGGTGCCACGCCCCAAACAGTCAAGAGCTCGTGCGAGTGGTCTGATATGGAGTCCGAACTCGGACTTTCCACCGACCCTTCTGCTCATTCTTGTAAAGTGATTATCTCTATCACATGGCATGGAATGGTTCAAGTATTTTGAATATACATGAGACTGGATCTGTACAGAGTACGGGTACCTGGTCGGGAATTGATTTCTTGCTCCATTCCCGCACGACTCACAAAAGCACTGTGAGTTGCATCCGACATGTCGAGCGAAGGCATTGAGATGGGCCGCTTGCCTGTCAAGTCGGTCCAAGTGAGTGTGTCGCACGCCCGTTCTGGCTCTGAGGGGTTTCATGGGGGTGTTTCGACGTCGAGGTCAAGTAGGAAAAATCTAGAGGTAAATCTGCCCTGACGATCTTGGGAGGGGCTGAGGGGCAAAATTGACACGGTCGATAGAGAAGCTTTGGATCACTTTCGATTCTTTCATTATCACTTACCCTGTTGTCTTCGTGGGAATCTATTGCGAAGTAAGCATACAGTCGTTAGATCAGGCAGCATCGACTGACATCCTTCTAGCAGCTTCGAGTCCGGTCTCGTCAATGGCGGGCCAGCTGGTCTTGTCTGGGGTATGGTGCTATCCATTATTGGCACAATGGCTTTGGCACTGTCGCTAGCTGAGCTGGCGTCAATGTGTCCCCGAGCAGGAGCACAATATCACTGGACAGCGGTGCTGGCACCGCCAAGAATTCGCGCATTCATTACCTGGATGCAAGGATGGATCACTGTCTTTGGATGGCAAGCTGCAGTAGCTAGTATTTGCTACTTAATGGCGACGCAGATTCAAGGAATGGTAATGCTAAACAGCTCAGGTTATCATTCTCAGCAATGGCATGGGACACTCATAATGTGGGCAGTCGTCGCTTTCGTTGGATTCATCAATATTTATGGGATCAAGATCCTGCCCGCTTTGCAGATGTTTGGTGGAATCATGCATATCATATTCTTCATCGCCATCGTCGTTCCACTGGTTCTTCTCTCACGTCGCAGCACCTCTGAATTTGTTTTTACCGAGTTGATGACGACGGAAGAAGGATGGCAGTCAAAGGGAATTGCGTGGTGCCTTGGCATGTTGACAGTGACATATTGCTTTCTCGGTGAGTGCAAGAAATCATCCACATAGGATCAAAGTCTGACTCCACAGGATTTGACGGCGCCATTCATATGAGTGAAGAAGTGCGAAATCCGGCAATCGTTATTCCACGGATCTTGGTTCAGACAATCGCCATAAACGGGTTCATGGCCTTTGTCTTTCTCCTCGTTGTTCTCTTCTGCATTGGTAGTGTTGATGAGGCCTTGAATCCCCCTTATATTTTTCCAATGATCGGAATTTTCAAACAGGCCACCCAATCTGCCGGGGCGGCCACTGCTATGCAAACGGCTATTACACTCATAGGCATGGTGTCGAACATAGGTGTCGTCGCATCTGTCTCAAGACTGACATGGGCATTCGCTCGTGACGGAGGTCTACCATTCTCAAGCTATTTCGCTCATGTAGGACTCTCTCTTCCACCGATTTAATTCAACTGACAATTATTAGGTTGACCGCAACCAACGTGTACCGAAACGAGCCATCTATCTTGTATGTGTCGCAGTGATCCTTCTTTCAATTATAAACTCCGTTTCAGAAACCGCCCTGAGTGCTATTCTTGCTCTTTCCGACAGCTCACTCTACGTTTCGTATCTTATACCGATCGTCCTGATGATCATCCGCCGGGTGGATACTAGTCGTGGACCCATTCCATTTGGACCCTGGACCCTGGGCCGTTACGGGATGGCGATTAATATTTTCGCTTTGATCTTTGGTGTCTTTGTCTGCATTTTCGTTCCGTTCCCGACGATGATTCCTGTCACTGCTGCGAATATGAATTGGTCGGGCCCTGTATTTGTCGGCGTGGTTATATTGCTGGTTATAGACTGGACATTTCGGGCCAGGAAGAAGTATATTGGGCCCATCGAAGATCTTTTACAGTCGGAAAGAAAGACTAATGTTGCTTAACGCCTTAGATATAATAGATTTCTAATGTTTCCAATGTTAGGACAGCCTTGTAGGTCCATGAAATTAACATTTGCATGTCGCGATGTACTAGTCTACCGCAACATCAGCAAAGCACCTGATGAGCATCACAAATATCAACGTCATAAAAGCCTAATCATGGACGCTGATCTTTAATCAATTTTCCGCCTCATCTTTAGGCTTCCCTGTTCAGGACCCCGGGATTGGACAGAAACTGACTAATCCCTTATCGTGACCTACGTCATCGACGCATATATAGAGCTTTGCGAACCTTCGTAGCAAGAAATACCACCTTTCCAACCTCCATATCACTCCTACTAAATAAATTCACATATCAATAGAATTATCTATATCTGAAATATTTCATCATGCCTCTCGTCGTTCCCGGTATCAACTCCACCATGGGCGATAAGTCCGACTGGGTATCCAAGTTGATGGGCAAGAAGATCAGTGATTCGGGCAGTAATGAGGTGGTAAGTCAAACTGTCTTCATTTTTCAGATCGCCAGCGGAGTTCTCTAATGTATCTCTACTCATCTAGTCATTTGCTAAGAAAGACCTTCCTGAGTCTCATCGCGTGCTTAAGCCTGGTGATATGAAGACTATGGACCACAACCCCGATAGGTATGAGTACATGAACTCTGAAATACACTAATAATACTAATTGCATGTTCTGATGAATAGACTTAACATCCATCTTGGTGAAGATGACACTGTTCGGGATGTGACCTACGGCTAAATTAAGAGACCACGATTCACGATCATGTTTAATAATCTTCTAAGAATATGACTGTCTTGCTTTATAACCAATCTCTATAGAAACGTAAACAGAAGAACCATCTAGTACGCCCTCTAGTCGGCCTTCCACCGAATCAAAGTCAGAGAATGCTTAGGGAAGACATACTTCCCTTTTCCATCCCAAACAGTCTCCTCGACTCTCACCTCCTCAGCCTCCTTCATATTCGTAACCATAACATCCCCACCCGTAACAGTAAACACCTGCGCAGATCCCTCAACCCCCTCAACAACAGTCTCAAAGCTCTTCTCCTCAGAAATATTCACAACCGCCAAATTGGCAAACCCATCCTCCCCAAGACTGGCACTAACATCCAGCCAAGGCGTATCAACAGCTCCCCGCAACCACTTAGGCTGCGTCTCACCCTCATAAGTCCCACAAGAAACATGTGACGCAACCGTCCATCCCCGCATAAACTTCGAAAACAGATAAAGCGGCCACCACGTTGTCTGCTTAATAACTTTCTCCTTAGTCGTCATCAACGGCGAGATAACATTCACACTCTGTGCGATACAAGCCATTCCCAGATCGCGGCTCTTGCGGACAAATACGTTCAGCCACACGGCCACGGCCAGTGCATCGGACAGAGTGTAGCTCTCTTCTGCGCCTTGGCTTCCTTCTGCGCGAATAGGGTCCCAGACATTCCATTCGTCGAAGCAGATTGTGGGCCGGAGTTGGTCAGGTGGGACGCCATTTTCGATGCGGGCGAGGTCGATGAGGGAGGAGGTTATTTCGATGGCGCGCTCAGCTGCTAGGGGGGCGGTTGCGTTGGGGAGGTGGGAGTTGGAGCATGTGTACATGTGGATGCTATGCATGTCTATGAGGGGGACGGCGCTTGTGGAGAGGGCTGAGTGGGCGGGGAGGAGGCAGTGCTTTAAGGTGTAGTAGTCCCATGAGGCAGTACCATCTTGGCCGCAGAGAATGAGGACGATGCTGGGATCGAGGAGCTTAAGAGCTGTGGAGGAGATTGATCAGTATTTTGGAGGATGGTTGGGGGATGGGAACTAACCTTTTGCCCATTGCAGGGCTTTGTGGGAGTATGCTTCCTTGGTCATTTGTTCGACCTGCCATGGTCCCCATGTCTCATTGCCGAGCGCCCAGTATTTGACCTGGAGATGTGAGCTGGTGAGTTATGCTGGATATCTGGATAACATACGTTATACGGTTCCTCGCGTCCATTCTTGCGTCGCAGATTGGCATAGTATGTGTTGCCGGTACCGTTGCAGTACTCCAACCATCCCAGAGCTGATACTGTTAGCATTAAGCATGATTTGTCTCGACGTATAGAAGCCATACCTTCGTCAAGAGTACCAGTTCCAAAGTTGAAGCACAGATACGGTTCCGTGTCAAGGACTTCGCACCACTTCATAAACTCATCGGTTCCGAATTGGTTTGTCTCTGTTCCAAGCCAAGCGAGTTCGGGTCTATAGCTGGTCAATAGCTATTTCAATCGAATTCCCAAGTGATGAGCTTACCGAGCCGGTCGTTGGTCCTTAGGACCAACACCATCCAACCAGTGATAGGTCGCGCAGAAGTTACCACCAGGATAACGGACAACAGGAATATTGAGATCCTTCAACGCCTCGAGGACATCCTTGCGGAATCCATTTTCATCTGACAATGGGCTACCAGGCTCATAGATACCTCCATAGATGCATCGGCCCATATGCCTGAACAAAACAGGTCAGCACAACCACCAACAGACACATTGAGTCACATACTCAGTAAACCCAGCATAGATATTGGGATTAATCTTGGAGATGCGTCGCGAAGGATGAACCGAGATAACTGGAACATCCTGATCACTCAACTTAGTAAAAGAAGCCATGACGAAAGAATATTTTCAAATCTTCTATAGCTTCACACCAAATTGGTCCCGGTGGCTGAAAATAAGTAAATCCTTGTCCGGATGATCGGTTAAGACTTCAAATGCAAAGACAAAAAAGAAACGGTGAACAGAGCACCAGACCAAAAACGAATCCGACAACGCGTTCTTCCTACCGGCTTTATCTCACCCCTCAACCCTCCAGCCTGGAAGCGGGAAATCTCCTGCGGGGTACAAGAATCGAGGCCGCCATGGCGTTGGGAACGAGAACCCGGATCCAATGAGCTGATCAAGCACAACGAAGCCTAGTATGGTATAGCGTTGAGTCAGCGCGTAAATATGTTGGAGCTTGATCACCTGGATCTCGCTAATAAAATGAGCTCTTCTGGTTAGTTGTATGGGATTACCGAGGTTTAAGAAATATTCCATCAATCACAGTAATCTAGGGTCACGGCCCACTAGTCCCGGCCCCCCGCAGCTTTTCTAGATTTGGTTAATCGTGGCTTTTAGGCATTTGGATCGAAGACCCAATTATCAGGGTCGAATCTGCCGAAATGTTAAAATTCTTTGTTTCTAAGCTAAATCGAGGGTGATGAATGGAGGAACTCGGTTAATTTGAAGGCGTTTGCCGGAAGACAGTCAAGTCTTGGCTTGCTTTTCTCCGGATTGTTTTTTATTTCCCTTGTATTTGGATGGAGTATATATGAGAATTACTTGCCCCGCAAAATTGTCAACTTTGTGGAGTAACAAGTTCCCCGGATCTTCTCCATATTCTTTTTGTTGATCGTTGCCCACCATGGGTCTTTCACCAGCTTGGTACCAGGTGGGACTTGATGAAGTTACTTATTTTACTATATCACTAATTATGTTTAGTTTCTGGTCGGCGTGTTTGCCTCTTTCGGTTCTTTCCTCTATGGATGTGAGTATAGTTACTTGCTCCTATTCAACGTTTTCAAATGAGACTAACAGAACTAGATGATTTGGGTGTGATCGCCGAGGTTATCGCATGCGATTCCTTTATCGATAAATTTGCTGCGAACTCCACACAAAGGTATGCTAGATAGCCTGTCTCGAGAGGAGTTTCTTAATTAACAACTGGCAGCGGTTTGGTCGTTTCTATGTTCACAACTGGTGCCTTCTTTGGCGCTGGATTTGCCGGTCCTTCTGGTGACTACCTCGGTCGACGAAAGACAATCTCCCTGGGATGTTTGTTCTTCTGTTTGGGAGGAGGTCTTCAAACCGGTGCTCAGAACATCTCGTTCTTGTATGCTGGACGATTCTTTGCTGGCTTTGGGTGAGTTTCCACATTTAGGCATGGACAAGAATAGGCTCATATCTTCCAGGGTTGGTTTCCTTACCATGGTGATCCCATTGTACCAAGCCGAAATCTGTCACCCCAAGATCCGTGGTCGAGTCACAGCACTGCAGCAATTCATGCTTGGAGTGGGCGCTCTTTGCGCCTCCTGGATTTCCTACGGAACATACATTGGATTTGCTCCTACGGATGACGCCCAATGGCAACTTCCCTTGGGACTTCAGATGCTTCCTGCTGTGATTCTGGGTCTGTTGATCATGATCTTCCCCGAGGTGAATATTTCTTCTCCTGAATTCACTATCTTCTGTTACTAATGATACTAGTCTCCTCGTTGGCTTATCGACCATGGTCAAGCCGATTTGGGCCTCAAAACTCTTGCTAGGCTGCACGCTAATGGTGATGAGAATGATGCCTGGGTTCAAGCCGAGTACGCTCAAATCCAGGAGAGCATTACTTACGAGCACGAGCATGAGGCCAAGTCGTATGGCGAGTTGTTCAAGAATCGGTCTTCATTCCGCCGTCTGTTCCTTTGCTGTGCCCTGCAAGCTTCCGTTCAGATGACAGGTGTTTCCGCTATCCAGTAAGAATATATCTCCATCATTGGAAATCATGAAAACGATACTGATCATTGGGCAGGTACTACTCCGTGACAATTTATGAGCAGATCGGTATCTCCGGTGAAGCCACCCTCCGCTACCAGGCTATCAATTCCATTATCGCCCTAGTTGCCCAATTCCTCTGCATCCTCTTCATTGATCGATTTGGTCGTCGCTGGACACTCATTGGAGGAAACCTCGGTAACTGTCTGACCTTCATCATTGCAACGATCTTGCTTGCCAAATTCCCTCCTACAACCAATAGCACTGGTGCTCACTGGGGCTTCATCATCATGACCTGGCTGTACAACTTCTCATTCAGCGCAACCTGCGGTCCTCTGTCATGGATCATTCCAGCCGAGGTTTTCGATACACGAACTCGATCCAAGGGTGTCTCGATCGCGACTATGACATCGTTCGCATTCAATACCATGATCGGCCAGGTCACACCCATTGCCATGGATAACATCAAGTACAAATATTACTTCCTCTTCGTGATCTGCAATTTCACAAATGCTCTGTTCTTCTATGCGCTGTTGCCCGAGACGAAGAAGGTACCGCTCGAGGAGATGAACTATATGTTCTCGCACGCGCCGTGGATTGTGCCCGGTAGCAAGAAGGAGGATTACTTGCCGCATGATTTGGAGCGCAAGGTTGAGGAGCAGGAGGTTAAGCAACATGCGATTCATTATGAAAATGAATAGGGGGACAATAGTAGCAAGGAGAACTTGCGAGGTCCAATATGTTGACGCGGTGGTATTTGATATAAGGACATGTTGTCTCCCAGAAGCTTGTTCCAAGCCTACGTATGTATTTTGATTGTTGAGCAAATAATTAATTTATTCCGAATCCGTATCGGACCCGTATCCGACCAGTCCGAGGGATGCTGGCTTGATTGGCTGAGCCTGTGTAGTCTTTGACTTGTCCGGACCTGCAGACGTCTTCGCGACACTGGGTGTCTTTGAGCTCTTCGTATCTTGTGTGGGTTTTGAGTCCTTGGTCTCCTCGGTTTTCGCAACCGAACCACTACCAGGCTTCGTCTGTTCCTTTCTAGAATCGGTGCTATCCATAGATGCCTTCCGCTTCTTGCCTGGCAGCAACAAATCTCTCTTCTCGCGTCGCCTCTTGCGCGCTGGAATTGTCCACTCCTCCTCTTCCGCTGGTGTAACCTCCGAAGATGTAGGCCCCAAGGCACTCTTCTCGGCTTCTTCCCGTTGCTTGCGAAACGCCTCTAGCTGGTCCGCCGTATCCTTCTTCACCGCTGCCTCCTGGGCGCGGGTCGATTCCAGCACAGAGTCTAGGAAGTCCACCTCGTCTTCATCGAGCGACCGGAACTGGTTCTTTAGCCGTATCTTCTCTTCAAACTGTTCCTGCTTCGCCACTAAAAGCCGAGCAAGCAATTACCCTAACATGTCAGCCACCAATGCCTTTTCCACGATTGCAGAGAATCCCGCAACGGAGAAAAGCTCACTTTTGTTCTGCTGGAGAACCTCAAATAGACTTTTGCCGTCATTCTGCTTGCCAATCTCGGCCTTCTGTCGCCGCTCCTCCTCTAGCTCTTGTTGCACTTTTAGCCATTCGTCGTCCCGCTCAATCGGTTGATCGGTGGTTCCAGCTGATACGAATCCTGAAGACATGACGACAGTCTCGGGAAAATTTGGGGTAAGGGAGAGTCTTGCCGAACGTGACGAGTCTCGGGTATAATGGGCGGTGGAGCGTGTAATTATCCGGGCCAGTGAGAGTCACGGGATTTCGGGCGCGATGCGTGGGATGTGGAGTTCGGATAAGGTAACAATGGACCGAATAAACCGGATAATGATGAAGCGCGAGAAATCTGGTACATACGGGAAATTGGAATACGGAAAAGAAGTTGGAGATGCAAGTGGGTCCGATGTATCAGAGACTGTCATTGGATGGAATTGACGTTAGACCAATCATGGAAATTGAGGCGCATTTAGCCGGAATACAAGGGTGGCAATCAACGAATGGACTACTTCGACTCCATACAACAGAGTAAACTAAATAACTCTTGGGTAAAATTGAAACATGTTTTAAACACAAGGAAATGATATACTTGACCAATCGGAGTTTTGAATTTATCATTCATTGTCAGGATTTAGGAATATACCATTAAACTTTTGATTCCCCACATCATCATCAATGAGGGGCACGACATCATAGCTTGGACCTGCCCACTTTATGTGGCAATGCTCCGATGTGTGTATAAAGCCTGGAACCCCCTGTACCCTTTCTATCTTCATTCCAATTCTATTATAACTTTCAAAATGTCGAACCAGCACACTCAGTATGTTGTCCCTCGAGACGAACCCGGCCTTCGAGCCAAATTGCTAACGGTTCCCTAAACAGAAAGACCTACACCCTCAACACCGGTGACAAGATCCCCGCCATTGGCCTGGGCACCTGGCAGTCCAAGCCCAATGAGGTCCGTGTCGCTGTCAAGGACGCCCTGCTGAAGGGTTACCGTCACATTGACACTGCCCTTGCCTACGGTAACGAGGCTGAGGTCGGTGCCGGTATCAAGGACTCTGGTGTGCCCCGCGACCAGATCTGGCTCACCACCAAGCTCGACAACACCTGGCACCACCGTGTGGAGGAGGGCATTGCCTCCTCCCTCAAGGACCTCGGTGTTGACTACGTCGACCTCTACCTGATGCACTGGCCCAGCTCCACCGACCCCAACGACAAGTCCAAGCACCTCCCTGACTGGGACTTCATCAAGACCTGGTAAGACCGCATCAAATCCCCCAGGGTCTCACACTCCAGTCCGCGTATCTTTGCTAACCCGTCTCAGGCAAGAAATGCAGAAGCTCCCCGCCACCGGTAAGGTCCGTAACATCGGTGTCTCCAACTTCGGCATCAAGAACCTGGAAAAGCTCCTCAACGACCCCAGCACCAAGATCGTCCCCGCTGTCAACCAGATCGAGCTGCACCCCAACAACCCCTCCCCCAAGCTGGTTGCCTACAACACCTCCAAGGGCATCCACTCCACCGGTTACTCGTGCCTGGGCTCCACCAACTCTCCTCTCTACAAGGACCCTACTCTGCTGAAGATTGCCGAAAACAAGGGCAAGACTCCTCAGCAAGTGCTGCTCGTCTGGGGTATCCAGAAGGGCTGGAGTGTCATCCCTAAGTCAGTTAGCAAGTCGCGTATCGAGGGCAACTTCGATATTGATGGCTGGACTTTGACCGATGAGGAGATTAACCAGCTTGATAACCTGAAGGACCGCTTCAAGGTCTGTGGTGATGCTTGGTTGCCTGTTAAGGTTTTCTTTGGCGATGATGAGTAAAAAGTTGGCGTTTATAGATGCGCTTGGCGTGGTTTGTCATGTTTATGAATAAATGTTTAGATACCAAAACAATTGATTTTTAGACGATCATTATTGATGTTCATTGAGTGGAATTTATATAATTGTAGACCTTGACTTGAATCTACTCATAGTACTATTCTATGGCCTATATCGCTTTGGAATTGAAGTACCTTAACGATGTCGGATTTTTGTTCAGACTTATTGGAGTACCTTTGATTAACTCTCATAAGTGCAGAATTCCATAGATAACTCCACTGATTCCACGTTTTATCTGTGCTGGATGCTACGGAGTACATTATCTACTTGCCTTGATTAGACCGTTCCCGGTGGGGACCTTACTAAGCCGCTGTGGCGGTGCCTCGCCACTGGGTAAGCTGCCTTAGGACGTCACCTCTTTCCTTCTACTCTTACCCCATCTACAGTACTGTACTTTTCTTATCACTTGAACCATCAGTATGGCGCCTCCAAATGGGCACCTGCTGCTCCCCAAGATATGGAGAGTAGCAAGGTACGTGAATCGTTTCCCTTTAGCATCTGACTCATTGACTTATCGCATATAGGTTCGCCTATGAGAAGGCCTCCAAGGCCATAAGAGCCAAGTTACCCGAACCAACCCATCATACGCCACTGCGCTACGAACCAGTCTATGCCCGGGTCAACAGACAGCCCATTAGTCGGGCTGCCGCTATCCGCCAGGCCCGCGGCCGTCACTTCTCGACTCGTGCAGCCGGTGCCTTTGCCTCGGCCATTCGAGGTATACAAGCGGATGTCGGTACATACAAGACCAGTCGCATTGCTTCCAACATCAGTCGACTGACTGCTCGCGCCCCTTTCGCATCGACTCTCCGCCCCAATTTAACTGGTGGCACACTGGGCCGCACGGCGGGAGGATATGCTATCGGCGCTGGTCGTTTCGGTGGGGCCCGATACTTCTCCCATGGAGCCGCTGCCCCTGCCCAGGTCATCCAGAATGTGTCGCAGGGTGTGCGTGCATTCTTCCTGTCCGGACAGAAGGTTCGATTCGATGGAGTTGATCCCCGTACGGGCGAGAAGCGTTACAAGGCTGTCAGCGCTATCCAGGACCAGGCCGGTCGAAACATGGCCGCCATTCCCCGCACTGCTCCCGGCTCGCATATCGACTTCCAGCTTTCACCTACCATCACCGCCTTCGGTGTTCTGGCCGGTCTGGACAAGAAGAACGGTGTCGCTACTGGGATGCATTCGGAAGGTCTCATGGATGTCCTGTCTGCCGACTTTGCTCGTGCCCTCAAGGAATTTGCTACTGTTTTGAATGATCTCAAGCGTTTGTCAACTCTGGGTGACATGCCAATTCTACTACACGATCAATCCACTATTCGTGTCCGGTTCCCCGGGTGTGATGCCCAGACTGTCGAGAGCCTTTGTGATGAGGTTGGTGTCCAACGCGGTCGTATTTTCCAGGATGAGGACTTTGATCTCCGCACCGGCGCCGATCTAGCTCTGCTCTTCCCATTCGCACCAAGTATAGCCCCATCATCCAATACCGAGGACTTTTTCGAGAAGCCCTCCAAATCAATTGGTCCTTCCACCAACGATCTCGACTGGCACGCCATGCTCACACCCGAGAGCAGTCCATTCTCGCACAAGTCGCGAGACTCTGGCAATGCCATCAGTTTCGACGACAGTGAGCTATTTGGCGATAACCCATGGACCTCCCCCAAGTCGGCGTACTCAAGCGTCAACATAAGCGAGCTTGGGGATCGTGCCTTTTTTCCAGAGATGTCTAACTCCTGTGCTAGCTTCTCGGAAAGTGGAGGGTATGATGGTGCCGAGGGAATTTACAGATTTCTAGCCGAATGCGATATGGCACGGCGCTGATAGGGTCATTGACTCTTGATTCAACATTTATACGTTCTTGTTTGTGTACTTTTGTTTTTCGATTGATGGACTTCCTTTGGGCTATCCTGGTAGATGCCGGTTCCATGATGACAGCGCTGATACCACTCCACTCACTTCATATTTCGTTTTTGTCTTGCTTTCTGAGGTCCTGGTGATAGTGCAGAATCCAATGAATACTTTAAAATAAACCTGATGCTTTTGAAGCTTTCCTTTTACTTACTCTTAAGCGTGAGGCTGCTGTCTTGCTGCATCGTTTCGCATCTAGTGTTGATAGTGGGGGAATTTGAGGATAATGGCAGTTCAATATGTTTGCTTCTATGATATTAGGAGTCCCTATGGTATAAGCTTGTGGCCAAGGCCGAAAAGTCTATTGAATCAACGTTGCATACAAAAATCATCAGAGTTACATCTAAAATTCAATAATTCTATATTGACTACTAAGTTCTCATATCAAAAGTTTACCATAGGCAGAAATATCTAGAAAATACGTATTGCCATCAGAAATGATCAAGAATCTCCCTAAAATCTAATGATCGTATTCAGATCAAATTCTGTATAGTGAAATCAAAAGTTACGATTTCAAACCCCGAGAAATTTCGAGAAATGTCTTGAGGCAAGAAGCATCCCCTAATCATTCTATGCTAATAACAGCCTTATCAGCACGTGCTATTACATCATCGGTCTGCAATTCAAGCCGATTGACATTCAACACCCTCCAAATATTCACATAACACAATTTCCAAAGAGAAGCCTAAATCCTCCCACCTAGTGCTTCAAATAAGCTCAATTAAGTCAACCTACAAAATGACATCCATTCCACTTCGAACCAGAGCACAAGCACTGCGTCTCCGCAACCTCCAATCCCCACGTTTAAGCTCCATCACACTTCCCCGGATTCTATCCACTCTGCCAACAAGATACTTCCACCAAAGACCCCAAACAACCCCTAACCCAATCCGCCCGCTTCAAAAACCACAGTACATCACCCTCCAAAACTCCCGACGCCAACACAGCACCCGCGCTCCAACAGCTGACGCCCTAATCGAAGAACTCCAAGAACTCTACGAAACAGCCAAAGACGAATTTGAAATCGCCACAGAAAGCACAGACGGTGCCACTATCTACGCAGCCTCGGATCGGGACTCGGCCCGCGACGCACTAAACGAGTTCTGCGCTACTTACTTCCTGTATACATCCCGACCGGGCGAGGAGGACACAGGTGTTGTTCTGCGGTCTGGGGAGGCGATGAGTGGGACGAGATTGAGGGAGGCGGAGGTTGTGTTGCTTGGGGGAGAGGGTGAGGATGGACCTGTTGTTGATACGGCGTTTGACCCGTCGAGTGTGGAGGTGGATGTTAGGGAGGAGGTTCGGAGGAGGATTGGGCAGAGGGTTAGGGAGTTGAGGAATGCTGTTGAGCTTTTGGAGGAGAGGGCCCATGAGGAGTGAGTCCGTGGTAGTCAATGTTAAGTTGGAGAGTTCTAGAGTTGGTATTTGTGTATTCATAGGTGTGGTAGGATGGGAATTGTACATGCATCCTTTTATCACTAGTAGTATTCAGCATGAGTTAAAGGTTCAGCACAACCTTGGAAAGATCGAAAGTTGGAAATGGCTTTCTCAAAATAGAGCTTTGCAGAATACCTCGCCAAGCACAAACACTATTTAAGGCACTAATGCGCAGCAACGGCATAATCAAATACAACGAAGATTCAAATTCCATATCACGTCCAGAGAACAGAAGTCTGAACGAGGAGTAGACTTTTCTCCTGTTTATGATTAAGCAAGGATATCAAACTCCAAAGAAAGAATCAAGCTCGAGACCATCTCGCTGTAATACGCCCGGGCACAGATCGCGCCGTTCCAGATTGAATCGCAAAGTAGATCGGTGTAGTAGGTGATGAATATGTAGATCGTGATAATCCAATCAGAGAATCGAGAAATGAAGAGAAAAAGATAATCGTTATTCGGGTTCGTTAGACCATGCTGAAAGGGGTGAGTGTGAAGTGGTCGGGACTAGGGGAAGGGAGGGTAGAGCTGGGCTCTTTGTGGGTCGTGCGTTGGTGGCGTTTTAATTGGTCTACACAGGCAAAAGATTAGTGTTTGATAAAGAGTTGAAGGGAACTGAAAAATACCAGGTCGAGTAAAGCTCTTGCTGCAGCCGGGGTAGGGGCATTTATGTTTGCGTTCGCCGTGAGCTGGACCGTATTAGTGCATGGAGATTGCATGGAATCAATGCTTAACATACTCAATCTATGGCTGGACATGTTGGATGAATCTCCAGTCTCAAAATCACAACCTGGGAAGGTGCACTTGAATGGCTTTTCGCCTGTGTGGGTTCGAGAGTGCGTTTCTATGATCATTAGCTATTGTTCTTCTGAAAATAATTAAGCAACTTACTCAGCTCACTGCTATCAGTAAACATTTTTCCACAATCCTTGCATTTGTACGGCTTGTCACCCCGATGACTGCGCTCATGGCGGTCAAGGGTTGCCTGGCGAGCGAAGGACTTGCCACAGACAGAACACCTGAAGTTTTTGTCTATAATGAAAAGTCGGTAAGCAGTTGAAAGAGAATGCAATAGATAATACTGAGACATACAGTTGCTGTGTGTCAGGAAATGACCCTGAAGCTTCGACTTCTGTGAAAATGGCTCATCTGGACGGTGGCACCCATCCCAGCAACAATAATAGCCATTGCCCTTTGCCCCATCAATTGGGTCCATGTGGCTAGATACAAGATGTTCTTGAAGAGCGCCAGCACCGGTGAATATGGCGCCGCACGGTTTGTTTACTCCATGTCGTTTCGTTGACCATTTGCAAATAAAATTTTCATTGTCCTCGGCGGAAAAGTCAGGAGTTGTCAAGACTGATGAGATACCTCCGTCCAGCGGCGGTGGGGTTTCCCCAGGACTCGAAAGAATGTGAGAGCTGATGCTGGACCGGGATTGTCGAGAATAAGGAGAGTAAGAATGGACATGAGCGTGTTGGTGTCCTCGGCATCGATGGTGGTTGCGATGGGGTCCTCGAGTGATATTAAGGTTCAGGTCATTAGGGTTTTTGAAGTGGCTGTGGTCGTGTACGTGATGATGTTCGGGATGAGGGTGAAATAGGTTTAGGGGGTCGGAAGTGATATTTTTGACTTGGGAGGAGCCCGAAAGTGTGTGGTCTTGAGGAAATTGGCCCTGCTGAACAGAAAAGTCCGGACAAGTTCCCAACAGATGGAAGACATCGACTGGGTTGACATCCGTCTGTTCAGGCAATTGCTCCGTAGGGAAGATACCCTGCAAGTCCTTCTGGAAGTCATGGCATTCGAAATGATTCGCGACGCTTTGGTCGCAGTGAGTAGCGTGTGCCTGGTATGAAGATAAGAAGTCTTGATGGTAGCACGGATCTATAACAGCCGGGAGGGTACTGTCTAGATTTTTTCCGGTTTCACCAACGACATTTTGGCCAATGGAAGCAGAAGCCATCATGCCAGAAGTAACCAACGACAGGGGCGTATTGAGACCAAAGAAAGAGTCAAATTCGCAATTCTGTTCCTCGACAGCATCACAACAGTGATCTTCAAAGCAGACGAGGTCTGTGCTTTCGCAATGGTTCCCATCACAGTGAGCGTCGTCGCAATGGGCAACCGAGCAGACGGTCGAGGCGTCGCAATCCACAAAGCCTTCGCATACTGACCCACACTCTAGCGGACAATCATCCTGGCAGTCAGCCTGGCAATCGTCCACATCGCAGCAAGCCTCATCGACCTCACAAGGACCAAGCGTCGTGTGATGCTCCTGGTCTAAGCAGTCCCACTGGGACCGAGACTGATCACCCAACCCAGACTCATTCTTTCCATCAAGATGGAAGTCCTCCCAGCGACACTCTAGACAAAAGTCGCGATTCTGTGGCTGAGACGTCATGATGCGCACGGTTCAGGGACGGGATATCAAAGGGTAAGGGAAGAAGAAGGCTGGAACGGGGCAAACCCAGGACCAGTTATCGTCGCAATAGGGCACAGGGGAGAAAAATGGGGAATCGACAGTAGAAGAAGTAAGAGGGGAATGTGCGACCGCGAAGTGGAATATGGCTTGCTCCAGGTACAATAATTTCTCGAGAAATCACGTAACCGGCCAGTATCCAGAAGGCGCCACTCTAGAATTCCACTGTGGGGTTACTAGAGCCCCAGAAAAGACCAAGAATGTGTTTCCACCGTACAATTCCTACTGCAGATAGTCTCGCAGTTGTTTCATGCGCTAGGACCGCGGGAAGTACTCAGAACCGGGGAGGATCATCGACGCAATCGGAGAATTGGCGAGCAGATCGTGCAGCACACAGTGAATCGAGGAGGTCAAATGAGGACCTTGGAAGATCAAAAATAACCGAATTTGTGTTGAAAAGGATCTCTATGGTCGACTGGTAGAATCGTGGGTACCTTTGGGACGGGGAGAAGGTGAGGACCTTGGGGGTTAGGCGTCATGGTTTTCGAACGAATTGCAACCCTGCAGTTGGTGAGCGGTCAACCAGGCCTTTTTATCATGGTTGATACATCTTGAACGAGTCGTCGATATTAAGATTGGAATTCTTCTCATCTGCGAAGTAAACCAGAGAAGGAAAAGATTGAATCTCTTTTTTCCTGGTTCCTTCGTCCGATGACTAAGGGGTTTCTGGCCCCGCCGGATGTTTAATCTATGAACGCTCTGGATAAGAGCCTACAAGTCCCATAATGACTTATCTGCTATATCATTTTTGTCGCATATAACATGCGACACAATCCATGCTCCCTAATCACAAAATCAATCAGTAGCGAAGTATATAAATTCATTCTTCGCTATGCTGACATAACCCCACGTGCCCCGGATCGCCGATAGCTTATCGCTTATCGCTCCCAAATGCACTGACCACATCAAGTTCCGACACGAATCAGACTCGATCTATATCCATCTAAAGTACTCAGCTACAATTCCTATCAAATTCACTTCACACTTTCACACTACAAACATTCTGATCTGCAATTATCCCAAACTAGGCAACTCAACCACCAATTCGGCTTCCTTCGCATTACCAGAAACCAAAGAACATTTGAAACATCACCCCCGCACCAGTCTCAATGGGCAACATATGTTCCCGCTCTTCCGACAACGACCCGGATGCCTTCACGGGACCAGGTCGACCAGTTGGAACAGCAAGCCAAAACCCCACTCCACGCGCATCCGTTCCACCAAACGCAAACTGGAAATCATCACCGGGTCGCACACTCGGCGAGACCTCGCCAGCCGGTGCGCAAGGGGCTGGTGACGAAGCGCGCTCCAATGCTGCGATCGCGGCGCAGGTGAGACTATCCATGTCCCTCTGTTTCATGCAGGGGAAATATCTAACCTAAATTTCTATTTCTATGGTATAGAAACGTGCAGAATCCGTGTCAACGGCAAATAAGGGGAAGCTGGGTTCAAAGCTAGCGGCGCAGAAGGCGAAGACGCATACGCAGACGTTAGATCAGGTTAGTCGTGATGAGAGGGCGGCGAGGGATGTAGATAAGGTGGAGCAGGCGAGACAGTGGTCCTGAGCAGAGTTACTTTGTGCTTTAGTCTCGGTGTTTGGGTGCATTTCTTGATTTGTTTTTCTAGGTTAATGGATGCGTTTCATAGCGTTGTCGATGGTTCATATGCATAATCTGATTGAGCAAGGCGAACACTTGTCCGTAACTTGGTCCTTTGCGCTTCTCTACATGAATCCGTCTACTGATACGAATAATACAGTGGATTTTGATCTTTGGGCTTAATGCCTGCATGTGTTTTGCGTTCATCAAGGCTATGTCTGGTATTTCTGATCCAAAATTATCGTACAACCACATGCCATGCGGTACATGTCGAGCATGAAAAGTCATAAAGGCCTAACCGACCAATAAAATGTCTAACGAGGCTAGACAACGCTATAACGACCACTGGCTGGGGCACGAGCATCACTGTCGGCGGCAGCAATAGTACCCTCCTTCAAGAGGCGCATAAGCTCACGCATGGCGTTGGTGACAGTAATCTCAGTTTCACCCTCAACCAGAATGTACAGCTTAGGCGCATCTTCGGAAGCAGGTTCTTTTCCATTTGCGTAGAAATTTCCCTTCGTTGTGATAGATGTGCCGGTGGATTCGAGGATCTTTGCGACGTTTGTGCGGTTCGTGACTGCCCAACGAGCTTTCTCTGTAGCAACTAGTTAGCAAATGTCCTTGACCTGCGTGCAGAATATTGGTTGAAAAACTTACGGGGAAAGTCGTTGATCTCAAGCGTAGCATGGAACGCGCCAGCATCTGGCCCACGATTGTCGATGGGAACTCCTGATCTCATCACACCGGCTCGGCTCAAACGAGCATGAATATCAGCGACGGCAGAGCCGACCTTGTCAAGTGCGTTCTTTGAGCCGCCTGCTGGGTCCTTCTCTGTCCTGTGCACAGTAATCTTGCCATCCAGATCAATGCCCTTGGGCACACCAACAAGCTGTGTAGGAGCTGGAGCAGCAGCAGATTGTACGGATGAAAGAGCCTTGTTAAATCGGTCTTCATCCTTAGCATTCTTTTCCTCTTTCTCTTCCTCGTCCTCGCCTTCTTCGCCGGTTTTGTAGGTGCGACGCTCACGGTTCCGTGCCGTCTCACGTTCCTGGTCAAGCCGCTCTAGACCCTTGCCACCGAATCCAGAGGTGCTGGCTCTTTCTTTACCGGCCTTGACCTTCTCCAGGAAAGCATCGACCAGCTTTTGAACAGGCTCGGGAATCTCCTGACCACTCTGCTTGAGCGCCTTGGCGATATCCACGGAGTATCGTTCTTGTTCATCAGTGAGGAAAGTGACCGCAGTTCCAGTGTTGCCAGCACGACCAGTTCGCCCAGCACGGTGGACATAGTCCTCTAAATGATTGGGAGCGTCGTAGTTGACGACAAGTTTCAGCTGCTTGACGTCCAGACCACGGGCGGCCACAGAGGTAGCAACCAAGACAGGGAAAATACCTGCCTTGAAGTCTTCGATAGTGGAATCACGATCGATCTGGTCCTTTCCACCGTGAATGGACATACACGGATAACCTTTACGCATAAGCTCCTTGAGTAGATTATCAGCGGATTCCTGACGGTCCACGAAGATCAACGCCCGCGCGTCCTCATTTGCGTCATCCTCATACAGGTTACCCAGTAACTCCAAGAGACGGAAAAACTTTTGGTCCTCGTTGCGGACCTCAACAATCTGTGTAATTTCAGGAGCGACAACGCTCTTACCACCAACCACGATCTCGACGGGCTTTTTCAACGTCTTTCGGGCCAAAGCCTCCATGTTTCGAGGGAAGGTGGCAGAAAAGAGGACTGTCTGACGATCTGGTCTTACGTTGGCCATGATCTTCATAACTTGGGGTTCAAAGCCCATATCGAACATGCGATCGGCTTCGTCAAGAACAACGAACGTAACTCGTCGCAAATTTAGTACTCGACCTGCGTTTGCCGCAAGTAAATCGATCATACGACCAGGGGTGCACACAACAATTTCCGCTCCCCGCTTCAGGTCGGCAATTTGATCCTTGATTGGAGCACCACCGTAAGCGCAAACTGCGCGAAGACCTAAAGCTTTTAAGAATGGCTTGCAGTCTTTATGAATCTGAGTTGCCAGTTCACGGGTCGGTGTCATGATCAGACTGATCGGGCCTTCCATGTTTTCAAGAGGCCGTTGATCTTTGATGTGCCTGAACATTGGGATCAGGAATGCCATTGTCTTTCCAGAACCAGTCTTCGCAACACCAATCACATCACGACCAGCCATGACTGAAGGAATAGCTTGGGCTTGAATGGAAGTCAGGCACTCGTAACCAAGTCGCTCAACGACCTCGAGAGTTTGTACACCCAGCCCAACTTCGGCCCATTTCTGTACGGGCTTTGGAATGTCAAGACCGCGGACTTTGATTCCGTCTAGTTCAAGACGCAGGTTTGCGGTCTCCTCCTCGGTCATATCTGCGAGATGTGCTGGCTCGTGATAGAACTCTTTGCGGAAAGGTTCATACTCAACCTTGGCGTGATCCACCGCGGGTATTTCCTTTTTCTTCTTTTTGTTGGCAATGGCAAGAACGTCTTCAGCAGCGTCGTCTCCGACCGCGGTGATGGCCACGTCTTCTTCGTCACCGAACATAGCCTGGGGTTGTTGTGCCTCTTTTTTCTTGGAGAATTTGTTGCCAAAGGTCTTCTTTGGTAGAGGGGCTTCGGCTAGTCCTGACATGAATGCATCCAAGGGATCAATTTCCTCATCTACTTCCATTTCAACTTCGGCCTGCGAGTTGGACACATCCGTCATTTGAACATCACCATTTGTTTGGGAGTCGCCTTGTCCGTCGCTTTCCGACTGAATCACATTCTGAAGTCGCTCTTCTCGGCGCTCTGCTGCTGCTCGCGCGTTGGCTTCGGCGTCCTCCTCGGTCCCATCTTCTTGCATATCCATGTCATCGTCTCCGGCATCATCTGCTGTATTATCTTTGCCATCATCAAGAGGAGGAGTGGGAAGCCTCTCGAGCTTCTTACGCGTAGATTCCTCTTCACCAAACCCAAGCGTGCGGGTGGCCGTGGATTTCTCCTTGTCAGAGGCTAATTTCGCTCCTCCCAGTCCAAACCCACCCACATTGCCTATGGGCTTAAAAGAAGCGGAATTGGAAACGGAGGTGGAGAGGTGTGATTGTTTCGCGGCGGTCTTTGTGATTTGGGGAACAGCGACATCATTTCCAAGTACAGCGGGCGATGCAGCAGAGGTTGTGACGTTCTTCGCGATGGCTTTAGGGTCGAATTTCCCAGGGTACGGAGTGGATGCCGTAGAGTCAATGGGTGTCGCGGGTGTTTGGGGTGAAGCAACGGCGGGGGAAACCCCGGATTTACGATCAATAGCTTCCAAAATGTTCCGTGGGCCAGCGGCAGCCTGTTCTTGTTCCTTGCGTTCACGCTCGGCGGCTTGCTTCTCTTTCCATGCTGCCAATTTTGCGAGTCTCTCGGCTTTCTTCTGCTCGTCCGTCTGAGCGGCGGGTGCGGGTGCGGGGGTGGATGCTTTGGATGGCTCGCGAGTTCGAGACCTCGACTGCCGATTCGATCCACGGTCTCGGCTATCTTCCCGTCTAGACTTGGACTTCAGGTCAGCAGAATCATCCGTGCGCCTGCGATCACGGTCGCGTGAATCATCTCGCCTGGGTCGGTAATCTCTGTCGCGGCTTCTCCGGCGAAAGTCATCTCGCTCTCTAGACCGTCGGCGGTCTCGAGATCGTTCTCTGCGAGTGGGTCGGTAGGTATCTTCATCGCGGCGGTCTAGGGAGCGGTCACGTCGTCGGTAGCTGGGTCTGTCGCGACCGTTATCGCGACCACGGTACCGGCGCTGTAGGGTGATCTGATTAGATGGAGCTCTCACTACGCTGGACTGGGGCCATTGGCGACGTACCTCTGGACTGCGGGATCGGCGATAGCTGCGTCCCTCATCCCGCCGGCTTCGATCATAGCGGTCATCATCTCTGCGGCTCCGCTTGGATGAGTGTGTGCTGCCTACAGGAGATGGTGAGCGAGTATCCCCGTGGCGAGCCATTGTTGCAGGCCAACGATGAGTGAGTATTACTGAAACTCAAAAGCACCAAGATTTGAGCACCAAGTGGAAATATCACCAGAGTCCCATATAGCTCTCACTGAATGGATCAGTCAGTTATTCTCGAAGAAAGTGAGCCGTTGACTTGAATATATAAATCGCTAATGTTGATGCTATTTTCGCGGAGGATGGAGATCGCTATCACATGACGTGCACGTGATGCGCTAAACCCAAAACGGAAGGTTCCAAACGGAAGCTTGGACGCGACCCTAACAACCAGCCACTGCTTGCGTCAGGAGCCCCTTCACACTCATTTGCTTTTTATAGCCATTCAGCTGATCAAGATTGGTGATTGATTAGAACCTGACTACAGATCTATTCAGACTGAGATTAAAGCTTCTCATAGACTCATGTCTTTACAGTGGGCCACTCGCGCAGGTGTCCTGCGGCACCTACATCTCGACCATGCTATGGCTCGCCCTGGTCGTGTGACCGGACTGCAGAACCAACTCCGCCATCTTTCTCTTTCCAGCCAACCTCGATTGACTCCGCGGGTCGGAGTCCTATCTGCCATTACATCTCAGCAATCTCACTCATATGCGACAGATGCCTCTCGCCCAACGCCCAAGAAAGCCACCAAGGCCACCGATGGCACGCGCAAGAAGAGCACAGCACCTACAAAGAAGCGCGAATTAACAGAGAAGCAGAAGGAAAAGTTGAAGGAAGACAAGGAGAAGAAGAAACAACGGGACCATATCAATGCGCTCAAGGAAACTGCGCTGGAGCCCCCGAAAAAGCTCACCGTATCTGCGCACCTCGTTGCTTTGCAGTCGAAGCTCGCCGAGCTCAAGTCCCAGTACCCGACGCAGAAGGAAGCATTCGGAGCTGCATCGTCGGCTGTCAAAGATATCCCTGCCCATGAGTATGAGGTAAGCTTACACCCGTCGTGCAGCTCTCCGAGTCAATTGCCCCAAGGCTCACGCTGACTTCCAATGCTAGCGACACCAAATCCAAGCCGCAGAGAACCGTGCTGCAAATGAAGCCGCTTTGATCTCATGGCTTAAGTCGTACACCCCTCTTCAGATCAAGAAAGCCAACGTTGCCCGTCGTGCTCTGGCCAAGCTTACCGGCAAACCTTACAAGCCCATCCAAGATGATCGTCAGGTGAAGCGACCCCTCATTCCCTTCGTTCGTTTCGCGAATGAGCGGAAAGCAAGTGGTGATCTCAAGTCCATGGCTCCAACGGAGTCTTTCAAACGTATTGGGGAGGAATGGAAATCCCTCACCGAGGCGGAGAAGGAGGTATGTTGTTTCCTCAGTGGGCTCTAGATATTGATACTGACAATTACTTAGCCATTCAACAAGCTGTATCGCGAAGATCAGGAGCGGTATGATCGTGAATACAAGGAGACATACGGCGTGGAGAGGCAACCCGTCAAGTCGGATTAAGCACGAGGATGCGGTACATTTCGGCGGTAGTAGGTGGGACGGTGTTTTCAGAAACGAAACTGGGTCTTGGGTGCGGGAAAAGGGATTTGAAGTTTGTCTTTTGTGTCGCGTTGTTTCATATTCTCCCATGAGCCCTTTTTCTTATGTCGCTGTATTGTAGTCCACATTGTGCTCAAATGTCACATCTATACCTTTGAACTACTTATCTCTCCCTGACCTGTCATATTTAAGATCAGTTTATCCTCCCCCCCTCTAATTGTCTGATCCCCGGGGGTATGAGTTGCAGAAGCCCCAAATCCTGCAATGCATTCTAGTCAAGGCCCTCCACAGCGGAGTACCCCCGCACGAGTGGGCTCCGAGTCGTCTTTCAAAGTGGCGGTGAGTGAAACAATGTGTCTGGCTTGCAGAGCAGCCCAAACCGACCCTCTTTTCTCCGCAGATGGATTGGACTGTGGCAAATTGTAGATTTCTTTTGGGAGGTTTTGAGTTGTAAATCTTGACAGGTATGTATAGGTTGAGTAAGTATGAATTAAGCAAGCCAACTAACGTGCTTTATTTTGCTATGTAGCTTTCTCCGCAGCCCCTTGTCCCTGCATTATATGGATCCAACCAGCATTACTTTCGCAATACAAAGTACTCCGTACTCCGTACGGAGTACACGTATCTTGTTTGTTTATTGTCCGCAGACGGGCGTACCCGCAATTTAGTCGGGCATCCACGGTTGAAGCTAGTGCGATCCACGGATGAGGGGTACACGTTGATGCGGTGAACACGATCCAAATAACCAAGGATACATAGAAAGGGTAAATGGGAGAAGCATATAGATCAGAATACCTTCAAGATCATATTGGTAACTGTAATATCCCCTGCTTCTGGTTGGGGCAGGAGCCTCCCTTCTTGTTTTTATTTACGTTAATGGAGGGGGGCTCTCGTTATCGATAGGCGGGCCAACAACTGCATCATGTACGATGCGCATATCAGCATGTCTGTGCGACGCCTTCGAGTATGCATTACATTTGTACTTTGAGAAAATTTAGGAGGCATTTGAAGACTTTTTCTCAGGTCGAGATATACATAGAAAATTCATCACCAATTCATTTGTTCATCTGTTCATCCCAGCCTTCGATTTTCCATTTTCGTTTTTTTTTTTTTTCACTTTAACCTATTTGGGTGGAGTTCTTTTTAGATTGTACTCCCGATATTCCCGAGGCGTTCATCTTCAAGCAATTCAATTTGTATTGAGGGCTGATCTGAAAGAATTATGAACAGCAGTTGACTGGAAGTGATTTTGAGCTGAAAGAAGTAAAAAGACCTCAAGGTGTACAAGTGTGATGAAGAGAAAAGACGGTAATGATGATCACCCACCGCCCCAATTCTACTTCCATCCCTGCCTGATCCTTTTGCTCCCTTGAAAACTTTATCTGATTACTTCTGCCAGGTTTCATTTCCTCTCCTTAATTCTCTAAGATTCATCACGCAAGCGCTGCGTCCATCGATCCTACATAATCTCGTTATCGTCTATCGGAACGACGCTATCCGAATCTAGCATTGAGCACCGAGCTCGCGCCGGTCGTGCAGGGTGGCTATTGTGTTTTGTCTGCTTGACCCACGGAATCAACCGATTCAAAGACCCTCGAATCCTCCGATTTCTTAACGACCCACTCGATCTATTCTACCGGCCCAACCTTGACTCATCTCAGCCGGCTCCCGCGCGTGGGGACAACAGAACACCAGACACCCACCCCATGTGTTCTCAGCCAGTCGCCACGAAGGGCTGGAGACACTGAGTGCCCCGATATTGCGAAAACGAAGACAAAAGTCGCATGCGACTTCTATAACACCATGGCGACTGTCGCAAGCGCTCGCTACGATGAATGCGCCGGCGTGGTCGCAGGAGTAAAGCAGGAATGCTGGAAACTGGCGGTGGATACACTACTGGATGACGTGTGGGCGACATTGATTATTGGAAATAAGAGTCGTCTGCGTCAAGGTAAAAATATGGGCAGTACAGTATTGAGTCTGACTTCTCCCGCACCGCCCTCGTACACCCAGCCGCCTCCGTCTTACGAAGATGCCGTCAGCGATCTACCGCCGGGATACGGGACGTTGGAGGTGCTTGCGGAGCGTAAGACCGGTTTGCTGCCCGTCGCGTTACCCGCGCTTGCTGAAAAGGCCAAGTCAAATTCAACAGACCAAATCTCTTCATTGAAAAATCGGAGAAAAGACATTGATATTGATTTTGGGAGCACGGTGGGCATCCGGGAACACAAAGGAAAGAAGAAGGGTGGTGGCGCAAATAAGAAGGCTGTGGTATACACTCCCGCGGCAAACACCGGTGGTTTGAACGGCGCAGAAGAAGCGCCGAGTGGTGGTGGTGGTGATGCAGGTGGAGGTGGAGATACGGGTGCCGGGGGAGGCGATGGGGGTGATGGGGGTGACGGAGGTTGGGGGGACGACTGGGCAACAGCTGGCTCTAAGAAGAAGAGCAAGAAGGAAGAGGAAGAAGAAGAAGAAGCAGAACGACTGGCCAAAGAGGAAGAGGAACGGAAGGCTGCCGAAGTATCTACTGCAAACAATCTTAGCTGGGCTGAGGATGGGAATGCAGATGGTGACGATTGGGCTGGTGTTGGAAAGAAGAAGAAAGGCAAGGTACGATACGCCGTTTGACAATTCCGCATAGCATTTATTGACGTGAAATACAGAATGATCCACCAGCAGACGATTTTCAGGATGTCGGTCTGAACGATGGTGCACCTCAGCTGGACTTGAACTTCGATACAGCACCTAAAACTGGCGGGACCGGTTTTGGCTTCGGCGGCTGGGGTAAGGACTGGAATACTGGCGACTCTAACAAAATGGGACTTGGGGCCATTGGTGAGTCTGCCTCAAAAGGGGAATCCAAAGATACGAACCCCTGGGCAATCGGCAAGACGAAATCATCCAAGACCCCCGGTGGGTTTGATTTTGGTGATTTGGGATCCCCTCCTGCGCAAGAAATTAAGCCTGATGATAGCTGGGGAGCATGGGGTACCTCTAAGAATGACAAAAAGAGCTTACTTGATCCGGAGCCCGAACCTGAACCTCAACCAGAGCCAGAACCGGAGCCAGAACCAGAGCCAGAACCTGAACCGGAGCCTATCAATGATCCCACGCTAGAGATTGGGTTCAAAACCCTTCCCAAGAAGGAACAACGAAGGTTAAAAAAAGAATACGAACAGAAGGTTAAGGATGCCAAAGCGGAGGCCGAGGCCAGGGCTCAGGCAAGAGAGGAAGCAAAGGCAGCCAAGGAAGAGGAGGAGCGTCTAGCCAAGGAAGAGGAAGAGAAGAAAGCCCAGGAGGAAGCAGAGCAGAAGGCCAAAGAGGAGGAGCGTCTAGCCAAGGAAGAGGAAGAGAAGAAAGCCCAGGAAGAATCCAATGACTGGTCATGGGGCGTCCCATCCAAGAAGGACAAGAAAAAGAAGATTGATCTTTTGGCTGACCCTTTACCTGCACCCGATCCTCCTACGGATGGTGGTTGGATGGGTGGTTGGGGAACCGAAAAGAAAAAAAAGTCCAAGGATCCCGAGCCGGTGGTGGAACCTTCTCAACAGGAGGACGACACCTGGGATAGCTGGGGCGTCGCAACCAAGAAGAAGAGTAAGGGTAAAGTCGAACCAGAGCCGGAGCCGGAACCTGAACCTGAACCTGAACCCGAGCCTGAACCCGAACCTGAGCCAGAACCGGAACCTGAGCCAGTACCGGAGCCAGAGCGAGAGCCACTTGATCCTCTCTACGAAAATTGGGCTGGCCTAAATTCCAAGGAAAGAAAGAAGCGAGAGAAGAAGTTGACGCAGAAAGGCCTTCCTATTCCTGGTAAAGATGGCTTCCAGCTTCCCTCTGACAAACCGCCCGAGCCCGAGCCTGAACCCGAGCCTGAACCTGCACCTGAACCTGAACCTGAGCCCGAACCTGAGCCCGAGCCCGAACCTGAACCCGAGCCAGAGCCAGAGCCGGAACCGGAGCCAGAGCCAGTGAAGCCAATCGAAGAGGAAGCTTGGGGAGGATCTTGGGGTGTTACCAAAACCAAGAAGAAAAAGAAGGGCAAGGATGTGGAAGAACCGCCACCTCGTGCTCCTACTCCTCCCCCTCAGAGCCTCACCCCGGAACCCGAGGCGTTCAATGAAGGTCCAGATGATATATGGGCAGAGCTTGCCCCAAAGACTTCTAAGGGCAAGAAGACGAAGTCTATTGAGCCGCCGAAGGAAGAGAAACCTGCGGCGAAGGGCTTCTGGGCAAGTATCACAGGAGGGTCATCATCTAAGAAATCCACCAAGAAAGCCGACCCTCCTCAGGAGGACGACCTTCTAATTGATGTTGGAGATGATCCCTCCCCCGAGCCAGAGCCAGAGCCAGAGCCGGAGCCAGAAGCTGAACCTGAACCGGAGCCTGAGCCGGAGCCGAAGCCGGAGCCAGAAAAGCCCAAAGCCAAGAGCATGGCTAAGTTATCTGTTGCTGAGCGTATCAAAGCTTTGGAGCAGGCCAAAAAGGACAAATTAAAGGAGAGTTCTAAGTCAAAATCGAAAGAAAAGGAGAAGAAGCCTGAACCCGAACCGGCGCCAGAACCTCCCGCTGAAGACCCGAAGCCAGAAAAAGACCGCGAGCGTTCTAAAGAATCTGTTCCGGGCAGCTTCCCTGACGAACCTTCTGCTGAGCCCGAGCCAGAACCTCAACCGGAGCCTGAACCGGAACCGGAGCCAGAGCCAGAGCCTGAACCTGAACCTCCAGGTCCTGATCTTTCGAAGATGTCCAAGAAAGAACTCAAGAAATATAAGAAAGCCCAAGCAGCAGCTGAGGCTGCGAAGGAATTTGATCCGCCTCCGGCGCCTGAAGCGCCAGAAGCGCCAGAACCGGAGCCCGAAGCCGAGCGCGAGCTTAGCGCGGAGGCTGAGGCTGAGGTTGAGCCAGCTGAAGAAGCTGACGACGGAGCCCCTCCGATACCCCCCTCTGAAGAACCGGAGGAAAAACCGGCGGAAAAACCTTCAAAGTCTTCTAAAAAAGATCGCCCACGTGCGGAGCGTACCAATACATCTTCTAGCTGGGGATTCTGGGGCACGGCGCCACCAGCAAAGAAATCCAACAAAAAGGAACCAAAGCCTCCAAAGGAACCCGAGCCGGAACCGGAACCAGAGCCTCACACAGAGCCTCAACCTGAGCCCGAGCCTGAGCCTGAAGCCGAACCCGAGCCGGCGCCAAAGCCCGAAGCAGTAAAAGCGGAAGTTGAAGCTCCTGAAGCATCCAAGGAGCCCTCCAAGGACAAAAAGAAATCTTCCAAGGAAAAGGAGTCCAGAAGAAAGGAAAGCAGTCGGGTAGAGCGGTCTCCCACAGATGCAAGGCCAAAAGTGACAAAGTCTCGGCCAAAGGAGTACGATCAGGAGATAGAAAAGTCATCAACATCGGACCGAGAAAAGCGACGTGAGCGCGAGGCACGTGCCTCAAAACAGCAGCGTGCCACGACCTTGTCTAATTTCATACTTGGCGCTCCCCCGTCTGCACGAACCAAATCAACGCGTAAGCCGGCAACTTCGAAATCAGCCTCCAGACCAGTATCGCGACGACCATCTGTTGATATGGATGGTGAGGGATCCATGCCATCCCCACCCCCGGAGGACAAGCCCGAGATGCCCGATAAGGCAGCCAAATTGATGGGCATGAGCGCATCGAAATCGAAGCGTGAACGTCCACGGATGGAGAGGCGGAAATCAGGTGAGAATCTATCAGTCCTCCAAGTATGACCCACTCTAATCATGTTCTGCGTAGCCCCTCGAGACCCTTATGTAATTGAGGACGACGACTTGGTCATGGTCAACGCAGAAGACGCCGATGGCCAATCGCCCAAGGAGGGGTCCAAGGGTTCTGCACCGAGGCGAAAATCCAGGAGAGAGGTAAGTAGTCTCACATCCATATACTTGGAGCTGCGCTAAAAACATCTCCACAGTCGCGTCCAAAGCCCGATGATGACGATGCTGTCATGGTCGATGCAGATGGGCCCGAAGATGGCGTGCTTGTCGATGCCCCAAGAGACCCCAGGGAGCGGCGCTTGAAGCGCGCCAACACAGCTCCACCGCCGAAGAAACAAGAATCTGGAGGTTTAATGGGTCTCCTTGGTTCCTTCAGGAAAAATACTACTACTCGTCCAGAAATGCCAGACAGACGAAAGTCCCGCTCATACCGCGATGAAGAAGCACGGAACATGACTGAGCCAGAGCGTGAGGATCCTCGACGAGTGCGACGTGATGACCGCCGCCGGCGATCTGTCAGACCAGAGACAGATGTGGAAGGATTCACCACTGATGCTGCCGGTGCGGCTGCAGGTGAAACAGAAGCCGAAGATCCCGAAGTCCGCAGAGCTGCCCGTCGAGCGAAGCGCTCATCTCGACAGGCGCCTTCTGACACACGTGAGACGGAAGCGCGGGAAGCTGAGGAGAGACGCGCCAGACGCAAAGAAAGAGAGAGAGCGCGTGAGCAAAAAGCTAAAGAGGAGGAAGAAGAGCGCCGTCGTGTCCGCCGCGCTGCACGAGAGGAGCGACGTGCTCGAGAAGAACAAGAAGCCCAAGAAGCCCGCGAAGCCGAAGCTGCCGCCGAGGCTAAGGAAGCAGAACGACGCGAACGCCGACGTGTCCGCGAAGAAGAGATGGCAGCAAAGGCCAAACGTCGGCGTTCGCGCGCGGAAGAACCTCCCGCCCAAAACTTCTACCCACCTGAAGAGCGACGTCGCGGGTCCCGGACAGCCGACGACGCGAAGTATCGTCGCAGGCCCAGGCCAATCATTCCAGAAGACCCCGAGGAGCCTCTCATGGCCGGCGGCCTTAACCATGGCAAGCCGAAGAAAGATAAGACATCCTCATGGGTCTACTCCCAAGCCGATGAACCCCCCGAACCCCCGCCACTCGTCCCAACCTTCATCGACATGCCTCCAGCCGCAGCCGCGGCGGCTGAAAACCTTAACGCACACTCCCTTTCTTCAGATGAAGAAGCTCGACGTGCTGTCCGTCGCCGTGCCCGCCGTCGTGCCAAATACGGCGATATGGCCGACGAGGAGATTGACGAGATCCGTTCCCGCCGTCAGCCGTCGCGACGGGATCCAAAAAGTAGCTCTGGCAGTGGAGACTACGAGCGTGATCGTGGTATGAGGTCTCATGGAAGTCGGCAGGATGCTCCTGTACCTCCTAGCTCTGGAGCGAAGAAGTCGAGCTGGTTGCGCAAACTTGCAAACTTCTAAATTTAACATGATGTCTCACGATACGATGGATGCGCTTGTTCTTTATCTCTTTTCATCCTTATTTCCTCCCTTTATGTTTCATTATTCATGGCGCAGGTGGCTTGTATTTTGTTACTTCTGACTCCATATATCCCCCAAATCTGCTCTACTTCTAGGCAGGCAACTCTCACGACAGACACGAAATGATTTTTATGATATGATATATGTTCAAAATGATTTATTGATTCGTCTTTGCTTTGTTCATACGATTTTGACTCTATATCTCTGTCTATACAAACTGCTCAAGATCCAAGAAACGTATGACAATTGTAGATTACAACGATCGCGCTGGCGACTGGATAATTGAAAATCTATCCATTTTTGATCTACCTTGGCTGGCGCTTGGGATCTCATGCCAAAATTCAAAATCTGGCGCGCTTCTGGTAGAGCCGATGGAGTCAAGAAATTATCCTTGCGACTGTGCAGAACCCCCGTCTTGCGTGGGATAGACCCAACTACACGGGATAGATTGAACGGGAGAAGACAAGCAACCCGTGGGATTTCCTCCACTTTAATTCCATCTTTGATACCTATAAGGAGTTGAAAAAACATGGAATCACGAGAATTCTATCCTCCAGCACAAGACACAGACACATACCGCCCTGGAAACTCAACATGGAAGGCTTAGAATCAATCGACGGCGGCAGCATCTGGTACAAATGCCCCGAGCAGATGGTCCTCGGTGAGGCCCCCATCTTCCGAGCCAGCGATTCAACCCTACACTGGGTAGACTGTCTGTCCGAGCCATCAAGACTGTACATTCTGAAAATCGACGACGCGGGCGACGCCGTCGGGGAAGCCCGTGTTCTCGAATTGGAAGACAGCGTCACTGTGGTTTTCTTCCGCAAGAACCACCCGGGCTACATTGCAGCATACTACCAGGGTGTCTGCTTCATCGACGAAGAAACCGGGAAATTGGAGGTTGTCAAGGAGATCATTCCCACAAACCAACGGGATGAATTGCGCTTCAACGATGGTGGAATCGATGCCAAAGGACGTTTCTGGCTGGCAGAGATTGATAAAACGGCGATGGCATTCGGTCCCAATCAGCTTCCTGCGAGCTATGGTACTCCCCGAGGACGTCTCTGGCGCTATGACCCTGATGGGAGTCTCCATCTCATGATTCCGGATGGAATTGTTTGTGGCAATGGACTAGGATGGAGTCCAGACAACAAAACTAGTAAGCGACCATGTGTTCTCTGTTCACTGCCAGATTTCTCACTCTTGTGTCCAGTGTACTTTCACGATTCCGTCGCTATGCTTGTGTGGGCATACGACTTTGACCTGGAGACGGGAGCAATCTCCAACAAGCGTCTCCTGATCGATCGCCGGACATCATTCGGCGAGCCTGATGGAATGGTTGTTGAGTATGTTTACATTCCTTAGAATACCTTTCATAAGCTAATGGCAAATAGTACCGATGGCAATTTGTGGATCGCCATGTTCGCCTCCAACCGTGTTATGGTATTTAGCCCCGACGCCCGCCATCTTAAAGATATTGTGTTCTCTGCGCGAAACCCGGCGTGCACCACGTGGGGAGGAAAGAATTTCGACATACTTTACATGGCTAGTGGCAAGGATAGAAGTCCTAACCCGCGTCCAGATGATGAAGGTGGTCATATGTTCCGTTATAAGCCTGTTGGTGCTCGAGGCCAAGCTAAGCATGAGTTTGCTGGCTGAATAAATGGAGATAGGATTTGGCTGGAATTTTTGCATTTAGAGTATAGCGGAAGAAATGAATAAAACTTTTCTTGTGCAATTCAGATTTTCAATTATGGAATATTCCTTGCAATATACCTACAACACTGTCTGACCGGATATATGTGGCTTGACTTTGGGTTGGGTCTAAAGAATGAGCTCAAGGACGTGACGTGTTATATCTAGACATCAGAAATCAAGCACTACAAAAGAAATATTAATGTGAATCAATCCCATCAGAAAGCTTACGATGATATCCCGCGTCCGAATCCAAATAGTCGGCAAATAGAATGTTGCCGACGCCACAGACCATGAGGGGTAGCATGGCGTAGATAACGAAAAATAAGTAAGCGACATCTTGATATGGGAGTTAAGCGATAGGTGCGAATACAGACTAAGAAATCAAGACATAACAACCAATAGGAATATTCTCCGAGTAAGAACCTTGAAGCATGGTAAACAACGCATTTTCACCTTCCATCCCACCCAAGACCGCGGGATAAGGGAAAATGCGGAGAAGCTAGTCATCACCAATCACGATTTATCATAAAGGCGATTTCTCCAAATTATCCAGCAATTTTCAATTGCACTTTCATCAAACACCATGCCGAAAGTCTTTTTCATCACTGGAGCAGGAAGTGGACTCGGTCGAGTCGCCGCTCGTTATTTGCTGCTGAAGGGCCATCGGGTCTTTCTCACAGACTATAATGAGGCCTTTCTAGAGATGACATGTACCAAGCACTTGCCTTCAGTCATTCCAGCAGAATCGCTAGACAACTTCAAGTGGTCCGCGATGGACGTCGCAAGCAACGATCAAGTCAAGATTGCCGTGGACAAATGTGTAAAGGAATTTGGAACAATCGATGTTCTCATCAACAGTACGGATGTTAATCATAATCCCCTCCCAGATAATAAGCTAACACCTCTCCAGATGCTGGAATTAATGTACGACTCTTCTCCACGCAAAGTCCCCGATCTAACCCGAACACCAGAGCCAATACATGCGCAACGGAATACGAATGGACGAAGTCCCAACATCAGACTTCGAACGAATCCTCAATGTGAACCTCGTCGGAACCTACCGAGTATCCCAACACGCGATCCCATACCTCGAGAATACCCCCGGCGGAGGCGTAATCATCAACATGTCCAGCTGCCGCGCTACCCAACAAAGCAAACACGGCGAAGCATACGCCGCATCCAAAGCAGGAATTGAAGGACTCTCCATGGCTATGTCGGTGAGTTTGGGGCCGAAGATCCGAGTCCACGCCATCAGTCCGGGGATGGTCGATGTACGGTTTGAGCGAGAAGAAGAACTCTTGCCGGATGTTGAGACTATTCGGCAAGATTTGTACCGTGATTTTCAGAGTGAATATGCACCCGAGTGGGGTTATGGGAAGAGTGAGGCGATGCATCAGTCTCATCCTGTTGGAAGGATTGGGAAGGGAGAGGATATTGCGAAGTGGATTGAGTTTTTGTCTGTTACCGAGGGTGGATTTACTACCGGAGGGGTATGTATTGGATTCCTGTTCGAGGAATTGCTACTAACTATTCTATAGACATACCTGGTGGATGGAGGACATTCTAAAGTCTTGTCGTATCCGAACTAGTCCTAATGGAAGGAGAGAAACTAGCACTTGAGGGCTACGGAGGTGTGGGTTATAGGAAAAAAAAGATAAATTGAGATGCTTTCACTGTGTATTCATGCCTCCATTTTAGTATACAATTCCCGCTTAGACCCATTTACGCGGGATGAGTGAAACCTCCTTTTAAAAGCGATGGGATTCCCACTCATTCGCTGATTTCAACCTTTCTTAAAGAAGAAAAGAAAATGCAGACAGTAATTCTACTGGGGACAGCCCACCCACACATCTTCCACCGTTTCCAATACCTGAAAGACCAAGAAGTGAGAGTACTTGGATATTATGAAAGCGACAAACAAATCTCATCACGCATGCAAGAGAAATCAGGCTTTACAGAATACACCAACTGCGACGAACTACTTCAACTCAACTTCGACACTGTATTGATCCATGGCCGCGACTACGAAAACGCCAATTATATTCGTCTTGCTATAAATAATGGCGCAAAAGCCATCTTTCTAGAAAAGCCCGGCGTGGCGCGACCGGAGGAACTCCATGAACTTCGATCCGAGATTACCAGACTTGGTATCATTTTCGAGATTGGGTGGGAATTACACTATCTCGAAACGGTGGAGTTTGCACGACAGTTGTTGCGGAGTGCGGTTTTGGGGAATATCACCCAAGTTCGTTTTCATGGTGGCTGTCCCGGTGGTGCGGCTGCAGAACCGTGGCAATCATATGAAGAGAATATTGGAGGTTTTTTCTACAGTTTAGGTGGACATGTGGTTGAGATTTTGGTTGATTTGTTTGGGCTTCCGAATCAGGTGGTTTCGTCGATTAGGAAGTTGCCTGTGGAGAAGGCTCATCGGGGGTTTTCGTGGTTTCCGGATCTTTTTGGGGAACGGGAGTTGAATCCTGAGAAGGCTATTGGGACGTTAGTTCATGAGGATCTTGCGTCGGCTATCTTGGAGTATGATACTATGAATGCTCATCTTGATTTTACAGCCTGGGAGCCTAGTGGGTATCTTCATGATTGGACGGTTGATATATATGGTACTGGTGGTGCACTTCATCTCAATCTTGAGACTGGTGGGTATATTTTGATGAAGGATGAGGGAGAAGGTTGGAAAGCAGGTCGAAATGAGATTCTTGTTGCGGAGAAATATGGGAAGGGGGAGATGTTGACGGAGGCGTTCATCAGACAAATGGATGCTTTCTTTTCTCGGATTCGGACTGGGAAGTCTAGTTCGATGCCATGTGACGAGGTCATTGCACAAAAAGTTCTACAGCTATTTGATGCGTTGTATAAATCTGCAGAAACCAGATTATGGGTTCCAGTGGAGGGCACATAGTTCTCAATTCAAGTCTTGCTGTTTGTACCTATTTGTAGAAAGCCTCCAGGGCTCTAGTAATAAATCTCAGAGTTTGCAAGCCAATATGCAGTCTCATAATTGTCCATTTCCTCACAGCCCAGAGTACACAAGGAATACCAAGTGGCCAGTGGGTTATCAAAGGTTTCAATATCCGTCCCAGACTCAGAAAGAACCACAGTTATATTGGCCGACTTGGTCAAGCTACTTAACCGGACCGCCAAGTTGTAAATTCCACTATTGGAGGCCTCAGAGCAGGGGGTATAGGCATCACAGGGATCCGTATTAGCAATCTGGAAGTAGGCATTTGATGGTGATACCAGGGTCACATCCATGGTAACGCCGCCTTGCGTCAAGACGGCAGTTCTATTGCCCGTTCCCAGAGTGATTGTCGCCGTCGTATGCCAGCTGGTTGCGATATCAACTGCACTCGACGCCCGAACTTCATCACGGATCAAAAGCTGGGTACCGTTCAGCATCGCGACACCTCTCATGACACTCGTGGTGACATTCGCGTATGCCTGGGTCAGATTGGCAACACCAAAGCGGCTGGAATCGTCAAAGCTGCCCACCCACCGCAATGAATTATTAGCAGAGGGGATCTGGTTGGCGAAATGTAGAGGAGTTTGCGAGGACGTCGAAATGCTTAGCGTATTGGCACCCTCGCTCCGGCATCGATAGTATGTCCAGCGACGAGACCCGACGAAATAGTCTGTAAGACTGTAGCTATCCGATCCAAGTAATTCTGCCCATCGATAACCTTTGTAATCCACAACAAAAGAACCTGCGTCAAGATGTCCATGCGAGCGACCGTTGTAACCGCCCATGAAGCCGAAGAACCAGGCATCGGAGTCCGTCCATGAAGCTCGGTAGGTCATGCCTGCAACTCCAGCGAATTGGTCATATAGCGGCATACTGGACAGAACACTGGGTGTCTTCAAGGATGAATTGTAGAATAAGTATGCTTGGAATGTCGCTGCTTCGCTTGTTGTGAATCGCGACAACATTCCTTGTAGCCATTCAGGCTTGTTGAACTTCTGTGCCCAGTAGCCAACGCTCCACAAGCTGTTGGCATTGCTGAATGTCCAGGCACCATCTGCCCAGCTAAAACCACCGGTTTGACCAAAACTGTGAGTCAGCCATGCTCCGAGGTTGCTCATGCCTGGCAAGTCAGATATGCCCAGGTCGTCACCCAAAGCACTGTCCAAAGACCCCATAGTCAGGCCAAGAAAAATGCCCGCATAGGTGCCGTATGAGTATCCTTCGACCCAACCTCCGTCAGGGGCATATTGCTCCAAGGAAGTATTCAGCTTGGGGAACGAGAAGTCAACGATAGAATTTGCAAGTGTTGAGTTCTTGTCTCCAATCGCCAGCGCAGCAATGATAAGACAACCATTGGTGACCTGAGCCCAATTATTGGTATGCTCACTCCACGAGTTGATGGAAGAATTTAACGCCGGCGTGAATGCCTTCTGAGTGATCGCAGACTCAATCACACTGCGCTGAGAGGCAGTCAACTCATCGTACACCCAGTCATAACCGATCGAGACCGTCATGGCTATATCTGCGGTATTCAAGAAGTCAGACGGGTCCCAGTCTGGGAGATTCGCTAAAAGCGTGATAGTATCGATAATCCAGTCCGAGTAGGTGGTGTCACTTGTCAAGAGGTACATTCCTGCTGTAGCCCCGACATTCAATCGAATAGTGCTTGACCATGATGTAGCGGCTGTGATCGATACGGCTGTTTCAACAGCTGTATTTGCCGTGGTTGCTAGGGATTCCAGAATACCCTGGTAGTAGGTGTCTGTCTTGTTCATGCTAAGCACCGCGTCAATGCGGTCTGATGTAAACATCAACCGAGGGTGGGATGGCAGGCTGGTGAAGTCTATGGTACCCAGAGCTGCCAGAGCTCCAACGGAAAACCATAAAAATAGAAGAAGAAAAACCATATTTAATATGCTCAATATTTTCAATTTTTGAATGTCTGATTCAGTGTCATAGATTAATGCCCACCGGTCCCAACATTGAGTTTTTATATCACAAATCTGTCGCCATTTGAATTCAAAAACTTTTGATAGTTAGGAAATCCTCGAGTATATTTCCCATCCCACATTAAAAACCTTGGAATTCATATCCACACTTCTAAAACATCTTCAAAGATAGGAAGTGGAGTGGGAGTGGATCTGATCCCCACAAGTTTCTTTCCTTCAATATCTATCAACTTTGAAGTTGATGCTTGTCAACTCAGTTCCCTTCCCCCGTATGGTCTATAACTCCTTATCTCCCAAATCTAAGATTGTGCAAGGTTGTAGAAGATTGTGGCCGAGATAGTACTGAACTTTGTCGCTATCTAATCCGGGGTCCATCCCGCAGCTTACGCGGGGGCGACTTATCTTCCCCACATGGCCACGAGGCCCAATAACCATGAGACTGATATAAAACAAGATCGGCACTCATAGTATGAACAGCATCCACATTCTGCCTTACTCCACTGTGCATAATTGCATAATTTGACCATGTTCTCAAAGAAGCCTGAGACCGTTGAGTCCGAGTCTTCTCCGGATGTCGCATCTGGGGAAGTTGAGACCTCCCACAAGATTTGCTACACACGATACAACTCGCCTTTCTGGCAGATTGTGATCGTCAGCTTTGTTGCCTTTGGGTATGTTCTATTCCTTGATAAATGATCGGGTTGACTAATTTATCCACAGTTGTCCTGGCATGTACAATGCTTTGTCCGGCATTGGAGGTGGTGGTCAATTGGACACTACCACATCGGCCAAAGGCCACATAGCCTTGTCATCCGTCAGTGCTGCGGGAAATCTACTCATCGCTCCAGTTGTGACCAATATCCTGGGTCCTAAGTGGACTATTCTCGTGGGCGGTTTGCCCTATATCCTTTATGCCGGTTCGCTTTTGGCCTATACTCACACTGGCAACCAAGGCTTTGTTATTGGCGCAAGCGCCTTGTTGGGTATTGGAGCTTCTTTACTGTGGATTGCCCAGGGTGCCATCATGACTGGATATCCGTTACCACAGCAGCAAGGAAGGATGATTGGTATTTTTTGGATCATTTTCAAGTGAGTCTTCCGACCTTTAATTTTTATGATATTCAATAGTCATTGACTTCATATAGCTTGGGAGGCTTTTTGGGTGACATGATCTCGTTTGGTCTTAATTTCCACTCAAAATCGGGCACTGTGTCGGACTCTACTTATATTGCCTTCATGTGCATCATGGCCGCCGGATGCGCCTGCTCCCTGGCACTTCTCAAGCCTTACAATGTCATCCGTGAGGATAACTCCCGTGCTGCTACTAAACGTGCCCCGCGTGTTTTGGACGAATTTGTTGGAGTGATGAAGGTTTTCAAGGACTGGCGAGTAATCTCGCTTATTCCATTCTGGATGGCCGCCAACTGTGAGAGAAGAGTTTGATGAAATGCTATGAAGTCAGTTTCTAATATTCACTAGATGCCTACAACTACCAGCAAAACACCTTCAATGCCAAGCTGTTCACCATCCGCACCCGCAGCTTCAACGGCGCCATGTACTGGCTTGCACAAATGGTATCTAGTTATCTGTTTGGTCTCTTCCTCGACAACAAGTTCATGACCCGTCGGATGCGGGGAATCTGGGGATTTGTCATAACCGCTATTATCTCTATGGCCGTGTGGTCTGGGGGTCTGGCGGCGCAACTCAAGCGGGCCCCCAACAGCGACTACTATGGACTCAACGAATTGGACCTTATCACATCTGGATCCAAATTCGCCGGTCCATTTCTGCTTTACTTTTTCTATGGCGGCTTCGATGCCGTGTGGCAGACACTAGTCTACTGGACGATCGGCTATCTATCCCACGAGTCTCCCGAGCAAGCCGCACGGTATGTGGGCGCTTTCAAGTGCGCGGAGGCGGTCGGAAGTGCGATAGCATCCAAGGTCAACTCAGACAAGACGAACTACAATATAGAATTTGCTGTTGATTGGTCTTTTGTGGTCTTCGCCTTGATCTGGGCTATCCCATTCGCGTGGTCAATTCAAGACGTCCCCGCGCATTCTGGACAGGACACGGAATACGTTGAGCAGTCGAAAACTTCAGATGAACAGGCTTGAGCAACTGCCGGGGGGTGAAATTCCTATAAATTTGTTATCTTGCTATTAAATAGAGACGAGTGTATCGGGTTATGGCTCAGGATTGGCTTGATTGGCGGAAATTTCCTTAGCTTCATTCAAGGCTAATCGGTAGTTCGACCGCGGTGATTTGAAGAACACATGATCCCCTCTTTGACCCGAATCTCATCCAATTAGCGATCGGATGTTGTGCCACTATCATTAAGCGAACTTTACATCTGGCGCAAAAGAGGGGAAGGTGATAAGATCCAAGAAGGTTGCTACGGTTCCATCTATCCTATCGTGCTTTTCTAAATTAACTGAAATTTTGAGACATTTGAATTGATTTAAATTTTGAAGTACCGTTTTCAAAAGTTTTTGATGATAATTATGAGTCCGGCTCAACCACGCACATATACCTGCAAAGAGGATGGGTGCGATAGAACCTTCTTACGCAAGGAGCATCTTCAACGACATCGGCTGAATCGTAAGACTTAGTCCCATGGGCCTCAATCTTGCGGGAAATAGACATAGATATTCACGAGTTCTTAGATGAACCTGAGAAGATTTTCTCTTGCGACGTCTGTCCCAAACGATTCGTCCGTCGCGATCTTTACCAGAGACATAAATCTCGCCATGAGAAAGGAATGTTATTTTTTCGCAACTCCGGAGGCTTGAAGATGTCCCAAGAGCCACATTCTGAGAATGCCCCAGCACAAGTCCCTATGCATCCAAATCAATCCTTGGATGATGAAATGAGCCACCAAGAAGCCATACCAGCTGTTCAATTCGCTGAAGTAGACAACAGTACTATGTTCTGGCAAGATCTTCCTGAACTTCAAACGCAGAGAAATGATCTTGAATGGCTATTTGAACCACTGCAAGGCATACCTCAAGCCTCTGCACTTCCATCGGAGTGGACATTCAATGCGCCGAACTTGGAAAATTCCACCATCTGGCAAACCGAGACAGACTTAAATGTGATCGTGGATAAGAAGAGTCCTCCCGGGCTAGAAGAATGGACATTAGCGCACTCGCGTCTAATTCCCGCGCTTAATCAACTCGATATAAGCGTCCTCTACTCGCCGTTCTTTGAAGTCGAGAATCTCAAAATATTTTACGACTTGTACTTTGAGAACTATCATCCACATTTCCCCATATTCCATCGACCAACGATGATTTTGTCTGATATTGAGCCATTACTACTTGTTTCACTTCTAACTTTAGGCTCAACAATGTCGGATGATATGCACTTATATGAATTGGGTCAGCAGGTTCATGACGCTCTTCGTCTTATAATCATCAATGTCGGTAAACCGTTCAGTTCCAGATTGCTTGCAAATGTGTGCACTAACAACGCGAGAAGAGCGGAGCATTTGCATCCCCAATTCAGTTATGGTGTTTACAAGCATTACTCATGATTCAAGCTCATGGCAAGATGAAGTCTTCACGGAAGAACTACGAGATGGCACATGTGTTCCACGGCGCCATAGTCACAGTAAGTCTCACAGCTAATAATCCGAGCTACATAAATGACAAACACTAAATTCCACTAGATGATGAAACGAGGCAGTGTGTATCCTGCTTCTTCAACAATCCGCGCCCCCCACCAAGTGATCAATCTCCAACTAGAATGGCATCAATGGGTAAAAGAAGAATCCTGGCGCCGAACCGCATTTTTCGCATTCTGCATGGATGCTCAACACGCCTGTTTATTCGGCCATAGCCCAATTCTCTCCGTCAATGACTTAGAAATGACACTCCCATGCAAGGAAATTCTCTGGGAAAGTTTATCTCCGGAGTCATGGTACGATCTCTGCCAACGAGACTCGAAATCCTCTTCTGCACATTTCTTACCGACCTTGAAAGCCTTGTTACAAGATGCGATCACACCCGCGGCTTATAGCGAGTATGCACGTTTTATTCTTCTCCATGGTTTGATAAGTTTGCAAACGCATCTGCAGTCGACGTCGCGCTTGACAATGGGCATTGAAAAGGGTAGTACGGAAGACCCTAAATCAGTATCTGATCCATCTGGAGCCAAATCTTCCACGCTGAAGGCTTCGCCGCCGTGGGCGAATATGATCAGTACCGCTATCGCCGCTTGGTCGGATTGTCTCTTGTCCCTTCAGCCCTCTCTGTGCCTTGAAGCGGCTCGCCCATTGTATAGAATGGCGCAGATTACCCTGCACGTTAGCATGGTTGACTTGCTTACGCTGGCGATGGATCCGGATCATCTTGGTAGTGCTCATGCGCGGAGTACTTACGACGAGGCCAAGGCACGGATGTCGGCTTGGGCTACCACGAAGTCGGCTCGCGAGGCAGTTCGATATTCTTTGCTTCTAGTGCAAGAGACAATGTTTTCCGGTCATAGATACCGGGCTTCTGATGACAATATTGCCCCACGACCTTGGTGTTTATACGTTGCGGCCTTGACCTTGTGGATGTATGGGGTCATGACTGAAGGTCCTGCATCTCCTGAGATTGAAGAGTCCAAAGCAGAGGAATACTTGATCCAGATGACAAGGGCGCTGAAGGGGGGTCAGATGGACTATGTAGAGGCGAATCAGACGGCCGGGTTGATGCGTGCAGTGCGTGACGCGTTAGAAAACTGTCGCTGGGAGTTGCTACAGGATGCCCATGAAATTTTAGGACGGCTCGGTGGATAAAAGCACAATCGCTGATCTGTACAGCTAAGAGACACTTTACATAATTACAAATTAAGGCCAAATGCTGTCTGTATACCCGCTAAGATAATCAACAAGGTCTAGATAACTACTTCCCCATCCTCCTTAATGCCCTCCGTTCTCTTGCGTCGATTTTCCAGAACCATCCTTCCGCCTTCATACATGCTAAGATAGAGACTCATTGAAATAGCCGTCCATAAAGACCGGATAGCACCACCCTTGAACAAGCCTTTCACCCCTTCCTTGCGAAATATCTCCTTTCCAATAATCAATGCCCCGCTTTTACCCTTTCGCTTTGAGTTCCCCTCTGCACCATCAATATGAGCTCGCGGCTCAGACTCCTGTCCCGATATATCCGTAGCAGCAGAAAGCATGACCCTTGTTTTCACAACATCAACAGGCGTAGTCACAAAAGAAGCAATGGTCCCCGCCACAGCGGCCGAAGCCCCAGTTATCCCCGCTCTCTCAATAAGCGCTTCTCTCTGCCTAGACGACGATTTACGATCATCTACCCCAGAACTTTCCCGCTGTCCCTTCCGTCCTCGTCTCCAATCAGTGAGGCGCTCGCGAAAAAACTCAAACATCGGAAACTGGAGTCCCGTAAACGGAAGATTACGCCCCACAAGAGCAGTGTATCCACTCCAAAGACGCCAGGGATGGGATTTGAAGCGTGAAATAACCTGTCGCATAGCCGATGTGTTGTTTTTGGTATGCTTGTTGCTGTTGACCATCTGCGCGTTTTGTTTTATGACTTCTGCTGGTGTAAGCAAGAGGCATGAGACCATTTCGGCAGATGAGGAGGCGATGGCGTGAATAATTGGTGTTGGGAGAGAGTGGGTGAATGGCAGACGGAGTGTGGAGCGTGAGTGTCGAGATTGAGATTCAGATTCTGGTCCTTGATTGTTGGATGAATTGTAGAAGGCATATTTGACTGCTTCGTAGGTTGTGAAAAAGGCTCCGGCTGAATTAGATGTGTGTTAATACAATATTGGATGTATAGATGAAGAAATTATGAAGATATGATGTCAAGTTGTCGAACATACAAGCTGGAATTGTAGAGAATACAACACTCCACACACCCTGGTATAGACCACGAAAAAGTACATTGCGCTTTACAGCACCTGTACGCGCATCCTTGAAGACTTGTTCATAGTTCGGGGATTGAATGCGGGTTTTCAAGGTGTCAAATGGGAAGACGACGAAATCCACGGTGATGGCAGCAAACGCGCCGGCCTGTTTAGGCCGTTAGCTGGCTTCTTTTCCATATTGCGCTTGGTCTGTTTAATGCGAGCCACTGGGACGGTCTAGTTCAAGGTGGAGCAAGGAGCATAAGAACGCCGATCAGATGTGGGTACTTACAATCCAGATATCTGTGTGGCTATTATACATTGTAGAAAGCTCCGACCGAAGCACCAAGAAATCCCTGTTGATGTTTGCAAGAACAACCCTGGAGAGAAAGAGATATCTATAGTGAAAAGATATCTCCATTGCCATGCAATGTCGCATGTCGATGAAGTCATACATGTCACATGACTTAAAATGCCCTATAGATTAGGGCTGAATTTACTGATAGATCGACCAAGATACTAGATCAATGTATAAATCAATGTGCAAATAAACATTCATGTCTAAGTAAAGTCATTGTTTTCTATGAACGCATCTGAGTCCATATGTGTCAAAAAAAGTAGACAAGAAAGACTCAACGTCGTCATGGATACAAAAAGAAAGAGGAAGTCGTATAAACATCCAGAGAACATTTTCCCTCCCTACGCCGTAATAAGGTCATGCAATCCCAAAAGCCTCAGGTCCACACACATCTAGTTCGCAGTCTCAGGCAGCAAGTTGCCCTTGGCAGCAAACATCTTGCCAGTAGTCGACGAGACAAAGCTGTCGACCTGGCGAGAGAACTGCTCCACCTGGCGGGTGTTGAGCATGCTCTCCAGCCGGCTGGGCTCAGCGGGGAGCTTGAACAGACGCTGCCACTCGTCCTCGGGGAGCAGGGGTTGCTTGAGGGTGGCGCGGGTGGCGTTCTCCTGGGCGCGCTTCTGCTTCCAGTTGTTGATCTTGGTCTGCTCGCGACCGAGCACACGCTGGTAGTACTGGTAGTTGTTGACCTCGGTGTTGTGGGCCTCGATGCTGTCCAGCAGGAGGTCACAGTTCTTCTCCAGGAACGGGTCGATGCTGAGGGACAAGTTGTCGAAGTTGGGGGTGAGGATGGTAGATTTGTTGAAGGGGCCGGCCTCAAGAGCGGCGAGCGAGGGCGGGAGGTCAGTCGAGACAGAAGGAGTAGGGTTCTGCAACTGGTGGATGAAGGAGGTAATCAGGTGCGAGTTGTGGATCTCCACGGGGAGCTCCTCGAAGATGTCTTGGTAGCGGAGGTTGGACTTTTGCAGCCTGCATGTCCGTTAGTATAAAAATTTTGAGCATTTGAAGAAACTTTCGTAACATACTCCTCTGAGTTGAACTTGTTCTCCTTGAATGCCTCCATGAACTTAGCGGAGAGGCGGAACGCCCGCAGGCTGAGGGCACCCTGAGCGCTGCGGCTGACGTCGTGAACCAGCGCAACTGTCCGCTCGTTCAGCTCCTTCTGATAGTAAAATTGGTTCTCGATTACGTTCATGTTGACAAAGTTGCCCATGTTGGCGCTGGTGTACCATCCGACGTTGTTGGCGTCAATGTTGACCTCGCGGATCATGCGAATCATCTCAGCCTGGTAGGCGGCGTTACCCTTGGCGCGGGGAGCAGCAGCGGCGGGGTTGGGAGAGGCGTTGTCGAAGTGCGACTCGGTGGGCATCTCAACAACGGGGAAAGGGAAAGAGTTGGTGATCTCGAGGGTGTTGTCAAAGTCCATGCCGACAAGACATCCGGTCGCGGTAGTCGGGAAGGTCTGATTGCAGTGCTTGATGATTTTCATCACCACCTAGAGCATCGAACATGAGTATTTCTTGCTGGCGAGGGCAGGGCAGATTTTCAAGATTTGGAGGGGATCGTACCAGGGCCTCGACCTTAACGGCCACGAGGGGGGCTTGTGCTCTAGGCGATACATTAGTCGGAGAATCATAGGAGTTTTCTTGAATCAATCATACTCGGCCATATTGAAAGGTGGTTGCACCGGGTATAGGAGTGGGTTGAGACTCTTTGATGGGGAAGAGCGGTTTGTGTGAGAACAATTCAGACGGGTGGTCCTAATTGGGTTTAGCGTGGTACGGGAAGGCTGTATTATATTACATGTTATTTGTACCTCTTAAACTGACCAGTGAGGGGTATTACCGTATGATAACACCCAGAGTTCTTCGCCGCAACTCCACATTGTGCCTGAAAACAGTCCAGTCGACTTGATTCACCCTGTAAACACCAGAGATTACATGGATACAATTGTCTGTTTGGACCGAATGATCTAGAGCATTGATCTCTACATAAGTCTCAGCTTTCTTCTGAACTACTAGCTACCTCACTTGTAAAAGACCCTTAGTCATGCAAAGCGGAGATTGTCCCACTTCCGCTACCGCAGCCTATCGATACCATTATCAGGTTGGAACTTGAGCATTCCTTCATTCTTTGCATATTCCAACGCCATGAGCCCCGAGCAAGTTCATCCAGTGACAAGGACTGTCACTTATGGCAGATCTCATGCTCTACAGACCATCAACGTCACACCACTGAACACAAACCAAGATGGTTACTGGGTGATGTACGCCCCCAAAGCAACCCCCACCATGGATCTGATCAACAGGACCAGCAGTCGCAAGTATGTTAGAGCAGAGTGACTAAAGAACCAACCCCCAACACAGCTATATCCACGGTGGCGCGTGGCGAGATCCAACAGTAACTTCCTCCGCCTTCGACAAAGCCGCGACTATCCTGCGCAACTCTCCCGGCCTTCCAATCTCCGGCATCGCTTCAATCTCCTACCGACTGAGCGCACACCCAGGCTATCCCCAAGATCCCTCCAAAACACCATCCAATGAATATCGTGATGCGAAGCACCCAGATCATATCCGCGACGTCGAAGCTGCTCTGGCATTCCTGCAGAATACTTACGGCTTTGGTCCCCGCTATATCCTCGTCGGTCACAGTTGTGGTGCCACACTAGCATTTCAGGCTGTTATGGGTGCTGTAGCGAACCACCGAGAGCAATCGTTTAATGGCGGGCCTGATGATGACGGGGCAGGTGCGCGGGTCTCGATGTCCCCCGGTCCGTTGCCGCCTAAACTGTCGGCGCATCCAGCGGCGATTGTGGGTGTCGCGGGAATATATGATTTGCGGAGGTTACAAGATACCCATCGAAATATTGGGGCGTACAGGGAGTTTATTGAGGGGGCGTTTGGGAGTGATGTGATGCTCTGGGATGGGGTGTCGCCAGCGCAAATGGTTGGGTCGCGAGGTGTCGAGGGTGGCTGGAGTACTGGACGCTTAGTCGTGCTGGCACATTCCAAAGATGATGAGCTTGTGGATGAGGGACAAGTCGAGGAAATGCGAGAGGCGTTGAAAGGGTGGGAAGCGGGACAAGCTCGGATTCCAGTGCGAGAATTGTCGAGTCGCGGTAGACGCGTCCAGCTATTGTCTATCGAAGGTGAGCATGACGACGCATGGATTCATGGCGAAGGACTGGCACGAGCAGTCAAGTTTGCTTTTGTTGAATTGCAGAAGATGGGACTGGCACCTGAGCCCGAAGTATTGGGAGACTCTAGCAGTATATACACATAGACGAACACTGAGCAAGTTAAATAAAACACTACTGTACGAGATATGATATCGTATTTGATCTCCTTCATTCGGTTCTGTTGGAGATGGGGGGAGAGATTGATGTAGATACAGTCGAAGATCGGCCCAGGCGGGCCAGAGAAAGCCATTATTCGTTAACGCATATCACAAAAGACCAAATGCTAGGAAATCCCTCGGTACGCCGAATTTGCCCGTAAAGATCGATCGTGGGGTGCAATTAGTTGCCAAGATCCATGCGACCAGACGCCGCATCTCCAGCGACCTTTTCGGTCTTTGCTTCAGGGGCCTCCTCGCCATACTCGAACGCATCATCTTCACTCTCACTTTCTTCGATGAACTTGTGAGTCATATCAAATTCGCTAAGACGCCAGTGAAGATCTTCCCGCTGGCCGTCTTGCCAGCGCGCCAGAGCAGCAGCGGCGTGCACCTTGAAGCCATAAATACGAGGCTCATAGCGGCGCAGGCTCTTTTCGGGGTTCAAAGCTGGGTAAACCTGGAAGAGAATGGAGTGGAACGAGGTGCCAAAGTAAGCACCATCGATTGAGGCATGGCGGGAGGACTTAGGGTTGTAGATGTCCTCGCATTTGGGGCAGTAGAGTTTAACGGTGGTCGAGTTGGGAAGATCGGCCTGACCCATAGGCAAAAGAGGATGTCCATCACACATGACGCGGGGGCATTTGCCAAAGTCACACTTCTTGTACTTGTCAAGCTGGAAACACTGTTAGCCTGATTTCCAGCGCGTGGAAACGAAAACAAAGCATACCATTTTTGCCAGCCCACGGGTAGTGACAATGTAACGCGCATGGACCAGTCCATACAGATGACGGGCAGACTTCTCAATCTGCTCTCGTAGATCATCATCGGCATCAAGATCGAAGACATCAGTCACAAGATCGAGTGCATATTGGTAGTATGGAACTTCGGTATTCAGGCCCGTGAGGTTGAATCGGTCAGTCAAGTAATCCTCATCAATCTCGCAGAAGTACTCGTTTCCTCGCGATGAGACAAACTAAAATCCAAGTAAGAAGAGTCAGCGCATTTCATCCACTAACAGAAAGCCGCATTCGGTCGGGTTAGGGCAGGGTGGTCTAAACAACACATAGGGCCTGTTCAGCTCATAAGACCATCAGCAACCCGGCCCCTTTTGGTGCCTTTGCGGAGTGTTTGTCACACATAAAGATGCATGGCAATATCACATGCAAGACCTTCTTATCCACAAAACCCGCCTGCGGGGCACAGATTCCCGTTGCAGTTCCCCAGGAAATCACATACCCAGTCTCGCCAGTAACTAGTATAGTCACTATCCGTCTCACTATTGAAGTCCTCCATCATTGTGGTGGTCAAGAGATCTCTGTCGGGTTCCGCTCTAGGTTGCTTTGCTTCCGCGGAGTCGAGGGGTAGGTGAGGGTGACAGCCACAGAATTGGGTGGATCAACCCCGGGGTGTCGTAAACCCCCACGACTTTTCAGGCTGCACAATGAAGGCGCCGAGTATGTTTCAGATTAAAGATTCACAGTTTGAGTCTCCAAGAGGTGGGAGAGCGTAGCTGTGGATGGCTGGAGGTGAGGGTGTCGTTAATGGAAATGATTAAAGTGCGAATTGGGCGGTGATGATACTGCCAGGTGATCCACTGCCGATCGTGGTTTACCGTTTGACTGCACCATTTCTACCAAGTTTCGACTATCCAGCTCTATTTCACTAACATTCTACTTTAATATTGGCCATTCGATACATTTGACCGTCAAGATTATTATTATATAAGCTCTAGAATGAAGACCTGTCCCGAGCCAATTGTCATGATTCATCCCCATCCCTATTGCTCAGCACTTATACTCACGTCCATCTAATTTTATCGGCATGCTTCACTTATCTCCATCCTGGTCTCAAGGCACCGAATTTAGTGACGGAAGGAATGGCCAACCGAGTATGAAATACTTTCACATAAGCATTGTTGTACACGGACCATTGCCTCAGTCAGATACTTCGAGGGAATTACCTTGCTCAGACTCAGTACCCCCGAGTCTAGAACGAGCTTGGCATCAAGTCCACGGGAACTTTCGTAGCAAGGCCAGAATTCAGTTCCACGGCGAGCATATATTGTGAAATAGTGAGCATGGCCACGCCTTCAAGAAGTTGCCCAAAGGTGATTACCGTGAGCGCGGGTGGGACGTCATGCAAGAGTGTAGGTTTTGACTGCTTTACAAGATTGCTTCCAGGCGAGGCCACACTCAAGGCTAAAGATAGCTTGATAAAATGATATGGCCGAGAGATGCAATTGTGCTGAATGGGATTGCCAGGCCAGCACTGATGGACATCAGTATTCCTCAGAGGAATGTGGGATATAGAGTAACCTGTCACAGTTGCCATACGCCGGCAAAAATGATGGCAATGACTGGACCGACGGTTCGAGGGAGGTTTCTGACGCCAGATTGTTGAAAGAAATATATGAGAAGCTAGAGAAGATTAGTCTGAGTGCAGAATAAGGGACTTTTCCAGCCCACATGATATGCAGTACATAAAGCGTGCCTGAACAGGCAAAATAAATGCGTTACATAGGCAAAGCATTAGAGACCGGAAGCGCCTGGCAGTGATCGTTGAGATGATATACTATGGCCATGCGGCCCAGGCCCCCCAGCCCCACACCGCCCGCTTACCCCCCACTGTAAGATCTGCACAAGGCCGTGATCTTTTCCAGTTCATCTCGTGACTGAAAACATCTGCTTTATGTCGCAATGGGCTCCAAGACACCTGAAAACGAGGGCCAAAATGGCGGCAGTGAGTATCCACATTTTTAGCATCTTGCTGGATCTTGCTCACCCGTGAATAGATGATCCGTCCGGCTCAACCAAAGCAAACACCACTGGCGGAGAACCACGAGGAGCCCACCTGGCCCGAGATGGGGATGGAAGTCTGGGTGATGGAGACAGCGATGACGACGACGGCGATAATCAGCCCGGGGCTGCTACCGAGTCGCTAAATCTCCACAACATCCCGACAGACGCTTCAAAGAAGAAGAAAAGAAAGAAGAACAAGAAGAAGACGACAGTCAAACAGTCGTCCCCTCCTCGAATCCCCCTCACCAAGATCTACCGCAATGATCATTATCTCAGTGGAGAGCTACAGAGCTATGAATCTGTTGTTGAGAATACGGCTCGCACAACGGCCGAGGAAAGACGCTACGAATCCCGCCTCCTCACCCAGGACCAAACTTGGCTCACCAACTACCGCAAGGCAGCTGAAGTCCACCGCCAGGTCCGACGGTGGACGCAAGACAACGTTCGGCCGGGTCACACTCTCTCGCAGGTTGCTGACGATATCGACGAAGGCGTGAGGGCGCTACTTGATAATCCTGGTCTTGAAACTGGAAGTTGCCTTGTGTCCGGGCTGGGTTTCCCAACGGGACTTGCGCTGAACAACTGTGTTGCGCATTATACGCCCAATCCCGGTCAAAAGGAAATTGTCCTTCAATCGACTGATGTCCTGAAGGTGGACTTTGGTGTCCATATCAACGGCTGGATTGTTGACAGTGCGTTCACTATGTCATTTGATCCAACGTATGACAACTTGCTTGCTGCGGTTAAAGATGCAACAAATACTGGTATCAAGGTGAGACAAACACATTTAATTCTTACTTGCAAAACTGACTCGATTAGAATGCCGGTGTCGATGTCCGAATCAGCGATGTCAGCGCTGCTATCCAAGAGACCATGGAAAGCTACGAAGTTGAGATCAGAGGCAAAACCTATCCCGTGAAACCGGTGCGTGATCTCAGCGGTCACAACATCGGACATTACCAGATCCACGGCGGAAAGTCGATCCCCTTTGTGAAAACGAAAGATCAGACTAAAATGGAAGAGCGAGAGATTTTCGCAATCGAAACATTCGGGTCTACGGGTCTTGGAAAAACCCGAGACGGACCTGGTGTCTACGGTTATGGCAAAAATCTGCATGCCCCCAAGAAAGTGATCACTCCTCTTGCCTCGGCCCGATCTCTGTACAAAACGATCAACGACAACTTTGGTACAATTGTGTTTTGTCGCCGATACCTTGAACGCCTTGGTGTCGATCGTTATCTGGCAGGCGTGAGTGTATATTATTCCACTTTTGTGGTGCTCTGTTGACATTGAATAGATGAACAGCCTTATCTCCCAAGGAGTGGTGGATCTTTATCCACCCCTCATGGACATTGAGGGGTCATACTCCGCCCAGTTCGAGCATGTATGATTCTCTGCGGTTTGAGATTCATGGTCATTAAGCTAACCTTTTTTAGACCATCTTACTGGGTGAGTCCAGCAAGGAAGTCATCAGTCGCGGAGATGACTACTGATCTCAGGTGATCGCAACACGCGTGAAGCACCTGATTTATTTACAGTCATCCAACATGGCCACTAGTTACTTATCACAAATATTTTGTTGCATTGTCCATTCAACATTGTCGTTGCACATGTGACTCTAGACAAAAAGTCTCGAGTCTAGCTCAAGTCTGAATTGCTATTGCTAGCTCACCCAAATACATTCATTTAAGCAATATATATCTTTGTCGATGATATACCATTCCATATTTCGTTTCATTCAATTCTTCCTCAAGTAAATGCGGTTTTTCCACTGGTGGAACGACGGATAATCTCTATAGTCGCGTAAACTGCGGGGGTAAACAAATGCTCCACTAGCATTCCAAGCTTCCCCTGATCCTCACCCGAGACCCCTGAAAAGGGGCGTGACTAGGTATTGACTATGCGCTAACCGACGCCTTCCTCAATTGAGCGTCCGCTTTCTTTTGGGAACGGATTCCTCACACGTACAGGGACAGGGGTGAATCCACTGTATCATAAAATTGAAATAAATACTTCGCGTTCGGTTCTCACTCCAGAAAACACTCAGCACAATAATCATGCATAGAAAAATGACGCGTCTTCTCGTGACAGCATATCTTCTCTATTTAGCAACAGCACAACAAATCGGCAAAATCCCAGAAGTCCACCCAAAACTTCAAACATGGAAATGCAGCTCAACCACAGGCTGCGCTCCGCACGACACATCCGTCGTTCTAGATGCCCTCTCACACCCCTTACACGAAGTAGGTAATAGCAGCGTCTCCTGCGGGAACTGGGATACCGGCCTAAACCCCACGCTCTGCGCAACGGAGAAATCCTGTGCAAGAAACTGCGTCCTAGAAGGAACGGACTATGCTGCGCATGGCGTGCAGACGGCGGGCGATAGTCTTATTCTGCATCAGTACCTTACCAGCGATGGGACGGTTACTGCTGTATCGCCACGTGTGTATTTGCTCGATGAGAGCGGGACGAAGTACGATATGCTCCGGATGTTGAATCAGGAAATCAGTTTTGATGTTGACGTTTCTGGACTTGTGTGTGGGATGAACGGTGCACTTTATTTGGCTGAGATGGAGGAGGGTGGGGGGAGAGGGGCTTTGAATCCTGCTGGGGCGACTTATGGTACTGGGTACTGCGATGCGCAGTGTTCTGTTGATCCGTGGATTAATGGAGTTGCGAATGTTGGTGGGAATGGGGCTTGTTGTAATGAAATGGATCTTTGGGAGGCCAATTCGTTGGCTACGGCTTTGACGCCGCATGCGTGCAATATTACTGGGGTTTATTCTTGTGAGGGGGATCTGTGTGGAAGTGATGGGGTTTGTGATAAGTCTGGGTGTGGGTTCAATCCTTATGCGCTTGGGGATCATGATTATTATGGGTATAAGGACGTGGTGGATACTTCGAGGCGGTTCACTGTTGTGACTCAGTTTGTGACGGATGATCATACGACGAAGGGTGTTTTGAGTGAGATCCGACGGTTGTATGTGCAGGATGACAAGGTTATCCAAAATGCCGTTGTGGATGTGAAGGGAGTGGAAATTGACTCTCTGACGGAGGAGTATTGTTCGGAGTCTGCGAGTTATTTTGAGGATATGGGTGGCCTGAAGCAAATAGGCAAGGCACTTGGACGTGGAATGGTTCTAATCTTCAGTATCTGGAATGATTCTGGTGCTTATATGAACTGGCTTGACAGTGGCAGTGCTGGTCCTTGTAACAGCACGGAGGGAAATCCTACTCTGATCCAGGCCCAACATCCGAAAACTTCAGTGACGTTCTCAAACATCAGATGGGGAGATATCGAATCAACGTTTACTCGATGAATTTCAAATCAAATCATTTCATTCCATTCGTCCACCTACTCTAGCTAACTCGTGCCCTCGTGCCCTAAATCTAATCATGATAGAAAAGAGTGTATACAGTTCGTGCTATCATTAATCAATCATCATCGCATGAAAATCATTCAAAAACTCTTGCAATCGTGCTATCCTTTTCTATCAGATTGGTTAGCAATATCCATATATATTAAAAGTGAAGGACGTACCAGGATTTATCTTGGGAAAATCCGCCATATGATCCCTTATTGAGCCATGGTAGCGGTGGCCTTGAGGTCCTTGAGGTCCTTGCCATCCTGATCCTTGTTCTCGTGACGATGCTCGCCGTTGCGCTCAGCGCCCTTCTGGCCGTTCATGATAGCACCAGTGGCCTGGGGGTGAGGCAAGTTGGCCTTCTCGGTCTGCTGACCACGAGCCCAGACACGGGGAGTGGGAGTAACATGGCGGTTGGCATCCCAGTCGTGGCGACAGTCCCAGCCAGACTCGTCGTTGTAGTCGCCGTTCTTGCACTTGTCGTTGTATCCGTAGTTGTCATCATAGTTGTCGTTGTTGTTATCCTGGTTGCGGTTCCAGCCACCGAAGGGCCACCAGCGCTTGGTAACGATGGGAGTGTGGGGCAGAGCGTTCATAGCAGCGTGTTCCAGACGCTCGCCATCGTGGAACTGGTTGCCAGGGAAGTTGCGGGCCTTCAGACCACTCAGAGCTGCGGAAGTGGCATCAATGGCGTCGTGGGCATCTTCGCGGTCTTCCTCGCGATGGCGCTCGCGCTCACTCTTGCTCTCATTGTCGTCGTCGTTGTAGTATTCATCATGGGGGTAGTAGCGGGCCTTCAGGTTGGAGAGGACACCAGAGGTGATAGCAGCAGCATCCTGACGATCTTCTTCGCGGTCCTGTTCACGCTGACGCTCGCGCTCGCTCTCACGATCGCTGTTCGAGCCGCGGTAGTCACCGTTCTGGTTATCGTAGTTGGGGTAATAACGGACGTGAAGACCGGAGCCCGCACCAACCTGAGCATGGTTGTTGAGGCCATTGGTACCAGCACCACGGTTGGCACCGTTCACAGCACCAAGGCTGGCAGCTTCAAGGTTGGCAGCACCAAGGTTGGCAGCTCCAATGTTGGCAGCACCAGTTCCGGCACCAGAGACATCGGGAATGCCGGGTATACCAGGAACACCAGGGGTACCGGTACCGAGGTTGGCGGCTCCAATGTTAGGAACGCCCGCAGCACCAGGGAGAGAGAGACCACGCTTGGTATTTGCGTGCCACTGGCCATTCGCATCAGTCCAACCATTCTGGTTGTTGTTAGAGTGCCATTGACCATTAGCATCAGTCCAGCCATTCTGATCCTGGTTGTTCTTGGCGTGCCACTGACCGTTGGCATCAGTCCATCCATATTGGTTGTTGTTGTTCTGGTCGTAAGGCCAGTTACGGGCCTTGAGACCAATCCCGGGGAGACCGACACCAGGGACACCAACGCCAGGAACATCAACTTCAGGAGCACCGACGCGATGGCGACCATTGCCGAATGGACGGCCGATCATGTTGCGGCGCTGGTAGCCGTTACTCTGACCGTTGGTGTACTCATTGTTGTCGTATTGACCATTGTTATATTCGCCGGTTTGGCCTTCACCGTTGTTGTACTGGCCATTGTTGTACTGACCGTTATTGTACTGGCCATTGTTGTATTGACCATTGTTATATTGACCGTTGCTGTACTGGCCATTATTGTATTCAGAGCCAGTGTTGGGGATGAACTGCCCGTTCACATAGTGGCCCTTGCGGTACTGGCCACTAGGGTCCCAAACACCAGATTGGTCATTAGGGTCGACTGGCAAGGCCAGAGAAGTCATTGGCGAGACTGCCAAGAGGAGAAGGCCGTTGATGAGAGAGTAGCGCATGATGAACAGATAGATGAATCGTATAATGGGTTGCTTTCTGACTCTGGATCTGGAGGATCTTGAGAGTCGCTTTTGCTTGATGAGAAGGAAACAAAGACGGTCAAATAGAGATGTATTTATATTTGTTCTGGACAAAGCTCCGACTATTCAGTTACGTAGCTGATTCAGAGCTTCGTCAAGCTCTCTTCAGCTTTGATGACACTGTCTGAGCTCGGTTCGTACATCGCGTCATTGAGTTTGACTGAGGATCAGAGCATGGCTGCAAGGGACCGAACTCAACGTGTAGTCAAGAATCATTCTGCCTTGCGGGGGATTGTGTGTCGGGTTCTAAAATCTGCGTGATGATCTCAATGGCCATGGCAGACGGCCAATTGATGTTATGCGCTATATAAGTGCCCTCGCATTGCATGTCTTACTATACCACGCTTTGACTCTGCATGGTGGTCCTCGCATCTTGATCTGCAGTAGTAGCGTGCTAGTAATGCCGATCGCTCCGGAAGGGGATAAGTCGCATTCTTGCTGATCATCTGGGGTGCTGCAGATCCAAGGGGTTTTGACAAGACTTTGTTTACGCCATCAAATTTATTACATGCGTCAATTCGTGGCTCCAACCCCCCACATGCACGCTTGAATTCAGCGGCCATGTTGACATGACTAAACATGACTTAGCCCACCCAGCTAATTCTGTATTCCATTGTACTTCAATTGCATCATTCGTTTATCTTGTTACGTACCTCTGCTACTTTGGCCCCAGACCCAGGTTGGCCAGTTCTTGAAAGTGTGTACATTTTGGAGGACCTACCAGAGTACTTATAGTTACTTATAGAGAATTAATCAGTAACTGAGGGTAGAATGAGTATTTTTGATTTTCTGTCACCTTTCAATATGCGTTACTTCATGTACTTAGGAGTGTCAACATGGCCAACTGTACCCCAGGGATGTGAACCTGAGGTACTCATGAGACTGAAAACGTGTAAGACATGCAGAGAGGTTTTACTCCCAAGCCACACTACTATGTATAGTAATTTCTTGAGTGAGGGACAATTTCAAAGTGAAACGCAGATTGTGTGACATCTGGACTGGCGGTCTGAGAGTGGATGAGCTGACGAGGTTGAGCTAATTTTTAGATCATTCCAAATTCAAGTTTCTCAACCTACGTCTCAGACACCACTACTCACTGATCAACAATTCTTTTCGATCTTGCAGACTGTCCAGCTTGTTTAGAGACAATGGCCCGATTCAGAGGACTTCAACGAGTCCGAAGGGTACCTATTGCCAGAAGATGAAGACTTGCTGTGGATTGGGGACCAAGGAATAAATTGACCTCCTTCATTGAGGCTTTTCTTAGCTTTGGTTGATTGGATATTGTTCATGAGCGGCAGTTTACTTATATTCATCTGGCGAGATGACCTAGCTGGACTCTGCACTCATCATTTCTCTCAGTGTTGTGGGCTAGCTATATTCATACCAGAATTGTGCTAAATCCAGTCAGCATCAACTATGAAGAATGTGGGAGCGACGTATAGTTTGCGGCAATTCAATGGTTAGCTCCTTGAGCAGTATATTTTCCGTCAAGATGCAAGTTCAGAATTAGATGCTGATTGGGAATCTCTCGGAGTGAATCGTCAGTCTATTCCCTGTTTTTTTTCACATCCCATTGTGCATGTATACATTTTCTGACATATAATGATCCAAGACCGAGGCTTTTGAATACCGGGAAATGAGGCAGAGATATTGGGTCTCAACGCAGACAAGGACCAAATCGATCCTAAAGGCGGTGGAGGGTATCCAGCGAATTATAAAGGCCTTTTTCATTTGCGCTGCCGTAGATTGTATGTTCCTTTAGTGTTCAAGAAGGACGAGTCTTCAAAGGTTCTATGAGGCTAAGTACCGAAATTGATCCTTCAAAGCACAATGCCTAGATATTCTTCAGCAACAACATCATCTACAACGAAATGGCAGAAGATGAAAGGACGAATGATGAATATGGATGAATACCATGCCGATAAGGTAAGACTCTTGACAGCTTATAATTACACCCATTACTCTTTCCGAATTTCCTCCGTCACACCATAAACACTCAAATCCTCACTCATCTCCGGCAACGCATAAACCGCACTCTCCTCACGCCCAAACACCTCCAACGCCGCAACCCCCCTAAAGTCCATCCCAATTTTCTCGAGAACCCTCCGACTATGAGAATTAGTAGCATTACAGAACCCAAAGAAATCCGTAATTCCAAGCTCCTTCTTAGCGTACTCCATCAAACCCTTCGCCGCCTCAGTCGCATAGCCCCTTCCATTCATCTCGGGTATGATCGCATACCCGATATCAGGCGCGAGATAATGGCGGTTTGGCGGTGCACCTTTCATGAGTGAGACGGTGCCGATGGGTGTAGGGGGCAATAGTCCTGTGTCGTGCTGGAGTAAGACGAGAAATATGCCATGCTTGTTCCGCGCGTAGTCTGCTAAAATGCGGTTGCGGATAAACTCCGATGCGCTTTCGGGATCAACGACTGATGTGGGACCACAACTGCGGATGCAGAGGTCTGTGTTCCAGAGGTGAGGGAGGAATTTGCAATGAGTTTCGTTGGTTGGGTCGAATGGGATGATACGTAGGCGTGGGGTTCTTATGGTGAAATCACTGGGAAATGGTGATTTGGGTGAAGTCATTGTAAATTCTGGTTAAGATGTAGAATTTGATTACCAGCTATGTTTGTCGCAGGATATTCTAATTGATCACAGATTGTTAGGATTATAAGTGAACTTGTCCCGATCTAGGGATGACTCGATGTGACTCGGGTTGACTCAATCTCGGAGGTCGGAGTCCGGTTCAATCAAGCCGTCAACTAGTGAAAATAGGGAACTCCAAAGCCGGGTTTGAGCGAGAACCTTAGAAGAGCGACATCTGGAAAATATTGATATTATACTGCCTTTGAGTTTTAGGCTCTGTAGTTGACTACATCCATATATCTGGTCTGATTCCAAGTCCAAGTAATGATTTTGGGTGGTGAGTGGGAGATACTTGCATAATATGTTTCCTGAGCATTCCCGGGTTGTGAATGTTCAATAAACCTTAGGACATTTGAAAAGATAAACAAACTCCAGTGTTGGAATCAGCATAAAATTAGTACTTGAGATGGATTCTAATTCCAAGGTTTCACACGTGTGCATAGTGATATGTCACCGATCGAACTTCTTCAACTCCAACCAGCGCATCGGGGGGTACACCAACATTGTCCACGAAACGCCAACCCAAATCCCCAGATCCGACCCATACTCCCCAACCATCCTCGCAATTGGACCAACATACCAAATCTGATCCATGGACACAATAGCACCAGCCCAGCCAATAAGGAAAGCCAATAGAGCAGCAATGCCAATCGGCAACTTAGACGGCTCCGCCCAAGCATCCCAATTAAACCCTCTCTCCCGACGGAAAATCAAATGCTCCTCAATCGCAATCATCAGGTAGATAGTGACCCAGTATCCCATAAGCGAGAGGAAATTATCGAAGATATCATACAGATGATTCCGTCCACCAAGCGCACAGGCAGTATAGATCACAACGCCAACGCAAGAGTAGAACCATCGCGGAAGCCGTGCTAGCTGGCGACCCATAATCTGGAATCCGAGTGAAGCAGAATATGTACCAGGTATGTTATTGGCCACAAGACCCAGTGCGACTAGGACGCCCATGAACTTTCCGAACCCGCCCAGTCCGTCGTAGCCTGCTAGAATGAGGGCACCAGACGAGGTGTCGTAGGCTGTTGTCCAGGTTTCGTGGGTGAAAGTTCCTGAGGCCAGACCGACGCCCATGACGTTGGCGAAGGTAAGAGCTAGACCTACGCCTAGGAAGGTCATAAGGAATGTCTTCCATGTTGAAGTGGTGGGTGGAAAGTAGACGAAGAAGTCAGCGCCTGCGGGGGCCCAAGCGACTGAAGCTGATAAACAGAGAGAGAAGAACGAGAGACGATTGCCGGCAATTGTCTCAGAAGAGCCAGTTGAGCTGATCGTGGTATCGAATTTAGGACCTGCGCTGCCGACAAGAACGAAGACGGCGATGAATTGGGGGAGCCAGGCCCATCTGGAGATTTAGTTTCTTGATCGATATGCCTGATCCGATAAAACTCAGCTTACCTTTCATAAATATGGAATACCCTCATGCCGAACAAGACTACTACCCAGGTCATGATGGCGATGATGATAATGCCCACGATGACGGTCATTCGACCTCCGGAAACAGCAGATAGGACTTGCCCACCGACTAAACAGTCGATCATACCGTATCCAAGCATGATGATGATATTAAGCAGACATGCGATCTTGCTAGGGTAATAACCCATGAAGTATCTCGCGACAACCTATGACTCATCAGCCAAGTGCCAAATTTGAGGTTTATATTTGCATACCATAGTACGATTCCCACTCGCAGGACCAAATGTACCCATATAAGCAACCCCAGCAGCACCAAGCAAAGCGCCAAAAGTAGCACAGAGAGCAGAGTCGACAAACCCCAAATCGTAACTCAGGGGTCCGAGCATACCAACAGCCATATTGTTAGCAGTAATATTGGTGCTGAACCACAAGAGCGTCATCTGCATATAATCGGAGGCTTTGATATCATGGCGCTCTTCAACAGGCACGCGCTCTACGCCTCGAGCTTCAAATAATTTCAGCGAACTAAGGTACGCATTGAAGCGGCCGAAAACTCCACCCGGCGGGGAACTCCCTGACGGCGCGTCTCTGGTTGTATCTTCAGGGGAGGTCTCGACGATCGGAGGGGATTGTATGCCCTTCTCCTCGTCTATCACTGACGGAGCCATGACTCTGCTTCGTGGTGTTGGGATGTTAAGAAAAATATCTTCAGCCAAGACTTTTGCGGGATGTAAGCCGCAAGGCTTATCTCTGGCTCAGTGGCGGGGCGGGATCCACTCCATCTTATCTTTTTCTACGGAACTTTTACGTTACACACCGGAGAGTATTTCTTTTGATTAATTTCTTTTGAGCAGAGTAATGATTTTTTATATCAGCAAGACAGGAAATGGCCCTGTCTTTCATATGAATAGGGTTGTCCCCCTTGAATAATCTCGTCAAATCGTCGGCTGATCCGATCATAGTTCTGGCCATACCGACCCAGCTCACGAAGACGGATCGACACCCAGTCTTGATAGATCTGATCAGACGTTGCGATGCCAGCTATGAATAACGGCCAGGTAATGCGCACCAAAATGCGAGGTCGGCTGCGGTGAAGCTTCAGGCTCAACTCCAGGACATGGGACACTGCAGCACTGAGCGACATGAGGTTTAGATTAATCTGGGTTCCAGAGATATTATTCAGAATATCGGGGAAGCAGAGGTGATAGTATATCATTGTGCTGTAAAATGTGATGGAAGCCCAGTAGATGGTTTCGATGACACGACGACCATTCTCAACCGAGTCGCATGATTGGGCTCTATTGGCAGAGGCGAGCAACGTATCGTATTCCTAGATCGTGTTAGAAGTAACAACTTTATCGGTTTCCGAGTGCCTCACAATAGCCAGAGTATTTATCTCATGAATGAGACGCTCATACGGAGATACAACTCCAATAGCTTCCTCAGTTTGGGGGCCCCGTTTGAAAAGTTCGGTGATTTTAAATTGTATGATGTGGCTTCGGTGGTACAATGTGAGACCGGGAAGGTTTTCCATATCGTCCAGTTGAGCGGAGACGGGATATGTCTCGCCCCAGAAACGTGCAGGGGATTGTCTGCTGATTCGATAGAGCTCAGACAAAGTCAAAAGACCGGTGCTAGGAGTCTCGGCGCCCAGAAAAAATTGAAAAATATCAGTATCCAATTTTGCGGTTCCAGGTCCAAAGAATAGTGCAGCGGGGGTGAAGAAATACAATGTCCAAAGGAGAAAGAGTGGGACAGAAGTACAGCGGAGGGTTTCTAGGGAGTTGGGCGTTGAACAGAGGTCCGGAGAATTGGCATCCGTGACTGGGGAGTCAGTATTTAATTGCGCCTCTGGTGAGGATTGCTGGGGAGGTGTCTCATGTTCGAAAGTGATTGTTTTTCTTTCGGACCAATCTGATTGGCCTGATTCTCGATCTTGAAGCAAAGGCACAATGTGATTATGAAGCAGGGTTTCAATGCCCCCAATATGAATGTTTATTGCGGGTGCTCCGCTTCCAAACCGGTTCTCGTAGTCGATCATGAGCCATAAAGTGACGAAAATAGCCTCTATTTTCTGCGGAGACTTGACGTCTTGTTTCAGAGCATGACGCAGACTCGATAGAGCTCGACCGTAATGCACTCGTCCCACCAGCTCACAGGACTCATTATTAGCTGAGATACTGGGCAAGGCTTCTTGGTCATAAAGTCGAGATCGATGGACCTCCCTTGCAGTAGTCGCCAGTATCATGCTCATGACCATTGGCTCTTTCACCGAGATCTTCTGGTAGGTATAAGCTAAGGTAGACCATGGCCAATGTTTCCCGAGAAGCACCACCAGTGTCGAATTTGAAAGATAACTGAGACACTCTCGGTCAAAGCCCGATAGAGTCAAAGAATTGGCTGCAGTCACGTGTAGATCGCTATGACCATCATCAAATCGCGGCAATGGAAGCAAGGGCGGTTTATAGGAACTAGACCGTGGCTGAGAATTCCGGGGAGTTCGCTTTCGAGCAATCTGGCTTGCCCCGCCAGCCTTCTCAGGGTATGGTGCCTCCCGACCCTTTGAAAGTGTGTCTAATGTGATCGATTTTCGCGGAATAGGCCCGCCTTTCCACTCGCATACAATGCCTGCAGACACACATCGCTTGCATTGAGGCTCCTCGCGGCCTGGCACCAGCTGCTTCTCCTCGTCACATTTGATCTTGCGTATTCGGCACGACCGGCAGCCTGAAATAATAGGTTTAGTTCCAGGTTCATATGCCAAAAAGGTGGAGATCCCTACCGTTCTTGGATCGTGTCTTGGACTGATGCATGTTGATAGCCGAGCTTCCCGTCACAGCCACATCTCATACAGGATCTGGACCCGCTCGGTGGTATAAGGGTCCAAATCTGGGGATTTTAGCTTAGGCGAGCAGACGCTGCGGCGCTCTTGACAATTAACAGGAAAATATGTTGAGGGGAAAAGTGGAGGCCGGGGAAGAGCGACTTATCAGTTGAGTGGAGATCGATAAGCCAAGAGCACTGCCGATTGGTCGCATCGCCAAATCCTCGATCTCCATTGCCGAGCAAATGCCATCTTCGAATTCCCTATCTTTACCAATCTCGTATCTACAGCCGACATAGCCGGAAAGATGCCGCCAGTCTGTCTATGGCTGGCTTTAAATTGGAGTCAATGTCTCCTAGATTTTCAACATTTATTTTGACCGAATTCAAATCAAACTAAAACATGCACGTCACCGAGTCACAGAGAGCGTTCTTGGATGTTGTCCAAGAGGCACTCAGCCGATATGACACACAGCTAAGAGATATTAACCAGAAAGTATGTGGTTGCTTCCTTATTCAAAGAGGCTAATGTGACTAATTTTTGCAGATCTGGTCAAACCCAGAACTTGCTTATGAAGAGTACAAAGCTCACGACAACATTTGCCAGCTCTTCGAAAGCCTTCAGTCGAGCGGATACCAAGTCCGCCGAGAGGTGTATGGAGTGAAAACTGCGCTTGAAGTCGAGTATACCTATGGCACTGGTGGACGAACTGTTGCCTTCAACGCTGAATACGATGCCCTTCCGGGAATTGGTCACGCCTGCGGTCACAATTTGATCGCGACGAGCTCTATCGCCGCATTCATCGCTACTTGCGAGTCAATGAAGGCTCAGGCCGAGTCCCTGTCTGTGCCAGGATTTACCGTTCGACTATTAGGCACCCCTGCAGAGGAATCTGGTGGTGGAAAGGTGAAGCTCATCAACAGCGGAGCCTACAAAGATGTAGATGCTTGTCTGATGGTGCACCCTGTTCCCATGGCACCTGGAAACCCGGAACTTTGCGGCATGGCCACTGTTGTAGAAGGAGGATACCTTGCCAATGATAAAGTTCAAGTGACCTTTACTGGCAAGCCTGCTCACGCTGCTGCTGCCCCATGGGAAGGTATCAATGCACTCGACGCGGTTGTGTCGGCATATGTCAATATTTCTATGCTTCGACAGCAGATGTTGCCTACTCAGAAAGTCCACGGAGTCATTAAGGAAGGAGGTACCCGCCCGAACATCATTCCTATGTCTGCCACTGTGGATTATTATATCAGATCTCCGACCAAAAAGACATTGAAGCCCTTGACCGAAAAGGTTATCAAATGCTTCGAGGCTGCTGCACTCGCTACAGGATGCAAAGTCTCCTTTGAATGGTATGGCTCTGAAAATTGACGCCTGGTGTGATAGGAGGCTAATGAGACACTTAGGGGGCCATCATATGATGACTTGAAGAGCAATATGCCGATCTGTGAGAGCTATGTCACAGCAATGAGAGCAATGGGTCACCATACACTACTTGACAACTCACAACAAAAGCGCTCACTTGCCGGTGCATCCACCGATATGGGTTAGTCTACAGACTTTTTTTGGAGAATCTTCACTAACATTGTTCTAGGAAATGTCTCATACGTTGTGCCTGGATTCCATGGTGTCTTTTGCATTCCAGTCGATGGAGTTAACCACACACCAGAATTCACCAAGGGAGCTGGATCATCCGAGGCCTTCGAAAGAGCTATTGCTTGTGCGGCTGGTATGGCCGTAGTGGCTTGCCAAGTTTTGGTTGATGATGAGTTTGCCCAGTCTGTTAAGAAGGACTTTGAGCGAGAAGAATAAGTGACTCATAAATACGAAATAAAATATTATCGAGACAAGGCGCAGCTTCCAATCATCATGATTATGATTTTTAAATGTACATAAAACCTGCTTCTCTATTGTCAAAAAGCCAAGGTGAAAATCTCTAAATATCCTATCGTTCTTTCTGGTGTTGGTTGAGAAAGGAGACCAACTGTATTTCAATTTCACTCTGACAAATCTCAGGAGAAGCCATTTCCAGCTTCATAGAGCCCGTCACTTCAAAAAAAAACAATCAACTGGGATTGGACCTATCACAATGTAGTTTGTCACGCTGCGTGGTTGGTTTGTCACCTCATTGCCGTTGCCAGTGTCCTTTGTTCGCCCACCAGCTGACGGCCACAACGTTGCACTCGCTTATGCGCTCCAATAAAGTCTGTATGTCTGCCTAATCGAAAATATCTCAGATACCTGAGGATCTTTCACGTTTGGCAATCTGGCCACAAAAGAAGAATTACTTGATCTTGCTGAAAGGATGCTGTCCCTGATGAGAGCATTCTCTCTGATATCTCCCGGGGGTGATCAATCTCAAGCCAGTAGCTGCAATACTTTAGTCCTTGAATGTGTACATCCGTTTTGGTTGAGACTTGCATTGTCTGTTTACTACAGCGTATGCAACATGTACTAATTAGCAATATCAAGGCCAGTAACGGTAAATGCCAATTTCTAAATAGTGAAAAATTTTAAATGCTATTGGAAAGTTTTCTATTGAGATCCATCTACACAGTCATTCTCATTCCACCGTTGGCACAAACCACACTTCCGGTAGTCCACTGCCCATCCGGTGTACAGAGCATGCCCACAACACCTGCAATTTCACTCGTGAAAGCCGGTCTCCGCCCACCCATCTTCTCTTGAATCAGACGCGCCTGCTCCTCCGTGATCCGGCCCATAGTATCTGGGTCATTCACATCTAACTTACTTCCAGGGGTATTATCCTGGAAACCCTGAATATCGGCCCAGAAGTCTTCACCCGCTTTAAAGTACATGTCACCAATCACAGGGCCGGGGTTGACTGCGTTCACGGTGGCATGATCGGCCAACTCACGCGCCCAGGTACGTGTCATAGCCTCGAGTGCTGCCTTGGTACCGCCGTAGATTGACTGGCCCACGAAGCCCATTGATGAAGATACGCTGGAGATGTTGACGATGCGACCGCTTCGATCGGTTGGAAGGTAAGGTGTAATGGCCTGTGTGAGGAGGAGAGGAGCGAGCACGTTGATAGTATAATGCCAGTTGAAAATGTCGGCGTCGATGGGGCCCTTGGCGGCGTCGTTTAGGTTCCGGTCTGCCGAGACACCGGCATTGTTCACGAGAATATCAATTTGCAGTTTCCCAGAGGATCCGAATTTCTCCTGTGCAGCTGCAACGATGATATTGACGGCCTCTTCGGGCTTACTCAGGTCGGCCTGGACACTTTCGCATCGGATTCCGTGGGCCGCGGCTAGCGAGGCGCATAGCTCGTTTGTGGCGGCTCGTGAAGACTCGGATGTGAAGTTCAGTAAAAGCGAGGCACCCTTTGCGGCGAGGTTACGTGCAATCGCTTCACCGATTCCTAGAGCTTGCTATTAGGGCATTGGAGCTTATCGAATGCATCTGGACTCACCTCGCGATCCGCCAGTGACGAGGCCAAGCTTCCCCTCAAGAACACGGGAGTTTGCCATTTTGAGTGATTGATGTATGCGGTTCTGTAAAAATAATGAGTTCAAGTTGGCAGATCATGTTACTTTGTACCCCGCGCAATTTAACCGATAACATTGGAATCCCCGCAGAATCCACTCAACGCGGGGAGAAATTGCCCGTTTGAACAAGAAAAGAGGAAAACCGGCTAATTCCCTCACTCCCGAGCCACTCATAGCTTTACTCCAAGACATTTAATCGCTTAAATTGCTTCGCATTCTCCTGACAACCTGACAACCTCTACCGGTCACCGCTCCATACTCGCCTCGGAAAACAACCCCACCCACCATCCTTGAGAACACACTTCCCGCGTCCGAAGGTAGCGCAATCGGTCCTCCATTACATAACACCAGAATATGATCAACTTGCCCAGCCGCATCTCGAATCTCCTGTACGAATTTCATAGATTGCTCCAATGGCCGACCACCTAACGCCCCGGTCGAGCCAGAAGTCGCCAGTCCCGCGTGCGCGACTACGGCAGCCGCGCCTGCCTTCGCCATTTTAGTCGCGTCCCCCGTATCGAATACATAACTTGTCACGAGCCCTTGCTTGTGGGCTTCTGCGATCAAATCCTTCCCAGTCTCCTCGAAATTCCGCCGGAATTGACCGTCGATCAACCCGACCGTGTTTAAGTTCTGTACGCCAACGAAGCCGATGCGCTCCATTTCGGGCGGGGGGGGAGGGGATGCGGGCATCTCACGGAAGAGATTGGTGCCACAGACTCCGGCTAGGACGGTGACCTTCTTCACAGCGGGGAGGACCTCTAGAGCCTGATTTGGTCTAGTATCTGCAATTTGGAAAAGTTCGGCTTGTCGTAGACACGTACTATTTTGATGAATCAGGATCACGCGGCCGCAGCCTGCCATGTGGGATCGGCCTGGGTTGTAGACCAGCATTAGATCAGCGCCGCTAGTCAATCGAGCTTTATTGACCACTTGTCCATGGAAGTATGTTCGTACCGGCCAGCTCTGACGATGATTGAGCCATCGGTAGTGTCTTCCAAAGTCGTGAGAGAACTTCTTCTCGGCTTGTCGGACGAGGCATATCAATACTCTCTCAGTCAGTAGTTGAGTTTGATTATTTCAATATCTCACAAGACATGGATTTAGATACTCAATATACAACCAAGCAAACTGAGGTGAGAATGGATTTGATCTGTGTTTTGGTCACTTTCTACCCCTTTCGGTGCTCTTCGAATTACAAAATTGTGCTTCCCTTGCATTTGGCCGTTGCTGTGCATGGACCTGGAGTTTGACAACTGGTTTGATTCGGCTACGTAGAAATGAAATTTATTCTTCTTTTGCCCTCATGAATAGACCTTATCTAACCATGTGAATTAATGTATCCTACAAACGGCATCTGGGGTGAAGAGTTTTAAGCGCTTACATATTTATGACCTCAGGAGCTTCATATGTGCAGGTGAGGTACAGTACATTATCCAACTGCTCTCAATAATTAATGCCGTCGTAATGTTACATAAGGTAACATTGAGTCCACTTTGCCAAATTTAAATAATTATTATGGCGTTGACCTCGTATTCAAATGGGTGAGATCCTTTGAACGTTCATAATGAAAAGTTCTCAGGTCAACCTCGGGTTGTTGGAGAGTATTTCATATCAATGGGTGTTAATCAGCTCCTGCCTAGTGCCCTTTCTGTATACACATGTACTAAGCTATTCCTTTCTTCAAGTAGTCTCGACTAGGACGGTTGAAAGATAGTCTCTAGCAGCACGAGGAGGTACCCCCAGGTTGCTAGAGTGGCCTCGATGCTTAAGGACACAATTTACTCCGCAAGCCAACTTGCTAGTGTGGAGTTCATAGGCTTCAGCTCTTTTATTCACTCTTACCAGCTGAAGAGCTGACTGCTTTGAGTTCAACTTGAAGAGAATGTCGAGATCTCAAATGTCCGTCGGCTCAGTAGCCCTCAGGTAGAAAGTGGGGTAATGGTACCAAGCAATTCAGGGTAGGACGTCACAATGTGCGACAGTCAATGGAAAAGTGAGCAGAGAGAAAAAATACATCCGCTTTGACACAGAACCACAATTGCCTGCCTCGTCTCACGGAGCCATGAGCGATTTGATTGACCACACCGTATTCAGCCCTCAAGTTGCGAAATCACAAGTTAACGCCGCTCAGCCTTAATGAGACCCTGCGTCGCTTTATGTTGCCCTATATTGTTAAGCTTACCTCAGTATTTGCATGAAAGCTTTTCTTAGCAGCCACTGGCATATGTTGAACTTAAATACGCTGTGACCTCTGACAAAGTACCCTATAGACAATCTTCAGAAGAAGCCAGTATGAAGTATACTATCATATTAACTATACTATGAGGCACTTGAGACATAGCGCAATGTATCTCCATTCTTGGGAATTAGTTGTAGAGAGCCCGTTTAGCCTTTCATCCGTACTGCATGTAATTGCACTACGCCACTTGACTATTTCTCCTCTGCTTATCCTACACTTCTTCAAAGTTGTTATTCAGTAATCTCTCCTTTCACACATGCACTCCTGTAGATGAATACGGACGCCATCTTCGTTATAGGCCTATTTAGATCATTCACCTCGTTTTTAGAGTTAAGTGCCGTTTCCTTCAGCTCTGCCAAAAATTGTCTCTGTCCAATCTTCATTGTCAAAGATCGGTAGAATTTGCCAACCTTTTGATCTATTTTTTCGAGCGTCAAGACAGATATCTATAAGAGAACGATGCCTGGCGTGCGTTAATCTAAGAGTAACCACTATTGACTCCTTTGAAAGACAGCTTCATATATATTCTTTTCAAACAAGAACATCACCCGTTAAATTGACTTCAGAATGACGGATCCTTCTCCTGCTAGCCTAGTTGCCCTCCTCACCAAACCACCCGCAACGTCTACCTCCCCACCAGAAGTGCCCAGCGGCACCGTATCACTGTTTGTGGACGACAACTGGTCCAGCACAAGATTGGACTTGTATATAGATGATTACGCGCCAAGCCAACGTCACACCTTCAAATCTTCTATGCTGGATGCAGCCACCTGGGTCGCGTTCAACTTGCCCATTGGCACAGTGATGACCTTAATGGATAATTATGTGTCAAATTCCGCAGGACAGTCGGTCGCCGATCTTAGTGACTGTGGCCGATGCGTCGACCTAGTCGGCACTGGAAACACAGAATCGCTTGATCTCTGGGCCATGCATATGAATGACATCGTTTCCTGCTTTTTCTGGCGGACGGTAGATCTCAACATGGGTGCCGTCGAGATGTTTGAGGATGTCGGCTTCAGTGGTGGCCGTACGACGATCTTCTTGAGCGAATGGAGCCCCGGTACTATTGTGAACGTCGAGAAGTGGTGGCTGCAAGACTCAATTTCCTCAGTCCGCTGGAAGACTCTCGATGACCGACAGGAGTTCACACTTTACGACAACTTCGACGGCACAGGGAACAGATACTCTAACATTAAGGGCTGGGGCAGAACCAAAGAACTCTCGGATCTAGGAGACGACGCCTCCTTCAACGATGAGATGAGCTCATTTAGCTGGATCGGCGTCAACCCAGTGAAAGAAATCATTGAGCCGTTCAACGTTGTGATAAGCAGCACATCTTCCTCATCCGGTCTAGTATCATCCATCTCCGGAACCAACAACAGCACGATACCGCAACCCGTCACTGTGACACTCACCAACACCGACGCCCAGACATTGACCATCACAACGACGGATCAACAGGTGCAATCCATCACTTCGACACAAACGATGTCAGAGAAAGCAGGAGTCCCTGGCGTGGATGAGGTCACGGCTACATGGGCGATAGCCCTTGCCTATAGCTACACGACGACTGATACCAAGTCAACCACGGATACGACGACTATTGCTCTGGCTATCTCGGAGACGGTCAATGCGCCACCAGAATCTTCTTATACGGCGACATTGCTGGTTAGTATTGGGAGGATACCTCCTACGGTTTATACAACCACCGCCCAGCGTTGGTATGCAGTTCCGGTGACAGGAGGCGTGGAAGATCCGACGAACAATAATTTTTACCTGCGAGTCGAACCGGTGTCAGTCTCTGTCAGTGGTAGTCTTGCAAGTAATACCACTATCAATATCGTATCGACGCCTTTGACTAGTTCTTAAAGCTGGTCAGGCCGGTCAGGTTCTTCGGTTCTCTTCCTGATACGGAAGCTCTCCGAGATAGATAGGTTTCATCTAGTTGTGTGATATACGGAGTACTCAACTAGCTTTTTCATTTGACCATCCTCAGAAAAGACATCCTCCATCATAAGTAAGTGCGTATCTAATGTAGAAGTGTATCTTGATATCAGTGGGACGGAGCTATCAATGTACTTACTTTCAGGGTAGAAAGTCAGTCAATAGGAGAGTCGTTGAAGAATGGACTTTTTTCCATTCTTTAAAGTGACCCACGCCTGTCAACAGACCACAAAATGATATTCTCGTTAGGCAAACTCCCCCATTTACCGTCAGCCCCCGAACTTCACGACAGGACCTGGAGTCCCGAGGCTTGAGTTGGCAAACATTGCCATCCAGGGACCCCAATCAACCCTCCTCCACGTCCCATACTCCGTATTCGTAGCCGAGATATCGCATATCCACTAAACATGCAGGGGCCAACCTATTAAATTCCCAAAGAGCCAGACTAATCTCCCAAGGACCAAGTAAAGGACATCTCGCTAAGTCTGCGTGGAGTTTGCTTAACCACATCCACCAACATGACGTTTCCGCTTACGCAGCCCGAGCAGATTCTGATGCACTAGCTTGTCCACCCTGCATCCGGTGGTTACCGTACAGACCCTCATTTCCGTGACATACAATAGTGCATTGTATTGACATTATTCCAGAAAAGAAAAAAAATGAAGCAATGACACTTATCACTAGTAGCGTTTCGGCGTGCCCGTAACAGAACAGACCCGTATCCTTGCCCATACATGCCCACAATACAGCCGGAACCTCACTTCGTGCATTACTCTAATGTACTGATACTCGGTACACATCCCCTGATAACGTTACCTAGCCACACTCTCCACTCATTATGGAAAAGCAACGTGGCGGATTCGTCCCCATCGCGCACGGATCAAAAGCAAGCTTCGTAAAACGCTTAGCTACTTCTCCCTCCCCCTCCACCTAGCCACCGAGCCGAGATGAACCTAGCTCGAGCTTCGATGTCTACGAATCCAGGCCTCGTCACCTCTCATCTTCTTACCACGGACATTCAGCGAGTATTGCTCCCCGCTCGACTCCACTTCGCGCTCTGTTCGGCCGGACCCTTTGTGTGCCGATCGAATGGGAGCGCAGCTGTGGTTTGGTGTGAGACGATTGTGGTTTTAATTATGGGCCCTGTATTATTTTCAAGGGTAAGTTATGCCGGACTTGAGTGCTAAGGCTTGGGATCTTTGTCTTTCGGGGGAGGACAGGTTTCTGGTCGAAGGATTTATGTGTAGGGTCCCAAGGGTGGGTGTTTACAGCTACTACGAGTGACATGGATGATATCCTGATGGGGAACTGTTAAATGATAATATTGAGTCCTGATCATGCTCTGAGCTTTGTATGCTTGATTCAGCGAGCAGGGGTCTGTTTTCCTTCGCACAATGGATGAAACTTCCAAGGAAGTTCGCGCCGAATTTTGTACTAATATGATTGATCCACTTTATCTGCGATATGATGTGTGTGTGGCGCTACCTGGACCTATCTGGCCTTCTTTAGATATCACTAAAAAATGATTCGTCCTTTGGCCAACTCAGCTGGCGCGGAGTATTTTGTTTAGATTATGCATAGTGATAGTGAACCTGCATTGATGAGTTTCTCATTTTGCTTTTTTTGGTCCTGGATTTGTTTGAATTACGGTTATACGGATACGGATAAGTGACCTGCATTGTACTGTACCCGTTCACTGTGGATGGGGCCTGTGGATCATCGTTCCAAGCGAGGATCAGGGCAGTGATTTTCATTGATTTTCATTGATATGTCAGCGGCCTTTTTCCTGCCGAGGTCTTGATCTGATATGTGGAGCTGGAGTGAACAAATATCCATATACGCGGCCAAACGACAACTGATGAAGCTTGAAAATTATCAAGGGCACTAAATTTATCAGGCAGATTGGAATGGGGACAGTACGCACTCGATTCCACCTTGAGGCGATTGTTTCATGCTATTATCATCGCTAGGAAGGTTATTATTATGACGAAGCATAGTGCGACATAGCGCATTGTTTATCTTGTTCCTTTCGGTATCCGGAACGGGTCTTCTACGGGTCATTAGCCGGATATACGAAGTAGCTACGAAGCTACCTAAGCTACGACGCACGCACGTGGTCAAAGCAAGAAGCATGGACCCAAACACCAGAAATAGATATTCCCGGGTCCAGAATCAAGATGAGATGACATGCGCCACAATGCGATCGCAGTCGTTGATGGAGTAACTAGGCAGCGGCATAAGTCGGGGGCATTTGTGATCGTCTGGAAGATAAAAGCTCCGGGAGAACGGGTGCCGGATCGTCTATGGAGTCGCCCGTTAGGTACCGAGCGAATCATCGTCAATAGTTCGGAACATTTTTGGAAATCAGGCAGCAACTGAAGAACTTGTGTGGCTGTGGAGCGTAAACATGAGGTCCAGAGTTCTCAAGTTGGTACGGATGGGGTTTACCACGTGTTTTCTGTTCCAAGGATTTCCAAACCCAAAATTACTCATTTAAATTTGTCCAAACTCGGTTCCTCAGGATTTTCATTTTCATTTTCTTAAATATCATTCGTCAGAAATTGTCACTGACTTGAGGTCTCTGGAAAACACCCTGATCCGAAAAGCAAGAAACCGGGATTTAATTTTACAAGCCACCAAGATCGTGTAGAAGATAGTGCAGAAAGGCCGCGTGGGCAGGCTTGAGCAGGTGCAGTAGTGGCATCCATCTGCAAATTAGCATCTCCATAGCACTAGTAGAGATAAGGGATGGTATTGAGGAGCTCGGTCACAATTGACGTCAGACTAGACTTAATACGGTAAGAGGGAGGGGCTGGCCACGAGTCCCTGCATTCAGGGTTAGAAAGAGGCGTATCATAACGATACTAGGGGTAAAGTAAAAAAAAAAAGGGTCCGCTAAGAGAAAGGAAAAAAATTTAAACCCTCAGAAACCACGCTAAAAGAGTCCCTGACAAGTCGAAAAGACATGTGGCGTAATCTTCCAAGACTTGGCCACGTACGAATCATGGACATGATGCGAGCACTAGTTGTACTAGTCAGGATAAGCACAGAAGTATAATCGCTGGATCGGGGCTAGTTCAGCCCAGTGGGGGGTTGATATACGTATACAGCATACGTATGCCCCGTCAAGCGTTGTTGTCGAGCAAATCATCTCTCGGCTTGACACACCCAATGGTCAGGTCTGGAATCAAATCTTTGATGGGGGCTTTTTTCCTTTCCTCCATCGCCACGAACCACATGACCCTTTTTGGTGTTCAGGGTCAAGATCGGGAGATGCAGAAGCTTGGCTAATCGGCTGCCATCCGTAGCTGGCTTACGCCATCGACGAAAGAACAGGCGTAATTGCTGGATACCTGATTGAGAGTAAAGATTCGATCAGCGAGTGTTCAGATATCTCAGGGCCCATATTATGATTGCACTCGGTAATTCCGACTACATGGCACTATGTATCCAGGAGTTAAATCCATACGCTGCTGACTTACGTACGCTGGGCGGAGAGTCCCCGCGCAGTTCACGGGGCGGGGCGGTGGACGCGTACGAGTACGAAAGCTGTACGGGCTAGATCTGCCCCTTGGACCCGTATTTTACTGTTTCTTCCTCTTTTATTTTTCCAAGATGTACGCAACTAGGGGACGTATACGCGATCCCCTTGTTATTGGCCTTATCTGCGTACGTCGCAGGTGTCGTAACTAACGGGATTGGAATCTCCTTCCCGGGAGAAAGCTCGATCAAAATGGATGTCGATCGGGCCAGATTCGAAGTGCACGTTTTTCCTTCGCAGTTGAGGATGAGCAATTAGACTTCTAAAAGCTCGGGATGGATAGCCTTGTAGATCATGGGTTGTTTTCAATACCGAATGGGGTTTTTTGGTATAAATTTGTTCCAGGGCCCTGCAGGACTAAGCACAACGGAAGGAGAATTAAATCGGGAAGATAGGGCTTCGCAAGCATCCAGTCTCTGGAGCCAATCCCCACCGCCTAAAACCTCGGAGCCGGAGGTGAACTCCCAATGAGGTTAAGTGAAGAGCGCAACATCATCACTTACGTACGTCACGGACTCCAGCGGCTCGCCCCCAACTGTATAAAAAATTCAATAGATTGTCTAGAAAAGGGGGTTTAGATGGTCTATGGGGTATAGCTATTGACAATAATATGATTTGTGCCGTGTTTAAAACGATTCCCGAGGCGGTAAAGTATGGGTAAAGAAAAGTCCCGATTAATCCAAAGAACGGAGTCCCTGCGCCGATTATCGTTCCCAGGGTCCATGGAACCAAGGGGAAAACACTTTCTGGGCCGTGTTTTCGAGTTTTTTTTTTTTTTTTCCTTCAAAAAAATTCTTTTCCGCAGTTTACCCGGGATTCACAACTTTTGTTTTTACGGCTTTGCTTGGCCCAACCGAAGCCCTAGTTGTAGAATCTATCAATCAGGTGAAGTCGGAATACCGGTGGACAAGCTTCGGAAATGTCAAATGTAGAATCTGTTATCTACCTTGAATTGAACGCACAAATCAAAAAGTAAAGTCAAAAGTAAAAAGCAGAAAAGCATATAAAATTAAAAATTACCCAAAGATCTTAAGCTGACGAGTCAATGTCCCCGCCAGGGTCGAGATGGGGCGGGCCGGAAGAAACGGAGCCAGAAACGGGTCTGCACAGAAACCGCCATAGTTCCAGGTGGATTAGGGGTCCTGTCGGCAGTGAATCCTCTTTAATTTAATTTCTCTTTTTTCTTTTCTTATTTTTTCCTCAACATACGTATGCTGTTTTCCCTTGTATTTCCTTAGCTCCACTCCACTTAAGTCCGCTTGGTATCCAACGTATCAAAATACGTGGAACTTCTGGGGGAGCCTCTCTTAACAGACCCTGGAAGCTTGGCTTTTACTGGTGCCATTATTTAGTATGTTTAGTACCTGAAATGGGACATGGCTTCGTAAATTTTGTGTTTTTCCTTTTCTTTTTCTTCTCCGATTCTACTGTATTCTTCATCCTTTCCCTTCTGGTTTGAATCTCTCTCAAACCATTCTTTCCTTTTGGTTATCTTGGGTCATCTCGCCTATCTATCAACATCTTCCCCTCCTTGCCACTCATCAACCTTCCATCATAGGCAACCAAAAGCCAACTCTATTTGCAACACAACAGTCGTGATATAAGAGAACCTTGACTTTTGATCTTGCTCCCGAGCTGGACACTTCTCTCGAAGACGGTAGCTAGTGATCAGTTCAAACGGTTTAAACGACCCAGCAATTGTGTATTTGATCACAGCCAAGATTCTCAGGCCGGTTTCCAACTGCCGTTAAGGATTGTGTTCCCCCACGTCGAATTTGGGAACAGCGGGAAAAAAAAAACAAAGACGAGAAAAGGAACCAGGTCTTCGACAAGAAAATAAGTCAAAACTCTCGTCACGGAGCACGAAAATCGGGATTCATTTACTCCGTCAACGACATTCGCCAACACGAGCTTCTCCCGGGTTATTTCGAAGGTTGGGATCGACATTTGTCACTTCTGGAGATCGTCTTGATTACGCTCTCTGTTCTTCGCCTCATTTGCGAACAAACAGGGACAGAGCACAGCTTCGACTCCTTTGGCCTTGTCAGGTCTGCAGCCCAGACTCCTTCTATAGGACCTAATGTTGTCGACGTGTTATACAACACAGAAGACAAACATCTTCCGCGAACCACTGGTATGTTTGCAATGGCCTGTTAGGGTTGCAACGGGAGGCACAGAGCCCCTCTCATTCCCTTGCTCTTGTCTTTCCACCCTCTCCCGTTGCAACTGTAATTTGTCAGATCCTCTCGAGTACCTAGGCCCGGCTGAGCGGGTAAACTGAAGGTGAAAATACTAATATAATTTTCAATCTAGTATAATTTTCCAGCCCGGGTGACCGTGTATCGGGACACGGAGGAAATGTCCGTCAGCAGCAGGGCAAACATTGTATCGATCCTCAACAATGACGACCACCCGTCGTTTGCGGTTCGATCCAACCCCAGAGTCGGGACTTTGAACTCGTCCGAGCCGCAGCACCAGCACCAGCGCCTCCCACCTGTCAGTAATTTGCACTCGCGCCCGCTCGCATCGTCCGAGTCCCCCACAGTCTCTCCCCGAGGCTATCGGCATCCATTAGATCCTGTGAACGAGGCGGTCCAGGCCGTCTCACCAGGCTCCTCCGATGGCTCCGCCTACGACTACATACTAAGCCAACCGTCATCAGTCGGTTATCACCCGTACGCCCGGCAGGACCTGCGACGGGACCCATACCGATATCCTTCTCGTGGGCCTGCCCCTCCGCGAACACCCCCCGAGATCCATTCTGCGCCACCATCAGAGAATAAATCCTCCCAGGGGACCGGCCAACGGGGCACCGGTCGAAAGAACAAGTATCCATGTCCATACCATTCGACCCATGGCTGCACGGCCACTTTTACCACATCAGGCCACGCTGCTCGCCATGGCAAGAAGCACACGGGCGAGAAGAGTGTCCACTGTCCCATCTGCAACAAGGCGTTCACTCGCAAGGATAATATGAAGCAACACATCCGTACGCACCGCACACACTCTGACGATATGCGCTCGACCACCTCCGAACCGGACGGTGAACAAAGATGGGCTTTGTCGAGACCTGATAGTGGTTATGCGACTGGTACTCATCATCGGACAGTTAGCCAGACCACCGATGGTTCTATGCCGCCTCCTAGCAGTGCACCTCGCCTACCTTAAAACGACTCGTGCAGAGCATCACCCAGTCCTACTCCCCGGCTGGCTGGCTCTTTATACCTTTCCATCACTTGCATCTACATACGGACTCTACTATTCCCTGACGAAACCAATCTTCCTACCCACTGCTGTGCAGTGTCCCTTCTCCTGTCTTGTCTCTGTAGCGCATTTTCTGCCCCGGAGTCTACTTGTTTTCATTCTCGAACATGCATAGCCAATCGGCTTTATCATTCTCGCACCACCCTGGTTACCTCACGAGACCGGGAGTGATCTGGTGACTGGAATAGGGGACAGACATCCCGGCGTCCAGATCTTGTGGGATGCGACTCAATACTGGCTATCTTGCTAGCTGTTTCTTTCTTTCTTTGTTTTATTTTTGCCTTCCTGTTGTATATCCCATGTAGCATTGCATCTGCTTCTATATTGTGTTATGAAATACCTGAATGGTTGGAACGTTGACCAACCCGTTGGAAGCGGCTATCTGAGTTGAGGGTTGTGACGTATTTTTGTATAGTACTTATCAAGGATCACCATGAATGGAATGACCGTGTGTGCGACCAGTTCTGGCTGCACCGAGCAACATAATCTTATTGATAATAGAGTGACAATCCAATGAAGTATAAGTCAATTACACGAATCTAGAATCTATTTCCTGGACAAATGGCGGGACCAGCCGAAGTTTGTTCCATGGAACGACTGTTGACGGGGGAATTTGCTTATACTTCTAATCGCATAGAACTTAGAAAATTATTCTTTTGCAACTAAATCATATAGCGAATAACTTTACTCTGGGACTCCAGGTCTATATGGTGGTCAATCCGTGGACTTTCTTTGCTTTGGCAAATTCCCTGTGGATTTGTTCCAGACGCGACATAACGGCAAGGCTTAGCCATTCCCCTTGGAGATAAATCAATGCACCATGACGTCGCGCACCGAAATAATAGCCCTGCCTTGTCAATGACAGGTCGATACTTAATCCACGGCATCATCCGAGCGGTCGCTTATTCGATGATAAAAAATTTCCTACATTTTCCTTGCATCTACGGCTAGAATTCTAAACGGTGGGACGACGTCATATCGGTCACACCATTTGTGTGATATTAATATATGAAGTGAGATCACTTTCTGAAAGTTACTTTGTCCCTTTCTAAGATTTCTGCCTTTTGAAGGTACACAAGGGAAAAAGTAAAGATTAATGGAATTAACTATCACAGCCTACAGTCTCTCAGCCACGCCAAGTTTGTCTCCAGCCTCAGTTGATCCCTGCTACGTCACGCCACCTGCCCCGCTATATTTCCTCACTTTCGGCTTATTGTGATCTCGTCACTCTTCTTCTCGTCCCTGTAAAAGGTGGCAAGTTTCGCACGACATTATTTTTTTGTTCGCCCTTGATAAACCGATAAACCGCTTTCCTGAGCGCCCCACGTGGAACCATGGCTTACTATGAGGAACACCGGTACCAGGCCCCGCGCGACCGTACCCGCCCAGTCAGCTACGCTCCAGACTATTATGACACCCCTCGCTATTCAAGGTACGAACGAGAAGTCTACCCTGATGGATCAGTCGAGGAAATTCAGCGCGATTATCCACCCGGCGAGGGGTATGTCTATGAGCGTGGTTACGACTCGAGGCGATCGCGGCGCCCGGTTTATGAGAATGTGCGCCGTGCTTCCTCTGTCAGTGGTGATCCGTATTACGATGGGTATCGCTCACGCGCTCAACCATCACGCCAATACGATGATCGTCGTAAGTAATTTCCTGCCCGTTTTTGATGAACAGGGAGGTTTTTTTGGCGCATTTTCTTACCTTTGCAGGCCCGCGCCGCTCTAGATACTCTCCATCGCCTAGCCCATCTCCACCCCGCCATAGACGCCGCAAGTCATTCAGTGAACAAGCAATGAGTGCCCTCGGTCTAGGAGCTGCCTCGTCCAGATACAGCAGTGACCGTGGCCGTGGTCGCGGATCATCTCGCCATCGCCGCTACTCCTCAGACTCTCGATCGCGTAGCCGCAGCCGCAGCCGCAGTCGTGATCGCGATCGCAAACACCGTGAACGCAGCCAAGGGCGTATTGCTCAAGCCGCTCGTGCCGCGCTCACAGCCGGTGCCGTTGAAGCCTTCCGGTCTCGCAAAGACCCCGGTGAATGGACTGGTGAAAAGGGCAAGCGGATCCTGACCGCTGCTGTCACGGCTGCTGGGACTGATGGTCTCGTTGACCGCGATCCCAACAAGCACAGCAAACGGCATGTGGTCGAGTCTACTTTGGCAGGTCTTGCCGCCAGTCATTTCATGAATGGAGGCCGATCTCAGTCCCGAGGCCGTAATTCCCGCGGTAGACGAAAGTCTAGCAGTGGCTTCAAAGACATAGCAGCCTCTGGTGCGCTCGCAGCTGCCGGCAAAGAAATCTATGACCGTATCTCTCGCTCCCGGTCTCGTCCTCGCGGACGAGGCTCATCCTCAGGTAGCGATGATGACCGACGCGGCACAAAGAAGCGCAGCAAGAGTGTCTCAGACTACCTCAACAAAGGCATGGCGGCCTTGGGTCTAGGCGAAGAAGGAAAGCGTGCAGACGAACGGCGCGAGAGCGGTGACCGGCGACGACACCGACACCGTGACTCCCGACGTCGCGATCGTTCCAACTCTTATTCCGACTCCGACGCAGATAGTGACTACCGAAGCAGCAGCAGCAGGGATCGGAGACGGGGCAGAGGCTCGAGAGATGTAGGTCGATATCGTTCCGTGGATGGAAGACTATCCCAACCCTTTTACCCCTATAACAATAGGAGATCGCTACCCACTAGCGCGCCGCGCGGAGAGTCCGGAGGCGACGGCGCAGCAACAACTAAAGCGATCGCCCAAAGGCATTCCAGTTCCGAGAGTGATTCTGACTTAGGTGACAGTGATGAGGAGAGAAAGAAACACAAGAAGATGCAGCGCGACATGCTGTTGACCGGTGGCTTGGCCACCGTGGCTACTGTGCACGCGGCACATAGTGTTTATGGAGGTATTCAGAAACGGAAGAAGCGAATGAAGGAACTGGAGGAGGGGAAGATCTCGCCAGAGGAGGCACACAAACGCAAGATCAAGGCCAATGCGTTGGACGCCTTCAGTGTCGGCTTAGCAGCGCTGGGTATCAAGGGGGCATATTCGGAGTGGAAGGAGGTTAACGAGAAGCGGAAGGAACATAAGCATTTCCAGGAAGAATGTTGCGAGCGGGCGAGGAAGAGGCATGAGAAACGGGCGCGCAGTCATGGCCCGCCTAGGCGGACTCGGTGGCCTGATGAGATTGAGTATCCACCCTCGAGGACTGCTTCGCTTGCCTATAACGAAACTTCGAGCGAACCTGCACGGATTTCTTATTAGTGCGTCCATCGTGGGTTCTTGATCTTGTTGTTTCGGGCTATGGAAATGATTGATGATTAATGATGTGATGAGTTTTTTTACTGTTATGCCGGGATAATCTTTCCTTTCTGACCGAGTGAATTCTATGACATCTTTCTTATACACCGTCTCCTAAGGTGTATTTTTCCACGGAGTTTCTACTATCCGAGTATGGATGATTCCATTCAAGGAAAAGATACTGGAATATGGGTGTATTGAATATTCCAATAGGTTCGTTGGATCAAGTACCTTGTGCTCATTGACATAGACGTAGTTGATCAGTGTCAAATAGTCCGAAGATAACCGAAATACGAAGGTATTCCCTCCAAGGTCCTACTCCAGATTCAATATTCGGCAGGTTGAGAGTCTACCGATGCCGATGTGGTTGACTAAGCTTGACCCCACCATTAGCTTAGGTGGGCTTAGTGGGTAAGTACCGGTACTTACATTTACATATTAGGTTGTGTGTGAAATTATGTACCAAAACAAACTCATGGGTCCCAGAAGTTTTTCTCCCCCTCCTCTAGGATCTGCAGTCCCCTCCCTTTTATTCTCTTCTCTTTCCCTCTTCTCTTCTTCTATCCTCCATACTTCTCCCCTTTTTTGGTTCGTTTCTAATCAATTCACATTTTCTTCCTTCATTCAATTCTTGCTAATACCTTGACCACAGTTTTCTAATTCACACATACAAAATGGCTGCCCCCGCTCACAAGTTCAAGGTCGCTGACATCGTATGTATTTTCTGTCCTCCATTGTCCAATTTCTTTTTATCAATCTGTCCTTTTCATGAACTAACTTGCTATTATTTAGTCCCTGGCTGCCTTCGGTCGCCGGGAGATCGAGCTCTCCGAGGTTGAGATGCCCGGTCTCATGGCCATCCGTGAGAAGTACGGTGCTGACCAGCCCCTGGCCGGTGCCCGTATCGCCGGTTGTCTCCACATGAGTATGTTTTTACCCAAGACCCTTGCAGAAAATTCGATCTGACTTTCTCTCTAGCCATCCAGACCGCCGTCCTCATCGAGACCCTCACCCACCTCGGTGCTGAGGTCACCTGGACTTCCTGCAACATCTTCTCCACCCAGGACCACGCCGCTGCTGCCATCGCCGCTGCCGGTGTCCCTGTCTTCGCCTGGAAGGGTGAGACCGAGGAGGAGTACGAGTGGTGTCTCGAGCAGCAGCTCTCCGCCTTCAAGGATGGCAAGAAGCTCAACCTTATCCTCGATGACGGTGGTGACCTCACCTCCCTTGTCCACAAGAAGTTCCCCGAGCAGCTCGAGGGCTGCTACGGTGTCTCCGAGGAGACCACCACCGGTGTCCACCACCTTTACCGCATGCTGAAGGAGGGTACCCTCAAGGTCCCTGCCATCAACGTCAACGACTGTGTCACCAAGTCCAAGTTCGACAACCTGTACGGCTGCCGTGAGTCCCTCATCGACGGTATCAAGCGTGCCACCGATGTCATGATCGCTGGTAAGATTGGTGTCGTTGCCGGTTACGGTGATGTCGGTAAGGGTTGTGCCCAGGCCCTTCACTCCATGGGTGCTCGCGTTCTCGTCACTGAGGTCGACCCCATCAACGCCCTCCAGGCCGCTGTCCAGGGTTTCGAGGTCGTCACCATGGATGAGGCTGCTTCCATCGGTCAGATCTTCGTTACCACCACTGGTTGCCGTGACATCCTTGTTGGCCGCCACTTCGAGGCCATGCGCAACGACGCTATCGTTTGCAACATTGGTCACTTCGACATTGAGATTGACGTTGCCTGGTTGAAGGCCAACGCTCAGTCCGTCCAGAACATCAAGCCCCAGGTCGACCGTTACCTCCTCAACGGCAAGCACATCATCCTTCTTGCTGAGGGTCGTCTTGTCAACCTGGGTTGTGCCACTGGTCACTCTTCCTTCGTCATGTCCTGCTCCTTCTCCAACCAGGTCCTTGCCCAGATCGCTCTGTTCAAGGCCGAGGACAAGGCTTTCAGCGAGAAGTACATTGAGTTCGGCAGCCTGGGCAAGAAGCCCGTTGGTGTCTACGTCCTCCCCAAGCAGCTCGACGAGCAGGTCGCTCGCTGCCACTTGGCTCACGTCAACGTCAAGCTGACTGAGCTCACCCCCGTCCAGGCTGAGTACCTCGGCCTTGAGGTCGCTGGTCCCTTCAAGCCCGAGATCTACCGCTACTAAGCGATACGCAACCACACTTTTCTCAACTTTCTGAGCAAAAGCTATGATTCCAATTGCGTCCGATATTCCATTTCCTTTTGAGATATAGATTTTCAACATGATTCGACGATGTTACGATTGGCATTCGGGATTCTTTATCAACTTAGAATTCCTCAGTGGTTGTCCTTCAACGGCATAAAAAGTGGTGCTCCACAAACCTGGGCTATGTGCTTATTTTCGATTTTACTGGCGTGGGTTTGGACCGGGATGGTCTTGCATTCAACACTGCGTACCGGATGGGTTTTTTTCTTGATACCTGAAATTGTGTCGCCTGAGCTGTAGTAGCTGGCGCGCTTCATTTTAAATGAAACATAATAATGCTGTGTGCAAATATTTGCCTCGTCTATTCCTTTTTGTAAACATGTAAAATGGATCTAATCTTTCGCCAAGTTGGGGTATGGGCCTGTTTCAAGATGCTTGCATGATATCCTTGCACCCGATGATGCAGATACAGGGTTCAGATCTGTTGCTATCCAGCTAGGCACCCGTTGAGGCATTCAATGTTCTTCGTACAACCGCCATCTTCGTTCCAAAGCATGCTGGTGCCTGCTCTTGGTTCTCTGTTCACTAAAGCCATCTAACATCTACGATCTATTATGATTGAATATGAAATTCAATATTCTCTGGACGGAGCTGGACTCGAGCCTCGGATGTCGTAATCCGCCTGAACTCACCGATCAAGTATGAGGACTTAAGAGGTACATATGGATAGCCTCATTTGCATCAACTAAGTCCGGAGAGGTATGAGCCTTGTTTCACTAAGTGCCCTCAAATGAAGTCAGCACGATAAACAAGCAGCAATCAAAATGAAGTGGATCATCGTAGACCAATACTAACTCCAACCAGGTGGATAGGTACTTTTTCAGCTTTTTCCGCCCCCAATCACTAATCTCCTAGACCCTTGTACAGTTCCATGTACGATGCCCTGAACGGAAATAACATGCCCGAGATACATTCGAATGTTCACTAAAGGATGTGTATGATCATACCTGGACATATATGTAGCATAATCCAGGCCGGAAATCCAATATCAATCTATTTTAAACCAATTTTTCCATCTTTTCGAGCCCAGCTTTATTCCTCTCGCACCAGGAAAAAGATGGAGATTGTCAACGCCAAGAGCTGAACCAGGATCGAACCAGGATCTGCTGCACTAAGCTTGCGAAAAGATTTGGATAAGAAACTATTTTTAACCCTGGTCACTGCTACCAAAACATGCTTCGCAGCGCCCTTGGAATTTTCCTCGATCGTGCCCATCATGGCTGAGTCGCGCGAGTCACAGCGCTCTTTACTACCCGAAGAGGATCTGGTTACAGTGCGACCGCACCAATCATGGAATCCACTTGGCCGATCCTCTCCAGAGCCCGACTTTGCCTATGCGCTGGGCCTTTACGATACTCCTGCGCGCGAGAGCTTCTCCGAGGAAGTCCTCCGTGAAGTAGGACTCGGTATCCACAACGATATCGGTGAAACACTTCCTGTGCGAGAGAATCGCGAGTCTTGTATTTCTGAACAGAGTCAGCCCAGTCAACCAACCACCCCCGGTTGGTTGAAAACGCCGCAGGAGACAGCCAGCTCGACCCCGCACCTTCCTAGTTGTCCCAGCCGAAGCCAAGTACTACAGAGGCGATTTGGATGGGTTCCAGTTTCAATTTTTGTTTTGGCATTCTATGCAACGGTGTTTTCCGGTGTATACCTCGTTGTCGCAATTTGGAAACCGCGATGGTCGAATGTTGGCAGTGGTGCGCCGCTCGCGGCATCCACGGCAAATTTGCTGTGCGCCTTCTTTGCAAAGACAATTGAATTGGCGTATGTTACGATCTGTGTCGCATTCTTAGGCCAAGTGCTCAGTCGACGGGCTATGACCACGGAATCGCGCGGGATCAGTATTGCGGATATGAGTATGCGGGGGTGGATCATGCAGCCGGGATCGATGCTGGTGCATTGGGAAACGCTGCGATATTCAGCGCTGACATTTCTGGGCCTTATTGCATTGGTCGCGTCATTGGTAGCGATGCTCTATACCACAGCCGCGGAGGCTTTGGGTAAGTGCCGACGCAGCGTAAAAGGGCAACAGAGGAGCTAATGATTTCGGCAGTATCACCAAAGCTGACACTTGGACCCCTTCAAAACACTATCCTATGGGGCAAAGTGGCTGCTGCCTTCGGCAACAACGTTTACCTTGGCGAGAATTGCCAGACACCAATCCCGGTCGCGATGGATTGGGCGAGAAACACAACCTGTCTCCAAATAGAACACGTAGGACAAGCCTACCACAACTATCAGCAATGGATTGGTACATGGGCCGAGTTAGTGGCTGGTGGTAATGAGACGTCAGACCAGCTGGCCCTTCGACCAGCACCGACTGGCTCCATCTGGGACAACACAACTGTCACCGGGACGTGGATTGAAAAACAGAACATAACCGAGTTGTCAGAGAAGCATAAGCGCATGGTGAACAACATTACAATGGCTTTTCCACATGGTGGTGTCCCTTTAGCAGCCATGGATGCCAAGAACAATCTTCGTCAGCCACAACAAGCTTCTGGCGAGGGAAAATACAATATTGAAGCCTCGGTTCCTTCCCCTGCAGTCAATGTGCTTTGTGTGGGCATGAACAAATCAGAGCTGTCCCCGATCGTTTATTCCTCATGGCCAAATGCGCACTTCAATGCGACCACCTGGAGCGTTGATGGAGCAGACGATGTCCCACGGACCCCATCGTGGCTCAATAGCACAGTTGTTGATTCTATCTTTGGCTTCGGTGAGAAGTACGGTCAAAGACCACCGGTATTTGGCACATACCCCGAAGAATATAACACCATCGTCAACACAACAGGCCTCTGGCCTACCAACGCAATCTATCTTCTCGGGAAGCCATCCGCAGCCTACCCAGAATACGTGATGTGCGCAATCCGGGCAAAATTAACAGGCGTCTGCTCGACCCGTTACAATGCAGAATCCAGCGGAGCTTTCCTCAGTACACACTGTGAGGATGAGTCAAATACCCTCCAATATAACCGCAAGGACCCTGCCTTCGTTGAGGGTTTTTGGTCCGGGGACTGGAAGAATGTTGCCAGCGAATGGGCTAACGCTTTGAGTCTCGGATCAGGCATTACAACTTCCGAGGCCAGTAACGAGCGCCTAATTATGCAGATGATGCCAGCATACAACAATATCACAGATACCTACAGCCTAAATCCCTCCCTACCATCAATTGGAGAGGCACTAGCCGTCATGGCCGGCTGCACGCTCATTCTCAGCACGCAGAATACTCCCTTTGTGCAAGGATGGAATTATACTAACACGACAAATGAAATGCTTGACACCCCCTTGTACCAGCATTTTGATGCAACTCTACAAGCAGTTGGATATGCCTCAGGAGGCACGGAGAAATGGCAAGGCGTATTTTATATCATCCTGATTTTTGCATTCGTTACGAGTGCCGTATGCCTGGTCTTCATGATTATCGAAGCCCGTGGACACCAAATCACGGACTTTACGGAACCACAAAATCTCTTTGCACTCGCCATGAATAGCCCACAGAGCTCCCTCCTTCGAGGTGCTTGTGGCTGTGGTCCTGTTGGACGCCAGATGAAGGAGCGCTGGTTCATTGGGATGCAGGAGAACGATGAGCATTATTATATTCGCGCAAAAGCAGATGAAGCCACTCCTGACGTGGCCTCAACGGGATACTCGAGGCTTGAACAGATGGAGACGGACGATTCGGGGCTTAAGTCTGTCAGCCCCGCTGTCAATGAATTTAGGAGGATTTCGAAGCGGAGCTCTTGGTTGGGGAAGTTTTATTAGTATTTCTGATGTCTATGTAATCCATCTTATTGACCTTTCCAGCTTTTTGACCTTTCATGTGATGTGAATATTCTTGCTGCACAGTGTGGATACTACATTCCAAGTGTTGGTTATACCTAATTTGTACTTGATGATTGCGATTTTAGATCCGAATATACCGTTTGAATTTCGAAGCCATATGTTTCCAATACTATGCATAACAGATTTTCCAATTTCAAAGTCCATGGTTTAAGCCTCATTTCCCATTCTCTTGATTAACCACTCCGGAATACTGGGCTTTTGCTCCCACATAGACTTCCAGCCTCGAGACCTGGTAGGCAACGCATAAATTGCAGAAACAAACCAACTCTCTTGACCAGCAGCCACATCGACAGCCAACGAGGGTAGTAATGTACGGCCGTGGATTAAATTCGAGTTTGGATCTGCAAGCACAATTCGCCCAGAGCGCCCAACTTCGGAATTGAAAAGCTCAGTAATTCCCACAGCACCAACTGAAGAAACTACCAAAGCACTGCTACCACTGAGCACCGTACCTTCATTCTCCTTACTATCCTCCAACGTCCCCAACATCCTCCCATTATCACTTCGGCATCCATAAATCGCGAAAGCGCCTTCAGATGTCTTCAACGCACGTCCAGTCCGCACACGATGCGCCCGCAGATGCCAATTCGGGGTTTCCGTAGACGGCGGAACGAGAATCGTCTCCACATCCACATCATCCCAAGGCTTCCACCCCGAAACAAGAATAGGAGTCCCATCCGCACCTTCCGGAAACTCGAATCGAGCATCAATTGCTACTCGTCTCGTCTTCCACACCTCGCCAGCGGCATCATCACACAACGCAATCATACTATCAGGGGCATACTGCTCCAACTCATAGGCGCCCGTTGGAACCGAGTACCCAAACGCAGCGCTATACGCGAATTTTCCATATTTTGCCTGTGTTCCCCGCATGGCATAGTGACACGCCTGTCCCGATGAGAGCAAAAACGAGTGTCCACCCCGTCGGACGATGATATGTTTCGGGTACGTGAGTGCCTTGATCTCTGGTAGTGCGTTCGGGTACTCCTCTTCTTGTTCAGCCCAGAAGGGATGAGAGTCTGGGAGAGCGAGCGCCAAGAAAGAGAGGCAGCACCAGTAGGGAGAGCCCGGTGAGTTATAGTTCTCAGTTAGGTATGGATTTGCATAGCAGAAGCCCAGATTTAGTGTCCCGTCACTGTTGAAGATGTCTTCTTTTGTAGACCACCATCGGAAGTTGCGGAGTAGGAGACCTTTGACCATGCCCCAGGTTAATTGGGGAGGAAGATCCACATCAGCGTAGGCTAATGCACCCCAGAAACCGGCCATTGCGAACCGGTATGTCATTGAGCGACCGAAGGGGATTGCGCTGCCTGGATCAAATTAATTTTGCATAATCAAAAGATATAGATCTGGACCTACCATCGGAAGCGAAGTAGTGCACAAAATCCAAAGCGAATTCCTTTGAACGCTGTCGATATCGCTCTGCACGCTCGGGATCAAAGTCTCCCGCCAGCTTCGCATACAGCAGCTGTAGAAATTGAATAGCGAATGAACCAGAGTAATAATCCATCTGATGATGACTCTTAGGTCCATCGTTGCTCCACCCTCCACCAACATGAAACGTATCTAGATGATCCATATCCGCCTCAATACGCGAGTGAGAGTACTCGGCACCATTAGTCTTTAATCCCAGATTAGCGAAAACCCGGAACCAGAGCCTATCATAAACCCATTAGCATCGGCATCACAGATAATCATATTCCGAATATTACAAACCAGTTAGTATTCGGCATCTCCAACCCATTAATACTTCTCAACCACCCACCGACATTACTTCTCTCCTTTTCACTAAGCGGTTCCCAAAAAACATGCGGCGCAACAGCTAGTGCAAATCCAAGCGGACACATCTCCACCATTCGCTGATCGGAATTCTCCAAATCACCCCAATACTCGGGACTAGCTGGATCACAGCCATTGATAATGCCTGTTCGCCAGCGTGTAGCTTCGGTGTAGTCATAGTCTCCTGCTAATAGGGATGCAAGGCCCCATAGTGGACGGGCGAAGCCTTCGAATTGTGCGCCACCCTCATCGAAGCGGGTTGCTGTGGAGCCAATTTTAACGCGGGTTTGATCGGGTGTGAAAAGGGGGAGGAGGGGGTTTAAAATAGATGTACAGGCTGATTGAAAGTCTTTTTTTGTTTTGAAGGGGTTGGTGCTGAAGGGTTGGGTGGGTGTTTTGCCGTTGGCGTGGAGGGACATTGCTTGAGAACTGTGTACTTCAAATGTTTAAGTCGTTTTCAGATCAAGTGCAATGGTTTTAGTTTGATGGATCGATTGCGGGGTTCTATATAGGAGATATGATTTTGATTTAGCCGATCATTTTGCCGGAACATGGGGGATTAACTATAGTGTGGGGGTATCAGTATCGGCTTAGTCGCCGACGTCAGGGGATAAAGACAGGATTGCAAATTTATTGGCCAAGTCAATTGCTTGTTTTGGTCTAGCTGAGAACTAGAGCTCTTGTTTGGTGTGTAGCTACTTCCAATGATAAATTTCCCTTTACCCGGCCAAGACTCTTTGCCCCCCATATATCTCGGACTGCATAGGAGCGATCAGATGACAGCCCCAGGACACTCGACAACGTAACCTTTACAGTAGTCACATCTGTCATCTCACTGAGAACCAATATCAAGACCCTCCCACCGGTCAATGGACCAGCCCACACCTGCGTACTTCTGTCAGTGCTCAAATCTGGAAGATACCTCACAGCTTCACCAAGAGAGTCCTGCGAGATAGCAATGAATTCTTTGTTTTTCAACACCTCAAGACTCTCATCCGCGAGGGTTTGCAATTATCAGAGGGGATTTCAAAGCAGCCCAAAATGTCATGTGTGTTTGTTGTTCGTGCAAGGTCATGTTCCCGTTGCCAATCTCCAGCATGTCCATATCAGCCCACGCCCCAGGCTTCTGGAATGGGCTGAGCTCTCTCATTTTTCGAATGATTGTCAGCAAGCTGCAGCCAGCGTAGCCAACATCCATACGGTATGCTGTTTTACACTGTCCACTCCGTTAGTACCGTTAGTACCTGGTCTATCAATTTGAAGGAACGAACTCACAGCGCAGTCTTTTCCAGTATCACTAAAACATATGTGATATCCCCGGACATCCGATATGATTGGCTGATCTCTGATATGGATGTTTTATTAGTGGTAATACACGAGAACAGACCAACTTTGATCGATACTAACCGTCCGCCCAGTACCAGGGAAACTGATGTCCCCATTGGCAGATAGAATAGAAGATACTCCGACCAGTGCCTCTTAGTGCATCTCTCATTGCGCAAACTGAGCCTGAGGGCTTTCAGTATTCGCTTCGAATCCTCCACAATTGTCGTATTTCAGATAGTCCACACCCCACTCGGCATAGGTTGCAGCATCGAGCTACTCGTAGCCCCAGGAACCCGGATAGAATCCACAGTCATATATTATGTCTAGGTTAGTTTGAAATTCAATAAATGGCTGGAGATGTTTTCTTGATTTACCCGGCGTCGCTGTAGATCCCTGGTTTTAGCCCTTTTCCATGCACGAAATCGGCAATCCCGGCCACTCCATCCGGAAACTTTCTCCGAGGTTCTTTACACCATATAGCACGTCCTCCTCAACGTTTAGTTGTAGATGCTCGACCGTGCCAACCATACTACCAACGATAGACCATGAGGAAGGGCCGCGACCCCGGCCAATCTATTAAAGTTAGTCCCGTAAAAGAGCGAAATCAAGGATTCAATGCTCACAGTTTCAAATGCAATGATAACCAAGGCCTGTAGATTGTCCACAGAAAAAGTCTCTGTACTATCAAGGATCACCTTCTGTCGGCTTTTCTCTGCAATTTTAGATTTTGTTTCCTCATCCTGTAGAAGTTCATTCCGGCAAAAACGAATACAGACAGCAATTATCGCATGAAGAACGCATGTGATTCGTGGACGCTCCTCTGCCAGCTGCATACGCTGCCGGAAATTTTCCATATGAAGGATTGGGATCCAGGGGTGGATACTGATACAGTAGAGATCAACCAGCTCGCTCATGATCGCGGCCGGTAAAATTCCGGTTGAGTCGCTACTAGGATTGACAAGAAGAGAAGGTGAATCCACAAGGTCAACGCGTGGTCGCTTGACTGGATGCACATCCGATTCCTCAGCTGGCCGCTTTGTGTCAGTTATTTCAGACCCAACCGAGAGCAAAGCCGATTTGAGTTCTTCTCGTCGCTTCTCTAGGTCTGGACTTGAGGATGGTCGCTTGAGTGATTTGGGAGCGCGGCGTTGGGACACAATGTTTGCCACATCTGCTGCCAGATCATCTCTTGGCCGAGGAACATGTTCTCCAGCGTTCGTCGACAGAGTTGGTCAACCGCGCCTGCACGAAGACCTGGCTTCATGTTCCGATCGTCGTAAACACAAGAGACATTAAAACGTATGCATTGCGAGCAGGGTTGAGCACGATTGCACTTGGCCTTCTTCTTGCGACATAACTGGCAAGCCGGGATATCCTCGTCCGGTTTAGATGTCTCCTGCTGTTCATTATCATTGGTCTCGGTGGCAGTGGCACTTGGGCCATTGTTGGATTTTGGCGCCATCGTGAGATCTCGAATGCGGGGGTTTCTGCCAGAGGATAGAATGGCGCATAGCGTGGAATTCGACGCACTCCTAAGTGTATGAAGCTCAACGTAAGGGCTGAAATGACAAATCTCCCCGCAGTGATCATGAGATTTCGACTGGGGAAACCCCGAGGCCCCATTAGGTTACGACAAGCTTGACGCATGTACGCGCATGCTTTCAAACTTTCTGCATAAATGTGGGGTTATGGAGTTAATCAATAACTGGGCACCGTTCAACACAGTGTAAGAAGACCGGAGGAAAGGCTGGAGACTCCGACATTCAATCCACACGGGTTTTCACCCAACTGGGCGCGTGCAAGGGTTTACAAGGGGAAGATCCAAGTCGAAGCTACAAATGCAAGGGGAATTAGGAGTCAAGTTAATAGAGGCAACCAAGTACCATAAATTGAAAGGAAATATGTACAGCGCAAAAACCAGTCAACCAAAGCTCAATCAGCACGAGAGCAAGATAGTCAACTAGAACACGCAGGTATAGACAATAGGGAAGGAGAAACTGTGACCGCTAAAATAGTGCTCGCACACAGAGGCAAAAGACGGGATAAATGCAAGGGAGATGCAAGAAGAAGATGCGACCGACAAGGAAACTTTTACAAGACACCAACAACCAATACGCCATGCAAGGAACGAACAAGGATAAGACCAGGGAGAAAGAGATGGCAGAGAAGGTTTGAGAGAATGTAGATCAGATGGAAGGAGTGTAGAGATGATATTGGTGCAGAAATGCTCAGCGTTCAGCATGGAGGTTGAGCCAGCTCATATCTGAATTGTAGGTTCCGGACGGTGCAAGCTCATCAATATTATCCGGTACGATGACGCTGGATTTTCGGGCATTGGATTGGCGTGCATAGGATTGCGAGTTTGTCGCCGGAAGGTTTGTGTTGCTTGCACCGTAGTAACTGTTGCTGTAATTGCTGCTGGTCGGGCGTCCTAGCCAGCTGCTGTGAGCTGCTCCAGTCCAGTTTGTATCGTGCGGGTCATCGTCCGAGCAAATGCTGACCGAATCGGCACTTGAAATTCGCGCGGATTGACTTTCGGGGATGACTAGGCTACGCCCAGTATGCCCTCCGACTTCTGTTGTGGGACTTCCACTATTGACTTGGCCGAGTGGCTTTGGTTTATCGAGGAATCCGAAATCTAATGGAGCAAGGTTGGACATGGGCCACGCGCTGCTACCACGGTAATCTGATTTAGTGTATGTGGAGCTGATAGTGGAGCGATCTCCAGCAAAATTCGACGCGCGATTGTCATCAAAGTATTTGCCCCATCCCTCATCGGTGGTTCGATCTCCAGGCTTGTTTCCAGGGCTGGAGATGGCCTCGACAGCGGAAGCGATGGCGGCAGACCGGTCTGAATCGTCCGAGTACATACTTGATGGGGCTAATCCACTAGACGGGATAGGTGATAAACTCTGTTTGCCCAATCCATATCCATAAGTCTGGTTGGGGGCCCTCAAGGCTTTCTCTCCAGCATACTTGCCCGATATGATAGCAAGGGAATCATCCGACATAGAGGCGACAGGAACAGGGCTCTTTGCCATCGGGTAGGCTCTTTCGGCCAAGGGTTCTATGCCCTGGTCTTGGAAACTGAGGCGGTCTTTGCCGGCTTCCTTTCCTTTGCCTGTTGGATTTTGCTTCTCCCTTGTGCGGCGGAGGAAAATGAGAATGGCAACCAGGATGACGATGGCACCACATACTCCGCCAAGAGTGGCACCAATGATCACGCCGACACGTTCACCGGAATCGCCGGAGGCAGCAGCAGTAGCAGTAGGGGATGAAGATGGAGTGGTCGAAACTGTGGAAAATGTGGAAGAGGCCATCGCAGTGGATGTACTAGATGAAGTAGTGGTTGTGTGTAAAACCTTCTGCGTACCACTACCGTAAAACAACTCCGTTGTATTGATCCAGCTATTGGCCGTTTGATTGAAGATGGACACCGAATTGTTTCCGCTGCCGCTGGTGATGACAACCAGGTTATCACTGCTTTGGGCAATTGCGTAATCGGATCGTGACGTGGTTGGGGCATTCTTGCTGTCATACGAGGGATAGTTGCTTAAACTCCGCTTTGAGGAGGATCCTACAACAGTGGCTGCCTGAGCAATTCCATCCTTGATAATTTCGTAGCTGGTGATCGTATTCGGCGACGCTTCCAAGTCAAAGTCTTCCAAGATCTTGTTCCCATCGTCATCGCTCAGGATGGCGAAGCGGCCGGTTTCTGACGCGAGCTCGCTTGAAACCGTAGCTCCAGAAGCTACCCAACCCATACTTCCATTTGAAAAGATGTAAACATCTGTCGTGGACGAATAGCCACCAATCAAGGCGATTGTTGATTCGTTCCAGTTTAGAAGCATCGGGTCAAGTGCTGCGGGGGCACCCTGATTGCTCATCGAGTCTACCGTATAGGGATATGTAGTGTATATCAGATAGGTCGATTGCGAAGCGCCGCTGTAGCCTTGCTCCCCGCCATACATCAGAATAGTACCTGCATCCTCGAAGTAGCCGACGCCATGGCCCAGCCGATCAGTATAGGGGGACGAGCCAGAAGCCAAATTCAACCATTCCTGGTCCTGATATGAATACCGCTGTAGTCCAAAGTAGGATGAGTTGCCGGTCCCGCCGACTACGTAGAATGCCAGGTCGTCTTTATTGCCGTCAATCGCGGCAGTGACACATGCGGCGCCAGTAACGTTCATGCCCGGTGGTAAAGTGCTCCAAGAAGTTGTGTTTTGTGCCAGCGAAAGTGACGCAAATCCATACGGAGAATAGACGTAGAGAGTGTTGTTGTAGACTGCGGAGCAATGCCCGTCCAAGCTCATAGGGGGTTCAGGCACAGTCATGTTGAAGAGATCGATGATACCAGACCAGAAGAAAAGAATGCGGGAGACCAGCCGGCAAGGTCAGTCAGGCCAAATGATAGAGAATGAACGATGACTACCAGAGCACTATCTCATCACGGCCGGTGGGGGGGGGCTTTTAGGAGCAATATGCCAGCATCCGGGAGATCTGCTTCGCAAGAATGTGTCGGGATCGGTTCCGAAGATGCGGAGCTGGTATGCGGGAGAAGCGGGAGAAGACCACGCTGAGCCGATGATGCAGGATTTTGGCCAAAGAAAAGGAATAACTCGAGGTTGAGAAGTGAATCGCGATATCGAACGAAGGTGGGAAAGGTCGGGAGGCTGGTCAAGTCGAGTCCGACGTGTCGGACAAGGAGCGAGCGAATTTCGACACGTCGCGAAAGAATGAAGCTGAAGAAGTAAAAAAGACAAGACAAGACAAGACAAGACAAACAACTGAAGGGACGAAGTGCACAGCACGCAGGGCAAAGTGAGACAAGGACCCCCCTTAGAGCCAAAGTTGGGAAAAGATCCCCTTAACGGGGCCCAATCATGACGAAATGGACTAGTCGTAATTTCCCCTTTAACCTATATAACTTGATTTTTAATTGATATTTTTGATTCTGTCTATCGTCGGACATCCAAATTGATTTATTTCTTTACCTATTCTGTAGTCTGTACGCCGAACTGATTCTTGTTCTGCTGTGTTTTGCGACCTCCTGAGTGGGTCTTGACCGAAAACCTGCACCTCTACGGAGCCCATCCTCGGCTACTATGCATGTCTCCACCTAAGCACGATGGAGGTTGGGAGCATAGTCAAGTGAACAGGACAAAGTGTATGGAGTACGGAGTATAACTTCCCTGTTATATGCAAGGAGCAACAAACAAGTAAACGACCAGGAGCCAAACGAACCACCCAAAACCACCCAACAAACCCCTTTTTCCCGGTGGAGAAAAGTAAACCATGGAATCACACTTGGCTCGTGCGCGTGCAACGGAATCAAACCGGTATAGAATGCCTCTTGTATGGAGTAAGTCCTTGGAAGGTTTTTTATTCTTTTCGGTCGGTTTCATATAGATAGGATCAAATCATAGTTATCCTAGCATCTCACCATCAAACTGTCTAACCAACCTAGGTTAAACTAGCGTGGGATTAAAATGAATCACCCCAACTTAGCGCTTTTCGGCTCCAGATTAAACGGTCGCATTGGATAGATGTAGGGTTTGGCCTGTGCGTTTATGTGCAGGTACAGAACACAGCTGACTTGGGGGCCTTAAAATAGCTGGCTTATTCTACAATCTAAATATTGACAAATGCTGTCCAGAGGATGGGAAATAAAGACAGGTAGAGGTGGATATTAATAACACAGAATGGGTGCGAGGGGTGCGATGGCCCCGCTCTACGCCTGGCCACTTTGTTTCCACTGGTGCGCCTTTTGGAGGAGCCGCGAGAGATTCGCCGCTGATTGGTCGTCCGCCGGGAACACGTAGTCCATGTACTCCTCGTACCGATCGTCCTCCAACTTGCGGCGTTTCTTGACCCGCCGCGGCATCTGCTTCTCGATCTTCTCGATGTCTTCCGGCGAGCCGTAGGTGTTTTCGAATGAACGCCAAGCATTGAGTAACTCCACACGCTAAAGAAATATTAATATCGTTGGTGAGAAAGTTAGACCAGTGATCACATACCTCTTCCTTCATATCCTTGTCCTTCAACACCTTGTGCGCCCGAGTGAAGATGCCACGAGCACGGCGCTTGGCTTCGTCGCTGACAGGTCGTTCCTCCTCCTCCTCTTCCTCCTCCCCATCCTCAGGTATGTTGACCTCGAATCGAGCGTAGTTGATCCACACCTTCACATGGTCGGTCTTCGAAAGGAGGCGCTCGTACAGCGCCCGAACACGCTCGTACTCTTCTTCTTCCTCCTCGAATTCGATGTAGGACTTCCATACCAGTTCAGGCATATCCAGCATCGGCTGGTCAATACCCAGCTCGTAGAGAGCCCGCGCCCGGTCCTGGTCATCCAGCCCACGTTCAAGCTCGGCATACTGGATCCAAGATTGGCTGTTGGCTGGGTTCCATTCGATCTGCTTCTCGTACAAGGTTCGGCATCGGACGAACTCGAAAAGTTGCCGCTCCAATTCGATGTAGCCTCGGAAAAGCTTGTCCTTGGGACAAGCGCCAATTGCCATACCTAATGTTTTCCGCGCTGTTTGCAACTCCATCTGTCGGATCTCGAATTGCGCTTTCAGCAACCAGACCTTGGCAAATGTGAATTTTTTGTGAGGGATCAGCTTTATGCATTCCTGGTAGATCTGACGCGCACGCTCGGTATCCTTGGCTTCCATTTCTTCCCATATGGCGTAGAAGATCCAGAGGTAGATATACCGGCGCCAGTGTCGCTTTTCTTGTGATGGAGGGATCTGTGCAATTGCTCGTTCGTAGACGTCTCGTACTCGCTCAGGATCGCCGGCCGTTTCCTCGAGTCGTGCAAAATCAACCCAAATGTCGTAATTGCGGGCGTTCTCCTTGAGCTGCTCCTCATATTGGACCCGGCGCTTGGACAAGATGACATCCTCTACACCTTCACGATCACCAAACTGCTTCTCAAAGGTAGTGTATGCCTTATGCAAGACCATGGATTTTGACCGTGGCAGGCGATCAAGGGCATATTTGTAAATCGCACGAGCACGCTCAAACTCCTTCAGCTTAGCTTCGAACTTAGCGTACGCCACAAAGAGCTTCTCATCCATAAAGTCCTCTCCCAGTGTCTCAATCGCAAGACCGTACACCTCTCGAACCAAATCGCTGGTTCCATACTCTTCTTCAAAACGAGCCCATTTGATCCAATTCTTTGGCTCGGGGTGCACAATCGTAAAGCGCTGGAAGATTGCGCGCGCTCTGTCAAACTCATTATAACGCTTCTCCAGCTTAATGTAGGCACCCCACGCTCCCTCTTCGGGCTCCCATGACATCCATCGCTCAAACACCTGTCGAGTACCAGGGATGTTTCCGAGGGTCTCCTCCATGTAAACATATTTGTACCACAGCTTATCAATACGGGGAAGGATCGTCACGGCGCGGTCGAGAAGATTACGTGCGTGGTTGATGTTGCGGGTTTTCATCTCAGCCTCAATATACCGGATCCACAAGACGACGGAGGTCGAGTCGACATCCAGAGCGCGCTCGAAGATTGATCGCGCACGCCGAAATTCCTTCTGCTCCAATTCCCAGGCTGCATAGCGCATCCAGTTGTTCATGTTAATGCGGTTTCGACGCACATAGTCCTCGAATTCCTTGCGCTTGCGGCCCTGGTACTCATGGAGCTCTTCAAGGTCGGCGAAGCGCTGTGTCGGGGCCTGAAGGCCAGGCTCTTGCCGGTCCACGGCCTCGCGGAGCAGCTGCTCCGCTGAGATCTGGATCGGCGCGGGAGCCTTGTTTTTGACCCGTGGAGGGCCTCGGGACGCCTCCATGATGAAAAGTTATAGGTATCGAGCTTGGTGGAGAGGTCGAAATGATAGTTGGAGGATGGTCGGGTATGAAGTTTGGTGGGTGAAGTTGAGCAGCGTGTCTGCAAAGAGAAAGTAGAAAAAAAACGAGTCAATATGAGTCACGGATCTTATCGTCTCTCATAAAGGCCCACAATGGCCAGGTGAAGATGTTGTAAATATTACGATCCGTCAATGAAACGCGGATTGAAATCATTGAATCTGCACTTCTGTCTGATTTCGCCACCCGTACTAGCTCTTGTGACTAAGCCACAGCTCACTTCCGCTTCATCGCTAATAATTAATTCTAGTGAAACTTGACATCTTCAAAGGCCCCGGTGGCACCAGGGAATCCAATCTTTAATCTCAAATACCTATCACTCACCAAAAACTCCCGAAACCAACGCCATCATGTCGACCGCGGAAGAACTTATGCGCGACTTTGAGGATGATGAGGAAGATTTCCAGCATGACGAAGATCTCGACGACCAAGAGCAGGAAGATGAGCCAGAAGCCCCCAAAGATGGCGCCGAAGTGACCAACGAGTTTGATCGCTCAATAACAACTGGTGATGAACTTACTCGACTACACAAAGTCCTGCGCGACCACTACTCTATCCGATTCCCCGAACTCGAAACCCTCGTCACGAGCCCTATCAAGTATGCGAAAACCGTGGCAATTCTCAAAAATGGCCCCTTCGATGATATTAAAGCCCTCTCAAACTCTGCAGACAACTTGGTGGGAGATTCGCTCAAGTCTGTACTGGATGGCCCGTCTCTTATGGTTGTCGCGGTGGAAGGAACCAGCACCCGTGGCCGCGAGATGACCGATGCAGAATTGAAGATGGTCATGGATACTTGCGAAAAGATCATTACTCTCGATCGCGAACGCACAGCTCTCACAGAGAGTATTCGGTCTCGTGTGCATCAGATTGCCCCCAATCTAGCGACACTTATAGGCGCTCAAACTGCTGCCCAGTTTCTTAACCAGACCGGTGGCTTGCTCGATCTGGCGAAAATTCCCGCATGCAATTTGGGCGCACAAGGATCGAGAAGACAAGATGGATTGGGATTTGCTACGAACCATGGTGTGCGGTCACAAGGCTTCCTGTACGACTCGCCGCTCATCCAAGAGGTTCCCAATGATCTGAAAAAGCAAGCTATCCGAATTGTCTCCGCAAAGATGGTTCTCGCAACTCGTGCCGACGTTTCGGGCTATGTCAAGGATGGATCCTTCGGCGAGGAACTGAAGGAACAATGTTTCAAGCGACTGGAGAAACTGACCGAGGCTGCACCTAATGCTTCAACCAAGGCCCTTCCAGCTCCGGATGATAAGCCATCCCGGAAGCGCGGTGGACGACGTGCACGCAAGGCCAAGGAGGCTATCGCCATGACCGAGATGCGCAAGGCCCAGAACCGGGTTGCTTTCGGCAAGGAGGAAGCAGAAGTCGGATATGGTACCGGCGAAGGCACTGTCGGTTTGGGTATGCTTGGTCAACAAAATGATGGACGCATTCGTGCTACACAAATCGACCAGCGAACCCGTGCCAAACTCAGCAAGAACAACAAGGGCTGGGGTGGATCGACTCCCGCCGGTGGGACCGCTTCCTCATTACGTGGCTTCGGCCAGGGAGGCATGAGTGGAACTGCGAGCGTTCTCCAGTCCAAGGGTCTTCGCAGCTCAGGTGTGGGTACTTCGTTAGGCGGCGGCTCGGCCGGTACTGCTAGTACCATTGCATTCACTCCTGTCCAGGGTCTTGAGCTTGTTGATCCTAAGGTGCAAGCCGAACTCAGTCGGAAGCGCAAAGCCGAAGAAGACCGTTGGTTCAACTCCGGTACATTCACACAGGTTGGCGGCGGCCAAAGCAACCACCAATCTAAGGAAAAGGATGGATTCAAGGTGCCGGCTCTTCCGCTCAAGAAGAAGGTGGATACTGGGGAGGGCAAGATGGGCCCACCTGCTAAACCATAGCTGCATCCGTTTATTGATGTATTTGTTTATCGCGGGTCTGCATTCGGGCGGCGTTCAAGAACGGTATATGACCAGGGTGGCTGGCTCTTTCATTTTAACCTCGTGATACCAATTTTTGTTTAGTCAACGGTCATAGCCAATCACAAAATACTCAAAGATCAACTTTGAATTATATCAATCTACCCCAGATTTGTTTGCTCTCTCGTCCCATCCTTCATCAAGGACATTGAACCTTGGAATGCTTTAATATATATTTTCCCTAACTTCCTTGTAAAATGTTGAGGTTACAGTCCGAGTCTGGATATCATAGCACTATGTACATATATATAGAGGCTGACCGCCTCCTGAGATATACAATGCGGACCCTTAAAACGTCAAGTCACCGAACCGTGGTTGAGAAATGAAAATTTTGTTCTAGAATTCACGCGGACCAAACTTCAATATTAGGTAAAATCGGCAATTCATAAAAAAGGAGATCGGTAAATCGGATGAAATTTTAAGGTTTGCATGAAAAACGTGGAGCGCCAATGTTCAGTTTTCATGAAACGCAGGTTCATTAACAAATATCAGGTACAGGCCGCAAGTTTTAAATCACTTGATTGAAATTGGTCAATTGAATTTGTGTGATAACCTTGAAAATTGAACCCAAACTTTGGTGGTGGCACATGAATGGCGTGCTTATGCCGAGTTCTTCAGCCGTTCTTTCGCAATCTGGGGGAATGTGGCACCAAATAGAGAAACATGGTAGCGGTGCGCAGGGCTTGCGTGATTAGTTTCAATGAGAATAAAATTCTGTCGTATCCTTGGAAAGGTAATTTTTTTTCTCTTTGTCCGTCAACATTTTACGACTTTGCATAGACTATCGCCAACCAAACAGCCTGATAGTATATCCATTTACATTTTTCGTCTCTACTGCAGCAAATCTCTCATATACATCCGGTCCAAGCATGGCGATAGAAGTAGCTGCCCCGACAATAAGCAGCATATCAAGGAAACATGGCCAGGGTAAAGAATCAGGTCCCCCGCCGACTCTGAACCGGCTTCTCCGCCATGATCTGGTGACTACAGAATTCGACGAGTTGAAGTTCCAAGCTGCAGCATCTCTACAATTCAAATTGGGTGACGGGGACATTCAATTTAAATCTTCAGACCTTGACTCTCGCCTCATCGTCTCACCATACAATGCACCACCTCATCTCCTGGATTTAAACAGCCTGGACACGCAAAGCCGGCTCTTTTCATTGGCATTAGCATACTTCACACCTACCCGGGAAGATTATGCCACGGCAGAATATCTGGACTCGTTCAATTGGACTGAAGTCTTTGATATCCTGAAGACATTCTCCGAAGCAGAAGGTCACACTTGGACTACACAAATCTTCTACGTTGTGGCGTTCCGGTCCGTACTCAAACCGGGTGTTGACAATGATCATCTGCATGAGTTGGATGCGTACTCGCACCAGGAAGCGACCGCTAGTGGTGGACTATTGAAGTATTGGTTTGGTACGAAGAATGAGAAGCGGCAAAACCTGGCAACTTGTAAGGGATTCTCTGGATCTGAATCATTTGACAATAGCTAATATTGTGAACAGGTATTTGGCGGAATCGGAATGACGCTAGGTTAGGGGGTCGGGGGCCATGGCATGCAAAGGCTAGGGCGGCTGGAAGAGAATTGTATGAAGAGATCGTGTTTTCGACTATGAAGTTGGTCATTGAGGATGGCGTGTCGTCTTGGAGGATGAGTGAATGGACGAGTGAAGACGAGGCATGAAGGCATTTGAAAACTTAGCGCTCATTGACTGGAGTTTTTTCTTATTTCCTATTAACATGAATATACATTTGTCATTCAGCATGAGAACCGATAGTAAGCAGTATTTTCCATATAATTGCACTGAGAATTATGCAAGGGCTATTACAATCATTTGCTTATCAGTAACCCTGCTTAACTACACTTATGCCCGTCGTACGGCAGATTGGAAATCCTGCAATCATAGAAAGTCCACGGGAGATCGGCCATGGGAGCGATAAAAAGGTAGTGTATCTACGTAGCAAAGAGTGTCTGTGTTGGTTTTTCCCCGCGACAACAGAAAAGAGAAAAATTTCCCGCAAGTGGAGCGACAATCCTAATCCTAATCCAGCACACTTCCCCGCAATCAAAGCGGGGATAATTACCCTTCTAGCTTCGATCCAGGCTTCAAACAGCCCAAGAAACATTCCATGAAGTCACAAGTCCCACCGAATGTCCAACATGCTGTTACATGCGGGGAACAGCTGACAATCGTAGTAATCTGGTTGGACGCTTCATTTGAAATGTTGATTTGACCCGCAACCGCGGGGATCTAAAAGCTTTATCATAAACGTGTGGTTATAAATTCGGACCATATCCCACTGGGAACTAATGTTTCCTTACCTCATCTTATCAATATACCCATCACTTACAGTCTCTTAATCTGCAAAGCCAAAATGGTTGCCATCCAAGTGGACCGCCTTGAAGTCGTCGATGGTCCCTTGAATTCGGAGAATGCAGCTCTCCTCCGGCCCTCAGATCCCACAATGCCCCTCGAAGAACTGAGAAAAAGATTCGAAGAAGATGGCTATCTGTTTCTGAAGCAGATTCTTCCGCGGAAAGACGTCCTTGAAGCCCGCAACGCATACTTCTCATCCCTCAAGTCCACCGGTGTCCTGAAGCCGGGCACCGAGCCCGTAGAGGGCATTTTCGACCCAGCCAAGACCCAAGAAGAATACCCCGGAATTGGAGCTGGGCAGGCCGTTGGAAATGGAAGACCGGGTGGTGAAAAGGCCGCGGCATTCGTGGATCTCGCCCTCGATGCTCACTACCAGGAATGGTATGCCGAGAAGTTCTGCAAGCATCCCGCTCTGTATGACTTTATTGCTCGATTCTCGGGCTGGAACAAGAACACACTTGGCTTCCGTCGCACGCTGCTCAGAAATAACATTCCTGGCTCGAAGCCCATTGGCGTGCATTATGACCAGATTTTCTTGAGACATGGTGATCCAACCAGTATCACTGCCTGGGTTCCAATAGGCGACATCAAGTTAAATGGCGGGGGGCTGATATATCTCGAGAATGGTATGTTGAGGCATCGCTTATAATTGCCGTGACAGTACATACTGATCTGAATCATAGGTGATAGCATCGGGGTTGAGAGGGAGAAAGAGTTTTACAGGACGGCAAAAGAAGCCGGGCTAAGTGATGAGGAAGCTAAAAATGCCTTTAATTCTAATATGATGGCAACGGGCTTGCTTTCGGAATTCCCGGCGCAATTTGCTCGGGATCATGATCGGCGTTGGTTGGTCTCGGCCTACGAGGCTGGAGACGTTGTCTTGCATAAGCCTCATATGGTATTTTCCCTTTTTTGCTGAAGTAGCCGCGTCTAATTATGAGGTTGTAGATCCATGCATCGTGCATCAACCATGATCCCGACAATGTGATTCGTCTCGCGACTGATCTTCGATTCTGTGACTCGTCGAAGCCATTTGATAAGGTATGCTCTGTGGTGAAAAGTGGTTTCCTCCAAGTGCCTCTGCTAACTATAGTTCAGCGGTGGATGAATCACTATACATTCAATGACGGAGTTTAGATAAATGTATGCCGTGGGGTTGTAATATTTATAAGCTTTACTGGAATATAGTGATCTTTATGTCTTGAATACCGCTGAAAATTGTGAAATTTCAAGTACTACGAAGAACAAGAAAGCAGTTGGGAGCAGTGGCACTCAGAAAGAGGAACGACAGATGAGGCTGAACAGGGCTGCTTGAGCGATGTATCTCAATCATACCGGGAGAGATCTGATCTGAAAAAGGGTTCGCTCGATTCAAGAACAAGACAAACAACCGACCCGCCATTCCTCTCTTGGCAGGGGCACATCATCTCAGGAAAGTATTCTTTATCCTTTTCAAATTTACTTGGCATTGTCATTGTAATCTAGTGGATCATCTAATTGGTCTTCACCAGCCTTCGGAATGTCAACTCCAGGGATCAACATTGCGCACGGACACCCCTAGCTTCACGAAGTGTCTCCCAAGAAACCAGATTAACCAGGAAACAAGCCAATATTTTTTTCCTGCAAGAGATGGCTTGCAAAGGCGTCTCAGGAAAGTTAATCTACAGATAAACGTTATGGAACAAGATGAGGCTTGAGGTTAGTTTGATAAAATATGCGGAATTTGTATACCAAGTTCCTACATAGTGTACCCAACCTCCATTCCACCCAGCCACAACAAGTTAAGACCCCCAGAAACAAGATATATGAATCATAGGTGCCCTGGCGGGTCCATGACGAGTTTCGAAATTGTAAATCCTTTTGTGCATCTACTACCCCTTTGCGCGGCAGCAACCATATTTGTTGTCTCAAACCATCAGCCTTACAATCAATTTCAAGCATCAACAGCTATTCAATATGTTGCCCCCTACATGCAGGTCTTGGGCAGTCGCAATGGCCACAGCCCTCTTGGCAGTGACTGTTTGCGCGATCCCGATCCACGAATCAAAGAGCGACACTCAAAACGAACGAGCACCGATGATCCAGCCTCGCGACCCGGTAAATGACCCAACAAGCTATACTGAAAACCCTTCAACTAATTAACAGCAGAGAATAATCCCTGATACTACGGACTACCTTAACGATATGCTGGATATTCTGGGCTTGGACTCGGTACTACTCCCATCACCGACTCCACCTGCGGAGACCCCAGCCGCAACAAAGGGCGTCGAGCAAGAAGTAATCGCAACACCCACAGCGACTCCTGCCATGGCCTCGATGAATTTGACACCTTCCCCAACCTGGAATGTAGAGCAGGTGACCTATTCGACGACAATCAAGACCGAGAATATCAAGCCGATTGAGAATATCCAGATTGGAGCAGGCTGGAAGGGCTCCAACCACATCCAAGCTTCTGACGTGCCTTTCATCATGAACGCTGTTTACTCGGCCCTTGCGGATCGATTCAATGACGTGGTTGATAGCTCTGATGAGGTCGGTCTTGAGAAATGATCTTTTTCCATGGTATTCTGGTAATATGATGTTAAGTGTCTTTGCTATGGCATCTTCAAAACACGGAGAGGATGATGGATTGGAAGAATTGTATAATGTACCCTGTAATGATTCCCTAGCTCTACAAATGTATAACTACTTGGTGATTTTTATTGGTGCCGGTCATACTTCTAAAACCTACCTGTTGCTATTCCTTTATACACCACTTTTTCGGGCGAACTTGGTTCTCTGGGTTGATTCTTTTGATGGTTTATGCTTGAATCTAAACCTCGAATATTTGCAACAGCCATTTCTTGAAGTAAATAAAACTGCGGATGTTTCAGACGAATGGAAGAAAGGCCGAAAATAGACCAAAATAGAGATTTGCTTTTGTCCACTTGTTGATGCTATGAAATACGCTGCAAACACCAGACCAGCGACCCAGTGGGGTACCAACATTTCACCCTCTAGCGAGCTCCTTCAATTTATCATTTCTCGTTTCTCGTCTCTCGTAATTCTCCCACTTCTTTTCTTCTCTTTCACGAATGGTTCGTGTGTGACTGTATTCAAGAGTCCAACCCTTCTCCAGTGATCCGCCGACCCTCAACAAACAATTTGAATACAATCTGTGCACTGAAATCCAATTTAAGAACATGAATTCACCTAAAATGCCACTCGGTTATTTGAGACATGTTGGTCACAAATTCAAGCAGAACTTTGTTCGACCAAGGTCTTTGATCGGTGCGCAGTCAAATAGATTCGCCCAGAAAGTGATCTTGAGGCAAAGTTCTCACTCTTCCAGGGTATCCAGCGATCAAGTTCACAAGAAAGTTACCATCAACACTCTCGACCGTCTTTACCAAAAAGGTGAGCCGATCACAGTGCTCACAGCCCACGACTTTCCAAGCGCTAGCGTTGCCGACGCTGTGGGGATTGAGGTGGTGTTGGTTGGAGACAGCTTGGCGATGGTCGCCATGGGAATGGAAGATACAAATGAAGTGACAATGGAAGAAATGTTGCTCCATTGTCGGAGCGTTTCTCGGGCTGTCAAGAGTGCCCTCGTTGTAAGTTATTTCTCCAGCCCGTACGTATTGTGTATTCCACAAACTGACGACCGAATCTTGGGCTCCTACAGATAGCAGATCTACCCATGGGCTCATATGAATCGTCCCCTGAAGAGGCAGTTCGGTCGGCCATTCGAATGGTGAAAGAAGGTCATGTGAGTGCGGTGAAGCTTGAGGGAGGCAAGGAAATGGCCCCAACAATCCGGAAGATCTCACAAATGGGCATTCCCGTCATGGCCCATGTTGGCCTGACTCCTCAGCGACAGCACTCTACCGGCGGTTTTAGAGTCCAGGGAAAAACCATCGCCGGGGCAGTCAAGCTATTAAAGGATGCCCTTGCCGTCCAGGAGGCTGGCGCTTTCATGATTTTGATAGAAGCAGTTCCTCCTGAGGTGGCTGCAATGGTGACGCAGAAACTCCGAGTTCCAACGATCGGAATCGGGGCAGGAGCAAACTGTTCAGGTCAGGTTCTGGTACAAGTTGATATGACCGGAAATTTTCAACCAGGGACTTTTACGCCTAAATTCGTGAAACGGTACGCTGATGTTTGGGGAGAAGCCTTTCGAGGAATTGATGCATTTAAAAAGGAAGTGAAGGACAGGACTTTCCCTGCAGAGGAACATACTTACTCGATTCCAAAAGACGCCTTAGAGGGGTTTCAAAAGTATGTCAAGGAGGAATCCTCGGAAACCTAGTGGCTCCGAATATTGAAGTTGTCAGATCAAGCAAAATAGCCTATATACGGTGACTCCTGTTCCAACCTAGCGCCATGATACCGAAATACCACCAATGGTTTCAGGACAATCCATACTTCATTTGATCGAAATATATAGAAATAGATATCATTACCGAATAATTAATTATCGAAAGAGCCATAATTCCGGAACTAGATATTGGCCAAAACAAAGAAGTGAGGATAGCAGTGAAGGTCACTGCCTGAAGGTGCAATACACTTACCCCACAAGCGGGCAAGCTCAGAGACTCTGGACTTGGTATTCACATGTCTTATCAGACAAGAGAATAATCAATCACAGCCAAGCCGAGGTCATATTCGGGCCGCTCAGGTAGACATTGATTTGCATAGCTTGAAGCTTGCCGTTGTAGTACTGAAGAACTTCCATAGTATCCCCGGTAGCGCCGAAGGGAGACAGCAACGGAATTTCACCTGTGGCTTCCATCTCCTTCATCCACACCACCTGCGCTTCCTGCGGTGTAGTCATAGTATCCGGAATGAAAGCAGAGACGTTCGAGTAGGGATAGACGATGCCCGGGATATTGCCACTAGTAATGACAAAGCCCAGGTCCTCATCGACAACCAGGGCCGTTCGTGCATTCGCATCAGTTGGGTGGCTGGAAGGCCAAGTGCAACTGAGCGGGGTGGTGGAACCGTTTCCATTTGTCCCTGCATCGACTACCTTCCAGCCGAGTTCGGTGAATTCGCAATCGTCACCGACATCAACTGTGAAATTGCTAGTCGATGAGAAGAGGGCATCGCTTAGCTGCCACAGTGTTTCGCGGCTCGCCTTCGTTCGATTTGCCGGCGGGTACATCAATACCCCGTAGTTTGCTGGAAGTTCCGCGGCCGAATAAGAAAAGCCGTGGTCCCCACGGTTGCGGTTCATGAATAGTTCCAATTCGGTGATTAGTCGGTCGACCACTTTGATTCGACACCGAAGGACTGTTTTTATCTCGCTGTTGCCCTCGCTGACGTCCAGGGCAAAGTAGGCCGTGCCGTTCGTTGTGTCGATTGCCAGCAGACTGGGGGCGCCGGCTTCGGTGATGGTACGCCAGGCTGTCATCATGGTAACTGCTGCTGGGTGCGAGTTTTCAGTGGCCTTGTAAACCTGGGCCAGGGGTAACATGAATGGGTTGTGTACCACCATGGAATCTATGATACCCGTGACGATGTTTGTCATGCACTGTCTGTTGCAAGTGCTGCTCAACGAAGTCGAACTCCTGGGCATCAAAGCGCCTGAAGGAGCGTTTCGAGGCACACTTAGAGCTTCTCCACCCATTGGGGACACCGCCACCGCGATGCCCATCGACAAGCGAAGCAACCAATATAGACTCAGAATGTGCATTGTGATCTTTGGCTGAAATTCCTCTGAAAACGTTGTAACCAGGCTTCTGAAGTTGTGCACTATTTAAATAGAGTGAGCTGGTATTAAAATTAGCGGAAGGAAAAGCCCACACTTTATACCTCATTCTGCAGACTAGGCCACGCGTACTCCTGGCCGACCATTGCATGGTTCTGCAGTCTTGTGTATGCCGGAAACAAGGTAAATGACTATGCCAAGAGCAAGACAAGCAGTAGTGGACTACCTTGAACATTATTTGAGCAGACAATTTGTGCCGGCATCAAGGTCGGCTCCACGCCCGGCTCCACACTGTTGTATGGTAAGATCTACCGTCCCCGGCAAGCCAGGAGAAAGACCCACATAGTCTACTTCATCATTTATTATCTTTCAATTAAATAAGATCTGACATGCATACGGTATTGATCGTGGAATTGTCCGTTATCTCATAAGCATTGAATAGTGGTTCAAGGGAGGTATGCATGGAATTGGTGCATCAACAACTGGGGCTGCTGTAATAAGTCATTTCCTTTATTTTAAAAGCTTCAGAAGCCAACAGATACACCCTTCACGTAAAAAGCTTCGTTTTGGAGTAACATTATAGAAGAGTAATATTACAATCAATAGTCACCCAGGAATGAAACTACGCCATAGTAATTTCGGAAGCGTAAAAACCGCGCCCTCCTCAAAATGCGGTTTAGCGCGAATAACCATGAAAAGAGGCGATCAAAATATGCTATATTCGACAACTCAATTCGGGCCCTCCTCAAAATGCGGTTTAGCTCATTCAAGTGGCTTAAAATTATGCTAATGTCGACACCTCGGGCCCTCCTCAAAATACGGTTTAGCGTGTGAAGATTAGTGTTTGACGATGCGGGGTATGTAAAGTCCGGGGTAATGACTCTGCCTCCTATCTTTCTCTTCATCTTCATGATGAAGACAATAATGATATCTGGAAGTTCAACTTCACGTTGAGGGAGTCTAAAATTTTGATTCTCGTAGATAAATGACCTATCTCCAGCCGCAGAGGCTCCAGGGTATATGATTGCCAAGCTCGAGCAATATCTGAATATTGGCGTTTTCCACTGTACTGAAAAGTCCAGAGGAATTCAAGGTATCAGGTTGACTAGCTCCCATAAATTTTGTCTGAAGCGTGTCACAATCTGTCGTCATGTCGACGGCGTCAGCATGTCGATCGATAATGTGTCAAACTATAACCAGTTTTCGAGTGCTGCTCAGCGTTTTGACATCCTTCCCCCCAAGCTTCCTTTCTTGGATATTGAACCCTTGCGCATCTGATAATTCACTATCCTGCCACCTGTCTAATTGAAGGTCAAAGGGTACGGTGGATGAGGGCTTGATGTGGTCTCCGGTAGTTCGGAGCGGCCATCAGTTAATATGATTCTCATCCATCCCGTCATCTAATTTCAATGTACCTGGCGTTCTGCAAGTATCTGATGATTGCACTATAATTATTTTAATGTAGTACCTGTCATTCTTGCCAAAGAAGTCTAGATCAGCAACTCTCGTAGCAGTCAATGGTTGTGAATGGAATCATGCAAGGGGAAAGTAGAACAACCCTGTCGGCCTACACATGTGACAGGTAGCTTAAGTGTTCCAATGGTGTGAAAAAAAAGAAAGAAAGTCCGAACTTCGAAGTACAATGAATGCCAGTGATCCTCCTGCCTCAGGCATTTTTCTTTTCTGAATGGCCTGTTTCACATTCGCACTCAGTCTTTCCGACTCCTCCTTCGTCTTATCCGTTGATCGTCTTCACTCTTCCACAATACTTGAATTTTGCATTGACTGTCACTTTATGCAGGCTACACTTTATATGTTAACGAAAGCCATGTTACATAAAATTAATTTATTGGTGCTCTTAAGTCTTCTTCCAGGACCGTCCATCTGCTAATCGACCCCTGTGCCAAAGATGAAGTCTAAAAATTCGAGTGATAGACTTCTCGAATTGTTGCGCTTTTTGAAGGTAGTTCTACCATTATCTAGCTCTCTTAATGTTGTTGGAGAGCCATTCGAGACCTTCGGGAAGACCATCGCCGCTGGTGGCGCAGGCGGATTGAATATACTTGGCTGATTGTCAGCAGCTTTTACGGCAATGAGGCTCCGTAAGTGAACATTGGACTTACCCATTTGTTTTGTCTCACATTTTGAAGATCGAAGCTATTATAAATCTCCACGGTGCTCATTGCATCCTAAGACCATATCAACTCATGTTTCAAACAGCATTGGGAACCACTTACGGCCACATCCTGCTTGTTAGCAACGACCAGGAGCAAAGCTTTTTTTAGCTCATCCTCCTGCAACAGAAACTCCAGCTCCACACGTGCTTCGTATATACGAGGATCGTTGGAATCAACCACGAATATGATGCCTTCTGTGTTGTGGAAATAGTTCCTCCCCAACGAGCGGATCTCTTTTCGTACATCCATGTTCCATGCAGTGAATGTAATGTTCTTGTGTTCGATTTTCTTCACGCTGAACCCTGGGCATTCAATTAGTCTTTTGAAAAATTGATGTGCAGGGCACTAATACCGGGTATGGGAAAGGTGGTTGTTATGGCGTCACTTTTCAGCTGTTGGAGAATTGTGGTCTTTCCGGCACCCTCGAGCCCGACAATTATAATCCGTGTTTCCTTCTCATTCCCCATGTTATCAAGAAGTCTTGAGATGGTCATACCCATTGCGAAGTAGATAGACAGTAAATTTCTTATCGAATGGTCAAAATTTCTGAGTGAATAATCGGAGGTGGCTGGAGATAGACAATTATCAAGAGTAGGTTCCGGGAATTTGGTGGACTGGAACAATAAATCTCAATGAAATGCAGATTTAGATAAATGTAAGAACTAGGTGCGAGAGGACGAATGTGATGATATCTAGGCGATTTAATGATATTTCCTGTAATCGGGACATGTAATGCAGGGCGAAAATTGTTAGCGTGATTGCGTCTGACCTTAGCATGTGGAAGAAGGTGGAGCTAGATGATTATAGTGGTCACAGGCGATAGGCCTGGGCTGTACGTTTTCTATTACAAATACTAGCTTCAGATAGAACTCAGTGTTCTCCACCTGAAATTTCCATATGCAGGTGACAATTTTCCATTTTGGAGCTTTAGGGCGAGCGGGGCCTCTGGAGCTTTTTGGGGAGTTATGAAGCGAGAGCAGTCATTGGGATCACGCCTTTGGGGGTTTGGACCTAAATTCTTGAATCAGTAGCGCAAATTTGTACTGTTTTGTTCAAATTTTCCTTTTTATTTCTCAGCTAGCTATGTTTAATATGCAAAACAATACAAAGAAATTAAATCAACTGATTCGATACCCAGACTTTGAACAAATTAGGAATGAATCTCCTTCCGATATCGTTCACCTCGATTTCAGGACCATGTTCAAGTAGTTCGTTGCGTCGGAACATCTGGATGGTGTTCAAGCTTTCTGAAAATAATACCCAGATGTTAGCCTTGCCTCTAAATGAGAACCCACATAATATTTGCGGAACTGATAACGAGCCTTTTGACGGGTATCACACCCAGAGAACACATTTTCATAGGGTCTGAATATGTAAGGCTCCTTCCGAAGAAGCACTTTTTTATTTTTGTTGGTCAAACCCCTGATACTGCCTAATACATGTGTGTTGTGAACCACTTCTTGGATCGGATCCAGAATCATACTGACTTCCTGATTCGCAGGACTGACTAACAGAGGGTCATGCATATCCCTCTCTAGCCTGTATTCCTCTCTCAAGGCTGAGACTTCCTTGTCCACTGTAGTTTCTGCAGGGTCATATGGGGACTTGTGGCGCGCAACTTCGTCATCGGTCCCTGATTGACAGGTTTCCGCCCTGTCTGGCCTGAGAAGCTGCCTTTCAAGAAATTCAGAAGATTCATTGTCCGGTTTTGTGTTGGTAGAGGAATACTGTATAATTCGTGGGGGGTTCAGCTTGGTAGCGTAGGTTATGGTGGTTGCGAGTACCCGGGGGTGGAAAGTCTGAAGACCTTTCATGTTGAGAACTGGGTCATTTGGATAGTTCAAATGGAGTGGTCAAAAGAAACTTGCTCTGCTTGAAATCTGGGCGTAGTTTCTAGTGTGAACAAGAAGTTCTTGTCGTCGAAAGCTCCATATAAGGTTGCACCATCTATGACATCACGATCTCCAGAAGTACCAATGCGCTTGTTACTTTTCGACAATGGAATTTCTAGATTCTATTGGTTATGGGATTGGAGGATGATGGTTTTCATTCTCGTGTTACGTAAAAAAGCGACGAAATCATTGGCTTAGGTGGCGTGATGTCCCAAAATACTCCATCAATCCAAGGATTTGTGCCACAATACCATCCAATTAAAAATATGTAAAGTAGCCAACTTTCCATGATTGTCCTGGAAGTAATTTGTAGTACATTTTTTGTAGTACATATTCCCATCAACTTCAATTTTTCTGTCCATAGTAGCCTGAGTATGTGTTTCCAGTTCAGAAAGCTGGTTCTCCATTCGCGCCAAACACCCGTTTTCCGTGCCGGACTCTTTTCATTCTGAGAAAAAGTAGCCAAAGGTATTTGCGAGCTTTATCTGCCTAGCGGAGTGTTATTTTACCATTATAAAAATTTGATTCAAGTGAGATATCAGTCGCTCTTGTCACAGGTCTGGGTAGGCTTTTTTTTACAAAGCGAAATCCCATTTCATAAGTACCTCAGAGTTATTACGAGCTAAAATGTGCACGCAGATCTCAGACACATTTGCTATGGGCCGTACTCTTTCAAATTTTCAGAGCTAGAGCCGAGCTCTTTCAATGCTCTCTGGTGGTCTTCGATGAGAAAGGAATATGTACCACGAAGATGAAGAGCTCTTTTTCCTGCATATTTGGGTCAGATACTTCTCCAGTCGGGATGAATCAGCTCGGAGTAGGACTGCGAATGCCCAGGTCAATGTTTTCTACAAATGTTCTTGAAGTCCAGGCTATTCCAACTGACCGAACTTGACGAATGCCATGCTACTCAAAGCACTGGTTGCAGCAACTTCCAAGGGTTGTGATATACCAATGACGCACAACATCTGATTTTTCGCTCTTCTAAACCACTTCGAGATCATTTGGATCTGTACACTACGTTCTTGTACTCATACAGAGTACCCCGCATTGGTCATTCCATAATCATAAAAAATCAAAGCAATTTGCAATTCGATGTTCAACCCACAAGCTCTACTGGCCTTGATTGAAAATGACGAGAAACTCCAGTGGCCCCACTGATACATGCCTTGTAGGTATCCCAGCGCACTTCCCCTCGCTCGACTCATCACATTACTAAATCATGAAAATCGGTACCAATCATATGAAGTATCGGCCTTGGTGATCGGGGTCCCATCGGGTGATCGGGCGATCAGGATGCGCTGGCAGGGTGGGGATCCACCAGCACCCAGCTGAGCCTCTGACAACTGGTCTAATGGCAACAGAGCCGAGGCCAATTAGCGTTCCCTCCGCCTTGATGCCTCAAAAATAAGGTGTCTATCATATTACAAATACCACGTGCTATCCACGTTCACGCCACACCGACTGTCAGAGTCACGTGATCCAGACGAGTATTTGGAAGACTTTAACCTCGCGAATCGTCATTCGCCATCTCCACGTCCACTTCCCCACTTCTCGAAAAATCATTCCAAATAACTCAATGTTTTGACTCGAGCCAGGGAGGGGGATTATCGTATTCCACTGCGCAAAATACTCGGCAAAATAAATTTTCATGCCAATACGCACTTGACAAATACCGTGCTAAGTGGCTTGCATCACAATGCTGGCATGAAACACCCTTGCAACTTATCCTTGAATTTCTGTATACGCTTTCGTCCTGACGATTCGTCGGTCTCGGCCTTTTGGTTTACAAATACCCCAGGTGTACTCGGTACATTCAAGAATGTGAACTATGTGTGGAGCATCAGCCATTCCCCGGCGGATCCTTTCGGCAAATCAGCAATGATTTGGAATTCGGAAGCTTTTTTAATATACGGCCAATGTCAGCAGGCATAGAAGGATGGAAGCCCACTTGGGAAGATAAAAAGCTTCTGTAGCCTCCTCATTTCCCAAATTATCTTCTTTGTTGATTTTCCCTGGGTATAAACACCACTTGAAGATCCAGACTCTGTGCATTATTACCCGAAGAACGATGGATACCAATCAGTGCGGAGTCCTCCACCCAAATGAAAAGGTTACTCATTGGATGAATGGTATTGGGTCAGCCAGGTACGCTTTGGAACCTGGTGAAATCATCCGCTCTATCCGTACTCACAATCGACTAGAAACGAAGATGCCCAAAAACACGCTAGACAAGCTCAGAACTACAAAGACCTGATCGGGGAGCTTTTTAAATCCAACGAGTCACACTATCAGCGATCTGCATTATGCGTTGATAAGCAGGGGCGACCGGATCAAATGAGATCAAAATAAAAGAGCAGAGCAGCAGAGGTGAGAATCAACTGCTCAATATCTTCTTGCATATACAGGTTCATGAGTTAAGCTGACAAATCACTTACTAGGCTTAGCTCTGTCATTGGGACTCTTTCACCTCTTGACATCAGCATAGTCTTGGGGAAGGGTCCTGTTTCATGCCCTTACGTCACATTGTTATGAATTAGCGTCTCATATTTTCCATTTTGAGCTTTCACGTAGTTATGGGAGTTGGTCACTCTAGAGAATTCATTGTCAAGGCCACTTGACTCTTTTTGTTTGTTTCATATACCGGAAAAGAAGTAGTTCATAGGAGAAGTACCCAGCAAGGTGTTTGAACGGATTACGGTTCTTCAGCATCTGACCACAAAATGTACTGCAGTTTCTTATCTTCAAGAGGCCACATATTAACATCAATATCCGACGTCCACACGTGAGACCCCACGAACACCGAAGAAGACAGCAGAGAGAATAAGACTTGATACAGACTAAATATTGAAAATGTTTGCTGTGCATGAGCCCTTGCACTATGTCTCTACCTCACACATCTACTTTACATACTTTTCGCTGAGGACTTTTAGCCGACTGCTGCTGCATCCGGCAGTGTACCCTGGAAATTTCCCACCCCCCACTTCCTCTTTGCCCAAGAACATCATGCTGAGATTATTATTGGCAGAAACCATATTAGTACCCATGCTCAAAGCTCAGCCTTCCATGCAATACGACATTCTAGGTATTTCTCAATCCAGGACGACAGGCAGCCACAGACTCAAAAACACCGCGTTATTCCGGGAGCCAAGGCTTTTGGACTCGGAAATTTGGAATATTGAAGAAATAGGTAACTGGTAACTCATATCACCCCACATAGGGGTGGTGGAGATAATCTTGGAGATTTTTGAATCTCCGCACCGACTCGGAGCCCTGTGCTTGCACCGGCCGAAAGGATTACCTTGGAGGTACTTTTGGTGATATTTGCAACTAAGCATAATTAATTGTTATTCTTTATCATGAACCTCAAATCGGCATCCTGATCCGGGGGCTTCTGGTACATATTTCAAAATGTCTGGTTAAATATAATATTTACCAAATCTTTGGAGCTCCGACTTCTTCTGCACATGGTTCGGTGAATTAGTTACGTGACTTCTGAGGACATTTCTTTGTCATCATAACGTGGATTCGTTTTCTAATACTCTCCAAACTACAGTACGGAAATCTCATGCATGGACAAATTTTACATTCCAAGATAAGATGACATAACGAGATTTCTTCTGGCCACAATGTCTCCGATTTCAATCTTTTGGCCAATACCTCCTGAATACATGTCCGTTGTTGAAGACTAGCTTGCACTTTGACAGCACAATGGAACAGAGATTTGTTGATCGTTGTAGAGAGGTTAGATGTGACTATTATGATCTAGTCCCAACTGAATTTGCACGCAAGCTGTTACCTGCCACGTGATGCACTCTCATGGATGACATGAGCTAAGGCACAATTTAAAGGCGAGCCCAAAATTCGGGAGAGTGATGTCAAACTCGTCGATTGTATTCATAGACCCAGAGGAATTATCTGTCCAAGAATTGAGATAGCCTGGAAAATCAATGAGAATCATCTGTAAGGAAATATGTATATTGCAAACACACCTTGAAGGTTGATGATATTGTGTAATGTACGAAAGATTGGCAGGGCATGGGGTCAGAAGTTGATAGGTTATCCTAACCCTGTTCTGACTGAACCTTAACCTGACACACAAGCTGTTCTCAGCTAGGCGATGCCCATTCATAGAGGACTTGGGCTACACCACAAGCTGAGCAAGAATCAAATGGTGGCATCATTGTCGATCCGGGGGACCAAGTCATGAATGAAGGCTTTGATTCATTAATCCTTTAGAGAGATAAGTATGAGATAAAATGGGATATAAGACGAACAGGAACAGTTAAACACAAGGGAAACATGCTGGGAGGCATAAAGTGGATGAGATATGGAACATGATGGATTCAAAGATGATTTAACTTGAAAGTTTGCAAGTGAACAAAGAGATTGGAAGGAACCTTTGGAAATTGAAGGTGGAAGGTGAAAGAGTGAGGAGATAGGAGAAGGATGAGGATGAGTGGTCTGGTTGGAACATCAGGCAAATTGAATTTACATAAAGACGCGCAACTTAGAATCTGAGCTACCAGTAGCCAAAACACATCGCACACCAGATTCCCTAGCCTCCCCTCTTAATCCTACGCTGGCACCGAAAGCCACTGCTGGTGAACCATGATTTTCAGAGTCATTCATCGCGCAGGGTGCCCAACGAATACAACTGACAAATCCCCCATGAATGTCCTCCAAGGTTTTCCACAGTCTCCCCTCTTCAGCAAGATCCCAGCACCGCAGAGTCCGATCATCGCCCACACTGAGCAAAAACCTACCACCGGGATGAAATACCAAGCCTCGAACCCAGTTATCATGGCCTACCAATGTCTTGAGAAGCAAACCATTGAAATCCCAAAGCTTGATCGTTTTGTCCCTCCCAGCTGTGGCAACAAATCCAACAGAAGAGCCTCCAGAAGGCGGTATCTTTCCTCCTGACAACGCCACAATGTAAGAATAACTAGCTGCAGGAGCGAATGCGCAGCATTCAACATGGTTCCCGTGACCACGCAGTATAGCTTGTGCATCACCCGAAGCGACATTCCAGATAGTAGCGGCATGATCAGTACCGCCTGATACGAGCCATTTACCGTCAGAAGAGGGGCTCACATCTCGAATCCAGTCACAGGAGGTATTGATGGTTTTCAAACAGAATCCGGTTGAGACATCCCAAATGCGGATTGAGGCGTCGCGGCTAGCCGAGACAAGGGTCTTGTCACCGGGGCGTAGAAATCGAACGCAAGAGATGGAATGTTCATGTCCCACCAGAGTACGAATGTTGGCGTACCTGATGCTGGGATCCCAGATCTTGATCGTGAGATCGGTGGAGCATGAAGCAAGCAGGATCTGACCCTTTGTACCGCCGAAATCGAGGCTCGTTACTGTTCTCGTGTGTCCCTTGAGAGTCTTTTCGTGTTCTCCTAGCTCCCAGTCCCAGATCTTGATGGTGTAGTCTTCGGAACTGGAAGCCAACGAATGGAATGTTGGGTGGAAAGCAATGGATGTGATGGCGGCTCTGTGGGATTTGAGAGTATGAGTTGGTTCTCCTGGAAGCCAATTTCTGGGATCTCTAAGACGCGAATGAGATGTAGGAAATGATTTCAGTTCTTCCGTTAGTCTGTCTACCTCGGACTGGAGGTTCATGATCTGATAATTGTCAACAGATATCTTCCTAGCGAAAGTCGATAATTGATCTTACCTTTCTTTGAAGGAGTGTATTTGTTGTCCATTTCTTCTCCAATATTCGTGCAAGCTCTTTTATTGCATGGTCTGTGAGAATCGTATCTAGTCCCAACTCGTCACGTAAAGTTGTGACCGTTCTAAAGGCGTTGAGCGTTGATAGGTATCCGATTATCGCTTTATGCCTTTGATGCATTAGAAACAAAACATAGTAACGAATATGGATGGAGGACACCATACAGCTCTTTGGATTGAGACTCGGTCAATATACTCCCCATAGTACCCAATATTCGGATTAAACGTTATGGAAAACTTTTATGCGATATGCCTGATGTTCATGTGGGATTGGAGGGGTCGTTCGTTGATGGACAGACTGGGCTTAAAACAAATCTCATGATGTCAAGAATAAAGGAGGCTGTCAAGCGGTCAGTCTAATCACCTCGTGTGTTTCAATGAAGGGGTTTTTAGATTATTAGCCAATATGCATATTATGGATCACATCTTGATTGCAATGGTATTAAATGCAAGGTGCTGCACCGTCTAGAGTTCTTTGCATTTCCAGCCATCAATCAAATAGTGGAAAATACGCTGGGGGGGAGGGTTTACTAGGACATCTGAGATAGAAATTTTTGAATGGAAAAAACGATATTGAATCAGAAGGTGCATATGCATGCACATGTACAAGAGTAGCTATCGAACAGTGACTTTTTCTGCTGTGGTCAATTCCTCCTTCCATCCCTAAGAAACTTTCCCCCTCTATTTCAATCATAAAGTCATGGAAGAGCTTTTGGGAACCATCAAAAAACTCCGATCGAAAAAAATCATGCCAATCAAAAATCCCCCAGACTGAAGATCTGGAGGGTTAATTCCGCCTGGAAATTCCGGGTATGCATACTAACAAAAACCGGGGAGCCTGGCGATAGGGTTAATGGCGGGACAAGATGACGGCATGATCCTAGAAATGAGAGGATACATTCGACCAACAGATAGTGGAGCCACTGTTTAGCCAAAGTCTCCCACACTAGGGTCGCCATCACCGTCCTCATCCTCGCCATTGTCCGGGTTCGTCTCACCGTCACCAGGAAAAGCCCCGATACGAGAGAGATTCCTGCCCATGGTCACCGAGACTCTACAAACGCCTGGAAACGCCATTAACCACCCGAACCCTCTTTTGCTGCGACGCCGGTTGCGCCGCCGCTCAGAATCACGGCCATCACGGCGGTGACGGCGGCGATGATGCTCATTGAAGATGCCCTTTTCAGTTCTCTTCCTCCAGGAAGTAGTAGTTACCAGCCAACTTCTGCTCCTGATCCATCTGACTCTGGTACTTGTTGATACGAGGGCGGTAGCTGTTGGGATCACGACGGAAAGTGACATCAAGGCTCTCCAAGAACTTGTTGCAACCAGTGACGAGAGACTCGGGGGTGTTGGCGTGGGCGTCAATGGATGGCTGACCGTCAAAGACGATGACACGGTCAGCCAGGTAGGTAGCCATGATGAAATCGTGCTCGACGATGAAAGCAGTCTTCTTGCTGTGCATAATGAAGCGCTTGATGACACGGGCAGCGACAATACGCTGCTCGGAGTCCAGGTAGGCGGAAGGCTCGTCAATTAGGTAGAGATCGGCGGGCATACCAAGAGCCAGGACAATAGCAACACGCTGCAACTCACCACCAGACAGGTTCTGCACCTCCTGGTCAATGAAGTCGTCAAGCTTCAGGGGCTTGTAAACGTCGGTCTGGAACTGGGGCGACAGGAAAGCAGTCTTGATACGCTTGAAGAACAGCTGACGCACGGTACCCTGGAACTTGGGAGTGATCTTCTGAGGCTTCATGGAAATGTTCATCTTGGGGACAGAGGTGGTACCATCGGGCTTCAGCGCACCGGCCAGCATTTTACAGAAAGTAGTCTTTCCGGTTCCGTTCTCACCCATCATGACGAGAATCTCGGAGTCGGTGAATCTTCCAGAATCGATCTTAAGGTGGAAGTTACCGAGTGTGATCTCCATGTTGGGGTACATGAAAGCACGGGCCTTGTCGTGAATCATGTCATCACCGGCCTCAGTCAAACGGAAGCTGAGAGACTCCTCACGGAAACGCAAGTTCTCGGTGGGGATGTGACCATCCAAGAAAATATTGATACCCTCACGGACCGAGGAAGGCAAAGTCACGACACCGTAGACAGCCGGGCGACCGTAAAGCACACAAATGAAGTCGGAAAGATAGTCGAGAACCGACAAATCGTGCTCAACAACAATGACGTAGTCATCAGGGCGCAGGAGACTGCGAATAGTACGGGCAGCAGCCAGACGCTGCTTCACATCAAGGTAGGACGAAGGCTCGTCGAACATGTACCTGCAGTCAAGTTAGATGCAGTAGCATTTGAGTGGGATCTATGATCACTTACACGTCGGCTTGTTGCACGCAGACCAGACCAATAGCAAATCGCTGCAGTTCACCACCAGACAGATGTTCGATGTCACGATCTGCGACCTGTTGCAACTCTGCAAATTGTTAGATAGGGGATATTGGCTTGTTTTACACAGCACATACCAAGCACATTCATGATCTCCTCCATGTTACCGAGTTGGGCACGGCTCTTGATGAGATCCGCAACCTGCTTGACAGGGCCCTTGACGGCACGAGGAATCTGGTCAACGTACTGGGGTTTGACGACGGCCTTCAGGTTATCTTCCAGAACCTTTGTGAAGTAGTCTATTTCAAGTCAATAAATCGAGCCATTCTGTTCCCTTACATAAATTGATACTGACTCTGCAATTCGGAACCACGGAAATACTTCAGGATCTCCTCCCAATCGGGAGGGTTATCATAGCGACCGAGGTTGGGCTTCAGCTTTCCACTCAGGATTTTCAGCGCAGTACTCTTTCCGATACCGTTGGTTCCAACAAGACCGAGGACTTGTCCAGGGCGGGGCATAGGAAGGCGGTGGAGCTTGAAGCTGTTGGCAGAGTATCGGTGGGTAACCTGACTCTCCAGGTTGGTGGGCAAGTTGATGATGTGAATGGCGCCGAAAGGACATTTCTTCGGACAGATACCGCAACCGATACACAGGCGCTCGGAAATGAATGCGATCTTCGACTCGTTGGTCACCTCAATGCAGAGTTTACCGGAACGAACGACGGGGCACGCCTTCTTGCACTCTTGGCGACATTTCTATACCAATCAGTCCCGGAACTCTTATGATTGAAACGATCTTCATACCTTCGGTTTGCACTAATAATCCGGAACGTTTCGTGTAAGCGGGCTATGAACCAGGGGGGAGGAGGTTTTTTCTTTCGCATTAGCGGGGTACGTGTGACGAACCTTGTCCGAGTTGATAATGGCGATACTTTAAAATAAGATCATGTTAGAAATGCACACTTTATTGGGAGCTGGCTATTTAAAAAACCATATAGAACATACCGTGTGAGCTTGTCCGACATGGTGGCGACTTCAGCTCAAGGAACCAGCGTCAGGTATAAAAAGCGGGTAACAAGAATGCCTGAAGAGGGCTGTTGAAGAGGATCGTTGAGACGAACGGAAGAGGGGCTGCTGCAGCGTAGGGAATCGGGTGCAATCGAGCACCAAGTGTCTGCGCAGACTCGAACTGACGGAGTTGAAATGCGACAACAATGCAACAATGACAACGGTCTCGAGGGGGGCGGAATTGAAACCAAGCAGTCTCTTTCTTATTGTGGGCTGTGATGCCTGAGGCTCCCACATTGGAGACCGCCCTGGAAAGCGCCTGCAATTATTTAGCTTGAACCTAATTGGTTGATATAAAATTCACGGAGTAACTCATGATCCGGCTATTGAAGAAACATCACATGACTGACAGTTGTTCACGCGCGAAGCGAGTAAGCTAGTCCATATCGGGGATCAATAAAATTTAATGCCTGACGGCTAAGGCACTAAGGTCGATCCTTGCCTGCAAACCAAACCAAACCGAATCAATCCTCCCCAACTCATCTCTCCCTCACTCGTCTCATCTTCATCTCCATATCATCTACGCTTCCCCCGCCCACCTTTAATTTTTTACAAAATTGATACCCTAGTCTCCCCTCTTCTGGGGTCACCACGCTATGGAGTGTAAGTTCTTTGTTTTTTTACCTTGGTCTATTCCCAGACGTGTCGCCAGAACGCTTTGTCCGGGTACTTCTCCGCGTCCTTCGACCCACTGCTAGAAATCCCCAAATCATATGATTTACCTAAGGTGGAGGAGATATACAAACCGGACCCCCCAAATCTGATGCTCCCGTTCTTCCTGGACGGGTCATCGTGGTCAATCTCTTCAGGACGCCTGCTTCTGTGCTGCCCGCTTCCATCCCACTCGTCATCAAAAACTATCAATCCCCATCAGTCCTGATATCATACCCCAATCTACAATCTATAAGCTTAATTTTGCTGCAATTTGATTCGCGTACCACTATCCTACCGATCTCCACGTACCTAAGGTGCCTACCTCGCTGAATTGAGCTTCAATGCTGACTGCCCCTCGGTCATAGCATCTAGCATGGTGATCCCGTCGGGTCAAGAACCTCCTCTCACCTCCACAATGTCTAATGGCTATTCGCATTCGCTAGCTACCGACGATTTCGGGGCTGATGCCGATGAGACCACAAAGAGCGAACACAGCCCATCCGAACCCGGCGAGTCTCATCCTGTCTCCGAGTCCTCCCCCGAGCCCGATGCCGCGGATGATTTATACGATGCGGATTCTCCTGCCTCGGATGGAGATGATGATGATGTCGTGATGGAAAACAGTGATGATGAAATGGATCAGTCAAGTCGTGAAAACTCTTCATCACCACACGTCGACCGAGGTCTCAAGCGCAAATCGCCGCCGCCGGACGAACGCGACTATATCAACCAAAATGCCGATCTATTCGGACTTCGTCGCAGTGGTCGCGCGCGCACTACGCGTCATCTCGTTGACACATCCGATTCGGAATCAGATTCTGTGGCTCCGCGCTCTAAACGTCGACGCAAGGAGCCATCCCAGCAGCCCTCGAAGACCTCACGGTCGGCTACCGCCTCATCGTTCTCGGACTCAGATAGTGATGAGTACGGCGGGAAAAGTGCTCGCGCAAACAAGGCGAGACGCCGTCGTCTTCAGGAAGCTGCCGGTATGGACGAATCTTTCAACGAAGTTCGCTTCTCTACCCGGAACGCGTCCAAGGTGTCTAACTACAACGAGGATGAGGATGATGGGATATTTGAAGAGGACCCTGATGAACTCGGCGCGAGCTACTGGGAAAACACTTACGAGGAAGACACCCGGCAAGCCGTTGATGTCGTCCTTAATCATCGGCTGAAGGACGGCGTCGACCCTAACAGCCCAGATCTGAACCGCCAAGACTTTGAGTTCTACATCAAATGGCAAGACCAGTCATATTATCACTCCAGTTGGGTGCCCAACGAAGATCTTGTGAATTATCGCAGCACGCGTCGGGTGGACAACTATGTTCGCAAAGTGCTCAATGAGGATATCCGCCTTAAACACGATCCAAATGCTCCTCCCGAAGATCGGGAAAAGTGGAATCTCGATCGCGAGAGGGATGTTGAGGCAATTGAGGATTTTAAACAAGTCGAACGAGTCATTGGTGTTCGGGAAGACAATGGTACAACAGAATATCTCGTCAAATGGAAACGGCTCTATTACGACTCGTGTACGTGGGAGCCCGAGGACCTTGTCAGTGAAATTGCACAACGTGAGATCGATCGCTTCATTGATCGCTCTGCTCGCCATCCTGTTTCGGACAAATCCGAATCGACTCCATCTACACGTAAGCCGTTTGAGCCCATTAAAGCCTCACCAAGCTTTCTGCAAAATGGCACATTGAAGGATTTCCAGGTCAAGGGCCTGAACTTCCTTGCTTTCAATTGGGTCAGAAACCACAATGTGGTATTGGCCGATGAGATGGGACTGGGAAAGACCGTGCAAACCGTCTCGTTCATCAACTGGATGCGCCATGTTCGTCGGCAACAAGGCCCCTTCATCGTTATCGTTCCTCTGTCAACAATGCCGGCATGGGCCGATACCTTTGACCACTGGACTCCTGACCTCAATTATGTGGTGTACAACGGCAGCGAAAAGGCTCGGAGTGTCCTTCATGATTACGAGTTAATGGTGGATGGCAACCCCAAGCGGCCAAAGTTTCATGTTCTGCTGACAACTTACGAGTACGCTATGAATGATTCTCCATTCCTAGGGCAGTTCAAGTGGCAATTTATGGCGGTTGACGAGGCGCACCGTCTCAAGAATCGTGACTCGCAACTCTACATGAAACTGGTTGATTGGAAATGTCAGGCTCGTCTCCTCATTACGGGTACTCCAATCCAGAACAACCTTGCGGAGTTAGCATCTCTCATGGATTTCTTGAATCCTGGTGTCATTAAGGTGGATGTGGACATGGATCTCAACTCTGACGCCGCATCACAGAAGTTGGCCGAATTGACGGATGCCATTCAACCTTACATGTTGCGACGAACTAAGTCAAAGGTAGAGTCTGACCTTCCGCCGAAGACGGAGAAGATCATTCGAGTCGAGCTCTCGGATGTTCAACTTGAGTACTACAAGAACATCCTCACGAAGAACTACGCTGCGCTCAACGATGGTGCGAAGGGAATGAAGCAATCACTTCTGAACATCATGATGGAATTGAAGAAAGCGAGCAACCATCCGTTCATGTTTCCCAACGCGGAGGCAAGGATTCTTGAAGGGAGTACCAGACGAGAGGATATCTTGCGTGCTATGATCACCAGTAGTGGAAAGATGATGTTGCTCGACCAACTGCTTAGCAAGCTGAAGAAGGACGGCCACCGAGTCTTGATCTTCTGTCAGATGGTTGGCATGCTCAACATCCTCAGCGAGTATATGGAGTACCGCAACTACAAATACCAGAGGCTGGACGGAACCATTCCTTCGGCCGCTCGTCGGTTGGCGATTGAGCACTACAATGCTCCCGGAAGTACCGACTTTGCGTTCCTCCTTTCAACTCGTGCAGGTGGCCTCGGAATCAACTTGATGACTGCGGACACCGTTGTTCTCTTTGATTCTGACTGGAATCCGCAAGCGGATCTGCAGGCTATGGCTCGAGCTCATCGAATCGGGCAGACCAAGCCCGTCAGTGTTTACCGCCTTGTCTCAAAGGACACAATCGAGGAAGAGGTCATCGAGAGAGCTCGCAACAAGCTTCTGCTCGAATTCATCACTATCCAACGGGGTGTTACCGATAAGGAAGCCTCGGAGATGCAAACAAAAATGTCTCGTGTCATCGGGGAACCTAATTCAACGGATGACATCTCCCGAATTCTCAAGCGTCGTGGTCAGAAAATGTTTGAGCAAACTGACAACCAGAAGAAGCTGGAGTCGCTTGATATTGACTCTGTTCTTGCCAATGCTGAATTGCATCAGACCGAGGAATCAGAACAAATACAGGCAGATGGTGGTGAGGAATTCTTGAAAGCCTTCGACTTTGTTGATATCAAGGTCGATGATCTTAGTTGGGATGAAATCATTCCGAAGGAGCAACTCGAGTCGATCAAAGCTGAGGAGAAACGAAAGGCGGATGAGAAGTATCTTGCAGAAGTCATTGAGGAAAACCAGCCTCGCAAACGCCAAGCCGCCACACAATCGCGGGATTCGCGAGAAGAACGCAAGGCCAAGCGACAAGCTCGGGCTCAAGTCGCCATTGATGATGACGATGATGACGACAACAGTTCCTTGGACCCGAAGCGTCCTCTCGGTGAAAAGGAATACCGTGCTCTTTCTCGTGCCTTTCTTCGCTATGGTGACATGGATGACTGTGAAGAGCTTATCCTCGAGGATGCCCGGCTGCAGAGTCGTGATCGGGAGACTGTACGAGCTGCTCTCCGGGAGATAACTGACAAGGCTGAATCCCTTGTTCAAGAAAATTTGGCGCAAATGGACGCTCTGAAGCAAAGCGGCAAAAATCCCACCAAGAAGGAGCAAAAGGCGGTCTTGTTCGACCACCAAGGCGTGAAGCGGTTGAATGCCTGGACCATCGTGGATCGGCCTCCTGATATGCGACTTGTTCGGAAGATGACCACCTCTCTTCCAGATTTCAAGACCTTCCGTCTCGCGGAAGCCACCAAGCTGGCTGATTACAGCTGCCCTTGGGGCGCTCGAGAGGATGGAATGCTCTTGGTCGGTATTGGTCGTCATGGATTTGGTGCTTGGACTCAGATCCGCGATGATGCAGACTTGGGTCTTGGTGACAAATTCTTCCTGGAAGAGCATCGCGTGGAAAGAAAAACACAGCGTCTCCAGGGTGAGGAAAAGTCCACCAAGTCCCCAGGTGCTGTTCACCTTGTCCGTCGAGCGGAGTATCTGCTTTCTGTTCTAAGGAACAAATACAGCAGTGGCAACAATGCCATCGCAAGGCGTGCTGTTGACAATCACCACCGGAACAACAAACGTAATTCTCGCCTTGGCAGTGGCAGCGTCTCCGCATCCCCTGCTCCATCCTCGCGCAAAGGACACCGTGAAGTTGATCGTGTGCGCCAGCGGTCCCATACCCATGGCAGCAGAGATGGCGGTGACCGTCATCACACACCTGGTCATGATCGCCCGAGGTCCGGGCACGATGTTAATCGTCCCCGTCACCGCATGTCCGATGTCAGCACTGACGAGCTTCGCCGGCGCAAATCTCAAGAAAATGGTGGTTCTAGCAAGGAGAAGGAAGACATGACTTTCATGGTGTTCAAGCCCATTGTGGGTATCTTGGACAACGTATCCAAGATTACAGCTAAGAATTATCCGGACAAATCCAAGCGGGCACATGAGCTCCGAACTACCATCATGAAGATCGGTGATTTTATTCGCGAAACCTTGGGAAGCAACAAGGCCATGGCTTCCCTCGAAAAGCGATTATGGTAAGTTTCCACTAAGCATTGCTTGTTTCTCCGTTTCTCACGCTAATATTCCTTTAGGGATTATGTCTCTGTCAACTATTGGCCTAATAGGGAAGTAACTGGTTCCAAACTTCAAGCAATGTTCCAAAAAGTCCAAGAAGCAAAGAATGCTTCAAAATCGTCGAATGGTGCTTAGCGTGCAGACCATGCCATCAGTAGCTGAACTATCCCAGCGGCTCAACTCACATACTTCACATCTCCTCGGCCCCGGATGACCCGGGCCTCCCAGTCGCCCAAGCGTCCTGTGCGCCCCTCATATTTCTTCTTTCTCTTAGAGCCACGTCTCTTCTTCTCTTTCTCCTTTCCCTCTCCGAGATTCACAAAAAGTCAATGATGATTATTTCATTGAAGTACATATGGATGCAACGAGCTGCATGGCATTGCGAAAGGCGTCGAATGATTTGCGCAACCCAAAAGAAGCACAGAATGGAGAATCGATTTGACTTGAATACGATCCGAATGTCATACGATATTTGCATGGCGTATTAGGGGTCTCTTTTTTCTCGGAGTTTATGTCTCCTATTTCCATCTCCATCTTTCTGCACTTTTCTATTCCATCTTCCCTTGGCAGATCGCAAAACTTGATCCCTTACTCTTCGTTGAGGCTGGGGTCCGGGCTAGCTGGATCTGCCCATGTTTAATTCTTCTTCCTTTTTGGATGTGCTTGGATTAAGTCAATCAGACTTCTCCAGCAGGCTACGGCTTTTCTTTCGATTTTTTTTTTACCGTTCTCCGATTGGTCCCATTTTCTTATTGTCATTTTGCTTCCTAGCATATTGTATCCTATGGAGTGGCTACCACGGCGTCGATTGATTTTTCTGTACCTGCACAAGATCTTTCAGCTGGTTAGGAGCACTGTTTTTGATGTCCATTTCTCATTTATTTAGAGCGAAAGCAGTGGTCCTGCTCTGGATCCCTTGACTACCATTGCTTCAGTTCCCTATTTGCAAAATCGTAAAAGAAAATAAGTTCATTATATTGACAAGGCCGTCGTAATGAGCGTGAAGGAGCTCAAATGAAATACTGGTATAACTGCGAAAGAAAGATAGACTATTCGTACAAAAATGTTAACCCCATTCTCCTCTCCTCCATCCATGAAAGAATACCCTTGCGCCGAAATAGAAATAAAGAAACCATGATAGGAACCAAAAAATCAAGATGCCAGAAGTATGAGAGAGCAGAAGACTAGATAGCGGCAATAGCCTCCTCTGTCTCTGCTTCCGGTTCTGGATCCATCTCAACTTCGGCTTCCATCTCCACCGAGTTAGCCCTCATTTGCTCCTGCTGCTGCGCAAACTGCCGCTGTTGCTGCTGTAGCTTCTCAAGGCTAGTCGATGGGTTCGACCCCGGGACAAGCGGAACCACAGGCTCCGCACCGCCAACAATGGCACTAAATAGTCTCAATTCCCCATCAATAAGGTCATCGAGAATAGCCTCTTTCTCGAGCCACGCGCGTTCACGCAGTGGTCGGATCTCATCCCACTGTGTACGCAACTGATTGCCCTCGTTCTCTGCCCAGAAGATCTGACGGCGCAGCAGTCTATACAAGTCGTGGGGGGGCATATTGAGCTCTGAATCCTCGAACCCGAGTTCAGGTCCATATTCAGGCATCATATTATCATCCGCGTCGGGGTCTAGTGGGGGCGCGGCGCTCATGGAAATTATGTGGTCGTGTGGCGTATCGCCTTCGGCGCCGAACTCCTTCGATGGGTGTGAGAGCTTAAGCCGGATGCGCTGCAGCTTGGATGCAGGTGTACTAGGGGCAGCACCAGCATTTGACTTTGTTTCTGCTTGACGGAGGGAGTCGATTTCGTGGACGGAGCGCATGTGTTTAGTAAGAGCGTCGGAGCGGGTGAAATTGCGATCACATTCTGTAAATCAAATAATTAGTTTGGCTATTTGAAAATTGAATCCCTCGTGGCATGGTAGAGCTTCTTTCCAGTCTTTGCATTTATCGAAGGATGGAGCGGGTTTGTTAGGATCAAGCGTACCAGGTAGAGTGCAGTAGAATGGCTTCTCTCGAGTGTGGCTCCTCATATGAGCACGAAGTGCATATGCACTGGCGTGTGTTTGACCTTTACGCGTGCAATCGGTCCACTCGCACGAGTACCGCTTCTGTCGGCTCCCGATGTGCTCATGATGGAGGTGCTGCACCAAGCCATCCATGTTGCCGAGGTCACCAACCACGCATCCATCCCACCGGCATACGGTAACCTGATCACCACTTTGACCACTATAATCGTCGTCCTGGTTGTGGCCGAGAAGGCCCATAAGGCTAGGGGAGTTGGGAACATCGCCAGAGCTGTCGGAGGAGATGGAGGCTGTTGGCGAGGCTGGAGGAGGCGCATCATCTTGAATAGAAGAAAGTGGTGTATTTCTATCCCATGAGGCTACTCCTCCTGTTCGCCGCCGTTTTGATGGAGGCATATTGGATGCTGACGGTGAATAAGCGCGGCTTTCCTGCTTGACGGACTCGTGATCCGAGTCGTCTGCAGTGCCAACAGAGGAAAGGGGGGAGCCGGGCGAATCGCGGGAGGCCATGGTCAATGGTGGCTATCAGCGACAAAGAATCTCTCAAAGGATTCACCAGGACAAAAGATTGGATTAGAATTGCTGCCGATTACTCCAAGGAGGGAAGGCCGAATGAAGCTGTTAGTGTCGCCATGGCCTCACGTGATGTCGCCCAAGCTTAAATTTCCCACTCCAGTTTTTCCTTTTCCCCTTTCCTCCACACAACGTAAATTACTTATTTATACACGGAAATGGACTAACACCAGGTCAAGACGCTGAAAGCTTTCATTCGATAAAACAATGGCGAGGTAAGCTTGCATGACTTATATTCTTTCTTCTCCACTACACCCTGCTTCCCTGATGAACAACAAAGAAGAATTCTGCAATGCAGACAATCTCCGTAACTGATCTCTCGGGGTCGGTCTCAGTGAGATTGAGTGTTGACTCTTCTACACTTGATCTGATTTATTAATTTAATAAATACTTGTTATTTATTGCTTTCAAGCTTCTAGTCCAATGCTAACAACAAAAAGCAGGTTGGATCCTTAGTAGCGCGGTCCCGAAACAGCATTCTCCTTGAGAATTGCATCGACCTCAGCCAACTCCTCATCAGAGAACAGCTTGACCCCCACCAGATTCTGGGTCACCTTGTCGACGGTTGTGCCACCGGGGATGGGGATAATAGTAGGCATGCCAGGCTTGTCACTCAAGCTCCGAATCCAACCCAAAGCCACCTGAGCTGGTGCAACACCCTTGCGAGATGCCAGGCTCTTGACCTCGTTAATCAGCTTCATATTCTGCTCAAAGTGCTCATCCTGGAAGCGCGCCATATGGCGACGGAAGTCGCCTTCCGGGATGTCGGACAGCGAGGTCACAGCACCGGTCAGGGCACCTCGGCCCAGTGGTGAGTAGGCGATAATGGGGATGTTGAGCTCGGCACAGGTCTTGGCAATCCCATTTTCGAAGATGTCAGTTGACCACAGGGACACCTCAACTTCAACGGCGGCGATGGGGTGCACCTTAGCGCTAGAAATTAGTTAATAAATAGTGTCCATAATGAAAACATTTCCGTCACATACGCGCGTCGGATAGTCTCGGCATCCACTTCACTCAATCCAATTCCTCCAATCTTGCCCTCTTTAACGCATTTCGCAAGGACCTCCACGGTGTGCTCGACCGGGAAGTTCGGGTCTTGACGCGCACACTCGAAGATATCGATCTTCTTCTTCCCGTCTAGGAGCTTCAGGCAGTCGTCAACGCTGCGACGAATGTTCTCCTCCGAGCCATCAGGAATCAACTGGCCAACCTTCAGACCACCCTTGATGCTGAGAACAACCTTTTCGGCGTTCTCGGGGTACTTGGTGAAGTACTTGTTCAACAGGTGCAGGGAGTTGTAGTCGGGGGTACCGTAGAGCTCTCCACCGTTCCAGAAGTTGGCACCGAGCTCCAGGGTCTTGTTCAAAGTTTCAAAGGCAACATCCTGAGGAGTTGGCTCAGGGTTCCAGGTCATTCCTGACAATCATTAGCTCAACTGGCCTGATCATCAATATGTTTCAGGGAGCGTATATACTCATGGTGCCATAGCCAGTGGGGCCGACCTCCTTTCCAACAAGAATAGGCATTTTTGAGTATATTTAGATTGTAATTTTGTTCTTTGAGTTTGGGAGAAATGTTCCGAGATTGTGGAAGAGAATTGAAGAAGTTTTCGTGAATGTCGACGTTGTCCGGGTATGGAGGGGTCATTTATATAACCCCCACACATCTTAATCAGTCTATTTTTTAAATTCTACATGTATTACCAACATTTTCGATGAAACTTAATTCGCTCCACTTAATTTGCTTAATCCCGGACCATGCTCCAGTCGACGGTGCCGTTCTCAATAACTATTGGCTAATTTTTCTTCAGCATGTTTGCCCCCGGTCTCCGAGACGTCAGCGGAGATAAGAGGTGGTGGGTGGAGTATACCCGGAGTTAAGACAGCCGAAGTCATAGTATACTGACCCTAGACATATCTATCATTAATTATGAATCTGGAAATGACATTTAGACTAGGATATGTTTGAAAAATTCGTCTGTTCAAGGCCCGGAGTTCATGCAATTCTCGGAATGTTGTGTTCCAAGGACCTCGGTACTTGACCTGTCTGCCAAACTTCAATGATACCATATTTTGATGCAACGATGCGTTACACCTGTTTGATTTGGTGTTCACGATCGACTTTCTAGAAGGTTAGGAAGAGCTTGTCTGTCTACAGCTCTGCTGCTGGTTGAGTCGAGATGCCTTGGCCCTTGGAACATTGAAGTGAATAGGTGAGAATAGTAAATTTTTAGCCATTCCATACTCTCAAGCCAAAAACTCTCGAATCTACCTATAGGATGATGGAAACCTTTCTAAATAGCTATCTGGGTATGATTTATATCAAGATCAAGAGCTTTAGTCTGTCATTTCCCTAACAGCCATTTGAAACATTGAACTATGATGGTCAAATGTCCCCGGGCAAAAAAGAGATGTATATATATATGTGTCAAATTTGACCAACCAACCTCCGAAGTCAGACTCGTACTCAGTGCTAGGACTCTAGTCCTTGCGAGTCATCAATGGAAGAATATGATTGGACTTATACAAAGATAATTTATGTAGAAGGTACAGTATCTTCACATGCAAAACATGTTGCTCAAAGCCTGAATTTTGGAGAGTTCAAATATTCGAATGGATGCTGGCTCTAAGGCTGTGAGAAGCATTTTTGGGCTTCAATGTTGACTTGTACAATACGAATAGATTATTAGGCTCTGGCAGAATCCATGGTTGCATTTTTCAGGGTGTTTGCTTCTGCCCATGAAGATGTGGTCTCCTGTTGAAAGTTATTTTATAGCAACTCTCACCCTATACTCACCCTAGCGGTACCCATAGTACTAGCTGCATTTAAGCCACGGACCGGTCAGTTAGTGCTATAGTGGGTGACCACATGTGAATCCTGACTGTTATATGTTTTTGTTTTTGAGTCAAATTCCATGATCTCTTCACTTTCACGTGTTTCAGAACTATATCAAATAAGCAGATAACGCGAGTATGGACCGAAGTGGTTTAGCGCGAGGGCCACAGCTGATCATGGGGCTGATCGGGTTGTTGCCCATTTCCCCACCAGGAACCGCTTCATAGTACGCGACGTCTATCACCTATTCAGCATGGATTCGCTCCCCTTGTCCGACGGAAATAGAAATACGGGATTTCAACTTGGAGTCAATCATGGACCCATCGGCGCAATCCATTTCGGATCTGGTACGTATGGGAGCTTTTCCACATAAAAACAAAGTTGACACTTTTTCGGCCCAGACCGAGCGGAAGACCCGCAACAGACCACGGACAACGGTTTGTACTACCCCGTTCCAGTCTAAAAGGCCATCACTGATGTCATTGCCATTAGGGGTGCTTCGGTCGCTGGCATTCCCGCAGATGCTGGATCGGAGGGACAACATCGAAACGTGCCACGCCAATACCTGCCAGTGGATTCTGGGCTCGAAGGAGTACCGAGCCTGGAGAAATCAGCCCCACGGTCTACTGTGGATCAAGGGAAAGCCAGGTGCCGGCAAATCGACTTTGATGGCGTTTCTGTATGCTAGACTCAAGGCATCACAGCCCGAGGATGACAGCCGGGGAATTCGACTTGAATTCTTCTTTACCGCCCGGGGCACAGATCTCCAGCGTACATCTCTAGGAATGTTAAGATCTTTACTGAATCAGATCTTTTTCCAAGACGCGACTATACGCCCCCAGGTACGCAAGGTATATGAAGAGCGGTGCAAGCAATTTGGGTACGGTGAACAGAAGTGGAACTGGCCACAGGTAGTGCTGGAAGAGTTACTTGTAGCTGCGATATTGAGATCATCTACCCAGCAACACATAACGGTGTTTGTTGATGCTCTCGATGAGGCTGGTGCAGACTCTGCTCAGAAACTAGCAGAATATTTCCATCGGCTTGTTGACCGTGCGGGCCGAGGAAAGCTACCGGTTAAAGTCTGTATTTCATGTCGACACTATCCTATCGTAGTAACTGCCAAAGCTGTGGAAATACATGTCGAGAAACATAATGGGGAGGACATCGCCACATATATACGTGACCTCCTTACCGACATAGTTGATGACACCTACACTCAAAAAGCGACGGATGTGCTGGCAGCGCACCTGAATGAACGGGCCAATGGGGTTTTCCAATGGGCTCATCTCATGATACCACTTACCAAGCGGAAGATTCTCGAAGGAGAATCCTTGGATGATATCCGGTGCTGGCTACGCAATGTCCCAACTGATCTAGAGAATGTATATGTGTACATCTTGGAGAAGGTAATAGATGCAATGAACAGGGACCAGGCATTCCTATTGTTCAAGTGGGTATGCTTGGCCGAGAGGCCCCTGACTGTGAGAGAAATGCGGTATGCCTTCGCATCCCATAACATGAGAGGGACGCCTACTATCAAGGAAGGATGGGAAAAGGTCGCAGGTTTCGGTAACAGCGAAACCATGATGAAGCGAAAAATTCTGGCTGTTTCCGGTGGGCTAGCTGAAACACTCCCAATCAATTACGGTTCCGACACTGTACAGGTGGTACATCAATCAGTGAATGACTTTTTGCGCTCAAAAGGACTGGGGCTTTTGTACCATCTTACCAGCACCGGCACCGACACAGTGGCTGTTGATGGCGGAAAGATTTTATCCCACAGCCACGCAACTATATACCGATCATGTTTGTTGTATCTAGCGACGGAATTTGCGACCTTGTTTAAACGTTTCTCCGATTGCAGTCCCTTGGAAAGACAAGGATTGGAGGAAAATCACCCGCTGCTACACTATGCTACCTTGCACCTTTTTGTTCATGCTGAAAAGGCAGCCGCCTCTCGAGCAGATATATTGCAAAACGAACAAGATGTGCTACAGCAAATTATTAGTGGATGGGTGAAGATTTGCAGATTTCTCAGGCCTTATCGATTCCCACCGGCAGGTACAAAGCTTATTCATATGGCTGCAGCTGCCAATCTACCTGATCTTCTGGAAGAGATGATTTCAGGTGGAGCGGATCTCATGGAGGAAGACGCAGATGGAAATTCAGCGTTTCATGCAGCAGCACTATGGGGACATCAAAAAATCGGAAGAATATTATACGAGAACGGAGCAGATCAAATGGCACAGAGTCACGATGGTACAACACCCTTAGTCGAGGCAGCTCGCCATGGACGACTGGGATTTGTTGAATGGCTCTTGACTGAAAAGGCCCAGTTTGAAACATCCCACGATGAAAGAAGAAATGCGCTACAAGAAGCATCGTGGGAAGGTCATGCGGGAATTGTGAAGCTGTTACTTGATGCAGGGGCTGATGCAAATTCCGGGGGCGGGAGATTTGGAAATGTTCTCCAAGGAGCAGCATACAGAGGAAGTGTTGAGGTTGTTCAGATGCTGCTGGACGCTCATGCAGATGTCAATGCCCAGGGTGGTGAATATGGGAATGCCCTCCAAGCAGCAGTATACTGGGGAAAAGTTGAGGTAGTTCACATGCTGCTGAATGCTCATGCGGATCCCAACATCCAGGGTGGCATATTTGAATATGTTCTCCTAGCGGCTGCTCATAATCGTGACTCGGATCAAATTCGAATTCTTCTGGATGCTGGCGCAGATTCATTGGTTGCGGACGAACTTGATCAAACGTTCCTTCATGTTCATGTCGCAGCTTTGACAGAAATATCAGACGTTCTTGTCCGATCTCCACGGTTAGCTCCCGCTATCAATAGGCGTGACAAGCTCTTGCAGACACCTCTCCATATATCTATCAACCAAGGTTGTTCCAGATCTGCTATAGCACTGCTTGATATGGGTGCCAATCCTTCCATTCGAGATGCTTACGGGAAAACCGTCATAGACTGGGTGGCAGAAGACCGGAATCTTGTGCTCGAAATTCACAAGCGCTGCCCTGAAATCGTCATCACCTCACGTGAGACCCAAGAATTGACTGTTCGTCAATCAATATTTCAGATTTCTAATACGCTCCTTCATTCACAACTGCGCGATCCATGGCGCCTCGTGCAAATACTAGGTCGTCTTTTGCTATTTGTCAATGATGTGGGCAATGCGGGCTACCTTTTTGGGCTCCACATATCTGATGAGCACCATTTTCCGAAAAACATTGTTATATCATGTGATAATTGTGGTTACTCCACAAAAACGGCAGGTCGATACGTGTGCAGGGACTGCGCCGAGGTGGATTTATGTCGGAAATGCGCGCAAAGTGACTGGCTCCTGATTCATAGCAGACCACTGCATAATCGAGAGCACGAGCTATTTGAAGTGCCTGATGTTTACGATAGCGATGATCGATCAAAGGGGACATCATCAGAGCGGTTCAATGCCTTCTTGAACAATCTCATTGACAGATATCCTACACCAGATTTCCACCCTGTTGACATTAATCCATCATATGATTCAGTGGTCGAACATTTGCGGAAAAGAAGAAAGGTCTAACGCCAGATGCTGCTATAGGCCAGGGTAAACTGATTTGGGCTGTTATGTTCGGCGTTCTTATAGTCAATTTAAGATATAAGTGCCTTTATGATAACGGGATAATGACTAAGTATGGGGCTCTTTTTGCTCACTGAGTAGAATTGAGCACGCCCCTGAGCAGCCTGAGTATTACCCACCTCAATAAAATGTAACACGCTAGCCCCGTTCACGTGCAGATTTTCCAAGCTCGCTTGCACAGTTTACTCTATCTAGAAAGGACGGACATCATCAATGTGGTCATCAATCGTGGTCATCTGGCTTCTGCCAAAGGTTTTCCGATCTAATTTAGAGAAGTACTAAATAGACTCGATGGTTGAACTAAATCGAAAGTTTGTGTTATCAAAATTGATAGATCTATCAAAGTTCTTGGAGTCCGACTAAACTCGGAACGGGTCTAATGCTCCTTCCTGTTTGACCTCCGATTCTCCTGCCTGCTCGTTCACGAAGCGGACAGATGAATTCATTTTTCCGCTTCATCCTCTTCTCAGCTTAAATCAATGCTGGTCTGCACCCATACTTGTGAATTGTTCCCAAGAACATTGACTGTCTGTCGGCTGAGAAACAGTGGCCTACGGTAGGATGACTGGTGAATTTGATACCTAAACCTTATGAGTCCTGACTAAGCAGTACTAGGTGTTTGACTCACGAGAGTCGAGAAGACCAAAATGTCGGTAATTATAGTGGGACTGGACTTGTCATCTAATCTCCCCATCATCTTATCTTCAACCTTCGACCTAGCCGCCGAAATGGACACCTTCGATTTAGACTGCTTTGATGTTGATCTTGCTGCTGAGGCGATCGGGTCGTCGGCCACCACAATTCTTTCGATCATTACCAAGTTGCGGAAAGAGGCTCGACCCGCGACGTTCTACGTCAAGTTCACAAATGTACCTCCTCAAGTTTCCGATAAAGAGCTCTCGAAAGGATGCCGGCAGATGTTTAATCCTGAGAATCGAACACTGATCGTCACTGTGCCGAGCGTACAACATGAGGCCGCTGCCGGAAACTTCAGCCGATTTTTCACCCAGACAACGATCGCCGCTAATATACCGATCCGCGAGTTCTCATCCTGTGGATCAACGCGGGTAAAGGGGATTTGTTGCTCGAAAGAGCCAGATGGCTCATTCTATGTCACTAATTTCCCTTCAACAGGTGGTAAACAATGGCCAACAGTTGTGGTCGAAGTTGGGCTATCGGAATCTAAAAGAAAGCCCCGGGCCGACGCTGCCTGGTGGATCGCCAATAGCAAGGGGGAGGTGAATGTTGTGATTACGATATCAATCAGCAAGTCAATCGCAAAAGTGGTCTTTGAAGCCATTGTGCTTATTCACCCAACCCCGATGTTACGCAGCGGTCCCCGGTATCAGTCAACAGTTCGGCAGTCAATTGTCCTCTCCCGGCCACTAGGTGGCCAAAATAAGCCGATTTCTACCACCCCTCAAACCCCACTAAGGATTTCATGCCAAGAACTTCTTCGTCGTTCGGCTGTACCCCCGGAGACCGATCCGGACATTCCAGTCCAGACTTTGGAGGATATTGCGTGGTTTATATGGAAGTTCCAAGATGTGTAGCTCTGTTGATTTTGCATTTCCCTTCTGTCGCCCGAGTAATAACGCCAAAGGATCTGTGTATTCGGTCAATCAACTTCCAATTCAGGCTCTGTGCTCCTAGGAGTATTTCAACTACTAGCCCCATTGTATACTAAGAAGACTAGAATCCAATAATGGGCACCTGGTGATTAATTCTATTGCATAAAGTGTCCACTATATGCTTCATTACCGCATATCCGGGGACGTCTATGCTCGGTGTGAATAACGGCCTCAATCAGCCTATAGTGCTGACGCTAAATCGGGCGCAAACTAGACAATTCATATACACATGAGAAAATTCAGCTACATTAATCCTAGGAGCCGTTCTGTACCCCAACCTGTTTGATTGGCTTAACATGACTTCTACGCTATTTCAAGCCACTCTACTGAGCCAATGATACATTCGATCTAGATACAGGGTATATCGGGAGGAAGCAATAGAAAGAGGTTTCCCGCGCTCAGGGGTACTCAGGTATACCATATAGGCCCCGTTAATAAACCCTACTCCTCTTACCGTATATGCCTCATCAATATCCCTGATAGACAGCCACCAATAAGTGTCTGGAGGGTGGGGAGCTTGACGGCACATTTCTTCATCGTGCGTATCGCTCCTAGGACGTAGGACCAATTGCATACGTGACTAAGTAGTACATATGTGCCTTGAGCCTGGTGACCCTGGGACGCTGAATGGTTCTATTTGCCTTAAATTTGTTAGTCACCATCTCCTAATATTAGCGATAATTACTAGAGAAAATCCCTATAGCCCGGCTAAATTGAAATATATATGGTGGACAATTATTTACCTGGATTACCAAAGACGGGCTCTCATCGAGTAAGTATACCGGTATAGTGAATCCTTGGAAAACTCCTTCACCTGTTAAACACGTAGGCATACCCACATGTGCAATATAAATATAGAGTATACCCTTGTCGAGGGAATGAAGAGAATCATCTCCGACATCTGGAGCCAGCATTACCCCCGCTATCTCCGCAAAGCTTTCGTCTCGCCTTTGTTTACGACTACCATACAGCTGCTGCCATCTTAAGATTAGGATTCCCTTTAATAATCTGGTGGTTCTCGTCTTGTATCCATGGAGATCAGTTGGCACCTTTTTCTGCCCTGATTAGTTTTATTCAATTTTTAAGTCTCCGGCTTGCCGGCTCGAACTATCTTTTCCCATCATCGGCATTCGACTCAGTCTTGGTCAAACATGGCAATGTCAAATTCATCGAGTGGTGTTGCAAGAGAGGCAGCACATCTGCCCAGCCGCCCTTACTATCTCAAGCTAGTTTTAGAACACACTTTGATTACCAGTCAAGTCCATGACTATGACTACCCCGGCAGCGGGACGACTGAAGATCCATACCTGGTGGACTGGCTTCCCGACGACCCTAAGAATGGCTTCAATTTGCCTCTAGCTATAAAGTGGACCATTGTCTTGATCTGTGCCTTCAGCACGCTAGTCTGCTCTTTCTCTTCGACAGTCTTCGCAGGCGCGATCATTCAGATCGAGGACTTCTTCCATGTAAAAGAGGAGATTGCCATCCTCAGTATTTGTCTCTATGTACTGGGCTTCGCCCTTGGCCCCGTTCTTTGGGGCCCGCTCCCTGAGCTTTACGTTCGCCAATCCATCTACCTTGTTACCATGGGCGCCTCGGTCTTGTTTGAGGGCGCGGCGACTGCCAGCAAGTCTGATGAGATCGCTGCCTTAATTGTACTTCGTTTTTAAGTGGGCTCCTTCAGCTCGGCTGCCATCTCCAACTCGCCTGGTGTGGTCGCCGACATCTTCGCACCGGCGGAGCGTGGACTCGCCGTCATGGTTTACTCCATGTTCCCTTTCCTTGGCCCAACCCTGGGCCCCATCTGCGGCAACTTCCTTGCTGCTGCTGCTGGGTGGCAATGGGTTAATGTTCTATGCACTGTCTTCTTCGCCTTGATGTTTGTTCTTGGTCTGATCTTTATGCCTAAGACTTACGCGCCCTATATCCTACGACGTCGCGCCACGATAATGAGCAAGGAGACTGGTAGAATCTATGTCAGCAAACTCGACGTCGGCCTCCCACCCAAGACTCTCACTGCCACTTTGAGCACGGCCATCACGAGGCTTATCATCATGGCGATATGGGAACCAATATCGACTGCCATGGCTGTGTATGCTGCCATCATCTATGGAATTCTCTACCTCATTGTCGCCGCCTTCCCTATTATTTTCATCAATGAACGCCACTGGAGTCAAGGTGTATCCGGCTTGTCCTATGTTGGCATCATACTCGGTCAGATCCTTGCTGTGCCCTTCTATATCGTTATTGAGGTTAAATACCGCAAAAAGATCGCCCGCCCTGGTGTTGTGCCGACCCCTGAGATGCGTCTCGAGCCATCCCTCTATGGTGCTGTGATGCTCCCTGTCAGCCTGTTTTGGTTCGCGTGGACATCATTCACTAGCATTCACTGGGCTGTCGGCCTCGTTGGCACTTTTTTCTTTGGGTTAGGCAATGTTCTTGTCTTCATCTCCATGACAAAATATCTTATTGATACGTATAGCCTGTTTGCTGCCACAGCAGCGGCTACCAACGCCATGGCTCGCGCCCTCTTTGGCTTTGCATTGTACGTTTTGCTAACCTCTGTTATCCTTTTTTATTTTGTTGGATTACGCAGCTAACAAGCCATCAATCTGAAACAGCCCCCTTTTCACCACGTACATGTACAATAATTGGGGCTCACAGTGGGCCTTATCAATCCCTGCTTTCCTGTCTTTGGCATTCATGCCTCGGCCCTTTATCTTCCTTCGGGTTGGCTCGAAGCTACGCGCCAATTCCAAGTTTGCCAACGAGGCCAAGAAACAACTGACACAGCTGCAGGAAGTACGCCAGAATGTGGAGAAACGATTTGAAGAGAAACACGCCGGTGATAATACAATTTCCTCTGCCACAGAGGCAGCTGTCGAGCCTGAGAGGGTCGCTGGTACGATTTCTACAAAATCAGAAATTACCGCCTTTGACCGTTCAGACTCCGGCTCAAATTGAACCCATCTACAGTCCAACTCGTTTTCAAAATGATAAATTTTCTTAATAGGATAGACTTTCAAGCTTGGCATTTGGATGGGGCTCCCTTCGTCCCCTTCAGTCAAGGTTCATAGCGTATCATATCGTGTAATGTGGCAATTTTTTTGAAAGGGGTGGTGGTGAGGAGGAACAACCAATATAAAAGCTCTATAGTATAGTCCAGCCACGTCTCGGGTGACATTTTCCTGTCTATATATGTGCATATGGTTGTGCCCAGCATATAAATAATCAGATCACCAAAATACCCCTGAGCATGTGAATTTACCAAAATCACTGTCTAATGTGTCAGTTGCTCCCTTAGTTCAGACATTCTTGATGTTTTCGCAGAATGTTGCTGGTAGAGGGGGTTTTACGAAGTGGGACAAGAATTATCCACCTCCATATTCAAAAACATTGCCGATAAAAAAGGATATGCTATGGGAACATCGTTGAACAAATTTTTCAGATTATGTATTTCACAGCCCTAGATGGATAATATTCATGGTTGCTTGTCCCTGAACCTTATTACGAAGTTAACTCGTCCGTTCCAACTTCTATTCTGTTATTGTTCCTGGCTTTTCAAGTATTGCAGACATTGTTGATCTTTCCTCCTCGGTATGTACATGCGACTTAAAACATAACCCCTCTTCAAATCCCCACTTCAGTGGGCCACTAGGTCAACAATAATGCGACGTCCCGTCGACGATCACCGTACACATGGCTTATTTAGACAAGGCTGTACGTGACCAAAAGACATTCAGGGACAACTGGTTTAGGTTGCCAATAATCGTCCAGGGGAGTTCCGGTTGCGTGGGGAATCAAGCAAACTTAATGATCTATGAGGGGTCTCAAGCGTCCAAGCTGCACTAGGCGGATTTTACAGGAGCGCGAAGCTCCGAAACCTTTGATAGATTGTTGGTAATATCCTAGGATCGGAAGGCGCCCTCGTGGGGCTTTCGAGATGCGACTAAAGCAAGGGATACATAAAGAGCCAAATCGCCTGCGTAGTTGTAATTTACAATTTCCCCAAGAAAATGGCCCTATCAACAGTTCTTCTCATTGTTGGCCTTGGCCTTGAAGCCACTGCACTCCCTGCCAGCACTGGCATGAAAAACATCAAAAATGTCGTTGTCCTCGTACAAGAGAACCGCTCGTTTGACACACTAGCGGGCGGATTCACCTACAACTCTGCGATTGACGGTTTAGTTAATAACGCCTATTGCAATTTAGCCAATGTCTCGGTTCCAACCTCGGAGAATGTTTGCGCAGCTGGAATTGCGAAGAACATAGCCTCCGATGACCCCGACCATACAATTACTGGTGGAAACATGCAGGTCTTTGGTACCTACCATCCCACTGCAAATGCCAAATCGTCAATGGGTGGCTTTGTCACCGAGCAGAGCTATAAATATGGCCTACAGGACAACATGATGGAGGCTGCTGAAGTAATCAATTACTATAAGCCAGATCTAGTCCCAGTGACAGAGGCCATGGCAGAGAACTATGTATTGTTTGATAGGTGGTTTGCAGCCGTCCCAGGTCCCACCAACCCCAACCGAGCATATTTGACTTCAGGAAGTGTTCATGGTAAGTGTTATTACCCTTCACAAACCTGTTTAGCCGTTAACAGCGAGGCTCAGGCCACGGGTCCAATGACAATGCATACATGACCTCAATGCTACCTCAAACATCCATCTTCGAGCAGTTGACCGAGCATAACATCACCTGGATAAACTACCAGAATACCACAGGGCATGGATCCTCGAGTTTCCTACCTGACGCACTTTTCTATCAATGGACCGCCCAATCAGGCATGGGAGACACGAATGTCCTTCCGATCGCCAAATTCTACGAAGACGCGAAGAATGGAAACCTGCCTCAATTCACTTGGATCAATCCCGAATGCTGCGATTATATGTCCATGCACCCAAAATCACCCATCAATATGGGCGAGAATTTCATGAAGAGTATCTACGATGCCATCCGTGGTTCACCCCAGTGGAAAGATACTCTTTTTATAATCACTTGGGACGAGCACGGAGGATTCGCTGACCATGTCGCTCCTCCCACCGGTGTTCCTGCTGGTGACAATATCCCGTATACCGAGCAGGCTCCGGATGGAAAAAACTATACTTTCCATTTTGATCGTCTCGGTATTAGGGTTCCGGCAATGTTGATTTCACCTTGGGTGGAAAAGGGGGTGGTGCAGAATAAGCCTAGTTCGGGGGATGGGGATTTCACACATACTTCTATTTTGAAGTTTATATCGGAGCTTTGGAGTCTGCCGACTTTAGGTCCGCGGGTTGATTGGTCGCCTTCTTTTGGGAATTTGATTACCAACAAGTTCCGAGATGATACCCCGGAGACGATGCCGAATGCTGCAGGCTACTAGATCGATGCTGAGGAGTTGGTACGTCTCTATTCTCTGACTAGGCTGGAGACAGGTATGATACAGGGATGGAGGGAAAGCTGCAGAAGGATAAAAACAGCTTGTTATGGTCATTTGATACTATCGAGCCAAGCTGAATACTGTAGATAGTGAATTGACCCTATCTAGTCCTCTTCGATCTCGCCTTCTTCACTGCCGGAATGTATGGCCTTTTCATCATTCTTTGCCTCTTCTTCAGGAATAGCTGAACGTTCTCGGGCACGGTCTCGTCGAGGCCCCTTGCTGCGTTCCCGTTCACGACTATCCCGACGATAGCGCTTCACGGATCGGCTGGCTACGCTCTCAGTGTCGCTCTCCCGTCTGCGTCTGCGGTCTCCACCACTGGCCGTGCTGCGAGTATCCCCGTAATCAAGTTCGTCACGGCTACCACGTGGGTCGCCGCGAGTGCGGTACAGACGCTCACGTTCGTCTTCCCGACGGTCAAGATCTCTGCCGGGACGGCGACCACCGTCCAGGTCACGGTCGCGAGGTTCGCGCTCACGATGGCGCTCTGACCGACTGTCTCTGTCACGATCGCGATCGTCGCGGGTGCGGTACGAGCGTTCGCGATCCGCTTGGGCCTTGCGACGGTCTGCTTCGTAAGCATCAGGCTCTGGACTGCGGCTGACGCGACTGCCACCTCGTCGTTCCCCTCGGCTGCGATATTCGCGATCGTAGTCCCGGCGGCTTCTGTCGCGGTCTCGTAGTTCGCGGTCCTTCTCGAGGTCTTCCTCCTTTTCTTTAAGACGTCGGATAACCTTCTCGAATGCAGACTCTCGCAGTTCGTCGGTTTCGACGGCCTTGTATTCTTCGTACTTTTCTAAACGGGGCTGGACCTGCTCCCACGTGTCTGTGGTACGAACCGGGGGTTCAAGGCGCTTAATCCGAGATCGGAGAGCATCAACAGCACGGCGCTGATGGCGATCAGCGGCGTGTTTCTCTTCTTCGTCACGACGGATAGCTTTGTCTTGAATGCGCTGGAAAAGAAGTTGAAGAATCTCCGGATCAATTTTGGAGGTGCGACGATCAGACTCAACGGCAGATTTGAACTCATCGAAAGTAGTCTTGGCGGTAACCTCAAACCGTTTGTCCTGAAAGAAAGATTAGCACAGTCCAAAAAGCTGAAATTCAGGTTCACTCACATCAAGAACGTCCAGCACGTCATTGCGAGGAGCGCGGAGTGAGCGCTCCTCCTCCTCGACCATGTCCCAGAACAGATCGAGAGGGGTTGACCCAGACTGTCCCAGCATACCTTGGTATCTAGGATCATTTTGAACCAGGGGACGAATGTTCATCCACTTGCTGCCGGCCTTGATCTTCCCCTGGGACCGCAGTTCTTTCAGCAATTCAATGAACTGCTCTCGGCCGCGGCGCTCTTTGCGGGCTTGGATAGCCTTCTGCTGCTGGCGTGCATCATTGAAAGTGCGTTCCAAGGACTTGATGTGATCTTCAAACGCAGTTAAAATATCAGATTTGCTCAGGGTCTTGAACTTATCGTCACCCTGCACCTTCTCATTAGACTCAATGACCGCCTGAGCCTCCGACCAGCGCGTATACGGCTCAAGATCCAGACCATGAAGTATGCTGACCAACTCGTCCAGGGCAGCCTTCCGCTTGGACGCCTCTTGCTCAAAGTGAGATTTTCTGAGCTCGACAACATACTCTTCGAAGAGCTGTCGCCTCTCATTTTCATCGTTGGTGGACCGGAAAGTAGTCTCACCTTCAATAATGGGACGAATGGTTTTCCAGCGACTATAATGCTTGATCTCAGGATGCCGTTGCAGCATGGTATTGAAATCTGCGCGGAGCTTAGCGAATCTTTCTTTCGCTCGGTCCTTTTCCTGCATGCGAACCTCGACCGCGTATTTCTCAAAGGCAGATTGACGGTCTCGAGGGTCCTTGAGAGAACGATACTGCGGGTCTTTGATTGTTGCCCGCATAGTTTGTTCCCACGTCCAATCGGGCTGCACGTTGTGCCGCTTGAGCATCTTCATGAAGGCGCCCTCGGCTTCCTCGATGGAGCCGTACTCAGGCTCAGATGTATTGAAAGCCGGTGCAGCAACCATTCCGTTAGTGTCGAAATTTCCATATCCACGTCGGTCATTGTAGCCTCGGTCACCTCGGTCACCTCGATCGTAGTCATCGCGTTCACGCTGGGAGTGTCCGTAGGAGCTGGAGCCGCCTGCAACAAAAGAGGGCGCGCTAAGAAAAGTTAGTTCACGATTTGAAAAAAGACAGGAAGCAACGTACGCAGTTGGAACGGCTGGAGTTGGAGGAGCCTGAGCGAGCGCATTCTTGTAAACCTCGGGCATCTCCCATGTGCTTTGCTTGTTTTCCGTGTTGTACCAATACTTGCGTCCACCCTCTGCTGTGTATTCCTTCCAGGGTTGATCTGCCAGGGCGCGCTAAAAGAGAGGAAGGTAATGTTAGTGCAATGTTCATTCAAAGGATTGGTGACCATTGAGATGCTAACCTCGACCGGAGTCATCATCTCCACAGGCTTAGCCCATTGTGTTGCTTTTGTCTGCACATTATAGTAGTAAACTCGACCATCTGCATTGCGCGCCTCCTGCCATAAGGCTGAAGCACCACCTGGGCCACTCATTGGATTCATGGTTGCAATAGCGTAGCGGTTGATGAGATGAAGGAGATGAAAAAGCGAAGCGCCGATGAAGCTACTTGTTTGCAGTGTTTGCACTGGAACCTTATCATCCGTTTATCTCCTTATTGCGGCGCCCACTTTGTTGTCGTCTACCCCAGCTTGTTCAGATCAATTGCATGCGACAATTTTGGTCGCAATGCCTGGCCTGGAGATTCCTGGAGATTTCTTGCGGCATGCAGTTCTGGAAACTGTTGTGCCTCATTCCCCGGGACTTGATCTAGAGGGGGCCCTGACCTCCGCGCTAGAGGAGGGCGCAGATGATCTACCATCCGTCCTTGCCTCAATTCCTCAGCGCTCTATTCTTTTCTTCGGTATGTTATGGACTCAATGTAAAGATATGGAGATTATGTTACTAAAAAATGTAATTTAGATGAAACTTTACCCGTTCGCATCGTCCTACGGCTCTCCGACTGTACTGAAGCTACCTTAAGGCATTATTTGCCTGGCCTGGAAGTTAGGCTCGATGTATATGCCGTTGATCCAGCAGAATCCGTTGCAGAGAACCCCACACCTACTCGAGAGGCCATATTTTCGGGGGTCGTGGATCTAGATGAGGAACCACTGGTGGTTTTCAACGAGTTCGAAAGCGAAGATGGTACAGCTGGAAACCATATTTATCTCATATGGAGCATTGACAGCTTCCTTAGTAAGTCACTTTGGAACTACCGCTTAATATGACTCTGCTAACTATCCAAAGAGCGCCCTAGAAACCGCATCCAGCACCCCTCGCTTTTGTTTATTGGCTCGGCCACCTTGAACCCTTCAGAAGGCAGTCGATCAAAAGATCCCGAAGATGACTACCTCCCTCCGCTTGTCCCCGCATCGACGAACATGTTGCAACCATTGGCAGGCGACAAATCTCTTGCCCACAAAGATCCATTCCTCCCCGCATCCAGATTGCTACGGGTGGTTCCCACTGCCTACAGCGAAGACCCAATCTACAACATCCAGCAGCAGCATGGCCATCCATTTCGTGTAGTCCCTGCAGCCAGTGCAAGGATCCGATATTCGCGGGCTAGCACTTACACTAGTGTTCCGACAACGATTGCTAGCCTTGATTTCGAGGTAACTCCGTTTCTGAACTGTGAAGTCTCATTCGATAAAGCAGAGTTGAAAATATCCGAAGGAGCCATTGAATCCTTGTCCAACATTCCTGGCCTCGCTCTTCCTTTGACGTGCCGCCCCAGAGACGATGTGACCCTGGTTTACAAACTCACACCAGAGTATGGCCCGGAGACTAACCCTTCCTCCACCGCGGTGGTGAGTGTGCTAGAGATCTCCCTTGGCGCAGTGATTCTTTTGTCCGATGGCTGTCAACCACGAATTTCCATGGAATGGAAGACCAATGTGGATTTCTCCTTGGCTCTTAATCCTACCTTTGGCGGACCCAGTACGGCACTACAGAGGACAAATCGCCCCACGAGTCTATCTGTGTCTGGCCAACCACCATTGATCACTGCGGGCCGTAGTTCTCTACGAGAGCGCGCCTACTCTGTTACCGATGTAGGGGTCACTATTTCCTTTACCGGGCCGATACGAGTGCAAGTTGGTTCGCCATTCACATGGGGTGTTTTCATTGTGAACCGCTCTAACGTGCCACGTAAATTCGCATTGATCGTTATTCCACGTCGCAAGCGAATTGACCCGCGGGGCCATGTTGCGCGTCCTTCCACCGCGTCTATTTCTAGTAGAAAAGAAGACCAAGTGGCTGAAGCCGTGACAGATGATAATATTGTGCATGCCATGCAAAAGAGTGTTGTGGGTCAAGAAGCTGAGTTAATCAGTTTAAGTACTGACATCCGAGTTGGGTGAGTTTGATTCTATTTTTATTGTGATCTAACCTGACCTCTGATTACCTTTGTAGGCCCCTTCTACCTGGAACATGCCACTCCACCGAAATCAAATTACTTCCACTCGCTACTGGTCCTCTGCATCTGGAGGCTGTTCGACTAGTGGATGTGAATACGAATGAAACGACGGATATTCGAGACTTGCCAGACATTCTGGCTGATGACCAACCTCGATCTTAGTATGGGAAATGAGGAACCCCAACTGTACATTTTTTAGTAAAAGTGAGAACATAGAATACCACATGAAACAGCTATACATAATTCTGAAATCACTGTCCAATTCAAATACATACCAAGGTAGTACGTTGTGATAGGACAAGATGATAGGACAAGATATATAGCGCAAGGCTGAGAAAGTCAGTGACGTTGAGTTGCATCCAACGTGACTTGTCTTTAGTCATAGCGGAGTCGAATCCACTTTGGCTTTTGATCTGGGGTAGATAGTATTTCCTCTGACTATCTCTATTCCTGTCTTCCTCCTTGCCCCTACACTTTTCAGGGAAATCATAGCCTTTCTTCGAATCTGGTTACTTGACATTTGCGTCATACTGGCGCGCACCGCCCACCCGGAAATCTTATCATCGATCGAACCTCCATAAATCCGGCCCACAGCTCTACCTACACCATGATCGCCGCCACGAAGCGAAAAGTCCTTGATGGAATGAACCGCCGGTACATTTACGGTCGCGTGGTACGTATCTCTTCTCTCCTGTGGTTTTCTACGGGAGAGCAGAAAGCCCAACTATTTCACTGATGGCTCCGGATCCCTTTCCGACTCTTTTGAGCCCCACGGCTGACTCGGTTGCCTATCATGGGTTATAGCCTCTCCTACACACAATTATTTTCCTCATCGAGATGGCTGTAGCTACTCGAATTGCCGCCAAGTTCAACACCTACTATGCCGAAAAACCAGGTGGGTTATATGTCGTGTTTTCCGCTGGATCCCGGTGTTGCGGTGTGCGATGTAGCTGACTGGGCTTGCGATACAGTGCTTACGACCATGGTCACCAACGCGGTAAGCTGACCTTCTTGACACACATATACCTTTGAACAATGCACCGGATATGGATTTGGTTATTGACGGTGGATATAGGTGCTTGGTGGGGTGGCCGATACGGTTGCGCAGCTGATCACGGCGTTTAGGCTTCGAAAGCAGCAACGATCACAGGAGGACAACGATTTCATTTCGATAGAGATAGAAGACTGGGATAAGACGAAGTCGCCGGCTGTCGGAGAGATAGGATATGTGAAGAATGCGCTGCCCCCATTCGACTTTGAGCGCCTGACTCGGTTCATGGCGTATGGTTTCTTCATGGCCCCCATACAATTCCAGTGGTTTGGATTTTTGTCACGAGCATTCCCCCTCACCAAGGCGAATCCGACGACTCCTGTATTCAAGCGTGTCGCTTTTGATCAGTTGATCTTTGCACCCTTTGGTAGGTGTTGCTTGTCGTTACGGATAGTTTGGATTGAAACTGACCTGCCCGGGATCACATAGGTCTGGCATGCTTCTTCTCATACATGACAATCGCCGAGGGTGGTGGGAAGAGAGCTTTGACACAGAAATTCCGTGATGTATACCTGCCGACTCTGAAAGCCAACTTTGTGCTGTGGCCAGCGGTGCAGATCCTCAACTTCCGAGTTATTCCTATCCAATTCCAAATCGTATGTATCCACAGCCAGATATATGAGCTCGAGCTGGAGCTGGAGCTTGCCATACTGACTATACATACAGCCCTTTGTCTCCTCCATTGGTATCGCATGGACCGCGTACCTTTCACTCACCAACTCCTCCGAGGAGTCCTAAAAAAGCGCGCTCTCACAGCGACATTTTATGATCACGATCCGCCTCTGATTATATACTGCATTTGTGTTTGGTTCATTCATTCAGGCGTTCCGGTCGGTCCACAATTGTGGTTTTCATGTTCTGGGTATGAATGCCTGGGAGGGGGGTGAATAACAGGTTTGCATAACAAAAGGTCTTTCGTTTATGCCGTGGGAACAATTCAGGTACACTTTTCTTGTACTTTTTATGTTATTCACATATTTGCTAGGGTCGCTATTGGTGGTTTTAAGGGATGTTTAGCTTCGTTTTGTTTTGATTGCAATGGCAGTGTTTCCGGTGTCACGAAAACATCCCACCGCCGTAGCGGCTATTTACAATTCCAGTCTGGCCAATCGAATAGTTGCAGCCGGCGATCTCCCCAGGATTCCCCGACTCCGAGGCTATAGAAAACCCCAGGACGGTCCGGCATGTTCCGTAATGAACGGAAGCTGTGACATCAGTCCCGCATCAGCCCGATCATAGTCTCCGAGGACGTCTAGAAACTTAGGAGAGAGGTACCGATAGCTACCGAGATACTTATTGTTTTCGCCGATACTTCATAATGTTACGAAGTACAATATCCAAGTGGAGTACATGACAGGAAAGTACCGATTGTAACATCATCTGGATGCGGGCATGTTGCTCTCACCGGGCCCCACCATGAGTGCTTGCCCCTCCAATCTTTACTTGTCGCGACTCACCGTGGCCCTGATTAGTTCCTTTTAATCATTTCCCCTCCTGCATTAATTCTTCGCATATTCCATCCCCTGAGGTATGTACCTACCTACTCTCTAATTCTTCAAATCTAACCCTTAACCCAGACTACCACACACAATGTCTCTCTCCAACAAGCTTAACATCACCGACGTTGACCTCAAGGACAAGCGTGTCTTGATCCGGGTATGTCATCTCTTACAGCCCAATCCCCCTCAATCTACTGCTCAAAAAGAAATCCAATTGTTAATACACATAACGTGCAGGTCGACTTCAACGTTCCCCTCGATGACAAGTTCAACGTCACCAACCCTCAGCGCATTGTTGGTGCTCTGCCCACCATTAAGTATGCTATTGACAACGGCGCCAAGGCCGTTATCCTGATGTCCCACCTGGGCCGCCCTGACGGCAAGGTCAACCCCAAGTACAGCCTCAAGCCCGTTGTTCCCGTGCTGGAGGAGAAGCTCGGCAAGAGCGTTATCTTCACCGAGGACTGCGTCGGCTCCCAGGTCGAGGAGACTGTTAACAAGGCCTCCAATGGCCAGGTTATCCTGCTGGAGAACCTGCGTTTCCACGCCGAGGAGGAAGGTAGCTCCAAGGATGCCGAGGGCAAGAAGGTCAAGGCCGATAGTGCCAAGGTTGCTGAGTTCCGCAAGGGCCTGACTGCTCTTGGTGACATCTACATCAGTATGTACACACCAGCTATCCTACAGTCCCTTTTGAAATGTCGAATTTTCCGTACTAATAATTCCCAGACGACGCCTTCGGTACTGCCCACCGTGGCCACAGCTCCATGGTCGGTGTTGAGCTTCCCCAGAAGGCCGCCGGTTTCCTCGTGAAGAAGGAGCTGGAGTACTTCGCCAAGGCTCTTGAGAACCCTGCCCGCCCCTTCCTCGCTATCCTGGGTGGTGCTAAGGTCTCCGATAAGATCCAGCTGATTGACAACCTGCTCCCCAAGGTCAACAGCCTGATCATCACCGGTGCCATGGCCTTCACCTTCAAGAAGACCCTCGAGAACGTTAAGATCGGTAACTCTCTGTTTGACGAGGCCGGCAGCAAGATCGTCGGCGACATCGTCGAGAAGGCCAAGAAGTACAACGTTGAGATCGTCCTGCCGGTCGACTACGTCACCGCTGACAAGTTCTCTGCCGACGCTACCGTCGGCGCTGCCACCGATGCCACCGGTATCCCAGATGGTCTCATGGGTCTGGATGTTGGTCCCGAGTCCGTGAAGCTGTACCAGAAGACCATTGCCGAGGCCAAGACTATCCTCTGGAACGGACCCCCTGGTGTCTTCGAGCTGAAGCCCTTCGCCAACGCTACAGAGAAGACTCTCGACGCGGCTGTGGCTGCTGCCCAGTCCGGCGCTATTGTTATTATTGGCGGTGGTGACACTGCTACCGTCGCTGCTAAGTACGGTGTTGAGGACAAGCTGTCGCACGTTTCCACCGGTGGTGGTGCTTCGCTTGAGCTGCTCGAGGGCAAGGACTTGCCTGGTGTTGCTGCTCTGTCCAGTAAGTCTTAAGTTTGCTCTGCATAAAGAGTTAATATTTTCACGAATTTTAATGTACACAGTCGATACATTTCCAAAATCAAATGTTCAAATTTCAAATGATCTATTTCTTGTATAGAAGCTAAGTCGCTGAGTCGATAGATACGAGGCCGAAGCTTTGAGTCTTGTGGGGACCTTGGAAGGGGGCTAAGAGCTGTAAATAGATGACAACTATAAGACTACATGAGAATTGGGCAGATAGCGTAAAGATGACGAGCATAGATCTACATTAATCAGAGACGCAGGGAGATCCCTTGTATTGCTGTAGCTGAACTGAGCATCTGGAATTCAGAGTGTACCCCTCATCACTCCATTATAGAACGTCCAAGAACCAAAGCGAAAGCCTAGACATCCCATCCAGTGATAATCGTGCTCCAGCAGAATCCAAATCTACTCCATGCATAATCTCCGTCATCCAAGTTACAGACCACCGAAACTGTCATCTGATCTCATCGATCCTAAAGAAAGTAGATTGAAGGGGTATAGTGTATGGTAGTGTATGGTATGCGTATGCGCTCGGTAGAGGTCTCAAGAGTCAACAGAATTCCCATTTCATCTATTGCTTTCCCACGACTCTTAAGCTGGGGCGCGGCTCCGGATTTCAACCTGTGGCTTGTGCGTATGTGACCGTCGTTTTCTCTTGGATTTCGTGGATTATCTTAGGACGAGGCTTGGACCTTCTTGAGTTCTTCCCTGTAGATTTAGAAGGAGATTAGCAAGCTGTATCTATTTCTGTTTTGCGTGGAATCGGTAAAGGAAGGTTGAGCGGGGGTGGAACATGGGGGCGAGTTGAGGAGCACCCCTCCCAACCCGAGGAGAAAAGAAGAAGAGAAGCTTGGAAAAGACTCATTCAAGCGCAAATGTTTCAACTTACTTCAGCTGCTTTGAGAAGTCCTCTGCGGCATCGTCGTCATCCCAGCTCTCCTCCCACAGGTGCTCGTTGCCTTCGTTGGCGGCTGACTGCTCAGCTTCTTCCTGGCTCCAGTCTAGGTTGAGCTCTGTTAGCGTGTGATATTCGCGATCAAGTTTGGCCAGTCATTGCGCGTGGATTCGCCGGGTGGGATCTACCTTCGACGGGGAAATCCTCGAACTCGTCATCCTCCTCCAGCACCTGGGGCTTCTGTTGTTGCTGGGGCTGTTCAGAGGGGTTGGCCTTGTCTTGGGATGTGGAATTCGACATTGTGATTAAGAGAGAAGTTCCTTGTAGGAGAGGAATATCTCTTGTATTCAGATGGAGTTGATGAGGAAAGTGATGGGGTTTAAGGTGTGATCCAGAGCTTGGTGGTCGGAGCTGAAGGTCAGTGACCGTTGACTTAGTCACCAGATCGGCGATTAACTCAAGTCCAAGTTATGTATGAACAACGAAAACAAGAATCTTATTGATTATTTTCATGCATAATGATATCAACAGGAGTTGTAAAATGAAATGGAATAAAATAAAATAAAACAAATGAGAAAGACCGAACGTTTTACACCATAATTCTGACTTGGTAATACATAGAGTTATGCAGCGATTCGGGTTCGCCGGCAAGCCAATCAATCCCATGAAAAGGTACTCGCCTCCGCCACGTTTATTTTACTTTCTCTTTTCCTCTTCTTCTCATTCCAGTTGTGATATTCTTTCCTACTAGATATCAGCTCCCTTCTGTCGTTCTCGGAAAGACACATGGAGTCCCGCTGAGATTCTTCCCGATCCGTCACTTTGAATTCGGCGGCGATGAACAGGATCTCGACCTGATATCCCTACATTTTCTTTCAATTGGTCCCTTTTTATTTCTACACACCCGCGCCCAACATGCTCCGTGTTGGGTCCTGGCTATATGGCAAAAAGCCGGCCAATGCGTCTCAGTCAATGGATTCATTGGCTGAATTGAGAGACTGTATGTACTAGTACTTCAGACAGGGACAAATTTCGAGGTTTGTCCTACTGAAATGAGGCTCTTGCTGACCATAGAAATTTCGCGAGCGGGGAAGTGGATGAGGCGATGCAAGGTTTGTTATCTCCCGCATGGACCACCCGTGATAAACTAATTGGTCTAACAAACATCTATAGCTGCAACCTTTATTCTCAATGACGACGTCGAAAGTGCTGAAGATGGTCTCGCTAAGGGAGACTCAACCTTTCACAATGTGGGTTTTGATCGTTTCCCCCCTACATCTGGGAAGTTCAGCTGCGTTTTGATGACGTAGCGGGGAAACCGGGCTGTGTCGCTGACTGTGGGGGCTGGAACTAGTTGGGAAAAGGCATGGTAGCATTTGTTCGCGCAACCCTAGGCTTTGAACAGGATATTATGAGACAAGGTCCGCAGGGAGAAAAGTCCACATGTCCATTGAATCCACGGCTGACACTTCCACCAGCATCTGAACGATTAAGCGAAGCGGAAACGAGCGCCTCGAACGAACAGCACCGCGCCCAGCAGAATCCTAATGCCCCGAATGCCTTCCGCTCGGAGATTTACGGCCCCGGCACAGAATACGCTCTGTGCCAGGCTATTGCACAGCTGCTGAGCGCCGTGGTCGGAGTCTTGAACGAGAGTTTGACAGAGAGCGTCAAGGCGTTCTATCGACTGCGCAAGGCGTACATTGCGTTGGATGCAATCTTGAAAATGGAAGAGAAGTTTATGGAAACCCACAGGCAGAAGCAAGGCCTCCTAGCTCGCTCCAGCGACCTTTCCAAAGCGAGTTCTAGTTCCGATTCAAAGCTAGCAGAGACGTCTAGCATGGCCTCGTCGCTCAAAGGTCCGTCCACGACTGTCAATGGGGTGACTCCTTTGGATGATCTTTCGAACAGTGTCTCCGGCTTGAAAATCGCGAAAATCGCACAAGAAGCTGCCTCCGAGCCAGTTTCACGTACATCCACTCCCGCCAGCTCGACTAATATTACCCATGACCCCGACTCGGACATTTTCAAAAATGACATCGACATCTTTATCCACTCCGGCGCCAATTTCTGTTTCGGAATTCTTCTGATCCTCATCTCCATGATTCCACCATCTTTCGGCAAACTCCTATCCATCATTGGGTTCCATGGAGACAAGCAGCGCGGTCTAAGAATGCTCTGGCAAGCTAGTAAATTTCACAATTTGATCGGAGCCTTTGCTGCCTTGGGGGTCCTGGGCTATTACAATGGGTTTGTGCGGTACTGTGACATCATGCCAGATCCGACCCCGGGCGAAGATGATGTTGAAGGCTACCCGGCCAAGAGATTGGTGGGATTGTTGGCAGAGATGCGCACCAGGTTTCCAGACAGCCGGCTTTGGTTGCTGGAGGAATCCCGTATGGAGGGGGCGAACAAGAACCTAGAGGGTGCATTGGAGCTTCTTTGTGATAACAAAAAGAGTCCTTTGAAACAGGTGGAAGCACTCTGTGTGTTTGAGAAGAGTTTGAATGCCTTGTTCTTGCACAATTACTCCGCATGCACGGACGCGTTTATTGAGGTAATTTGGCCCCGCATCCCTGTTCTACCTGCTCTCATATATTAACCCTGCTTTCCAAGTGTGTCGATCTCAACTCCTGGTCCCGAGCATTGTATTACTACATTGCTGGATCATGCCAAGTTGCCCTCTACCGTCAGTCCCTCAAGGATGATCCCAAAAAGGCCGAGGAATACGCCCAAAAAGCGATCGAATACATCCGCAAAGCACCATCCTTTGCAGGCAAGAAGAAGTTCATGGCCCGCCAGCTGCCTTTTGACGTTTTTGTCACCCGTAAGATCGCTAAATGGGAGGCCCGAGCCAAGGAGTGGGATGTTTCTCTGATCGATGCCATTGGCGTGGATCCCGTTGAGGAAATGATCTTCTTCTGGAATGGACACAGCCGTATGACCGACGGCCAGCTAGAGGAGTCATTACAGCGACTGGCATGGTGCGAGAGCGATGCAAACCCGACCTGGTCGCGTGAAGGCGCCGAGGGGCAGGCCATTTTGGACCTTCTGCGCGCTGCCGTATACCGTTCTTTGCGCCAGAATGAGAAGGCCAAGAGCATTCTCAAGACCAAGGTTCTCAGTAATGAAAAGTCGCTGTTCAAGGTTCATTTGAACGATAACTGGGTTCTTCCAGCTGCTCACTTCGAGATGGCGGCCAATCTGTGGATGGAGCGTCCTGGTTACCAACCTTTGCATGGGTCCTCCGGTATTTCACAGAATTCGCAGAATGAGTCATCTCCCGAATCAGGCAACTCCAATGCCTCTGGTGTCGAAGCCGAGAAAACGCTTGTCCAGCAGTGCAAACAACATTTGGAAAGTGCAGCCAAGTGGGAGAGCTATGAGATGGAGGCCCGTATTGGCCTGAAAGTTACTGCCGGTAAGGAGGCTGTACAGAAGTGGGAGGCTTTACATTCGGCATGATGGTTTGAACTGTTCATATGATTTGCAAACCTTGTACAGTAAAGAGCGTTAGAATCTTCTTATCATTTATCTACATAGATTGGTTGATATAAGGGCCATGAGCAACATAATCATATGACCTAAAGACTTTTGCTTTTCCCTTTGCTTCGTCTATGTATTCCCTAAGTACATTCAGCACAACACGTCTTAACCCCACATCTTTGGCACAAAGCTTCGCACTCCATCTTCCAAGCCTGATTGGCGGAGTAAGACCCATTACGATTAGAATGTCAAACTCACCTAAACTAAAAACATTATCAGATGTGTCCACTCGTGACCCCCTTGGTGACTCCAGCTATTAATCTTCGAGCTCTGAAAGTGCTTCCAGTAATTATGGTCCTCTCTGACGAGCGTGAAATGTGCCAAAGATCAACTAAAGCCGAGCCACTCGGCATTATAAATCGGACGCCGAGACCGATATCCCCACATATAAGCTTTTTTTTGCCGCTTTCCGGATAAAGCGGTATTCTCCGTCTCGGAGGTCCGATAACAGAAGTTCGGGGTAGTTAAAAGACTTCAAATCCCCCCCAACTGCAAGAAAATACTAATGCAAGAGGAATTCCCCAAGAAAAGCTTTTCCCTGAAATTTCCCTGATATGATGTGAAAAAAGGCCCACAATCCCTATCATATCCAGTCCAATTACCACACCGGGGCAATATCTTTTTCCACCAGAACTCTTTTCTGCTTAAAGATAATCGGGATTTTTCCGCCTCCAACTGTCTTGCGCTGCCTTGAAAAAAAATCCTTCATTATAGCGTGCACCATAATCATGGCGAACCTAACAGAACACGACTACAATTACCGCTCAAGTAGTGAGGATATCGAGTCGCATGAAGACCAGGAAACCAATGCCGATAACTCCGAAACAATCCCGCCACTAGAGAAACAGACTACCGCAGCATCAGGGAGATCAGGATTTGAAGAACGAACCCAGTCAATAGTATCTCGTATCCGCAGTCGAGATCCTGCACAAATCGCCAAATTTACTCATCCTCTTTCGCATACAAAAACGAGCCCCGACGTTATTGTCGATTTCGAAGGTCCCGATGATCCGTACAGGCCAATCAACTGGAATTTCAAGAAAAAGGCCGTGACGACTGTTCTATATGGATTGACCACTATGGGCACGACGTGGGCGAGTTCGATCTATTCCACGGGCACAGATCAGATTGCGGCCGAGTTTGACATTTCCACCGAGGTTGCGACACTAGGAACTTCTTTGCTGCTGTTCGGGTTAGGGTTGGGCCCGCTGGTTTGGGCTCCACTGTCTGAGGTCTATGGGCGCAAGCCGGCGGTTCTGGTACCGTATTTTATTGCGGCGATCATGTCGTTTGGAACTGCCGTTGCGAAGGATGTGCAGACGATCATGCTGACGCGATTCTTTGCCGGATTCTTTGGCTCTGCGCCGGTTACCAATACTGGTGGTGTGTTGGGCGATATTTGGAGTGCGGAGGAGCGTGGTGCTGCGATTGTGGGATATGCGTTGGCGGTGGTGGGTGGACCTGTTCTTGGTCCCATTGCTGGTGGTGCAATTTGCCAGAGTTACCTAGGCTGGCGATGGACTCAATATGTAAGTTACTTCGTGTTTTCGAGTTGGATTCTTGGCTAACCATTTCCCAGCTCACTGGTATCATGATGATGTTCTTCCTTGTTATGGATCTGCTCATCATCGACGAGAGCTACCCACCAGCGCTACTAGTAAGTAAGGCGCGCCGCCTACGGTTCGAAACTGGCAACTGGGCGCTACATGCTCGTCATGAGGAATGGGATGTGACATGGAAAGAGCTAGGAAACAAGTATTTGATCCGCCCGTTCGCTCTTCTCGCAACCCCCATCTGCTTCCTAGTTGCCCTCTACGCCTCCTTCGTCTACGGTATCCTATATCTGAGTCTAGCAGCCTTCCCAATCGTGTTCCAAGAGGTCCGCGGCTGGAACCAAGTCGTTGGTGCTTTACCGTTCCTCGCCTACCTAGTCGGAATCCTCATCGGTGGCTGTATCAACCTAGCCAACCAAGCCTTCTACATCAAGCGTTTCAAGGCGAACAATAACCGCCCCGTGCCCGAGGCTCGTCTCCCTCCCATGATGCTCGGTTCGGTCTTCTTCGCAGCTGGCATGTTTGTCTTTGGCTGGACCAGCCCGAAGGATATCCACTGGATCGCCCCGATCATCGGTGCCGTCATGATGGGCTTCGGATTCTTCACCATTTTCCAAGCGGCGCTGAACTACCTCGTGGACACTTTCCAGAAAACTGCAGCCAGTGCGATTGCTGCGAACACGTTCCTGCGTTCGATTTTCGCGGGTGCGTTCCCGCTCTTCACGAGTGCTATGTTCCATAACCTCGGCGTTCCTTGGGCTGCCAGTATTCTCGGCTTTATCGCTGTTGCGCTTATCCCGATTCCGTACCTGTTCTACGTATATGGAAGACGGATTCGGGCGCGTGGAAAGTGGTCGGCCGGATCTCTGTAGAGATCCACCGATTTTGCGCATATTTGATACTCGGTTATTTTTCGTTCGTGCATTCATTTCAGGGAGTTCATGTTGATATTTCCCTCATTTTCGATTCTTTAGACGGGACTGCTTTATACTGCAGATGACTGATAGATACCCTTTTCACCCTTGTCAGTTTTGAGATTGATTTGTATATACAGTTTGTAGGATTCCTCCATGCACATAGCATAATACAAAAGTACAAATACATTAGATTTAATTGGTGAACCTCGAAGACTTCAACTTTGAGGTACGGTGGCAACTAGAACGTTTTGCCTGACTAAAAAATTTGGTGGCATCTAGGCTAGAGTCTTATACGAAACGAGGCAAGTAGCGATGAGGAATGTTTTGATAGACATAAGTTTACCTTATACTATAGGATGACATGATGAATAGGAGATAGACAAGAGAGATATGAGAGAAGGAGATGTTAAAAGAGAGTAGACGTGTAAGAAAGAAGCAAGGAAATAAACAAAGGCATACAAAAGGGACGTCTCATCCTGATAGCATATCACATGAAGCATGTAATAAACATAGGAAAAGTGATATGCTCCGCCATTGAGTTGGAAGACAAAAGTATACACTAAGACAAGGAAAGAGAAGGAAACGAATAGCCAGTAAGTGATGCGACAATTCCCATGAAGAAAAACTTCTTCCTGTTATTTTTTTTTTTTTTTTTAGGATTGCAGTCTTCGACTTGTCTTCATTTTTTTTTTTTTTGCGTGTCAGATCACTCGACCACGTCAAGCACGACTAGGCACCATACTGCTGTTGCGGCGGGTCAATTTCCTAGCAAGAGTCATGGCCTTCTCCCAGGTCTTCTTCTTCTCAACCCGAGTTCTCACAGCCGGATCAGGCGACACGGCGCCAGTAGCGAAATCGGCCGGTAGTTCCTCTTGGTGCTTAGCATTATGAAGCGCCAGAACAGCCATCTGGCCCAAGAAAGATGGGTGCTCAAGCAGATCCTCAAGGCGGACCTTAAGGCCCTCTTGTTCAAGCAACCAAGTCAGCTGGGCCATGTTGAAGATGTCACCACCCAGATCGAAGAAAGACGAGTCAAGCTGGAATGCTGTTTGATTCGCGGGCTTGTCATTTGCGTCTGAGTCGATGGTGGTGGTTGAGGTGCGGGGAGGCAGAACCTGGTGCCACGAGCGAGAAAGGATGTCCGAGTGAACCAGGAGCTCGGCGATGGAGCGCGACTTAAGGTGTGCACTGAGGAAATGCTCGTCTGTTGTGCGGGGCAGGTCGTCGACGACTTGAGGTGGTAGGGAGCGCAGCATGTTGGGGGATGGGAGGGCGGTTGATGGGTTTGCGATCAAAGACTGTGCGGTCTCGCAAACCATTTCAAGGACCTTATCTGCGAAATCAGGAAGGATAGGCCCCTTCTCGGAGTAACCGAGAGTAATGTTTAAGTTGCGATCGTCTGCTGGGCGGGAGACCATTGTCAAATCCGCAAAGTTGTCGTTGACGCCTGCACCGCCCATGCGGTACTTGGTGTTGTCGAGCTCGAGCGATCCCTCATAATCGAGATTCTGGTGGAAGACAGACGTGGTAAAGTAAGTCCAGGCCGGCCAGTCGGTGCAGTGCTTGATGATTTCTCGGAAGCCCAGGGACTCGTAGGGCATATTGGAGACTTGCTGGTCTTGGAGGTAGCGGAAGAGCTCCAGACCGGTCCATCTGTCGTTGAAGTTCACACGGACAGGGATGACATTGACGCATGGGCCGACAGTTGTCTCAATACCAGGGACAGTAGCGTTACGGCCGCTGATAGTAAGACCGAAAACGACGTCAGACTGGGAAGACAATTTGGCGAGAGTTAAGGCCCAAGAAGCTTGCATGAGTGTCGCGATGGTCACATTTCCAAGAGCAGTTGGAGGAATCTCGATTGTCTTGCGGATCTCAGTGAAGGCTCCAACATTTTGGAACATGGTTGTACCCTTGCGTTGGACAACTTGTGTCATCATCGACCCCTTCAAGAGATTGGACCAGTGGTTGTAATGATCCGGGCCAATCGTCCCGGGCAGTTGGCGAAGGTAGCTGGCATAGGGAGTAACCGGTGGCAAAGGACTGCCTTCATAACCATACTTGAGAGCAGACATTATCTTCGGGATGCACACTCCATCATACTGGGTATGAGAAAGGCGGATCATAATGCGGTGCTGGTCGCTTCCTTTCTTCTTGACGACGTAGAACTGAACATATTGTTCACCCTCGCGTGGGCCATACTCTCTGTCACGCTGCTGAAGAGTCATAGTAAACTCATCCAGGCCACGATCGGTATCGTAAACAAAGATACTTGGGCGAATCTTGCGCAGTACGACCTGGAAGAATTGATCATGGAAGCACACAAATACAGTGCGCAAGATATCGAATGCATCGACGACCTTGAGACAGCTCTCACGAAGACGCCGGAGATCCACGGGACCGTTGCCTTCCAGGAAGAAGTAGTTCAACATCCACCGGGACTTGAAAAGAGTCGCAGTCAGGGACATTGCCTGGAAGTCTGTAACAGGGAGGACATCGGCGATGCCGCCCTTGAAAACGCCGATCTTGGGGCAAATACCCCGTTGCACTGAATCATCATCCATGGCCTTGGCAGGACGTAATACAGTGATGCTTTCGGAAGACGGAGTCGCTGCCAGGGTGGTTGGTTTGCTGCCCGGGAATGACTGAATCTCCTTATGAGCGGACTGGAGATCAGCGTTCAGAATCTGCTGCGTAACATTGGCAGCGCGGACAGTGGTGAGCATATCCTCGAAAACAGGATTGTTGAACACATCCGCAACAGTAAGCACAAACCCTTCTTCACGAGCAGCACTGACCATCTTCATGGCAATGATGCTATCTCCTCCAAGCTTGAAGAAGCTCTCCTGATGTCTCACGACATTTGGCGATAGACCCAGAGCAGTACTCCAAAGGTTCCAAAGTCTCCTCTCCACATCGGCCGACATACCCTCCTCACTGCATCGCGATGTTGCTGAACAAACACCCGAATCGTCGGCTCCCAAATTTCCTTCCATTGGGTAAGGCGAATCGATTCCATCATCAGTGTGACCATAGCCAGAAAGGCTAGAGGTCTGGATTTGTGGAACCATCAACTTGCCCTCCCTCAACATCTGCCCAATAATCTCATGAACACGGTTATCGATAATCTTCTGAATAGCAACTCCATCCAACGGATCAATCACAGCCTTCACCTTTTCGTTCGCAGTGGACTGGGAGTAGATCGACTCCGAAGCCAGCTCATCTGCAACACTACCATGGAGGTTCAATGAGGAAACAGTGGCAGTGGGGGCCTCAATAAAGCCAGTGAACACCTTGGCAATAGTGTCCACCAAGGACTGGGCTTGCTCATCAGAGACGACATCACTCCAGTAACGCAGCATAATACCTTCACTTCCTCGAGAAATATCCACATTGACGGTGACAGCGTACTATTTATGTTAGATACAGAACCATCCGAATGTTTGATTGTGGAAGAATACTTACCTCACTAGGATCGTGAGCATGTTGCAAATCAAAGGTCAATCCACTGTCCTTGGTACCCCCAGCAACAGTGTGGTTCTGGATTGACAAGGTAGTGTTGAAAAGGGACTGGCCCTGCCAACCAAGTTCATGCTGAATGCTCGCCAGCGAGCAGCTTTGGTGGGGAATACTGCTGATGTAGTCGGCGTTGACACGCTTCGAGACATGATCCAATGTGTTTGATGGCGAGAACTTCACGCGACAACAAAGCATGTTGATAAAGATTCCGACCATGTCTTGAATTCCGTTCACAGGAGCATCACGCCCAGCAGACAGGTAGCCAAAGCAGACATCATCAGAACCAGTGAATTGCTTTAGGACGATGGCCCAGGCTGAAAGAGTCAAGTTTGATAGGGTGACGGAGGCCCGTTCGCAGAAAACTAGCAACTCTGGATATCGCTGGAAGTTCATCAGAATACCCTTGAGTTCACGCTTGGCCTGGTAGCCAGCATTCGAGGCCAGATGGCAGGGATTGACACCGCTGAGGTACTTCTTCCAGTGATCTAGGGCCTGACCTCGGCTTTGAGTTCTGATGAACTTGATGTACTCGCTAAAGGATGGTCCGGAGCCTTCAGGAAGCCGTCGGTCATAAGCTAAGGTCAGGTCACGCAACAAGACATCCACACCACCTCCATCGATGATGGCGTGGTTGATTTCAAGCTTGACGAACACCCGTCCTGGAGGGGTTTTGCAAACAGTGAACTGGTTGGAGATCTTGGCTGGGCGCATGGCGTTGATATTGTGAAGGGAGATGGCACCAAGCTTTTCGTGGACATCGCACTCGGGGCATTCCACGCGGAGGACATAATCAGGGATCTTCTTGAAGACAAGCTGATCAAATGATCCACCACTATAGTTGCTGTCAATGAACACGGTTCGAAGAACAGGGTGCCGTTCAACAAGCATCTGCCATGCCTGGGCGAGCCTTTCAGCGTCGACCTTGCCAATGCGAGAATCCTTAATCTCAAAGATGGTATGAAACATGTAGGCACTGGGGTCTCGAAGTTGGCTAAGGAGCAGACCTTCTTGCATGGGCGAACAAGGATAAATATCCTCCACGTCGCTCTTGCTGCGAATACCAAGCTTGCGGAAAGTATTGTTGGTCAAGCTCTGCAGCCCTTTGTAGTCAATTGGCAGTAGAGGATAGTCGCTAAGGGTAGGCTCAGGTGCAGCAGTCTTGAGTGTTGACATGTCCTTCTCTAAAGTCTGCTTGCACTGGAGAATCCAGCGGCGAATCTGGCCTTCATTTTTCATGTTGCGGTTGTAAGTGAACGCAACGTTTAGGCGCTCTTTCACAACAATAGCAGAGACCTCGAAAAGGGCAAAACGAACGGTCTCAGGGCCCATGTCGCCCGCGACGGCGAAATCGGAGCTGTCAAACACGTTACCTTGATGACGGAAAAGGGAGTCTGCCCGCTCAAGCTGTTGCATCTTCCCAAGGTAGTTAAAGAGAATTTCCAATGGGACTTGGAAATCATCACCCCCAGATTGAAGCAGGCTCTTTGCAAAATAGGGCCGACCATTATCAACTATCTTTCGACGAGTGTCCTTGACACGTTTGATCATATCAATGATACCTCCTGTGGGAGTGATTAGCACTTGATCTTCCTGAAGTTTGCAAGAAAGAAAATACCTTGCTGTCCATCAACATGCAATGGAGACATGGTGGTAAACCAGCCGACAGTTCGAGAGAGGTCGATGCTGGCATCCCATGATTCACGGCCATGACCTTCGTTGTAGATTGTTGGAATCTTGCGGTCAGCGAAAACCTGCCCAAACGAGTCTATGATAGATGCGAGCAGGACATCGACAGTCTCGGTTCCGAAAACTTCATGACAACCTTCCAGGATGAACTTTGTAGCCTCTTCACTCAAGCTGAAAGATTCCATTTTGATGTCACCGTAAACATTGGGGGAGTCTTGCATACCCCAGTAAGCGAGATTTGACGCTTCGGGGGTAAAGGGCAGCTCAAGATCAATATCATGGGTTTTTGATCGATCGAGTTGCATCGCACACCAGCTTTGGAATGATAGTGCCTTCTCATCTGAGAGAGAGCCAGAGACGACCAGCTCCTCAAGATCAGAGAGAACGATGCGCCAAGAAACCATGTCGACACATAGATGGTGAGCGACCAAGAATAGTACCTGGCCACCCGTGCGCAGGTTGAATAGGTCAGCTGCAAAGATGGGACCATTCATGGGATCCAAGCAGGACTGGCTCTCGGCAATTCTAGGAACCATACCACGCGTGTCACTGACAGAGTGCAAACGGAACCGGAAGGACTCATCAACCTCCTGTCGGTAATTGTTAGTTGTTTTCAATGAGTGACTATGCTCAATACATACTGCAGCTCCCTTTTGTTGCCATTTTCCATCAATACCCTTGCTGAAGCGGGCACGGAACATGGCGTGCTGGGTGGTCACGGCCTTGATCGCCCGTCGCAAGACCTCGCCTTCCACTCTGCGAGAGATGCGAACAGTCATGCTCTGGTTGAAGCGGGCTGCACCTTGGAAAGAAGTTGAGGACTGCATGTACATCTTCTGCACAGGAGAGAGAGCAAATTCCTCTCCAATCTTCTCCTCGCGGTGGATGACAGCAGGAGCCTTGGAAGTGGCAAATTGTGACAGCTCCTTGACTGTTCTACTTTGTAGAATATCGTTCAAAGTCAAAACGAGGCCCTGTTTACGCGCCCGTGAGATAACTGCCATGCCGGTGATACTGTCTCCGCCTAGTTGATTTTGTTAGCATAGTAACCATTTTAAATTGTGTCTAGGTTTTGTTGGAAACCCACCCAAGCTGACGAATGATCGGTCCACGTTGATCTTTGACAGGGAGATGTTCAAGACCTGCGAGAAAATTTCACGAATGATCTTGAGTGAGCCATCATGCTCCTGCTGCTTTTGTGGCTTCTCGGTTGGGCCACGCTTCATAGAATCGTAATCTTGCATGATGCGGTCGTAAGTTTCGTCATCAATGCTTTCAAGCCATGCTGTAATTCTCTTACGATCAAGCTTTCCAGAAACCAGCATAGGGAGCTTCTTGATCAAAGCCCAGGATGCTGGAACCATGTAGATCGGAAGCTGAGACTCGAGGCTTTTTTGGACTTCGGCCAGGCCAGCGAGACCTGTGATGTTGAAATCATCCTCATCAAGTAGCTCGCAGGGCTTGTCGGAAATGAGTTTGGTGTCCGCGGAAATGCTGTTTATTGACATGACTGTAACCAGGCGTTTCTTGAAAGGGCCAGTCTTGGGTAAGATGACAACAGCATTGCGGACGAGGGCGTTTGCTGCGATGCGATGCTCAATCTCACCGAGCTCCATGCGCTGCCCATTGACCTTGACCTGGTGGTCTTTGCGACTGACGTACTGCACCGAGCCATTGGCGTTGTAGTAGCAGAGATCTCCGGTCTTGTAAATTCTCCTGGGAGACGGCAGGTGGGACTTGAAAGCCTTTCCCCAAGCCGGATCTTCAATGAAGCACTCGGCATTTTTCTCGGGGTTCTTCATGTACTCTCTTGCTAGAGACATTCCCTCAAGAACGAGTTCACCGACCGCACCCAATGGTGCTAGTTTGTGGTGATTCTCGGGATCCACAATCCAGGTCAGTGTGCTTGGAATGCCATGGCCAATGCGACCTGGATCGCGGTGAGATGCCACCTCGGTATCAACGGTAGCGAAAACGCAAGTTTCTGTCGGTCCGTAAACGTTCATAAACTTCACACAATTCACCCATTTGTTGACGACCTCTTGCATAACCTGTTCTCCGCCCACGGTCATATATCGGACAGAGGGAACAGATGATGGCTCAATGATGCCCGCGATTGCCGGTGTCAGGAAGACCCAATTCACATTCATACGTCTGATGGCGCCGGACACGTCGTTGAGGCGCTCATCTTCACTTGGAACACAGATACAACCACCAAGCATCAAGATTGCCAGTGTTTCGAGGATAGCAGCATCAAATGTGAGGGATGCAAATTGGAATACTCTGGATGTTGAAGTCAACGATGTAACAGGGGCGAAAGACATAATACTGCTAACAGCATTTCGGTGCTCAACAATGATACCCTTGGCACGTCCGGTGCTGCCAGATGTGAAGAGGGCGTAAGCCATGTTGGATGGAGTGACTTGATCACGGCTCTTGGAAGAAGAGTTGATGGAGCCATACGCTTTCAGTGTCTCCTTACTGATTGGAATGACAGTTTTGACCACCCTGGTGTACTTGGCCGTGTAGTTTGGAGTGCAAAGAATCATGTTAGCTCCAACATCAGCCAAAATCTCCTCATGCCGGGAAGTAGGGTGGTGAGGATCGAGGGGAACGTAAGCACCGCCCGCAATCAAGATACTAATAAGAGTGACCATTGTCCAGGCAGACTTGTCAAGACAGACAGGGACCAAGACTTCAGGGCCAACTCCACGAGAGACCAGGTAATTGGCAAATAATGAGGCCAAGTCCCAGAATTCTCTATAAGTGAGTTCTCCATCCCAGGCGCAGACAGCCGGCGCATCAGGATTCTCAATCGATTTCTCACGAATAAACTCGTGAACACACTTCTCAACTGTTAGTGGCACACGCTGATTCCATTCAGCAATGGTAGCTACGTCCTGGGAGCTAGCGACCTCCAAGTCGGACACTTTGCCACTGCTTCCCTTGGGAATGGACATGAGCTGCTTCAAAACATGACCAAACTGTTCAATTAGTCGATTGGTCTGCCAACCACTCACCACCAGCTCGTCGTGGTGGGCAGTGAAAGAAATGCTAGTCTTGGAAATACCACATTCCAGGACAAGAGGGTGGGTAAAGAAGTCTTCGCTAGTTTCGCGCTTCTCATCGATCCAGATGCTGTCATTTAATTGACCCTCGGTGGGTTGAATTACCAGTAAATTCTGGAAGTTGCAGCCGGAGGCCGTATCAGAATCGATCTGACGGATACGCTGTAGACCTGCGTGGAGATGAGGAATCATCTCAGTGGTGGATTGATGAATTGAGTCGAGGTACTGGAGAATCGACATGTCTTTGACGACTTTGACGCGTGTTGGCACGGTACTCAAGACAGGACCAGCGATATCGCCAACGCCAGGGAGGTCAATATTGCGACCGGAGAGTGTCTCTCCAAAGCATACATCAGGAGATGAAGTATGTGTAGAGACAACTATGGCCCAAGCAGCACGCAGGAGAATGGGAAGTGTGTAGTCGACACTGTTCGTCGGTCGGGAAATTTCCATCTGATGATGCTGGGTATTACCGGCGCGGATGACATCTGGAACAGCATTCTTGTTTTGCGGGAAAGGAGTGGTTGAGATCTCTGACAAGTATGACTTCCAGAATGCATCACACTCTGCCATATCTTTCTTGGCAAGGTACTCTATGAAAAGACCATAGGAAGCTGCTGGTTCCTTGTTCAGTGAGGCCTTGTAGTTCTCTTCAAAACGTCTGTAAATCAATGGGATACTCCAACCATCGTACAAGGCGTGGTGAACGGACCAAACGAAGTACGATACAGATGAACCCCGGGGCTGGACTATGGCGTAGCCAGTCAAACGAGCACCGTTGAACTTTGGAAGCTCAATTGAGTCCTTGGGGAGTTGGCTAAAAGACTCAGCATGCACCCAAGAGATGGGGTCCTCTTTGAGGATAGCTTGGGCAAAGTTCATCGCTTCGGTATGGATGATGCGGGTTCGGAGAATGTCAAGGTCGACGACAGTCTGCTCCCAGGCAGCCTTGAAGCGATCAATATTAGCACCGTCGGCAAGACGGAAAGCTGGTTGTGCAACATATGCACCGTGGTGCTTGATTGACATAGTCAGTAGTCCTTCCTGGACAGCACTGCATGGATAGACATCGGCAACACAATCCTTGGAGACCAAACAGCCTTCGCTTATCTCATCAAGAAGAAGCTCAAGATCAACACCGGAAGGCAAAAGGGAGAATGGATCAAGAGGTTGGTGCTTGACAGGCGCTACCTCTTTTGCACTTGAGCAAACCTTCGCCATGTCAATTAGAACAGGTGTCTTGAAAATCGTAGCGACGTTCAGTGGGATTCCTTCAGCCTGAGCAGCACCCACCAGATTCATAGCAGAGAATGAATCACCACCAAGGGCAAAGAAGCTGTCTTCATTCGTAACGGATCCCTGTTCAAGATCAAGGGTCTTCTCCCAAAGAACTCTAAGTTTTCCTTCAATGCCATTATCCGAAGCTTCTTCGGCCTTCACGCCAGTATTGAAAGTGATATAAGACTTCAAGGTCTCCTTAGACAGAGTCTGGACCATGGCACGGAGACGCCTGCGGTCAATCTTCGCAGAAGATGTAAAGGGAAGGTTGCGAAGAGGGAAGAAAAGACGAGGCATCATGCTCTGGGGAAGATAGTCCGGAAGAGAACTTTTCAGCTTCTGCACAGCATCCATGTTATTGACAGAAATTGGCAAGAGAAGAGGGTCAGCTCCCGGGATGGTGGGAGCGAATTGATCGTTGGTGCCACCCTTCTCCGAGTCTCCATCGTGGACGGTGAAGAATGCAGCAAGACCTTTAGCGACGGTCTTTCCCTGGGGAACAACAACATCAACGGCAACCTGCGATCCCTCAGGGAGACAACGGGTGCACTGGTGCTCAATCTCCTCGAGCTCGATACGTTGTCCGTTGAACTTGATCTGGGTGTCCTTGCGGGAAATGAACGCGAGGGTGCCATCGCTGTTGTACCTGACAAGATCACCAGTGCGGTACATTCGGTCACTGCGCTTAAAGATTCCATGGAGACCAGTGTGATGACTCCATACGGGATCCTCGACGAAGACAGCTCTGGTCTTTTCAGCATTTCCGAGGTATTCACGGGCAATGTTACTGCCCTCAAGCAACATCTCACCCACAGCGCCGACGGGGAGAAGGCGATTGTGGTTGTTGGGATCAACAATCCAGACTCGACAATTGGCAGCAACACCGATTGAGGTAGGATCATCATTAACACGGTTTCCATCCCAGTCAATCTTGACACCGACGGTCGCAACAACGGTGGCTTCTGAGGGCCCGTAGGCATTAATGACAAATCGATCATTCCAGCGATCAATGTGGTTGGCGGGCATCTTTTCACCTCCTGTGATGATGGTCTTGAGGGTGGGAACAGTTTTCGGCTCTAGGGTATTGACAATGGCAGGAGGAGAAGACATGTAATTAGCCTCCATACGGCGAATGGCGCCACCGAGGTTGTTCATGCGCTCCTCTTCACTGGGGACACAGACACAACCACCGGTCATCAAGGTCATCATGATCTCGAGAACGCTGACATCGAAAGTGTAGTTTGAGAATTGCAATGCACGAGTTCCGGAGTTCATGTGCAGTGCATCCATCATGGCGATAGCGGTTGTGCTGAGCGCTATGTGTTCCACGACGGTTGCCTTAGGCTTTCCAGTAGTTCCAGAGGTAAAAATGGCATAAGCAGCGTTTCCAGGAGTTGGACGTACACCAGGCAAGGCCAATGGTGATTCCGGTAGTTGAGAAATGCTTGTCTGGGACACAGCGAGAGCCTTTTTGCAAAGCTTAGCCATTCTTGGCTGTAAAGAGGTTGAGCAGAGAACCAAATCAGCACCGATCTCGTCAATCAGCATTTGAAGACGCGAATCGGGGTGCGAAGGATCGATGGACACAAAGGCTCCACCGGCTTTAAGGACAGCCAACTGTGCAACAATCGCCCAGGCAGACTTTTCAAAGCACAGAACAACGAAAGTTTCCGGCTTGATACCGAAGCCAGTCAGGTAGCGAGCAAGTCGGCTAGCCACGATGTCGAGCTGACCATAGGTGAAATCCTTGTCCCACGAGCAGATAGCTTCGGCGCGAGGGTGGAGGAGGGCTTGCTGTTGAATGAGTTCATCGGCGCACTTTTCAACGCGTAGTGGTGTGGTGGCATTCCAGTCACGGATTTGGCGGCAGGATCGCTGGGACAAAAGGTCGACACTTCCAATGTTTCGCTTGCGAGGATCAACAGAAATTATATCGTTGAGAATTTGATCGAAAGTATCGATGACATGAGTGACCTGGACGGATGTAAGAGTCTCTGTGGAGTAGCTGAAATGGATCTCTGCGACAGATGTAGAGACCTGTGCTGTAATAGCAATGTTGTAGGCTTTTGAAGTAGCTGTATCTCTGGCTCGCCGTGGAGGTAGAGAATCAACGGCGCGGTAAGTAAGAAGGGTGTTGAAAACATTCGCATCGTCAAAACCAAGCCGTTGCTTGACGACAGTGAGGTCGGCAAAGTTCTCCTTGCTCTTCTCAAAGTTGTTCTTTGTCTTTTGCAGTAGTTCATCAACATTTAGATCGTTGTTCAGAATCAAACGTGCAATGGCGATGGAAGATGGATCGTCTGTCTGGGAGAGCCAGTATCCAAAACAGACATCGTCGTTACCGGTGTAGCATCGCAAAACCAAACCCCATGCAAACTGGAACAAGATTTCAACAGAAACCCCAGCCATTCTGGCAAATGCGTGCAATTGATTGGTTTGCTTGTTGAGGGTCCGGGTTGAGCGACCCTTCTTGCCGGTTTCTTGGGAGATGGCTGGAAAGTTGCATGGCTCAATTTCGGCGAGATACTCTCTCCAAAAGTCGAGATTAGTATTTGAGAAACTCTGGCGAGAAATTCTGTTTGCAGATTGAGTTCGAGCCCACTTCTTCACATCAAAGGACGCAAGAGCTGTGGTAGACAAGTCTAGTATTTCAGCGTTCAAGCTCTGATAGTTAGTCTTACCGAAGGGGGTAAGGGGTATGGAGGAGATGGGGATGTAGAAACTCGGGACCTTGCTTGCGGGAATCTTTGTGGACAAGTGAGTGTGTAGTGCCGAGATAGTTGTCTTCAACTCGGGCGCCGAATTCTGGATAACCCGTTCATCAAAGCTGGCGGAAGAGGCATCGCTTGTGCAAATGAAGATAACAACCTGTTGTTCGCCTCCAAACAACAAAGTGTCCACCACAGCGCGTCGCTTGGACGCAAGAAAGACGTGGATGCACTGTTCAACATGGAGGCGTTCGGCGCATGGCACAAAGTGACGATCTACGTACTTCCGCCCGACATAGGCGAAAGACCCATCTGAATTGTAGCGGACAAGGTCTCCAGTCTTGAAGAATTTACGAGGCGGAGCCGATCCCGCGTCAGATTGGTCTTCCATGGAAGCCAACCAAGAAGGGGCTTCGAAGAAACAAGTGGCGTCTCCTTCGCCGAGGTATCGGGAGGCAAGACCTGGACTTTCAACAACTAATTCGCCAACAGCACCAACAGGAACCAAGTTGTTGTGGTTGGAAGGGTCAACAACCCAACAGAAACAAGAGGCTGCCGATCCAATCGTTTCAGATGATGTCTTGGCAGATGTCGTATGGAAACAAGAGGATGAGATTTCTGTGGCTCCAAAGAATTGGTGGAGCTGTAGGTCTTCTACTTGCCACTTCTGGAGTACGCCCTCAATTGCCAGTTCCCCAAAAATAGCCACCACCTGTAGGCCAGGGACATCCCTGGGGCTGATGTAAGTGGCAATGCTCGGCGTAATACAGGTAGTGTTAGCATGAAGGGCATTGATCGCAGTCGCCAGGGTGGCTGGGTTCGCATCAGTAGGGATGCATAGACAACCACCATGCATGAAGGCGCCAATCGCTTCGAGAATGAACAGATCACTGGTATGGGCGGCAAATTGAAGCACTCTTGACGTATCGTTAAGCTTCAGGGATGACGCGAAGGCCTCGGCTCTTGTCATGATGCTCGAATGGTTGAGGACGACAGCTCGGGCAGTCTTCAGAGTACCAGCAGAGAAAGCAACGTAAGCAGGGTCCGTTGGACCTGCCGCAGAAATAAGAGGCTCATCATTGAGGTATTCAAGGAGCGATTCTGTTACCGGAATGACGTATGGAATCGTGTTCTCAAGAACCTGTGCCTTGTCGGGGGATGCGAGTGCAACTTGCACGGCGTTCTCAACGATCCATGGCTCGATTAGACTCATGGTCTTTGGAGAGTCAATGGGAATGCAACCACCTCCTGCTTTCATGATGGCGAGCACGGCGACAATGTTCCACACTGATTTATCAAACGAGGTCGGGATCAGACTGCCTGGTCCAACACCAAAAGTTACCAGATAGGTAGCAAGGCGGGAGGAGTACTGGTCCAGCTTGGAGTATGTCAGACTACCGTCCCAAGATGTGACTGCCAATGCCTCTGGCTTCTTGCTGGCCATTTCCTGAACAACCTGGTAGGCGTGCTTCTCGATTGTTTGAGGTGTATTCCTGTGCCAGGAGAGTATATCTTCCTTGTTGCTCTGGCTCAATACATTGAGAGAGCGAAGTTCACTCTCAATGTGTGTCGTGATGCTCTCCAAATACTGGACGTAAGTGTTAGCAACATTGAGAGCCTGAGCATCAGACAGACTAGTGGTCCAGTAGTTGATGTTGATCCTCGCTTTTGTGTCCATAGCTTCAATGTTAATGAAAACGGGGAATTCGGCAGGGTCATGGATAGATCCAACCTCCACACACTCAATATCACTGGCCACCGCATCCTTCGCACCAGGGAGGCGGCGGTATGAAACACCTGAGTTAAACAGGTTTGCATCGGACAGCTTCAGTGCATGTTGAATGTCAATGAGAGAAGTGTGGCGGAATGGAAGGCTCTCCATGTAGTCGTCTTGAATTTGCTGAAGAACATCGCTGAGCAGTGCGTCACTCGACATCTTCATCCGGCAAACCATGAGATTGATAACTGGACCGACGACCGATTGAATGCCATCGGCACTCACATCGCGCAGTGAAGCCATGTAACTGAAGCAAACATCATCAGATCCGCAGAAAAGGCGTAAAGTAAGACCCCATGCCGCATTGAACACATTGGATAAGGTGATTCCCTTCTTTTCACACACTCTTTGGAGCTGGGCCAAAGATCTAAAGTTCACTGGCATCGACCGAAGGGTTTTCTCCTGTCCTTTCTTACCATCGATGAGAGTCGGAAACATGCAAGGCTTAGCATCTGAAAGATAAGATTGCCAGTATTCAATGCTGGCCTTCTGTGGAGCATCCTGCAGGAAGCGAATGTAGTCCTTGAACAGGGGGCGAGGGCTCTCCTGTAATCTTCCAACGTATGCAAGCTGCAAATCACGAAGGATGATAGAGATGGAGTTACCATCCATGGCAGCGTGACTCAACTCAATGCGACAGAAGATTCTGTTCGTCGATGTCTGGCAAATACTGAACCGGTACGCCGGAGTGAGATCGTTATAGTCTTTGGGATCCTGGGCATCGAAGGTAGCCATTACATCACTGTCTCCGACTGATTGCAAGAAAACAGGAGTGGGGTCAAACTCTTTGAAGACAACCTGGCTGAACGGATCGTGTGGGGTGAGATTCTCGACGAAGATAGTGCGGAACATGGCATGGTGAGAAACAACCTCCTTCCAGGCCTCTACGAGTCGATCAATGTTGGGTGCGGTAGATCCTGTACCCTGAACTTCAAATGTGTCATGAACAGCATAGTAGGAACTGTCACGACTGCGGCCAAGTAGAATACCCTGTTGCATACGCGAGCAGGGATAGATATCCTCAATCATGTCAGGTGATGTGATACCAAGCGCAGGCAGCTTCTTCGTGAGCATATTCTGGAGACTGTCATATTGCAAAGAAAGCATAGGAAATGAGCTCAATGTCAATCGGGAAGGCATGGTCGATAGTTGATCCGAAAGCGCAACGAGCTGCTTCTGGCACTGTGATACCCATGAGTGGATACGGTCCTGGTGCTGCATGAACTTGTTGAAGGAGAATGTAAAGCGAATCTTGCCAGCAACTACCATAGCGGAAATCTCAAACAGACCGAAGCGGGGAGTAACGCGTCCAAAGTCAGCATCATCACTACCCTGACCAGTCTCGCCGGCCATTTGATCAACCAGATTGAAAAGACCGTCTTCTCGCTGAAGATCACGATGCTGACCAACATAGTTGAAGGACATCTCGAACGGGTGGGGGTGAGTGCCACTCTGTGGGCTTCCATTGTTGAGAACCCGACTCGCGAAGTCGGCGCGGCCATTGTCACTGACCCTGCGGCGAAGATCTTTCACCTGAATAAGAGTGTCGATGGGATCATCTGATTTGTATCCGTTGACAAAGATTGGATGAAGGATGGTAAACCAACCAACGGTGTGCGAGATGTCGATTGAAGGATCCCAGACTTCACGTCCATGGCCCTCGTTGTAAATGACGGGCAAAGACCGATCTTGGAAGGCGTGACCAAAGGAATGTAGCATTGATGCAAGGAATAAGTCAATTGGCTCGGTATTTAGGGCCTTGTGGCAATCAAGGAGAATTGACTTGGTATGAGCCTCATCAATCTCAAAAGCAGCGCAGTCGACATCACCATATGTTGTCTTCTTATCCTTCAATCCCCAGTAGCCGAAGTCAATGATCGGCAGCGGATCAGTCGGGACTCTTCCTTCGATGGCCAGGCTCTTGGAGTGTTCTTCTTGGAGACGACACCAAGTCTGGAACGGTAGCGACCCATGAGCAGCGGCAGACTTCTCTGGGTTTAGAACAAGATCTTCCAAGTCTCCAAGGATGATTTTCCATGACACGATATCAACAACAAGATGGTGGGCGGTCATAGACAGAATGTGAGGCTGACTCTGATTCTGCATGCGGAAATAGTCGACTGCCAGCAGCGGACCTGAAAAGCAATTGATGCTTGTTTGGCTCTCTCCTATGAATGGCTTAATCGCATCCATATTCGCAACGGTATGGGTGCGCCATCGATATGAGCCGTTGACATCACGGGTGGTTCGTTGAGCTGAAGCGCCAGCTGCACCACTATCGTCGAATCGCGCCCGCAACATGGAGTGTCGGGTAATAAGGGTATCGATGGCTTTCTGCAGAATGCTTTCATCAATTGGCTTGCTCAAACGTGTCAGGATTCCCTGGTTAAAATGACCCTGGCCCTCTTTGCGCACACCAAAGTGTAGCAATTGAATAGGTGACAAATTGAAGGGCTCGTCGACGGCTTCTTGGTAAGTGGTGCCATGTTCGATCGCTTTGGCACGGGTAGCGAGATCACGGATTGACTTGCTCCGAAGTACTTCCTGCACAGACAACCCAATTCCATGCTTCTTGCAAAGTCCAATGCAAGTCATAGCAGCGATCGAGTCACCACCAAGAGCGAGAAAGCTCTCGTTGAGACTGACGAGATTCTGCGGAATATTAAGAACACGGCTATAAACAGCGGCCAGGGCATCCTCTGTTGAATTTCCGGGCTGAGAGACCTCTGCACCCAATGAAGGACTGTGAATGGCTTTTCCAACATCGGGATCGCTTTCCATACTTGTCACCCAGCTTGCAATTCCTTTCCGGTCGAGTTTCCCGGATGGCAGAAGTGGCATTTCTTGTACGCACAACCAGACAGCGGGTACCATGTAAGTCGGAAGGCGTGCTGAAAGCCTTTCACGAATTCCTGGAATAAGTTCAAGTTTCAGCTGCCTAGGAATGAGTCCCAAAGGCTCCAAATCACTCTGGTCTTGCTCGGCCAGCAGCCCTGCGAAAGAAACGACAGCTGCCAGTCTGCCCTTAGAAAAGCCAGCCTTAGGGAAAAGGACGGAACAATGAGTAATTTTTGGGTCTTGTGTCAACTGGGTCTCGATTTCTCCAAGTTCAATGCGCTGGCCGTGAACTTTGACCTGCGTGTCTTTCCGCCCGACGTAGTTGAGAGAGCCCGTATCCGAGTTGTATCGCACCAAATCTCCAGTCTTGTAAAATCTCCGATTCATGGCCCCTGATTTATCCATCTTCGTCCAAGCAGGGTCGTAGATGAATGACTCCCTTGTTTTCTCCGGGTTGTTGATATAGCATCGAGCCAACGTTGGCCCTTCAAGGAGAAGTTCACCAGGGCAGCCAACGGGTACCAGCTCGTCGTGATTTTCAGGATCCACAAGCCATGCTTTTACACCAACAGGCATTCCAATGTCCTTGCAATCGGTGTCGGGTGTTACACCTGTGTTCATCACAGATGCGACGCTGGCCTCGGTAGGCCCATATCCGTTGACCAATTTAATTTTCGACCAGGTAGCCAGCTGGGATTGCGACATTGCCTCTCCGGCCAAGACAAGAGCTTGCAATCCAGGCACACTCTCAATGTCGATAAAGCTGATGAATGATGGGGTAAAGCAAGCCTGGGTGACACGCATTTCGTTGATCGTGCCGACGATATCATTTAACCTCGCCTCCCCGCTGGGAATGCAAACACACGCACCGTGGATCAGTGGGGTCAATGATTCCGCCAAGCTCGCATCGAAGGTATGAGCTGCAAATTGAAGACATCTGGAATCCCGAAAGATAAGAAGGCTTGGGCCATGGGCCTGGGCACTGGAGAGAAACGCGCGGTGCTCCAAAAGCGTTCCCTGTTGAGGTTGTCAGAGGCCAAAATCCGCTGGGAATAGTTCCGTTTAACTTACCTTGGGTTCCCCCGTAGATCCGGAAGTGAAGAGAACATACGCGGCATTCTGGCTGGTGACACCAGATGCAAGGTCCACCCCATCGGCGGGGTCCGCCAACCGGTCCATGGTCTCAGTGCACAAGGGAATTAAGGTCTTGACAACAGGCCGGAGAGCCTCTTCATGGTTCCCCGAGCACAACGCAACCGATGCCTTAACGGATTCAATCAGACGCTGAAGGCGGGAGGTTGGGTGTGTCGGGTCCAATGGAACGAAGGCGCCACCGGCCTTCATGACACCAAGCATTGCAACGATGTTCCATTTCTGAGAGTTGTAAGCTTTTGAACATTATCAAGTGTGTGGCTTACGACTTACAGATTTATCAAAAAGCAGAGCCACGCGGGCTTCAGGGCCAACGCCCTGCATCCGCAAGTGGCACGCTAACTTGGAAGCTAAGTGATCAAGCTCCCCGAAGGTCAATTTTCCATCCCAGGCGCAAACCGCCTCTCTTTCTGGCCCGGTAACAGCCTGGTCATGAATGGCGTCATGGATGCAGCGGTCATACAACTTCGGCGTGTGAGAATTCCACTTTTGGATGCGCTGCCAATCGTTCTCGGAAAACAAATTAAGCTTGCTAATAGCGGTGTTTTCCGAGGAAAGGATTTTGGTCAGGACCTGTTGGAAGATGTAGGCGACACTCTTCATTTGCTCGCCGGACATATCCCCGTTGCGCCATTCGAGGAAGATGTTGATGTCCCTGCGGAGCACCTTGACGTGGAGACGAACTTGACACTGGGGAATGTAAGCATAAGAATCAGATTGACCATTAATTGAGAATTAATATACTAACCTGTTCGGGAAGAGCAGTTGCCAACATTGGTTTGGAGGAAGACGAATCCGACTTCCGATATGTGCGCAGCATCAAGATGGTGTTGAACGGCAATGAGCCCTCGGCTGTCTCGAGATTTCCATTTTTGAGGTTCTTCCACACTTTATCTACAATTTGCTGAATGGAATCGTTCTCATCAATCGCGACTCGGACAGTCGACAGGTTGGCAATGCTGGACCTCTGTACATGGTTTCGAGAGCAGGTTGTGTCACCGTCGATGTGTTGGTAGCCGAAGGAGATATCCTCAGTGCGGAGATAGTAATGCAGGACCAGAGCCCAAGTAGCCTGCAATACCGAAGTGAGGCGACCTTCGTGCCATGCGGTTAATAACTGCGCATTTTGCGAAGAAGTCGGTCTCGTTTTCATCGACACCGGGCGCTTAGATCCATCAATGGCAGTGGCGAAGCGAGGAAGGAAGCACTGTGACGATTGAGCCATGATATCGGAGTCCGAAATTTGCTTGTTCTTTCGTTTGATTTCCAATCAAAAATAACGTATATGCGTCGCGTGTATATTTCAGTGGAAGCCGATAAACAGGCGTTGAAAGAGTGCCCTCGAATTAGATTGGATGTGAGTATGTATTAGATCCAGTTACGAGGTTGGACTTTTCACGCGGAGTTGGAAGGTCTCAGTGATTTTAAAAGAACGACAAGTTTTTATTATTGTTTTCACTATTTTTTCCACTATTTTTTTTTAACTTAATTAACATACGCCATCGGTCATCGGTCCTCGGGGACTAGATGCATGGCCACTGCTCTACAATACAATACGACATGAGTCAATAGTACTACTTGCAATTCCGTAATCCCCCATGTATCTTCCTTGCATACATTCGAATCTAGATGGAGGAAGGGTTGGGAAGACGCCACACATGGAGCCAGTGCGGTTCAAGAGGTGGAGTCCGTTCACCCTTGTGGAACCAAGTCAGACATCAACTCAGGGCGAGACCGAAATGGTCCATCATTTTTGGGAAAAGAAAATCAGGCTGAAATAGATATAGCTCTAAGTTTTAAGATCTAGCAAGAGAAGAAACCAAAAAAAAAAAGTTCAAGTCAGAGAAAATACCACAAAAAAGACATGATGCAGGGGTACATTCACCTACAGAGTATTGTAACTACTTCGTACAATACCAAGATTCGAAATGACTCAAATGGATATGTTTCTGTTTTCGTTACAGAAAGTCAGATCCACTTGCAATTTCCCGATCAAGACCCCCTGGCCTACGAACGTGGGTTCCGCAAGGATGTAAATAGCTGTGACCTTTCATTTGGGTCTAAACATGATTTAATTTAATGTTTTTCTTACATTCCTTATTAAATCTCTCATATCGGCTGATCCGGATGACGACAGTTTCTAGAAATTGCATGAAGTTTTAAACCTGGAGAACAGGTACATGAGATCATGTTGGAATGCTCTCCATGCGACAGATTACATGAGGGAAATATGTAGGGTCCAGCGTCAGTGCTGCATCTATTGGTCCACTTTGAGCTCAGCAGATCGCATGACAATTTGTTACACCGACTAGATCTTGAAGACACACACGGAAGCCCCACCTTGGTAAAAGGGAGGGCAGTCGGAGGCAATCATGGCAATTGCAGTCTGTGCTGTACAATAGGGCTCAACAAGCAAGATTTAAGGTAGACATGGTACGGGGAGATCGATGATGTACCGCACAGTGGACGTTCACCTCGCAACCGAAGAAGAAGTGGAAGTGAGACGTCCAGCTTAATCGGGTAGTTCGGATGACTCCACTTGTCTTATTCTGAGGAGTTTTTTAAAATTGTATAATTGGATTTATGCATGTCAAAGTTACGAATAGTCGGTGGGCAATTAATTGTATTGAAGAGGAAAGTAGACTACACCCGGAATACGGTTAGGCCGACAAAGTCGGGGATGTTCTATTGACTCGGAACAATGGTTTTCGGTTGAGATGAAGAATTGACCCGAAAAGCATATTTGAACCAACCAGTACAGGAAAGAATGCGATTGGTCGTATCGTATGACCAAGCGAGGTCACACAGCCGGGAGATTTGAAGGAAAACGCTGAGGATTTGCAGTTCCGGGTACCTAAGGAAGACCTGGGGGGTTCGTGGCGCACAAACCTCCAAAGGGGATCACGCTAACTCGTTAGCCCTGGAGAAGCGCCCAATGGCATTTCTGCAAGGGCTTAGGGGGGATCGCGGGTCGATCCGCCTAGATCGACCTATCGTCCATGGGTTTGGGGGGAAATCATCATATTCCCCCTTTTTGTATCCTTAGCAGATACATCAGATTTAACTCCAAGCTTCTTCTACATTTGGTAGTCATTTTAATCTCAATAGCTATAAACCCAGTCAGTACTCCGTGCTCTCGAGCCTGTACCCCACCAAAATATGAACGGAAAATTAAAGTGCGAAAAAGCAAGGATCAAGGAACGAAAACAGGGAAATTTGGCCACATGGACGGAGAATTAGTGTACATTCTCAACCATGCTTTTTCTACACCCCTGCCCAGGTGTTGGGGCGAATAATAGTTGTGGGGGTTTTTCGGGTCAAACAAAAGTGGTCCTGAGGTCTGGATCATTAGGTTACGAATACTTGGACAAAGGAAAATCTGATTGTCGAGCCTTTAACCTCATCCGACAAGGATGTGGCACCAGGCTAAAAGTGGTGTGCATTAGCGTCAAACTACAGGATGGAAAGTCGTCCGTTCAGTTTAATTGTTTGGATGAACGTCTAGGCGGAACCACTCGGGAGGGAATGGGGGGAGTGCGGGCAATACACGCTAAGAAACTAGGGGCGATAGCTAGTGGTCAATCCTTTTGTACGAACCACTCGGGAGGGAATGGGGGGAGTGCGGGCAATACACGCTAAGAAACTAGGGGCGATAGCTAGTGGTCAATCCTTTTGTACGAACCACTCGGGTGTTGGGGTTGGGCGCTCCCGTTTATTCATGGAGACACTAGAGTATCTAGTTCCCGCAAACGGTGAAGGACCGCGTAAACTTTGGAATCCAGTCACGCTAACTCACTCATTAGTCTCAGGCCATAACTAGGTAGCTTTGTATATTTTCATCCATGTTGGGTCAGACGAACCGATACTATATATGTTAGCGATTTGCCCGAGGTATGAAACGTATATGTAGTGACCAAGAGATATATCTTGGAAGTCAGATCTTGTGAGATATATATTCCGGAACGTAGCGAGACCTCGCTGCAGATAATCATTTCCTTTTTCATTCCTCTCTTCTAATAAGTTTAGTCATGAGCACAGAGTGGATTTTATTTGAAATTTACTGTGGGTTCTAAAAAAAGTACGATGCAGTCCCCAATGGTTGTCGCCACCCATCAACCACGCTGTTGAGCAAGCCGGTTGATCCCAGTCAACTTGCAGATGCCTCGCTTACGAGTTTGGCTCATTGGGCCTGCTTGCTGTAGGTACGCATACCGGGGCATGTATAGGCTTCGCCCACGGCTATCATGGATACCACGTCGTCGCTCTACGCATCTCTTGCCATGTTAGTCCCAATTCCAATTCGTCAGGTTGAGCTGGCGACCGACTGGGAGAAATTTGTCTAGAAAATGGTCCAGGCCGATCTACCACAGAAAAAATTGAGAGGCATTGGACGCATGTCATCAACGAAAATAGCTGTAAACTCGCTTGGCCCCCACTAACTAGTGGAATGTGAAAAGCAAATCCGGGAAGTGACAGGTGGATCTGCCAGTGGAGCAGCCACGGACACCATCCGGATTATACATGTAAGCATAAATCGGTGGTAAATGAAATACTTCACATAGGAACAAATATTACATAGAAACCAAGAACTTGATCCAGACTAGGGTGCACGACTCACACGAGTCATCGTTGCCACGTAATAATTTGGCTTAGTGTGCAAAAGCTGAAGCTAATGCCAAAGCACCATCCACTAGGTACACCTGACACATAGAATTTACAATTTCACCGGAAGTTTGGTGGTCCGGGATTAGCAGCCTTGGGCATCATTTTGTCTGACTTCATATTACCATCCTATGCGGTAAACGTGCTATGACTTTGCGATTGCGTTGTTTTAATTTGCATGGGGGGGATCTACAAGGGATCTTCCCCATACATCACACAGGTAGGATGGGCGCCCTCGCATAAAAGTAGGTTTTATTACGTTCGGGGAAGTAGGGGCTGCATCGAAACAGGAGCTAGAGATTTTCACCGTCTCCAGATAGAACAGTCACATTGGCTAATGGATACAAATGGTCCTGCAAGGTCGCTGGTTTCTCCCTCGTGTTCTATCTGCGGGAGCTCTTCGAGGCTTTTATGAACGGAAGAAGTTATTTGTTTACTCCAAGGGGTCGAGCTCAATTGATGCGTTTGCGTCCCCCACATCCCTAAGGGGGAAATTCGAAAATAATTCAGGAAAGGAAGGGTGCATAAACATAGTACCAATTGGTATGGTCTGGTCTATAGGAATCGACAGTGCAAACTCCGAAATCGGTGAAAGAGAGAAAAATAAATTATCAAAAATAGAAACTTCCACTGAGTTACGAATTACGCTAATCAAAACTAATCATGCAGTCATAGTAATTGAATAATAAAATTTTAAATAATAAAAGAAAAAGAAAAAGAAAAAGAGAAAAACGTCGTAAGGTTGCATTGGAAGTCCACTCGGTTGCAGGGACCCAACAGGCTCATAGGAGCTCAGGGAGTGTCTATGCAGTGTAGTCAGCTCCTGCAGAAGGGGGGTTTACACCATTTCGGATGAATCTGATCTAGATCACTAAAACCTGAGCTTTTGCCCCTATGTATTGATCTCTTTTTGAACTCTCTTATTTCCGCACTCGTGGAGCTTCTTCCTCAACCATCTTTCACACCTGGATGGTTCTTGGAGAGCAAACATGACTTCCTCCCACTCATCGGCTTCATGCCGTCAGATCGATAACACAATGCGCGTCTGGGCTGGATCATGTCGTGGTGGATTTGATTTTACACTACTGTTCGAGGAGACAATTCTTCAGATACTCCCTATTGCCCTAATTTTAATCCTGGTTCCGTTCCGGATCTACCAACTGTCGCAGCAACGGTGCAAAGTTGTTGATTCATGGTTGCTTTTGGTTAAGTTGGTGAGTGCTTGCTTTTTCAATATTCTCCGAGGGAATAAGTTGGAAATTGTGTAACATGTCAGTTGGGAACATTGCAGCTAACCAGGTGAACTTTCTATTAGGCTGCTTGGCTATTCTTCCTGGCGCTTCAAATTACCCAAACTGTACTCTGGGCTTTGCCTTCTTCTGATAGCACAGTCGCTTCGCTACCGACCAACATTCTTTTGACCATTGGCGCCCTACTACTTATGGTACTGGCCTATGCGGAACACACGCGATCCGTTCGACCTTCGTTTGTCTTAAACGCATACCTGTTCTGCAGCCTAATATTCGATATTGCACGGGCTAGGACTTTATGGCTTCGTTCTGCAGATTCCTTCAATGATATCATCGCAACGGTTACCTCTGTTGCCGTGGGTGCCAAGTTACTTGTTGCTACTTTGGAAGCGATTGAAAAGAGAAGCATCCTCAAATCGGAATACCAAGGGTACCCTCCAGAGGCAACTGCTGGATTCTACAACCGAGCTGTGTTCTATTGGTTGACACCTTTGTTCAAGGTTGGCTTCAGTAATTATCTTTCTGTCGAGGACCTCTCTCCTCTGGACAAGGAACTGCGATCGGAAAGACTGTTGGCAATTTTCGAGGAGCAGTGGAGCAAAGGTAATTGAGAGACGTGGTATACATCTATATCCTTAACTAACCGTCACCAGTGAAAGCCAAGTCTGCGAATACTCTCCAATGGGAGTGCTTCAAGGCTGCTAAGTGGCCTCTTCTTGCAGCTGTTCCGGCGCGGGCGTGTGTGGTGGCTTTTAACTTCTGCCAGCCCTTGCTCCTGACCAGGTCATTGTCATACTTCAATGAGCCGGCAAATAGTGCGACGAACAATGTAGGCTACGGCCTTATTGGAGCCTATGCTCTGGTGTACCTTGGCTTAGGCGTAAGTACCATACCTCCTTTGAACATAACATTTCGCTGACGGTTGGACAGGTTGCTATGGGTCAGTATCAGCACAACACGTACCGTGGTATTACAATGGCACGTGGAATCTTGGTCACTATGCTATACAAGAAAGCCAGCACTACCACACTCAGCAATGCTGACCCCGCCAATTCACTTACCTTGATGAGCGCAGATATTGAGAGAATTACCAATGGATGGCAGACAATGCATGAGATCTGGGCAAACTCCGTGGAGATTGCCCTTGCGATCTATCTTCTAGACCGACAACTTGGAATTTCTTGCGTGGTTCCAGTCGCTGTGGCACTTCGTAAGTCAACTTTCAACGCCATCTCACCAACATACTAACATGACTCAGTCTCACTGGTCGGATCTCTCATCGGTATGTCATTCGTCGTCGCCCATCAAGCCAAGTGGTTGGAGGCAATTGAGCGGAGGATATCCTCCACCTCCGGCATGCTAGGATCCATCAAAGGTGTCAAGATGTTGGGACTGCAGAACTCCTTCATGAAGTTTGTCCATGGCTTGCGTATCGATGAACTAGCCATTTCGAAGAAATTCCGTACACTCTTAGTGTGGAACATGGGATTCGGATGGTTGACTCGCATATTTGCTCCTATTTTCACCTTCGGAGTGTACGAGGGCATTTCCAGCAACTCCCTTACCGTTTCTCGTGTCTACACTTCTCTTGCCCTCTTCTCGCTTCTTTCTGACCCGCTTTTGACCCTGGTCATGGCTCTTATGTCCTATGCGGGATCAGTCGGATCGTTCGTCCGCATTCAAGAGTTCCTTGAGAAGGAAGATCACAACGACCACCGACGTCCATCCCCTCTATTGCCTTCCTTCGAAGACCTTGGTGAGGCCAAGCTCCTCTCAAGGTCGGGCGATCTGGACATGTCATCCAGCAATTCTGAGTCTGTCGAATCTTTTAAGCGTGGGTCAACCTCGTCGACTACTAATTCTGCCATGATCACAAATGGCACCTTCAGCTGGGGTGCTGATCAGGAGCCTGTCCTGAGAGACATAAGTTTCACTGTCCCTCGTGGCAGCTTCACCATGATCATTGGACCGTCTGGGTGTGGCAAGTCATCTCTGCTTAAGGCTCTTTTGGGTGAAATCCCTTGTGCTGAGGGCAAGATCGAGGTATCTTCCAGCAGTGTGGCTTTCTGTGATCAGACACCTTGGCATATGAATGGAACCATCAAGGACAGCATTGTCGCCATGTCAGATTACGATCCCCAGTGGTATGCAACTGTCCTCCAGGCTTGTGCGTTGGAGGAGGATCTTTCACATTTCCCTCGTGGTGACCGCAGTGTTATTGGGAGCAAAGGTGTTGCCCTCAGTGGAGGCCAGAGCCAGCGTATTGCTCTCGCTCGAGCTGTTTATGCCCGGCGAAAGGTTATTATTCTGGATGATGCCTTGAGTGGTCTCGACGCCACAACTGAGAACCACATTTTCCACAACCTGTTTGGACACTTAGGACTTCTGAGAGAGAACGGTACTTCCATGATCGTTGCCTCATCTTCTGGTAAGCTATCCTCTTCTCGCTTTATTCAAATACAATTAACATGTTATAGTGAAACGTCTTCCCTACACTGATCACATTGTTGTTTTGGACACGGAAGGTCGCATCATGGAGCAAGGCGGTTTCAGCGCTCTGAACAAGACTGGCGGATACGTATCAAGCTTTGGACTACTCGCACCTGACTGGGACTACAAGCCCAAGCGATTCTCCGAGTCGCCCAGCTACAGTACCATTGATTCCGTTGAGAAGGAGAAGGAGGACATGCACCAGGAGCCTGAGAAGCGTGAAACTGGTGGTGACCTTGGAATCTATACCTACTACATCGATGCCATTGGATGGCTCCCCGCAATCATTTTTGTTGTTGCCATGGCTGGCTTTGTCTTTTGCATTTCGTTTCCCACTATGTGGGTGCAATGGTGGGCTGAGTCCGATACAGCTCACCCTAGAGCACAGCTCGCCTACTACCTTGGTATTTACGTGATGCTCGGATGTTTGGCTATGATCTGCCTCCTCGTTGGTTCTTGGCAAATGATCATCACCATGGTTCCCAAGTCTGGAGAGTCCTTCCACCGCAGACTCTTGACTACTGTGCTCAGTGCGCCCATGTTGTTCTTCTCTACCACAGACAGCGGCTCGATTCTCAACCGATTCAGCCAGGACTTGCAACTCATTGATATGGATCTTCCCATTGCGGCGATTAACACCATTGCCACCTTGTTCCTTTGCATGGCCCAGATGGGTCTCATCGGGGCTGGGTCGAAGTATGCGGCTATCTCCTTCCCCTTTGTGCTTGGAATACTGTTTCTCATCCAGAAGCTCTACCTGCGCACTTCCCGTCAACTTCGTTACTTGGACCTCGAGAGCAAGGCTCCTCTGTTCTCCCACTTTACCGATTGTCTCCAGGGACTCGTGACTCTGAGAGCTTTTGGCTGGCAACATGGCATGGAGAAGAAGAATCTTGAACTTCTTGATATTTCTCAACGCCCATTCTACTATATGTTTGCTATCCAACGTTGGTTGACTCTCTCACTTGACTTTGTCGTTGCTGGAATTGCCATTCTGTTAATTGTTCTGGTTGTTATCCTTCGCGGCACATCTCTCAACGCGGGCTCCGTTGGTGTTGCACTCCTCAACGTTATCCAGTTCAGCCAGACAATCAAACTTGCTGTCACCTTCTGGACAAACCTAGAAACCCACATCGGGTCAATCCAGCGAATCAAGGACTTCACCAAGTCTGTCGAATCGGAGGATCGCCCAGGTGAAGATGGCCAGATGCCTCCCAACTGGCCTTCAAAGGGCGCAGTCAGTTTCCACTCAGTCTCTGCAGCCTACAGGTATGTCTCCGAGTCGACATTTGTTTCTCTTTGATACTAATAGTGTGCCCAAAGACCCTCTGAGCCCGTTCTCAATGACGTGTCTCTTACTGTCCAAGCCGGTGAAAAAGTCGGGATCTGTGGACGAACAGGAAGGTATGCTCCATCAATCCCAATCCACATTTCACTACGGACGGAATTGACCAGGCTTATTACAGTGGCAAAACATCAATGATCATGAGCATCTTCCGCATGATCGAGCTGACCGGTGGTCTTATCACTGTGGACGGGGAGGACATTTCTCGCCTTCCGAGACGGGAGATTCGCGCCCGGATCAATGGAGTCTCGCAAGACTCTCTCTTGTTCAAGGGTAGTGTCCGACTTAACGTCGATCCGACAGGCTCATGCACCGACAAAGACATTACGTGTGCTCTCAAGACTGTACAGCTCCTCCCTGCCATCCAAGAAAAGGGGGACCTAGACACCGACATTGACGAGATCCACCTGTCCCACGGTCAGAAACAGCTATTCTGCCTTGCTCGAGCCATCCTTCGGCAGGGCAACATCCTAATCCTCGATGAGGCAACCAGCAAGTAAGTGAACCTCCCAATTATTGTCTCACCCCCTGCCGTATTCCCTCGCTTCAAGTCCATCTCCACTTTTGAAAATATCCTTTCCCTTCCCCTTTTTCCTGTCATATTTCTTTTCTCTCCATGTCACAATCCCCTGCATATATGCGGCTTGATCCGAGCGCCACGGCGCACAGATCTATGCGCCTCGCAGCCCCACCTTTCCCCTTGCATAAACGGAACAGGACAAACGCTAATGATCAATAATAGCATCGACACCAAAACAGATGAGATCATGCAACGCGTCATCCGCGAGAAATTCTGTAATCACACCATCATCTCCGTGGCGCACAAACTCGACACGATTCTCGATTTTGACCGCATCGTGGTGCTGGACGCCGGCCGGATCGTAGAGGTCGGAGAGCCATTCGCGTTGCTTTCTGAGCCCAAGTCTCACTTCAGCAAACTTTACGCCAGTTCGATGGCGTCAGAAGAGTCTGAATAAGCTTCTAACCTGTTCCAGCTGGCTGTTCTTGTTGGAGTTGACCTCTAGCCCCTTTTTGCATCATGGCACCTGCACAGATTGATTCTTTTTGCCTTTTCTTCACTCTCCGTCAGCTGACGCTCCGGGTGTGGGTTTCGATCTTTTGGTCTGGCGCTCTAATCTTCCTTCCTCTACGGTACATATCGACGTCACATACAGAATTGGTTGCCAGGAGTTTTGTATTTTTTGCCACTTTGATTGTTTTTACGTTTTGGATATGTCTCTTCTTGACTCTCGTTCATGTGGGCTTTCGAGCCATTTTGACTTCTTATTTTCTTCGCACTCTCATTGATATATCTTTTGGGATCTTTGGTCAGAGCTTGGCAACTCGATTTGGGATGGATTGTCTATAATACGGTGTATTGTGCGCACCGCACTGCTTGGTTGCCAATGGTAACAAAGGCAGTGACTCGAGCATCGAATTGAATAAGTTTCTAATTTAAAGCCTCATGGTTTTCATTCTATTTTTATGTACGCAGTCCTTCAACAAGAAGCCTTCCAATGTTAACAGATTCCTGCTTCAAGGACGCCACATTCACCAGCCCCGTCCAAGTCCTAGCACTTGAAGTTTTCTTCAGGCTTGATGGTGCAAATGTTGTCAACATTTTACATAAGATCGTGAGGGCTCCAGAGTCAACCGGTCCTGGGGGCACATGTGCAGTCACCGTATTGATTGATTGTTCTTGTAAACAGTACGTATTGAAGAGGGGAACGCTCGTTGGCTGTACGCTCTGACGACGCACGAATCGGATATACTCAGCAAAACCCACCACGACCGAAGGTCGCCCTCGACGAGCAGTGGATCCCTCGACAAAGGTCAAAAGTGAGAGATGTGTAAGAGCGTCCATTCTGTAACTAGTGCTAAGTTCGTTTTAATATACCCTTTTCCTTACGGGACGGAATGTGACCCGTAAGGGTATGGTAATCCGTAGTAGGGACCAGTTCTCCCCACTACAGTATGTATCAAATTTCAAATGTTAATTCCAGATTCACAGAGCTTGCTTCTATTTCATAATTACTTTCAATCTTTGAATTGGTCTTTGAAATCTCCAAGCCTATCCCTCACATTGGAAAGTTGATGTTTCTCTTCTATTATTCAGTGACACTTAATCCATTCCTCGATATACATATTGTTGTACACTGGTCTCGTGGACCTATTACAGACGTGTGTATGCACTCAACATATAACACCGCTGGGCAGGTGTACAGTGAAGTCGTTTTATGTACCCAAAACGATTACATATTGAATGATTCTTTCACATCAAGAGCAAACCTTTTTTTTTTGTAATTAGGATACATGATTGTAAGTTGAGCAAGTTCACTATTCCGATCGGCTCCCTCAGACTTCACCGAGGTAGGCTAACCTTTCTAATTTCGACCAGTGTATTTATTTTTGAAAGACGAATAATCCGAAAGCCGGAGATGAAAAGATTCAAGTTGAGCATTGAATGGAAGAGTTGTGACTGCCCTCTTTCCCAAGGTTGTCTGATGGACAAGCACTTGTGGTCACAAGTTGTCCTGAAGTCCGGACTCGAATCATTGACATTCGAATTAATCGAAATTTCCAGAGTTAGAACAGCCTTGGATGTACATAGACACGCCCATTGACCCATTGTGTATATCTGAACATTGAATTCTACTCAAGTGCTACACTATTTCCACGGGTGACTCTGTTTGTGTGCGTTGTGGCTGAGCTTCAATAGGCCTAGGTAGCCAACTTTGAGATATCTAATGTCAAATCAATCGGGAGTAGGCAGAGAGGAAAAAGTCATCTTATTTTTGCACAAAACATTTGAACTACTCTGAACGAAAGAAAAGAAACTATTGGGAACATAATGTTTAAGAACTCCACCGATGTCAACTTCCAGCTGCAAATAAAGACTCGAAATACATGTAGGTCCAATAAAAGATAGGTGGAAATTTTGAAGCAAACTTGAAAATACTAGCCAACTGTCCAAGGGCAGACCACTATATTCTCAACTGGTGATACCATAAGTTGTGTGAAGCCCTGTCACCACCATCTATGAGAGGACCATCGTTTCATCGTTATCAGTCTCCTCGTCTTCCCCCAATAGACCGAACTCCCAGTCACCACGCTCGATGCGGCTGACGCGATCCAGCTCGGATTGGTATTCGCGACGCAGGTGTTCAAGGGTAACGATAACACGCTCTAGGGGTCTTTCGGTGGCAGGTTTGAATGAGACACCATTGCGCCCACCGCCGATAGAAGAACGGCTTCCTCTGCGATCACCGGATACAAATGAGGCAACGCTGGTAGAACGACTTCTTGTCTTGGAAGCGACAGGCGATCCCGTATTATCCGCATCGTCCATGAAGACGTTTCCGTCACTGTCGGCTTGATGGCTTGGTCGACGGGTGTGTGAAGAATCAGAAATCGAACCAGAAGATGACAATGGCCCAATCTCAACGAGTATGTAGGCTTCACTCTTGTCGACTGAGGCCAAGAGATTGATCAGGGACAACAGCTCATGGCGGATCTCTTTGCTCTCTTGGTCGTCTTCTGGAATCACGGCTTCCTCGACTTCCTTCTTGCCCTTGCGAGCAATGGCGGATGAGGGGGCATCTCTGGCGTGGCGGAGGCGTTGGACATTGCGGTATGCAATTTCCGCCGCGCCGCGGTAGTCGCTGCGGGCGATGCGGTATGCTTGCAGAATGCGGTGGTAGTCGGGCAAGCTATCAGCCTCATTGCTGTCAATGTCCAGCCATGAGTGGAAGGTGTTTTGTTTGTGAGCGAGTGAGACGAGGACTTCATCGATGTAAGAAGCAATATTGGGCACGAGAGAGGTAGGGAAGCGGAGGATCTGCTTGAGACCAGTGGGTCCAGGCCCGGAGACGGTAAGAATAGTGGAGATAAGTGAGCTGAGGGCGGATCTCTGCAGCGCAAGATCTTGGTATCGCGCCAAGGCAGAGTATGCCTGGTCGAACTGGCAGGTCTTGAGAGATGCGTGGAACAGCCGGGAAAGCAAATCCGTCCGCGTACTTGAGTACTCGGGGTCCTGCTCAGCCCATGCTTCGGAGTCGAGGGCCTGCAGCGCCAGGCCGGCGAAGTCAGCGACATGTGAAAAGGACCGCACTCGTTCGAAGACAGAGAGAATGTGCTGGTAGTATCTGGGGATGCCATTGTGGAAGCAATTCACAGAAACAAGATCCAGGAGCGTTGAGGACATTTCATGAAGGTTACCTAGGGGTTTGCCGCAAGCTAAATCGAAAGTTAGTATACGACAAAATGTCGGAAGAGAAAAAACCTTACAAAGCAGGTATGCTGCCTTCCGGAAGTAAATTGCGGCAGTATCAAACTCCGACATCGCCACATGCAAGCGTCCCTTAACATAAGTAGCCCAGGACGTGCTTGCTTGGAAACGATGGAAATCCCATGCAAGGTCAATGTCATTCTTCGCAATGAGATCGCATTGGATATAAGCCAAAGCATTGGCGTATGTCACCTCGCCTGGTCGGGTGACCCAGGCTAAGACGTCCCGAATGCCCAGAGTCAATGTATAGCTCTGTGGCAATCCAATTGCTTGGCGGGGTTTGATGTCTGTAACAAAGAGATCCTCGAGGATAGTCACCGTCCTTTGGTTCTTGGTCCTTAATTTAGAATCCTTTAAGGAAAATACTGGGTTTGAAGTGTCCGCGCGAGTGTCTGCAGGCTGGTCGGCGCGTTTTCGGACATTCGAGCTCAACCAGTACATCATTTCATATTCACGGAGAATGTCAACGAGGGCAGAGAACAGGCCAGCAGCGTCAAAGCTGGAGCGCCCGCCCTGTTCGATTTCGCCATCCACAAATGAAACCAAGATTAACATATCGTAAAGGATCCGACGGTTCAGAAGAATTGTCTCAAGGGAACCACTGACAAGAACTCGCGCACCAAAGGAGGTTGAGAGAAGTTCCGAGTCTTTTCCATTGAACCCAAGGGGGACAGTTTCAATGACGGCATAGAAAGCGTCCCCAGGTAAGTTCTCGGCATCCAAGTTTTCGTTCAAAGCTGCAACTAGGCCGTCGAATGTCTTGTTGGAAATTCGATCCGCAAACTCGCAGCGCTCACGGAATGAATCCATGCGGTCGGTGATTGATGACGATGGCTCATTATAGATCTCAATATCAAGAGCGGCCCGGCAAGCAGCGTCAAGCTCTGCAGAGAATCGCTTCCGGAAGTCCGAAGCGACCTTCACCAGCGATGATGCTTGCTCGTACAAAGTCCCAAGCTCAGCACTCAGATTTCGGTGCCTCCATCGATCGGCGATCTTAGGCTTTTCCTCGGCAAGTTCAGAGCCGGAGTTATGCACGAGTAATTCCGTTGTATTGCATTCCCGAACCACAGCACAAGCATCGGAGAGAAGAAGCCAGGGCATTTCAAAGTAGGAATCGTAGGCGAGAGACACCGGCTCGAATCTGCGCTTGTTTAAGTCGTCCGCAACCTGCCAGAACTGGCGCCACTTTGCATCTGTGTCCGTTCGGTACCGACTGTACCCCATCTCATCTTCAGAGTATTTACGCAGGGAAACCGTGGCTGTGATAGTGGAGCAAAGTCTTTCTGCCAACGAGACATCCTTCTTTAGAACCACAGCCGAGGTAGATGACAAAGGTTTTAGGGCTTCCTGGTAAATCGCCAAAGCAGTCTGGAGAACCTCTGGCAGATAGCGATTCGGGTGTAGAAGATATTCCAGCCATCGTTCTGTTGGATCCACTACATCGTCCAATGTCGGAGCAGGCAGTGGCTCCTGTCGATATGCCTCGAATGTTGTTGAGACCCAATTGCTTGCCCAGTCGGTCACCAAGGTCTGGAGATCAAAATGAAGAGTGTATAGCTGATAGAGACCGTGATTTCTCCAGAGAACCCACAGCTCCATTCCCTTGCCTTCATCCATGGACTTGACCTGGAAGTCGGCGATGCTCCAGAACATATTGCCCGTTACATCGGGATCCACTGGCTTGAAAGCTTCATCTGCATAGAGATCTTCGATAACCAAATCAGATGTGAGGCCTCCTTTAACAGCCCAGAACTTGAACCGTCCCTCGTCAAATGGAGAGTATGTCACCACATAATAGCGATGGTTTCCATCCATGGCCCTCTCAGCATTAAAGACCCGAATGAAAGAGGTCTCGGCAGGGTTCAAGGTTTGCGGTTGAACATCAGGATCAATTGCATGGCCCAAGAGATCCTTTGTCGCGACCAACTTATTCGTCGCCAGATTCCAGATCTTCAATGTGTGGTTCAGGCAAACAGCGAAGACGTATGTCTCATCAGATGTCGTGGCAATGGCGTTGGCGGTATTTAAATCAAGGCTTCGGTCCCGGTTTCGTTCCTTGTATCGAAGCGAGGAGGGTAGATTCCATTTCACTAGACCGCGGATCGAGGCGCCCCAAGTTCGTTCGTCGAAAGTCAACGGGGTCCAATGTGAGCCTAGACGAATTTCATATTAGCTTCCATTTCTTTATGCTTCAGAATGACACCCGCATAATGGGTTCATCAAAGCTTACCATCATCTCCAGCTCTGCGAGTCAATCGCAAGAGGGCACCGTTGTCGAGAGAGATGAACAGTTCGAGCGGACTGCTGGCATGAAGTCGGTGGGGGTGAGAAAAGGAAAGAGGCGCAGGATCACATGTTTTGCACCAGTCGGATACGTTGTCGTCAATCGATTCGGGTCTTCTGAAGAACTCCGGGCGGAGCGAGAATGTGTGCAGTTGTTTCGAGGCCGTAATCACAAACACGCTGAGAATTTCGTGGTCCTCATGATCCGCCAGGGTAACACACGACGGGAGAATCTCATCCGGGAAGTTCAATCGGAGAGTAACATTGTATTCAAATTGCTCTGAGCCAGCCTTGGTGAGATCCGCGCATTGAATCTCCAACACCTTGTTGTCATTGACAACCCTCCACACAAACGTTCTCGGGTAAGACTTGCGCTTGCGGAAATAGACCGTGCCTTGTGTCGCGAGGTAGCGTTTCGAGAATTCGTCTTCGTCTTTCGCGATGGGGGGTTCGTGATCTGGTGTGGATGAGATCGAAAAGCGTGTCCGTCGAACCGCGCTCTCGGGGGAAACGTGGATATTGGCGACTGTGGTAGGCGAAAATGGTCGGAGATCGACCCTGGTATCCTTGTAAATCTTCGCCATGGTGAACAGCTCGGGGAACTGCACGTAATTCAGTGTCGCAGACTTCCCATGGCTTTGAGCGGGAGAGAGTTGCAGGGCGGAAAGCTGGAGCTCTCAAAAAACAAAGTCTTGGCGCTGGAACTTTACTCACTACAACATCAAAAGTCAACAATTTACACTAGTACTCTACAGAACTAGACACTCTCAAGGATCCACATTTAATGTGTTATCTAAAGTACATGTATATAACGGGGATTCTTTGGAAAAGCAACTCAGGTATAAAGGGATGTTTTGCCAATGCTTTCGTCGATCACATCACTAACAGTAGATACAGAGGGATATTGCATGGGCTCATCAAGTCACTAATCTCGTGTCGACAATAATAAAGGGGAATTGATAAAACGGAAAGGGGTATTGATCTCTTAATCGTTCTCCATGTCCTTTTCGTTGGGGTCTCCAATGCCATCTTCGTTAATTGCAAACAGGCAATCACTTTCCGGAAGACATGGGCTATCATAAATTTTGCATACTCGAGTCTCACCACGGCCCTTCTTCAAGCTGAGTCGGGTGGTACTGGCATGAGCAATAATGTTACCTCCAATAGGTTTCTTGGGATCGGGATTGAACATGGCACTGGGACCACCGTCAACTTGCGCCACAACCTGATTCGTGATCACAACGGCAATTCCAAACTCGTCAGCCAAGCGTTGCAGCGTGCGCATGAATTTGGCAAGATGAGTCTGTCTGGATGACAGCTCTCCACGTCCATTGAAATCTGTTCGGTACAACGCGGTTGCCGAGTCAACCACAAGAAGCGAAAATCGGGTTTCGCACATCATCTGGGACGCCTGATTGAGGAGTTGCAGCTGGTGGTCGGAGTTATAGGCACGAGCATATGCCACATTATCGAGGACTTCCTCGCCCACAAGGCCAAATCTCTGTGCCACAGCAAGAAGACGGACGGGTCGGAAGGTTCCCTCTGTATCAATGTAGAGACATTTACCTTCGCCTCCACCCATATCAAAGGGCAACTGACAGGTGACCGCGAGTGTGTGACAGATCTGACTCTTTCCCGTTCGGAATTCTCCAAAAATCTCGGTAATTGAACCTGTCTCCACACCACCACCCAGCAGGGTGTCGAGACGCTTGGATCCTGTTGTAATGGATATGAGCTCACTTCGTCGTGCATGCATCTCGGTCGCCGTCGTAAAACCCATAGGAACTAGTTTCGCAGCTATCCAGAGAAGACAGTCAATATCTGTTGTTCAAAGAAGAGGGTTAGGTGGGTCCCCGCATGCTGATAACTCACCCTCCACTAAGATCTTGGTCGCCTTCTGCTCCGAAATTCCCTTAATCTGCTCCAGCAATCGCTTCGGTCTGGTTGTTTCCATCTTGTCAGTTTACAAGCCCTGGAATGAAAGCAAAATTCGCGAGCGATTCCAAATCCTGCATCGGAGACGTACGTGTATGCCACTGCCTCAACGGTGTGGTATCCAGCATCCACAAACAATTTGATATCTCTTGCGCTCAGCCCCGCAAGGCCCTAATAAATCGAAGTCAGCACGTTGCTTTAGAACTTGGATTGAGGATTGTATCTCATTCCAGCGAACAAGACACTCACCTCAAGTGCAGAGAGCGGGGTTGGGGCACCAGGGCCCGGCAGTTGGCTCTCATCCATCTCGCCCTGAGTCTCATCTGCCATGTTTGCAGTATTCTGGTCAATAATTTGATGGTGCAGCAATGATGGTCAGCTCGTTGGCGATCGACGTCTCTACAAGACCACGCGTCGGGCTGTGCGCAATGGTTCGTGTTGCACAATTCGAGAGGGGTTCTCAGATGAAATGAGATCAAAGCTTCTGGAATGAATGGAATGAGTCACCAGGCAGCCGTGGTCCCACAAGAAGGATTTGTTTGTGGCAAAACTGGCGGTTCTCCAGACGAGTCCAAATGTTTCCTTCCAATAGACGCGTTCCAGTTGTCGCGCGGTCACGTGGGTCCATTGACTAGAAACGCCACAAGGCAACAACAAGACTTTCACTATTTTGGGTATAATGAGCCTAATTCTAGACTTCAGTTGTATCTGTGCGGACTCAATTTCTATCCATTGATTCCCATCAACAATCTTTAAAAAATACAGCTTTCTCCCGCAAAAAAACTAACTGTTTGTATCTCAGGGCCTCCCCTTACAATCACGCAACTCACCAAGGAACAGATATAGAGATTAACCCCAATGATTCTCAAAAACCCAACTTGTTTTGGCCTGACACTCATTTCCATCATGGTCACTCTATCATTCCCTCTTCCACATGCGCGCAGTCCCAGCCATCGTTTGTTGATCTGATCAATTAAATCAACAGTCTCCTGACTGAAAATGCGATACAATCGACGATCGAAATCTGTGTTTGCCGGTCTCTCGTAACGTGGGGTCGAACTCGAGTCTCTCTGAGGGCGTGTTCATGTGAATTCTGTCGTTGAATATTTGGCTCATCTTGCGTCTGAAGTCCTCGGACGATCGGCTCCGAATAGTTTCTTTGGAACAGTTAGTCTCTCTGCCCCACATCGCAGCCAGCTCACGTCTTTCACTTACTGCGGATACGCGGAGCCAGGTTCTGCTCGGCTTCTAGACGAGGATCATATTCTTCGTTAAGCGACCCCAGATCCATCCTGTCTTGGTCGCTTGTTCCTGACCTGGTCCGTCTGGAATCAAACAACTGGCTCGCACGCAAGACTCGGTTGTGGAAACTAGCCCGCTTTTCGTGGCTGGCAAAATTTTCGCTTCGATGATTGAATGTGCTGGGTGTAACTGGAGCGCTCGCTATATTTGCAGGTGCATGAATCCTTCCCGGTCGGTAAGGCTCATATCTGTACATGTTTATTGCAACAGTACCGTTATGAGATGTAGCGGTGGGAAGATGAGAATATAGAGGAGGAGAATATAATGGCATGGAGATATGAGAGGGCGCAAGGTCATCATGTGACAACGAGGATGAGCGGTTGGAGGGGCGAACGTTGATGGGAACAGGTCCAGCACTGGGGGGAGTCGAAAGTGCTTCACTGTACAGCGTGGGCGATCGGCTCCCGATTGTGGGTGTCTCAGGAGGAAGGGAACTGGAGCAGGGACTAGGGCACGGAGTTTCTTGTCTAGAGATCCAGATGTCTGGGACTTTGACGTCGCTCTGCAGTGCCCAGGCACCAAAGGGGATGTCATCTGACTTCAACATAGGGTATAAGTCGGCTTCTTCCTCCTGTTGACGTCTCTCAAGCCTGTGTTCTTTCCATCTGCGGCATGCGGAGACACAATAGGCGACAATGATATCGATAGACTAGAGCCAGTCAGTTTCGCGTGGCTCATTCTAGAAGTTGAGACGTGTCGAACAAGTATAAGCACCAATCCCTGTTGTGAGAAAGTTGTCAGCAAGTTTAAAAATCCTTTCGATGAGCATCGCGGTTGAAGGAAGACCATACTAGACTCAGCTTCGCCCATAGCTGCAGGTCGGCCCACAACGCCATGGTCTCGCGCTCGTAAGTATAACGCGCATGCGCCAGTGAGAATTCTAAGAATATTGCGCCCAGCTGAGAGGAATTAAAGAATTGAGCGTAGAAGGAATATTTCGCCAAAGTGACCTGGAGGGTAGAATCATACTGTCGTGGTTTCCATCTGATGTGCCTGCCTATTCGTATACTAAACACAATCACGATCCGCCAAGCAGCAGCCCTCCATGATCCCAAGGAGACTGGATTCGTATACATGGGTTGCATTTGTATTGGATTCGCGGGACGGGAAAATGCTTTAAGAGCAACTCAATCAATTGGTTGTTGTTAAATAAAGAGAGTGGTAATAAGTGAAGGATTCAACAAAATTGGCAAAAAACCAAAAAGAAATCTCTCCCTCGGGGAATCGAACCCCGGTCTCCCGCGCGTATCAGTGTTAGTGACAAGCGGAAATCATGACCCCTAGACCAAGGAAGATAAGATAGTCGAGTTCCCGCTCGACCACTTGGTACTGGTTGATAGCAATATTCATATATTTGGTTATACATTCCTAAAGATATCCACACAACAAAACAGTCACAGGTTCAAATCAGGTAATCGCAGCGTGCATACTAGGCTTTGATTTTCTAGAAATTCGAAATTGAGATACATATCATTTGAATGTGACATGGATGTAAAACCCTTGCTCAGCTGGTCATAAGTGAATGTTGAAGTTTTGCGATTCCGTAACATTTGAAGTTTTCCACCACTTGAGCCTTGCGAGAGTTCGATATTCCTATATTCGCATGACATGGGCAATTTTCAAGGTTGCAGAGGTAAAATATTGAACCATCTTAGCTTTTTGAACGGAATTGCAAAATTATTGGACATAGCGGTATTTAAAAGGGCCGAGATTATGCTACAGATTCTATACTGGTGTAGTCCTTAATTTTGGACATGTCGCGTCCTCGGATCTGCCTTCTTTAGCAACATACTGCTGCACCTATGATCGCCGCTAAGGTACGGTCCGCTGCACCTGAGGATAATCATAGATAAATAGTACTGCGAGATACTAGTGATGCTACTGCCTTTGTGGATTCATGTAAACAGAATATATCGCCCCGGACCCCGCCACTAAAAGAGCAACAACAGAGCAATGACAGAGCAATACCCAGCAATAATCACGGACAGATAATGATCTGGTAATTAGTGCCCTTTTGCGACATGCTTCGCAGGACCTTTTTTTTTTCTTGAAGGACTTCCTACAACCTGGCTTATCGCAACAAAGTCTTGATTCACAGACGACGGTGCATCTGCATTATCAGTTTGTGGGGAAACGTAGGATTGTTGCAACCTGACCAGTTACATTTTTCATTCTATTTTATCGAGAATCCCAAAGATCTACTAGTGCCGCTTCGGTCGATGCATTGTCAGTCATAGCTAATATTGCTGGAGAGGGCCTAAATCCCGGGTTTTGTCATTGGGTACGTTGAGTGACATCGAAGGATCTAGCATATAAAATAGACTAGTATCGAGTGATGTATTTTAGGTCAGAAATTAGGTTAGTACGTATAATAAGGTTAATAGAAAGATCTAATACCAGCCTTACCTGTGGGTTAATTTGGGCAAGGCCGCTGATTTGAGGGTTAGAAAATAATCCAGTTAATATACTGGACCGCTGATTAGGTGGGGGAAGAGATGTTCTAGGCCTTGGGAGATGAATTGAGGAGCCATTAATCATTGTCGTTTAACCTATGCAAAGGACATGATATGGCTGATTTAGGCTAGCATGTGAGATCGGGTTGGAATCGTTGGTGTATTTGGAATTGCTGCTTGCTGCTCTATTGGGTCACTAGAACCAGTTTACTCTAATGAATTCATTGTAGAGTGCTAAAAAGATGTCTCGTGAAACAGAAATACAACGACCATGAATATAAGGTTGCATACTGTTATTGAATCATAACATAGGAAAGAGCGAACACCTGGGCAGGGACCGAATGTTTTAAGTTAGAAAGAATGAGATACTTGATAAATCTCGTCACTATGGGATAGAGGATTTCGACCCTGGTGAGGTAGGGTACCTCAGGCAGCTACCATTTATCTCCGGATGATAATATGTTTAAACCATGCGCCTTGAGGAACCGAGGGGGTGTTCCACGACTACAGTATAAACTTTACAGGTGGGAAGCTAAGACCAGTCAGTCAAAGAACTAAAGAGCCCGAATCAGTGACAAACGTTAACTGGCCCCATATCATGAGGTCAACGCCACATTCCTCTATTATACAGTCAAATTCCGCGTCACAAGTCCTATCTCAGGCTCAGTATTTGCACCCAAGTGTAATCATGATATCTTGCCGTGTCGTGCATCATAAAAGAGATAATTCGGGCATAGAAACGGGCTATGCCCTTACACACGTCAAGCCGAGAAAGGGGTCCCCCTTCCCCGAGAACCTGAAGGACGCGCAATTCAATTAAAGCTTCCAAAACATGACGCAGCAGATTCCTGAGAAAAACGATCGGCAGTACCCGCCGGGAGAATAACCGCACCCCTGCCAGTAAGCTTGCGTTGGAAAGAGCCCACTGTGCACATACCTGAGTAGTTTCTTACGCAAGCCCCAGAAATGCCGGCCCTAAAGCTATTCCATGTGTTGTATCACCTCAGCTTCACACGCCCATTTTGTCAGCACACAAATGGATACCCAGGGATTAGGATTGTTTGCACGCACTTCAAAATGCCCGTGGCCTTGATGTGTATCACCACATAAGTTGGTTCCATTGATTAATACAGATGAAGCAGTTTAGATAGAAAACAATGAGTGAATCCTAAAGTCTCATTAGGATAAATTTTCAAGCTAAGCCCCCTTGTGGGTCTATGCTAAGCAAATCAGATCTATGATCGACAGCCCCTTCGTCAAATGATTTTTGAAAGGATTGTATTGATTTAACATTTGAAGATCGACTACTATCGTTTGAAATGATTGGGCCCCTTCCTCCACCAAAAATTGAACCGGGTAGGTCAGCCGCTCAGAATCGTTGAATGATAAGCCAAGTAATGAGCACAGAATGATGGTATTTCCTATTGTAGGAAGAAATGGAGCTCACATTTAAAGATAGAGCAAAAGAAAAGAACAGAAAAAAAGCCACAATAGACAAATCAACACGGTGATAGTCTACCTCTGTGTTTAGATTGGTGTATAAGCTTTAGTGGAGACATTGTTAGACGCGAAGGCCTAATCCACATGCCCTTGCCAAACCAGCAGTCACCAGTTGGATTATATTGATTGCGTGCAATGATTAGGTCCACACGGATGCTTCACAGAGGGGCAGAGGGGTAAATATCCACTTTTCATCAGCGGACATAGTTTACCTTGTTTTAATTTCTATATTTATCTTTTCTATAATCCCTATAAATGATAGTGGAGGTTGTACAGCTTGCATGCTTGAGCAGGAAGAAAAAAAAACAAGCTATAGCTCTACCGGCGAAATGACGAGTTTCAACTTGTTTCGCCGAAATGGCAATGACTTGAACACCACATCGAAGGATAATGAAGACGACTCGAGGGACATCTCCAAATATCCAGAGTCCACCCTATCTATTCCTGTCACCATGGGAACATCTGTCACCTTGTCCATGGATAGTCCTACAAGTTCCATGAAATCCCCCTCAATACAGAAACAGGAAATTGACTTAGAATTGGAAATGCTATCAATGGAGCTAGAGACACACGGGCGGCTTTGGTCATGGAGAGGGTCCTTGATTTTGCTCGTGACTTCGGGCTCACAGTTTCTCGATAATGTCTTTATGACAAGTTCGAACATCGCCTTAGCTTCCATCCAAGAAGAATTTGGTGTATCTGAGACAAATTTACAATGGATGATATCCGCCTACACGTTGGCATTTGGCGGGTTTTTATTACTCGCCGGATCTTTGTCTGATCGGTAAGAACGGTCTCTCTACCGGTACCCTCCGAAGCCTTGCTGACAATCACAGATATGGACGAAAGCTGATTCTCTGCATGGGCCTCTTTTGGCTAACGTTGTGGACGCTAGCCATTGGATTTGGCCAGTCATTCATCCAGCTTACCGTTTTCCGTGGGATTCAAGGCATTGGTGCTTCATTGACCGTTCCGTCTGCTATTGGAATTATTAGCTCCTATTTCACAGGCGTGGACCGAACTCGTGGGCTATCAATCTATGCCGCTTCTGGAACAGTCGGTTTCGGTGCAGGCCTTATCTTTGGTGGCTTCCTCACCTCCTCGCTGGGTTGGAGGTACCTTTTCTATTTGATCCCTATCATCCCCGGCTCTCTGGGTATTTTGGGAGTGTTTGTGCTACCCCAAGATCGTGAGGTCACCAAGGAAAGAGAAAAGATGGATTATCTTGGCGCTGTTTTGTCGACCATTGGTTTGATTCTTCTCCAATTTGTCCTTTCTAGCGGTGGTCGCTATGGCTGGGGAAACCCGTTCATCATCGTCATCTTGATACTGGCCGTGGGAATTCTTGTTGGCTTTGTCATGTATGAGAAGTACATCACTAACCCACTCATGCCACTTTCTCTTTGGACAATTCCAAACTTTGCTGGTCTTTGGATTGCTGGATTCAGTAAGCTCCTTAGTAACTCATGAAACACGAACCATTGCTGATTTTACTAGCCTGCTATGGAAGTTACCAAAACATCATCTACTATATTGTCTTGATGGCTCAGAAGGTCGATGGCCTCTCTGCCGGTGACACAGCCATCCGACTTTTGCCGATGGGTGCGATCGGATTTGTTGCATCACTGGGAACTGGAAAGCTTCTCGAGTACATGAATGCGAAGTACTGCCTCATCGCTGGTCTAGTCTTGTCTGTATTGGCTGCAGTACCAAGTGCTGTGACTGCTACCCAGACAGAAAATTTGTATGTACTATTCATTGATCGATGCAGGGAATCGTCACTAACTTTCTTCAGCTGGGTGAACACTCTTGCTACGTCACTTATCAGCATCTCCGCCGTTTCATTTATCTTCGTCACAACGAGTACGACTATTCTAACGAGTGTTCCTGTCGAAGTTAAAAGTCTGTGTGGTGGAATGCTCAACACGGCCTTCCAAATAGGCTCTGGTGTTGCCCTTGCTATCTCCGCTGCAACAACCTCAGCCGTCGACATCGAAAAAGAACACGGCCTCCCCCAGCAATACTCAACTGGACTCTGGTGCTCAACTGGATTTGCAGGCCTCGGCCTCATCATTGGAATCTTTGCAGTCCGTCGAAAAGGCGCATACCCCAAAGACCGATTGGGCGGCCCTGTGGCAATATAACTTCCTTATACAACCTGCGAACACTGATAGACAGTAGATAGATCTTGCGGGATCTGGATGATATAGTTATTTTTGTGAATTAATTAATAATGAACCTAATGATTGATAGGCAAAGGATTCGTGCTGGCACGGTGTTGCAATACATCGAGAATCTTGCTTATTTTGCTAACATATCTGACTTTCCTGATATCGCCAAGTGTCCGTAGTGGATCCGCCCTCAATCCAAAACCCGGAAGCTTATCTGCTCGAACCCGACCAAACGGTCCCATGTGAATTTCACTGCTCGGCACATGGGATGGTTAGACTAGCAATGCTGATTTTAGGCAAAACGTAGGAAGGGCCAGTTAGGCACAAGCCTTTGGATGTTTGAAAACAAAATGAATGTCTACAATTTACTGGTATGTACCGAACCAGTTAAAATAGTTGGAGGGATGTCAATTGAGCAGTATCCTAACTTGCAAGATGTTCATACATATGCAGAAAGTACAACAGGATTTGGGTGATCAACTTCAAACCTCTCTGTCTAGAACATGTGTTTAGTCGCAGGTTAATCCGAGTATTAGGAACGAGCACCATAAGAATATCCATAAAGACACATAAAAAGAGAACGACAAGGATAAACTGCAAACAAAATAGAGGAAAAAGCCAGCGTGATAGGATCAGCCACAGATTCACACATAAATTTCCACAGAAATGTCCCAGATGCTTCACTCATCCGCTCAGATCGCGGTACTATTGATGTCCATGGCTCGAGCTGTCGCTCTCGTAGTCGTCAAAATCCGGATCCTGTGGGCTGGACATGTTGTCATTGTATTCTCCGGGATCTTCGGAGTCACTCCAGTAGTTTCCCTCGTGGACAAAGTCGCCATTTTCTATGAACACTTCATGATCAAATCTCGACCAAGAGTCATCAGTTAAATCAAAACCCTTAGTCCGATATGTCGACCCATAGAACTCAAACCACCTACTGCCACAAACTTCATGAGCTCTGATCTTACCCGGCCACAAGTCGTAAACCACCCACAACTCCTTGATCTTACGGAAAGTCCAGCTGACATCTTTGGCACGTTCTTCGATGTGGCGAAACAGAGGAAACTCGGGCTCCACTGTCAGTCCAGAACATGGGCAGCTCAAAACATCAGCCGTAGATCCATTTCCCGTGCTCACCAAGCTGATAACAAGGAGCTCGAGCTTGGCGTTGACGGGATTTTCTCGGCGTCTCGTATCAACGAATCCGAAGATTTCGTCACAGATCCACTGCATTTTCAGAGACACATGTCGAATTTTGGGAATAATAGCCGAGAGCTTGCGACAGAATTCTCTTCCAGGATTGATGCCGCTTCCAAGTGAATTGATTTCCAGCCTCTCAATGGAGGAGGATTGAATCATATCGAGAGATTTCGACCAGGACAGCAGTTGGTTGGAGAAGTTGGATGGAGCAAGGGTACCCACGAGATGAAGGGAGAAGGATCGCAACTTGGTGCAGCCGGCGAGAAAATTAGCGAATTCACTGAAACGGTCGGCGAGGGTATTCGTCGTTTCAGCTGGAGTTTCATTACCACGGCTGAGAGGGATATCTTCGACGGTGATCTCCTTTTTGATGATAAGCCATTCGGTGTAAATTTGAACTTTCGCAAGGCTGCTGGCGGGCATGTTGAGGAATGCTAATGGGGTGACATGAAGTTTCTCATAGATCATGGGCTCTATCATGTAGCGCCAGTCCTTGCAGATGGTCAATCCATTGCTCTTGATATTACGGAATCCCTCGGTACCGAGATCACGAAAGATGATATCTAGAACCTCGAAAGGAAGGTATCGACACGACATTCTGGGATTGATAACGACACAAAATGTTGCAAGAAATTTGGTTAGATGGAGGTTGAAGAAGGTAAAAGGGTTGATGCTGGGAAGAGGTCCCAATGCTGAGAAAAGGGGATGTTTGATCAAACGCGTCCGCAATACCGAAAACCTTGCGGGGCAACGTGTTTGATTTTGGGTCGCACCTCTGGATTTCTGATGATCCTCCACATCTAGGTTAGTGCCATAGATTTGTGTGCAGCGAAAGTCCATGCTGGTTGAATAACAACAATGTCAATCATCATGGCCGCTCGCCCTTCTCAGAATCAAGAGCTCTATGCTGTCTCGAGCTGATGCTCCCACCATGTCTCCTAATTGCTCTCTTTTTGTCCTACCGCCCTGCTCTTCTAATAATGGGATCGCTTCTGGCACCTCAGGGCTTCCTACATGATGTTAAGGAAAACCAAAAATTGACATGATGAATTGTGAGATATAGTCATTATCAATAACTACAATAAACCGAAACTAGATTGAAACAAAACCCTTGGAAGCATGACAGTCAACAAGGAGCTGGAAATTGGAGGCAGACGTACCTAAGACATCAACCATATAGTACCTCGATCACAATGAGGAAACATCAGATCTTTAGTTATACGATGACTGTTCATTTCATAAATTATCTCGAAATAGTGCCCATCTAATAAATATGGCCAAGAATAATCAGTTGGAAGCCCATTGTACCTTTTAAACATCATCAAGCGGCATAGAGGACAAGTAGGACTTTCTAAGAACCATGACTGAATGCAAAGCTTTTCAAACCAGTGTCCACAGGGAAGAAGGACAATTTCCGAGTCCAGATCAAGAGTGGCATAGCATATGGCACATGAATGATGCTCATCGTCTTCCGAGGTTTGAGACAGATCATGTAGTGTTATATGAGGCAGAACGATGGCGGGGTTTAAGCGTGAGACCTGAAAGGTCTTTGTATCAATTATTAAATCAAATGGGGTGAGCTGGTTGTCCGTAATGGGGCCTGTGTCAGCTAATGGGAGGGGTCTTTGTGCGCTGTCTAGGACAGTCAACTCACCGTCTTGAAGTAGAACAATTCTTGCATATGGAAACGCCCCGCTCTCCCACGATTGAATGACATGAAGAGCGTTATAGATAGAATGGAGTTCTTCCAATCGCGAACTCGAGTCCGAGTCCATAGCCTGGTGTTGATAGTCAGAATCGCTCGGCATTGTGTAAACAATGCTTTGCCAATCTCGAGTGCCAATCTCGAGTCAGTCTGGGAGAAATAGATGGAGAGGACTCGGGTTTTGTATTTTTTCGTAGATCACGCCAGACATCTTGAGAACAATCAGATTATTCGTTCCCTTTGTACTTCCTCTATGCAACCTAACAAGGAGGTCGTGTTCTTTGAATACCCTTGTCAAACTTTTTATAGCCAGCATTGAATAGAATTGTTTACTTTCAGGCTGTTCAAGGTTGAAAGACATTGTGTAAGTGCTCGATCCCACTTTGAAAGAATAAATCGTGTTCAAATGTACTGATACGGAAAGTTTCCAAGTGTCATAGGATGCTTATCAATAAATTCGTTCGTTGTTGCGGTGATAACGTATCTGAATACCGAAGACGTACTCGGTATATGGTCATACTATAAGCGATCGCCTTGAAACCATCAAAATAACCTTGAAAACATTCAAATCATCAAAAAAAAACTATCGGACTTCTAGATCCAGTATTGCCGTCTGGGGTTTTGGTCGGACCAAAGGGGTATTGGAAGCATCAGGGTTTGGTGACACTAACAAAGCCACAGCATTAAAAGCTTTTCGTCCTTGAAACACTGAAGACTCTGAAGGGGGGAATCCTCTCGCTACCAGGAAATAGCGACGGACACGTTATCAACTTGGCGCAAGGGGCATGCTTGGTGGAAAAGATGTATGTGATGTCACACAGGCTTCAAAGAAGAAGTTCACTTACAATTTGTGGTAGGTAACACTCGATAGAAAGTCATATAGAGAAAGATCATTGATGATGCCATCACCATTCCAATCTTTATATTGAGAAAGGAGAGAAAAATGATCGCTCCCAACACAATTCCAGTCCCAACGTGGAGGATAGGCGCCTCAGGAATCCATGTCAACATAGGCATGATCGACAAAGACGGCCCGAGATCTGAAAATTCAAATAGTAGCCCATGCGGATCTGGAAATCTTTTAAAGTACCAATTAACGGGGGAAAAGGTGAACTAAAAGTGAAACAAAGAAAGTCCAAACGTGATTTCTTGGCGGTGAAACCAATTTGGTGACTTCTTTCCCGACTTTCTAACTTTCCCACCTTTCACGCCCACCCGCGTCGGATTCCTCCCTTTATTGCCCCCTGAACCTCAAAGGTCTGGGTCGCATTCAACCAATTCGTTATGAGTGGCTCCGACCTCGTTCCTGGAAGTGCTGCAATGAAAGTCACTACCCCCGACAAGAGGCCAAATACACTATGCCGTGAACCAAAGACCGAGCGCAAACCGCGCGGCTTTTTCAATCGTGCAGCCCGCTGGTTGCTCCACAATCAAATTTGTACGTGGCATTCTACACCCGACGATCACCCCTTTCTACCTATGGTCAATTATTGGCCATGTCGTCAAGGCAATAAACCAATGATGAATCTATTCTCTTTATCCGAACCCTGAATTTCAAGCGCGAATTAACCTTGCTTGTCCTATAGATATCTCGTTCAACCTCATTGCAGGTCTTCTTTGCATACACTCGTTTTTACCTCAGGTCCAACAATACACCTCTAAGCTTTTCACAATCTCCCACTACAATGAGAGAACGGGGGAATACGGCGTCGGTAGCGATGACTTCCTTTTCCTGGGATTTTGCGTTGTTCTGTTTACTTGTCTCCGAGCAAGCTGCATGGAGTATCTGCTTCAACCGATAGCGAGATACTGTGGTGCATCGACAAAGAAGGACGTGATCAGATTCTCCGAGCAGGCATGGCTACTGTGCTATTACTCGGTCTTCTGGGTCCTTGGTGTGGTCAGTGAGGATTGCCCCAGACAGCTCGAGATAGTGAACTGACCAGTAACCAGTACATCTACGTTACCTCGGAGTACTTTCTCAATCCAAAGGAGATGTTCACAAATTGGCCGACACGGGAGCTTCCTGGACTTGTGAAGTGGTACATACTAAGCCAGTGGGCTTTCTGGATCCAGCAACTCCTTGTGATTAACATTGAAGAACGCCGCAAGGACCACTGGCAGATGTTGACCCATCATCTTCTGACGATTGGCCTGTTGTATACCTCGTATACCCTTCATTTGACCCGTGTCGCCAATCTCGTCTTGATATTGATGGATGTGGTCGATATTTTCTTTCCCGTGAGCCCCTCCCCCCCTACCCTCCCGTGAGTTCCCCAATTATCTCGCCTCGCTAACCCTCAAACTAGCTTGCGAAATGCTTCAAGTATCTTGGACTTTCGACATTACGAGACATCATGTTCGGCGTTTTTATGGTGTCTTGGTTCCTTGCCCGTCATGTTTGGTACGTGACCAACATGTACCACATCTGGGTCTACATGCCAGATACCGTCAAGATCGGCTGCTACCATACATCGGAGAACAAACTGGTAACAGGTCCAACTCCGCTCCCTGAAAAGGGCTGGTCGCACATGTTTGAAGCATTCATAAACCCCTCGGGAACCATTTGCTACAACGACAGTATACGATGGGGCTTCCTTGCCTCTTTGGGATTTCTTCAGATTATTACTATTATCTGGTTCTTCATGATCGTCAAAGTGGCTATCCGTGTCGTACAGGGAAACGGCGCAGATGATATCAGGAGTGATGACGAGGATGAAGCCAGCGAGGAGGAAGTGGAAGAAACGGGACGAGGGCAAACACTCGCCAAAGTGCTCGAGGGGAGCGCCAGTGCTGACCCCAAGACATTGAAGCGCAATGCTGAAGCCGAAGGGAATGCGTTCTCGACGGGGGCGGGTCTCTCGGCGCGCTGGGAACGCAAGGGATTGCTGGGTCGAGTCGGGTGCGAGAGGCAAGTCGATTGATTGGCCAGAACAGGTTTTTCGAGTCGTATATTAAACATCCACATATTTTTTCAATCCATCCAGACATGACAGTGGAAAGGACGAACCTTGGAATCCAGCCCGATCATTGTAGCGTTATGAAAAGCTACAGGACCTGTTATACGGGAGTATTGACAAGACAGACTTTCACTCCACATATTGTATACGCTTTCTTATACTCGGATGCCTGATATCAACTCATTCAAAGGATTATTCACAAGCAGGCATGCCCCACTTTCTTCCGAACCAAGGCTTCATATCCCAATTTTTAGGATCCCATGGCAAATTATCACCACCCGTCTTCAGCACAATGCCATGTCGGACATAGATATCCAGCTTCAAATCCCAAAGATCGAAAACCTCTGGCATGGCAAAAGACAGCATGATTGCCCTGTCCCGCAGTAACGGCAGAGGAATCAAATCCAGAGCCGCATGATGCGGCACAAGAATTTGTGCCATGGTTGGTTGAAGATGGATTGGCGTTGACGGGTTAAACTTGTTCGCAACGACTGTCTGTGCATTATCCGTCGGAGCAATTGAGCAGAAAAATGGAGAAAGGCTTCTTTTATCGCAATTCATTAGGTCACTGATGTTGAAGCCCAGGCAGGTAGCATTGTGGAGGAGCGCCAGGCGGGTTTGTGTTTGGGTGGTCTGAAGCGTGTTGAGTTTCAGGTCTGTTTGACGGATATGTATACTGGTGTCTTGGATTGCATTCTCTTCTGTTCACTGATATTAGCGCGTATTAGACCAGAACTCGGAGCAAGTAGGTACTATGCTACCTTTACCGGAGGTCAAACTCCGACTCGAGACTCCAGATGAAGTTAGATCAAGACTGCTGAAAGTAGGCCTTGGGTCAATGTACCCTGTGGCATCAGATCTTATCTCGATAGCTGATGTCTGTTCTGGAGATGTCGCTGAGATCTCCTGGTCATACCGTTGCGCAGTCGTTAAATCCACAAGGAAACTTCGCGTCAATGACCGACTAGAAGACGTGACCACAGACTCAGCTCTTTCATGGTGGATAATTGAGGCAGCGCAATTCTGTCTTTGCCTTTGTCCTTTAACAAAAGTTAGCTTAGGGAGCACGTGGAGTAGCGGAACAATTACTCCACGCTCGTTGTGCAGCTCGATTTTGTTCTCTGCGGGCAGTAGTGACAATTCGCTTCTTCGGTTTGCTGCCTTGGACTGTATTTCCTGTGGGAGACATGATGTGTTTCGTGTCAATTACCCACTGGCTTATGGCTTATGGCTTACGTTTGACGAGTTTAAACGAAAGGTTGGCGGAGGTGCCTTCATTAACGCCGCCTAATATCCGGACCAATGATATGCTCTCAATGATCCCATGACTAATCAAGCGTAAGCCATGGCTTACGCTTGACCAATCATATGGCCCCAATCATCACCCATACAAAGCATTCTGGTAGGTATAAATTCAAAGCAGAATGGCTTCTACTGCGTTGAGTGTTTATTCCACGCCATCAAGTTTGCAATTGAACAACCTGGACATGTCCTCTTCCCAGAAAATCATCGCTGTCGTCGGGGCCACTGGCACCCAAGGTGCATCAGTCGCCAGAACCTTCCTCGCCCTACCCAACTGGCACGTTCGCTGTTTGACTCGGACGCCCTCGTCTGAGAAAGCCCAAGCCCTCGCTATTCAAGGTGCAGAACTGGTCCAAGCCGAACTCGATGATCCAGAATCACTGCGCCGCGCTTTTGCTGGTGTCCATGCCATCTTTCTCAATACTGACTTCTGGGAACCATATCGCCGCGCTGTCTCCTCCGGCATAGATGCTGCAGCTTGTGCCAAAATCGGCTACGACGCAGAAGTGAAATTTGGAAAGAATGCAGTCAATGCCGCCCGGGAAGTCCCAACATTGGAACGCTTCATCTTCTCTGCCTTGGGCCCTATGAATGCCGCTTCCGGGGGCAAATACCCGTACTCCTATCACTGGGAGACCAAGGCGTTCTTGGCGGATTACATCCAGGGAACCGAGCTTGGAAAACTGAGCTCCTTCATATACATCGGTGCATATCTCACCAACCAATTCGTTTATCCGAAGCACCAGCAGGATATTGGAGGATACGCTCTTGTGCTCCCAGCGAGCAAACAGACACGTCTCCCTGTGATCGATACTGGTCGCTCAACGGGTCCGTTCGTGAAGGCTTTGATTGAGGAGGAGGTTCCTGGAACCAAATTGCTGGCTTATGACGAGTATCTAACATTTGAGGAGATTCTCAACACTTGGTCCAAGGTCGCAGGTAAGCAGGCTCTGTTCGTTCAAATGGATATGCAAGATATGCATGAGAAGTTTGGTGTGCCGATTGAGGTTCTTGGGGGGCCTGCTTTCCTGAATGAGTTTGATTACTGCGCTGGAATTCCGGGTGTTATTGAGCCTTCTCAGTTGAAATCTCAAGTAGATGTGAAGAGCTTTGAAGAGTCATTGAGAGGCATGGATGTTGATTTTCTGCTGGGGACGAAATAATCGTCTTTATGGACTCTTTGGATAAGAATGAAATTTGAATAAGACCATTTTGCTTCATTTCTTCATGTTCATTCAGACTTTTGTGGCCAAGAGAAGCTGTCAGTAGAGGACTGCGTGGCTCCAACAGCATGACGTGACCAGCCGTGCAAAAGGCGTACACACTCGGGGGGAGCAGATTGAGAAGACTCATTGTAACGGGGATGTGATTTGAATAATGGAATTTAGTATTACATGAATCCAACATTCCTTTATGATCAAGTAACATAAGCAGTTCCTAATGTCCATTGAAAGTTCGGGCGACCCCCGATATGTATTGGTCTACACATAACTACGAAACAATGCGGGGAACCTGATGAGGGGAAGATTACAATAATACCTAAGTTTCTAGCCTTCCCTAGCCTTCCACCATTACATCTTCAGCACCCCGAATAATTGTTGTCATTCACTTTCTTGCGAGCCCGAGGCTTCGCACACCAGAGACAATGTCTAGCCACACCACAGCCCCCATCCTTGACCACATCGTCATTCTCGTATCCCACAAGACCCTCTTGGGAATCTCTGAATACACCAATGGCCAATTTACCCTAGCACAAGGCGGAACACACGCCGACGGCCTTACAACGAACAAGTTGATCCTCTTCCCAGACGGCGTTTACCTCGAACTAATCGCCTTCTTCGATGACATCGACCCTGAAAAGCGCCACCAGCATCGTTGGGGTAACGAAAAAGAAGGCACGATAATCGACTGGGCATTCACATTACCTTCCGAGAGCGACTTCAGCACAATCCAAGACCGGGTCCAAGACGCTGCCGCTGGCGTATCCTATACAAACCCCATTTCTGGCGGTCGCACAAAGCCAGATGGTACCGTCTTGAAATGGGCAATTGGTGCGCCTGTTGATGACCAAGGTAACCTGGTGGACCCTGGACTGCTGCCGTTCTGGTGTCTTGATAGAACACCTCGAGCGGATCGTGTTCCCTATGAGACGGAGGCGCATCTTACTCGACATCCTAATGGTGTACGGGGTGTTTCATCTGTTTTGATTCAAGCCCCTGAAGATGCAGATATGAAGCTGGAAGAAGCATATGATGCGATATTTGGAGGTGTGTGGAAATATGAGGTTCCTTCTGGTTCGACCTTTGGGAGAAATGTGGTTTCTTTGTCTAGGGACAATGTTGGTATTCAGGTGGTATTCCATGGATCCAAGAGTGGATACGTGGAGCTCTTGCCTGGACTTGTGTTTGATATTGCGGAATCTGCAAAGTGATATATACTATATTTTCTCATATATAAATGAATGATTCAATAATGCAAATAGTCTGCGACATACATAATATTTTTTATATCAAATAATGGCAGCCAGGTGTGATATCTATGAATACTCCCGAGGTCTCATTTCAACATTGAATGTTTTACTGCTGAGAACTTCATAAGTAATTTCCTATGAAGTTTGAGACACTTGGGCAAACTTTTTATGAGTGAGCAAGAATCTAACAAGTGCACCATTTCGTTCAGTCGTCAGGCATTGACGAGGCACTATTGTGATTTTCCGTCAGGGTTATATCTATCGGTTTGCTAAGATCGAAAAAAACGGCGTAATTTTGCACATGATGTCCGCCACCATTTTTGGAAACTTTTAGCCCTGCGTGCACCCCCATCATCCGGGGATGCTGGCTGATAGGCGACAGACTTAAATCGTGGGAGTCGATCTAAATCATTATCCGGGGGTCTTGAGAATTGTCAGTACCAACATTATAAAAGTTGAGTTGAGCACCGTAAACAATATATACTCACTGCACCGGATGTGCATTAGGTAAAGCACAGCCCTCGGAAGCATTTGGCAAACACACTGAGGGATGATATCGTTCCAGTGATAGAGATTGTGAACGAATTTCCATTGGAATGCTATTGATGAACGGTATCAAGACACCATCCGCCAATAGCTCACGTGCATGGTGGATGGTGGATTCCAATAGTGCTGGTTTCGGTGGAGATATCAGCACATCGTGATTGTCGAGTAGCGCTTTTCGCATTTCCTCTGGAATATTGAGTTCATTTGGGGATCCAGTGGATATGTAAGTGCTCATCATTGTTTTCCATTGTTTCCCTAGCCGTCGTGTTTCAGGTGTCATATGTCCCTCATGTCCGGCTACCCCGGAGTTGTAATAAGCGTCGCTGTAGGCATTTGCTTCAGATAAAAAGTCCAATGTTTCAATGCAATGGTTCCGAGACAGGAAGTCAACAAATGATTCGAAGTCATATGGAGCGCGCGCATGCCCAGAGATAATATGATTGATGTTGGGACGTGAGTTTCCAGCGGTTTGCACAGGAGATTGTGCAGGAGGTTGTGCAACTTTAGTATCAGATGATGACGACGACTCAGTAGTCGCATTATTGCGCTTTCTACTAAATGCCATCGGTCATATAACTGGGAGCTGGACAGGTAAACGATTTGGAGGGTACATAAAGTAAAAATTGTTGGTAATGTAGTATTTATCAAAACAATTCAGGTCTACAGTACGCAGTGGACGGAACGATTTTCTTTATCAGCCTTTCCAATGAGGCAGACTTATCTGACTAAATAGTCATTTGCCACGGAAAGTCCAATGTCCTGCTTGGTGGTCTTCCTTTGATTGGACGGGAAGCATCGTCCAACCAACAAATGACCGTCTTTATGGTAAGTCAAACATGATCCATGGTAGAAGAGAATCTCGTGGCCATTAGCTTAGCTACCAAATTACCCCACTTTAATTTGATAGGTACTTCGTGTACGCCCAGATTTATATAATAATTGGTCTCCCTCGGCTTCAGCAGTAGACTAAGCATTTGTCTATATCTTGCCACCAGCACAATCATTCCCACCATACATAGCCTTACTATTAGAGATTGATAAATTCGTGTGAAACAAATTGACTTATCTGCTGTCATGAAGGACTATTATCTACATAGTTGGGGTCTAGGCGCATCGAGGCCTTTGTCACTTTAGAGCTCATTTGCCCGATTCAGTCAGGTCACGGTCTAGCATGGGGCGAATATTGATTGGTCCCCGAAATAAATCTGGCGACGCATGGATACAAATAAACAGGGGCTCAAAACTTTCCCACAAAATATCTTCCACTGAAATGTTTTGCCTCGGCATCTTATCCTTCAATGACCTCCACCCCAGATTTTGAAGCTACCAATTTCTTGGACAGCATAGGACACACTACACAGTCTATTGTGACTTGTCTTCGCAACAACAAGCTGAACACAAAGAAAATTCAGATCCTCCTATCGGATTATAGTGTGGATGCACTACATGACGGTCGGCTGATTGACACGGCACTATCCGACGGTCGTTGTGTTGACCATGCGACAAGTTTACTATTCGCCCATGTTGAGTTTATTACATGGCTGGTTTCACATAACTACACCATTACTACAAGTTCAGTCAAATGGTATAGCTGGAAATCAATACTGAACAGAAACCGCTTTCACTCATCCCCGACATGTGCACAACCGCAGGAGATAATTGGAAGAATACGGAAAATGGAAGAACTTGTTCGGGCTGATATAGCCATCTACCAAGTGAGAATATCTCTCAATATTGTTGATTGAGATTGATTCGCTAATTATCGTCTCAAGATTACTGCTGGTCTCATTGGCTTCCAGCATCCGATTGCCACATCTCCCTCTACTTCTCCAGGACCTACGATACCACCTGAAGGTAAAACCCGACTTGTGATCTTTTTCGAATGAGTGATCTCAGTTTTATAGAATTCCATCTTGCACTTCGCAAAGGCTGGGATACTGCCGTATTTCTCTATTGAGCTTGAGGTACGGTCAAGTCAAGATTCTAGCCCATCAATTTCAATTTATAAATACAAGTACGGACCAACAAGTTTGTGGCATTGAAGAAGACTATTGAACGTGAATTCTGAAGTGTGACCTTATATATTGTACAGATATAGACTAATGCATGAGTGGAATAGGTGTTCCTAAAACATATTGACCGAGAGTGCAACAAATAAGTTGTCTCTTCACGTTCAGATAAATGTTAGTTAGTTCATTAGAGGCTACACTATCATCAGGCTTCATCAGGGACAGGCCGAATGGTATGCTCATAGAATGACAGATACTTGAAATGGGGTGTGCAGAAACCCTACCATTGCCGAGCTTCAGGTAAGCTTGTAGGCTTGGCTGATCTTGTCAAAGCTCCAAGCGGTGATATCCGGCCTTGGTACGCTGACATACCTCAAATGAGAGTGATGTATCTCTTTTAATTTGTACTTCGATTTGTGATTTCCAAAACGAACGCGGTCATGTGATGGTATGAGGTTTTTCAGATAAGGTGCAAGGGGCGGAGGACCGTAGTAGCGCAGTTGTACATAGCAATTTTCAAGAATCTCTGGCGTTCGCTACTAATTATGACGCATCTCTGCGTTGTAGAAGAGTCCGGCTGATCGACTGCGTAGGTGGACATGAGGAAACATCGCCTTCGAGAGAGATCAGAGACCAACCATGGGTTGCGAATATTGGAATAGTGGGCGTACCTGGAGGAAAAACAGTCTTCTCATCAGCAGTTCTCGCCTCCCAGTGTATCTTTTGAGATATTATCGACCACCGTAGACTGTGATAGGGGCAAACGTCCATCACTTTGCGCCTGAGACTGTTCAATAGCCTTCGGGCGCTTTTTGAGGGATATTCGGTGCATGTGTGTGGCGATCATCCAAGGCTCATCAGATCTATCAACTTGGGTTCATGGAGGCAAAAATCAGATAGAGCGGGCCGAAGACCATTTACTGCTCTAGAAACACGGCTGAGATTGTGAAAGACCAACAGAGGAAGAGAATGAAGAAATTGAAGGCTTAATAAGAAGGGCTTGGGGAAAGTGGATATGATGGACCCGACATGCTGGGCCAAGGAGTCCTCCGGACTCTTTTTCCGCATTTGCCATTCCCTTCCCTGATCGTCCGTCCCCATGGACTGAACAATGTTTATCAATTCCAAAGGATCTTGTTCATCGGGGACCTTGATCTGACCAGACTCCAAATGAGCTTCAGCCGTGAATCATCCCCCCAAAACTAATACCTTCATACGTACCCCATTGCTGTTTTGGAAACCTTGAACCCTCGGAGTGTGTCCTTGAAATGAGAACGGACCTCAGATTCTCTTTCACAGAGGTCAAATCCCAACTGTCTTCACAGCACCTCTTGCCACGAACTAACCGACAAGGAAATTGTGCAACCTAGCAGAAAAATGGTAGAACGGAGTTGCCAGGTTGAGGGGATGAAGATGCGGATGAACTCTTGACAGATACAAGATGCCGGAAAGACCATGTGAAAAGAATGAGTTTTAATGACCCCCGCTTCCCCAAAATGCTGATGCGGACGCTTGTTTTTCTTGCTTAGTGCGAATCCCTCGATGGTCCATTGAGGCACCCCCTACTGGAATCCACACGGCGCGCGGAGATCTTGGATGACAACGAGGTTGGCATAAGGAATTTCAAAAGGTATCACATCCGCACTCGTTGTCGTGTTGCAAATACAGAACATAATATCAGATAGCTCTCTTGCCCGATCGGGTTGAGGATTCTTCTGACGAGTCGACCTGGTAGGCACTGAAGTTCATGAAAATCAATAATTCATCTCTCAAAAGCTCCCTCGAATTCCCTACCGGCGAACCCAACTACCGACCAACCTACCTACCTTGAGATTGGGTTGACCGGCGACATGACGACCCTTTTGCCACTCGATTATCAGGAGACTGTGGCGAATCATCTGGCCCGGTGTGAAGTAGCAATTCTTCTGATTTCATTCAAGTCTAACCCCTGTTGCATGGGTTTCATCCTTGATGATAGGAACTGCATCCTCAACCCCAAGTAATACACATCGACGGTGCCTCAAGTCCAGACAGGCGATGAAGGTCATGGAGTCTCCATGACTTAGGACAACCACCAAGGAAGCCTCCTTGAGTAAGGAGAAACGAAACAAGAGCCAAGGAATGCTTTTGGCTCGACAGAGAAATGGCTTTCACCGATACTGGACCTAAGTAGGCAGTATTGGTGTGAACAAACCTACTCCAGAGATGACGGCTTTTTCGGCGGTTTGATCAACTGGGGAAGGTTCGACCAGGCTTGTTTCTCCGGTCACCAGAAGCAAACCAACAGATTGTTCCAAACTACCCAGTTCCTTGGGCTCAAGAGACCACAATAAAAGTTTTTTATTTTCAATGCAGCCATCATTTCATTCACATGAAGGAGGGCACACCCAGCTTGAAGCTTCACACATCGATACCGGGCGTCATGGTTTATTCGCGTTGGTTTGCCCGTCAATGCAAAATGAATATGTGGAGGATAGGTCATCGAGGCTCAAGGCACCATTTCCAACCGAATCAGCATGTCCAACATGGACGGCGAATGAAGTACGGATGCTGGTGATAACCAAACGCGGTTGCCTTTTCATGAAGGTAATACACTCCTGAGCTGGCCATGACGGGTCACACTTTAAGCCCGGAGACCAGAGGCCTGTATTCCTGCCAACCAGAATCATGCCTGTTCCAACAAATCCGGTCACTAAAGAGGTTGCCTTGGAATGAACAATGGGTAACATGAATAACCGAATTGTTTTGCATAAAAATGTCCACAAACGGGCCCTCGTGCTCCCAAATTCTGCCAGATACTTCTATCGTCACCAGCCAGAGCCAGAAATATCCGTTTCAACTAGCCACCAATGGGCCAACTTGCAGTATTCCGTCGACGCTGACATATATACAGCCTTGTATGATCGACTTGGACAGTACACACCGAAATCGGCTATTGTTGCTTGTGGTGTTCACGATTTGCCGTATTGGGGGGTCAGGTGTGGTGGCTTCAAGGGCAATGATTTTCCTGGTGACGGTTGTGTTCGATATACGCCTGATGGACGACTTCGCGCGTATTTCGACAAAAGGTCAATCATTATTGTGTCGCCGGGAGGTATTCGATCGGGCTGATGTCATGCGCGACCCCAAGGGCCTGAGTCGAGGATCTAAGCACTTGCAGGAGAGGTTTTGGCTGGCCTAAATGAACGAATCTATCCCAACTGCATGTGTACATCGTCAGTATCCCGTTTGTATCAATGGGGCTCAACTGTGACGGCGTTTCATGCTTACCCGAATGGGCCGAAGTGGCCATGTGCAGGACCGGTGTTGTTCTCGAGCAGTTGCAATAGCATGAGATTGCAGTCACAGCTCAAAGATTCACGGCTCAAGGATTCACATTCGAGCCGTGCAAACGAGCTAATAGGGCTTTCGGCCTATGATTCTGAACTGGCCTGCATAGTGCTTGTGTGTCTCCTTGATTCAATGGGTGTCGTGGGAGTTCGCAGGCCTCGAGGCTGACTATTCAACCGACCGACTAGTCGACTGGCCGACGGCGACACTTGCGCAAGAAACCAGTTGCATATGAAATGAACACCAACTCCCACATCACAGTTCAAAGAAAGCAGCTCAATTGAGCTCGTGGTGTTTGGGCGTGCGTCTGGGTCGTGTGGTCGGGGTCGTCGTGTGTGCCGCAGGTGAGGACGTCGAGTGCGTTTTGACAAGAGCCAAGAGAGGGATCCTGCAATTCCAAACATCTCAGCCTCGGTGAAATACTCAATCGGATGAATTTTGGGTTGACTCACTTAACTGTGGAAGCATTACGCGAAATGGTGCCCGTGAACCGCGTTGTGCTCCTGCTGAAATGCTGACATGCTGAAACTTCATAATAGCCCACCAATATCACGAGTTTGATCCGACCTCATCTGGGCGTCATGTGTCATTGTATCAGTATGAAAATACTTTTGCTTTGTACCAAAGGACTAGCCTCGTCTTTCCCAACTCGAAAATGATGATCATCAGCATGTAGTCTCAGAGAAAGACCAATCGCCTTCAGCTGATAGAAAAGGGTAGATTCGCCACTCTATTACCTGTCGCCAATGGGCCGGGAGCCTAGTTCTGAAATGCAGAGTAGCATCTGTTGCTTTGCCTCGATAATGAAAAAGGACACTGTGTGATAGGGTGAGAGCGGGCCAAGAAAGAAAACATTATCACGGGAATATAATGGAAGTGTTGCCCACACGGCAAAATAAGTGACCACCCAGGTTACTAAGTCACCTGTGGATATAATTCCTCAGTCCAGCAACGCTCTCATCTTAAGAGAATGGGGTTTCAGCGACAATCTTGTCAGTGCCGTTTCTGGTTTAACCAAGAAATAACCCTGGGTCATCGCAAGGAGCAACTATGCCGGCTCTCACATCCGGAGCTCGAGCCACCTGGAAGAAACCATCCCCAAGGTTATCAGGCCAAATACAAGCTATGGATGGCTGATGATGTCGCCATGTACTAACATCGAAATAACTTGATATACATCGTAAAACGCCACCACGATACTACACACTCTTATCAGCTTCTTGCTGACTCTACAGCCAAATACTTCACTCGCAAAAACCTCGATATCGGTGACATCATCACAAAATAAATTAAATTCGAACTAACTATATCCACTGGTGATGGTGGAATATACCACCATTACGCATACAGGCGATATCTGTATCTACATGGGTCTATTCTGCTACAAGTGCGAAAAAGAGGCAATATCTCACTAGTTCTAAAGTGATATAGATCTTCTGACAACTTGTGATGAAAGCTACTGACAGAGATATTTCCATACGAAAACCATCCATTTGTTTGGTTTGGCTGGGAACCAACTATCGGAAAGTGGCAAACAACGCGGCTATTCCATCCAGCATACCAGAGTGCACCATTTCTCAACCCAAAGAACCCGCAACCCACACCGCCCAAAGGGACCTTTGTTTAGGGTTCAATGGGTATTGGTGATTGATGCTGAGGGTGTGCATTTTATCGGCAATTTTCCTGAATTTATTGGCTTGCGTTCTTCGTGTTATTTTGACCCTTCAGACCTTGCACGATGAATCCTGAATACCCATCGGAGTATCCGGAAAACGAATCAGCCATATTCAACTACGACTGGGTTAACCCCCCGTCCACGCAGTCTTCAGCGTTCGACTTTCCTGCTGACTCCCTCCCCCATGAAGAAGTGGTCACCAGCGACCGGCCGAATACTAAGGTCGCGATTCCTCGAATAGTCAACCCCGGTACTTGGACCACCAACAGTCGAGTTAGTCGGGCCTGTGAGAATTGCCGTGAACAAAAAGCTAAATGTAGCGGACACCGTCCTGTCTGTCATCGTTGCAAGGATGCCGACATCCGGTGTTCGTACGGGGACCGGAAGCGGGAAAAGATGGCCAAGTAGGTGGATTTTCGATGGAGTAGCCATCGTCTCACCTCTAACAACCTCTCTAGACAGCTGAGCGAGCTAACAGCCCAGGTGGAAACCTACGAAGCCCTCTTGCAAGATATCTATCCTAGGCTAGATACGCCGTCGGCCCTTCATGTTGACCAAACTCTTAAAGAGGTGTGTTTTTTGTAACTAATCCTTGTTTCCCTTTCACTTACCCGTCTCATCCTTTCCAGCTTCCAGGCTCTTCTATGCTCCACACCGCCCCCGAGGGCACGACCTTCGCCCTCGGGGCCATCGACTACACCGAAGAAGACTTTAATCGCGATGAGAAACTCCAGGCTATGGGATATGTGGGCGAGCACTCGGAAATGGCGTGGTTGTACCGACTCAAACGGGACTTGGAGCAAGCCAGGACGCCGACCAGCAACAGATCCGATCGCCCTTCCATCTCATCGGTGAATTATTTCCATGACGACCTCAAAATAACAGTACTCGACGACGTTGACCTTCTGGCACGCCCCCCTCAACACGTCGCAAGTCAGCTCGTTGAAAGTTACTTCTCTACGGTGCACCCTACCTTCCCGATCATTGGCATGACGACATTCCTCGGACAGTACAATTCCTTCTACACCGACCCCAACGTACGACCTGGAAAACGATGGCTGGCTGTTTTGAATTTGATATTTGCTATTACGGCGAGACATTCTCTTTTAATGGGCCTTCCACCCCATCCGGAGGTGGAGAGCTATTTGGTATACTTTACGCGAGCGTGGCGACTCGGGATCGATAATGTGGCGCTACTTTCACATCCGAACTTACAGCAGGTCCAAGTCGAGGGTTTAGCGGCTTTCTACCTTCTGTCTGTGGGCCAAGTTAACAGGTATGGATTTTTGTGGGTTTTTTATCTTGCGGTACATAATTTTTGACTGGGATTGTCTTAGGTCATGGATAATCCTTGGTGTTGCGATCCGGTCCGCCGTTACAATGGGGCTGAATCTCCGCAGCGAGAGTAACACCATTGGGCATCTTTCGAAGGAGATAAGATATCGGGTGTGGTGGGCGCTTTTTATGTTGGATACCGTGCTATGCGTTATGACCGGCCGACCGCCTAGCACCAGCGATACTTTTTGCTCTACACCTCTCCCGTTACCGTACGCAGAGGAAGAGTTCAGCGACGAGCGTATCATGCGGCTTATCTCTGATCAACAAGCCCGGAATGCGTTCATGACTTCACTTCTCTCCACTGAGTCCGCATTGACGAATAACGAAAGCAACGCGAATCGTCTCCATTTCGGACAGCCCGAAAGCAAAGGAGAGCAGGCCGAGCAGATTACCCAGGCTCTCGCCCCTAATATTTCACTATACTTTTTATACGCTGTGGATTTGGCGTTCCTCACCCGCGAAGCAGTAGACACACTCTACGCACCTCGGGCGACGCGACGATCATGGCGAGAAATCGAAATCCAGATATTCACCTTAAACAGCAATGCGGACAGATGGCTTTCTCGTCTCCCAACAGAATTCCATTTTATTGAACTCGATGCATCGCAGCCTTTCGCTCGGGAGCGTGCCAGCCTAGCATTTCGATTTTACACCACCAAGTTGATCATTTCACAGCACTGTCTTCGCCGCCTCACTGACCTATCCGGTGCGGGTTCACCCGGACCCGTTTGTGATACAATGGCGGCTATGTGCGTTCAAGTCGCAGGACAAATCCTTGATCTTCTACCTGATGAAGTAGATACCGCCTGGTTATATCAAGTTTCCCCTTGGTGGTGCATCCTTCATCATATCATGCAGTCCAGCACGATTCTTTTAATTGCGCTATCCACAAAACTCCACCCCGTCATATCGGCAGCGATTAATATCGCAGAGAAAGTGAAGAAGGCTACCCGCTGGCTGAACGAGATGTCTGTCAAAGATCCTTGCTCGCAACGTGCTCTGCTCATTTACAGGGATCTGCTCTCGCGTCATGCTTCTAAACTTGGATTGGAAACTGACATCGGGCTCTAGATATGGCGTTCATTCTACATATTTATCTACCTACCCTGAGCTTGTGTTCAAATACAACTCTTCGAGGGACCTTCATAGGTGTCATCGGCGTTTGAAGACCACTTTTCAGCCATCCCTTCGATTTGCCGAAGGGCTCATCTACAACTGAACGAGTTTTCTTGGCTTAAATCTCGGCATTTCTTATCTTGTTTCTTAGGGTGGGGAGTCACCCCTCCCTTTTTGTGGGTCGATATATAACCAAATCCCGTGTCGCTTCAGGCCTCAATGTTTCTCCATGGCCTTTCATGAACTTCGTACCCCTCTCATGAAGGGCTCGTATGAAGCACGTACCAGGCCTCTCAATACCGATAAACGACTTCTAGAGGCTTCTTCCTCTGTTGCTGCGACATCAATAAAATGCCCCCGGATAAACCCCATGAGCGCCCGGGATAAGGACGAATCGCTAAGCGGGTTCCTCGCTTACTCTGCCAGGTTCACGGACGAAGCCCTATTTAGGCCTCACCGGGTGGCTTGCTTTCTTCAGACCGTTGGGGCAAACAAAACACTAATTATGCATCATGTCCAAACCAGACATCCCAATGCAGTGTGATTAACTATCCAAAAGGTCCCCGCAGTCTGTTCCTCTTGAATTACCCCGACAGATTTCGCTGTTTTTGCAACCCCTTTTCAAAGGTCGCATGTTCATACCCAACTCTACATAACCATTGGTCCTTGCCATGCTCCTCCAATTCATGTTTAGCTTGAATAGCAGCAAGTATGGCACCATACTGGTCGACACTGACCAACGCAGCTGGATTGTGACGTCAAGCATGGCAGATAATTTTCTGCATATTTGGAGGCATTCCAGGACACTACCTGAGGAAGAACAGGTTTTATCTTTTCCACACGCATTTTAATCGTATTCGTGGCCTTGTCATTGGCCCCTTCACGTGCGGAGTTTGCAGTAAGTTTTGCAGGTGTACGCGTACAAACTAGCTAGATGCATCATCTTAAACAGTTTCAAATTCAGTCCATATGTGGGCTTTAAAAGCCTGGGCTCTTTCCATTTTCCACTGATCTCTTCCCAGCCTTCTCATAAAGCGATAGAAATCATCCTCAATTCGGGTCTTCGTCTGGTTGCCCCATACCTGCATCACTCACAATGTCATGTTGTGAATCTGCAACACGTATTTCGATTGCTCAATGAATAAGTAGTGTCAGATGGGATGGGATCTTCGACATTTAATACTCCCCAGGCATCCTGCATAGAAGAGGGTGTGCTGACCAGCTAGATTTGTCGCTATAATCCCAGTGCGACATTGAACTGCATTCTCATTAACAGGTTACTGCGATCAACCCTTCAAAACCTAAAAATAATTGAGCAATAGCGAAGTGTGAGCTTGCCAGTGCAACGAACAAGTTATGAACAAATAATGGACGGTGTGGGGTGGCAGAATACAAATTACGTCACTTGAGTTGTCGCTGTCCCTGAAATACTCATTTCTATTCCGCATCCTCTGTCATGAAAGCGATCCCAAAGTCTCCCCCATTTAGCCGACTCAATAGTAGTCCCCTGTATTTATTTGTTACACCGTCGTCTCATAATAATTTCTAGACCCCATGAGTGGGTCGGACTCCCTCTGCTGTAGGTAGGCAACTTTCGGGCGTTATAGACTACACCCAAGAAAATATTGACTGCGATGAAGATTGCAGGCGACAGGCTTTGTGGGGGAGCATTCAGAAAGGGTGTGGATCTACAAGCTCAAACAAGCCCTCGACCAGGGTAAAGCGACCCCCGTCGAAGAGAATGCCAACCGCCCTTCCATTTCATCCATGAACTACTTCCAAGATCAGTCCGAGATTTCCTCATTGAAATTCTGGGAATATCAGGGGAGTCGCCCCACGATATTGCCGATCAACTCGCTCACATGTGTTTCCTGAACGTACATCCCGCATTTCCAGTTATCGACAAGACGACGTGTTCACGCCAGTACCACCTGACCTTTTATTCGAGCGGGTGTTCCACTTGCCAAACAATGGGTAGCAGTTATTAACCTCATAGTGGTTAATTCATCGAGGCATTTGATATTCCTGGGTGACCGGGCTCCGGGGAACATGGAATATACAGTCGACTTTTCACGCTCGTGGTTGCTGGGCGTAAATATATGTAGATGCATTCAAATGTTCTCAAGCCAGCCAATTCTATAACAGGTACAGGCCTAGGCGTTGACGATCTTTTACATCCTCTCATTTGACAAGGTCAACCAGTAGGTCTGAATGCCTCTGTAGCCTTCGAGGGTCTGCAAAAACGGCCGACATAAACAATAAACTGTATCGATTCACCGTATGGACCGAGCAAGGGAAATAAAAATGTGACACTTATTCGTATCGTCCGTCGGTACCCAAGCTTTCACGATTCTTTTTATGCAACATGCACCCGGCGTTTATCATGCAAAAGGCATGTAGTCGACTAGTACTTTCCTGACCCCACTATTCAATAAAGACCCACTCGCAAGAGGTGCTACTTTGGACGCAGATGGGAAGATAAGAAGGCTATCAAGCGGCTGGCCGAGATTTCCACGAAGGATCCCTCGCAGCGAGCCTAGTGTATATGTGATGATATTCTGTCTCAACTTAGCTGAGGGCTTGATTGGAGCTCGATTCGAAATTTTGATTAGTATCAGTTCCTCCCTAGGATTTGTGTTGCGTCTTTAGTCATTTCGGCACCGGAGTTTACGTGACATCAAATTTTATTTGTATTTTCGTTAGGCAATTGTGGAGGATTCAGCCTTGAGGGAAGACTTGACCAGGTGATAGATTATCTTAAGGTGCACTTGATACTATAGAATATTCGTTTTTCTCGGAGGTACCATCAGTGGCCTGCTTAAGAAACTTGATTAATTCGAGTTTATCTTATGACTGAGTTTCCGCAGGGCTGAGCGCATCCATGGATGCACATGAACTACCAATATAGTTGCGATCTGATTGATGGGGGGTTCCAAGATATGCATCGTGCAAGTCAGCAGAGCCTTGCTTCTTATGCATCTGAATTGCATCATTTTCTTGAACAACTTCCTAAAACTGCTGCGGCCAAACTTCTATGCTCTTGAAATACAGGCACTCAATCTCCATGAGTGTGCATCGCCGCTGCTTGAGGCATTAGTATTTACTGCAGTGAACTCTAGAGCTGACTCCAGTTTCGAGCTCGGGATACAACTAAATCTTTGACAAGAAAATTGTGTTATGACTTAGCCGCAGTGTTTGCAAGACACTTGGTTGACAATTCTCCGACCATGGTCGACTGGGGATTGATCGAAGTGGGGACCCGGTGCAATAACTAGCTCGAACATGAAGTGAATAGGAGCAGACAGTACTCGGCTTTGTGTATGATCGCGCTCTTGAATTGAAGATAGGATAACTAGATCAAAGCCTCGGAATCATAAATCTCTCTGATCGGTGGGGCTAAGTGGGAAAATCCTGCACTTCATATATTCTCTTGGCAACGCTGTATAAACCTTAGAATAATCGGGGACAAGTGTCTTATTCCAATGTTATCTATAATCCGGATTCCATGAGAATCATACTCCACTGGCTGCACTTCACTCAAAAGTCATCTACTTAGCAGCCTGTTTGAAGCGACTCGCCTGCGGTTAATCCGTGGAGCTGGGCTTTGTAAGATAACAATCATTTGTAACGCTACTGATTGCCTCCACAAGAAATTTTCAAGGCCTTTAACGTAGGAATTCAAACCTTATAGTCTAACCTCACTAGAGAAGTGGGTAAATCCTGATTTGCCTGCTTCAATAGTCTTATCACGAGTCATGCGACTTCAAAATTAAGATTTTCGGTCACTTAAAGCTTTAGGCTTATATGTAGTCTAAAGGGGATAAAGAAACCGCGACCGATAAGCTAATAAAGTTGCTTTATCACGCTATCACACAATTCAGTACCTTGGCCGAAGCCATTCCGAAGTTACGCCTTTTAGCCCACTCTTGGATGCTTGGCATGACACCTTACAACGCACTAAGCTGGCGACCGGCCCTATGGAGAGAGATACTCCGCATATGTCTCGAATAAGGGCATTTTATTGCGACACAGTATCCAATCAGACGTTAGCCGGTGTGGATTACAATGCTTATCATGGACTGACCGGGTGGATTGATGCTCTACTAAACAGCCTATACCCCATTCCAAATAACGCGACATCTACCCCACTTATGGCTCTCAACACTTGGAGTAATGTAAATATACAAAATTTGGTTTTTTAGAGCCAAATGAGGGGCCATGGCTTATTTTCGACTTACCATAGCAGGGAGATCTCCGACCAAACATATCCAGACCCAGTGAATTTCGAGTTCCAATTGAAAGCAACATTCTATTAAAAATGAAGAGATTATTGCAAAGTTTCCGGAATCAGAGGAGTGATCTCCTATCGGGGCATCCTGCGTAGGTTGCATCGGCAAGCCTTTGCCTATCGGTTTTCAATTCCATAAATCCGGACCTATCTAGACTCCCTAATCTAATGATTCTCCGGGATCACCTCTGTCCATCCAGGTGGGTCTGTCGTGATAACAAGTGACTATTGCAATAAGGCTCGGCACCTACATACGTTACATGGATAAAATGGAAGTCGCTCCCCACCTTGGCAACGCAACCTGTCCACATTTTGATAAGAATAAACCTCCCAGTCGGTTCTGTCGGCTCGCGGACCTACAACATATTCATGTCTACTGATACGGCAAAAATGGATACGTCCAAAGATTCCGCTAAGCAGGCGGATATATCGGAGACGCAGGATGCAGACTTGGAATCGGAAGACATTACCCAAGACTCCGCGGCTTGGCGATATCGATCGGATAGAACGGAACTCACTGAACTGACGCCGGTTGAAGCGTTTAAGTGGAGTGTGGAGGGGGACCAGTCACCTTGTAGGTTGAAAGATGGATTCAATGAACAGGAAGCACTTGTGTTGACAATACTTAGTTCCCGAAGTAGCAGCTTGTGTGTCAAACAAGGATGATCCAACAATTTCCTGCAACAGTGAGATATTCCATTCATGTCCAATAAACTTAACTGACCAATGAATTACAGCTGTTCGGGCCTGGGTATTGATGACGATTTTCGTCATGCTTTTCTCCGGAGTCAACCAGTTTTTTGGCCTGAGATATCCCTCACTTTCGATTGGATATGTCGTCGCTCAAATTCTGGTATTTCCTATCGGTCGAGCATGGGAGAAACTTCCCAGGTGGAGAGTCCCACTGGGCAAATTCACTTTTGACATCAACCCAGGCAAATTCACTATCAAGGAGCATGCGTTCATTGTTATTGTGAGTGATGATTTTCTCAATGATCAACAAGAAAAGGAAATTAACATGTATAGTGCGTCAATATTAGCGCTTCAACAGCCTATGCCCAAGGCTCCCTGGTGGCCATCGTAAGTCCAGTGTATTGGAATCGCGATTTTGGAGCCGGATTTTCTTTCCTGTACCTTTTGACCACACAGATGATAGGGTAAGAACAACCAAGAAAGACTCCATCTCACATGAACTGACGCCTATTCAGCTTTGGGTTGACGGGCCTTGCTCGCCGGTGGATTGTTTATCCAGCTGCCTTGGTCTGGCCTACCTCACTATCCTCAACTGTCCTCTTCCGCGCACTACACGAGCCTGAGAGTACTAAAGCCGCCAATGGCTGGACAATAACTAGGTATAAGTTTTTCGCTTATGTCACAGCATTTGGATTTGTCATCTTCTGGTTCCCGGATTATATTTGGACAAGTCTGAGCACTTTTGCTTTCATTACTTGGATTTGCCCTCACAACCAGAAAGTGAACACGTTATTTGGGGTAAGTGCTGCATAGCTGTGCTATTGATGAAACTTTACCAATGCTGACTGCTCAGATGAACTCCGGTCTGGGTCTGCTACCTATCAGTCTCGACTGGACCCAGATCAACTATGCTGGCTACCCGCTCATGACACCCTTTTATATCACCTGCAACGCCTTTGCAGTTGTGGTGTTATTTTACTTCTTCTTGTCCCCCATATTGTACTATGCAAATGTGTGGTACAGCGCATAGTAGGTTCCCGACTTCATAACCAAATACCCATATACTAATGAGCCAGCCTTCCGCTTCTCTCATCAAGCACCTTCGACAACATGGGAAAGTCATACAACGTATCACGAGTGGTTGATTCCAATCTCAACTTCCTGGAGAGCGGCTACAAAGAATACTCACCAATGTATATCTCTATGGCATACTCACTCACATACGGACTGTCATTTGCAGCGGTAACTGCCATAGTCCTGCACACCTACCTCTACAATGGCTCTGAAATCTGGGCTCGGTTCAAGGATTCACGACACGGCGGCGAGGATATCCATCGACGACTGATGCGAGCCTATAAAGAAGTTCCAGACTGGTGGTATGGTGTTCTGACCGTGATTGTGTTGGGCCTGGGCATCTTGACAATAAAAAAGTGGGATACTGAGCTGCCGGTCTGGGGATTTATTGTGGTTTGCTTTGGAATGGCGGTTCTTTTAATAGTGCCGGAAGGCATTCTTCAAGGAACTACAAACCAGCGCGTGTTCCTCAACATCATAACAGAGCTGATTGCTGGATATGCCTGGCCCGGAAAGGCGATTGCTAATATGATGGTCAAGTGTTACGGCTACAATTCGGTGAAGCACGGTATGGACTTTGCACAGGACTTGAAACTCGGACAATATATGGTAAGCATGCTATGTCACGTTTTGTCGAGTCAATGCTAAAATCTTTAGAAAATCCCACCCCGTGTTCTATTCTTTGGCCAAATTTATGCTAGTGTGCTAGCAACAGCAACTCAAACTGGAGGTATTGCTTTCAAATTGAACTTTAAAGTTTGGTGCTAATTTGATGAAAATAGTCCTACGATGGATGCTCGGGCATATCACTGACCTGTGCGAATCAACCAACAAGCAACGATTTACGTGCAACGGAGCCAAAGTCATGTATAATGCCTCCTTAATTTGGGGGACCATTGGCCCACAGCGAATGTTCCAGTCTGGTCAGGTTTACAATGGCCTTGTCTACTTCTTTCTGATTGGAGTAAGGTATTTCATCGTTCATCTTGAGTCCATTTGCTGACAATATAGCCTGTTGTTACTGGAATCGTCTATCTCATTTACCGCCGATATCCCAACAGCTGGGTGCGCTACATCAATGTTCCAATTTTCTTTAATGCTGCTGGAAATATCCCTCCTGCCAATACCAGTGGGTCTCAGCTTATTCTTGTAAAAGATTTTGGAAGCTTACAGATTAGCCCAATATTCGCTTTGGTTCATCGTCGGATTTATTTTCAACTACCTTATTCGCAAGCGTGCATTTGACTGGTGGAAGCGTTACAACTGTAAGTCAATATGTCCCTCTAATCTTCAAAGTCTTTGCTAATTTGTTCGCCATAGATTTGCTTCAGGCGGCTATGGATACTGGCACGGCGATCGCAACCATTATTATCTTTTTCGCACTAGGCTACCACTCCATCACATTCAGCTGGTGGGGAAATAACGTGGGATCGAATACTGATGATGCAAACTCCGTCCCATGGCTGAAGGTCCCAACAGGTGGCCACTTTGGAAAGGGGCCTGGCCAATTTTGAAGAAGAATCTGCTCAGTATTCAACTTAGTACAGGCAGTTTAATCAACTATATTGACAATTCAGCTTAATGATACAAAATTTAGCTACCGTAAACCCTTGCCGTGGCGGGTGTAGCACCAGGGTAGAATGAGTTAGGAACAGTGGGGATTGCAATAGATGTGGTCAGTCCCAGTCCTGCGGTGAGCTGGTTGGGCATTGTTGTGGCTGAGTAACCAGATGGAGCAGACGTCACAGTTGAGGTCACCGTGCCGTATGAAGTGTGTGCAGATCCTGCCTTCAAGCAGTATCCCGAACCCCAGGCATCTGCGCACTTGTAGTACTCAGTGCTTCCTGACTCGGTCCACATGTCGAAATCTTCAATGATGATGTTTGTACAAGGCTGAGTTGACGGGCACAGAACGTACAGAGGGGCTCGTGTGGCACCGTTTGCGCATGTTCCTTTCCAGTTGCTGAAGGTGATCGAGTTGTACAGGACGCCATCTCCTTCTTGCAATGTTTCTGACGACCAGTATGCATCAATATATAGAGAATAAGCATTCTCGTGTCCGATGAAGTTTTGGAGGGTCACGTCCGTCACTATTCACATCAGGTAATTAGTTAGGGGCTCGAATAGATTTTGTCGATCCCTGTTCTTCAGGGGGGCTGGGATTACCTGTTCCGTTTCCTCCGTTACTCCTATTAATAAAGTCAGTTTCGACGTATTTCTTCTGCTAATGGAAAAATGACGTACTTGAACATAAACATTTGGTTTGAATTAACGGTGTAGATGTTGTTGTATTCGACTTTAGAGATATCTGTCGAGCACAGTCAGTAACTTCACTTTACTTCGGTGATCAGTTTGTGGTCCACAACATACCCGTGTCAACACCCAAAGAGCCCATGGCGCAGCCACCAGACCAGTTGCAGTAGATATTCTCGACAAGGATGTGGTTTGCCGGACTCTTGACTGTAACACACTCATCCTTGTTTGTTACCTCAACATCGTGAATCCAGATGTCAAACCCCCACACGTCAATTCCATCAAGCCCTCCCTCATTTCCACCTCGAATAATCATGTTGTACACCTCACCCTGGTTGCAAGTATCAAGGGTGAGATGGAACGCCGGAGAGTCAACAAGGGCAATGTCATGAATGGCAAAGTTGGTCACTTCATTCGGTTAGTACTGGACTTAGAAAAGTAAAACCTTTCACACTCACCGTCATAAAGGCGCAGAATACGTGGGCCGTATTCCCCCTCAGCATGGAATACATATCCATAGCCTTGGATGGCACCCTCACCGCGGGAGGAATAGATTTCAAAGTCAGTGCTATGCTCGATGTAAATCATGGTGCCCCCAGCAGTACCCGTTCTAACGATGATGCCTTCCAAGTTGATGGCCCACGCACTTCCACCACTCAACGTGACCCAAGTGGCCAAGGCAAAGGTTCCCAAAGGAATATTCACAACGCCACCATCGATGCAGGCCTCAAAGGCAGCCAGAATAGCAGCCCCAGAGTCAGTCGTTCCATCCGCTACAGCGCCATAATCAGTAATGTCGCAGATCTTCACAGCCCATTTGTCATCAGTCGAGGTTAATGGACCAAGTGGGTAATCAGTGGTATCTGCAAGCTGTGCCCATGCAGCAGAGATCCAGCCAAGACCAAGAAGCAGAGCTTTGATTTGCATGATGTTGGTAGTTGTCTGCAAAACAGTATTGGAAAAGGTGCCCTGGCCAGGCTATTTAACAGGAGAACTACATCCTTCGGACCTTCTACCACTAGGGCGGGAAAAATCTCCGACTCCAGTGTCTTGAAATAAGTAAGCGCTATTCATGTGTGTGCACCTGAGCACTAATTTCCCTATAATCAAAATCATCACCGGCGGTCTTGGCAGGGAATGCGCCGAAGAATTCGAATCCACTTAACTTTTATTTATGGGAAATCCACCGAAAATGTTTCAAGTGACGCCCAAGTCATCACATCTTTGCCCCAAGTGGCACGGAAGACCGGCCCTTTTCCTGAGAGCCTGCGAAGGTTTGAAGCTATGGCACATATAAATGCACCAATCACATTTCCACGTGATCAAACTAACTCGTGTTTTCTCTGACTGATTTAATGGATTGTAATAATTTTATTTCCGGGTGAATATCTGTTAGTATCTTAGCGTGCATTTGGACCCTTATGCCGTGCGCCCCTGTTTCAATGTGCCGACTGACCCACAGTAGCTCTTTGGCCCATGTGGCTTCTTGAAAGCTGCCCTCAAGGTCTTTTTGTTGCATCATTTCACCAAAATTAGTGTTTTTAATTTCCCGTATATACAAGCTATCAAGAGTCATGATTTGATTAAATTTGATAGTGATATGGAAAAACTATTTGATGGGTGAGCTAAAAGCGAGGCCGGAACGTTGCGCTGCATCGGGACCAACTGATACACTAGCTCACTTGTCCAAACATACCTTCCTTGAATCATCGTCTGCTCAGAAAGACTGAAAGATCAAAATGAATGTGACTTGAATGCAACAGGTTCATCCTTTTAACAATAATGCGGCGTTTGTGGCTAGATTTCGACATATTGTGTGGCTCAATGGCTGTTATGTCGCGCGCTTTCATGAATGATGGTAGAATAAATGGCTATCCCTTCAGCAAAGTCACTCATGTCTCATTTTGCAACTTAGCTCCAAGATTGTGGGTATGTGATGTATGAGGATTATTCAACTCGTTCCATATAAGTTTAGCCAATCGGGGTAACCCAACGCTCCACGAGTTCTATCCCTTGTCTCATCCCTATGCTGCAAATTACTTATCTCTCTAGTTTGTTTCTACGGAACTTGATCGTAAGTGAATTCAATTTAAATATTCAAATTAATTATCCTGCGTTAGAGAAATATGTATGTATACTATCAAAGACGTTACCCTCCAAGAGTTCCGAACTTGAAAGTTCCGCAAATCACGATTCCGTTATGAACATTGAAGATAGGACAGATCTAGCTGAAATGAATTTCCCCTTTAATTTCCTTCCCCCTTTTCTCTTCCTTTCGTCTCTTCAATCTCGGTTTTTTTTTTGGTACAAATGCAATCTTTTCCTCGTGATAGACTATCTCATCAGTGATCATCAGCTTCCGCAGAAACGGCTAAACTCGGACCCGGCGACGCAACCCTACCTGCAAACCAAGTGGCTTGCGCAGGAAGCCTTCCCGGGTTTCCATCTCCTCTTCCTGTTCAATTTGGAATTCAAACAGGCCGAAGACAGTGGCAACAATGCAAAGCAATTCCATCTCAGCGACATTACGACCGACGCAAGCACGCGGACCATGGCTGAAAGGAATGAACGCAGCCTTTTGGCGGGGGTTCAGATTTTCCCAGCGCTCTGGGACGAATTCCTCGGCATCCTCGCCCCAAATTTCAGTAGAGCGATGGATCGTGTAAGTAGGCACGGAGAGAACGTCGCCAGCGTGGAATGTTTGACCCGCGATGACGATAGGCTTAGTGCCTTCGGGGATCTCACGTGCAAGACCCATGGCAGATGTGCTATGAATTCGCATTGTTTCCGAGATGACCCATTGAAGACTAATGATGGTTAGAAATTGCGATTGAGGTGAAGGTAACAATTGGGAGGGGATATTACTAGGGAATATCCTTGACCATGGCGTGGGTGGGAACATCGACATCCTTTGGGATTGCCTCATCCAAAACCTTCTGAAGTTTCTCGACTACGCCAGGGGTGCGAAGACACCAGTAGAGGATAGCACAGGACGTGTTCGAGGTGGTATCCGAGCCGGCGATCAGCTGGGTCAAAGCCTCCGCAGTAAGCTCCTCGAGGCCTAGCTTCTCACCAGTCTCATCCTTGCCCTCCATTAGATGCGCCAAAAGATCGACACGGGTGTTTTTCTCAACAACCTCGGGTTTCACACGTTCGTTAACCCGGGCAATAGCAATACCAGCGAGATTCTCAACCGCCTCCAGTCCCTCAGTGAAGAAACGGTCAGGGATCCATTTGGCCCAGGGCTTAAGGGCTGGCAAGCAGCCTAGCGTCGCAGAGACCTCACCGCGACGGTTCAGCACCTCAACAGCAGCAACATACTGAGGGGGTTCATCGGGGCTCTTACGCATCTCAGCAATATCTCGACCGTTCTTAAGCATACCAAAGGGGGCGCCAAAGGCCAAGTCACCGATGATATCAAAGGCCAGGTAGTTGAACCAGTTCAAAGCGTCTATACTAGCATATCCAGTCTTCGGATTCGTCTCGAGTTTGCAGAGTTTGTTCCACTGCTCGACAAAGATCTCAAGATTGGCGTGGATGTACTGCTCGAACTGACCAATGGATTTGGCACTGAAAGTGTGAGACACAATCTTTCGCTTACGGCTGTGCTCAGCCCGGTTCCGAGTATTGAACAATCCTCGGCGAATTGACACAAAGGCATCATAAAAGTCGCTAAAATTTATGTCAGTGGTTGAGTACTTCCGGATTTACAGTAAACCTACGCCTTCAGGAATCCATTTCCGTGTCCATATATGGCCTGGATGGCGGTATCATCGGCAACAGAGATGTGATTCGGTGCTATGCGCAGCACTTTGCCATACTTCTTATGCGCCTCGTCAACAGACAGGTAACGCTTTCCCTGTCGTGCTTGTAGAAGCAGCCAAAGGTTGGTAAAACTCGCGAGCCCCGGGCTGGGAATACCCCTCAGATGCGACCTTTGCAAGTACGGCAACAGGTAATAGGCAACCAGTAGACCAAGGGCTATATATGGAATATTGGAGAATGAGAAAAGCATGATGGACTTAGAACTGCGCGAGTCATCCAATAATCTTTAAACCTAGGATGAATCTAAGTCACTGTGCGTTGCAATGACAACTTGGTAGTTGGATTAGAAGAAAGTTGAAAATATTTGGGGGAAAATGGGTACCCGCTCTCTTAGAACTCACAAGAACTTGGCCAGGCGCGATGTTTTTGAAAAGCATGAGCGTTGGGGTAATTGCCGCATCACTGCATCAGTGTAAACTACACGTGATAATTTGGTCCCAAGACCTTGGGAACCGCATTACCGAAAACACTATTGGGCAGGTCTATACGGGCTTACATATGTCTTTCTAGAGGAAGCCAATAGCCAGCATAATAGATAACATGATCGTCCATATCCGGAGGGATCCGCATGTTTTGAAAGTAACTTACGGAAGTTAAATTTTGCGGAATTTTATTGGCTACTTTGCTGTGATACTCATCCAAAGTGGGCCGGGGAAACTACTTGCTATCCACGTGGGGAAAAATACAAAGCTGTTGGCCCGCACTGTTGTTCACATTGCACATATGATCAATATATCATGCCCGTGGTGTATACTTTATGTCTTGAATAACAAAGGCCACGCATTGACTCTAGGATCACACATTCCGATCTTAAGTGGTCAGCCTCCAGATCTTGTCGTGGAAGCCTATCAAAATTTGAATCCTTGCATATGCAGCCAGGCTGTTGTCCTGGTTGTTTGCATAAAGTTGCGAGTGAAATTGTTTTCATATTTATCTTACTCCCCTGCGTCCTCCGCGAGCGTTCCCTCGTCCTTATTTCCGCAACTCTTCTCCACATGCTTTGCTGTATAGCGCAGGCCTCGAGTTACCTGATACTTTCAAATGCTCTAGTATAGCAAAATTGCATCAGGAAGGGCACTTATGAGGTCGATCACTGAAGATCACTGGCAACATGAGGCGATCGAAGTGATGTTTTGAAATAATGCTTGGATGTATCAGAGTCAGATTCCCGGATTAATTACAATATTTACATTGAGGCTAACAGAACTTGAGAGCCTGCCCCTCAGATCTCTCGCTATAATAAGCACATAGCATCTGAATGAAACTGCACATAGAAAGAACTCATGAGACTTTCGCCGCCAATTCCTTCACTGATCGCTTTTCTTTCTCGATTCCATTCCGCCGCTGAGCAACATCGCATAAATCAATATTCCCACATTCACAGTCTCCTTCTCTCACCCACCGATAAGTGATACTCCAACGATCTTCACGAGGTCGCACTGTTCCATCCGCCATTGTATCATTCTTGCGCTTCTTGATACCATGGGTCCAATGAAGCCTCGAGTCTCCAGTCATCTGCATCATACTCCGCGGCTTCAGATCCACATCAACCCGCCTTTCACCCTTGCGAAACTGCATCACAGTCGGTGCACCCATGGACAGCGCATAAAGTTGGTCATATGCCATGTGGGCGTCTGTGTGAGGCGGGATACCAGCACCAGGGGGATAGTATTGAAGACAGACCTGCTCTGGCGGACGAGATTCCGTTGTCGGAATGAGTGGTTGGAGCCATTCTGGGAATTCTTTGTATGGAATGTCAGGATCGATGCCGAATGTTTTATAGTCGAATGTGTAGCCATAGTGGAGTGATATACGGCCTGGGCGATCGGGCCATTTTAACTCGTTGCGGAAGATTGTGATGAGGCGTTGCTCGTGTTCCGCGGTGATAAAGTCATCTTGCCAGAAAATGCCCTTGGGTTCGATGGGTAATTCTTCCATCTTGCTTTTCTCCTTTTCCAGCGTCCTGGCAACGTTGAATATAAAATCTGGGGAAGAAATAACGGCACGTGACGAGCGGAATTTTGATGATTTTTTAATTTTGTGGTTTTTGCGTTCCCGCTTTTCGCTAACGTAATGCAGACAACAATAACTAAGTTAGACATCCAGTACGAACTTATTTCTTTCACACGATCCGAGGCACATGTAAGAGATTTATGTTTAATGTTGAAATTAATTATATTGTCATTTATATACGTTCATCATGCATGGTGAATGCTGTTGAATATTCACCTATTAAGCTTGGGCAACATCATCATGTACCTTCGCTGCCACATCATCCACGGTGACCCGCACTTCGTGGCTGTGGTCGAGTTCAGAAAGAACAATCCAGGTTGGCCAGATGCACAATATCGTAATTCCGAAATTGAGGCCGATACTGACAAAGTGGTTTGCGTTACCCTCGGATTGCATGCTGTAATTTGTTAGATTGTCTCTTTCAAACATTTCAAAAATCAAATAGGAAGACTTACGCCCAAGCAACGGTCTGTCCAAGAGCTTCAAATCCTCGCAGAATTCCACAGTGGTAGGACAGAGATGAAATGTCAGTGCTGTACTGACCAATAAGCCAGTAAAGATATTGCTGGAATGCTTGGCCTCCGAAGGTCCAGAAGAAAACCAGAGCGTACGACTTTCCGAATCCGCCCGTGAACCAGTCGAAAACAGGTGCTGTCGGCGCATTATAGAACTGATTCTGCAGAACACAAGCCCAAATCCACGTGCCTGTAAGCACGGTCACAATAGCCAAGAAGGCGATCTTGGCTCGGGTATTGATGCGAATAGTTTGACGATCGAGAAGAGCCGCAATGAGGAACGAAGAGGCAATACCGGCAAAGTTGGTGAAGAAAGACGAGAATGCACGGGAGCGGACGGTGAAGTAGTCGGTCAACCAGGTGCTCAGAAAGGCGTTGTAGAAATAGCTGATGAAGAACGAAGGAAGCAGAAGTAGGACACGGCGTGTGGCGATCAGCTTCAGTGCTGCCTTGAATTCGGCACCCCAGGTGGCTTGCTTGTGCACCAAAACCAATGTTCGATCTTTGCGCTGCACCTTCTCGGCTGGGCTCAGACAGAGCGCTATAGGAAGTCCAAGACACATGATCACGATGAAAACGATGTAAGTTCCTGCGCTGATTGTTCCCTTCGATGAATTTTGAGCGTTGAGGCCAAGACTAATCGCACCGCCGACAATGGGACCAGCAGCCTTAGCCGTCTGCCAAATAGCTATTCATAACCGTTACATCAGTATGTTTTCCCGAGGATCAGAGTCAGACTTTATGGCATGGTCACGTACCAAGGTAAAAAGCACGGTCCTGGGGACTCGGGTATCCAATGATAATAGCAGCCTCGGCAGCCCAGAAGAAACCCGCAGAGATACCACACAGCGCACTACCAAAAAGCATGAACCATGTTGTCGGGGAATAATTGTTGGTGTAGAGACCAGCACCGTAAATGGGGTACCCAATAGCTCCAATAACTAATCCATATCGAAGACCGATACGGTTGTTGATGGCTCCCGCCAAGACACAAACGATTGCAAACAAGCCGTAGACCAGAGCGTTTGCAGCCGAAACGGCATACGGCTCTGCTGCACCACCAGCTCCAAGGTTGTTCATGGCGTCCCACATGCCCGGGGCCGTGAAGGAAACACCACTAGCGATGGCGATCTGGAATGGGATTGATCGATAGATGGATCGAGCAGACCAGGATCGAGCTGTATCGTCCGCATGCTCCACGGCGGGCAGCTCATTTTGAGACACGGCCTCGGTGTTCGAGTCAGTGGACGCCATTATGGTAGTGGATTTGAACCACGCTGGCGCTTCTCTACGCAAAATCAAGCGATGAAATTTCAGGAGTTACAAACAAAAGAAGCAGAAGCTTTTCATGCGTAGGAGAATTTTACAATAGATACCCCCGCGAGAAAATTGCGTGATTGCTGCCAATAATTCCTCTTGGTTGACCGAACGCCAAGACGCTTGGAAGGGCTAGATGTGTTTCTCTTTGCTAATTGCAACGGAAATCTTCTGAAAATGGACCAAAGTTTCCACTCTCAAACCTTGGAACTCCTCCTCAATTGATCTAATTTTCTGCAGTGGATTAAAGAAGCTAGAGTCCATGGCGCGCAATTGAGACAGCAGATAGCTTGTTTCACCCGTCATGTATTTTCATCTAGCAAGCCTGTGAGGCAAATAAGCTCAAAATTGTAACCAAGAAGGGTAAAGTGCGGGTGGAGCATAGAATTTTCTGAAGGGCAAAGCCACGCGACATCTCTAATTTCCATGGTCAAATTTCACCGAGCTGTACGCACCATACTACCCAGAAATAGTAGCTAATGGGATAGAAGATTTAACCGAGAAAAAAATGAAAATAAAAATTTCATGAAAATAAATATTGCAACCCAACATTTACCGGGGTGCTGATAACAACTGGCATATATTAGCGGCGAGATGGCTGAATGTCCTTGCGGCTGAAAATGCCTAAGCTAATCTACCACTCAGGGTCATAAATAGAATTGGAGCAAACATTCGTTAACTGGCCGGTGTGACGCAATGGTAGCGTGTCAGCCTTCTAAGCTGAAAGTTGCGGGTTCGACCCCCGCCATTGGTTCATATTTTTTTTTCTTCCACGTTTTGTTTTTCAAACCCCCTCACTCAGATTTACATTTATACCAAGTTAGTGTGTCAGTCTTCTAAGCTGAAAGTTGCGGGTTCGACCCCCGCCATTTGTTCATTTTTTTTTTTCTTTCACGAACTTTTTCTGTCCACCCTCACTCAGATTTGCATTTATATTAAGTTAGCGAACAGTCTATACGTTAGTCGTGTGTTAAAGTCGTGGGAATAAAAGAATGAAAATTTTGAATTCGAATAGTAAGCAGGCGATTTTTTTAGTCAGCGCCAACCACCCAAATATTGGATAAAATATGCATCAATATGAAGGAAACCGTGTTGTCAGAGACCTTCCCATATGTATTTGAAGTTTGTGTGAACAGTCTGTAAAGCAATGCCATTTGAAAACCATTTCAGCGTTGGAGAGTAACGCAACATTGAAGCCCTGGAGGTTCTTTGTATATATCCATATTCGACAGTCCTACCTAGTGATGCACATAACGCAAAAACAAAAACATACAACAGTCAGGATTCGCATGTGGTCACCCACCATACTACTAACTAACCGGCGTGTGGCTTAAGTACGGCTGAGCGGACGGGAAGCCCTGTTCTCCACACCCTATGGTCGTATGTATTGACTGTCACTTTGATATAATCTCTATAGTGCAATGTTATTGTATGATATTCGCCGCTTAGGGTTGCACGACCGGGGGTCAGAAGCGTAAGTGCGTAATAGGTAAGGTAAGAAGTAGGGTAAGGTGAGAAGCAGGGTAAATGTAAGTGAGAAATCACATCCTGTCGCTCGACAACAGCATTGACCCTCCCAGCTGAGCATGATAGAACATCATTAGGCCACGATCCCCCATCTAATCATCCTCTTGGCATCTGCACATAGCCCCCTAGATGGAGTTGGTTTTCGAATGCACTATCCTCTATGGGGTAGATTTGAATATTCAACGAGTACTATGAGCAAATCGAACGTCAATATCGTTATTTGCAACCAACGCGATGACCTTCTTGATTTGAGAATAGCATTTTTAAACCACCTCTTTGGCTTGGAACCCCCGATCTCTTGACACCCACATTTTAGGTCAGATTTAAGGCAAAATCAGTGAAGTTGGTGGCAAGGTTAATTACTACATTGCTTTACATATAGTGTGCAAGGCAGCGTGAAACTAATCATTGTGATGCCATAATAAATGCGTTGCCTACTCTACGCTTCAAGTGTCCTAAAACGTTTTTGTAAGATATCTAGCAGCTGATCACCTTACCGCTGAAACATAATCAATGGCTTGGAATGGGTTATATAACAGAGCTATAGCAGGAGGATCCATAAAAAAATTGGATCAATGCACCAAAGAATAGGCATAAGTCAACATTTAAAGATCCTTTTGCTATGTAACCAAGGTGGGCCACAGCTTTATCAGTATTGGGCAGTCTGCTGGACAAGCTTTTTTGACTTTGTCATGATTACGTAATGCGACATTCCGGATCACGGAGCTCGATCGCAGCAGTTTCGGCCGTAAGCGACTATCTCATTGCAACCAAGCATTGAAAGATGGATAGCTCTAATTCTAATTCATATCCATACGACACAGCACGCGTGAGTGAAATTCTGAAACGCAAACGTCGTGTTCGTGGCATCAAGTCTTGTTTTCCTTGTCGACACAGGAAAGTAAAATGCAGCGGTGACCTGCCCTGCGAGAGTTGTGTGTCGAGGGGCCATCCTGAGCTTTGTTGTGTGCCTTCCAGCGAATCAGCTGAAAATTCACGCGCGGCACCGATACCTTCTGGTAATACTGGATCTCGAGACAGTCGTTCCCTGGCAGAAAGCCCAGACGGGGAGGCCGATGGAGACAGGTTGCAGAGAGAACATAGCAGGAAGTATGTCACATACCCCATTTTCCGTCAAGGCTATGCTATACTGACTAATTCCCTAGTACCATACCTGGATTTGATCATAGTGAAAATGACAAGGAGCCTTCTCCAGATCACACAGCTGGTATCGATCTCATGATCAAACGGTTGGAAAATATAGAGGAACAAATTTCTTCTCTGAAAGCTGATCTCAAAAAATCCCGCGCCAACTCCAGTACGGGGACCAACTTCAATTGTCATGATAGTCAATCATCAAATTTACAGCTCAACCCGCACTTAGCTACGCATTTCATCCCTAGGTCACCAGGGAAGAATTTCGTCGAAGACGCCACAGGGGCGACCATCTTCCTGGGCGGCCATTCTGACCCACCAGCAGCATTGGGATGTCGAAGCGCACCCGGTGATGGGATTCCATCTGATGACTTATTCTTGGATCAAATCGCGCCTCGGACGTATCCTTTTACGAGCATGTGGGGACCGGATGCCGGCGCGGCGGATGTTTGTTGGACTTTGCCTGAGGACTCTGATATCGTTCGGTATGTACCGATTCAAACAGTTCAATTCAATTCTGTATGAGAGAAATCTTCGGTGGATATTAACTCAAGATCAATGGTGGCAGGTATTGTCAGATCTACCAAACGATAGTCTACCCCTACTACCCAGCCCTAGTAACACTCGAGCAATTCAATTCATCGCTCTGGAAATTTCTTGACTACCGAGCAGACCTTCAGCAGAGCAACGAATTATCAAAGCTCGACAATATGGATACTTCATGGCTCGCACTATTGTTTGCCGTCCTAGCGTGTGGAGTTCAATTCTCGAACGACCCGATTAAGAAAAGAGATCTGCAGTCCAAGGTCTTCAGTATGTTCCTTCAACCTTTAAATTCATGCAATGGAAGGTAGAAAACACTCTAATACTAACGATAATACAGTCTGTTCATCTTTCCAGTGCCTTCGCATTTCAAACTTCTTCAATAACACCAACATGGATCAAATCCAGGCTATGGCACTGATAGGTCACTGTATCCGCAACAATCTGGACACAAATAGTGCTTGGATTTTATTAGGTATGTGCTAGACTCAAGTGACAACATGTTAATATACTTAAAGATTGCAGGTGCGACAATGCGTCTCGCGCAGAGTATTGGACTCCATGAAGAGACAATCTCAACAAACTCATCGAATGCGACCCAACAATTCCAAAGAAAACGACTCTGGTATATCCTATCCACTTGAATTATTCTGCTTGCCTGTCCTAACTAAAAGAAATAGGTGGGTACTCCTCTGGCAGGACACGTTCCTCTCCTTTACCTACGACAGACCCCCAAGTACAATAAAATCAAGCGGAAGGATTCCCTACGACCCCTCAACTAACGAGCCGGGTAATCACTCACTCGCCGACTGTATCATGGCATATTGTCAAATCATACTCGAGCGGTCACGCAAAGACGAAGACATCGAATCCGTCACGGCAATAATGGACTACAAGCAGCGCATAGCGAGAATCCTAGACGATGACTTCGCCGCACCATTCCTCCGCAACAAGGCCCGTTGTCGTACTCCCCAACAACACCTCCAGCGACTGGCATTTCGCATACACTATTCCTATGTTCTCATGAGACTCCTTCGATTGGCACTGAAAACGCCAAGCCCTGATCCAAATATCGATACTGAAGCAATCAAAATGGAATGTGCAGAACGTGCCTCGGACGCGGTTCGTGCTTTCTTAGAGTTGCATCAGCTCTCGTCGACGGTTTGTCGGTCGTGGGCGTTTGTGCACAATGCCGTGAGTTGTGCCTTTACTTTGCAGAGTTTGGGCATGTTTCCTGTGGATTCGGAGCTGCTTATTACAGAACTTGTTGTTATTTTGGAGAGCGAGGAGAGCTTGTCTTCTTGGGTGGATAGCGATACTAATGTTAGGCATTACGGGCCTTATTCAAGGGCTTTGCGGGCATTGAAGGAATTTGTTAGTTAGAGAATCCCATGGTGATATGTTCTGGTTTGACACCCATTCATGTGACTCTATCTTCTATGAAAAGAGCCCACTATACTTGGTTGTTTCACCTTCCTTCCATACCAAAACCTCCTATATTGTTCTCTGCTCCATATGTAGTAAATGTTGATTGCCTTCCGCGGCAGGCACCTGGGTACTCTCTTGCCCTAACAATTATAGGCGACGCAGCCCTTACAATTAGATCTTCATCCTGCTAGCACGCTTGGAGGTGTTTTAATTGCTTCATTAAGGTAGAGCAATATCTACGTAGACAGATTAACCACAATATTAAGCAAGACTCGGAGGAAAATGCTGCTGATCCCAAAGGTTCCAGCTGCTAAAGTACTGCCAGCTCAACAAGAACCCATCATACCCCCCGAGTTGACTTGACCTCTACATCTGGAAGAACCACATGACTTCTACTATTTGGAAGGGCGGAAGTACTGCTAGGGGCTAGGTGCTAGGTGTTCACTACACCTTAATTGTTGGCGTGCCGCAATTCACCAACTCCATTTGAGGAGGCTTTTTTGGTAGGTACCAGAGGACTAAGTGAATTCCGAACAGATCATTGGATTACTCCGTCGAGTCAGTCAGCAAAAGGCTCAATGAAGGTCAATATATCTATCTCTATATGCATTACTATACAACGGATGCAGCCTATGTTTGAAGGAACCGAAAAAGACATCATATCCCTTTATGCGGTAGCCGGAGTCCTTCTCTTAGCCCGAACGTAAAAGTTTAGAGGCCTAATCAACTGAAACTCTGGATCATACTCAACGGCCTCCAACCCTTCCCGGAAGAACTCATACCTCGAAACAAGTTCCGACAAAAGAATCTTGACCTCCAACAACGCAAAGTTGAACCCAATACAGCCACGCGGTCCAGTCGCAAATGGGACATAAGCGCAACGATGCATGTTCTTGGTCTCATCTCCAGCCCAACGATCAGGATCAAAGCGGAAAGGATCGCGCCAAATCTCCGGGTTCGTATGGATGGCATATAAAGCCGGAACGAGAACGCTATCAGGAGGCAGACGATAGCCACCTGGTAAGACGACTTCAGTTTTGGTAGTACGACCAGGTTGGAAGGAGGCGTTGTGTAGACGCTGTGTTTCCTTCACGAAGCGATCGAGGTAGGGGAGACTATGCGCGAGCTCAGGAGTCCATTCAACGGGTTTGCCAGTATTGGCAATACCTTTCTCGCACAGTTCCTCGTAAAGGCGATCTTGGGCACCCTCGTAGTTAACGATACAGTAAAGGAGCCAGGACATCAGGGCGGAGGTGGTTGTGAATCCGGCTCCAGTGACGATGAGCATGTTTGCCAGTACCAGGCCCTCGGGAAACTTGTTTCCACTTTCATCGACTGTGTTCTGAAGATAGTCAACAACACAAGAAGCCTTGACAGCTGCGTCGGCCATGGACATTCCAGCGATATTGGAGCCCTTGACTCGGTCGATCTGCTCTTGGAGGAGAGTATAGATTGTGCGCTGAATTGTCTTAAGGCGTGCTGGATCACCGAATGGAAGATGCCGGTACCATTCGCCTCTAGCAGTGATCTTCTTGTTGAGCGAGAGAAGGTTCGCGATGTTTGTGACAATCGGATGCAAAGGTGAATCAACATCATTGAAATGTTCGAAGTCGGTTCCTAGGGAGAATTTGCCGATGGTCTGTGACGCTAGCTTCAACATATACTGATAGACATTCCATGACTGGTCGCGAGAATCGAGCTCATCGAACACAGCGAATGACTGGCGAGCGCACTCCTGCATCAAGGGAGTGTAATGACGCACGGCCTTGGGACCCATTGCTGGCGGCAAGAACTTATGTGCCAGTCGCCAGTTCTCTGTTTCTGTATCGCCGATGAAGATGGCTGTGTTGTCCTTCACACCCCAGAGTGGGTGGTTCTCGTTGATCTTTTTTGTCATGTACACGGACTCAGAGAGTGCTACTGCGGCCACCTCGGGGCTATCGGTGAGATAAATCGTCTTGCCCATGTTGGTCGTCTTGATGACATGACCGTACTTTCGGAATAGGCGGTAGTGGTTTCCAAGGTGATCGGGGAAGATTTCGTAGTAGCTTCCCACTAGCGGCAGGCCTTCGGGACCCTGGGGGGTTTGAACTGCGTTGCCGTCGACGCGGAGACCGATAGGGGAATCGATTGAGGATGGTGTCTTGGTCAACTCCTCCACCGTGGTAATTTCCTGGTCATCGCTGCCATTGTGGAAAGTAAGTCCTGATAGAAGTCAGCGAGGGAGTTTTGAAATCAACCATGGATTCAATCCGTACCTAGTGCTTGCACAACATGAAACACTGCTCCCACGGCACGCTTCACATCCTCTAGTTTCCATCTGGTGTCGAGATCAACGAGCTGTGCAGTTTTGAGATCATCTCCGATCAGGTAGAAAAAAGGAGTAAAATTTTGTGATCGTTCAAGAGGAATAGGCATAGTGGCTGATTGAGTCCTGATTCTACAGGTCTTTGCTTGTCGGGCATACTCCCCTTAAGTATCCGCAGCACATCCACTGCCAGATCGCCATTTCCTGTATTATTTAGCGTCTTTCCGATTATCCAGAGACGGTGGAGTTCTCATCGAATCCAGCATTGGGATGAGGCGAGTAATGTGATTTGTTTCCGATGTTCGGGCGAACTTCGCACGAGATATGACAAAGTGGGTCAGCATCAAAGCGCTATTGCGTTGAAGCCGGTTGGCTGTTTCTCCTGCTTTTTCTCTGTCGCTCGATGCTCTGGGGCTTTCGGGCCGGAAATTTAGTGTATTCTGCAAGGTTGACTCCCGAATGGGTCCGAAATGGCCCAGTCAAAGCAGGTGTATTTGCAGGCTCTATATATACCCATCACTTCCCATTGTGTTGGACCCATTGAATCACATTACAATACACCATGTATACACTCGAGGAAGTGCAGAAGCATAACAAACCAGACGATGTCTGGATTATATTGCACAACAAGGTCTATGACATCACAAAATACCTCGAAGATCACCCTGGCGGCAGCGCCATTCTGATTGAAGTTGCTGGTACCGATGCCACCGAGGCCTTTGAAGAGACCGGTCATTCAGACGAGGCGCGGGACGAGTTGGCCAGATATCACGTTGGAGATCTGCCTTCAGAAGTAAGTCGTCACTTCAAATGGGGATAGTCCAGCGTACCAGTGTTTTTTAGGCTAAAATTGGTCCAGGAACACGCCGAAACCGTGGAAGTCTATCGCCCGAAATTTGAGCAGGTCGCTCAATCGGCTGTCGTGTCAGTCAAGAAGTCTTCGAATAGTCGATTGAGTACTTTGGTTCGTGCTGTAGTCAAGCTCGGTCTCACTGGCGCTCTGGGAACAGCGGCTGTAATGGGTTATCGCCGGGGATGGGGTTCATTGCTTCAATCGTTCCGACAGCTGTCCAGTCATGCCTTGACAATTCTCTGTGATTGGTCTGCCTCGAATGGCCAATTCTGGACTGGATTTGGCATCGCCAGCATAGGACAACTGTCACTGACGATCGGATTGACAATGTGGATTTCCACCAAGCTGGACGTCCAGCAAGAATTCACCCACTATTCTCCACGACGCACAACCAGAACGAACCAAATCATCCTCCGTAAACGACTTCCGTCATCATCCAAGAACAAGGCTCTCCTCAAACCGCAACGCTCAACACCTCTCGAGCCACGCACCTGGAAGAACTTCCCACTCATCCGCAAAGACACCGTCTCACCCAACGTCTACCGATTCGTCTTCGGCCTGCCCCACAGAGACGATATCCTGGGCCTCCCGACTGGCCAGCATATTGCTCTAAGGGCCACTATCAACGGCGAGAGCGTCTCCCGCTCCTACACGCCTGTCTCAAACAACACAGACCTAGGCCGTATCGAGCTCCTAGTGAAAGTGTACCCACAAGGCAAAATGACCAAGCATTTGGAGAGCATGAAAATCGGGGACATGATTGAGATTCGGGGGCCCAAGGGTGCAATGCAATACACCACCTCGTATGCGAAGCAGATTGACATGATCGCAGGTGGTACTGGCATAACCCCCATGTACCAGCTCATCCGAGCAATCTGTGATGACGAAACGGACTCGACAAAAATCAGTCTGCTCTATGCGAATAACACAGAGGAGGATATCTTGCTGCGAGAAGAGCTCGATACTTTTGCGAAGAAGTATCCAAAGAAGTTCCAGGTGCAGTATGTCCTTTCGCAGGCTGCACAGGATTGGAAGGGTCATCGGGGATTCGTTTCTCAGGACTTGATTCAAAAGTACCTGGCGCCGGCGGATCAGAGTAATAAGATGCTGCTTTGTGGGCCGCCGCCGATGATCAATGCTATGAAGAAAGTTCTTGTTGGGCTTGGGTGGAAGGAACCAGGTGCTTTGTCTAAGGCTACGGACCAGGTGTTCTTGTTTTAGTATGCTTCGATGGATTGTACGAATGTTTGAGTGGTAGAAAATAGAAATGGACTTGAGATTCTGCATTTTCAAAGCTTACATATATTCCGATGTTGCGAAATATCATCCGCATAATCTTTTAAGCAATACATACGACATGCTAGATAGCGAAATTCGAGCATGAACAGGCCATGGAGATTTTACTGGATATTTTGCTTTTGAATTACGAACAGCTTCAAGAAAGTTAATCCACTAATTGCCAAGAAGAAAAAAGGTTTCTGTTTTCACGTGGACCTGGGTAAGCTCCAGTCCAATCTCTATATACTGACAATTGACCCAACCCCTAGTGGTGGTTGAATCGCCCATCACTGCTAGCACATCCTGTCGTTTAGGACGTGGGGTTGCTTCGGAACCAGCGACCTCCAGGAAGTCACCCGCGCTATCGCCTGGAGTCGGAGAGAATTGCTTCTGGGCCGACTAGAGGGTCTTCGCTGTGCTCGTGCCATTGAGTCACAAGGGCAGGGGATTAACCTCTGATCCTTCATCCTCCATCTTCTGTTTGTTTTGTTAACGTTTTGGTAAGGTGATTCACGTGGCCTGTATGCTCTATGCTGCTATTCGTACTTCGCACTGCGTGTTTGCTTCCCCCTTCTCTTTATCTCTATGATGTTACTCATCCTTCTCTCTGTGTTTGCCCTTATACCTTTCGCTCTTTTATACTCGAGGCCATTCCCACTTCATTTTTTAGTCTTCGCGGCCCCTCTCTTCTCTTATCATTTCTAGCTTCCAAGGATCACCTTCGCGCTCCACATGCATTAATGGGAACACTACACTAAACTCAGAACTTAAATAATACAGAATCTTATCCCCAAAAGTCCCTGCACAAAACAATTGCCTCAACGTATCATTTCTTGTTATCAAGACCATGCCGATCTTACAGTTACAGGCCCCACAGCAGCCACCCGAACTCGGGATCCACCAGTCTCCGTCCGAACTGAATCCGAATAGTCTCCGTATCGAGTCCGAGGATAGGTAGGGCTAAAGCCGTATAATCCCGACGGCTGTGGAGCTTCGTCAGCTATACTTGCAATTAGTTGGGAGTTGCTGAAAATGAGAGCTTGATGTCTGAGCCAAGCTACACTTAAAGCCGGTTACCTATACGTTTTTCAATGTATTGATTATCGACAATGCCCACTTTAGCCTCTGTGGGACCATAAATTTCATCTTAGAGGAGAACTTTTCTAACAAGACCCCTGATGTAGAAAGACGCAGCTTTTGGCAACAACAAGCTTCTAGAATTCCGGAATATAAGCATATAATCCCATTTTCTAGCTTTACAATGCATGGGGAGGAAGGCAGTCTTGCCAAACGTTGACAGATTATTACTAAGCTGGGGCCTCCCGGAGGCGATACCTACCCGTTATATCCGAGTAATCCAATATGAATCCAGATGCGTCATAACTGGGTCTATCATATCCGATTTTAGGTTCGTTGATCCTTTATTCCAGAACATCACGGCACAAAGTCTGATCAGTCTTGGATTCGATGCCGGCTTCCCGATGGTGGAGCGGCATGTTCATGTTTCATAGGTCCTTTCCATGGTACGCTGGTGGCAGGTCGTCTGAGACTGTATTTAAGACAGAATGTTCTCTCCTTGGTGACACTTTTGTTGTTTTAACTGCCTACAACAGCACAGTTTCTTTCTATTACCTCCCGAGGTCCACATACACCATCCCAAGATGATCAAGCCGAGGACTGACCGCCCCGTCGCTATTCTAGGCGCTGGAGTCCTTGGTCGCCGCATCGGATGTATTTTTGTCGCAGCTGGCTACAACGTTCACATTCGTGATCCGTCAGCGGAAGCCCTCGATGCTGCTATCGAATACATCCACGCACACAAGGATGAATTCTCCCTTCTGCCTCGGACCAGCAAAGAGAAGAAAAACATTATACACGCCAATGGAGTGAATAGCAAAGCTTCGTTTGGCATCTGCAAAACATTCGCCGATATTGGGCCGGCTGTCTCAAATGCATGGCTTGTTATCGAAGCTGTTCCTGAGAAGCTCGATTTGAAAATCGAGACCTTTGCTGAAGTTGACGCTAAATCACCCGTGGATTGTATCATTGGGTCGAATAGCTCGTCGTACAAGTCCAGTTTGATGGTGACTAAGGTCTCTGCTGCTCGTCAGCATCGGGTTCTGAATATTCATTTTACTATGCCTCCTGATATTCTGGTTGTGGAATTGATGACCTGTGGTCAGACTGATTGGGATGTCCTCACTTATGTCAAGGATGTACTGGAGGAGTGTGGCGCGGTACCTGTGATAGCTCGACGAGAGTCGACCGGGTATGTCTTCTTTTCTGTTGGCTTTCTGAAATTTTTGACTAACCATATATTTGTGAATTAGTTTTATCTTCAATCGTCTCTGGGCAGCAGTCAAGCGTGAAATTCTCCATATCCTCTCCGACGGTGTCAGCGACCCTGCCGAAATTGATCTTCTGTGGGACCACATGTTCAGGAACGGGCCATTGCCTTGTCAGTTGATGGATCAAATTGGATTGGATACTGTTGCCTTCATTGAGGAGAACTATATCAAAGAACGTGGCCTTGAGCGCGAGCCTACAGTGGATTGGTTGAAGAAAGAATATCTCGACCAAGGACGCCTCGGCAACAAGAGTGATAAGGGTGGACTATACCCGCCGGCAGAGTCTACTGAGACCACAAAGTCTACCGAGAAGGGCATCTACTTTCTTGACGTTGGTCTCGGTGGCAACGCGCCCGAAATCTCAAAAGTTAACACAAATGGCAAAATCCTGCGACTCAATCCGATCACCCACAAAGTCACACCTATTCTTACTGGAGAGAATCTGCCTGACGGAATAGACGTGTCCGAGTCCACCCGACAGATGTTCTGGACGAACATGGGTCACAGCCTAGCCGCTCGTGACGGATCGGTCTGGTCTGCGAACATGGACGGCAGTGACAAGAAATGTCTTATACTATCAGGAAAGGTCCACACACCAAAACAGCTTGTAGCTTGTGAGGCCAGAAAGCAAGTGTACTTCTGTGATCGCGAAGGTCTAGGTGTTCACCGCTGTGACTACGATGGCAAGAATCACGAGATCTTGGTCCAACGACATGCGGAGCCCGGCAGCGCATTAGCAGATACGATGACACTATGGTGCGTCGGGATTGCCGTCGATGCTGAGCGTGGTTTGATTTATTGGACTCAGAAGGGGCCTAGCAAAGCATCACGCGGCCGCATCTTCTGTGCGGGGATCGACATTCCGGCAGGAGAGACGGCAGATAACAGAACTGATATCAGATGTTTGATGGAAAACCTTCCTGAGCCGATCGATATTGAACTCGACCAGGCGACTCAGATGCTCTACTGGACAGACCGTGGCGAGCATCCCACTGGATGTGCAGTTTATCATGCTTACGTTGGTGGAAACGCTGTGGACTTGCAGAAAACTATTTTGGCGCGCCACTTCCACGAGCCGATTGGACTGAAGCTGGACAAAGAGAATAACGCTGTTATTGTCGCAGATCTTGGAGGAAGTTTGTACTCCGTTGCATTGAAAGACGGACTTAAGACGGAGTTGTTGCGTAATGATGGCTGCTACACGGGAATCACTTTGGTTTAGACTATTTCCACTACATAGAATTTGGCTTGTTTCATAGAGATTAGATTGCATAAATGATTAGAAAACGTTCAGTCTTCTCAATTGTATCGCCAAGATTCCACAAATCTGACCGCGAATCTGTGTGTCATGAAAATTTGGTCCAGGTGATTGAAACAATGTTGTTTATGTCAAGTATGATAAGGATATCATTGAGGTTAAATGCAGTGACACTAGTACTTCCCCTTGAGCAAAAGAATAGACACATCATGACTTTCCAAAGAAACACTATGCTTCTTGTGCAACATCCCAAGTCTTTACTCAACCAAGTATCAGTAAGATTGTACGATTATCGCGGTGGTAATTGAACAGCACCTAATTCGATCTGAGATCAAAATATTAGGTTTACCCTGACAGAAAACTATGAGGCTTCTTTTCCTTCGCCCCAAGAGCTTCTTATTCCAAAGGAAGCTATAGCCAGTGAGTCGTTTTGATGATTTACGGGTTCGACCCCCGCCATTAGTTCGTATTTTTTTCTTTTTCTTTCTTCCATGAACCTTTTCTAAACCTCCTCACTTAGACTTGCATTTCCATCAAGTTAGCGAACTGTCTACACGCAAATCATGATTAAAACTTTTAAAATTTTCGTGTATTTAAAATTGGAGCCCACTAGTTTAGATGGGCGAATTTCACCCGCAGGCTAGAACGCTCGAGAATCGGACGTCGTCGATCTAACTCACTGAATACTTCTTCGGTGATTGACTTCATGGAATTCGTTCATCCTTAATCCATATAGGTAGATTCAATGAGCTCTTTCGATTATTTTGGTTATGTCGATCATGGGAAATGGAATATAAATAGCATCTCAATTATCCACAAATTTGACGCGGAGCTCAGAACTCACTTGTCTGTAACCTTGGGAGATGAGACCCCATTGTGTTTTTAACCTCGATTATGAACGGCCCAGGCTTTCAAAGCCCTAAGACATTCTACAGAAACGTAAAATGTAAAGGCAGGATTCTAGAAATGGTGTATGTAGAAAATCTCAATCAAAGAACAGTTGAACATTAATTGTATGCTGTGTTCTCGGAACATTTCTTTGAAGTAGATTTAAGGGAAGTGAGCCGTTTCGGTCCAGGGATAATAACTTCCATTTGCAAACATTCACTCAACAACATTCCATCCAACTCCAATTGCCTCATTTATTTTGATATCTAACAAGTCAATTCGCAAGACTCAGACCAAGAGAGTTTCAATCCATTCAGTATATTTGGTCCTTCTGATGAGCCTTGGCCAAGCTACTACATATCCAGCACGGACCAGCCCGGCGGCGATGCGACTCCCAAGACGGGTACTCGTGAGGCAAGCGTTGATACTTCCGACCATCTTGACTCGTTCGATGAGGTACTCAAGAATCCAGTTGCGATTAAAGACCGCGCCGTTACAGAGCTGGTTACCACCATGGATAGAGATACGCCTGGGCCTACTGGCCTTCCCTCTTCTAGCGAGTGCAAGAAGAAGTCACGCTTCGAGATGAAGAAGTCTAAGTGAAGCTTCAAGTACCTGCGGAAGGAGACTACATAGCACCAATTTTTGATTATCCCGGCTCCCAAAGCTCCCCAATCTGTCACCACTAGTGCGATGCCCACGCCTTTATTCAGTACTCACAGCAAAAAATGAGCCCTCGTTTATTCAAGATATCGGCACCTACCCTTATCTCTTCTGTAAGGGTGGATCAGCCACACTCCCTCGTCGCATCTGCAACCATGAGACAGCTTACTTAGCCTGCTACCAAGATCCCTTTGCCCGCCATTTGGAACACTTTCGAATGTACAAGGGACTTCAAGCCGAGCTCGCCGAACCAGTGGCATAGACGATCCGGAGATGATGATCTCCCCAGAATATCTTGCCATCCGGGGCAGACTCGAAATGGTGGCCACTGCTTCATCTAGCCCATTTTATAAGAATAGAAGAAGAATAAGCAAAAGCAAAAACATACAACAGTCAGGATTCGCATGTGGTCACCCACCATACTACTAACTAACCGGCGTGTGGCTTAAGTACGGCTGAGCGGACGGGAAGCCCTGTTCTCCACACCCTGTGGTCGTATGTGATCAGCGTCACTGTTATAGAAATTATATAGTGCAGTGCAATTTCAGTATATGGTGTTCGCCGCTGAGTATTGCGTGATTGGGGGTCAGAAGCATCAGGAAATAAATCTCAGTTGCTAGTTTCCAAAGATAAATGATACATAGCAGATTGAAAAAATTTCCCCACGTTTCAATATCCATACACATATCGCACTCCGGCCCTAAAGGTCGTCATGTCCTCAGCGGGATTTATACAGCGATTAATAATCTTATAGACTGGAGGCGACCTCTATAGTTTGTTTCAATTTTATTTGAGCAAGGCAGAGCTATCCGCCGTAGCGCCTTCCAGTGTTTAATGTTCTGTCATATCTCATTCAGTCCTACATTTGCTCTCTATCACAGACATTTTATGACTTTATAAGGGTGATGACGGCTAAGATAAACCAATGATGCCTGAAAACGCAGAGAAGTGAATTTTAGACGGTGACTTTGGCTGGGAACTTCTGCAAAGCCTTTTGGGAAGCCTCCCGCTCATCCAACCTCTTCCAATATGACAGTAAGTTCTCTCGTCCAGGAAGCAGCATCCATTCACACACTTGCATTTTCATCTTCTTCATCAACCCATAGAAGTGGATATCAGCTGCAGAAAATCTTTCTCCACACAGCCAGGTCTTTCCCTCCAATTGATCGTCAAGCATATTCAAGGCTTGATTGATCATGATTTTTTGATTCACTCTCGCCTCTGGGGTCGGAAGTCGATGTCCTTTATAGAAATCCAAGGTCGCAGGATCGTTCCTGAACCAAGCGATGATCGGCTGACAGATCTCCAGATCCATTCTGCGGAGCCACATGCGGGTTTCGGCGCGCTGTTCAGCTGTTTCGCCGTAGAGAGGGGTACCACCTCGAGCGATTTCGTCAAAGTACTCGCAAATAGCGGTGGTTTCAGTAAGGACAGTGCCGTTGTCAAGTTAGAGGGCCGGGACTTCGCCGCGGGGATTGATTGCGCGGAATGCAAGGCGCCGATTTTGGAGGCTCATGATGTCAACAGTTTCTATCGAGGATATTTTTGCCAAGTATAAAACATACACTAATGTTGAGCCGGCCATTTCTAGCACGTAGCTTTTCATCGAAACTGTGCCTGAGAAGCTGGATCTCTTAGTCCAGCGACATGCTGAGCCCAATGGCACCATGGCAAATCCTTCTTCACCGTTTCACCCGAGGAAGAACCAATCGTCCATGAGAGAAAATGACGTTGTCTCCCTCAAATCTCTCTGGCACTCTGTCCCCACCCTCATGACGCATGGGCGGGATGGTGCTTTGGGTATTTACCGAGCCAATCTCCATGGTCAAAGTCTGCCCTTCGTCAAATAGATAGGCCGCTGGGTAAAGGGGAAAGATGACAGTGTAGACCTCGTTCGGCACGACTTCTGATTTAGGGACAGATGGTTGGCTGAGAACACGCTCCTTCTCGAAGTTTTTTGCAACTTCATCACGGTGAGAGAGACGGAAAAAGCCTCTGGCAAAATTGTCCATGGGCTCGCCGTGGTTGCCAGCAAGGACAATAGGCTTTCCATCACTGTCATGCGCACGCAGATAGGCGAAGAGATCCAGGTCCTTGGCCTTGGTGCTAACCTCTATTTCGAGATATGGAGATCCAAGAATCTCGAATGAATCGGAGAACGCAGCATCAAGTTCGAATCTGATATTCTCTCTGAAACCTCGGTATTTGAAGGCAGTCTTTGCGCTGCTTGGCTTGGCCAGGGAGAGCTTCTTCTCGGGAGTAAAGTAGAAGCTGACATCCTTTGCGTCTGGTGGAGGATAAGCGACCTCGTTTTCGCGGTAGAATGTCTCAGTACCGTGGTGCTGGACTAACCTGATTCGGGGAACATCGAGCATCCCGTTGTCCTTCTTGTTGAAGAGATAGTGATCCAGGAACTTTTTCTGCAATTCAATGTGTTCTGGCTCATAGAAAGCACCCAAGTGATTTCCCGTGTGCATCTCCAACCACTTATCTTTGGATGAAATACCGTTAAAGGCGCGAATATTTCCCGGCAAATGGAGTTCTGGGTCAGTCCAATTACCGGAGCTGTAGAAGGGTACCTCGATGTCGGACAATTTGCGGACTCTATCAAAGACAGCCCAGACCCCGTCGGTGGGGTATTCAGTTGTTGCGCACAGACTAGGATACTCTACCCGGTTGGCAACGAGTTGCTCTTCGGCGAGAACGCCATCTTGATTCCCGCCTTGGGATGGAACAACGATGTTGTTGTACCAGTGGGATTGGAAGTTGTTGCTGTAAATGCCGCCACGCCTTATAGCTTGATACATGCTACAAGCAGACTCATAAGACATGACACAAGTCAAATGAGGTGGCTTCTACATGGCAACCCAGTAGCCCACCATTCCAAAGTAGCTGATACCGGAGAAAGCGACTTTGCTGGTGGACCACGGCTGGACAGCGGCCCATTCCACCACGTCATAGAGATCTTATTGTCCAGAGCGGCAGATTGTCAGTTTAGGTCTTGTCTTCTGCACCAGGAAAGAATGCATACCCTGTCCCTCGGCATCCGCTTGGATGGTCAGCGATCTTTCCATCCCGAAAGGATCCAGTTTCCCTTGACTACCTCCGACTCCGCGAGCATCGACCCGAAGAAGGGCATAGCCGTAGTCTCTGCACTGTTCATATTGTTAGCTCAGGGTAATAGTGAGTTGAACATTTTAATCAGAGGCAACACTACATACCCAGATAGTGGGCTCACATAATTCAAAGCAGGCGTCAGGACCGAGAGGCTTGATATTTGTGTACATATCAGCATAGATGGGCGTTTTGGGCAATCCGAAAATAGAAGCATGGATATCCTTGCCGTATGGACCCATGCTGCAGATCAAAGGAACCTTTTGGCCATCCTTAGATGCAGCAAACGGCAAGAAAAGATCAGCACAAAGTTCGATGCCGTCACGCATACGAATATAGGTATGCTTGATGCGGGTGTATCCCTCAATATCGGTCTGAGCAGCCTCGTACTTGGGGCGTGTTGTTGCCATGATGAAGAGGAAGAAGCAGGGAGGCAACCAAAAGTAAAGAAATGATTTTTTTCTATTTCGTCGGATTTAGGACAGCGTGTTAGGGGACGCACCTAGCATTAAATAATCCAGGATGCTGGAAGGTTGCCGACGGGGCCGATCTGCGTGAGCTCCTTGTAGCAAATGTAAGCTAGTCGTATTGTCATGGATATATGCGGGTACCTTGGTCATGTACAGATCGTATTGGAACTCCTGTATCGTTGTGCCACCCTGATACGCACCACTGCTGTATTAGGTTAAGGATCTACAGATCTGCATTACTACGGGGTCCATGACCAATCCAAGTCCAATAAATCATTTACACATTCTCTAGGGATCCGGCAATACTGCACAGATCTAACCCGGCGGGAAGTGATCGCTATCTTCCGCTGAGGAATCGGATCACGTATCGACGTCACAAGTAGCGTACTTCCGGTCACACTAAAACACATACTGATAGTAACGAGTGAGACCGCACCCCGTCACCCCGTCAGATCAATGGGTAATTTCTTAAGATTTCATCAATTTTGAAAGAGTCTCTGGATTAATATTGTAGCGATGACCGGAATAGCTGCAAACTAACAGTATTTTATTCTGGTTAATCAACAATTTTGTGCCTCTTGGTAAATATGGCCTTACTAGGATAATTGTGGAGATGGTTTCTCGCGGGTTACTCGTGAGAACCCGCAAATTTATGCGTATGTGTGTCTGGTCGAGGATATAGACCAAATCCGACCCAAAGCAAGGTCAGACTTCGCTCTGTAGACTAAGTAATTTCTTGCTCAATGGTCGGAACGTACGAACCTCGGCCGAAGTAAGTACGAGGTTCCTCCGTTCCGATTACAATATGACATAGTGGTGTTTCTCAGCGTCAATCGTCGTGCTCCATCTTCTTTTGCCACCATTCGGGGATGTGATTACACCATTCACCGATCTTGTGTGACAGCTGAAGCATAATTGATCCAATTGCACTCGGCCAACATGCTTTTCAACAATCTTGAGGTAAGGAAAGGGAGGTGGGTCGTATCCGCACAAAGACATACTGTAATACGAATGGGGGCAGAAGGTGTCGAACTACGTAATCAGACAGGTATGTGATCGACCAATGAGGGGGTCCTCGCAGCTTGGTAACAGTCCCATATTCTCTAATGGAAATAACACACAGTGCGTGCATTCTACGCAATCTTGACATCGGCCATAGACCATGGTATTCTCCAGTTTCATCATGCGCCATCCAATCGGCGCTTGGAAGGTAATGTGAACCTCTAGTAGATTCCTGATGGTGTTTTATCAGTCCTGGCACTCGACAAGAATCAAAATCTTGCGTTGCCCGCCTCCTCTCGGATTTGTCTCCAGTGAACGAGCTTCGTAAATTGTTCCCAGAGATTGTCAAAGAAGAAGGTTCAGATGGGATGAGGGAAATATAAAGTGCATTTTATTGTTGGTGACATTTCAAATTTCTTTGCTTTGCGGGTCATGTGAATAAAGCTACGCGTTCAGGTCTCAGCGAGTAGGTTAAGGCGACATGTCAAGTGTCAGTGACTCAAGTGATCATCATGAACAAATTCAGTACATGGCATTCAGATTTTGAATCTTCCAATAAGCTGATTGGTACAATTGTTATTCTGCACTCCCTGTGAAGAGTCGTTAATATCTATCTAGAAAGCACGTGAAATTATACTCAAGCTCAAACTTCCCACTTGGCCACTTTCGTATTTATCGACTTTTTCAAACGTTCAAGTATTTCTCCCTATTACTAAGCGCAAACTACAAAGAACCCGTTTGCGAGATCTGCCCCCTCAAATTGAGGGCTGAAAGTTAAAGGATGGCATTAAGAGGCATAACAATATAGGTTCTATACAGCTTTGAAGCAAGCGACAGTAACTAGTGTGGGTAGGAATCCACTAGCTGCTTAGTGACGAGAGACTTGATACGGTTGAAAATGGACAGTACACTCTGACCAAAATGGTGTGATTGACAATGGAAAGGTTCCTGAGATGGAATAGTTGCAAGTAATAATTGGATTGCCAGCAAGTCTGTTCATTGGTCTTAATTTCAAATGACTATTTTAAGTGACAGTTTCATTCAGAGCGCGGCTTGCGCATCGGCAAAGGACGAGGCACACCCTTTCAATAATTGATAGAATTCGAGATAAATTCACTCTTTGGACATACATCTCCTATATTTCTGTCTTTAATTGTCTGGAATCGAGCGTTGCAACCGCCGAACTTCGGTAACACTAGAGAAATGATGATCTTCACAAGGAACCTCACTAAGATTATATCCTCCAATTTGATCCCCGCTTTTGCACCTATTGATTATCTCTTATACTAGCTTGTTAAATTTGCGCTAGATATGATAAATTCAAAAATGCCGACATGCGTTCATGCATACATTTTGCACTCCCGAAAACAACGCGTGATCATCGACCCTTCGGCCCCGTCGGCCCCGTCGGCTCCGCGAAACAGATCGACACTGTGGAGAAATAGCGGGGATTCTCGCTACCAACATTCATTTTAAATTGGCCTTGGCCAATACTCACTTTGCCAATGGTTTCCTCGCCCCACCGCCAAGACCTAAGCGCAACTGAATCGTTAAGCGTGCCGCATCTCATTGAGATTACTGTGAAATGTCGCACCGGAGGCTTTTTTTTGTCCTTCAATTTAATGCGGCTCGCTCAATAATTGCTCTACGCGAGAGCCTTGGCAGTGGGAGTAGGCAACGATTGTATAGTGTGTATTTGACAAGTCGATGTCAAAAATGCATTTAATAACGCATTGACTGGTGTTGTACTTCAAAGGAATTTGAATACATTTTATCTGAGAGGAATTGAGAGTGGCTATATATGCATTGTGAAGATCGAGTTAAATGAACTTGATTCTTTGTAGGGACGCCTAGGGAGTTAATTGCGAGGTGGGGCAGATAATGGAGGGCAGATGGAGAATGCCCGACCTATATAGTGGAACCAATCAGATGTGAAGGTACTAACTACGATGCAATGTAGCAACTTGTAAGCTGCTGGTCACTCGGTAAATAATTGAGAAGTGCCCCTGATAGGTGAAGCCTCAGTCGGTGTGATCAACGTGCGTCAGACGAGTACGGAATCAGAACTTTTCAGCTTTCTTGGACCCGCATGTCGCAGAATGAGTTTGGTTTGTGCATCTTTACGAAACGGGGATAGAACAAAGAGCATTTTCATGGCTCTACACAAGCGTTGTTTTATCAGGCAGAAATAGGGCAACTCTGAGCAATGAGCACACTTCCGACCTATTACGGACAATCTTCTACGCAAGATAACATTTTTATTCATGTACCAAAGATTTCAATAACATGTATGAGACTAATTATGCATACTTTCTCCAGCTTCTTCAAGTAAAGTAGATGATAACTGCTCTCTAGAAATTCTCCAGTCATTCCGCAAATCGTAACATCATATCATATAGTACAACTGGAAAAATTCGACTTGGGTCACCTCCCAATCACTTTTGGGTCGGTACAGGTTATTCACAAAGCTCATCTTACTGACGGTCAGTAGCTTTGACAAATGAGGGAAGCAAAAGTGTGCTAAACGGGAAGAGAGGGAAGAGAAAAGAAGAGAGTATAAAAGTTGGATTGTACGCATGTCACCACAGTATACGAAGTTGAATAACAGGAAATACAAAAAAATTCCAAGAGAGCAAAGCTCTCTTATCTGAAGATGCTTTCTGTTGGGTGTAGATTGACAAACTCGTTGAACTCGTTGAAATCGTCGTAGTCGTTCTTCAGATCCATATGTGAGAACGAGGACATACAAGTAATCGGGACTTGGAAGGGTAAGTTCGACCAAAGGACCTCTTCATCTTCAAGGGAAAGATTTCTAGGGTCAGGTCTAGTGACCAGGTCAATATTGTCGAATGGGTTGAATTCGGTATCGCCACATTGCCGTTGTGCATTTTCCTGCAATGCGAGTGTACTGACAATATTCTGCTGCATCACCATGGTCTGTGTGTCGAATTGAGGATTGGTGGGCATTTGGAGCTCGGGTTCGAAGGTCAGCTCGGGGACCATGGGATTAAATATAGGCGGGGCCAACGGCATGGTGTGACAAGGAGTGGCAACTGATGAGAAGCACGAGCGTGCAACAGGTGACTGGGTGCTGTCAGCGCCGGATTTGGAGAAATCGTTGCATTGAACTTGAGGACTTGTACCCCCGAGTTCTTCTAGCATTGCTTTGGGGTTTTCCTCAAAAAGCTCGCCCTTGGAGGGGTCGAGTACACCAAGATGGTTGAGCAGGTCTTGCAGGAGTGAGTAGCCGTCGTGTCCAGGTTTCAACGGCCTTTTTAGGCAGCCCTCGCCATCAATGGCTCGTCGGTAGAGCTCTTGGAGACCACAAACTAGCCAAGCTTGTTGTTGCTCAAGCATCTCAACATATCTGTTCCAACCAGGGAAAGATCAGTAAAGCACACCATTGAAAAGAAACTAGATACAGTCTCGAGCTCACCTCTTAGGGTACACTTTATCATGGGTCTTCTGCCGTTCCCCGAAGAAACAGATGGCATTATCTCCTCGACATCGCAAACATGGACTAGATCCATCACACTGTCGAGAGAATCAGCTTTGTTCGGGAAGAATGGTTGTCATTTGCTATGGTAAACCTTTGATTTTTTCAAACGACACCGATCGCATGCTTTGCAAACCCTCTTGCGGCCATTGCCATCCCATTTCGAATGTCTAGGCGGTGAGACTCCTTGGTGCATCTCCACGATAATATACTGGTATTCAAAAAGGGTTATATTGGAAAGTGAGACAGAAGAGAGTGCCAGGTGGTGTGTAAACTCGAAAGGCTAAAAGTAGGCTCTTGTTTAAAGCGCTTGTTGCTATTGTTCATAATCCGGGGAACGAAGCCAGTTGGAAGGACCAAGTAGCTTATGCCACGTAGGGATGATGATGAAATGACGAATTTGATGTTGAGATATCACTCTGTAGATCATATGAGTGATTGGTTCCCCAAAGGGAGTGGCCAAGTGGGAATCCAGTTGTGTTGAAGGTTGGGCGGTTACGGATGTGGCTTTAGTAGGAAGAGGCGAGCCAATATTCAATGTAAGAAGAGAAGAAAATGCAAGTGTGATAGAATAAGCAAGACGCAGAAAGGGAGGAGTGGCTTTCTTCAGAGCAATCTTTCTCTTAATTGTGAATCGATACACTATGTCTAGAATAAGCACCGGAATCGAATCATCAATTTTCCTTACATGCTAGCTCCACCTTGGCGATCACTAGGCCATTTTAAACTTTTTGCTCCTGACTTTCTATTGGAATCAGGATTTGTTCTATCGTACAAGGCAGAGATCGCTACCCGCGGCAGGACACGGAGGTCGGTAGTTCCATCGGCTGTTCACAGACCTCCAATGCCATTTCCAGCGATCAGTTCGCCAAGAACATATATCCGGACACGCAGCAAGTCCAGCTACTAATACAGGTAATCAAATTACGGTTAGCCTTCAGTATGCTTCAAGTATTATACTTCATACTAGAAGAAATTTCATGAGGTACAAAGTAAACCTAAGCTGCTCGATTTCTTCCGCCCAAACTGCCTCATTAGTCTTACCTTCTAATATACCTTCAAATTTTGAGCTCAGAGAGATTATAGCTCGTGATTTGAGCCTATTCCTGGACTGCTCTACACAGCATCCATCAATTCTGACAACAGCGTGAAATTGAGTTCTACCTTCCGGCCCGTAATGCCAGTCAGTGCTAGTTGCCCCCTCCTTCTTATCAATACTTTGAATGGAGAATTTGCCTTCTGGTGTTCCACCATTGGATGGATTTATAGTGCCAATTTACAACCCTGGATCATAGTCAAGATTCAAGACCATAAATCAGCCCAAAGCGCGAGCCTTCTGCTGAGTCAGCAATAAAGCAGTGCAGTGGAATAAAAAGGGGCACCTCGTGTCATAGGCACGGTCAAACAATGTAATAAAATGCAGGATCAATCAGATACTCCAGCGTACTGGATATATATTGCAGATCTACTAGCGTCGAATATTGTGTGCCTCGGAGCTAAATTCAAGCCATCCGTACCCGAGTCTGACAGAAGCCGGTACTGTGAATCTATTTTCCGATATGCCAAGGCCTTAATAATTTTTGTTCAACTTTGTTTGGCTGACATCGTATCTACTTCTGCTTTTGCTGGCAGTCAAACAAAGTTGAAATCGCTTGGGTCGAGTCGCTAGCAGCCACTTTGTTACTGTGGTTTGAATTATCAAAAGAGTGCAATTTTTCTTGGCTGACGATGGTTCGCAAAACAGTCCTTTATTACTTGTAATGTGCCCGTTTTTCCTTTTCCAGGGCGGCTCTCCCGCTATGGTTGCAAATCATCGTCTAGAATGGCGCGAAGGTTGACAAAGTGAGGTTGATCGTCTTCATGTCGTTTCCTTTATTCCGGCTCCTAGTTGAAAGAAGCAAGCTGACAACAACCAAACCATTGACTTTGTTGCAGAACCTCTGGGCTTTTCCGTTGCCACTTAGTAACCCCTATCAGCCGTGAGTGAAGTTTCTCCTCGGAAGAAACGAACTGCTGCAGGTTCCGTTCCGTGGCTGGAAGTTGCGTTCTAAATGGATTCCCGAGTCAGGCAAAGGCCAGGCTATTTGATGGTGGGGCTTATGGTATTCTAGGAGGTAAAAAAACTCAGAAAGCATATTACCCCGCCGGTATGTAGTGTGTGATAAGCCCCACAGGACTAGCAAAATCTTAGTCCCACTTAGACCTCGCCACAGCCCACGGGTGGCCCATTTTAGCGATGCTCATACCCATCATGGGCAGGGCTTTGAGCTATACTCCCAGCTCAATGTCAGGCTACACCCACCCATCCCCACGGGTGGCCTATTAGCGGTAAATAGAAGCAATATTAGGGAGGACCGTGACTTCCACGAATTGTGTAGTTTACGCCTGTAATCATCTTAAGTGGTAAAAACAGCCACATCGGTACGTAAAATTAGTTGAGTCTGGTGAGCAACACATCCCTAATTTGTGCAGAGCCTTATGTGGTGTCATTGACTGGACGATAAAACTTACAAGATGAGGCTAACCCAATCCAATATCGGGACAGGACGGAATTCCCCTCCTCCTCCTTTTGATGATCTGCAGAAGATCTACATGGAAGCGAGTTTCAGGTGATCCCAAAGACGTACAAAAGGACAATACATGTATCTACTTTACTTTCCTACTCTAAGGATCAGTGAAAAAGTGAGAAACCAATGTACTGGCTAGTATTGAACATGTTCAATAGGATCTAATGATTGATTAAGGTCTCAAGTTCGGTTGAGCGATCTCAGCGGCATACATAATCCGTGGTCCGGCGCGTTACGACGCCATATGTATTTCCGACTTCGGCCCGATTACCGTACAAATACTAGGGGAAATTGGATGAACGATGAACAAGCCTATCTCAAACAGTCATAGCGGTAGTTGACCGACATTCTACGTACGACTCAGTCTGCCACAGTGCATCTTTCTTCACTAACTAGTCCGTTAGTAAGCTTTGCATATCTTGTATTCAATTCCGACGCCTTGTGTTGAATGACTTCCACCGAGCTATAATTACTGACCTTAGATTATGCAGACGGAAGGATTTGGTCTCCCAAGCCCGAGAAGAGACAATCGGAGCTAAAGCCGGATTCGGGGTCTCGAGCCTTCCACCAGCGGCTGCAGATGAGTCAGCGGATATCCAAAGTCCGTTCATGTTTAGGGATGATGGTGTTATCTCCGCGCGTAGCAAGTAAATTACAATTGCCGACCAGTTCCAGGCCTTGAGCGAAGTGACGAGGAAAATCGTTATCGCTTTCCGGATGACGCCAGGAGCAGTATTTCGGGGCGATGCAATAGAGTTGAACTTTGTCGACGTATGCCGTCGAGGACATGATCAATAGATGCCGGCTTCACAGTGAGTTTTGGGAGGCTTCAATGGTAGATAATGATCAAGAGAATACGGCCCGTCGTCTGGGCGCGCTTAGTGAATATTTTGAGAATCAGGACTTATTGGTGGGGGCTGAGATTTTGAGTGACATCAATGTGTCTGTAGCTAAGAATCCTGCATTATGTCAAAAGGGTGAACTGTTGCTGTCTACTATTTATTCTGCTTGTCCACTTTTGTGTGCCTTAGCTAAACACTGTTGCGTGGATACAATTTGTGTCGACAAAACGAAATGAACATTTCCATGAAGGTCTATGTTTTGGCCATGGTAGAACAAAGATCCTGCAATTCATATTATCACTCATTGTCCACTGGCTCTTCTAGACTGACATCTGGATCATGGGTGCCCAAGATGGCGTGTTTAGCAAGTCGGTGAAACTCTCTGGCATACTGTGATATGAAATATGTATGATAGATCCTTTCAAAGGGTAGTCTCAATGCTGGATAGAGATTCTCAAGTTTCCGACTGGCTCCCCTAAGTAGTTGAAGGTCTTGCCACGCGTGACCAGCGGATGGATTCTGCAAAATATTCCAAAAGATGACCATGGCTGCTAGTAGTATATGGAATGTCACAATCCTGCAGAATGTTATTAAGACTGGAACAATAAGTCATAAACAAAGGCAAATCATACCAGGAAATTTCCGGAAGTTCTGGACAGGATTGAATGCCATATTGCAGCAGCATCAACCGGCTGGCCTCTACTGAGATTTCCAACGGTGAACGTATGGCATTGGAGCCAGCAGTAGAAGGAAACTCAGCTGGGATCACATAGCGGCTGCGAACCAAGTGTAAGATACAGACGCAATGGTAATATTCGAACCAAGTCAAGTAAAGACTTGCAGCAAGATTCAAATTTTTGGGGCAATCAATGATCAGTCCAACCGGATTGGGCCGCCACTGACTAGGCAGAGATATCCTCCATGTACCCAAGGTGTGCTCGATAGAGCGAATGGTCTGCTCAACATCCAATCGGGACTTCTGAACCGTAGATAGTGCGTACAGCGCTGTATAGATTCGTGACTTGACGATACTTAACCGGACATCAAAGGGAAAAGTAGGTGTAAAGTGGCCCAATAAATCCTCTGGGATGTATGCAGAGTAAAGACTTTCAAAATAGTGGGGCGGTAACGTGAGATCACAATCAGCGTCATTGATGCAAGGTGGCTGACCCGCTCGGAAGGATACGTCTTTGTCGATCACGTAACAAAGCCAGAAGAGATTCCGAAGTTGCTGAGAAATAATCGCGGATGACTCAAAGCACCAGGGCAAATTTGCAGCCGGTGCCAAAGTGTGCCCTCCTAACATGAATAGGAGGCGGACAGCAACGGTATTGAATAATGAGGCTGTTTGTAAGCTCCCAAAAATAATCCCGTGCAGTGCCTGTTGAACAATCGCGGATAAGCTTACTTCGGGAATGAATGATAGGGACATACTAACTAGCATTGTGGCTGCTTGTAGGGTCTCCAGCGACGCTTCTTCGTTCAGGGCTTCTGCCATCAGGCAACGGGCCTTCAGAGTACATAGCTCCACGTCTATTAGGGCATATGTTTGATCTTCGTCCTCGCAGATGAGTGATTTCATAGCCAGGAATGCATAAATACATGCTGCTCTGCTAGCATTGCCTGCAAGTGGTGAGCCTGAGACTTTCTTATACGCCAAATCAACCGTCTCCCGAAACAGGGCGGGATCAATGACGGGATACCGCCGTCGCAATCCAGATTCAGTATATACCTGGAGAAATGAATCAACCAACTGGAGGTCTGGGAGCTCTAATGGGGTTAACATGTGCACTCTCATCTGCATTATCTCCGCGTCTTGGTGGGAAGAATGCTGGGCGAGGGATTCCCGCTCATATGCCATTGCAAATGACATGGGCTGCCCCGCCCGCGATCGAGCCCATGATTCTGCTTCGGATGAAAATTTCGGGACACCCCAGACCAGGGTGACCGGCGGCTGCTTCAGCCCGGAGAAATGAAGGCCAATGAGAGGACCTATCCAGGTGATCTGAGAACTAGTCGTGCCTTCGTCCTTATGTATCTCGGCAAGGGGGGACACTTGCTCCTTCTCCTGGGTTTGCTGCATGATCGATTTCTGAGATATTCGCTTCCGTCTATTGGCACGAGTGAATGTGCAAAGAATGTTGTGGTGATCGCAGTAATTACATCGCGGCAACGAGGGGTCACATTTGATCTAGCAGCAGTCAGAGCGGGCATTCGAGACTGAGAGAGGCAAGAACACTACCTTTCTCCGATAGCACGAGTCACAGGCCTGTGGCGTGTATTTTCCTGGTCGAGTGGTGCGGGATGCCATGAGTTGTGAAGGGTGTACTATTTCGAAACGGGCAACAGTTAATATGATGACTGCAGGTACAGCCTTTACTTTTAAAATCTAGACTAAACTACCGGCTAAGGGTATTTACTTTACAGTTTCGCCCCCCCAAACCCCCGTACACCCAATCATAGAGGTCAAACCCTTGGACAGACCCGGGGATCCGATTCAGAACGGGTATTCAAAGCCACGAAAAGCCCTACGGCAGTTGATTGCATTTATGGATTATTGGGGTTGACTAAGCGGCACCGGAAAGTAAGCGGCGGTCATGTCTCCGTCGATCTCTCCGGCATCCGATATCTGGGTTGGTGATCGATGTGGGTCAGTCTTTTGGCCACGCTAGTTCAATATGTGACAATAAGTAGTAATTAGAAGGGCCGCAGCCATCCGATCAATTATAAAGACTATAAAAAGCTGATTTACTTCTAAGCCTCGGGCACAAAAACTTTTCTAACATTACCTACACTCTCTTCATTACCTACACTCTCTTATGCATTGGTGTTAGTCTGTTTCTTTCGTCATATATTTTTAAATTCACTTTTTCTTTCCCCTCATCCCTCCTCGTTGTCTCTTTTTGCCTTCTTCCATCAATCGCTTGGCATGGCGGCTCCGACGCCTACCTCGGAGGTGGGCAAGTTCAGCCAACCTAACGAACATTACCCTCATGACCTTGAGTCCGATCAAAACAACTCCGACGAGGAAACCTTAGACCCGGTCGAAAGTGAGGGATGGCGGCTGAACTCCATGGTGAAGAAATTACACCAGAATCAGCTGGCACAAGGCTTCCCGGAACGGAAGCTGGGCGTGACCTGGAAAGACTTGACTGTCAAGGGAATCAGTGCAGATGCCTCCGTGAATGAGAATGTCATCTCCCAGTTCAATGCGGTCAGAATTTTACAAGAGAAACGCAACAAACCAGGCCTCAGCACCATCCTGGATGCGTCGCATGGTTGCGTTAAGCCGGGCGAGATGCTGCTGGTATTGGGCCGGCCAGGCTCTGGATGTACCACGCTTCTGAAGATGCTTTCTAATCGGCGCAGAGGGTACGCCTCAGTCGAAGGTCAGGTCTTCTACGGCAGCATGACCAGTGAAGAAGCGAGCGTGTACAACGGCCAGATTGTGATGAACACGGAAGACGAGCTTTTCTTTCCTACTCTCACTGTCGGCCAAACTATGGACTTCGCCACAAGCCTCAAAGTTCCCCTGAACGTCCCTCCGAGCGCTGAGTCTGGCCAAAACCAGACCCCTGAGGACTACCGCAAAGAACGCAAAGCATTCCTAATGGAGTCAATGGGCATCAGCCATACCAACGATACCAAGGTGGGCAACGAGTACGTGCGTGGCGTGTCTGGAGGGGAGCGGAAACGTGTCTCAATTATTGAGTGTCTCGCGACCGGCGGATCTGTCTTCTGCTGGGATAACAGCACCCGTGGCCTCGACGCCAGCTCTGCGCTGGATTGGGCCAAGGCTCTGCGTTCAATGACCGACGAGTATGGACTGGCGACGATCGTGACACTATACCAAGCTGGCAACGGAATCTACAATCTCTTTGATAAAGTGCTTGTGCTTGATGAAGGCAAGCAGATCTACTACGGCCCAATGGCTGATGCCCAGCCCTTCATGGAAAGCCTCGGCTTCATCTGTGGCGAAGGCGCCAACGTCGCTGATTACTTGACCGGTGTGACTGTCCCAACTGAGCGTCAAATTAATCCATCTTTCACCACCTTCCCCGAGAATGCGGCCGCAATCCTGGAGAAGTATCAAAAATGCCCAATCAAGGACCGAATGCTGAAAGCATACGACTACCCCAACTCCACCGAGGCTCGCGAGAATACCGAAGCGTTCAAAGCCAGTGTAGAGCATGAGAAACACAAAGGGCTCGGATCGGCAGGGCCAACAACAGTTGGCTTTCCTAGCCAGGTCGCAGCATGCGCTAAACGGCAATATCAGATCATCTTTGGTGATATTGCAACATTGTTCATCAAACAGGTCTCCACCCTCATCCAAGCTCTGATTGCTGGCTCGTTGTTCTACAATGCATCGGCGGATTCTTCCGGACTATTCATCAAGGGTGGTACCCTGTTCTTCTCTTTGCTATACAACGCCCTAATGAGTATGTCCGAGGTCGTCGATTCGTTCACCGGCCGTCCAGTTTTGATTAAGCACAAGTCTTTTGCTTTCTTTCATCCGGCTGCATTCTGCATAGCTCAAATTGCAGCCGATATTCCTTTGATCCTGATACAAATCACGGTCTTTGGTATCGTCGTTTACTTTATGGTCGGTTTGACAGCGACAGCTGCTGCATTTTTCACATACTGGATCATGCTGTTTGCTACAACCATGGTTAGTCTTTCTCAACCCTCTTAGGCAGTATGCTTGATTGTTCTCCTTTCAATCCATCCACGAAAATTGCCAGCAGTCTGCAGGAGTACATTAAGCTAACCGGAAAATTCCTCAAGTGTGTCACAGCCATGTTCAGGGCCATTGGTGCTGGCTTCAGCACCTTCGACGGGGCATCCAAGGTTTCTGGTTTTATGATCTCCGCCCTTGTCATGTATACAGGGTATATGATCTCGAAGCCTTCAATGCATCCTTGGTTTGTCTGGATTTATTGGATTGACCCTTTGGCCTACTCCTTCGAAGCCTTGCTTGCCACCGAATTTCACAACAAGCAGATTGACTGTGTCAATGAAAACATTGTGCCTAACGGTGGGAACTACACTAACGAAGCAGGATACGCTTCATGCGCCGGCGTTGGCGGGGCAATCCAGGGTCAAACTTCATTGACAGGCGACCAATATCTCGCTTCCCTGAGCTATAATCATTCGCACGTCTGGAGAAACTTTGGCATTGTCTGGTGCTGGTGGGTCCTGTTTGTTTGTATCACTATTGTGTGTACCTCTCTCTGGCGTGACAAGGCTGAGAGTGGCACAAATTCTCTCGTTCCACGTGAACTTCAGAAACGTCACCGGGCTGCTACAGATGAAGAGTCTCAGTTCAATGTGAACGAGAAAAGGCCCAAGGGCGCACCTTCTCCCAGCAACGGCGGTGCAATGAATCAAGGGCTCATGCGAAACACCTCGGTTTTCACATGGAATAATCTCAAATACACGGTCAAGACACCATCAGGTGACCGAGTGCTTTTAGATGATGTCTACGGATGGGTTAAGCCCGGCATGCTGGGTGCTCTCATGGGTTCCTCTGGAGCGGGTAAAACCACCTTACTCGACGTTCTTGCCCAGCGCAAAACCGATGGAACCATTCATGGCTCTATTATGGTTGACGGTCGCCCTCTCTCGGTCTCATTCCAGAGATCCGCTGGTTACTGCGAGCAACTTGATGTCCATGAACCCCTCACCACTGTTCGCGAAGCCCTTGAATTTTCAGCCTTATTACGCCAAGCAGGTAGCAACACTGCAGAAAAGCTCGCTTATGTTGACACGATTATCGATTTATTGGAGCTTCATGATATCGCTGATACCCTTATTGGGACCCCTGGAGCTGGATTGAGCATTGAACAAAGGAAACGTGTCACTATTGGTGTTGAGCTTGTTTCGAAGCCCAAAATTCTGATTTTCCTTGATGAGCCCACTTCAGGTCTGGATGGTCAATCCGCGTATAATACAGTCCGGTTTTTGCGACGACTTGCTGATGCTGGGCAGGCCATTCTGGTCACCATCCATCAGCCCTCTGCCCAGCTCTTCTCCCAATTCGATACCATACTTTTGCTCGCCAAGGGTGGCAAAATGGTCTATTTCGGTGATATCGGTGATAATGGTAAGGTTGTGAAGGACTACTTTGAACGAAATGGCGTGCCATGTCCTCCTGGAAGCAATCCCGCGGAATATATGATCGACGTTGTCTCTGGGCATATCTCTGATCGTGATTGGAACCAAGTCTGGCTAGCATCTCCAGAGCATACTCACCAGCGCCTTCAGCTCGAACAAATCATCAAAGAGGCCAGTCAACAACCTGCGGTTGATGAAGACTTGAACGAATTCGCATTATCTTTGTGGGACCAGACTAAGATTGTCGCTCAGCGGATGAACGTTTCCCTCTATCGCAACACCGATTACATCAACAACAAAGTTCTTCTACATGTTTCATCCGCCTTGTTCAATGGCTTTTCCTTCTGGATGATTGGCGACTCGGTCAATGACTTACAGCTAAAACTTTTCACCGTCTTCAATTTTGTTTTCGTTGCACCTGGTGTGCTAAATCAACTCCAACCCTTGTTCATTGAACGAAGGAACATCTACGATGCACGTGAAAAGAAATCTCGCATGTATTCCTGGAAGGCTTTTGTTACCGCGCTCATTTTGTCCGAGTTCCCATACCTCTGCATCTGCGGTGTTTCATACTATGTCTGTTGGTACTACACCGTGGGATTCAGCAGCAACTCGAACAAAGCCGGCGCCACCTTCTTCGTCATGTTGGTGTATGAGTTCTTGTACACGGGAATCGGCCAATTCATCGCTGCATATGCCCCAAATGCCGTCTTTGCTTCACTCGCCAATCCGCTGCTGATTGGCATCATGGTCATGTTCTGTGGTGTCCTCGTTCCCTATGCCGCAATAAATGTCTTCTGGCGGTATTGGCTGTACTACCTCAATCCCTTCAATTACCTGATGGGAAGTATGTTGGTTTTCACCATTTGGGATACCGAAGTCAAGTGCAAGACCGAAGAACTGGCCATATTTGACCCCGTTGGCAACTCCACCTGCCAGGAATATCTTTCCTCCTATCTCAGTACTTCTGGAGCCTCGGCCAACTTATTGAACCCTGACGCCACATCCAACTGTCAAGTTTGCCAGTACTCCGAGGGATCCAATTATCTCGCTACCCTCAATTTGACGCAGTACCTTGACGGATGGCGCGATACGGCCATCGTGGTCATCTTTGTGCTGAGTTCATATGCTCTGGTCTACTTGATGATGAAGCTCAGAACTAAAGCTTCTAAGAAGGCCGAATGATCTTAGTTTATTCTACCCTTATTTCTGCGCTTCAACAGCTGGAATCTCGCATTATACTGCGTGTGATTACTTCTGTCCCCCGATTTGACCTTGGTTGCTTTCTTTGATCACAATCTGTTGCTGATCAACCTCTCTCATCGATTCTTCTTGTTTGATCTCATTTCTCCTAGATTTGTCTTTTCTTCCAATTTTTGTCTCGCTCGCATCATAGATCTTTTCTACCTCGGTGTAGCCTTTGCTCAACCCATGTCCCAGGGGCTGCCTCGATATTCATTATATACCTTCATGTTGAGTTGTACAGTGCCCGAGTCCTTGTGGCGAAGGTAAAACATTCTGCAATTCCCACATCTCCTTTGTTCCTAAGCTACATATACTCATATCTGTCTTTATTGATTATTCAGTCTTCCATCCAAAGGTTAAAAAGATCCGATTTTCTTATGCTATAGAGATACGACCCATTCATTTTGATAGATGCAGTTCATTTTGTTTCTGATGGTCTCTTTCATCATTCGACACCCTCATCCTGCAGCTAGACACTGCACACTGTCCTGTCTATGGCAAATTATGCTTTCCTAGTAAATAGAAGAAGCTATGGCCGACGTACCTTCCCGGAGCCTGGAAAGAAGACATCCTACAATTCTTTACGCTAAATTAGCTTCCACTTCATCTTATCGGACACCAGAATTCAATCGCCTTATTTCGACACTACAGGGGATGGATCACAAACCTGAATAGGAGATCAGGACTAGGGCTAGGAGTATGGTTATTGATTTATCGTTAGGGTTGAGGTATTGACTAGGTAAGTTGATCATCACAGATTGAAGACAACAGCAGCAATAGTGCAAATGGGTAAATCGGAACCGATTGACCAACTACAGAAACGATATAACAGAACGCAGCCTGTGCCAAATGTAGAGCATGGTGCCGGGAAAACCTCCCACAGGCTCCACGATATAGGTCCACAGCAACCACTACGATGGTAACGCGATGCGATATGTGCCTTCACCTAGGTATACTACGGTGGACCCATTCCCTAGGCGTGGGTGTAATATTCATGAAGCGAAAAGAAAAATAGAGGGAAACGTTTATTTGATCATGGCTAGAAGCCAGAACATATGCCGCAGACCTATTCTGATCTATCACCTGATCGTTCCCAGCCCTGGAGATCACCTTTCAAATCCAAAGATCAAATTGTAACCCACGTACATAGCTCTTACTCTTGGAGCAGAGATAGGTGTAATCTTATCCTCCACTACATTTGTTAGTCAAGAAATAACCTACTTATACCACGAGCTCCACCACTTAATCATACCACCGATTTTGGGGTTGAGTACCGTCGGGTGGGTGGTCAGAAGCTTCACTATACTGATCCAGCTAGATCTTGGTTCCATGCATCCTGGTATACTAACAAGTCAGTGAAATTTTCCAAATTAGCGCGCGGGCCGGGACGATGTCTCGGTGCCGATCATAGAAAGAAGAGTCTTTCCGCTTAGTCATAATAAATAAGGGAAGTGTCACTTTTTATCATTAAACCACACCACCAGACCGTCATTTCAGGTGCTTACGATAGATTGACTCTTCGTGGGAAGTCTTCAAAGCTGTAGACGTAGTGTAAATCTGATTCGCATCAAGTACAATTCTGGGAAAATTAAGCTGGCGAGTTTCGGACCCTTGTAACCGGAAGTGGAAGTAATTCGGCCCGAGTATTAGCGCTACAAGTTTGGCGACGGAGGACGGAGATCTACTTGCTCCCACCCCGAGGATATCACGATTATTCTTGAAATGATTGTCCCACGCATCCCCACTTGTGTTCTGATGCACCAATCGAATTCGACAGTGAAAGCAAATGCTGGCACTAGTCGAAGATAAAGTTTTGATTGAATTTTCGTGAATGTTTTTGCTATATCCTGGCCGAAAACCCAAAAAGCCGAGCAGACCGATACACTCCGATAAATTGAAGAGCTCTAGAAACGGCTTGGATGGGACTTTAAGCCAAACACGGCCTAGCTGCATATTGGCCCCAAAATGGAACGTTCGTCACGAGGCCAGGATGATTTTCTAGCTTCATGCGGACGTCTTGCTCTCAACACTTGTCTTCAAGTAATAATAAAGGGGTTGAAATCATCTCACAACACCATGATTCTTATATTTTGGGCGGAATATAGGTTCAACTCCAACATTTGAATAAAGCAACAAAATTCGCTGTTCATGCCCAGTGCGTTCGTAAGAAATCGTCTAATCCACATCATAGCTTCGCCGCCGGTTGCAACAGATGCCTCATCTCAGAGTTTGGGTACTCCACATTCTGAGATGAATCAGGTCGCTGTCGATCCCAAGCCCACTTCTCTACCAACTCGGGCGCCAACTCGCCCTCAATCATTTGCGTGATGTACTTTCCAAGCACAGGGAAGAATTTATAACCATGGAAAGAACCGCAGGTTGCAACGTAGAGTCCTCTGGAGGCAGAGTGAGGAGAAATGATAAAGTCGGAGGTAGTGGTGAAGGCGTCCCTACTGATTGTTAGATCTTGATTGACAGCGTCAGTTCGCCTATGGTGGACACTTACCAGCAGATTCGGTGTTTCGTCATCTTCCAATCCGCACTCTCGGGTCCATACCACAGATTCCTGGCCTCAACAATGTCCTGCTTGAGAGGCCCAGGGACCTTCCACTGGTTGTAATCGAATGTGGGCGGAGGAGAGGAGATGGAATGACCAGGCAACACCTCGCGAGTGTTTGTGAAAATCTTGGATCCCCACCACTTCATTTCCCCATCAGTAGTGGGAGGAAGACTGCCAATGAAGGGTTTGCCTATTAAGAATCAGCGCTATTCGTGCAGACAGACAAAGAGTAATGTTCACCTTCATCAGGTGTGTAGCCCTGGAACCCAACAGGCATGTCTTTATACTTCTTATACTGCTCCTCATTGAGCTGTGCCATTCCAGTAGTGATACCCGCGGCCAGAATTCGTTCTCCAGCTCGGAGACCAGGGTTCCCGCTCTTCGCAGCACTCCACTCGAGCAATGTAGGCGTGAAAGCGCCCGCCGCAACGATAACATGGGTAGCCGATAATACCTCTCCAGATTTCGTCTTCAAACCGGTGCAAGAGCCACGACCATCGAACTCCAGATTGGCAACGTCAGCAGTCACATACTTGACACCCAATTCCAGGCACCTCTTCGTGACAGCGCGGAGTGCATCTCCGGCGGCAGCCCAGCCACTAGCCCTGTTGATGAGAACCTCCTTGACACCGGTGTAGTCCGCGTTGTCAAAAATTCCGCCGTAGAGTTTCCGGGCTTCGGCGACGGGCAGCGCGATGATATCGTCGTTGCGACCGAGCTCTTTGTGGTTTGTTATGACGGTTTGTGCGTAGTCGCTGCGACAGTTCCAGTAAACACCGGTTTGGTGGAAATGAGGCTGCCAAAGAGGATCGGATTTGAAAATGTCTTGGGCTTCAAGAGCTAGTTTGCAATATGTTTTGTCATCGTAATCGGCGCGGATCACCTTGTTCCAATCCCATGATGCTGCCACGCGAGATTCGGCGTCGTATGCATCTCGGTCTACAAGAGTGACCGAAGCAGTGGGATACTTTTGGATCAGGTGAAAGGCAGTTGATACACCGAATACACCAGCACCGATGATGAGGTATGAGGAGTTAGTTGAGGCCATCTTCAATGGGCCAGAAATTTCAGTTTCGGCAGGCACTCAATCTCCAGTCGTTGATACCGTGAGAAAGAAGATGAGAATTGATCGAAAAATTTTCCCAAAGCTTTCCTCCTCCTCTTTCAAATTTCTTTGAGCGAATTGGCGCCTTATCTGTGAATCGAGACTCGCGACTATCTTCACCGGCAGCGGCTCCGATCCCGGGATGTTTCCCGCGGAGCCGATCACGTGGATCTATACAATGAATCAACAGATCTTTGAAAATTACAACTAGTCTTTATTATTGATATTTAAACTCTGTAAAGACTGACTTTGTTATACCAGCTTGATATTAATGGTCTAAATATGTTAGACCGAAGAGGAGATCGACATTCTGCAATGCGTTTGTATACAGCTTGCTAACGTCGGGAGGAAGCCCGTGCCGACCGTGCGGGGTAGCATTGCCAAATAGGAGAGCGCCTTTCGGCGTGCGGAGAGATACTATGGGTCGTTATTTTCCACCAGCCTAAAAGATGCAATTCAAAGAGATACGCAAATAAAAATATCTCGGGCCGTGGGTTCATTCGCTCTACCCATCGCCGTTTCGTCGTAAATTTCCTAGTAGGCAAGTCCATGGGCCAACGGCGTCCAGCGGTATAAAGACAATAGCTCTCTCCGTCTGGCTTTGTGTTCGTCCCATGAATGAGGACCAAGCTGTTGAGCATCATACAACATTGATCTGAAAACCCTTCGAAAGTTTTTCTGTATAGCAAGTTGTCAGTACTTGCACATGCCAATTGGTGAGTAGAGGCCATACCTGAAATGTCGTATCTAAAGTGACCACACTCACTTCGTGGGCACGAATGATTGTCTCGCATACTTCTTCCACGGATCGATTTGGACCAAGCTCCGGCATGCGATCAACAAATAGTAGTAAGATAAAACTTCCCTGGAGGAGATAGATGCCGAAGAGATAAGGCATGAAGAGCAATTCTGGATCCAGAGTCAAAATCTGGGAGACTACACCTGTTGCACTTAATGCATGCGAGGCGCAGGTCAAGAAACTTTCAGAAGTGATCCAATCGTCTTTGTCTTCAATCATTGAAATTGGGTCCCATTTGCCGTGAAGTAAGATGTAGAAGACATGTAAAAGATAGGTGCTATAAATCTGAACCAATTGCAGCTTTGATCTTTCAGACTTTTTGACATCGGGAGAAAACTCTCCAGTTATATGTGCAGGTAGACCAGTGAGATTGTGGGGAAAGCCACTAGCAGCTGAGTCATCCGTAAACAATTCATCACTTTGAGTTTCCAGTGCGGCTAGCTCTTGCTCTCGCGAGGATATCATGGCTTCGATATGAAGAATAGCATCTGAGGGGACATAATTTCCCATTATGGGGTGACTGCGATAGTGATGTAAATCAATAATGTGCCCAAGAACCGTTGTCAATGGTAAAAAGTATTCGAAGAATCCGCAACCCGAAATCTGCGCGGGCGGTCCTAGTGGACTTGCAGGGATGTTGTTCAGATCAGCCGTGTCAAGTGATTGCCACACTTTCTCAGGCAGCGGCGTTCTGACACAGAAGGTACCTTCGGGGAGGCTAAGTCGCATATTGAAAGACAAGGCCAAGTGACGGTCTAAAGAGTAAATCAACCAAAACAGACGCCGGCGCTCTTCTTTCGAAATTAGCCATCGTCGAAACGTGGAGTCACCATTATACAGCCCGCAAAACACGGGGCCGAGATCAATATCCTGGTCCTCCATACTTAGACCGCTTGCGCGAACAAGCCTTGTTAGCTTTTCTCTCCATTTTAGTGAGTCTGCCTTGTAATGGCCACCCGATATGGTCAAGGTCAAGATGGTCACAGCGAGAATGATGTCTGTGGACCCTAGCTGTCTTGGCAGAAATGCTTTTCCAGATGTCTGGCGATTGGGAGCCGATTTAATATTGCTCGGTGAGCTACTATTGGGATGACTATAGAATTGCCACCCATCTGATCAATGAGCAACCGCTGAAAGAAGTTCCCAAATATCAAAGTCCAACGTACCTGGAGTGCGGAAATAATTGTCTGGATCTTCTGACTCAAGCAAGTCCAATGAAAGGCGATAGAGATCCACGCTTGTACGCTCTCGAACTCCTGGGGTGTCAAAGGTCTTCATATCCGCAGTTTGCGTGACGCAGAAAAGAATTACCATCAGAAGAGCAGGTGACAATGAACGTGAATCATGTTGATGTAGCAGGGATGATGGATGGAGAACATGCGCTAACATGTAGGGCGATGTTGATTTATAGAGATGGTTTGAGCCTCCATCGAAGTAAATGTCAAGCATCTCTGCGGCCTCTTCCCGAGAGAGCAGTCCATTTAAATACGGAAATATCTTATCCAAACACTTATAGGGTTCTTTTGTTGAGCGTTCATCAGGCATGGAAAGTTCATCAAATTTGGGCCGAGGAAGATTTTTCAGAGCGATGGCAGGACTCCGGGATATCTTCAAGGGAAATTAGACAGCCTACTTACAAGATTCAAAAGTAGGTTGCTTACTTGACAGGGTAAAATTGAGTTTTCATTTAAGTCTTGTGCAATGTCGCTGGTTGAGCTCTGAAGAGTTTCACTGAAAGTATCGTGTTGGGTAGAGAATGACGGGCTGGTGGCACTGAAATCAGTCGGGCTCTTAAGGACCTCCGCGATGCTGTTCGGGTCTTCTCCGACAGTGTATCGTCGTCGATCTGTAGGAGCCATGAGATCGCAAGCATTTGGCAGAGACGAGCTATCTGACGTGTCTGTACCTAGTGGGCTCCAAGCCAAGATTTGTGGTTGTTCATGCTCGGAAGATGCATGAGGTTCTTGCCGCAAATATCGGGCAGATTCCGACCGAGGTGGACGCCCGCGTTTACGGACTGTCTTGGTGTAATGACAGGATTCATCACGCTCTGTTTATTCAAGCAGTTAGAGACCCAGGATCCAACATATTGCAATTCTTTCATACCTGTACATCGTCGACTGCCGAGGTGATTGAATCAGTACGATTCTTTTTCCATTTTTAGAACACTCACCATGGCCGCTGGCCGTCGCAGCGTTGTTTCGAGTGAGTACATAAATCGCATGCTCTTAGAACTCGTGTTTGATGTTTATGCGACATACTCAGTTCGTCAAAGATTCCAGAAGTCAGATGGTAGTACTTTGGGGAAAGCCTGGAAGGGGAAAGAAAATCAATGGCGTGGATGCGGAGAGGATGTGGGGAAGTGGAGACCCAGACCAAGAAGATCAAGTCAAATTTTTCACTGTTTAGCCTAAATCGGCGAATCTTTATCATTCTGAGATATTCAACTTTGAAGTTTGAATTCACTGCAAATCCCAGTATGACGGGGAATCAGGCCCATCGGTCTTGAATAATCCTGACTTCGGACGTTTTTAACGTCCTTTTCATTATCTGCCGTGCCATGGTCAAGCCACTCCATTGATGATGCATCCGTATTATAGAGTTCCATTTCAAACCGTGAAAAGAAGTAGGAAAAGCATAAGGACATCTCTAGGTTAGCTAATCTAAATTTTGAAGTCAGCATTCAAACCGGGTAACATTAATTACGGCTAGCCTGAGTACTTACGGGAGTCCAAGACATCGACGTATTCCCTTGCTGAACGAGAAATTCCATTTCTCCAACTCTTTGTCATCCTTACCTAGCCATCTTTCCGGCTTGAAGGACTCGGGCGCTGGAAAGTAGTCGAGGTTATAATGCCTAAGATACCGACTCAAGGACACCATTGTCTATTATTGTGCATGTCAGCATACAGTAGTGACATTAAACTGGCGTTGATTACTTACACCGCCAGGAATATGATGTGATTGAACGGAAACACCGCCAGGTGGCGTGACTCTTGGGAAGAATCCAATTAGACTTGATGAGAGACGTAATATCTCTTGAATCACAGCAGTCTGTAGAACCTGGTATTAGCAAGATACTGGGGTATAGATTCAATAAACATACCAGATATGGCAGGCTTTGGATTTGTTGCCACTTTGCTGGATTCTTAATCGATTCAGTATTATCGTCAAGCTCCTTTCGAGGCCGCAACAGCACTTCTGGAAATTTCAACAAGTAATATGTTTCGCAAGCGAGAGTATATGCAGCCGTGTCAATTCCGGCAGATACCAATCCAAAAGCCTCGTCTATCAACTCGTCTATTGAAAGTAGCTCAATGCCCTCTTCGGCGCTCAGTGGCAGGAGCGCATCAAATATAGGAATAGTTTCCTATTCGTTGAGATTAGTATTCACTTGGTCAATGCCTTTGCTTTCGTCCGGGCTATCCTGTGTTTCATGCTTTCTTCTAGCTTCCGATATTCATGACTCGCAACTCTTATTCATAATTTCCTATCAGCGGGGGGAAATTTCAATGTTGGCTTGGATGCTGACCTGTCGAAATTGAATGTAACCAGGTGTCATTCTCTCGGCTATGAACACCGGCAAATTCAAAATGAGTTTGACTAGAAACGGAAAGTGTCGAACTTCAAAGGTTTTAGGAAATTATATCAGATATCGAAACAGGAAACTTCTTAATCAATGTGAATTTGCGACTTAAATAACTCCAGACTTACAGAGTTCAGAGAAAAGGTGCTAGAATTCTAGGACTTATAGATATGGTAGGGATTTTTTTCATTCCAGTGTACGTTTGTACACCGTCAAGCAATGAGAAGTAGTCCGATGTCAAATATCATAGCTTCACTGTCCCCATGCGCTTATGAGTTACATCCCAGCCGTCACCTGGACTTGGGAAGCTATAATTTCGCCACGGTCCCAGAATTTTCTGCACCTTTGCATACATCTCATCTTCTGCATCCGTGTCTCCAGACTCAATTATTTCGGTAGTATTTGTACCCCAAAGCCAGTGAGAACCGTTCTCTTCGGACTTTTGGAGAATCTTTTGAGCTGACACAAGATTTTCTTCCAGTTCGGCAACATTAGCGATGCCCATGATCGTAGTAACACGGAACCCATCTGAAGACTCCATCTGTGCTCGCCGAATAGCATATCGCAGCGCCAAATCTGCAAGGGATTCGCCACGGGCTTTAACGTACTCAGAGGCTGCTTGGGCTGCTTTGCGCAAACCCGGAGGGGCAGGATGGAAGTCGCCCAAATCCCCAACGGGAACCCCGTTTTCACGGAGAAGACCGATCGCCAGTGGACTGGAGCTACACACGGACGAAACACCGGCACGCTGGAAGGCCGCCAAACCTTCATGCGCTAGTCGATCATTTTGAAGAGTCAACTGCGCCCAATTCTGTATGATATCCAAGGGGCGGTTGTATTGCTCCTTGACGCGGTGGGCAAGGCGAGCGAGGATATCGATGCGGTATCCTGATATGCCAATGTATCGGATGTGACCCTCCTGAACCATATCGATCAAGGTGCCCACAGCTTGAAGCGCTTCTTTCTCGGGGACAAATTCGACATCATGACAGAACACGACATCTAGATAGCTTGTTTGTAGGCGTTGCAGCGACCGTAATACCGAGCGTCGTATCCAAGCGGGCGAATAGTCGAACTGATCGACACTAATGCGCCCAGTTTTGGTCATCAAAAAGTAATGATCGCGAGAGTAGTGACTTGTGATGTCGGGGTGAGACAGCGCTTCACCAAGGAGTATTTCAGACGGGTGGTAATATGCAGAGGTGTCGATTGCGCGCAAGCCAAGTTCAAACGCGCGTTTAAGAACGTCCAGGGTTTGGCTTGAATTGGGATTATGCCGTAACTGATGGCTGAATCCCGCACCGCCCAACACGAGCGGCGGAAGTATCTGTGATAATAGTGTTGAAGGTTTGGAAACGCTCATCTTGGGTTGTTGCCGACACAATATTGTCCACTGTGAAGAAAGAAATCTATCACCATTTTATCTCCCTCTTCCTTTCAACCCCGGCTATCAGCAAGACCAAGATGCACGTTATCGTTAAAAAAACCGAATTCCGAGCTGACACATAATACTCCGATGCAAATACCCGTCGGGAAAAATATAATTGGTTCCCCGCAAACGATGCCGATCACTTCCACCATATGAGAAGTAAGTCTTTTGAAAACTTGCTGCTGAATCGAGCTAGTGATTTCAAATGTCACAGTTACAACTTTGATCATCTCTAGCGCGTCATAACCATCATCATCAACTTCCATTCTCACGATGCGCGACTTGGAGAAGATGGTCTGGAAATACAGGAAGCAATCGAGTTCTAGGCATAGCGATTATGAAAACAGTGTGGGCATCCTCCTCGGCATCATACTTCATGCTTTATGGCTTAATATCTGTTCAGTGGACTTGAATATGATTCCCATGGAGTGTCGATATGTTGATTATGGCAAACCACCTGGAATGCCCCTGAATGGCGCGTGGGGGCATCAATAAGCAAGGTCCGGGGCCCCGGATCCACGAGACTTTCTACCGTCACTCCCCTTTCTCCAAATTGGGCAAGTGACGAAATGTCAAAAGTTCCACCCGGTCATCGTATAAATAGTTTTCTACTACTTTTATTGCAACCCATGAATACTTTGTTAAATATCTCCTACTCAGTCTCCTACTTAGTATCCTACTTAGTAACCTATCAAGAATTCTTTTTTCTTTCATATCGTATTAATCTAACAATCAAAAGTCTCTGTATTTATGAATAGCGATATAGAAAAAGAAAGAGAAAAAAGAGAAGAGAAGAAAAATAAAGTAAAGGAGAAGGGGAAAAAGCAAAAATCTGGTGGAGGTTTCGAACGTATATCCAAAAAGGCTGCGGTATACCCAAGTAATAGAGAGGTAGAATAGAGAGTGGTGGTGATACCCTCCCTTATGTTAAGCCCCATATTTTGGATTATATTAGGGTTTGGGTAGGTAGACTAGAAAATGCAAGGTTGGAAGGCGCCTGCGAAGGTGGTGTGGACTTGATGTATTGGAAAAATGAAAGTCATTTTACTGATTTTTATGGGAGCGACGGTAGCAGAAAAGAGAGACGGTACAAAGTCTCGGATCCACACACAGGCCCGAGCTTGAGTATGAGTGGAATGAGGGGAAATTACCCGCAACTCGTTTCACGATCAGAATAAATGCATGGCAGAGCGCAATAATATCTTGTGTTTTTTAGATCAGCCCCAACATACCATCAAAAATAGCCACAATGGGTGGCTCCTGGGTAAGCCGCGTGACTATCTCTTATTCAAATATCTAATGAAGCCAGAAAATGTATATGTATGGCATCGCGCCATGTACCGGAGGTGTGGCGTTCGGATATGTAAGTACATTGCCTTCTAAATATTTTCCCCATTCTGATATAACTTATCCAGGATACTGGGTCGATGAGTGAGTGAATTTGTTCAGAGGGAAGGTTATAGTGCTGATTTCTGGGCAGGTGGAATCCTCACAATGCCCCAATTTCTCTCATATATGAACTACCCTGGGAACTTTTTACAGGGAGGTATAACTGCATCAATCCAAGCTGGCTCGTTTGCAGGGTCCCTCCTGACAGGCGCTTTTCTGGCGGACCGCCTGGGTCGTCGAAACACCATTCTCCTGGGATCATTGATATTCACCATCGGTGTAGCTATCTCAACCGCATCCAATGGAGTTACAGCTCTTGTTGCAGGTCGGGTGATCAATGGCTTGGGCAATGGTTGTTTAGCAATGATGGTATTGTGACAACCTTACTACCGAAAACGTATGTCTTTGTCAGCTAAAGCAGAATGACTGAGCGCAGGTACCTCTTCACCAGAGCGAGATTGCACCTTTTAAGTAAGCTATTCCCCTTCATTTATTTCAATCGAGTCTGTCAGCTAAGAAAAGATAGGATCCGTGGTCGGATTGTTTCGATGCAACAATGTTGTATCAATTTTGGAATTCTTATTGCATTTTGGATACAATACGGTTCAAGCTTTCTGTCAGGGAATGCGTCATGGCGCCTAGCATTAGGACTTCAGATGATTCCAACAATTTCATTACATCTTACCATGTACTTCATGCCGGAATCACCTCGATGGCTTGCACAGAGAGACGAACACGAAAAGGCACTGCACGCGCTGGCCAGGTTGCATTCAAATGGCGATATCAATGACCCTTTCGTGCATGCGGAATTGGCTGAGATTGAGGCGAAGATTCAGTGGGAGAGGCAGAATCCACCTCCGTCTTATATTCAGATGCTGATTGGACGTGATCGCCGTCGAACATGGCTGGGAATTGGAGTGGTCAGTTCGAAATTACCCTGATATGTTCATCTCTAATCTTCATTTAGCAATTCTGGCAACAAGTCACTGGTGTTAACGTGTAAGTGACAATCCGCTACATTTGGCGAAAGGAAATTCTCTCGGCTAATCACGGTTCAAACCCCAGAATCATGTACTATGCGGTCTTTCTATTTGAACAGGCTGGAATCAGTTCAACTCGTGGCTCCTTGTTAGCGAATGGCATCCAAGGAGCGGTACTGAACATTTTCACTTGGCCAAATATGTACTGGATGGATACCTGGGGTCGTCGGACTCCGATGGTTATCGGTGGCTTTGGCATGGGCATCGCCATGATGCTTATCGGAACAATCATGAAAACTAAAGGTAAGCTCTGTCTGCGTATGTTGAGGAACTCTATAATGACAGAACCCAGGGAACCCGATCTACAATCCGCTCACGAAGAAAACCAACTTCGATTTCAGTAGCCAAACTGCGTCAAATGCCACTATTGCATTTGTTTATGTTTATGTTATGGTTTTTGGTCTGACATGGGCCTGCGTTGCTTGGGTTTATCCCCCTGAACTATTCACCACAGGCTCTCGCGGACGAGGAACATCTATGACTTCGGCAACAAATTGGTTTGTGGTAAGTTATTTCCTGAACACAGTAAACACTCTGCAAGGCTTGAGCAACTGACTTTTTCTCAAGAACTTTTGGTTCGCTTTGTATATCCCAACAGCCATGGAAAAGATCTCGTGAGTGAAGCAGCTCCCGAAACGCACCAAAGTCGATTGAGACTGACACAACATTCTAGATGGAAACTCTACATGGTTTTTATGACTCTGTGTTTCACCATGGCTATAGTTGTTTTCTTTTTCTATCCCGTGAGTTGAACCCCCTCACTAGGATCGCTCGATTGCTAATAACATGCAAGGAGACGGCAGGGAAAAGCCTGGAGGAGGTGGACTTCCTATTTTCTAAAGATAGGACCGTTTGGGTCTTCCAAGATCGACAGGCTCGTAAAGTTGGAGCCATTTTTGAACGTGACATGGCCCACGGGGAAGCGCTCACTGACTTCGATGGCAAGATTGCAGGGACTTCTCATGTCGACAATGTAGAGTACGAGACACAGTTAGCTACTTCACATGTAGGAGCGGCGTAGTTTCGTCATTATTACCACGCCACTTATGGAGTTGCAGCATTGTTCAATTAATTGCGTCCTACCGAGGGCACCAGGTTGACATACGTATGCTGGTAATACCCTCGTATAGCAAACAATTGAATCAACCATAATGTTCAATAAAATGAAGGGTTGTATTTACGAGGTCTCGGCAATCCAGTCAATTATTGTCTTGCAAGGCTTGACCGCTCATGTAGCCCCGTAGAATTCCAGGTCAATATAAATAGAGACTGTGGCGTTCATGTGGGGGGATATCGGCTCCAGGGCCCAAAATTCCATAAGTAAAACAATAGGTTGTTCTAGGCCTCTGGTTCGAAGTCTCATTGACCAATAAGTACCCAAATTAAGATCTTTGATGCTTGGTCCGACGCGACAACACCGTTGTCCCGCGAACAATTCCCACTAATACCCGTCCTCGGTGCTGCGGGTACAGAGGTCAGTAGCGGCCATTTGGTCAGATCCCAAAAACCAGGCAAAGATGGTAGAAATATACGGGGGCGAGTAGCGGCCATAAGGACAGAACCTTTCAGCGTAGCGCCTAGTATTTAGGTATTATATTATATCTCCTACTCAGTCTCCTACTGATCTGACCGCATGGCCGCTACTGGACCCCGTATGCGGGCCGTCCCAGTCCGGACCAATTTTGAACATTTTCTTGCCACCAAAGACAAGAGTAAGGAATCCATCACGGACGACTAAGAGTCATAATCGGATATTTTGACCGGAATTGGTGATGGGAAACGAAATAATGGAAAACCGTTAGTTATGTACTAATACGGTTTAGCCGACCGGCGATCCCGGTTTGTCCACCTTTTTCAGGGACGGTGAGGTAGGTGAGACATGCGCCACAATACGCGGTTAGCAAACACCTTCAAAGCTTAACATCAATTTCTACCGACGGATTTCACCGTGGTACTAAAGCTCTTAGTAACTTATTAAGCTGCCTACCCACTTCCAACATTCTCGATATCTTCCTTTTTCTCCCGAGATTATGTTCGTTTACACATATGCTATACTCAAGTAGGAAAGGATCCTACACTCGCGTCGTCCCACGTTGAAGTCTTTTACGCAAAGTTGCCGAGTATAATAGAGAAATAACTAAGATCTTCAGCTACCATCTATCGCCTGTGGTTGACAGAACTTAATTCCCAGCTGCATCGGCCAATGAAATTGAACCTGATGTACTGACACTTATTTCTTCTTCGGAGATCTCTACTAATATGGGCCAGTTCACTCCACTGGGGCTGAACGAATCCGACAGTGTCTGCGTCCAGAATAGGCATTTTGTGGATAGAAGTGCTGGTTTATTGAAGTAAATAAGTACGCGTAGCTGAAAAAACCTCTTCATGTAAAGGTAAAGCCAATATTGTGCACTGGTCGCCGTATTGTATAAAAGACGGTCAGTTCTTGCAAAAGAAATCTTCGGTTTTCTCAAGTTCCATTATCACTCGCCAAAATGTCTACAGAGATCTCTTTGCCGATCCTTGCTGGCCAGACCGGGCCTGGGACAGATGGAGCATACAACCAAGCGTCAAGTTGTTCTCAACCTTTCCAACTTGCGAAAGCCACTGCTACGGTCCCTCCTTACGTTGATAACGACAACTTCCGTTTCAAACACAATCGAGAGGAATTATGTCTGCAGTTTACTAGTGACTGGAATAGAACTCAGACCATGAATACCGACAGTAGCATGTGGGCCATGTACTTTCCTCCCTCATTGAAGCTCCAATCAGATTGTGAAATGGAAGCCAGGCTTGCAAAAGACCTCTGTGATTGGCCATCCCTTCAAACAATCGATACCCCTCTCGCTAAATTGGGAGTCCAAGCCGCGCGCCTCTGCGCATTTCAATCTCCTCTAAGCTATGAACGAAGAACATTGCTTCACCAACATATAACATGGATATTCTATATGGACCAAGTCAGCGAAAGACTTGCTCTCTACAATCTCCATGCAACGGCTGGCAGCGCCTACCTGGAAAATCTGAAAAGCATTCTCAGAGACAACCCAGTCACAGATATGGAGGTGTTTAGAGGATCTTGTCCAGACGCTCTTATTGACAATGCCCTAAATGCCCAGCGCATCTTGGCCGACGATTTAATGCCGCTCAAGAAAAAGCTTCTTTCACCGCATCACATGTCGTTGTGCATCGACGCCCTCGACCTCTACTTTGATACTCAGGACGAAGAAGGCCGACGATTCTGTGCCGAACAGACTCTTAAAGATATCTATCAGACCAGGGCCTTCACGGTGGGCATCATGGTGCCTATTATTCTTTGCTTGACATGTGAACAAGCCGAGCTTTTCACACCCGAGGACCCATGTATGATTCAAGTGTCAGTCATGGCAGCTCTTTGGAACGACATGATTGGGTTGTTTAAGGATCTGGATTCTATCGATAACAAAGATGATGGCTCTGCTTACATGAACTTCGTTCGAGTGAGCATGAGAGAGCAGGGCTTGACTGCCAAAGAGGCTCTTCGCGCCTGTGGTCAACGATTGAACACTCTTATCCACGACTATGAGTTTTATCTAAGCTCATACCGGCCACTTAGACGTCAACTTTACCACGCAGGCTTGGAATTCGCTTTTATGTACTTTGATTTTCATCTAATGGGATTGAAGGAAAGACCCAGTACGCGCTACGGTTGGAAAATCATCAGATAGAAGTAATGTATCAAGTTTGAAATTTATAAAATAGGCGCATGTATGAATTCAAGCATCTTGAATTGAAATTTATTGAAGATATCGGAGCATCACCTGACCACCATATCCTATGACCGAATTAAAGTAGAGCTCGGTACAAACTTCTCGTGGATCTTAAAAATATCCATGAACACCTCTTCTTTCTTTTGTGGATCTCTTCCGTACCCACCACCCCCAGGTGTATGAACAATGATATGATCTCCAGCATTCATATGAGTTGTCGCTTTGCCTCCAAGGCTAATAAGCCGGCTTGTTCCGTCTGGGTATTTTCTTAGCCACAGATTCACTCCGCGTCCTCCTTCATCACCGCCCGCCATACCATACGGGGGAATCACGCGTCTCTCTGACAGAATGGAAACCTGCATTGGCAATCGGAATTCAATATCACGGGTACATCCATCTCCACCCCGGTGCCTTCCCGCTCCGCCACTTCCTTTTCTAATGGAGAACTCATGCAAGATAACGGGGTAACGTCTTTCGAAAATTTCTGGATCGGAGATCCGGGTATTAGTGATGTGGGTATGCACTCCACTTTCGCCGTCCCAATCTGCGCCGGCTCCGGATCCGCCAGCGATGGTTTCATAGTATCCGAATCCCTTGATAACCTTCCCGGTGTCGGGATCTCGACCGCCGTAGCCGAATGTTAGGTTGTTGCAGGTGCCCTGTGAAGCGGCAGCTGCACGGAATGCCTTGAAAATCAAGTCGACGATGCGTTGAGAAGTCTCAACATTGGATCCAACGGTTGCGGCTTTGAGAGACGGCGACAGGAGAGTATTGGGTGGGCATATTAGCCGGATGGGCTTCAAGCAGCCCTGGTTCAGAGGGATGTCGGATGAAATCATTGATCGAAGACAGTACTAATTCCTGGTCAGTGTCTTCAGTCTGATTCTGATTCCTGGCATTCCATATTGACTCACCATGACTCCCGAATACATGATCGCGGGTGGACAATTCAAATTCCCAAAATGTTCTGGTCCCGTACCCGTGAAATCAAAATCTGCATTGCCACTTTCTCGGTCAATGGTGATCTTGAGCGCCAGGGGCGTTCCATCGTCGATATAATCCACGGCTTGGAGAGGCTGCCCTTCAAATTTCTGGGCAATCACCTTGAGCAGTTCTCGGGTTGACTGGCTTGCATTTTCCTGAATGGATTTCATGTAGAACTCCACCACAGGCCAGGTGTATTCCTTGATCAGAGACCGAATCAACTTGATGCCCTTATTGTTAGAGGCGATGGCGGCTTTCAGGTCTGCTATATTGTCCCGCAGGGTTCGTGTACCACTGGACCCAGGGTAAGAAGCTGGGATGTCTACCAGTACCTCAATTAGCCCAGTCTCATCGAATTCTCCTTCTTTAACAATCTTGAACGACTCTACTGCTGCACCCTCCTGCCATAGCTCTGTGGAGTTCGGAGGCATGGAACCAGGCTGGATGCCGCCAATATCCGCATGGTGGCCTCGATTCGCGACAAAGAAAAGAATCTTAGTCGGATTTTCATCACTGTCAAACACGGGCGTAGTGATTGTAAGATCGGGAAGATGTGTACCTCCAGAACAGGGGTGATTGCTAAGGAGCACATCACCAGGTTTCAATTCACCGGGCTTGTATAGGCGTGCTTGGTATGCGATTGCATAGCTCATAGAGCCCAAATGACCTGGAATGTGGGGAGCATTGGCAACCAAGCTACCATCCCCAGAGAAAACCGCGCACGAATAGTCCAGTCTTTCCTTGATATTAACAGAGATTGAAGTCTTTTGCATAGTGTGACCCATTTGCTCCGCCACGCTCATAAATCGATGTCCAAAGACACTAAGCTGCACTGGATCCACAGTCTCCGTTGTAATTTCTGGCTTGGCCTTTCCTGTAATTTCAATCACAACATGCTCCGGCAAAATCATTGCTGTACTTTCAGGATCCACAATAATCGTCTGGGTCTTGTCAATTACCATAGCCGGTCCATTTGTGCAGGTGCCAACTTTGAGATCCTTGAGAGAGTAAAGCCCTATATCAAGCCAACCGACTTGCTCAAAGTAGACTTTGATGTTTTTTTCCGGGCTGGTCGGTGTTGCCGGGGGCGAGTGGGAGAGTTTCTCTAGCTCGGCCGTTGGGCTAGAAAGAGAAACATCCATTCCCTTGCCAGTACTCCGAACACGAACGTCATCGATGAGAATCTCTCTTGGTTGAGTAAAGCCAAATTGCTGCTGATGACGCGCAGAAAACGCGTCACCAAATTTCGAAAAAGATCCTGGATCGGGAATCATCAATGCTGTATCGCTGCCTTGATACCGCATATTCAAGAACAACTCATGGCTTATTTGTGACTCTGAGAATCCCTGAGATTCAAGCCCAGCAATGCCTGCACATTTCAATCTTTCAAATCGCTCCTCCACTCTAAAAAGATTCTTCATGGTATAAGATGTTGCCTCTGGCTCCTGGTTCTCAACAACTACATCGGCGAGAGCCATGCCATACGCAGATAAGATGCTGGAATATCGTGGGATCAAGGCTCTTTGAATCCCCAGATCTCTTGCAATGGCAACAGCATGTTGTCCACCAGCACCACCAAAGCAGCAAAGATTATGGGCCGCGGTTTCAAAGCCTCGGCCCTCACTCAAGGTCCGAATCGGTCGGGTCATCGTTGCATTTGCGATAGAAATAAACCCGACCGCAACCTCCTCCGGAGTGAGCTGACAGGATCCATCCTTTTCGGAGTTGATCACCGCAGTCAATTCAGCAAATTTTCGCTTTACTACATCAAAGTCCAAGGGGCGTGGGAAATAGTCCTGAATGATCCTGCCGAGGAACAAGTTTGCATCGGTCACTGTTAATGGACCACCTCGGCCATAGCATGCTGGGCCTGGGTACGCTCCTGCGCTTTGAGGACCAACTTTAAATAGTCCGTTCTCCCAGAATAGCATGGAGCCACCACCAGCAGCTACGGTGCTAATGTCGAGCTGAGGCGTCTGAATCGTAACTTGGGCGATAGTGCTTTCGAATATGTGCTCCAAGGCACCGGCGTAACGAGCGACATCAGTACTCGTACCACCCACTAAAGCATGTGAGCAATATTCTGTGTTGAATTCCTATAGATTATATCAACTTACTATCGAATGCCAGCACCGGTGTTCCATCTTCGGGATCATAACAAGTCCTTGACATACCAACGACACCACCGGCAGGACCACTCAGCACCCCGCGAAGGCCAGAGAAATTTGCGATTGATGTCAAGCCACCATCGGACTGATTGACAAAAACCTTCTTTGCATGCTCATCTCTCAACTCACCTTTGAATCCCTTTTGGAATCCATCCAAGTACTTTTTCGTCACAGGAGATAGATAAGCATCTGCGACGGCTGACTGGCTCCGAGGAACCAACTTTGCCATAGTCTGAAGCTCGTATGACACGGCAACTTTGAACCCAAGCTCTCGTGCCACTTCCGCCACTGCAACCTCATGTTTTTGATAAGTATACGAGTGCATGAGTGCGATAGCGACTGAGCGATACCCTTGACCCCAAAGAGCGATCAAGTCTTTGCGAACCGTAGCCAAATCCGGAACGCGCAGCACGCGAACGATTTCACCCGTTAATCCAAAATGTAAATTCTCATCAGAGTCAACATCAATCGGCTTGGGATCGGGATCTTCAGAGAACCCTTCAATAGTCACGCGCTCATCAACCTCAACGACTGTTTCATATAGCTGACGCAGTCGTTGGACGGATAGGTCGAAGATATTGGGTCGCGCTTGGTTTCCTATCTTCAAAAGGTCGCGGAAACCCTTCGTTGTCAATAGTGCGATGCGATCGCCCTTCCGCTCAAGAAGTGCGTTAGTAGCCACAGTAGTACCCATTCGAATGGACTCTACTGGACTTAGGTCTAAGAGTGTTCCACGAGGTATTGGAGAGCCGCTGGCAGTCTCCAGAATCTGTCGGATACATTCCGTTGGGGCATCTTCATATTCTGTCGGGGATTCGGAGAGCACTTTGAAGATCACGTCTGAAGAGTGACCAGGGATCTGAGCCCAGGCGTCGGTGAAGGTGCCACCTCTATCAATAGCAATTCGAATTCCTGTTTGAGCCATGTTGATTACAATAGAGTAAAGGAATAATTAAGTTGCTCTTTAGAACGAAGGGAAGAGGAGATTTATATTTACACGATATTGAAGTGCGGGGAAGGCGATTGCGCTCCGTGCATTCCGTTTAGCAGATTTGAATGACGTTGATTCTTCGCTCATCAGTACATTTGTAAGTGCTTGGGGCTATTCCACTTCACTCGGCTGGTTGGTCGTTGAGCCGATAGGCTACAGATAATCGGCAAGTAGACACCGATCGGCCCGATGATAAGGAATGCATTAGTGAAAGGTCATGATTTGATGTCGATATTCAAACATGTCAGAAGCAATATCTTAATCTACCAAGGCTCCTCCTCTCCATTATACCTGAATAGCTTCCCACTATGAGTTTCTCGTGTTGCAGCGTCAACAACCTTCACCACACCTCCAGCGCTCTCCTCTACTGTGAGAGTAGGTTTTTCAGTACCAAAACTGTCGGCTCCGCGGTTACCAATGTCTGTCTGAACCCAACTGCGAGATAAACAATGTTAGTAGGACTATACTCATGGCCAAAAATTGAAATCAACTCACCCAGGATCAATTGGAAAAGCGTTCAACCATTCATCTTCCGCGGAGATGGCCTTAGTATACCAGTGCTGCACAACCTTGGTCGGAGCGTAAGCCGCATTCCTCATGGGAATGAAGTTGCTAGCAAAGATTTTTAGCACTGAAGATCTTGAAACATGACATTTTAGAGCGCAGCAGGCAATTTCGCCCTTACTCGTTTTGTGACTCACTATAATGCTTGTTAGTGTTTTTGTCACTGTTCCACACTTCTGCATTGATACTTACCGTAAAAAAGGCTGCAGATGATCCAATAGTCACCCATTTAGGCTCCTTGGCCTTTTTGAGAAGATCACGGAAGGCCTGGTAAAGGTAAATAAAGCCGTGGATATTGACATCGGCATGTTGTTTAATATCCTCGATCTTGACTTCGGATACTCGTGGCCAGAGAAGGCAAATTCCCGCATTCGCAATCAGTATGTCGATGTGATCAATACCCTTGTTGATAAGCTGGTTTACCGCGTCTGTAGGATCCGTGGATGAGGTTGCATCGATCTTTATGATATGCAGTTCGGTATTGCCGGCTTTGGGGAGATCGTCCAGGGCCTGAGAAGTCGGATGACTTGGATCGCGAGTCGCAGCAATCACAGTATGGTTTGGTTTCTGAAGGTAGAGCTCCAAAATACCTTTACCAATCCCACGGTTTGCTCCAGTAACTAGGACGATGATAGAAGTCATATTGTGCATTCAATTGAAGTGAGACTATTTGACGACTGAGTGGTTTGAGATTGTTGTAAATGGTAAATGATAATTTCTTAAGATCCAAATGGATGTGAAGTTGACAACCTCATTTCATTCTCATGAGATCTTGAGGCTAGATGTTTGGATTTATATCCTTGGATCTTGGAGTAGCCTGATAGCTTATTTTAGTCGGGCACATCAGATGAACAGCCTTATCCCCGCAAAGTCCGATGCCCAGGTGACTTTCACCAAAGAGCTAGTACCACTTCACTTAAAATCCCTCACCACAAGTGTAATGTTGGAAGCTTTTGCTATCTTTGGCTGTCTACTTAAGTCAGGCTTATCTCGGTCCTGGTGACCTTACTATGGGTCCAACCTGGACTGTTCAGGAGTCTACTAAATGTACATTTTGTATGGTTCTCGCGTATAAAATTTACATCTATCGTATTCTTTCTATCGTTTTCTTTCTCTGCACAAAAATCGAGCGGAAAACATGAACCTCTGTCAACTTCAAGATTATAAATATTCTCTTAGATACAAATCAGATTTATTTTGGCCTGACAGATGTAACTTCAGCACTAGCAACCTTGTTGCTACCAATCGAGGAGCTGTCAACGGAGAAATTTTCTGACGATTCCGGGATCGATCCTTCAATCTCTGTGTTCGCTTCTTTCTTTTTATCCCACCAAAGTAGGAACTGGATAGCAGCGGTCAAGATAACTGAGGCTGGTTAGCATATTTGTAAATTTGAAAAGCCATCACTTAAACCTACTCAACAAGATTTGCAATATAATCGACCATAAATATCCCTTTTTGGCGGCAGGGAAATCTGTGGTTTTCCATATGAAATTGGGAGCCTGTGTGGTGTTAAACCCATCAGTGGCTACCATATTTGAGAGCGACATACCACTGCCTGTACAATATATGCAAAATCATTGGCCATAGCAATGAGCAGAGCCCTCTTTTCAGTATCGGCTGAGCAAATTTCGTTGATCCAGCTGAGAATCAGAGGGCCAGCACCACCCTGGATGTAAGTGTCAATAAATTATGCTTTTCCTATCGGTGTTATGGACTTACCCCAATTTGACTTAGCCAGTAAACAACTTTGCGGCCGGATATGTTAGTATAAAGAGGCATCTGACGTAATAGAACAGAAAATATGAGCTGCAAGTAGTAAGGTTAGTTTTCATTGTAGATTTTCAAAGCATAACAGCCAATCATTCATACCGTGATAATAGCTCCAGCATGAATGAAGGGCCAACGCAGCCCTCTGCAGGGCCCATCAGATAGAAAGCCCCAGATTAGAGCCACAACAATGAATATAGCGGTGGAGATGTTTGGCCCTAGTATTGAAATCAGCATTGTCTGGAAACAGAGCAATTTAACACTCACAGTTATCGATCTGAGCGACGGTAAACGATGTCCCTGGAACTGGAGCAGGTTTGGCATTAAAACTCTTAAGCCAGTACCCCATGCCAGGCTGTGGTGTGCCGTTGTTCCAGATGACATACAACATGGCTACCCAGGATGTTAGCTTCGTCAAATCGAGGCATATTTGGGGAGACATACGAAGAAGATATGTGTGCCAGCTTCTGAGGATTCTCTTCAGCTTCGCTGTCGTCCAAGGCTGCTTGCCAGCCCGACCGATCGCATCCATTCGCTTCACCGAAAGAACGTGTTCTTCTTCAGAGATCCACCATGTCTTCTTCCCGCTTTGCGGCAGGTTCGGGAAAAATAGATATCCGGCAAGGGCGAGCGGTAATGTGATAATACCGTCAATGATGAAAAGCCATCGCCATCCTGCTCGACCATCGACTCCATCCAAGTTTGTATAGGCCGCTGCCTGCAGAAAGCCACTAAAGATTGTGCCAATCGATCCTGCAAGCCAGAAGATCATTGCTCGCTTGCCAATCTCCCGGGGTGTGTACCAAGACCCGAGAAGGTAATGGATGCCGGGGTAGAATCCTGACCTGCAATAAATTAGATTTTGTGGTAATAGCAAAGACTGAACTGCTCACTCAAAAAGTCCAACAAGAAAACGAAGGGCATAAAGCGCCTTGTAAGACTTCACACTCGACATGCACATGGTGGCGATTCCCCAGCCGATTTCGAGCTGCAAGGGGTCAACGTTGCTCAAAACAAAGACACAAACCATTCTGATTTTTTTGTACTGACCGACGGAATTACCCATCGAGGCGACACTCGTGTAAGCAGTAAGTTGCATGGAATCTGTCCGATAACATAGCCGACTGTGAATATCGAAGTGCTAGTCACAAGTTGATTTCCGTACATCTCTAGATCCTCCTCCATGCCACTGAGATATGCATTCGTGACATTTTGAAGATCTAGGTATTTGAGAAAGTACCCAATCTATGTCTCATCAGCTTCTTATTCGTTTTCTGGAATGAAGTCTTCTTACTGAGGCGAATGTGAGTACAAACGCGTCAAGCTTAAACAATAGCCATCGCTCCTCAGTCGGTAACTCCCACGTGTCCCAAAGGTAGCCCTTCCATGACGCCTTCGGCTGGACTATACTTTGGTCTTGAGGCAAGTTGGCTTCTGTGTCGTTAGCCATGGTCAAATTTTGCTCTGATCAATCGTCAAGAACCCGCGATAGCCTTGGTTTAAATAAACAAAATAAACATTATGCCGGTCATGACCCCATTGCTTATCTCAATCACGTCACTGCAAGGTATATCCTTGGCCGCTGCAAGTGAGTCCTATCTCAATACACTTCCCGGGTAGGACACACGTGGTGAGTATGTATGCTCGCTCTTTCCAGCAGCATTCGGAACATTCTTGTAATTCCTCAATCCTTCCTTTCTCACATCAAAATGTGATAAATTGGATTATCTTTTAGACATTCAATATCTAAAGTATATTTTTACAACTCTCAGCTACTTCAGATTTCTTATTGTGAAAATGAGGGGGTGGTGTTATGGCGCAATCGTCTCCATTTATTATATCTTCCGCAAGACTTGCGACGGGTGTCTTCCGGCATTTCTGTCTGCGTACATACCTGTCTGAAAATTGATGCACATATTCAAATCAGCTATTTTATTGGTCGTCTTTACTTTGACTATCTGGAATGTTTGCCTTCTTCTAGTGGTGGCCATGTCTTGAGACCTTTTTCTCCATTTAAACGTTGTACTGGATGCGAAAATATTGGTTCATGCGCAGGATCCTGATAAGTAGTACATACATTATAAAGTTTGATTGAGATTTATTTAGCCATTTAGACTCTGAGTATATATCTAGGTCAATCCGAGTGTACATATTTAAATATGCAGCGATTTGGTAGGTCGAGCAATATGCTTACCGAATTGGGCTAAAGGATTGCGAGATTCCGACCGAATGTGCTGTCATTACGCCTTTTTCCCACGAAAAGTATTCAAAAAAGTATCTTTCCTGTAGCCCGAATCTTCAATTGATTTGGTATTGGATAATTACCTTCCTGCATGCTATTCTTTGTATTTATCTCACCGTTCGGGCAATAAGGTGCGACATTCAGAATGCAAGGTAACCGAGCCTCAACATGGGTAGCTCTGTTATTCTATTTGACTAAACTGTGCACGAAGTGAAAGGAGTTGAAGGTGCATTAGACGTATTATAAATCCAATTTTGGGGGACAATCCCAAGTCGTATTCCTGTTCTAGTCTCTCCCAGTCTTTACAAGACGATAGACCCGCTTATGTTGCTCCAACATAACCAATGTGGCGATAGTCTGAGGTCCCAATCGAATAAAACTAGGAGTCCAGCCCCGAAACACCCATCGGAAACCTTCTTCCTGCGTAAGATTCCTAACAATATTCAACACAGATGTTTTGTCCGAAGAACTCATAAGCTGGGTTCTAATCACGTCCATGGGACTTGAGATCGATGTTGCAACTAAGCTCGCCAATACAGACGCAAAGAAGTGGATCAATGGCCTCTCTTCATTGGTATTAGCGACACTTTGCAATAATTTTTTGAATGCATCATAGGAAGCCAGTTGACTTGCTGTCATTATTCCAGAGCGAAAACAATTCGGCCAAAGTCCCTGAGTGAAAGATCTCCAGCCTTCATGACGCTTCATCTGAATCCATGCGTCAAAGACATTCTTATAGTTTCGGCGGTTTTGGACCGGCAATGAGCGGTCATTTTGCATTCTCACATTGGCAATATCTGAAGGTGTGCCGAAGATAGCGCCTGTAAATCCAGAGGCTGCGGCCATGATAGCCAGGTTTGGAATCGTAAGAGGTCGATCTGACCTTTTTGCCGATAATTTCATCTCTTCGTATAGAGCAATTCGGGACGTTCCATAAGTTACTGGACTATATAAGTAAACAGCATGGGAGTACTGGGTTCAAGGGGCACTAACTTGATCTCATAAACCCAGCAGAGAGCTTATTAAACTGTATGTCAGTCTATAATTGATGCTTACTTTGCTCGGCAGTCTGCTTACTCCATGGTATAAACCTCTTGGTCCCTCGCTTTGGATGATATGGAGCCCCGTTCGAATGAACCCCTCTTTGGCGCCATTTGATACCGTTTGCATTCGAACCTTGACTTTAACAAACAGTTTTATTAGTTATAACTCATGAACCATATGGCTGCTGGGTCAACTAACTGAGATCAAAAGGATGTGAAAGCAGCACAGCCATGCATGACGCAGAGCCACCAAACCATCTGGGATAGCTGATATCCGCCGGTTTGATTCCTTCATGAAGAGCAGGAGATGATATGGGTAATAATTCTCCGGTCGTCATATTAGGAAGGAGAGGTCAAATAGAAATGTTTCAGATTTACCGGTCGGGATGCTCGGAGGGAGAGGAGAGAATCAGAAACCCCAGAAGACACCTGGGCATAAATGTTAAGCTGCGGGGAAATCGAACAGCACGTATCTGAATTCATCCCATGTGTATATTCTCAAGATAATCGGATTATTAAATGAACTTAATACTTCCTTCCAAGACTATACCCCAGGCCTCGGGACACACATCTGGTAACCGAGCAAGACGGCTATATGCGCCACGAATTATAGTGCTAGTGAATGGTATACTACATAAGTTGGCGATAGCCGAATTATACGTGAATTTCCTTTCGTTTTCTGGACGATCTTAGAACATTGAGTGGACTCTTTCTATGGCGACAGGCTTCCAAGTTGCATCAACGAAGTGCATGTTTATGGTGCACAGCAAGTGCATGATGAAAGCCAGAATATATATTGCACAAGCCCAATGTGTATGTACCTTTATTATTTTCCAAACTCCGAAGTATGTTTGATCAAGCAATGATTGTAACATAAGAAAAGGGTAAGAAAATTAAACGCATGATGCTGGATCTATTGACCACAGTACATGTTGTTGAATCGAACATTTGTTAGAAGCACGCGACCGGGCCTAAGCGCTTGGAATGGTGATCGGCCCGAGATTTGGCGCTAACGGCATCAACTTCTATCTCCGGACTTGACTTAACAGAAGATCTAACCATACCTGAGACTTTAGCTTCTCTATTCACTCACCATGGCTTCCGAGGACAAAAAAATCCTTATCGTGAGCTTGGGGAGCTCTTTCGCCGCAGGCCCTGGCATTTCCCCGCAAATCGAACCTTTTTCCGCAAAGCGCTCTGGGCAGAACTACCCACATCTTCTAGCCAAGGAGCTAGATGCAGATCTCACCGACCTCTCAGTCTCCGGTGCAACCTTACTCAACATCACACGCGAGCCACAAACCCCAGCCTTCTCAAACGACACCTTCCCGCCCCAAATCTCGTCGGTCCCCGAAGATGCAGATATTATTACCGTTACCGCCGGCGGGAATGACATCGGCTACATAGGCAACATGATCCAGGACGCCGAGTCGGCAACAACGTTAGGCTGGGCAGCTAGCACCCTCGTGCAAGGCGTCAGGTCATTTAAATCTATCTTCTCCCAGCCCTCAACGCAGATTAATGGCCCCCTATCGCCAGAGGAATTACCCGAGAGACTAGGCGACACGCTGGATAAACTACACGAGAGAGCCCCGAGGGCGCGCATTTATCTGGTTGAATACCTGGCTGTTTTGGGACCCTGCACAAAGCCTCACGTGGATATTACTTTCGATCAAGAGACAATTGACCATCATTCTCAAGTGGCAAATGCATTACAGCAGGCTTATGCGGTGGCCGTAGCGACACGATCGGACTGGTGTGAAAGGGTACCAATTCACGAGTGCAGTTTGGAACACGCCCTTGGGAGCCAGGAGCCCTGGGTAAATGGATTTAGTCACTCGCTGATCCGTGAAGGGGCTGTTCTTCATCCTAATCTCAATGGAATGAAGGCGGTCGCTGGCATTTTACTTAAAACAATTCGAAAGGGGACACTAAAACAGGCAGAATGATTACGGGAGGGCGATAGGGGCCCACGTTTATTAAAAGGAATATTGAATCTAAAAGTCATTGAGCACTTGATCCCGGGACCTGGCACCTGTCGGTAGTCACTTGGCCTACTGTTTTGAGGCGTCAGGGTTCAGATATGCAGGAACCCTGGGGAGTGATGTGTAAGGTACACGAGTCTAACGCTTAAGCAAGGGGGAAATTCGCCTCAAGGTTTTACATGCGAAACAGATCGCCACCTAAATTGCTTAGCTGGAACAAAAAGGGGTTCATTCTGGAGCCCTTTTGTCACTGACCCACATATTTGACCCTTTGCTCAGGAGAACGTGTAATCACAAAATCGCAACCCGCTGCACTGGTTGTGCTTTTGCCGTCAGTTTCAACTAGATACGACTTTCCTTACTCAAGGGGTGAGCCAATCTATCAAGTAAATTGAACTGAGTTGATGTATACCACTTACACAAAGGATGTAGATTCAGTAATGGCGATCAGGAGGTCGGGAGATCCATCCTTGAAACTAAGTATGAGCACTAAAATGGTATTTCGATAGCATGGATATCCAAAATCAGGATCAACATTCATGGTCCCCATATTAACGCAAGGGCTACAGAACGTCATCTACTGTACCTGTCCCTGAGAAGAGTCTGAATCCTGCTCACATGTGCTGCCAAGTATCCTTGTCCGTAATTCCATACCTGGAGTTGCATCTGATCATCCTCCCAACCTCTGCTTGATTATACCCACGTCAACGACGTGCTGAGGTCGGCAGCGCCCGAGCTGCGCGATCCCCCAATGATGTTGATTGAATTCTTTTGGGTTTTTCCTGTGATCTCTGCATCGACATGGCTAAGTGAGTAGGATCAATCACCATGCTTACAACTTGATCCTAATTAAAGCTCCAGCGACACTGTCCGCGATGTTAACACATTGGGTTGTAATGGGCGAGCCGACATTCGGTAGGATGAAGCCTGGACAGACTATACCGTTAGTATTAATGACATGGATGCTTCGTTCGAGACTAATATAATGTTACTAGATTCATCTCTGATATTGGCGCACAAGAATTGAAGCCATTGTTCATGACTGGAAGCATAATCACTATGCTCTTCATGAACGTCTCGTTCTACCAGTTCTTGCAGTACAAAGAACATGTTAGCAGGGTCTACATGTACCTTTCATTCCTTTTTGCAATCTTTGGAAGCCTTGGATTAATTATGTTGTCCGTCTTCGACAACCTCGATCACCTAATATTGCACGACAGCTTTGTCGCCGTCTTCATGTGAGTGGATCCCTGGGCCGAACGATTAAAGAAGACCATACTTACCCACTCCAGGACGGGCTACTTGGTCAGTGCAGTGGTGATATGCATAGATTATTTTTACCTGGGCCAATCCAGTCGCGTGAACAAACGTATGCTTATGGCTAGCTTCGTTATCAAGTTGTCTTTTGTTATTGTGGAGCTGGCCTTCATTTTGGCATTTCGCATTACTGCCGCAGCAGGCACCATCAAGAAGGATACAGCAGCTATTCTTGAGTGGGGTATGTATGAACCTCGATATCTTGAGTGATTTTTTACTAATGCTCGGCCAGTCATTGCCTTTACATTCACTGGTTATATACTCTCCTTTATCATTGACTTACGACCGTCAACCCAAAAAGATTCAGTCCCGAGACACGAGTATCAACAGCTGGATATGGATATGAACTCGACAAGGCTGATGATTTGATTTCGTTACGATTCTTCCTGTACATTAGTGTGAACATAGTTTGAGTCAATACCCATTTCCCTTCTTTCGACATAACTTGGGCCTGCAAGTACCACTTCCTTGAACTGACGGATTATACATTCAAATGTTGAGTCAAGTGTACATAGACAAAGAAAAGATCACGGAATCTGCGAAACCAAAGTTAAATAAGAAAAAAAAAGAAGAAGATGTGGTTGTCCCACCAAGTAGCCCAATTCCTTGTAACAGGACGGTGTATTCTAGCGACGCCATCCCAGGGTGGAAATGTCTCTGCAGAATTGCTTCCCTCAAGGGTCACTTCCATTGCTTAGCGCCTTCCAGCATCGCGGATTACTCGCGCGAGTGAAATGACGACCCCAGGATTCGTACTAGGCACCAGTACCTGCTGGTCAGGTGACCGAAGCAAGGTTACGGACTTAGCGGTGAGTCTTCCACTAGGTTATCCATGACAGATTAGAGAATTGTTACTCTTAAGAAATAGATATGCGTCTTGATATATACCACATTGGTTTGCTGCAGGTTAAACTACTGTTCTTATTTCTCCAGTTTCATGTAGTGAAATATTTATTGTTGACTTTTTATATTGTTCCTTACTTGGAAGAATTTTCTTGTTATTTCCAAGGTACCAAGGTACGATGGCGCTGGATCCAGTGTAAATTTTAAAGTATGCCAGGAACCATGGCCAACCATAACGTAGGACTCCTGTTAAACGAAAGTGAAAGTGAAAACTTCCATTTTCATCGCCCCCATACTAGGTTAAGTCGCCCCTGATTCAAGGATTATGACTTGGCAAAGGGGTGTTTATCTGCATAGCCCCGATGCAAAGAGACTGCTATATGACGTAGATTCTCCGGCGCCCACTCGGCAGTGGACGATCGGGTCATTATCCCCATACAACTCCCCACCCAACCATGGCCTGATCATGTGAAGTTGTGGAGATACTTTACCATCCGCTCATCTTCCTCACTTTCTCTAACTCATAGTGACCTAAAACGCATTGTCAATATGGCCCCATTTCGCAACTTCCTCGGTCGAAAATCCCAGCCCAATGCCGGGGAGACGGACGGCTTCGAGAACAACGAGAACAACCTGCCCAGTCAGCTCGAGCGTCCTGGTCCCACTCCAATCGAGGTACGAGGGAGCCATGATGGCATGCCCCCGGAATACAAATTGAGCGGTATGGTGAAGTCCCTAGGATCGCTTTCAAGGCGGCCGATATGATCGCTCTATGCCAATGGGAACACCATGCTAAGCTCTACAACAGTCGTAAATGACAGCGGCGTCTATCTTCCAGTAAGTTGTCTGTGGTCGAGCACTATAAGGCTCTCGGAAACTAATCAATTTCCAGCCCTCGCCCCCGGAAAAGCAGAGTTTCTGGTCCCGCTACCCCGGCTCAACTCGGTCGTCGAATCATCGCAATCTAGTGGATGAGAACGAACCATTCTCAATATCGCGCGAATCCTTCGACTCTTACCGCCGGTCTTTTGTATGCTACGCATATTCTTTATGGCCCGGGGCGCACCGCCACTAACTCGACAGCAGGACATCTCCGCCCGCGCCCCAGTGTCACACCCCGATGCCGTTCCAACCCGCGCCTCCCTCGACTCCCGCTTCTGCCGAGTCACATCGCCTGGCATGCGACCCACAAGCTTCGAGAAGCCCGACCCAATGAAAGAAGAAGTATTCGAAGAAGTTGGTCTCAATGACGAGGCGAAGCCTAAGAAAAAGAGCATTTTCTCCCGGTTCGGTGATTCTAGCGATGCGCCATCATCCGGCAAGTCTACTCCCTTTGGATTTCACATGCCCGGCAGGAAGCGAGGGCAAAGCGGTGGAGGGTCAGAAATGAGCCCTATGCCGACACCAGCGCCAATGACGGCATCTGCGTCAGAGACTAATGGCGAATGAGCATGAATGAATGATGAAACTAGCCGATAAGGCTCTGATTTATGGGAGGCGTTCTGGCTTATCTGGGAGGTTTGTGCTTCATGTTGATATCCTGGGACTTGGTTGTTCCTTATGGATACAACAAAGAGGCTATAAGTGTTATACCGGCTTCCTTTGATTAATTTGTTCTTTGTTCATCGTTTGCATTTTGTACATTTTTCTTGCAGACGATGATAACTCGCTGCAAGATATCATATCATGTCCCCCAGAAACCACATCTCTATTCAAGGATGTATAACATACATCTGCAAATTAATACATGAATGTGTTTTCCATGAATAAATATTGAAATCAAATCAGTATCTAAAGTTCCAAAGTCACAATACACCAGTTCGTAGGTTTGGCTGGGGCTTATCACTGCAAACCGTGCAAACAACCATGGAACCGGCAAAAAAACTTCCTCCGCCCGCAAACCAAAAAAATTATCCTCTAGCACGCCGAGCATCACCAGCTCGGATATTCACCCACCTTTTTTCTAAACCGGTTCTTGAGACGTAGCCAAAGTCGCTACATCATATCTACACAATGGCCGGTGTGAAACGTCCCGTCGATGTCAACGAAGATCGCAATGGAAAGCGGAGCAAGACCAAGCAGGGCTCCGCATCCACGAAGAAATCGAAGGTCGATGCGCCAGTGAAGTCCAAGTCGAAGGACGTCAAGTCCGGAAAGAGTGACAAAAAGTCATCAAAGAAGAAGGTTCAAAAGGAGGAATCATCCGATGACGAGGACGAGTTCGATATTGACAACGTTTCGGACTCCGACGATGATCTCGATGCGGTTGATGAGATTCCTGAAGATGTTTCTATGGAGGATGTGAGCGAGGAGCAGGAGCCCAGCGAGGATGAGGATGAGGAGAAGAAGCAAGATGACAACCAAGAAGTCCGCAAGAGTATGTTCTTGTTCACCTGTGGGTTTTATTTTGGATCAGAAACTAACGGATATCTACTTTTCAGACCCCAATGCGAATGCCTCTCGCGAGTCTCACATCAAGCAAAAGGCCCTCCAATTGGAGCGCAAGAACGCCAAGCCCAACGCCGATATGATTGCCCGCTCCAAGAAGCTCTGGGAGCAGCTGCGCCGCAAATCCCACGTCCCATTGGAACAGAGAAAGAAGCTCATCAAGGAGCTTTTCGAGATCATCACTGGCCGTGTTCGGGATTTCGTCTTCAAGCACGACTCCGTGCGTATCATTCAAACCGCCTTGAAATACGGAAACCTGGAGCAGCGCAAGGGAATTGCACAGGAATTGAAGGGAAGCTACAAGGAGTTGGCTCAAAGTCGTTACGCCAAGTTCTTGGTCGGAAAATTAATTGTCCACGGTGATACTGAGACTCGGGATCTGATCATTCCCGAGTTCTACGGACATGTCAAGCGCCTCATTCGTCACCCGGAGGGCTCTTGGATTCTTGATGATATCTACCGCACAGTCGCCACAAAGGAGCAGCGCACAAGGATCCTGCGCGAGTGGTACGGACCTGAGTTCATTCATTTCAACGATGACAAGGAGAAGTCGGCCGACCTTCGCAAGATTCTGGAGGCCACCCCTGAGAAGCGCGGTCCCATTATGAACTTCCTGCGTGAGCTGATCAACCAGCTGGTTCAGAAGAAGTCCACCGGCTTCACCCTTCTGCACGATGCTATGCTGCAATACTTCCTTGCTACCAAGCCTGGTAGCACTGAGGCGAACGAGTTTATTGAGTTGCTCAAGGGCGACGAGGAGGGTGATTTGGTGAAGAACATGGCTTTCACTCGGTCTGGCTCTCGCCTGATGAGCTTGACCCTGGCTTATGCCAATGCTAAGGACCGCAAGCTGCTTTTGCGTTTCTACCGCGACACTGTTAAGGCCATGGCCGGTGATCTCAACGGTCACATGGTTCTGCTTGCGGCATACGAGGTTATCGATGACACAAAATTGAGTGCCAAGGCCATCTTCCCCGAGCTCTTGAACCAGAACGACCCCGTGGAGACCCGCCATGAGGAATTGCTCTACCAGATCAACGACCTGACTGCACGTGTCCCCATTCTGTTCCCCTTCGCTGGCGACCGCGCCAAATGGCTTCTGCCCGAGCAGGACCACGAAGTTCTCAAGGAGATTCGTGAGGTCCGGAAAGAGACCTCCAAGAAGGATGCCTCCACCCGACGCCAGGAGTTGGTCAAGGCCGCATCGGCGACCTTGCTTGAGTTGATTGCCGCTCGCGCTGAGACCCTGTTGGAGACTACCTTCGGTTGTCAATTCATTAGCGAGGTGCTTTTCGAGGCTGACGGTGACAAGGGTGCTGCCCTTGCGGCCGTGGCTGAGGCTGCCAAGGCCAAGGCCGACACCCCAGACTCCTCCGTTGGGCGTCTGCTTAAGTCACTTGTGCAAGGCGGTCGGTTCAACCCTGCCGAGAAGACCGTGGAGAAGGTGGAACCCGCACTCAACTTCCACGGACTCCTGTACGAGCAAATCCGTGATGAGATCGTCGAGTGGGCCACTGGAACAAATGTGTTTGTGATTGTCGCTCTAGCCGAGTCAGATGATTTCGAGAAGAAGAGCGAATTGCTTAAGACTCTCAAGAAGAACAAGAAGGCGCTGGAGCAGGCCTCGGCGTCGGGCGCAGAGGGCAAGAAGGCCGGCCCGACCAGCAGTGGCGCCAAGTTGTTGCTGCAGAAGCTATAAGCATCTAGCGAGTATGATTGGATTTTTTTGATGTAATATGTCTATGTTTATCTAAGGTATAAAAGGAGTTTGCGACCAAAAAAGCATCTTATTTTATTTTTCACACATATCCATTTAACCTTTCGGCTTAGAAAGCTACTAAGTGATGGAAATTAAATTCCCCAGTACTGGAGTGGAGCTCCCATGGATTGAAACCGCGGGTCTCAGGGGTTCGTTCCATTCAACACGGATACTCATGCTTCAGGGTCAAGCGAGACAATGCCTTGCTTTGTGCGACTCATAAATCTCGATATGGATCCCTGTAATCCGTAAAAGCAAAGCTCTATATGCATAATGCGCTAAGACGGGACAGTTCCACAGTCGGTAATTAAAAATAAGCTAAAAAAAAAACAATGGGGATTGTCAGTACATTTTAATGCTTAAAAACAATAGATCAGGGACATCTAAGTTTATGGAATATCTATAGAATATTCTACATAATATCAATTGTCGAGCCTTATTATCCCTAGATCCTACGAGTCTTCATTCTGAATGGATGTACTTATAACTAATTTACCAAAAAGGAAATGATCAATAACCACGCTAAACCCTATCCAATCAACTCGTTAGGGGCAGCTTTTTCAGGGTAAAACCAGACCGATGTTTTCCTGATTCTCATTCCCTTCATATCTCTCAAAGGTTGTCGGCCCAGGGCCAGAATCCCTCCGCATGCCCTCCCTCACTCTGACAAACCCGGATATGATCCTGCCGTATGACGGTAGTGAGCGCCAATCCTCTACTCCCTCCCCACCTTCGCAGCTCGTCTACCTATCCAATTTGAATGCCCGGTACAATCCATCTGAGCCTCATTCTGCCTCCAGTTCAGGCGCGTCGGCCGGCCGAGCCAAGAAGAATTTTTCGCGAAACTGGACCCACGAGGACGTCACTCCCAACCCGCGACGCTTGTCTGATATCGGGGAAGAGCTGTCGCCTAAGCGCTTTGGGGGGTTTGATGAAGAGGAGGTAGGCCAGGATCAGGGGCTCGGTGGTGCGCAGGGAGCTGCTCCTGATGCGAAGGACAATGCTGTGTGGAGTAGCTCTAGCTCGACGGTTAGTGCGGGGAGTTCACGTCCAAGGGAAGTGACTTCTCCAGCGACTGTTCGCGAGGCGTCGCCTGTCCAGAAGGGAAATGCTATTGGAAAGCCGAGCAATGAGAATGAGGAGGTCAAAAAGGTGCTATCGCCTGACAGTGGTGCCCATATATCTGGTAGCCATATTTCCACGGCTGCTGCTACGGGCAAAGGTCCTGGGGAAGATTTCTCCTCGGCAATCTTGAGTAGCGAAGCAGAGAGGATCCTGGAGAATGCAAAGAAACGATTGATGGTATGTGGGGGATCGGCGCATGAAATCCCCGAGGAATGCTGACTCGATCAATAGCTCATGGAAGGCAATCTGAATCGCGCTCGTTCAACTACGCGCCTCACACCTTCACCCTCACCCTCGGCGCCTGGAAATATTCAGCCACTCGGCGGACACAAGCCGGCTGGTGGACTCTATCAATCGATTTCTCGAGCTGATCGTAGAGGATCCACACTTCGACGGCAATCGCTCATAGCCTCGCAAGATGCCTCTACTAACAGGCATTCGCGCGTGCACAGCGACACAAATTTCCCTTCTGAGTCGAGTATGTCGAATGATTCGAAGCGCCCGTCTCGCTCTGTCAGTGCAATGGGTGCCAGTACCTCGTCATTTCACCATGATGATCGGTCCTTCCAGTATGAGCCGACGCGCGCGTACCTGACGCACCGGTCGTCGATCTCATCGATCAAACCACCTTATTCGGAATCGCCACAGCCCGCGGAATCACCGCAGCTCATAGAGTCCCCGGTTCCCGAAGAGAGCACTTCATCAGGCTCGCCTAGGGGACTGGGCATCTCGGCAGACGACGATTCAAACTCCAACCCGGGAGATTTCAGTCCAGTCTACAGTTCATCTGGTCCGCCCAGCCGTGCGCAATCTCAGCTGCAGGTCCGCGACTTGCAGTACCAAATGAAAGGTCTTCATATCAAGATCTCATCTCTCAAGGTCCGGACGCAGGAGGACAATATGCGTCGCCGAAGTCTACAGAGTCTGCGTACGCCTAGTCCTTTGACGCAAGCTGATGCCTGGTATGCCAATGCGCTGGAGCTGCGGGAGGGACAAAGCAGCCGTGAATCAAATGGTCGACGAGACGTCAGTTCAGAGTATGCTCGTGAGGCCCGTTCTTCTAATGAACAACTGAACGCGGTCAAGCGATCCGAGCGGACTGAGGGAAGCCCCGTGGACCACAATCGTGCGAGCATTTCCCAGGCTCCAGATACCAGGCTGAAGCCTAGAACTGAGGGTTATGATGACGGAAGGCAATCTGTTGCTGAAAGTCTGTACGAAGATGCCGAGGAAGACTTTGAGGACGGCGATATCGACCGTGAAGCGTTGGATGAAATTCTGCGGGAGCCACTCGATGAAGACCTTCAAAGCCTGGATGAGTTCCCTGGAGTTGATACCCGACCCCACGAAGAGCGAGAAGACGCTTTTGACTATGAGCATTTCATTCTCCACAGTGCCCTTGGCAACTACTCCCGCCAGATACGCCGACCAAGCCAAAGCTCTCGTGTTTCAGTGGAAACGACGCGACCAAACCGGTCTGTGCGACACTCGCGTACCAACAGTGTAATGTCCGACTCGACAGTAGCCACGTTTGCGACAGCTATGGAGGGAGATATGCCAATAGAGGAAGATGACTTGCTGTATTGGGACCGGAAGTTCAATCATGGTATGTCTGATCCTTCAACTATTTACATCACTTCAACTAATACCCAGCAGAACTCCGCCACCGCCATTCACAAAGCCGGCAGGCCAATCCCATCCAAACTGACCGCTCTGTAACTCCTCGTGGGGTTCGGAATGGCGAAGATGAAGATGGTTCTGCCACACCTGTTGATCAACAGCTGACCCCTCGTCGTGTGGATATGACCGGCCGCTCCTCATCCGCTACCGCCGGCTCTGCGACTCCAACCTCTCTTGTCTCGTCTCTTGTTTCCACTGTGCGAGCGGCTGCCAGTCCGCACCCCGGTTCCGTGACCCCAACCTCTGCTGGTGGTATCAATGACGATGATACCCAGATGCTCGAGCAACTATTCTCAAGCTTGGGCAACGTCTGCATGGATCTCCAGGCTATCATGACCTCCCCTGATCCCGACCTGAAGGAGGCTCGAGTACTCCGGCGGCGCCTGGATGCTGCACGGAGAGTGCTGGACGGAGAACTCGATACTTGATTCCAAATCGCCTTCTCACCACTGGGCATCATTTTTCTCCTTTTTGCCAATATGATTGCTGTGTGCATCATGCTTCTGTACATGCTTTCTCTTCTGATTCTTTCTTTCACCTTTTACCATGATACCCCATGACCTTTTTTTCATTTCACATATTCTATCCTGTTTTATTTCTGTTGTATGATTGGCCCATTGTGACATGATATCCCGTGTTTCTACTATTTGCATGTTAACACCTTTATTCAGACTATTCTTAATAGCTTCTATAAAAAGTATATACGCCCGAATAATTCAAGCATTTTCTCTTTGATTCACTAAACTCATATATTCATGTTGACTATTGCTGGAACCCACACCTTGACCCCGTTCGGCGATGGTTTTATGTCTGGCAACCTTGGACGTGAAAGAGGTCTTTCCGACATCTATCCCAACTGTTCCTTCTCCAGATCCAACCGATGCGAGAGACTATAACCTTCCACGGATATTATGACCATATTTAAGTCAGGCGATCCCTCTAAACTGTTCTTCCCTCACGTAACCTTTGGTGATCAGGCCAAAAAAAAGAGAATATGTGACATCGTCAAGTTCCCCCACTTCGGACGCGAACAGCAAATAAAAGCAACGCGATGATCCACCGAGGACTACAGAGTACACATTCCACTGTGCAAGCTTAAGCACATAATCTTCTCCAAATCATCCCTCATTTAAATCCATTTCAGAATCCTGCAAGCCACCAAGCGCAAGTGTGTTGTTTTCCCCCCTTTTCTGCCCCGCGATCCCCCGCTGATCCAGACGCGATAAGCAGCCTCTGTCGCGCGTCGCGACGACGAATCGCAAACGAAAAGCAAATAAATGGTATACAGTTTCAGTGTCATATACTTCAAACTTCAATCAACATCAAATTCAGTACTAACTCTGGACAGGGCGCAAGCGCTTTAAAGCGCATAACATCATCGCAAAACCCCCACCGCGAAAAATAAGTCGCGCTATTGGGGTGCGATAACCAAAATCAAGATCAAGATCAAGATCAACTTCTGAGATATAAGTCTTCTAGAGCTCAGCCTAGGTATATTCACAATGAACAAACTCTCTCAACCCTCGCGTCGTCTCCTCATCTTTCAGGAGGCGCGCAACCCACAAAACACTGCGGAGATCGTCTACCTTCCCGTCAACAAACTTGGACTCCCAGTTTGCGGTGATGGGCCAGAACTTCCATCGATCCTGGAGATGCCATTAAGGAGCTTGAGATTTTTCACAGAGCTTTTTAATCAGCCAAAGTACAAGGGTTGGTATGTATTGTTTTCCTTTTCCTTTTTCTTTTTCTTCTTTTCCCTCGCAAAGCTGATAATCACCGTCCAGGGCTGTTCTCTCAGCAGGGAAATACCACGATACTTCCGAAGAAGGGAAGTTTTATGCGGTCATTTTGGAACAGACTCAGGTGCCTTTGGTGCAACAGGAAGGAGCTATGGGGTCATCAATGGGATCGGCGTGATTTGTACAGTATTTCTTGTGTTAGAACTATTTCCATGCTATGTGAGGCTCTTAGACGATTTCCTTTTAATATGAGGTTTTTTTCATTCCTGCTGGAAATAATAGTGTCTTCCAATGTTTGCTGTATGTTGATAATGTCTGCGTGTAAATAGATAAGTGATGCGCTCCATCATCTGTGGTGCATGTAAGCGTACTTCCATGGTTAGGTTCTGAATTGTACATATAGCAGGATGAGACACAGATTACAGTTTGATAGATAGATGAAACCTGAGGATTTACTATTGGCTCCTCAGTTGAGTGGTTTTCTCCATCATCCAAGGGTCTCATTTCAGCAACTTACCATAGACTCCAACAGCAAAGAATATCGGGTACTCTGGCTCTGGTACGTATCTCTATCAAAACTGGAGGCTGTTTGCGGTCAGACATGCTAAACTCTGAATCTGAAGGATAAGAAGCGAAGGCTCAAACAGTACAGGATAGCGTGAATGACTGTAGGTATATCCGAACCGACTTCTACTGTCTTTATCTAGTGTTACTAACGTTGAATGACGTTCTTTTATCCCGGGGAAATGGTAGAATTACTATCAGCGAGGACATTGAGCCTCCTAGACCTGTTTTCTTAGGACTAGATGGAATGTAGATGGGTTTACATAAGTATAAATCATTCAAGGCTAAAAAGAATGCTCGACAATCACACACCAAAACCCCTCAACACCACGAAAGCAAAAGAGACACAAAAGAAGATCCCATGGAACAGCTTTCAAACCTGCATGCATTTCCTTTTGTTTCCTCTCTTACGCAATGACATAACCTCCAGCAAGAGCATCAACCCGCGGTTGAAAAATAAACCCTGAAATAAGAAGGAAATCGAAGATCGAAAAGCTAAGACTGATTCAAATTCGAAGATAAGGCGCTTGAAATTCAAGAGTTTGCCGGCAGCAGCAACCGGGCGCTGTGGTGGAGGTCGAGGGACCGAGAGTCAGATGGGTCGAAGAGGGCATTGGAACGTTCCTCAAGGTAGTAGGCTGTAGAACAGGTTAATATAGATCATCGGGGAATCAAAGTAGCGGTACATACGAGAGATCTGGATCATGTCAAACCAGCGGACGGCATTTTCATCACTGCCTTCTGCGGCCTTCAAAAAGCCATTCTCGGGGCGAACAGTCGTCTTTGGTGGGAGGCTACGCATCCGCAACAGCATGTGCAGGATGTCTGCAAACTGCTCGGACTGGGCATAGTAGTAAGGAGGGCGCTTGTCCAAGGGCCAGCGCTGAGTAAAGCTCTCGTTGTCCCACGAGCGGAAGAGCCAGCATGTACGCTCGACGCAGTTCAACAGAACAATAGCTACAAGGAAGGTTTCAAACCAGCCGGTCTTCTGGCGTTGAAGCAGACGACGCTCCAAATCATTGATGACGGATTTGCTCAGTTGCATCGCACGTTTCTCCATGGCAGCACGAAGCTGGCTACATATCAGGGGATATGACTCCTGCTCTGGGGACTCCTCGATTGGTATACGGCCCTCATCATTGGGCTGAGAAAGGGAGTGCATCGAGGTAGGAGGAAGAGTGGGGTTGCAGTAGGTCTTCCATCCAAGTTCAGTGTCTACCAGGATATGAGTGGCAACCCACAGCTCAACTGCACGTTCGAGCAAGGTGTCCTGTGTGACATGTCAGTAGAGTTATAGTAGTTTCCCCATAGAGATACTGACCTTTTTCGACTGTCCTAATTCAGCAGCCAGAAGCAAGGTGGGCTTCATGAAAGTCGAGGTTTCACGCTCAAGGAAGAACGGTCCAGTTTTCTTGATGTACATCTCCAGCTTGCTTGGGATGTCATCGGCGTCACTGTCCAGCAGATAAACCTCATGAGAAGGGTCGGTGAATTGATCCTCGCCCAGGCCTTGAAGGGCGGGGTCGAGGGCTGAGACCGAATTGCGATGGCCTTGAAGACCGCTGATGGTAACAAACACACCACTCTCCTCCATGTGGGTCACCTCGATGCGACCAACGTAGTGTTCGAACTTGATCTGGTTTTTGATGGAGTTGGTGTCGTGGTAGGCAAGGGTAGCGTGCAGGTCTGCGAGATATCAGTTTGAAGATCATGAGTCACATTCAGAAATACATACTGGCATTGTAAAGTTCGAACTCTTCAGACAGGCGGGTCCGAATGCAAGGGTGCTTCCAGAGTCGAGCACTCTCAACGCTAGCACAAGTTGTGCAGGGCGTGTCACCAGAACACTGAAAGAATTGTTAGTCAAGACTCTTTAAATAATATAACAGTAGTACATACTGGTTTCTTAAGCATGCGGCAACGAATGCAAGCTCCTCGCTTTCGCACCTCTTGAACCTCGCGACGTCGCTCAGCAGTGAAACGACCCCGCACCTTAGGCTTGGTTGGCTTGGTCGAGTTGCCAAATTCGTTCACAAAGCCTTTGGCTTGTGTGTTGGGGTTCATGGCAATGGGACGTGGGTAAGAAGCAGCACGCTGGGTAGCAGCCGTCAAGGATGGATCATGCTCTTGTAAGCTGTCGAAAAGCAGCTGCTCCTGAGTCGAGAGCTGCTGATTCCACTGGCCCATTTTCAAGCCATCAACAAGATGATCACCGTCCATTAAACCTCCCTGCGGGACCATCTCATTAGCTGAGGCTGCGATCATGGAAAGCGACTGGCGCGCATTGGAGGTGGATTCGGGTGTCATGGAGGTGTCACCAAGGGGTGGTGACATAGATGCGTGATCCCCTGAGGTATGGCTGGGAAGGGCCGGAATAGTGGGAGGGTTGGAGGCTTGGGAACCTACGTGATTGTTAGCATTCATCAAGCTCCATAAAATTCACGCAACCGACATACCCTGACCATTGTCCTCTGCCTTATCCTCTCCCTGGTTCTGTCCCTGGAAGCCCTCGGCCTCAAGCGCCGGATCGACGATGACTGTCTTGCCACCGGCCGTCACGGACTGGGTGTATGCGGGGCCACGCTTGGTGGTGTCAGACGCACCTACCTGGCGAGAAGCCTCTGCCAGCACGTTCAGGCCATCAAAATTCGGACGATTCGGGTTTGGGAACCCATCTTTTCCTTTTCCTCCCGCCGCGCTGGGATCTTTGTTGGCGTCTTCGGTCAGGTCGGGGAGTTCGTGGAGTCGCAAAAGCACGCGCTGGCGGTCACGGAGGGGGATGGCCTGGCACTTCTTGACCAGGTGGTTGGTGAGGCTATCAATACGGCCCTTGGGGAATCGCTCACCGCATGCCTTGCAGGTGTGCTGATAGCGGTTGCTTGAATCCTCGAGCTTAGGGCCTCGGTTGAAGAACTCGAGGATGAGTTGGTTGGGTTTGCGTCCCATTTTGAATGGGTTGAGAAAAGGAGATGCGGGGTGAAGAGTTTGTTGACGTGTGGCAACCCGACTCTCACTTCAGAAAGTCTATGTTGTTGTTTCTTTTCAATCGCAGTCTAATGTTTTCACAAAAGTTCGATGGCGAGGACGCGATCAAAACGCACCACAACAAGTCGCGGTCTGGGTGAGGGTACGAGGGAGGGTCGACCGGAAGGGGGGGGCCGACGTGGCACTGAATGCCCACACCCAAGTCAAAGAAGTCAGGACCAAAGAGGTCGTAGCCCGAGTCGACTTGCGAGAAATAATATCTCTCGCAACAACGATGTGCGGCAAAACTGGGGGGGCAGTAGAGGGCGGTCTGGGAGTCACAAGGGGGAAAGACGACGCGACGGCTTCACCGCACGCAAGGCGGTGATGAGTGGGAAAAGGCGGTGATGGGAACCAAGGCGGTGGATGAGATGGGAAAGTGATGTCAGGGAAATGGAATGGGGAAGAAAGAGTTCAAGTTGTTGGGAAACAGAATGGGAGTGGAAAATCAAGATGGAAGATGGAAAAATGAAGATGGGAAAGGTCACGTTAAGAGGGAAAATTCATTCACTCTCTCCAAGACTCTCAAGGGTGCTTTTTCGATTTTACATAGACTTTTAACCCACACATTTATTGCTACGGGCTATTGTTTTTCTTCATACTTTCCAAGTTATCTTGGTTTGAAATATATAATCAATGGCTATTTTCTAAGCAATATCCTGAATTGAAAGGGAGCATTCAATTCTTTCACCCATTCAGCAAATCCGGTGCTCAGGAGGTCGCCACGGCACTCCCAGCAATGAGAAAATCCGACGCTCATCCCGACTCTCCAGCAATCGACCTGGATTGATCTTTACCCGCTGCGCGTCACGTAGTACATTAGTATAGAGTCCCCGCTGATTCAAACAAAGCCCTTTCTTGTGAGCCAGGAGTCGCATGCTACGGTTGAAAATATCATTGCCAGTGAAGTAGATCAAGGCGGCCCCAAATTCTGCCCCAGGCACAAAGAGTAGATCAATGCGCCGCCAAATCGGGCTGCCAGGGAGCGTGGACGCTCCATGCCATTTAGACCCATCTTTGTCATGTTTTCGTGAAGTGGCAAGTTCAACTTGGAGAAATCCATCCTGGAACAATTTGGGGATGACTGTATCCCTCATCAGAGACCGAATCTGTTCTAATGAGGCATCTGGTTTGGTAATGAGGACATCGACATCTCCTGACTTCAGTGCCCCGCGGCGGTAAGAGCCTGCAATGATCACCTGCATGTCGTGGTCCACTGACTGTACTGCCCTTCGGACGATCGCCCCGTGCTCTTCAACCTCCTTGCGTGGAATCCGCTGTTTAAAGTCGTGGTAATGCTCCACCCCGATGCGCTGATTTGCGGTCAGGCTCGCCTTCTCCAGGAGATCGCTGAGGGATCGATGACCCTGAGCCAACCACTTGGACGCTTGGGAAAGACCAGCGCCATATACACCAAGGAATTCCTGAAGGATACGATTCTCGATGGAGTAATTGTTGTTTTCGAATTGGCGGAGTCGGTTGGTAAGCACAATCTCCTCGATCTTGGCTGCCAATCGCTCTCCGATACCAGGAATAGCCCGCGCCTGTTTTCGTGTCGTAATCTGCTCTTTTTGTCGCCGCAGAACATTGATGGCCTTGCGATAAGCAAAACTGCGCCAATTGTCTGCCATCCGTTCATAGTAATCGCACATTTGCTGAAGGATTTTGATGGTTTTGCTATTGGGATTGTTGCTTCGTGTGTCAGGGTCGAATTTCTGTATACACGCGAAGCTTTTCGCCCAGGACTCTGACCGTTCATCTCTAGGGGCTTCTTGGGTCTTTCTAGGTCTTTCAGACTCCGACGCAGTAGATTCATTGCCGATATCATCTTCATCTTCAACTTCATCTACATCTGCAGAGTCGAAAGAATCGAGGGGCTGGTAATCATTTTCAATAATTATTCTCATCCGTATAGACTTCACTACTTACCAAGTGGCTGATAGCTTTCAATTCATCGATCACATCGTCGAAGGTATCCCTCTCCCGAGTTGCTGCATCGGCAATATACTCCACGGGCTCAATGTGCAGTCTTGTCGATGCGGGAGACTGAGCAGGATACTGAGCACCAGGCTGAGTAGGAGAAGCGGTAGGCAGGCTGTCTTCTTGGGTATGCTGAGTGGAGCCCTGGGCCTGCATTTTCTCTCTCTTGGATTCCTTCAGAGGCAAAGAGTCAGGCTGAGCTGCGGTGGGGGTAGCTATCTCATTTTCGGTGGTCACTGGGGTTCCCTCGACTCGAAAACGGTCATAGGATGGGCTCAATATCGAGCGAAATCTGATACAGTCCGATGGGTACACCTCATTGACTAGAATGACGTTCTGCTGTGATCATGTAGGTTAGTATCAGATCAAGCCCTCCAGCGAGCATGCACTCACGGGAAAGGTCTCCAGCTCAAGATGGGCGAGAACATCTCGGTACGATAGTCCTTTGTCCACGATTATATGGGTTACTTCGTTTGATTTATCCTTGGCCCACTGTGCACCATACTCCTGGGCTCGTTGGATCCGAAGTCGTCGAGATGGAGAAACGTCATTGTTTGGGAAGAAGACTGGAACAGTCAGTAGAAGATCGCAGTTGATAAGGTATCTTCAGATACCCACAGAATACCAGTTCTTTGAAGATCTGCTGATCTTCGGGGACAACTTTGATGTTTTTATTTGGCTTTCTTTTCTTCGAGGCAGGACCGCCGCTCTTCGAGTCCGGCATACTTCCGGTGGTGTGGAAACGTTGAACAGTTTTCACTTTAGAGTCAGTCAGTTGCTCAATCCTTCGTGGGTTCTTGGCTCTGAGTGTCTTTTTTTTGAGCGTTTCAAGTTCATCTGTGGATGATTGCTTTGAGTCTGAGTTACGGACCGAGCCAAGGATTCCCAGCGCTCGAGGCTCCGGGCAGACTGAAACGATGGCGGTGGTCGGAAATGGAATTTTTGAGGGTTTCCGAGTAATAAGACGCTCGAGAGGATCCTCTTCATCCTCGTCGTCGTCCAGGTGGTCAAGTCTTTCGAGGGCTTCAAAGAAGCTCTTCTTGCTGAGCTGCTCTCCCATGGCGGATTAGTCTGGTGTCCGATTTAGGAAGGTATACCTGAGCCATGGATAAATCATCGCAAATTTCTGAGTTAAAGTAAGAATGACGGTCACTCTAGGCTCCGGCGCTGCAGTTGTCATGTCGACGGAACGCGGTCCACGACACGCGAAAGTGTCACCAGGTCACGGGGAAAAGTCTATTATCCATATTAGTTCACTTCGTAATTATAAACGTTTTTAGGTAGTCAAGCCTTGCTAGGTCACAATTAATACAATATGCATAGGTCCTCTTATTGAATGAATTTGTTGAGTCTGAAATATGACTATATAAGCTACAAGCCCAGCCGTCGGTATAAATTAATCTGTTACTTATATACATACTAGTACATGATCTCCAGGACCATCTTCACTTTAAAATCAGTTTTTGATATTGTGATTACCTAGATTATTAAGAGCTGACCAATCACTCCTGTAACAAAAAGGCATTTTCGGGTCAAAGATGGCTTTTGAAACCCAGATCAGGTGACCTTGGTTTTCCTTTTCGGGAATTTTTGATGCCGGAGCTCTAACCGTCGCGCAACTTCACCTATTAACCTCTTCCTCAATAAGCTTCGTTCACAATGTGGAAGTCATCAATGCCCACTTACCAGATATTGGAGCCGGCACTCTTCCAAACCAACCGGTGCCTGAGCTGCCAATTCCGCAGCACCAGAGTTCTTCCGAACTTGCGTTCTACACGCCAGTATGCCACCACTGACAATACGAAGAAGCCAAGTGATGCTAGCAATGCCGAATTCAAGATCTCCCCTCGCCCACAAAGGGAGACACAACCCCTTCGACGCTCTATCCCATTCCAACAAAACCCTGCCCCAGTTCCCAAACCATCTTCCAAGCCAGGCGATCCGGACTTCGTACCTCCAGTCCTGAGTCGTCCGATCGGCGCACTCGCTCCCCCCGAGGTGGGAGAGAACACAGGAGTTGATTCTCGTACAATCAAGGAGCGGCGCGATGACTTCGTCGACTATGATAAGCACATTGCGCGACGGAAGGAACTGTATGTGCCGAATAGCCCCGACTCTTCTATTGCTCTCCTGCAACAGCCCAAAGTTATACCCCAATGATTGCGTCTAGAAAACTAATTGGAACCTTTCCGTTGCAGAACGCGACAAGTCGCAAAACCTTACTTCCGCGAATGGAACAACTTGCAATACCACAAGGGTAAAACCTTCATCTCGAATCCACGGCTTTTCCGTGCCGACAAGGCCCTCTACTTCCCCAACATGCGTGGCATAACCCTCGCCTCCCCGAAAGATCCCCAAGATACCACAGCTATCCTCCGCGGTAAAGTTAGCGTCGTCAACCTCTTCTGCAGTTTGTGGGGCGAGGAACAAACGACCACATTCACGGGCAATTTCGCAGGCACAGACAGAAACCCGGCCCTGAAGGAATTACTTGCGAAGAATTCAAAGTATGCGCAAAGAATCGATCTGAACCTCGAGGAAAATCGCATGAAGGCGTGGCTGGTGAAGCGGTTCTTAGGCGGCGTGCGCAAGAAGTTTCCTGTCGAGCAGCACCCTCGTTACTTCTTGATTGAGAAAGGATTTGATGAATCGTTGAAAGAGGCGGTTGGGATGGTGAATAAGTTTGTTGGTTATGTTTATCTCGTTGATGCAGATTGTCGCATTCGGTGGGCAGGCAGTGGACCGGCTCATCCCGACGAGTTGGAGACCATGCATGCTGCATTGGAAAGATTGATTGCTGAGCAGAAGGCTGCTGTTGAGTTGCAGTCGTCGACTCCTCGTTACTAAGTGAGAAAATGGGCAGGGCCTACGGCCTGTGCTGCATCTGTGTAAGATTTTGTGGGTATACTGTGATTCCCCTCTCCATTTGAATTTGTACATATAATAGAGAATGTGTATAACAGAAGAAAATAAGAAACATGAGACACCATCACAAATCAAGCGCAATATTATCATAATTCCTGTCGAACAAGGGTTCCACTGCGAAATGCCCAAACCCGGACGCCTCAATGAAAATAAGCTGAAGATACAATAACCTTGGAAGTCGCTGGACGGCTATAACGGGAGTAGGAGAAGATAGAAGGCAAATTGATAAAGGGCGAACCCAGCGCCCTTACCGGAAGTAAAGTACCATCAGGAAACAGAACCCGATGAAGCATCCCAGAATAATCGCATCTCTCCGCTTCTTCGTCCCAATCTTGCTCATGAGATAATTCATACCAGGAACATGACTAGCAGCACCAACAATGCGCCGGTTAATACTGGCCAGAGTTTCGCGCTGCACACCAAAGTTCTCGTTGATCGCATATGCCTGGCTTAGGACACCGTCCATCATATTGTGGCTGTTCTCAACCCTACCGCGCTCCTCGAGCATATATTCAGCCTCGGCGGCACTGGGATTTGATGCGCGATAGGCATCGATGTCAGAGCGCACATTATGGAGAAGATTGGCACGGTCGCGTGCCTCGGCGATGGCTGAAGTCAGCCGCTGGAGCTCACGGCGGTGGTCCTGAAGGACTTCGCGGTGGCGGGAGAGATTACTCTGTTTAAGAGCGGAAGATGTGAGGGTAGCTTCGGAGTCAAGGAGGCGAGAGAGTTGAGCAATTAGGGCGTCACGCTGTGGAGAGCATCAGCTAGCCGTTACATATCGTATTGGCTTGGGATGATGGGGACCTACTCGTTCAAGGAGGTCTTTCAGTTGTGATTCAATCCGCAGTTCCTCTTCTGTTGGTTCTGGTGGAGGTTTTGTAAGAGAAGCGAATTGTGCGTAGGTATGGAAAAGATTTTCGGTCTGTTAGAAGCTCCAAGTCAATGTTCTGTCCTATCTGAGATGCCTCGGCCAGCTCGACCGGGTTGAGATATAGGTACCTGGGTCTCGAGGGAGCGGGCTTGCTGGCGAAGCTGCGCCCAGCCGGAACTTGTGGACGTCATGGAAGGCAAGCTATCGTAAAATATCCGCAGGGATTTTCAAGCTCTTCGTTATTTGGACAGTTCTCCTCAATTGTCAATTCTCACCCCGGACAATCCAGAGACGACGTAAGTGCACCGCCTGACCTAGCCCGATACGGAAGGCCCCTTTTTGCCTTGTGGCCTGAATTAATGACACCTTATATTCTAGGCAAAAACTGTCCAAACTTTGGTGGTAGTCACGTGCCCAATTTTTAGTGCGGCCAACTCGCTTAGCCCTAGTCCCACAACCACAATTTGATTGACTCGGACGTCTTCAATTCTCAACGCCGACAACCCAGCACACCCACCAGTCACCATGGTATGTCGTTACGCTATCGCTACACCGGAACACCGCAGCTGATCGTTTTGCTTTTTCTAGTCGTCCAAGGTCAAGACTGCTCAGCTCTGGGGCAAGAACAAGGAGGAGCTCTCTCAGCAGCTCGAGGAGTTGAAGACCGAGCTCAACCAGCTCCGTGTCCAGAAGATCACCAACGGTGCTTCTTCCAAGACTCTGCGGATGTGCGTATTCGACCGACATTCCTATTCCAACGATTCGACTTGCGAGGGGGACCGAGGGGGTTGTGTGATCAGGCGGCAAACATCGAAAGAAAAAAATCTGGAGATGAGGCAAATCTTCAAGAACACTACACAAAACACCATCAACAACATACCGACGCACAATCCCCAATGGAACCGGCTCGCATGGAGAATATTCGTGGAAATATGAAATCTTGAAATTTCGGAAATACTAACTTGCGGTTCTTCCACTATACAGCCACGACGTTCGCAAGTCGATCGCCCGTATCCTCACCGTCATCAACGCCAACCAGCGCGCCCAACTGCGTCTGTTCTACAAGAACAAGAAGTACATGCCGCTCGACCTCCGCCCCAAGCTCACCCGTGAGCTGCGCCGCAAGCTCACCAAGCACGAGGCTACCCGCACCACCGAGCGCCAGCGCAAGCGCGAGATCCACTTCCCCCAGCGGAAGTACGCCGTTAAGGTATGAGATTTCCCATGCATACGCCTGTTTTTAGGATGTTGTTTTGCCGCTGGATGTGGTATGGTGTGGATTTATGGGTTTACTTGCTCTGAATGCCCCACTACACCACTCCATCTTTCACTACTATAACTCAATCGGCAATGGACTTGGATACCCGGAGCAAATACTGACCTTTTGAACAGGCTTAAGTAAAAACTTGATGGATCTGGAGTTTGTGGGAAGACGCTACTTGCCCTTGGACACATAAAACAGGACGTGTGAATGGACCTGAAACCTCGCGGCGGGGTCGATTTTCTCTTTTTTAATCCAAAAAATGGAATTTGATTATGTATCTTAGGTGGATGCAAATTGACTCTTGACATGACATGACTTAGACTTTCGAGTTTCCAGAACTGCCTCGGTGTGGATGTAGATTTGAGACGTATTCAACCATGGTCCCGAGGCTCTGGATTTGAAAGTGATCTTAATACCTGTACTTAGGGATATCTATTCCTTAGGGTCCCCATCGAAGGTTTCAATAGGATGCTCTCCCTTGGATACGATACCCCCTACTCTGCATTTTGAATCTCCATTCGATGCATGTAGGTTGAACCAAACAGTCCAACCCCTAAAAGAATTCATTCAACACGAAATTGGGAATCTAAACGAAATGCAGACTTTACAACCCCAATGCAACAGCAACATCACCCGGCTTTAGGCATGCTGCCCATGCGACAAATTATTCCCATCCCTCTCGCCAGGTTCGGACTCTAACATCCACATGCCCCCACACGGACAACAACGCAACATATTCAACTTGGCAACCATCTTAAAATAAGTCAAAGACTTAGGCAACGCCGCATCACCAGAGACCTCACCACAGCGCACACATCTCCGTCTCTTCTGCGGCTGAACAACTCTGCCATTCCGTCCAACAGCGAGCGGTGGTCGCAGGGGGACTTTCTTCAGGATATCAACATCCCTGTGTCGGCGGTACATCGCTGTGCGGGCATCGGTCCCAAAACCAAGCCAGCTATAGTCGCCCAGAAGGATGTCTTTGCGGTTAATTTCTGCTTTCATTGAGGGAACTGTTTGCCTCAGGAGTGTTGCGACAGCTGTCACGAGGACGGGTGGAATGCGTGCGTTGATGAGCAGTTCCTTCTCAGGACCGGGTCGTTCTGCATCGCCGAAGCCGGAACCTTGGTAGGCGTGTTTCACGGCGGAGTCGACGCCTGCGAGGAATTTTTCGTAGACGTCGATGCGGACGGGTGAGGACTCGAGGATTTGACATATCTCGGTGTAGTAGGCTCTTGAGACGCTGGGGAGTGTTGCTGGGTTCGTTTGTGTGAAGCCGCTGTGGACGCCGCGAAGACCACGGCAGACGAAGCGGAGGAAGGCGCGGGACATGCTGGAGATGAGGATGAGGAGGGGAACGGAGTTGACGGTTTTCACTGGATATTAAGTAGGTAAGTGATTTGTTTTTCTGATGTGGTTGAGGATTGTGTATTTACGTTTCTGGGTGAAGGCCTCTTGGTCGGTGAACAGAGTGTCGAACTCATCGGCGAGGTCGAATGCCTCGCTCAAGATGAACTGGATGAAGTCTAGAACCCATTTAATATTGCCCAGAAGCACTCGGAGGATTTCTTTGAACTTGATTAGCTATATTTTACATTAGTATGAGATAAGATCTTACCTGGATCATGTGCCTCGCCCTGGCCTTTATTCCCATGTTGGAAAAAATATGCTATTAGGACAGCGGCATGGCGAAGCTGAAGAATCGCCCATGGAACAGCAGATGAAAGGCTTCGGCGCTTAAGTTTTCCCTTGAAGCCCAGTGCAGCCTGCAGACTTAGACATCGAGGAATGTATGGATGGGCCATGAGCTTCTCGGTTTCAACGGTCCAGTTGACGTTCACTGGCAAGGCCCGATATACTTCGCCGCTGAATGTCGATTGGGCCTCTTTTGTCATTGTTAGCTGCTTTGCAAATGCCATTTGAAGAATTATTGAGACTAACCAGGTGTGAGCTGCCTTAGAGCAACCATGAGAATATCATCTGTGTTCACCTCGGCGCCGCATCCACGACTGAAAGCAAGGGTGAGTGCCGCAATAGCGCATGAAAATTTGCCTGCGATTTTCATATTAGTGATGTTTATTTACTTATATTCGGATTTCAATACATACTGTCATCATAAAGGCCATCGTTGGATCCAAATGGGTGTTCCATCGTCCTCAGATGTGTTTGTCCTTCTGAATCCAGCGCTATAGCAGCGCAGGAGTTAGGAGAGAAGGCAATTGAAATACCTATATGAGTCAGATATGTCACATATGAAAGAAGCTAGCAATGTTTCCCCCAGACATACCGGCTGAGTCCATTGGGAACTGGAAGCCTGCTTGAGCCAGGCAAGTCACTGTGCTGGCATCGTGCAATCCATTAAAGACAGCCATTGTCCGTGTGTCATAGAATGCGATCGAACTGTCATCATGCGTGACAGCCAGAGCAGTTCCATGTTCCACTATATCCACTGACACAATATATTTATCGCAGTGGATGTCGTCTAGCCGACGCAGCTCCATTTTGGACTTGTATATGTCAGCTGGCCTTCTTACTATCGAAACTTGGGTGACGATGGTGCATACCTTGACTTGAGCATTGCTCTTCTTCGGTGCAACTTCATCAAACTTGGGATGGAAAACCTGAGAGGCAGTTTCCAATTGCCATCGAACAATGACACTAGGAGGCCCTTGTTGATCTGGATATTCAGGTGTGGCATGAAGTGGCTTGGCAAATACAGCTAGGATCCAAGGACTAGCCGTTGATCCTGTTGGGCTATCTATTTGACCAGGCATAATCTCCAGCCAAGTCAATGAATAAATGGAATTGTGAAACGGTAATGGATGGTCCGCATGTTCCCCAGACCCCTGATTGACATTAAAGATGCTGCTTGGCATGTCAATCTTGCAATGCTGAAAGGCGAATGATGGAATGGGAAATTGGATGGGCTGTTTCGCTTGAGCGTTGTCCCATTGTGGTGGATTCCAGGAAATTTGTACTCGGTATAGGCATATTTTTTGGCATACCGAGTAGGTTGTAATCAAGATACCAGCTATTCAATTTGTTAGTCGGTGACCTAGACAGGGGTAAAGGAAAGGTCTAACCTTGAGTTGCAACAATCGAAGCATGAGTTAATAGCCTATCTGAGTACCCAGTGCTCTTCAGCTCTGCGGGCAGTTCAGCCCATTTGCTGTCTGGATTCTGGAATATAAGCCGGATCTGGCCTGCTCGGGTCACACAGATCAGGGCATTTTTATTGGCAGGATGAAAGGGACCAATTGGACGACGACGAAAGGGCGAGTAAGCCCATCGGCCATTGACCTTGGCCGCTTGGTGAAAGGCATGTACCTGGTCACTGCATCAGAGAAGTATCATATATGCCGGAAGGGGGCATAGCCAGCTCACCATTCTTTGAGTATTAAGCCACATCATGCCAACGATTTGATTACTATCATCACTGGAATCGAAATGAGTCTGTCTAACAGCCGTGATACTGTTCAAGGCTATTGAGACTGAATATATGGAGATCCGTCCAAGGCAGTCTACGACCGCCATTTCGGAGCCCGTCTCATTCCAGGACAGGTGGACGAGCGAAGTACCGCCATGGGCCTCGGTGACGGCGGTGAGTGGAGTGTCTTCACTTAGGACCCATTTTCCATCTGAGGGTCTACATTTCAGATGGCACACATTGACTCGTAGGCCATCTGCGGATATATATGCGATACATCCCAGTCGGGACCAGGCAATCTTCCTAGACAGGGGGTCAGTATATGGAAGGATTACGTCACGATATGAACAAAAGAACGAAGAGACATTGGGACTTACTGGCGGCATCCTAAGAGACGCATCTCATCCTGGCATTGTGCTAAGCCTTTGGTCGGGGGTGGACCCGCAGTCAGGCCCAGCTCGAGGGAGCCGGATTCCCCAAAGAGATCGTCGACATTGAGGCCCTCTTCCATGATCAATGGCATTCTGTGGAATTAATACCGGTCAAGCACCTGAGGACACATTCAAGCAGTAGACGAATAGATTTCAGCACCGCATAACTTGAATTGTTGTCGATCTAGACCGGCCCTGATAGAAGATGTCCGGGCGGCTCCGTTGGAGAGGGGGGAAATCAACCAAGGACCAAGTGTCAGCCGCACCAAATCGATAGAACGATATCAAAGAGACGTTTCACTATTTTTCCTTTGGGGTTATGTAAATTTTTCCTTGGAAGTACCCAAGAGATATAAATCTAGATCTTTCAATACAATCAAATGTTCCCTTTCACCCTAATTCGTCACGCGATCTCGATACAGCTTAGTCACCAATATCAGGTGACGGGTAGCCCTGCCAACCAAATTTGACCAATCACGAGACTGTATTCATCTCCACATCTCATTACAACCAATCAACACGTTCGTTGCAATATCCAAATCGACGGGAGAGAAAAGCACAATGCGAAGTTGAAAACAGAAGATGTGAAAAAGAAAACAAAGTCGAAAACTCTGCGGGATAATGTCGGTAATGGTGATGTAAAATATACAAAAGCCCCGTTGAAATTGAAAATCCATCTATACACTAGTTTCAGTTCAGATGAATCCCAGACTATGTAAAGTATAGCTAATCCGGAGAAAAATACGTTAAAACGTTCTTTCCCCCCAATTCCGATGTTACTTCGAAAAGCGCATCATCGAATCATCCCGCACTTCTTATTCGCCCAACATACCGGGGTTTTTTGAGGCATCATTGCGTTGTTCGTCACAACCACATTCCTCAAGTTCGTAAATCCCAAAATCTCCGCAAACTCGGGCGTGGGTCAAAACAAAGCTTTTCGATAATCGGCCCGTTTCTTCTGGGACTTTTTCTTTGTGCATTTTCTCTTACCCAAATTCCTACGATAATATCGTTTCCCCCCGACAGCTGACCTCATCGCAAATCTCCCCTTTCCAACCCTGGTTCCTTCCATCCTTCGCTATCTACCCCTACTACCCTACGACCATTGAATTTTTATCTTTTCTACCTCCATTGACCTGTGGTGTCTACTGTTCTGTTCCACATGAGTCTCTGATTTACGATTGTCGTGATTTGCGAACCTATTCGCCTTGAATAGGACCCTCTCCGATCCCCATCTACCTGGCCCCTCCCAATCTGCTCGACCACAGGGGCATAGGTGCTTTAATCCTCAACCTTTTACCTCCACGGAAGGATCCTTACTCATCATGGAGTACGAGGTATCAGACTGTTCGGATATCAGCTCCTTGGCCTCGTCTCCGCGCTCTTCGCCGGAGCCAGCGGCCCGGTACCTGACGCCGTCTTCCCAGGATGAGGATTCTACGCGCCAAGACTGTCCTCCCGCCAAAAAGAGGAGAGGCAATCCCTTACCCAAGGAGCGCACCACCCAGCATCTTAACCTTGCCCGATCATCCGAGACTCAAAAGGACCAGGCTAGATTACTTGTTGAAACCCTCCGTCACCAAAAAGATATTGTCGTGATTGCCGGAGCTGGCATCTCCACCTCCGCCGGCAGTAAGTTTTCTCCATCCGCATTTGACCTTTTCGGACGCCACAGCTAACCTTCGTATATAGTTCCCGATTTTCGCTCCGCAGATGGTCTTTTCAAGTCTTTACAGAAGAAGCACAATCTGAAAGCCTCTGGTAAACTTCTGTTCGATGCTGCTGTCTACCAAGATGACGCCTTGACGGCGCCCTTCCACGAATTGGTCCGGTCGCTTAATATTGAGTCCGAAAAGACTACACCAACCAAATTCCACCAAATGCTTGCCCGGTTGGGCAAGGAGAATCGCCTGAAACGCCTGTACACCCAGAACATCGACGGAATCGAGACATCTATGGCGCCGTTGCAAACGGAAATCCCACTCAACATCAAGGGCCGGTGGCCGGTCACGATCCAGCTTCATGGCAGCATCCAGAAAATGGTGTGCCAGAAATGCCGTTTCACTTCCGATCTTGACCCTAACATGTTCCTCGAAAACGACCCCCCAGAGTGCGGCCAATGCGCAGAGAACGATCAAGCCCGCCGAATTGCTGAACAGCGCAGCCATGGCGTGGGGCGTTTGCGGCCACGAATTGTACTATATAACGAACACAACCCCGATGAAGAGGCCATCACCTCTGTTATGAATTCCGACCTCAAGTCTCGCCCTCGTGTGCTTGTTGTTGCGGGTACTAGTCTGAAAATTCCTGGGGTTCGCCGGCTCGTGAAGAGTCTCTGCGCCACGATTCGGACCCGCAAGGATGGTGTAACCATGTTTATCAACAACGAACCCCCGGTTGGCAAGGAGTTTGAGAATTGCTTTGATCTTATTGTGCAGGGCTCCACTGACGAGGTTGCGGACCTGGTGGGACTGAAGAACTGGGAAGATTCAACCCCTTACGAATCCTTGTTGCCAGAGCCTGTATTCGGAACCAAGGAGCAGACTCCAGACTCAGAAGCCTCCCTCTCGGAGACGGATTCCAACAAGGTCAAAGTTATTATTAGCACACCAAGGAAGAAGCGGCCCTTCGCCGAGACCGGCCTGCTCACACCTTCAGCCAGTAACGATGAGAAGGCAGAGCTCCCGGTCAAAAAGGCCGCCAAAATCAAAAACCCGGCAAGCAAGGGTACCTCGATCAACGATATGCTCGGCATCAAGCCAAAGAATGAGCCAGCCAAGGGCCGCAAGAAGGCCACCGCAACTGGAGCCAAGAAGGTTGTTCGCGGCAGAGCGACCCAGACAAAGGCGACACAGGCAAAGACGAAGCAGATCTCCAAGTCCTTCACTGTTGGCAAGTCTGCTACCGTTGGCAAGTCTGCTAATGGCGGTAAGCCTGCTACTGTTGGTAAGCCTTCTGCTGTCGTTGTCTCTGTGAACAAGTCAGCCGCACCCAAGGCAAAGGCCTTGACTGCCGTATTTCCCAACCTTCCCGGCAAATCTGCCGATATCGACGCGTCTGGCAAAGGTATCGATACCATTGATCCACCAGTCACTCGGGCGTGCCGCGCCTAAGCCTAAGCACAGTCTCCATGTCCTTGATGATGTCTCATTTCTCTTTATCTTCACTTCGTTCATCACTGCATGATACATGGTCAAGATGGCGCTCCGGCCTTTTTATTTTCTTCTTTCCCCTCTTAGGGGCCTTTTTCCTTTTGCTGCTTCTTCCGAATGTCTGTGGGAAGAGGTTGGCTCTCGTTTTTTCTCCTCCTTCTCGAAAGATACCAATGATAGACTACGGTTTTATGCATAAGGTGGCGCTGGCGTTTGGGGTTTGATGATTAGTGTTTCGATAATTGCTGCTGGTGCTTGAAGGGCACTGGATGGAAGCAAGTGGTGTATTATCTTGCGATAACTCCAAGCTAGATTACAATTCTAACTGATGTCATAATTTGGATTGGATATTTCATTACCGAGCTTATTCATACAATGCAAGTCGAGTTCTTGGGTGTTAGTGATCCATACGTTCCTGGATATATATTTTTACAACATTGAATTTCACACCCGAAATCTTCCAACTCGACCTGATTTCCTTTTATATTTTAGGTACCATTTCAAGTATGTAGCATAGAGAGCACTTGAGCATGAAAGCATTCATCATTATTGAGAGTATATATTATACAGCGATTGCAACCTTGAACCTTGGACTGCTGCTACAGCATGGCAACCTCTTAGCCACCCTTACAATTTCAACATCCAAGTCAATATTAGCCAAGTCCCAGATCATCACGCAGCTGGCTAGCCGGTCCGTCATCATCATCCGTCTCCTCTGCATCCGGATCGGTAGGTCTAACCATCCCATCCAAATCCTCCACCCGATCAAGATCCTCATCAATCTTCTTCTGCGTATCTTCTTCTGCATCTTCGTCATCCTCCTCCTCTTCATCCTCATGGTGAACCTCCTCTTCCTCCTCCAACTCCTCTTCCTGCGTCTCATCCCCATCCTGCACATCCACCTCCTCCCCATCGCGCTTCACCCTCTTCGCAGGGTTATCCACCATATCGACATCCTCGTCCGCACCAGCACCGACCTTATCACCAGCAGCTACCTCCCCAGCCGCACCGTTCACATCGGACTTCTTGGCCTTCCGCTTTCCAGCCTTAATCTCCGTGTATGCCTCAAGCTCCTTCTCTAGGCGCTCGCGGAAGGAGTCGAACTCTATTTCTTTGAGGGCGGCGAAAACGTCTGCGGGCGCGAGGGTTTGTTTCAGGGTTGCCTCATTGGCACTAGTTTTTATGTTAGACAAGAGGCATACAACCCCCGGGGTAGGATTGGGATTGGAGGGTTTGTAATATGATCGTGGAAAAGCATACTGTGAAGATAGATACGACACGAAAACCGTAGCAGCCTTCTGAATAGCAAGCACGGCGTCCTTTTGGATTGTGGTATTGGGTGGAAGCACAGATTTGGCAAGACGGATGGTTAACGAGCGAGGGAGGAGGTAGTCCTAGATATTCAGTTAGCAACCGACGTATCCACTTTGTTTCAGCATAACTATGCTCGACTTATTGTATGGAGCTTCCTTGTTCTTGTTCGAGATGATATGGCAGGGAGTTGTATGCTTACATCGACGCTGACACCCAGCTCAGCTCGTGCCTTGAGCTGCTGCTCCGTCGCGGTAATGGGCTTGTCAGAGGTGCTCGGTGCCACGGGTGACAGCAGAGATGTCTCATCTGGGTCCGCGGGAGTCACCGAGGACGTAGATTTGCGCGGTGGCATGTTGGATGTGGTCTGTGGGAGCTTGCTTTTTCCCAGTCTCGTATAGGAGCGGTCAGGTGGATGGTGGGAGATGGGTGGAGACTAGGTGGTGATAAGTGATTGCAGTTTTAGTCCCGTCCCTGGGTTGAATTGGAGTTCTTATGGACGGTCCTTTAGTCGTTGGGAAATTGAGGTTGGACGACGAGTGGCGAGTGGATGAAAACGCGAAAGCCGCGTCGCGCTGGCGGTTAAGGATTGGCGCGGTGTGGGGACTGCAGGGCCTCGTTCCAATAAGTACATTTGCACTTGCTTAAGGATACACTATTGAATTTTATTCTTTTCTTTCCAAGTTTTTGTACTAGGTGAATAGTGCATACTGTGATTTAATTGTAGTAATCACCCTGCAGTCTATCATGCAGTACATGTGAGATTTATTGACAAATGCTTCGATTGAAAACTAGAACATCCATATATGAAAACGCCTTTTTTTGGTATCCAAAGAAATCGAAAACGAGAACGGCTGATATCGTTATGGGATAGGACACGAGACAAAAGCCATTTACTCGGCCATCTCGTCCTCATCACCCTCGCCATTGCCCCAGAGGCCCTCGATCTTGAATTCCTTGGCCCACTCCGTAACGACACGGGTGGTGTCCGCAGCAGGTCCAGAATCGACGGTCTTACCAGCATCAACAACAGTGTTAACGGGCAGAACAGGGGCGTTAGCCCAGCCTTGGATACGTCCGTCTCTCCAGTCATTGATCACAGTCATGGCGGCACTCTCGATGTTCGGCACACCGCCCTTTCCAAGACGACCGCGTTTGCGGGCCACCTGGATCAGGAAGTCGGTAGTCTTGTCACCATTTGTCGGGAAGAGATGGGTAATGCCGTACACCTCAAGCATCTTGCCGATCAGGTTCTCCGATGCAGAAAGACGCTTGACTAGCAAGTTGACCGCAGGAATGGGGTCCTCGATCTGCTTGGGCGGGATAGCGTTCAGCAAAACCAGGCGAGCCTGCTCATTCTCCTTGGACTTCTTGCTGGTCTTGCCGTTGGCGCTGGGGAAGACAATACCGGGCGAGTCGATCAGCTTGAGCTTGTTGTCAAGCTTCACCGAGCGCAGGCTAGTGGTGACACCGGCCTCGGCACCGGTGGGGCAGGCATTGCTTGAGCCCTTGTTGAGACGAGCGGTAAGAGCATTGATAACGGACGACTTGCCGACGTTAGGGTAACCAATAACACCAACGGAGATAGCCCGCTTCAACTGCTTGCTGTGTGCGTAGGACTTGAGAGCGCGGAAAAGAGTATCCGAAGTACCCTTGACTGTCAACTGCTTGTGGTCGAAACTGTGGGAATTGCCTGCACCGTTGGATGCCTTCAGAGGAAGGGTAGGGAAGTATCGGCGCAGGTGCACCAGCCAGGCCTTGAGCACGGGAGGCGGCACAAGATCAATCTTGTTCAGAATGAGAATCAAACGCTTAGAGCCACCATCGGCAGCCATGATTTCGCGCTCGATCTCCTTCGAACGAGTACCCTCAGGGTCACGGGCGTCGAGCACATAGAGCACAACATCGGCAGAGTCGGTAACAGTCTTGAAGACCTTATCGAATTGGCGCCGTGAGCTTTCCTTGGTAGGGTTGTGTGCGTCGACCAGATCAGGAACAGCGTCGTTGAAAGTCAGGCCCTCTTCATCGTCCTCATCCATCTCATCCTCGTCGTCCTCGTCCATCTCGTCATCCTCCTCTTCATCGTCGTACTCGGCAGCACGGGCACGTGCCGAGGCAAGAAGTGCTGCCATGGGATTCGACTCATCGCCCTCCACATCCATATCCTCATCCAGATCGTTCTCGTCAATTTCCACACCCGTCTGGTTGCCAGTCTTGGCCTGCTTAGCCTCGACACGGCGAAGACGAGCCTCCTCCCGGATGCGCTCCTGCTCCTCTGCCTTCAGACGCTTCTTCTCCTCGATGTCATGGAGCATCTTGTCCTTGAACGGGAAGAGACTGGGAATACCGGGGTCCTTCTTGAGCTTAGACCGCCATTCTGGGTTCTGTAAATCGAAAGCGTTAATAAATGCCTGTTCCCCGGCGCAAAGAAAAGAAGGAATCCAGAATCACATACCTGCTTCGCGAGCTTTCTCATCTTCTTCTGCTTGGCCACAGAGGACTTTTCAATCTTGTGTCTTAAGCGGACGGGAACCCGCTTAGAGGTCTTGCCTGCAAAAAAAGTTAGACCGGGCTTGAGAGAATTTTGTTGAGCCATGAAGAGTATATCCTTACCGAAATTGTTCTTAACCATTTTTCCTGTACGCCCAGCTGGAGTGACAACAGTGGGGTGAACTGGTAATTTGACTGGTACTTCAACAGCGGCTTCGAAAAAGTTGGGTGCCAAGACAATACAATATTTCGATAAGCGGAAAATCAGTTATGCCGATCACCGGTGGAGATATGCAAATCGTGCAAACATGCGGAACGCCTATCGCATCCAGTAGGAGATCCGCCTGTCCCTCTGTGACATCGTAGATATATTCCGGTTCTTGCACTTTTAATCCCTGATCTGTCGTTCAAATCGCATAGAAGCATTGAATATTAAGCCTCTCCACTCAATACTTGGACATTTCTCTCTTTTCACTTCCATTGTCCACTAGCCCTTCCGGAATATATCTTCAAATCACCCCTCACCCCACCATGTCAGGGTCTTTCTCCGCGCCCCCGCAGGTTCACACCTTCGACGGGCTTCTCTCAGATTTCGATGGAACAATCGTGGACTCCACAGATGGTGCGTTTATTGACTATAATTTGAGGACGCCTGTAGCACTGGAGGCTAATACAATACCCAACCTTCAGCTATCGTGAAGCACTGGCATGAGTCAGTACCCCACAGCCAACATCGATAACTATACACAAAGGAAATTAACGTGATTTACAATGTAGAATTGGCGCTGAGCTGGGCGTGGATCCCAAGACAATTCTGGCCACCTCGCATGGCCGGAGAAGCATTGACGTGATGCAACTATACGACCAGACCAAGGCCAACTGGGAGTGTACGTTTTACGCATTGATACCCGTGGACCACTGAGGAATGTCATATCATCTTTCGCGACTTAACTAACCTAATATTTAACTCAGATGTCAACTACATTGAAGGTCAAATCCCTAAGAAATACGGCTCCGATGCTACCGAGATCCCGGGTGGCCGTAGCCTTATCGACGCACTCGAAACCGCCGGCGCAAAATGGGGTGTTGTTACATCTGGCACTTCTGCCTTGATCGACGGCTGGCTAGGCGTCATGAAGCTCGCCCGTCCAAAGGTGCTCGTCGTCGCCCAGGACGTGGAGCTCGGCAAGCCTGATCCCCGGTGCTATCTGCTTGGTCGCAAGAAGCTGGGGCTTGAGGACTCGACATCTATCGTTGTGTTGGAAGACGCACCGTCGGGAATCAAGGCAGGCAAGGCAGCGGGATTCAAGGTGATTGCGTTGACAACAACCCACTCACTTGAGTCACTCCAGGCGGCTGGGGCAGACTGGATTGTGGAGGACTTGCGCAGTGTATCGGTGAAGAGTGTTGTGGATGGGCGGGTCCAGATTGAGATCTCGAATGCGTTCCAATAGGTTCGATCATGCAGGGGTCAGAGAGTCATGTGCACCTGGCCTTGCTGCAGGTGCAGTTTGCAGTTGACCATAGACGTCGAGTTTCGAGTTACACAGCATGGAGTGTGGAAGTAGGGCTTCAAACAAGATACTTTGTAGATAAACGTGCACCACAGGTAGTACAGTTTGTGGTTGATCCAGACCCTGCCCTGAGTTTCTGGTCCCGCCTGTACTTTAAGTTCACATGTTATGTTGCACGATGCTTTAATCCAGTCAACTGGTGCTACGTAACATGGATACTAGAGGGTGTTTACCCATTAATAGACTCACAAACATTATTCCTGAAGTCCTTATTCTTTTCTAAATGTAAAATATATAACCAATCTGATTTCGAGATTCAATCAACCACTCAAATCGGGCCCAGATGACGGCATTCCAATTCTAACTGGTGACAACAATGTCGCACGGTGCTCATACCCTCGTTCACGCCCTTTACAGATCGGGAATCAAGTATCTCATTCACCTCATTCATGGTTGTATCTCAAATAAGTAAATACAACCCAAGAGGAACACAAGGCGCGATTGAGGTCTGGGACATCTGGACATCCTGTGATGAGCAAGATGAGTTTCGAGCCCAGACAGCCTGCAAAGATGTGATGACAGCAGCCATTCCTCATTGCAGGGATAGCAGCCAGCGAATCCGGTCCAATGGTACGATATCTCGGGCTTGGCGCGGCTTCGGGGTTCAAAGAAACTCCCACATTGCATGTCCGAGTGCTGCAGTTCAGACTCTTACAGTACATGGCGTGGGTGGCGGACATGAAACGCCTGTAATCAATCCTTGCAGGGCTTGCTTTACACCCTGGTAGGATGACATGATACGTATATACAGTAGCTGTATACAAAGAGAGGGAACTCCCAAAAGGGCAGGAGATATGATTATTCTGGCCAACCACAATCCTAGTAATAATTGCTGCGAACAGCTGTTCATGCGAGCTGAGCGCAGCTGCGGTCCTACTAGAAATTCTGCCAGGATACAACCCCCGAGTTAAGATCTGGTCGAGAGAAGTTTGACCTTAGTCCTTGCGCAGTATATGGAGTAGGCCGCGAGATGATGTTTCCTAGTACCGGCCAGAAGAAAGGTACAAAGTCTGACTCGACGTGGCTGCAGCTTGCTGCAGCTCTCACAGGCTCGTACTCACGAGGAGCCGATAACAAAGCGTATTGTATTGTTGCTATTGGACAGAGCTGAAATTTTACGTGTTTGCCGACGGTGGAGCCCGGGAGAGAAGGGGGAAGAGATCAGAGAGCTCTTCAAGCTTCCCTAATGGTTGATAACGTAGCAGCACGTCCCGGTGAAGAAGGAAGAGAATGCAAGGGATGAAAGTATCATCTTGCGCACCGGGTCCGGAGGAGAAAAGCCGGCTCTAGCGTGCATGGCCCTGAATATCACAAAACCGGGAAAGAGAAAAGGTTGAGCAGGCCATGGCGTTTACTGTAGTTTTGCTCTTTCAAACCGGGATGTTCTTGGAAAAATTGCAAATAGACTTGGAGGATCATCAAAACGAAGTAGACCCTTGAAAATTCACCGATTGACTTTTTTCACGTTTGCTTTTTCATGTTTTCTTTTTCTTGTTGTCTTTGCCCCTCAGGATTGATACAACGGCACTCTGTATGCGTGATGGCAAATGTGGCGGGCGACAATCCCATCACATAAAAAAGCAAGTTTTCATTCTTTCTTTTTTTGCAGTTCCGATCTGGACCACAGCATCGGAATACAGAGTGAATCGAACGGGTCTGCGTACGAGCGGATCCAGCGGACAGTCCCGAGTACATGGATTTTCTCCTCTTCCCTGTTCATCTGCATGCATTCAACCTTGCTGGACTGGGCCATTGGTTCTAGCCTTTGACAAATACAGTGAGCTGCATAGATTCCCTGCTGCCTGGGGGTAGTCACGCACCGCCACACTTTCAGATCAGCCACACCAAGGGAGGGGTGGTGGATCTGTCACATCACGGTGATCATAGTTCTCTCGAAAGAAAGACAAAAGGGCTAAACAGAGAAAGCATCAGCTTCAGCCACCATGTAACAGACTATTGTCACCGAAAAACCCCGAGTCCACTTGAAAAATGACACAATAATCCCAGGGGCTTTGGGGAGTGGGGGAGTCGGAGAACGGAATCACAGCTCCGAAAAAGTCGATCTTGAGGATCCCCCAAGTTTTGCCAAGGATCAACATGTTGCTGTCACACCCAAAAACCTTTGGCTATGGTCATCACTCCAGAGCTTTTGCCAAGTATTTCGTACTCTAGAATCGGAAAGGTCGGGGAATATTCTGGTAGATTTCCTAAACCTCCGTGCTTTATTGAATCCTGTTGAGGCATCTTGGGGGAAATCTAACACGCTATTTCCTTTTATCAACCCTATTGCCCCCATCTTTTCCTGCTTTCGCTCTCGTTTTCGATATTTGAGATTTTTGTTTCCACTAAAACGGTTCATGCCAGATCCAATCAATAGTCGGATGGGGCCAAGGGATCCGTGCGGGCGCGCGTTGCAGATCAAATCCAGGGGCACGTCAAGGGCAGATCCTGTCCACCCCTAAAACTAATCCTAATGCGATTATCCTAATGACGGAGATGACGGGGATCCATGGCATGGGCCATGATTTTCGCCATGCACGCCATAGTCACTCCTATCCCTAGTGGTTCAACTCCGCGGGGCATTCAGGGCTTCTCGATTCGGCCGGGGTCATAGCACACAATCCCGAACTATTCCTATCGCCCCGGGTTTTATCTACAAACACATGGCTTTGTGGAACTGTGGAGTCCTTGGAATGAGAGGGGGGACAGCGCACACCATTCCTCTTGTGAATCTGAAAATTCGCAAATCCGTGAGTCCGTGAGTCCGGAAACCCAGTCAGTAGTGAGGGGAGGCTTTTTTTTTAATATTTTTTCCCCTATGATTTGCAACACTGATAGGCGCCCTAATGCACGTGAAGCTATCAAGGTGTCTATATGTACTCAGCCGGATCGTCACGAGAAAGTCGATCATTGCGATGGGTGTAGCCAAAGTACAAGATGGGACACAAAGTTTGGTGGCAGCAGTAGCACCAGATGGCCACGTTGTTGCTCCATAACAAGCGTGGGGCCACTGGTTCCAGTCTTGAACCTTCACAGCCTCTTTCTCTGCCCAAGGTGGAAATATGGATATTCCCCCTACTCGTGATTCACGATCCTCCCCACTTTGAACTTAGACACTTGACTGGCTAATCGAAACGATCTTCCGAGATTGGAGTGTTCCAGCCTTGATCTTTTTAGGGTAGGAATAGGAGGCGATCATGTACACGAATGAGGGGCGACAGACCTCGTGACTTGTAGAGTTGAGGTTCCGTTAGGCCGCCATGCCCCTCATTTCTAGTGACTATCTATACCGAATTACGGGGGGGAATGGAGTTCGTGGAGGGGCATCCAAGATGAGTTCCCAGATTCTCCTCCATGTGTGACGGTATCAGAGTTTAGGATTGGTTTCTTAGGGACCAGACCGACTCCATAGATTAGACTTTGAGACGTGTACCTTGTGAAACGTTTTTCTGTCAAGTATGGGCATAGTGAAAAGAAGAATATTGCCGGGAAAGAAAAATTTCCTTGAACATGACCGTTGGAACAAAGAGATGGACCTACGAAGTGGAACGTTGATTAGAAATGTAGGGGTATACAACAGCTTGTAACATACATGCCGGGCCAAGCTCTCTAGGTCATACATAATACCGACAGATATACTCCGTAGCTGGGGAGCTTATACCATGCAAGTGGCAGAAAAAAAGAGAAAAGTGGGCATAAGCTAACTCCCCCTCCAACTACTCCGTAGCTTGGATCGCTAATAGCACATCAGGCCTCGTGACTTGGGTGCATGGAGCCTCTCGATTCAAGCCGTTTAGCGCCGTGGACTGGGGCCACACACATCATCGGCAAACCAAGCGGCGAGATTATGCCACTTCCGATCAAACAAGGAGGATCGGAAGAACATCCGGGGGCTCAGGCATTGGTGCTAGTGACAGTGAGGCTTGTATCTTTACCCCATTAACTTCTCACTCGAGGGGGAAACAAAGCTCGGCAGATCCTGAAGTGATCGACGGGATCTGTCGACTATTGATGTTTAGTTCGACTTGGCGTAATGCCATGCGCCCCCAAAACAGCCTAGCGGGGGTCAAAGACTCTTTTCCGTCACCTAGACATTATATGAGCTGACATATAGCTGACGGCAGATTTGCTTCAGGACTCAATAGTGCGTCGAGAAGACATCATCGATGACGATCTTGACCCCGAAATCGACGATACGGAGGGAAGTGTGGTACAATCTGCAATCCTAGGCTCCGATCGTCCCAGATCCCCGGTGACCGGGTATGAAGAAACATCTCGAAGATAACCCTGAAATAACATATTGTCTTATAATAAGTCGATCATTCAGAGGATTTACCATGCAGGCTGGAACACCCGTGACAGATTGCAGGGATGCTCGGGTCGAACTTGGCGCGTTCAGTCATGACCCACCTTTGTCATAATTCCAAAACTTCTTCACACTAAAATTACCTCTAGACTAAGTATAGAGTGGGCGGTGGCTGCCATAGATGATTTCCTTTGCATTGCCCCCCCTATCTTGACTCCACTAATCTTGAATCCTTTTTGTATCGTAGTTACGGAGTAAAATTTGGACTGACTATTAGGATTAGTTATCTTGTTATTTTATTATTTCCCTTGGGCTCAGACATGACGCTAATGCAGGAACTGATCAAGAGCGGGAAGAGAAAAAAGTGACCGGAAAGTAAGTACAGTATGTAACTATTGCCATGGCATCCTAATCAAGGGCCCTTCAAGGCCAGAAATGTAGTTTCTGCAGCCCCTGATAGGATGCCCATAATTACGGGAACAGTCCATGGTTACAGCAAGTTTACCTGCTTTTGGGTAGTTTTCAGGGCTATCACGCTGCACTCCGAGCCGCCCCGCCAGGCATTAACCATGGAACGTCGCGTTTACAGTTTGGTAAGTAAAGCACGCGGAGTTGTATCGTACACGTACTTGGACCCCCGTACCTGAGAAGAAAAACATCATAGTGGATCCATTCTCAAACCGCGGTTGATCAAAGCCAGTACGGTGATTGGTCAAAAGAGTCACTTGAGAGATCCAATTTGCTTAGGGCTGTGGGAAAGGGAAAAAAAAACTGGGTTTTAGACTCGTAAAGTCAACAGTAACCTTTGGATCCGATCCCTTTGGGTTTTTTTAAAGGGGGGATTCCCGGCTAACTTTGATCCATAACCCTATACATTAATACGTTATAGAGATTTGTTTTTGGTTGGGAATCTTTTGGTCATAGAATTTTGTATGTAGTCGGAGACAAGATCGGAATTCTAAGCTGGCCTCGATCGTATGTGTGCCTGTGTAGTCCGAGAGCCCAGGCCGCCACCCCCTAGAAGAACCGCGCGGGCGGTAGCGCGACTCGGGTCAAAAGGGAAAAATAATAATAAATCATATGTGGGGATGAAGTTACTTAGACTAGTATTAATCTAGTAATTTATACTTAATTTCTATTTTTTTTTTTATTTTCAGCCCGCTTTTGTCTTCTCTAGGGAAAGGCAGACGATCAGATCTCCGTATGAAAATATCCCGAATAATTCATGAATTTCGGGGGTTTTGATGGATTTTCCAGTTTCGTTTTAATCTGGGTCTGCACAGACATAAAAATAATAATGAAGAATAAAAGAATAAAACAAAATAAAAAGAATAGAATAATAATCATGTACATATAGAGGAAGAGGAGATATAATCGTACATGTACCTAGTCCCCCAGACCAATCACAACCATCACGGCCCGTCCCCAAGACCCAAGACCGCCCTTTCCTCCAGTTCCTCCTCTCCTCTTTCCCTTCACATCCATTTCGAATTTGTGGCTCTCTTAACGTTCCTTTTTTCTTTTCTTTTTTGTCGCTCCTTTTCGGTTGGCCCACCCACGTCTCTCCTTGAACGCCTTGTTTATAGCTCTACTCGTTTCTTTTTCTACTCGCTGCTTTCCCTCCTTCCCCAAGCACTTCATTGCCACGGGCCCATCACACGCAGACTTTCTGAAACCTCCATGATATACTCGTTCACCTGAGCTATCTATTCTGTCTCGTGCAGCTTCACTTTCCTTTAATTCCCTCCCCCCCTCCCGCCACTTCCTTTTTCTTCCGTATTCACATCTACCTTCACCATGAGCTACATCCACCCCTCATGGAATTATCCTGGCCATTCGGGTCTCCCAATGGACCACACCCTCGCATATGACCCAAGCATGGTCCCTCCTCCCATGATGCACCCCATGGACGGCTACTGCTACCCTCACCCACCTATGGAGATGATTGATTATTACCACCAACCTATCATGGACTACGACGAATACACAGAGAACCTGTCCCGACCACGCTTGACCAAGGAGCAAGTCGAGACCCTTGAGAACCAGTTCCAGGCTCACCCTAAGCCCAGCAGCAATGTCAAGCGTCAATTGGCCGCTCAGACTAACCTGAGCTTGCCTCGTGTTGCTGTACGTCCATTGTTTACTTTTCTGTTTGTCGGCGAGGTACAAGAAGCTAACATATTTACTCACATAGAACTGGTTCCAAAATCGACGCGCCAAAGCGAAGCAACAAAAACGCCAAGAGGAATTTGAGAAGATGCAAAAAGCCAAGGTCGAAGCGGAGGAGGCGGCTCGTCGCAAGTCGGACACTTCGGAACAACTGTCGGGATCTCAAGCTTCTGCTTCCAAGGAGGAGCCAGAGCGATCCCCAACCCCCAAACAACAATCGAGTGTGAAGGCTGAGGGCAGTGCAAAGATCGATGAGATAAAGACACATCACAAAACGAAGAGTGAGTCTGCCCGAGATGCAACCTTCGCATCATTGCAGCGAGCACTGAACGCTGCAGTGGCTGCAAGGGATCGCTTCACAGGACGGGAATCGCGCACCAAGCACGACTCTTCCATTGAAGAAGAAGCTATATCGCCCACAGCCATGGCTCCGCCTAAGGCCCCTACCGCACAAGAGAACAAGGGCCAAGCGTCCTACCAATACCAGGAGTGGCCCGAGGTCAAAGAGTCGGCTCAGTGGGCATCATCTCACGGCCACTCCCTGTCTGAGCTGCCAACCTCCTCGCACTCTATTTCTCAGAATGTGGACGCATTCGCCGGTGCCCAGTTCACTCAGCATGAGGAGTGGGTTGAGACTCCTAAAGACCATATGCATGCTGGACCCGATGGTCTTAGTTACACGAACATGCAATACCCCCTGTCCATGCAGACTCCCGATATCTCCGTCACCCGACGTGAGTCATCTAGTGCTCTTACTGCTTCTTTGGAGGGTATTGGCATTTGTACACCTGGATCTGCAGCTTCGAGCCAGGCTGGAGGATCATGGAAGGGGCCAGGACAAGAGCTTGACCTTGCCGCTCGCCGAAAGCGCCCCCGTCCTGCTGCCATTGGCACGTCCAACACTCGCTCCCTAGCTGCCTCAACCTCTATGTCCTCCCTTTCTCCAACTAGCCGCGTGCCTAGTTCGGGTGCTGGTAACTCGATGAGGCATTCCAAGTCGGCTCAGTGCCTGAACAACAGGTACGCTGGTGTCCGCAAGGCGTCAGCGGCTCAACGGTCTCCTCTCAACTTCACATTTGCCGAGTCTGGCTCCATGAAGTCTACTAAGACTGAGATGTTGCGACCATCGGTCTCAACAACCTTGGCTCCGCCAACTCCATTGACCCCTCAAGACTTCCAGCACTTCATGCCGGCTTCGCCGACTGACAGCTACTGCCTATCCGCGCATTCCAACACTCAATTTTTCCCCTCATCTCAGCCAATGCAAGTGAACATTGCATCACCTCCTACTACTCCACTTGACATCTACTCCCCTTTCACATATCAGAATGCGGCCCCGCCAATGTCCGCTCCGGCTCAAGCTAGCAACTTCCCCGAGTACATTAACTGTGAGCCGGCTCCTATGACGGCGCGCAGTTGGGCAGATACTACTGCTCTCTCCTCGCCGGAATATCCGGCAGGTCTTCAGGTGCCTCACTCCAACAACGTCTCGCCGGTTGGTTTCGATGCTTCCGTTGACCACCGCGGAAATGGCTTTATGGATTCTGTTTCAGGCTCTCCATCTTTGATCTACTCAATTGAGGATGCCGATATGCCAATTTCTGCAGATGTTGAAAGGAAGGCGTCAGAGTATTCAATGCATGAGTTTCACGAGCAGCAAGACGCTCATAGTTTCGCCGCTCACCAGATGGGGTCTGTTCACAAGCCAAAGGCCTATACATTTGCGAACAACTCCACGCCGAGCCGCTACCCCTGATGCAGAGCTACTGTCTCTTCATGGTTGAATGAGAAATGTACCGCGATAAATATGCTTTTGTTGGTCTAGGATGAACGGCTATGCAACTCCTCGTCTCCTGCGATTTGTTTAAATTTTACCCCTTCGCCTACCTACGGGTGGCTTGTCTATTCAACACTCATGTGCGGAGAAACACTGTCATTTTGTTCTCCATTGTTTTCCCTTACATACCTTAGCTTGTTTGATTTCTCTTCTCTTGTCTCTTTATTTGGTGTTATTCCACCGGTGATCTTGTTTACATATTGGGAGCAGATTTTTGCATTGTGTTTATTGGCCTGGGATCTATATTGTGGTGATACGACTTTTTTAATTCTTCCGAGCCCTATGGCTCGACTTTCCCCTTCTTACTTTCGTTTGATACAATTTTGGAACCGGCTCGGCTTTTGGATTGGGATTTGAACTTGCATATTTGGCAGCATTTGGCTATTTTTATATATACTGTCACATACTTATACCTTGACTCTGATATTTTTTGTTAAGTTTCAATTATACAAAAAAGGGGATATTTTCAGAAAACAAAATTTTCCGTCTCATCTCCGAAATCTCTTCAGCCAACAGCCGGCGTAGACCCGCTCATGTGTTTAGCGATTGGTTACGCAAGTCTTGATTATCTGTTATCACAAAAAATTCTGGGTACTGGCGTCTGTTACCGTTAGTGTTAAAAAGAGCTAAACCCGGAGCGGGCGAAGCCGCCGCCAGAATATGTCACACGTGTGCCGAACCATAGGATGTCATAGTTTCTCCGTGATCTCCACTGCGGAGGAACATTCAACACATGGGCACATGGGCACATGGGCACATGGGCACATGGCAAGAAGAATGTTTAACCCGTTGACATTCCTCGGATATAAAAGGTCAGAGAATGTCGATCTTTTCGATTTTAGACACAATTTCTCCTCTACTATACCCAAATGAAGCTCCTGGCCCTCTCTCCGGTCCTGTTGGGCCTTGCCGCTTCGGCGCAAGCATCAACAATTTCCTACACAACAGTGACAGGCTATTTCTTGCAGGATGAGTCCTCGACCGATGCCTCAACATTTGATTACGTATATGCCCCCATCTCATATTCGTCTTTGCGTGGCTAGGATTTAATTGACCTAATGTTCGATCTATAGACTGCCGTGAACTTCGGTCTTCTCAACCGTACTTATCCCACCGACCGTGAGCTTAAGCACTCTGAGTCTCTCACCCAGTGGGAGCGCTTCTACAACCAGGTAGAGAAGTTGAATGATGAGTCCTCAAGCGATGTGGAGTACAAGGTGCTCTTCCTGGGTCGCCACGGTGAGGGTTGGCACAACGCTGCCCAGGATTACTACGGCGACGCAGCCTGGAACGTAAGTCTCCTGTCTCCCTACAAGGCACGATCTATCCCACTGGATAACCAGCCCTAACAATAAATTCAGTGCTACTGGGCCGAGTTGGACGGCAACGACACCGCAACCTGGTTCGACGCCGAACTCACTACTGCAGGTGTTTCCCAAGCCCTAGTCGCCCACGACTTCTGGCAAAAGGAAATCGACGAACAGCGCATCCACACCCCAGACAACTACTTCGTCAGCCCCCTTACCCGCACCCTCCAAACAGCCCACTACACCTTCTCCGGGCTCAACCTCCCCAAGGGCAGCGCCAAATTCAACCCCCTCATCAAAGAACTCTTCCGCGAAGGAATCAGCATCCACACCTGCGATCACCGCCACCCGCGCAGCTACATCCACAACCTCTTCCCCGAATGGCCCATCGAGCAGGGTTTCAGCGAAGAAGACGAGCTCTGGAACGGCGTCACGGCCGAAACGAGTGCTGCGCAGGACGTACGCAGCGCGACTGTACTTGACGAAGTCTTCTTCACCTCCGCATCTAGCAAGAAGGATTCCTTCGTCTCTATTACTTCGCACTCTGGTGAGATCTCTTCTATCCTGAGAGTTGTCGGACACCGCACTTTCAGCTTGAATACTGGTGCGGTTATTCCTGTGCTTGTGCGTGCCGAGAGGGATGCTAAAGCTACGTCTACTACCTCGTCGGTTGCTTGGACTGCTAGTGCTCATTGCACGGTACCTCCTCTTTCGTCCGTTACCGCTTGTGTTTGCCCGTCTAGCGCGACCCCGGTGACGACGCCTTTGGTTACTGATGTTTAAAATGGGTTTCTGGAATCCTATGTATGTGTAGGTCTATGGGTGGAGTGATATTTATGTATAGATAGCTTGGTTTTATTTCAAATATGTCGGGAAAATTTTTTTCGATCTTCAAAATGTTCAATTGTTGTTAGGTCAACTGGTAGATACTGTGAACCTGACCAGGTGAGCAGTGAGGCTGTATGTAGTCGAGTTTTTTACCTTTTAGAATTCAAATGTCCGAATAAGGTTACAATGCCAACGGATCGCAGTGCTGGAAACTTAAATTTTCCTATAGATCTATGCACCATATCGTGTGCAGATTATGTACACTGTACACAATAGTCCACGGGTCCACTGTTCGGTCGCGATACATTCTATGAATCTCCATAGATTACAAAGGAGCTCGAGCTGTCCCCTTACTCTATTAAACTTAATAAATTATATGGTGGTGACAAAGGTTATCACTGAAATTCAACATACAACAGGCAACTGGTCAGTCCGGGATCCAATAATATGAGCCAATCAAAAAACACACGCTCCGCAAGCTGACCAATGTAAAGCGAGAAAAAGGAAAAACCCAACTTGTTCGAGCAAACTGACCAATAATATGCTGCAAAAATACACGCCCCCTAGTAGTATGGGTGTTGATGTTGATGTTGATACCCGGAGATGGCGATGTAAAATTCCCTGAAACTCATACGAGCCTTATGTGTTTGCAATTTAAAGTAATGCCCTCATCTCAAGATATATCGACTTGATCGACGCTCGAGTTGAGGCGCCGAACGACTCACATGCAGATCACGGGGAGCGGGGTACCATTGCTGAAGGGCGAGGCTGACTTGCATAGCCTCCAACTCTGATTCTTGTGGGCTGAACTGTTTCCTTTCACATGGTCATCATTAGTGAGATATAGTTTTCTAGAACTGGCCACTCTTGTTACCATAATATTAGAATTTACGCACGAGAAAAGACAACAGGAATGACGTCCGCAGCGGGACATTTTCGCCATCAAGACTATACGGTCGCCTGGATCTGTGCTCTTCCCTTGGAGATGGCTGCAGCTGCGGCTATGCTGGACGAGCGACATCATGACTTACCGGCGAGGCCAAAGGATGATAACGCGTACATCTTAGGCCGGATAGGTGGTCATAATGTGGCCATTGCGTGCCTCCCATTGGGAGTTTATGGAACAATCTCCGCCACAACAGTGGCTACACATATGCAGTCCACTTTCAAATCGATACGATTCTGCCTTATGGTAGGTATCGGAGGGGGGCTCCAAGTAGAAAGGCTGATATTCGGCTGGGTGATGTGGTGGTTAGCAAGCCAACAAGGGACTTAGGAGGAGTCATACAGTACGATTATGGGAAAACAGTGACTGGTGGCCGCTTTGAACGCACTGGCATATTAAATAAACCCCCAACAGTGCTCTTAACAGCGATCTCGAGACTACAAACAGAGCATGCATCGAAGCCAAGCAGAATTCCTACTCTTCTTTCCGAGGCGGTCGCTAGGAATTCTAGGATGAGAGAGAGGTTCACATATCGCGGAGAATATCAGGATCTATTGTTTGATTCTGAATACGACCACCCTGATCCAGACCCAGAAAGTACTTGTAACGACTGCGATACAAGGAGACTCATAAGACGACCTGCTCGAGCTAGCCATGATCCGGTTATCCATTACGGTCTGATTGCCTCTGGCAATCAAGTGATAAAGCATGGCCGCACCAGGGATAATTTGACCCGAGATCTTGGCATCCTTTGCTTTGAAATGGAGGCGGCTGGCTTGATGGACAACTTCCCATGTCTTGTTATTCGCGGGATCTGCGACTATTCCGACTCGCATAAAAATAAGCAGTGGCAAGACTACGCAGCAGCAACGGCAGCGGCTTATGGCAAAGAGCTTCTCTCCGTAGTCTATGCAAGCCAAATAGTGAGCACTTTGCCATTGGGATTAATTACCGACGGTATGTTGTTTTTGCAAGGCATGCATGAGTCATGTTCATCTAATAAAACCCTAGTGTCGTACTACAGGGAACAGCCACTACCCGAGATGAAGTTTTCCAACCGTGAAATAGCTCTAAATGGTTAGTGCGGCAAGTCTTTGAGAGGTGCCAACTGACGAAATGTAGACGGCCAGGAATTGGAGGGGCTCCTCAAGCGTATTTCAAGTTATGATCACGAGAGAATACATCAAAGGCTTAGTCGAAAACGACTCGCTGGAACCACGCACTGGTTCCTTGATCACCCGGATTTCCAGGCATGGTTTACCAAGAAGAAAGTTTCCAGTTTGTGGTGCTCAGGAAAGAGTAAGCCTACTTTCCATATGCCTTGAAAATAATATTAACGCATGATTATTTATTAGTTGGCTCAGGTAAAACAATGATAGCGTTCGTCCACAAGTGCTCTTCCTTGTTATCATCTGACCATCAATAGAACCGCAATAATTGACGCAGCGAAATATGATCTCGGCTCTCCCACCGTCTTTTTCTATTGCGAGAATGATCATCATGCAACCCTCGACGCGTCGTCCATTCTCTCCAGTTTCATAAAACAACTCTGTGCATTGCTGCACAGACCCTATCCGGGAGATGTCGCAAGGGAGATCAGGAAGTACTTTGGAGACAAGAGGGTGAAGCCAGACCTTGACGACCTGAAAGATATTTTCACCCTTTTGTTCCCCTACGCCTCGGATACGATTTACGTCGTTGATGGAATTGATGCTCTGGACAGGAAACAGGCCAAATCCCTTTTGAGCGTCTTTAGGTCGCTATTCTTTGACTCCAGGTCCCAGCAAGGATCACGAATACTGGTATTGAGCAGGGACCAAGTTCCAGGGTATATAAACATCGATACGTTCATGCCTGGGATTTATCGGATCTCGACATCGGGCAATGTTATGCAGGACATAGAAACGTACACCGAATCAAGCATCGCTGATAAGACCATGTGCCGAAAAATTACGGATGATTCTCTGCTGTCTGAAGAAATTCCGCGGAGGCTTCTGATAGAGTCATCGGAGATGTATGCTAGCCCCAATCCTCAAATCCTCTATGAAAGTTTCATTCTAACTGATCTAGGTTTCTATGGGTGTATCTCCAATTAGAGATTCTTTGGGACACATGCCACACAGATGCAGAAATACGGTCTGCTTTAGCTGCACTACCAAAGGGTCTGGAAGACACATATAGCCGTTGTATTGAGAGAATTGATCACAAGGATAACCGTGTTCTCAAGGTACTCAAATGGGTTAGCTTTGCGACCATCCCGCTTCATATCGAAGAATTGCGAGAGGCAACCGCCTTTGACCAGGGAGACATTACTTGGAATGCCAAGAAGATCCCAGGGAAAGAATTTGTTATCGGATGCTGTGCAAACCTTGTTGTCGTGGATTCCACTGACAACCGTGTGCGCTTTGCACATTCCTCAGTAAAACAATATCTCGAGAAAAGTCGAGAAAGAATCGACATTCAAGGGTATCCAACCACAGCACAGGGCGTTCTAGAGTGCGGAGAGTTTTGTGTTGCTTATCTTTCTTTCTCGGACTTCTGTCTTCAACTGCGAAGGAACGAAAAAGCTATATTTACTGTTCCACCACCCATTTTGTTTGCGCCAAAAATCCTCCCTGAATTCTTCACCAAATATTTCTTCCCGGAGCCCCGCGATCAGAGGTTTTCTGCTTCCGTGCCATTCCGTGGAATACGCACATCATCCGCGCCAGATCGGAAACAGTACAAGTTCCTCGACTACGCCGTTGCAAATTGGGCCTTGCAAACCAAGAAAATACTTCCTACATCAGTAAACTGGGAGAAGTTCGAACGGCTCGCAATGTGTTTCAATGAAACTTGGAATTTCCACCCTTGGGTCCCTGGCGGCCGTTCGGCATCCTCCCATCTCCACGGTCTCCTCGGATGGGCGGTGACGGAGCAACATGAGCCTCTTCTGTCAATTGCACAGGCTGCGCGGAAGGACTTACAACGTGTTTGTAATCTTCCGCTAGTCGGTGAAAGCCTTCCTGCGCTTCACGTTGCGGCAAAACTTGGAAGTAAGGCCATAATTGAGATTCTTCTAGATTTCTGCAACGTTAATGCGCCAGATCTGGAACAACATACTGCTTTGCATCATGCAGCAAGCGCGGGTCATATCGAAATCTGCCAATTACTATTGAGTACAAAGAAGATGGAAGTGAACGCTCGATCCAAATCTCAATTCACACCACTCTGGCTGGCTGTGAGTAACGGACATGAGAAGGTCGCTTCTCTTCTTATAGAGAATCAAGCAGACATTGAGGTCAAGGACGCTTCTCTCCACCAGACACCTCTCTCACGGGCTGCACGAAATGGGCACGATGCGATAGTGAAACTTCTAACTGCGAAGGGAGCCGAGTTAGACTCACAAGATGTGGATGGTCGAACACCTCTATTGTGGGCCATAAAAGGGGGGCACGAATCGATAATAAAGTTGCTGCTCGAAAAGGGTGCCAATGCGGCTCATAAAGATCTTGATACTCAGAGTTTACTACTTTGGGCGGTAAAACACGGATATGAGGCGATTGTTAGCTTAATTCCTATAAAATCTCCGGATCTCAACCTTGTGGACAAAGACGGTCGGACACCACTCTCATGGGCTGCAGGAATTGGGTATGAGGCAGTAGTGAAAGTGCTGCTTGAGAAGGGTGCTGATTCTGAGGCTGAAGATAGCTATTCGGGTCGAGTACCACTTTCATGGGCTGCAGAAAGCGGGCATATGGCAGTAGTGAAAGTGCTGCTTGAGGAAGGTGCTGATCCTCAGGCCAAAGATTGGTCTTCAGGTCGGACACCACTCTCACGGGCTGCAGAAAACGGACACGGGGCAGTGGTGAAAATGCTGCTTGAGAAGGGTGCTGATCTTGAGGCTAAAGATAGAAGGTCAGGTCGGACACCACTCTCATGGGCTGCAGAAAACGGACATGAGGCAGTGGTGAAATTACTGTTTGAGAAAGGTGCCGATCTAGAGGCTAAAGATAGGTCGGGTCGGACACCACTCTTATGGGCTGCAGAAAATGGGCACAAGGCAGTGGTGACAGTGCTGCTGAAGAAGGGTGCTGATTTTGAGGCTAAAGATAGTTATTTGGATCTGATACCACTTTTATGGGCTGCAGAAAACGGGCACGGGGAAGTGGTGAAAGTGCTGCTTGAGAAGGGTGCCGATCTTGAGGTCAAAGATAGGTCGGGTCGGACACCACTTTTATGGGCTGCAGAAAACGGACATGAGGTAGTGGTGAAAGTACTGCTTGATAAAGGTGCTGATATTGAGGTTAAAGATAGGTCTGGTCGGGCACCACTTTCATGGGCTGCAGAAAAAGGACATGAGGCAGTGGTGAAAGTGCTGCTTGAGAAGGGTGCTGATCTTGAGGCCAAAGATATGTCGGGCCGGACGCCACTCTTCTGGGCTGCAGAAAAGGGATATAAGACAGTGGTGAAAGTGCTGCTTGAGAAGGGTGCTGATCTTAAGGCCAAGGATTGGTCTTCGGGTCGGACCCCACTTTTATGGGCTGCAGAAAACGGGCATGGGGCAGTGGTGAAAGTGCTGCTTGAGAAGGGTGCATATCTTGAGGCTAAAGATTGGTCTTCAGGCCGGACATCACTCTCATGGGCTGCAGAAAATGGGCATAAGGCAGTGGTGGAATTGCTGCTTGAGAAGGGTGCTGATCTTGAGGCCAAAGAAAGGTTTTCAGGTCGGACATCACTCTCATGGGCTGCAGGAAACGGGCATGAAGCAGTGGCGAAATTGTTGCTTGATAAGGGTGCTGATCTTAAGGTCAAAGATAGGTCGGGTCGGACACCACTCTCATGGGCTGCAGGAAAGGGATATAAGACAGCAGTGAAAGTGCTGCTTGAGAAGGGTGCTGATCTCAAGGCTGAAGATAGCTATTCGGGTCGGGTTACCAGGGTATCGAATCAGTGATTTTTGATAGTCGGGCCATCATCATACTGCTATAGAATATACTTTCCGACCACCATCACTGTTTTGATAGTCACTTATGCTAGACTATACTTACTTGGCTGCTAGACCGAGTTAGCACTCCTTTCAGTACTTACTCCTACTTTGTAATAAGACGATGAAGGGCTTTCTTAGAATGCTATTTATTGATATACAGTGACAGGTTAAAACAGGTTAAACGTATTAATAGCCCATTTGGTAGATACTCAGACCACTCATCCCTAGGTTCATCTCAGACTCAGTGGGCAGATCGGGCCGCTCGGATCAGACTGTTCAGTTGACGTGATTCTCATTGAGCAGACCTGGTCGCCTATGAAATGGATCACTGATCGGATCATGCCGCTCAAGACCATGTTCAATTCTATCCTGTAGCAAAAAGTGTTGAGCACTAATCTAGAAGGGGGAAAGCCAAGAAATAGGACCAGAGCTCGTCTGCGTAGGGGTATTCCAGGTAGTTTTTATACAGCGATAGCTATCTGGTAATCTTTGTGTATTCACTTCCAAGGGATCCATTTCCAAGGGTTGCCCAACTGATGTTTGATAAATTCTGACCTATTTCAAATACCCCCCAAAAAAAATCGGCATCGAGTTGTAGCCGGAAAAAAATCAAAAAGACAAAAAGAAACGTCCCCGGGAAGGCTCGAACTTCCAACCTCCTGATTAACAGTCAGACGCGCTAGCCAATTGCGCCACGGAGACTTGCTTGTATAGTCAGCCAATCTTGGGCATAATAAACTATAAAAACACTTTTGGAAAGAAAATTTGAAGCGGTCTTGGATAATGAGGAGTTTGAAGTTGAGATATATAATGTTACTAATTATATTACTAAGTAGAAGTATAAGGGATAATCTTGTTAATAATATGGTAGGACAATATTATTAGGTGGCTTGGATAGGATTTATATAGATATTTATAATTTGAATGTAGCTTCTTGGTATGTGGAAATGATGTTCGAGGATCATATTTTAAATTGTATAAGATTCCAAAGAAGAGAAAGGCAGCGATATACTGTATAATAATTGGTTTTCCTCCAATAAGAAGTCTCCGTGGCGCAATTGGCTAGCGCGTCTGACTGTTAATCAGGAGGTTGGAAGTTCGAGCCTTCCCGGGGACGTTTCTTTTTGTCTTTTTTTAATTTACCGAACACGACGCCGTTGTTGCATGACTACCGAGATCTGTTTTTATTGTATTAGGTTGATTGTCGGGGTAGTCATGGTAGAATGACCAAACAATATTAGAGTTGCATCTTCTCATGCACTTAAAACCTGGAAGTGCCAGCGGTCAGCTGGAAATGATAACTGTGGGGATTCCCGTGAAGAATTGAGGGGCAGTTTCTGTTCCTTCCGTTGTCAACTGTCTCACAGATTCTTACGTGGCAATTTCTTCGTTATCAATTTTCTTTGTCTTCCTATTTTTTATATTAAATTACTTTGATAACATGCCCGAGGAAACGGTTCCGCCGACAATCGCAATTGTAAAAATTCCCATTTGAGTTATTCGGGTGACTTTTGTTGATATTTATGGCAGGATCCAGACGTTCATATGCTTGGGGCTCTACATGGGTCTCACGATATAGACTCGTACATCCTTATACTTGAATCAGAGATTGAGATGGGTACTTAGTGACTGTGATACTTGTTTAGGGTGACTATTTCATCCTCAATCTATGAGGGGGTGATGGAAAATGGACGACGGTATGACATTCTCTTAGTTCAGCTATATATCAAAGATTAATTGATTATATCTGCTACCAAATAACCAGAGGAATGGCTCGATATTGGTATTCTTCCCTTTGTAGTCATTTTTAACATCTATACTGATCTTTCTTGGTGTCCATCTGATGAGCAAAATTTGAGAGCTTGGAAGCATGGTTAGTTCAAAATTGCATCAATTCTTCAGGGTTTATTTAATCCTTGTAGTCATTAACTGGTGCTTGTTCTAGACTCGGAGACACCGAATGCATTGTTCAGTGCACCTACAAAGTCACCCAAGGTACCTATCACTTTTTCCAGTACAACGAAGTCTCTTCTCTTCATATTGACCATCATTTTACCTAGCACATTCTTGACATCGGCACAGGACAATGGAATTGGTCCATGTAACATAGTCTCCGTTCTCCCAACTTCGAATGGTTTTTATTAAAGATGTTATTTAGCGACACTGCTGATATGTTTCCCCAAGCTTAGCATCGGTCTACTTTTTCTACCTCGACGTTGATATCTGATATGGACCAGCAACCGTACGCGGCGTGGATCTCTATCCACCACCAATAATATGGGTGCCACCAAATTGTATTCTAGAGGTGGACAATATCCTTGAAGAACGGACGTGGCGTGAACCCTTTGATTTGATCCATCTCAGCAACATGGTGGCATCCTTTTCACCGCAAGAATGGGACACCGTCTATGAGCAATGTCATGAATGAATCATCCAACTCTGAACCCGAAATTCCTTTTTTATGAACTAACCCAAGATTTGAAAGAAACCTCATCCCAGGCGGCTGCTGGATCGAGCAACTCGAAGGCGACGCTGTTGTCCGCTGCGATGATGACAGCTTCCAGAAGATAGTTTTCTCAGAACCTTCGGTCCAAACCTTCTCAGCGCTACGTTAAAATTCGGTCGTCCAGGCGATACGCTAAATACGATGCGGGCAGCAATCGATAAAGCCGGGTTCGCGGATATCCATGAGAGGGTCTGAAAATGGCCTAACGGGGCATGGCCAAGAGATCCACTTCTGAAAGAGGCTGGACGCATCAACTACCACCAATGGATGACTGGGTTGGAGGGCTGGTGTATGTATCTATTAATCAATTTTGGGGATCCGAAACCATGGTCGAGGCAGGAGGTATTGGTCTACGTGGCTGAGTTGAGGGCTGAATTGCGAAATCCGTATCATACTTATCAATTTGCGTCAGTCTACCGAGAATGGAAAAGTGATAGCGGTAGGGGCTTTTGCTGACTTGATCTCTTCACGGGCGCAAGGTTTGGGGTCGTCAACCCGAGGTATGACAGACTAAAAGCTACGGGACGAAATTGATGAGAAGGTGTACAGTTACGAGATCTCAAATACGATGACTTCTTGAAAATTTCGTCTCCTAACCTGATTCCCGACTTTTCCAGTATCTCCTGCTTTTCTCCCTCTTCCATATTCTGCCTCAGCGACATCATAGTGGGCCTGTCACAGATGCGAAGACGCAATGAACACACATGGCAACGTTACCTTACATGAAAATTACGCCATACTAATATAAACGGAAATGAGACTGCTGACCAGTTAGTCTCTGCAGCAGATATCCTCACGGAGAGCAAGGATTCCATGAAACCAAAATCGCAGTGGGTAGGGAGGCACTTCGGCAGCCATCACACTCAGTGATTCGAAGCCGCCAATCCCACGCTTAGGCACGAACTGTGGCTCCGGTAAAACAGGGTAAAGTTCACCAGTCCGGTCGAGTATGGGGATATCTTGAAAAAGGTCGTGGCAGCACTGGATCAGAAAGCCCAAAAGTCGGTCCTGTGCTTCCAATATCGAGAGACTTTCTCCTGGAGTAAACGCTCTCTTTTCCTCCGCCCATTTCTAGGCGTCAAGATGTTCCTCGAAATATATGACTTTACCATAGTCTCCAGTATCCTCAGTCACACCGTTCATGATCATGATGTATCCATGCAGCGAAGCAGGCACGATTGCCTCCTTGAACAGGCCGATATGCATGGCATTCTTGTCGGCAGCGGCAAACTGTGCTGTGTGATGACGACCTCAGGATTATGGCAGCTGACGAAGATTATTGGCTCCCAGTAGCTCCTCTTGGTTGATGTCGGGCCACATAAACCATTCCCGAATCTGGTTACCCTCCGGCGATGAAAAAGCCTCCCGAGGTCATGACAGATTTCCTGGGATATTTATGAATTACCTTACTCCGTGCACATATACACTATATAAATCGTTCCAAATGTCTAGATGTTGTGTTTTCTGACCAACGTCATGTAATTAATGTGGAATATATCTTCTTCTATCACGCTGTTGTATGTAATTGGTGCTAGACCGTAGTTGTAGAGTTCAATATATATTGTACCACACACTTCAAAAAATTGTTTCCACTAATTGGAAAAAATATATTCCAAGGCTTACTTGAATGCATACAGATATCAATATACATTAGATTGGGAGGGGTATTTCAATATTGAAATACCTCCAGATGTCATTATATGGCACGTGAGTTGTTTTATAGCCATTAGAGATGATTGTGACAATCAGCCTTGATGATTTCCTTGGAAGAACATTTTGGCTTGATGTAGCGAAAGTAATTTGCCTCTTACATCAAATAAGTCTCCGTGGCGCAATTGGCTAGCGCGTCTGACTGTTAATCAGGAGGTTGGAAGTTCGAGCCTTCCCGGGGACGTTTCTTTTTTTTTTTTTTTTTTTTTCAATTTTTGTCCCGCAAATGAAACTCAGTCTGACTTTTTATCCCCTGGAAATTGACATTTGAAAAAAGCGTTTCAATAAAAAGGTAGACAAAGGTTGAATACATCCAACATGCAAATGTGGAAGAGCCCAGACAATACCCACCACATGTGCAAATTACATAGCCAATTATTATATTGAGAACTGCATTGAGACCGTAGCAATGTATCTTTGTCAATTTGAAGCTAACTTGAAGGAGCGGAAAGAGGAGAGGACGAGAAATAACACATGGAGATAGTATATAGGCAGCATATGAAAGATTGAGGTGCTGATCTTGTCAGATGTTGATCCCCGAATACGGACAAGTAGCATAGACAGCGGGGAAGGAAGATCAACTGTCCCACAGCCCCAGGTCAAAAGCGTTAATACACGTAAGTACAGAAAGGGAATAGAAAACAGAAAGAAACATGGTCGAGAGGATAAATACATCAGTCTCGGCCCCATGAAAATAAGTCGCCCATTCCGCGGCGAAAGACAAACCCCCTCTATCGACCGTGTATGGGAAACAGAAATAGGAAAGACACATATTCATATTCATGTAGCACTAGCAGTTGAATCAACGCCTGATAGTTTGAGATAACGCCGAAGATTCTCAGGAAGGAGGAAATAAACACAATGGTAAGCCAATTGATTGAGGATTGAGCCTCATCGAGGACATGAAAAAGGGTATAATAAGGTAAATGACCCATATTAACATTACCGATCACCCCCGAAGGAGTGTCACACAGGTGGAATGTAAGGGCAGAGAACGAGAAAAAAGGTGGCGGAGAGTGAAGGGCATCAAAAAGGCATGAAATAAAGAGAGATACAGATAGGAAACACCTTATCAGCGGCGTGTCTGATGCAGAATAATAAGAAACCCCACAAAACGCCCTCTCTAGATGACGCCAACTCGAAATCTAGTAACCTGACCATCCGCCCAATGGGCTTCCTGACTGACCTGGTTGAGGTTGGCCTGGCTGCATTGGTGCGCCAGCGCCAGCAGGCCACCCTGGCATACCAGCTGCGCCCATGCCCATCGCCATACCGGCCTGCTGAGGGTTGGCAGCCATATAGGCCTGACCACCTGGTCCTCCCTGAGCCTGAGGATACATTGCCCGTGCCATGCCTTGGTAAGCGGCAGGGTTTCCTCCTGGGAAACCCATGCCTCCCATATTCTGCTGTTGAGCCTGTGGATGCTGCATTTGATGGTACTGCTGGGGCATCTGGGGCACGTTGCGGGGGGATTGTTGAGGCTGCTGAGCATGGTGAAGGGCCGACGGTTGCTGCGAAGCCGCAGCTAATTGCTGGGCATACTGAGCCATATTCACACCCTGTTGACCTGAAGACATAGGTGACTGCTGTGGTTGCGGTGGTGGCCGACCCCACATTTGCTGCTGCTGCTGTTGTTGTTGTTGTTGCTGCTGCTGTTGCTGATGCTGCTGCTGCTGCTGCTGCTGCTGTTGTTGTTGCTGCTGCTGCTGCTGCTGTTGAGGGTAGCCATAGGGGGCCTGACCGATAGCGGCCGATATGGATGGATTGGATCTTTGGTGCATGAGATTGGGTTGTATGCCCGCTGGTATTCCTCTAACTGGTGACTGGCCGATCGACTGCTGATGTGTCTGCTGATGGAAAGCCTGGTGTGGCATTGTGGCAAGATGAGGCATGGCGTGCTGTACATGAGCCGGGTTGCCCATACCTGCAGGTTGAATCTGAGGAGGTTGAATAGGCTGTGACACAGAAAGGCCAGATTCAAGAGCAGTGGTTGACTGGGCCTCTGTCTCAGGGGCCTCGCGGGGCTTTGAATAAAACTCCTCCAACCCCTTCCGACGATAGCTTCTCTGTGACCCCAAAATCTTGTTGAACTCAGCGGCGTGTTGGGCTTGATTGAGGATCTCTGAACCCGAGCTGGGCTGAGTGCGATCGTGGTAGGTCTGACCAGTCAGCTCTTGGCGGGCACGAGGAATACTGTTATAGTCCCGGAGTCGAGGGTCATCCGTTGTCGCCAGGTGTATCATAGGAAGCTGGGTTAGGGAGGGAGAAACATCTGACACATCCAAGGAGAGGCCAGGAGGTAGTGGCTCGACCGTATTGCTGAAGATAACATCGTTATGGGGAAGGGCCGGCAGTAGACTGGAGGTCGTGGTATCTGCCGCAGATCCATCTCGGACCTTGGCCGCGCCCGGACGCTTCTCACCCGCTAGATCGTCCTCGGTGAAACCTTGTTTCCTCGCTTTGCTTTCCCAGTAGTCATCGCGAACCCGCCGACCATTGACAATGACGCGACTCCCGAACTGCCGGAACATGGATCGGGCGGACACAATCGCAATCTGACGGGACCGGTAAGAATAAGGAAGAATATCTTGTTGAATGAGATCATCCTTTTCGACTTGTGATGCGATTATCTTGTGTAGAGACCGATTCTTGTTGAACAGTAGATACGAATCACGATAATTCAATACCCTTGCGCATTCTGTCGCCAACATGAACAATTTGGTACCTCTATGGGGTACGCGGAAGGTCCGACATTTGTATTCACGAGTACCCTGCAGGTATCCCATGGCATCAACCTTGGTCTCTCCCGCATCGTCGAAATCCTTTGGGATGTATTCGTCACCCTCATCGTTCAGCTGATCGGACGTGTGATCTCGAACCGTTGGAAGGGCCTTGACCAGCGATTTTGTCGGGGTAGTCTTGTCTTGGGGCGATGCAAGAGTTGGCGATCCGGCATTATGGGGAAGCGGACGGGCTTGCATCTGTGGGGTTTGAATCGGAGTGCCAGATGGATGGTCGTTAGAGGTTGCCCGCGGAATCTTCGGTGGACGGCCTCGCTTGCGACGACCTTGGTCCTCTGGAATGGATACGTTTGGTCAGCATACCCTGTTATATAATGTGAAGCTAAATGCGGGTTCCAAGAAAAGCGTGAAGTGCAGCGGTCTCCAAATATGACAAGATGGCAGGCAACATGGCGCCCAATTGCGCACGTACCATCATCCTGATCTCCTTCTGTATGGCCATTCCCATTGCGATCTGGAGTACGAGTACGCTTGATACCACGGGGGATTGCTTCTGCAGGGGATGGCACCGGCAGAACAGAGACTAGGAGGGGCATCAGTCTGGGAGGTGACGGGGATTACAGCAAGCGAATGATGATCATCTCGCCGACCGTTCATCCAAAAAGCCGATGACACGCGACATGCCGCGATGGGAAAGCCAAAACATGACCAGTGCCGAAAAGGTAGGGTAAAGTGTTCTTATCAGGAGCGCAGGAGAAAGTGAAATTCACATACCTGAATTGCTCAGGTTTGTCGGGTCGATAGTACCCGAGCCATCAACGACCTCTCCAATACCATTCATCGTTGAGAGGGAGTGAGGTGTGCCATACATAGTGGAAAATCGGACGGCCTAGAGGCCGAAGGCGCGCGACGGGAAGAAGACAAAAGGACGCGTTCGATAGAAAGTCAGGTCGCGAAGGGGGGTGGCGCAAAGAGAGGGCGGATAAACTAGGCTTGCATGCAGGATGGGTCAGGTCGATCACAACGGAACAGGTGAACAGCGCAGCTCTATCTTTCCGGGAGTTTGGGAATATTGGAACTTCCAAGGTTTGAGAGGGGCGAGGCGGTGAGTGGTGAGTGGTGAAGTTGGATGTTTGCCTGAGTGATGCCTGAAGTTTCTTTTCTGTGGCCCGAAGAATCAAACTTCACGTGATAGAAGTTATATAATCAACTTGATATTCTTCAGGACTTTGGCTTCTTGGCGTTTTGACTCTTTTTTTGAAAAGGAGGGGAAGTCTCCAGTCAAATCACACAAAAAGGCCAACACGCGGAAACCACACAGTCTTAAGGGATATTCAAAGTATAATGGTGCAAGGGGGTAGAGTGGAATGCCTCGCGTGATTGGTCACGGGAATGGGGACAGTTGGAGTAAAAAAAACAGCAAGTTGAATCAACCAAATCAGAATGAAATGTATCATAGAAGATTCCTAGAGGACCCACCACCTAATCAGATCAGCGGGAAAGATTGCCGGATGTAAACCCAAAATGCAGATAATAAAAAAGTATAGAAAAGTCGACAAAGGACAAAGAAACAAAGCGAGAATGATGACGGAAAAACAGGTTCTTGAAGCGTATGCAAGGCCGGAGAGGATTCGGGATCAGCCGCGGGGGCCCGAAAGGACAAAGGAAGTAAAAATCAACGTTGTAAGACCCTAGCTAATAGGAAGATCGAGTATTGTCCACGATTCCACAAAGTATTAGATCTGGAGGGGGCAGGGTGTTCTTTTTGTTCTGGGAGGCGGGTATGGCGCAGGGCCGGGCTCAGGGCCTTTGCAAGACAAATGAGATCCTGTATAGTGGAACTAGTGATGATGGCTCGAGCGGAGGGCGATTTTCCCGAGGTGGGACAACGATCGAAATACCGATGGGGTTGGCAGAGATGATGGACCCTGAGAAAGTGTCAGTGAGCAACAGGAAAATGAAAAGGAACAGAAGTTTTAAGCAGTAACGGTCGTACAGGTTTGGTTTGAACTTTGGTAGTACTATAGGTAATAGATTCCAACTAGATTTTAAGAGAAGAGAGAGAAGAGAGAGAAATGAAGCAGATTGCCAAATTCTTAGAAATTCAGACCTATATAACATCCCAAGCTCTTGACTATAAGTCCCCTTTTTTTACATGCCTAAAGTGTCTTCTTCTTCATCACACAAGGGAAGTTTTCACTGTGATAGGTTTTTTCCCGCTTTTGGATCGCCCCAAGCCTAGAATCGTGTAACTTGAGGTGTCTTAAAAACACTACCATGGGAATCATCATCCGATCTAAAAAAGGAACAGGAAATATGAAAAAGAGAAGCATTTAGAAGGATTAATTTCCACGGTAATCTGGAAGACATGGTCTTCATCAGATTATGCAGAAGTTAAATGGGCATGGGGCCCATTCCTGCACGGGATAAATAGTTAATCGGATTATATCGGAAGGATAACAATACAAGAGGCATTTGATTTTCTTTGCCGGTGTCCCTTGTCAGGCGAGAATCCCCGGGGATAAAAAAGAATAGAACAAACACCTCGGTGGAGCTCTGGCATTAAGATCCGTGAACCGAAAAAGAGCGAGAGACTAGAGTTCCATGGATTCTTGAGCTCAGGCCGCATCTTGTCAGCCGGAGATGAGCTAGCGAATCTCAGTGAACCACGGAGATGAAAGTGCTCGTGCGCCTGGAACAATCCAGTGGATATCCAGGATACCCCAAGGAAACGGTCGAGATAACCAGATTGAGAAGTTGATGAAACAAAGGGTGATGTGGTATCATCACCTTCAATCACACTTCATCCATGGATCCTATACTTCATCCTGCAATCGGTTCACTCGCCAGGATTGGAATGGTTGAATTTTCGAATCTGCACAGGAGCCCCGCCGGGTCTAGTGCGTTCCCAGAGAAGCAGATGACCCAGAAAAGACGGTCACTTGAGAAGATTAACGGTCCATGCGTGCAATAGGAAGCCAATTACAAATACCCTAGACGCGCGATCTCCGCTAGACTCTGATAGACCGAGAACATCCACTTTACAAGGTCGGTCAAGAAGACGCACAGCGTTACACAATAAACGACGCTCCGACTACCCAAGGAATCACTATGTACGCCGTCCAAAATGGAAATAATGAGCTAGCCTTGCGTTTCATGGAGATTCCGGGTCTCACAGCAGCCGACTCGCAGCCTTACCGTTTACACACTCGGCTTCGGCAAATGGCCTTGTCACACAGAGAGTACGCAACTCTGGGACTTTGGAAGAAGACAGAAGGTGACTCTGCAGGTCCCGATTCGGGGAATGACTGGCTCCCTCGTGCTAGGTGCTCGCATCAATGCAGGGCCGGTCCCTAACCCAATCTGTACCCGCCTCAAAAGGCGATATCAAAGATATGAGTAAGTGGATGCAGGCCGATACGAGTAATATAAAACAAAGTATACCCACTACACGCACATATTCTTTCTCGATAATCCAGTCATTATGATTAGTATGCATCGAATCATACATTCTTTCAACCCAGATGTCATCCTGCATTGATAAGTTATGCCGAAAGGTTTCCTTACAGGACCCGGCAATCTTGACATGCCGGTGGGGCACCTTCATTGACCAGAAGAGGAATAGCCACATTCGTCAGCTCAATGTGATGCCTAGATGGATGACAAGTTGACAGACGCCATCACAGCATTCTTTGACATTGGGGGCTGATCACAAAGGCTCACGTAAGGGACCTGGATGCCTCTTTCTCAAAATGCAACGGCAGCACCAGGCACCAGGAAGTGGCAAATCAACAAGAGTGGCTCATCACAAAAAAAAAAGCTTCTTTACAATCGAAGTATTTGGGACAAAATGAATCCCAAAGTAACCTACACAAAGGACGACGCCATGGTATATCCAAAAGCGGCAATGTACCATGTGAAACGAAGTCTTATTCGACAGGAAAATATAAGCTAGAAACCCCGTGGCATGTGGAACAATCACGCGCATCACCGAGCCACGTAAATTATTGAAATAATCGAGGGGTTTCACTTTCTTTTCCCCTGTTCTTTGCTCTTTATTTCCTTGTCTTTGGTGCTATATCCATGGGCTCTTACTATAACGAGCGTTTGCTTGATATCGCTAGTGTTGCGCGTCTAGAGGAAAACAGACCACGCGTTTCACGGAACACATCTCGACTCAAATAGGGCATCCAAGAGAAAATGGAAAAATAGAAAACAGCCTGATCTATCACGTACTTGGTATAGCGTCAACGGTAAACCCAAAACTCTATTAAAATATCGCCTAACTGAGACGAGACAAACTCGCCGTCCCCACCGTCCATTACCGTCCCAATCAGCTCAGAAATGTAGATCGAAAGTTCAGGGAAAGAGGAACCTCAATCTCAACCAGTCACAGTGACCCATTTCGCACACACTCTCTCGAATGTAACACGCATCAGACCCAACTGAGGTACCCCGAGTCTTTGGGTTAAGTTCTTACACCCGAGGATAGAACGGAAGATTTCGTGACTTATGTACCGGAATCGATGGACACCCGGATTTGATTTTACCTTTTCACAGCGGGATCGAAGCGAGCTTACGATTGTCGATTCGTGCTAGCGAGGCTAGATCGGGCAGTTATCGGTCGCGCCCATGCATTAGTGGGAGCCAGGGAGCCAGGGATGTTTCAGGATGCAGAATGAAAGCCGGGAGGCGACGTGCATTAGGGCGGGGCTGAGTTGGACCCATGACTAGTCGATCAGCATTCGCAGCACGACGTTGAGAAAGTCATTCGCTATCATGCAGATCGAAGTATTTCTGGGTTGAGGATTTTGGGATAATCAAGGGTTTAGAGAGACCGTGGTTTGCTTTGTAGAGGATGAACATGATCATGCACGGCATTTGAATCCTGACTTGTTGGTACTCTCTACATACATGCGGTTTTCGGAGTATTCCCAGTCTGGAACTCCGTCGGAGCTTCGGTTTCCAAGATTGACTTAATAGGTAGCATTTTTCGTATTTGACGGAGTTTACAATCGGACAATAGAAGATCTCTTGACGCGGTGGATATTACTTGGTAACAGTAAACTTTTGATTACTTCAGACCCAGTTATACTATTTAACCTTGATATACCAGGGCACATCCCCCGATCCATGCGCAGCAGGGTTTAGTCCCGGCATCATGTCAAACAGACCCAGCAGTAGGGTATACCATAAGGACATTTTCTTTCTTTCAGGGATATGGAATAAGAATGTTGGTACTTGGGTAGTCATGGATGTGGGTACAAAGAACAATACGAAGGTTCAAAGGCGAGATACGGCAAATGAGTTGTTCAGGACTTGATCAGGAGAGAGCTATGTATTTATGGACAAGCAAACTAACATTTGAATAATTTATCGCATAGAGCACCTTGACAGTCTCTGACATTTGATGGTAATTTTGAGTATAACCAGGTAAAAAGCTCATAGGCCAAGGTCAAGGACAAGTCCTAAAGAAGGCTTCGTTCCCGCGCATGGGGCCTTGAAATGTAATGCAGTTCGCAGTGAGTAATCGAATGACCATTTCATTCCTTTTCCTGAGGTGAGCATGTGCTATTTTATTGATGAATGTCGGGTTTGATGCATGGGAATACACAATAGTGGCCATAAGAAACTAGAAATAGTCGAGGATCTGACAGATCAAGTACTGCGATAGCTGTAGCAACTTAAAAGTGCCATCGATTAGTAGTATCGCCTGCAGAGCCGAAGCCCGAGTTTTGTTCCTAGACATTAGAATGAGTAAATCGGCCGCTCGAGTATCGAGCGAAACCATGTTTTAATGCAACCGCTCTTAGAAGCAGGACGTGAGCTTGTCCCAAGGGGCTTCACGACTCACAGCCACATTCCCGAAGGCTGGAGTAGGTGTCATCAAATCGAGATTCCATATTGACGTGACGAAAGCGCCATGCAAGAATTCTTCCAGTATGATAAGACTTTGAATTGCTCTGATGACCTTCCGGAAGTCGCATCCAAGAGCCTGCGGAGAACCTCCCGAGTTCTTAGACAGGGTAGAAGTGCCGTTCCACATGATCCCACATCTCTACAAACTAGCTTTGTTGAATCATTTGTCGCTCAGACCAGAGAAGTATATATGCCGGGGAAGCGGCATACTGCCAAGGACGGTTATATTGGGATAAGCACGGAGCAGGCGTTGAGAACAAGGTCCGTTCGGGAATCATAGTCCACGTGCTTGCATCTTTCACCTAAAGATTGCGGGGAAGTGATTCTTCACAATTTGTTCGGAAAGTTCAGCGCTAGCGAGTGCGTTCGACTCGCATCAATAATTTGTTTTTGCTTTTATTCCGTAATTATTGGCACTTTCGTCTTGGTCAAAGATCGGCAAGGTGGGATTTTGAATGAAAACATTTTCGTTGGCAGGCTCTGATTTCTGTCGGACGAAGACGGTGTAGGTTGTACTTAAGGATGATCAATAATATTAGTAAAGTTGCGGTTTTCGGATCCTCAGGGCCCGTTTGCGGATGGCGCAGAGTGGAGTCGAGGGTTCGCTCAATGTTATCACCGAGCGGTGAAGGGGAAGGGGGATCATATGAGCAATACATATTGCATCCCCTTGCTATGACCACTCATGAGAAGATCCATCCAGCGGAGAACACGTTTCATGAGCAGGTGCGAGGCCTTGCATACAGTATTTCCAGAAAAAAAGGTCGTGCCATGGGGGGGTGCGGAGAAGAGGCAGTGAAGTGTGGAACTCAAGTGGAGTGACAGTGGATGAAAACGGATTACATAAGAGGAAATTCGCCAAGAAATGCTGAGTCACAGTCACGCCATTTCAGGGGTTTTCCAGTTCGATCTAGACTTCGATTGGGGGGGGGCAGAAGGGAGTTCTAAATAAATGCGGAGTAATTTGAAATAAGATAAACCGGTAAAAGGAAAGAATAAAAGTAATAAAAGGAAAGAGTAAGAATATGTGTGAGGTGTGTCTAGTCGTGTGTTGGCCAAAGTTTCACGATGTTGAGGGAGTTCGGCCTTCCAGACTCGGTAATCCGTGGAGATCCTAAGTGTTCAGAGCAGGTTCCCCGAGTGGCGTTTCTATTCTCGAAGATAAGCTACGGAAGGGTTCTCCACTAGGAAAATTTGGAAAAAATTTGGAAAAATTTCGCGGTATCGTCTGATCAATTAAACTGGGTCAAATCCATAAGACCCACCTCTGTTCGCCCGTTTTCGCCTCTTTGCAACTTGTTCCCTGTCGATATGTTCACATCTTTTGTCTGATTGACGGGACGGGAAAAGCAATGTTGAAGTCTGGAATTCTCGATCGATTGACCTCAGCGGGGTCAATAAAGTGACAATCAGGTTTTTCTCTAGCGTGGAAGCCATAAAAGCCATCAAGCCGGACCAAAGGTCTAGAACGGGTACCCGGATGTGTGAAAAGTGGGGAGTTCCTGCTGACCCGCTCCAGAAGATTCTTGTACTTGGGAAAGCTCGATCGGTTATAAAACTCCCTCCTGCCAAACTTTTTCACCTCTCTTAAACCAATTCAGTTGATCGCATACATCTACCGCATACATCTACCGCATACATCTACCGCATAATCAACATCTGGGGTTAAAACACATTCAATCCAACTCAATCAACTCAAAACTATATCAACAAACACGTCCAAGTCACCAGTATGACCGTTGCCATGGGCATCGACACACCCGCTACACCATCACCACGACCTTCTCTTCCCAACTTTCAAAAGAACATCAGAAAACGTTGGCCACCGATGGCAAACCGCAATGCTCTTCCATACAAACTCACAGTCATCTCCAAGGAGAAGTTGGCCCGTGAAGCCACCGCTCCCGACCCAGACCTCCGCCGCTGCGTGGCACACTTCCGACTTCACTGTGGCTCCGTCCTCTGGACAGAAAATGACATGAAGTCACGCATCAGCTCTTTTGAATTCGAAGAATCCGAGTCCGAGTCCGAGGATGACTCCGAGCACAAGAAGATGAACGAGCTCAAGATCCGGCAAAAGACCCAAAAATCAAACACCATTGTCATGCAAGTCACACCCGAAGACAAAGAACCTCTGGTCACATCATCTGAGATCCTCCCGGAGAGTGATCTCACCGAAAATTACATGGATCGGAATCTTTGTGCCGTCGTTCAACCTATTGGCGCCTAGTGTGGAAATCCTTCCATCATGCCACTCTCCACGAACTTACCACCAATTCTTACCTTACAGACTTTACGACTTAATGATGACGAACTTTACCCGATGATGGAACAAAATAGGATCATGTACATAGCTATATCCACTTAATTTACTTCCCCAATTTTTTTGCTGGTCAAAAATGTGTCTGTAATTCCCCAGATTATTTGCATCTATTCGCCTTACATCTCACATGACTCACAGAAACGATCATCTGACATGAAAAAGAGTGGGGATCACATCAATTACCGTTTATAGTAATGCCTGTTTGAGCGCTTAAAGAGACGATCCCATTCGAGGAACTGTGACAAGAACCTCACTTATATTTAGCACACATAATCTTGCATGGATTTACTCTAATTAATCTGTATTGAATTAGTCTGGCCCCGTTTCAGCATCCCGTACTCAAGCTTCAGGCGCTAAATAACTGGAAACAATTGAGAAATGTCGAGCTGCACGATCGCCACTGTCCCCACCCCAATGCACCGAGTTTGGTAATTGGGTGGATTCTTTTCCACCTCTTCGGACTTGCAGGTACAAGATGAGATCTGGATTTCGGCGAAACAAACCCACCAATGAGAATCTGGGAAGGGACTGGCCTTAGTGACAAGAAAGGCAACAGCTTTACTATATACAATAAATGAATCTCAAGTCAAATAGCTATGGCGGATGCGCTGGGTGGACAAGACGCGGCACGAATTGAACAAAGTTGTGGTAGACCCATCAAGTAGTAACATTGGAAGTTAGTGGCTAGATTGGGTGAGTGTCAATAGAAGCTACATACGAAAATATCATAAAACAGCTTAAATTTCTCGCATTAGTATATTATGACAAATTTCCAACTATACTAGGCCTCAGCGGTTCCAAATATCAACACACGCCCTGAATTACATCCAATAGCAATCCTACCAGGAAGAATGGCAGAGCATCCAATCTTATATTCCGATGGCAATCTGAGTCGCCTTTCACCACGATACGTAATCCATAATCCAGTCTCGTCAACACCATATCCCTGAGGCAAAACTGGCTTGGAAGTGATTGAGCCAGGCTCCACACTTTCGGCAAGCAAAGTGGGATTCAAATCAAAAGAACCAATATCTGTATGCAGAATATGTGGCTGCGACTCGTCAAATTGAGACCAAAAGATCTCTCGATTTAAGTCAAGTGTCAGCATCGATTTCTCATTCACCACATCCCAAATCTGGATGTTCTTGTAGAGATCAGATGAAGATACAAGTGTCATTCCATCTTTGGACCAAGACAAGGGACGAGTGAAGAAATTGTCGCTTTTGAAACCGGACAAACAGTTGCCGGTGCTAGTCTCCCAGATCTTGATCGATCTATCCCGAGAAGCAGATGCGAGTCGGGTCCCATCTTCGGACCAGGCTACTGTGCCAACACAATTTGTATGCCCTTTTAACGTCAGGCTAGGCGGGCCACCATTGGAATCCCAGATGTTGATGCTTTGATCATCAGAGGCTGATGCAATCTTTGAGCCATCCTTAGACCACGCTACTGAGCGCACAGCACCATCGTGGCCTTCAAGCGACGTGATGCAATGTCCTGCTGTTGTATCCCAGATTTTTACCATCTTGTCCTCCGAGCCTGATGCAAGTTTGAATCCATCATTGGACCAAGCGATCGTGACAACATTGTGACTGTGACCGGTCAAGGTCCATAGACATTTTCCACTGCTTATTTTCCAGATCTTGATCGTATGATCATCCGACGCCGACGCAAATAGAGTTTTATCCGGTGACCAGGCCACGGCATTGACTGTGTGGCTGTGGCCTTGAGACGCGATTTTATCCTCGCGCTTGGCTACGTCCCAAACCTTGACCGATCCGTCTCGCGAAGCTGATGCGAGCCGAGTTCCATCCGCCGTCCAAGATAGAGACCAGACTTGATGACTATGTCCTTCAAGTCTAGACAAACACCAACCGGTGATAGGGTCCCAGATTTTGATTGTTTCGTTATCGGCGCCTGCAAGTCTGCCATCCGGTGACCAGGCAAGTGCACGAATCCACTTAGTCTGGGCTTGAATCCGCGTAGTGCACTGACCCGTCTCTGTGTTCCAGACTTTTATCGTGTTATCCATTGAAGCGGATGCCAGTCTTGAACCATCCTCAGACCAGGCCACGCAATAGATTACCTGATCGTGAGCAAAAATGGTTTGAATTTTTTTGTTGGGGGTCATGTTCCAGATCTTGATAGATCCGTCACTTGCGGCTGATGCGAGTCTGCCATCACGAGACCACGCCATAGAAAAGATCTTTGAGTCATGGCCATCGAGAGGTGGTGGGCATTTATCACGGAGAGAATCCCATATGTGAATCCTTCCGTCCGTGTCAGCCAAAGCAAGCTTTTCATCGTGCGACCAGGCCGCCGAAATAAATGATTCGAGAGTGTCCTTGAAACTGAAAATAGAACTCTTGGATTCCAACGTGAAATAGCCTTTCAATGTGACGATGCGCTCGCTTCTAGGAAGTAGTATGCTTTCACTTTTACGTGTCAGGATACTTATACCAAGAGAAGTGTCCCAGAGGACGACTGTGCCATCAGCAGAGACTGTGGCGAGCTTGTTGTCGCGACGCCATTTTACCGAGGAGACTGGTATTCTATCTTTTCTGAGCGTCAAAGTACACAGACCAGTGGCGGTATCCCATATTTTGATTGTACCATCATGAGATGTGGAGGCCACCTGCCCACTCTGGCTCCATGCCACTGATTGGAGAGAGCCGTTGCTACCATCGAGTGTCATCAAACAATCACCCCAGCTTTCATCCATCAATGGGCTTGTACTGATCCAATCTGGCTCTTCTGCTGCAAACTGACGCCTAGTAGTGCTCTTGACTGGACTGAACACCAGCGCGGAGGCATAAACCTGAAGTGGGCTGAGCTCAATGGTTGATTTATGATGCTGTAGGAATCGACATGCGTCGTGAGCACGATCCATCAAGGAATCGGAAACATTTCTTGCCTGGTCAAATGTCAGCTATGAACACTATGTTTTTTGCAGAACTTACCATGAGAAACTTCTCAAGTCTCATCATTGATGATACTCCAGTCGACATGCACCCGAGAAGACTTAGAGCTTCTAGCCAATGGAGATAATCACGTTGCAAGAACATGTCAATCAGGCCAAGATCTTCTTCCTCCCCAGGACCGCTAGCGATTAAATGATCGGTCCAATAGAGGCAGGAGTATTTCACCACGTCTAACAAATCACACTGTGAGTGTTCCACATCTTTGGCTAAAATTCCAGGCTCTTTCAAACCACAGATATCACGTCGCAGTGTTGTAGCCAAGGCTTGCATCGACCGAGAAAACATTTGTCGGTGAGTAGTAAAAATACCAGAACTATAGATTTGCTCGCGGCAACTCTTGACCAAAAAGTCTTTGGCTGATTGGTGGACAAAGCGAACAGTGACTCCGTCTTTTAGCGTTAAGAATGATCCGCAATCGCCAACAATGTCTTTGATAGCCTCTTCGTTACATGCGTCGGGAGGCAGCTCTGAAACAGTCACCAGTTCCGCCAAGGTCAGAGGAAGACGAGCAAGTGAGACAACTGAAAGAATTTGATAGCATAAACTCGCAGTTCGCGATGTGCGTATCTTTACCATCATCCGGTGATACAGGGCTTCAAGTCCGTCCGGGAAACTATCCAAGACACTCTTGGCTTGCCAAGCGGGGACTTTCTCCAGTTCTTTGCAGACCAATGCCACCCAGAGGAAGGTATCCTCGGTCTTTTCTGACAAATTTTGATAAATAACGGCCCGAGTTTCATCAGTGTACTCATTTTTCTGAGCTAGTTCTTGGACTTTGAAGTGCACGAATGTCTTCACTGCCCGTGATACTGCTTCCGAGTTGAGTTCCAGAGATATTTCACTCTCAAACTTAGCTTGATGGAGCTTTCTTTCAATATTTGACCAGTTGCGACTGGAAACAATCCACTTGACCCGCATATTGCTGGACGAAGAATCGGCAATAAGACCAAGAAGCTGATCCATGCCGTCAGCACATTCATCAAGAGCGTCAATAACCAGGTAAGTTGTCTGAAGTTGTGGGTCATTGAGAATAGCACGAAAAATCTTCAACAATGCTGTCCAAGCATTTGTGCCTTCAAAACGCTTTGGTCCGTAGTCATCAAAGCGATCCCGTACATGCGAGAACAGCACCCGTTGCTGCTTCACAAGCATGTAAATCAGACCCCGAAGTACTGCCGTTGCGCTATTGATCCGGTCGTCAGGTTCCTGGCAGAAGAAAAAGGCAACGTTCCCTTTATTGCCGACGGACTCGATTAACTCGTCAATGATGCCACAGAGCAACATTGTTTTGCCCTTTCCAGGATCTCCTCTGATCCAAAGAAGATGTTCGTGTGCACTGCCTCTCCATTTCTGAAACTCTGGATTGTCCAAGATCCACCTGAAGGACTCCAAATGAAGCCCACCCTTCTCTACCTGGATACGGTCCTTGTCATCGCATGGATCGCTGGCCTGTAATGCTGCTATACAATTCCGGTTCTCAGCAGTGGATAAACGGCGATTCATCCGCTGTGTCACATTAAGAATGCCCAGAAGAATACCGGCCAGCTCCTGACGTGACTCTTCCGCCTCCTTGCAAAGATTCTTGAGATGTCCCGAGCTCTCAGCCGACAAAGCGTTGCTAAGTTTCAGCTGCAGATCACTTTCCTCCTTTTGAATGCGGCTTCGCTTTGCATCCCATTGATCATAGTCAACTATGGCCGTAAGATAGTTTTTCGTTCGGGTGCGATAGAATCTGAGCACACTCTCTAATTGAAACTCAATGACAAGTTGATATAGATGCTCAATGCGCGTGGTTAAAACATCCTTCATGTCGCCGTTCAATCCAGGCAAGTATGCTTCCATGGCATTGTAGAAATGCATCTGCGAGGTGACATAGGAAAGCCCTTCACGATTGGCACTTTCCACGGCGGCAGGGTTCATCAGGAGCGGTAGGATGAGCGAAATACCAGCCATGACAGCGGGGCCATATGGGACATCCTTTATCGCATCACTGACATATGTCGAGGCCCAGTCCACGGCTTTGCCTGTAGTCGATATGATATCCTGTAGAACGACCTCGTGTCCAAGAATGGTCGTACTGAGTTTCGTGTCTTTCGCATGTTTCAGACCGAGTTCTGTGATTTGAAGTAGCTTTTGACGACGCGCGACGATGTCATCGGGGATCTCGTTCTTGACTGGCTTTTCATCTTCTTCACGGGCAGGGAGTGAAGTCTGCAACTCGTCTGAATGATCACGCATTAGCAGTGCTACCAGGGATATATGATGGAAGTCTACAGGCGGCTCCCAGTTACTTCATTTGGCTATTCTTACTTTGGATGAGTACTCGAGACAGAAGATCCTCGTAGTCCGAAACTAACCGAGGTTGGCCTGTCTTCAGTGAATCGTACGCCTTGTCCCAGAGAGAAATAGGGTCATCCTTTGCAATGGGTTCATCCTTTGCAATGAGCTCATCATTTGCAGTGGGTTCGTCCTTTGCAATGCTTTCCGCTTGCGTGGTAGTTGCATCTGCTTCTATAGCTGACGGAGAATCTCCCTGGACTGTCGTTCCCATAGAGACCTGGGAAACAGACAAGGCAGGTGAGCGGTCTAGCTAACCTTAGTAAAATTGGTGTGCACGCAGATGCAAGGTAGCCAAGTTGGAAATAAGAACCCACCGGGAGTGCTAACCATCGCAGGCGTAACGATCGTAGGCGTGAAGACCTCCGGCCCTTTAGATTGTCTTCTCCAAAACTTCAACTTCCTCCGAATCGATCCCTTTTCGTGGTTTTCACTCATGTTGACACCGCTTAGACCCCCCAAGGTCATATACTTGGAACCGGGCCGACTGAAAAGTAAAGAAGAATGTGGGGCCGCTTTCTACTCCCGATCTTTGTGAAACCCGAGCAGAACCTTATCGGCAGCCAGATGTAAGGGCTTTTTTTGAATGAATTTCTCCCAGGAGAAAGTTGAGATGCGTCAAGAGGGAAATGGTTGTCTACCCGACCGCTGCGGGGGTGATACCAAGCTAGCCCCACAAGCTAACTAAATCGAAGGGCTGGTTTCCTTGCTAGCCAAGTGTGATTGTCACCGCCAGCCGCAGCTGACGAACACCTTCCTTGAATCGGTATACCTGGCGGGTATCTCCGAAGGCGCCTTTATCCTTACTTTATTCGGCACCAATTTGAGGCTGGGATCGTGTTTTTATGGGTCTCGGGAGTTTAGAAAGCCGGATGGGTTCGCGCGCGCTTCATTGAGCCGGCGATGCGCTAAACTAAATGAAGTAAGTCATCCTGTTGATGAGATTAGCTCCGCCGATTGCCATTTTATGACTGCGTACGGAGTAATTGAGCCCAAGATATGTGCAGGCTCGGTACTATTGAGAAGTTTGTCTATTTTAGATGGCTGGCTACCGCTGAGCTAAGACTCATAAGTGTTCCCACTTCCAACACCTACCCGGGGATGATCTTTCTCGTTCGATTTAGGATCACATATTTACCTCGGGGAAAACAATCTCTACAATGTCACTACGAAACTTACTAGCAAGTGTAAGCATTTGTGAAAGGAACTTCTTTCCCTCTAGTAATATGTTGGAACCCTGCTCGTCGGCAAAAAGGGACATATCGCTCGGGAGAGACTAGCGCATGGGGCTAGTGCTCTTGAACACGAAACACCATATCGGCTTGCAATCCATATCAAAGTAAATAGATGTCCCTCTGAAATAAATGGTCTTAATTCTTGAACCATAAATCATTCACCATTGCTTGACGATGCGCTAGTACTCATCGAGCACGACCCCAATTTAAGCTCATGACGCTAGCCGCTTTTGGAAATACCCACGAGGCATGGAAGATTAAAGATGCTATATCCCTGATCGCTTCCTGTAAAGTCCATGGAGATAGGAAGATGTCAGAAACAATAGCAGATATAAGAATGAAGATGAGTTCCAAAAAATATCATCCAACACAGACAATTTCCGCTTATTTACAATTGGCAATTCTTCTCACTTTGTACGGAAATCTTCTCCCATCTTCTCTCAAAAAGTCCCTGAAACACACCAAAGTTGAATACTTTCAACTCTGAAAATCCGGTTTGCGAGTGTCTTTCTCAATACTGGGCGCAATGTGCTTTGGAACACCACAAACAACAGCACCGTGGCTTATAAACGAGGAAGGCTCGCTAAAAGTCTTGGAAGCCGCCCACCACCACGGAATCAACACATGGTTTACTTCAAACGCGTACTCAAACGGAGCCAGTGAGAAAATGATTGACAAGGTAATTCAGAGATCTAGCATTCCCGAGAAAAGCTAGTGCTCATGACCAAGTGTGGCCTGCATATCGGAGAAGAGATGGACGTGAACGAAGCCACCTTTCCTGACGAAATGAACCAAAGCAAAGACTACGTGAACTAAGAGGTGAATGAATATGAATATAATTATCATTCATATTAAAAACTAGACCTGCAACCCTGTTCTGATCCCTGAAAGGCTTATAGGCTTGAGCCGCAGCACCAGCTTTCAAGCGGCCAATTGCTCTCTAGCCCGGCTGGGCACTAAATACATCGATCTCCCACAAGCCCAACGCTATGATTACCTGAAACCACCGGAAGAAACAATGAAAGCGCTGCATGACCTCGTACAGGCGGGCAAAATCCGCTACCTCGGTACGAGCTCGATTAAGCGACACAATTCGCGCGGCTGCAGTTCCTGGTGGAAAAGAACGAGTGAACCAAGTTTCTCAGTATGCATAACTATTGAAATCTCTGCTACCGCGAGGAAGAGATTGAGATGAACCGTTATTGTGAAGGGACTGGTGTAGGACTTATTCCCTGTCGCCTTTGTTTGCGGGAAGGCTGGCTTGTCCGATAGGTGAGCGCTCAGTGAGATCTAAGCAGTCCTCGTATCAACACCCCGGTTTGACCGAGGCCGACAGATGTATCATTAAGCGTGTTCAAGGTGTGGCAGAGAAGAAGGACTGGAAGATGAGCCATGTTGCTTTGATATGGCTGAAGACCAAAGGTGCTATCCCAAATGTGGGCTGCACGTCATTAAAACGATTGGCGAGATGTGTGAGCTTAAAAGGAAGATTTTGATGGACAGCAAAGTGCGATATCTGGAGGAAGCATACGAGGCAAGAATAATAGTAGCACATTCTTAGTCTGGTAAATATTCGAACCCGCTATGTGTCTTGCCAAGTCCCGAGCTTCAAGAGAATCAAATAATAAAGATTCGAAGGCTTTAGAGTACCGCGGAAATACTAATTTGAAGAAAACTCATAAGTCCAATGCGAGCTCTCGCGAGGTAACTTCGAACCCTTTGAATTTGAAGTTTGAAAGGAGGAAGCAGAAGAGAATAAAAAGAATGACTCTCGACAGAGTCGAGGACTGTACAATAGATTATTTACTAATAACCAGGTCGGGTTGGTTCATATATATAGCGACCGAAGAAAACCGGATCCACCAGTCTGCGCGATGCCACGCGCAGAAGATCCAAAATATGCCAGAGTATATGACCCACCAAAATGAAAAAAGGTGTGAAAGAAAGTATAAAACGCCAAGTTCAAGTTCAACGCCAAAAGACTAACCTAGCTCCCATTATGTATGAGCCAGTAAGTCCGGATGCAGATGCAGATGTGGTGGTATATGGGGAAAAGGAAATCCGAATCCATATCTGAATCCAGATTCAGATCCCAAGAAAGGATAGCGCGCCAGATTTTTTCTAAATGTTTTCTTAAATCATGCGTGGCCCATTAAAGTCTTGAACGTATCACGCTCGGCTTGAATGTCCGCTTGGAGTTGGCGGGTCTGACGGAGGGCCTCGTCCCTGTGAGTGGATGGTTAGTTCTCAACTATCCCGAAACACGACCAGTCAAATAGATAGGGCTCGGGGAAAAAATAAAAAAATTTAAAAACGTACCTATCCGATTGGAGTTGGGCCACATCTACCTGTGCGCGATTCATTCGTCCTATCACTTCTTCCATCTCCAGGTCTGCGTCGCGGAGAAGTCTTTCGAGGTTCTTGACGTGCTTCTCGAGTATCTCGACTTGGACGACTTCGACCAGCGGGACGCCTTCGCCACTGGTAGTATGATCTAGACGTGGCGAACGAGTGCTGAAGGGGGCATTCAGGGGTCGTGGTGAGAAGGCAGCAGCGGTGCGAGACCCAGTCTTCATCCGCACCAGTTGAGCATTATGACTTTCCTTCAACAGACGGATCTCCTCCTCATGTTTATGCATCTCTTCTTCAGAGTGGTGTTGAGCAAGCAAGAGAGCATCCTCGTATTCCTTCATACGATTTTGGAGGTAATTGATCCGCTCGACAGACAGATGCTGGTCTCTCTCACCCTTGTCAATGGCAGATGCCAGCCGACCGCGCAAGGAAAGGTTGATCTCCAACTGCTGCTGCACATCATGGCCCAGCTGATCTGCAGCCGCTAATTCATCAGGCCCAACACTAGCCTCGACTGCTTCTCGGTCGGCCAGCAGCTTCTGGTAGGCAGACTCGAGAGACGATGAAGTTGCCATGATCTCGGCAAAGGTGTCTTGGTCTGCGTCTAGCGCATCAGAGGCACCCGTGTCGAGTTCCTGGAGTAGCACTCTCAAAGAGCTGGTCTCCTGCTCGGCACGATCAAGATCCATCTTCAGACCTGCCAGGTTTTTCTCGCTTTGCCACTTGCCATCCAGGGCATCTTCAGCACGCATGCGAAGGTGGTTCATCTCATCACGGAGGCTTTGCACGTCCCTCTCGTACCCGGGCTTGCGGGGAGGGCCGGCCTGCTGAGCGCGCTCAAGTTCCAGCTCCATAATACGGGTGCGTTTCTCAAACTCACGCGCTTGCTGAGAATGACGATCGAGGAGACTCCTCAATGTGCGGTGAAGGGCGTCGCGTTGGGCTTCAACGTCCTTGACCTTATCAACCAGTGACCCTTCACCTCCAATCTCCCGTTCCTTTGGCGCATTCACCGAGTTGGATCGTGATAATGAACCTGATCGTGCTAAACCAGTAGGCTTACGGGCAAGGGAGTTTGATCGGGAAAGACCGAAAGCCGAGTTTCGCTTGCTCGACCCGCCCTCCTCTTCCGCAATCGACGCAAATCGGCCACCGTGTAGCTGTGCAAGAGATGCATTTTCGACCTTGAGAGCTTCAATCTCCTCTACCAAACGCTGAGTTTCCTGTGCGTTTTGTATTTCGACGGGGGCAGGAGGAGGAGCAGGGGCAGGAATCTGAATAGGGACAGGGGCTTTGTCTTCCCGAAGCAGATCTCGTTCATTCCTTAACTGCTCCAGTTCGACACGCATGGCCGTCAGCAAATCCTCGAAGTTATCTTTAGATTGACGCTCTTCGAGCAGCTTTCGGCGAGTGTCTTCGAGGGCGGTTTCGAGTTCCCGGGTCTTGGACGAAAGATCAGATAGGTCGACTCGTTCACGGCGGAGCTAAATTCGGGTGGTCAGTCAAAGAATGTTCCTTTATTTCGCCAGACTATCATACCTGTTGAACCTGATTCTCCAGAATCTGAACGTGCGACTCTGATGTGGTGCGCTTCAATCGCTCTTCTTGCAGCTTCTGTGATAGCTGCACCTTCAACTGCGCACGTTCCTGCTCTGCAGCCCGACGAATCTTGCCCATATCCTCCTCCATACGACCCGCATCGGAGGCGATTCGAACCGAACTGGTACCGGAGTCCGAGAAATAATCACTTGTCCGGCGGTTGAACTCTGGTCCCTCGGATTGTAGACGCTCGATCAAATCCTCGAGCTCCATCTCCCGGCGGATGGAGCCCGCCAACTCGGAGCTGATTTCTCGTAATTCATTTTCTAGGTCTGCAAATTTGGACGCGTACATAATATCTTGTGCACTCATACCACTGACCGACGGAGTTCGGGCGGGAAGGCCATAGTTGGAGGATCTGGTATCGTAAGGAGAGGGTGTTTTAATTGGGACGTTCGCCAGGGGAGGCATTGGCGATGGCATAGGGGAGCGACCACCGTCCGAGATCTCCGTGCTGGAAGAGTCGCCGCCGGGGGAGCTAGCAGTATTCCCTTTCCACCCGAAAAAGGAGCTGATTTTGTTACCGGGGGTCTTTGGTTGTCGAGGGTCCAGACCCATGGACGACCGATTGTCTATATCAATATATAGAGGTGGCCGGTTGGATGGATGCAAGGCCATACTCGAGACGCGCCGTTGGGTCGCGGGAGGAGAGGCCAGGATCGGTATAAAGGGCTCGCTCACTAGACGACTGTGGAGGGAGGAAGGGGTTCCATTCGAGAACTGTTGCGCGTATATTTCGTCAAGATAGTCCTCACCCTCCTCGGAGTCGTCGTCGTCCTCGACCACGGACCTCAGGTATGAGGCAGAGGCAGAGGCAGACGTATCGATGCGGAGGGGTTCCGATGAGTTTCGGCCGCGGGAGAATCTGGGGAAGTGCGAGGAGGGTAAGTAATGTGTTCTAATTCTGGGGAAGCGTCGCAGCATGTAGAGGCCATGTCACACACTATTGGGGAGTGATCGATAGTGCTTTTTCTTTGGGGGACCGGGTGTTTTCTTTGTTTCCCCCGGGTAAAAGAAAAAGGGGAGAGCGCATTCGCAATTGGAGGGGTGTGTGGCTCCACGCATACCTGTTTGAATTCCTTGGCGATATAAAGGAGCCTTCCAGAGATGACAGGGAAGGAGTTCTAGCCGTAGGAATGGGGGGATTATCGAAAGTCAGGGAGTTCAAAGGTCCAGACGGGATGGCATGCTGCAAAGGAAACCTTTGCGGCTGAGACTTCGGGGGGGAATATGAAGAACCGTCGGAGGTGACAGAAGGAGCGGGAGACCCGCGAGTATGGATAGACGCCATGAAACCCTCGTATCTACTAAAAAATAGCCATCGATCGACGGTCGCTCATGCCGATTAGCACGGGGTTAGACAGGCGCCAATGAGGACCAAAGAGGAAAGGATGTTATTAGGTGACTTCGGGAGAGGAGGAGAATGATAGCCAAAAAATCAATAAAACAAATCTTAAAAAAAAGGAGAAAGTCTACGACGACTTTTCTCTTGCGTTTGCAAAGAGGAAGCAGACGGGAACGAAAGTCGATAAAGTGGGGTTTTTCCCCCATGCAAAGGGGTTAAGCGCCTGTGATGGAGTCACCCATGCATGGATTCAATTGGTACATTTTGCTACAATTTCACTGGAAAAGAGCGCCAAGGGAGCGCTCTGGCCGGGATCGACATGGAAAACGTGAAGCTCCTTAAATTGGATACTGTTATTATATCCTAGGTTATTCATACATCAATCTCGTAGGGAGTAGTTGAACAACAATTCATCCGTATATCTGTATAACTTGGAATGATTTTTCAAATAAAAATAGTTACCAAAAAATCAATAGTTTCCAACCAATGAAAACCCCCTTGAGTCGTCAAGGAAGGTAACCGGGTTGGACCCACGCTAGTTACTTTAGGCGCATTTCAGGGGTAAAGGATGTCCACCGTTCGGTAACTCCCAGGTACCTTTAAAACCAGTGAATATACTTTTAACCTCCTTCCTTCATGCAAAGGTACTTTGAAGGTACAAGCTAGTTGACTTTAAAGGATCCATTGGAAGGTTCAAACACGCAAGGCTTCTATGACATAGATAATTCTACGGAGTATATCTATGATCTCTAGAATACTTTGGTACAAACTATGAAGCACAATTATTTGTGGGTAATGAACCTAAGTACGGACTAGATTTAGTAGACTTAGTACGCCGTAGATTAAGGGGTTCTCCATACTCTACGTAACCACCATAAGTTAACAGTGGAGTTCTCAGATTCTCTTCTTCAACCCCCTATTTTCCTTCCCTTCCAACTTCCAACTTCCAAGTCCCAAGAACGTGCGTTCCTGCATCTTAACCGTAAATTTGCCGATCACCAATCACAGCCCCGGCTTACCCCAAGGCGTGTCGCCCGGCACACTTGGACCAACGCGTGGCCACTGATACTGTAACAGGAATGGTCACATCTGTGCCCGTGTTCGTGCCTGCAGTCACCTCAAGCGCTAACCTTCCTAACCTTCCGACCAATGTGGTTGCGCAAAAACCTTGTACATGCTTGCACAACTATCACATTAAATCTTACATTCCCCTATCTAAGCCAAGCTAAGCTGAACAATTGTACAAAACCCGGTCATATATTTCCACATTAGGATTGTGCTGATCCAATCGATCATCTCGGGTTTACCTTTTTTCTCATATCTAACCTTTGGCTAAAATCCATTTTCATCCAACTGCAGTCTTAGCCCAGCCTCTTGACCCATTTTTGATCCTTGAGACCTGAGACATGGGGTACATTTCTTTGCCTCTGCCGTCATTGGACTGTCAAGTTGTCTCGTTTCCGGATACTCCTGAAATCATGCAGGTCAGAAGGATTTCCTTATCCTGATCCAAGTGGAGTGCCTGACCGCGTCACAGCTCCTGCTTCAGACTAGGTCTGGAACTAAAATAGCTAGCTTCTTTTCTTTTTTCTTTTTCATTGCTCGCTTTGGTCTTAGCGATATGGGTCCAAATTGGTGTATCCACTTTGTGGAAGACTGGAAAAAGAATATGATACAGCACTTTGGGCTATCCTGGGTTACACAGTCCCACCTGGCGGTTTGAGGAACTGATAGTCGAGGTTGAACGTGTGGTGGCTGGTTCTATTGTTAAACATGTGGCTTGCCAGGGTCTAGTAGGGCTGTTCTGAAGGGTCTCCTATGTCTTGCCCTGTCATGGCCGCTGACTAACTATAGACAAGGCGTTGTGCTATGCCCATCCAGTCACTTTCCGATAATTATGAATATCCACCACAGGTATACGTACTGGATCTTGTTTAACTGGAACAAGCTATGTAGCAATTGCTAGGTTACAATTAGACGGTACTGGACCCTATGGAGCTATACTGAAACCAACTTCTCCTAGAAAAGGACGCATCGTAAATATTTGATACATTACCAGACACCCAGTGGAACACTAAACATTCCGAACATGTAAAGGTCTGGATATTGAAGATCTTGAAGCAGAGCTGGATCCATAGCCCAGGTCTAGCTCCTGGATGACCTCCTTACTGCTGAATATGTCCCCGCCACATTGCGAACTCGAAAGCCAGCACGGGCGCTTCGACCAATTTGTTTCAAGTTTCGTCATTTCTGTGTCAATGATTCTCAATATAAGTATCAAGGTGGAACTTTTTGACTCCCTAGCGGTTTCTATTGCTGTCAAAATATGCGACGTGGCTCCACTCATGTCTATTTATACTTGGTACACCAGCCTTGTGCAAAAATCGAGAACCCCTGGACAAAAGACGTGCATCAACATCGAACCCCCTTTTTAGCACCCATGAGGTCTAGAACAGGCGAGATGCATCTGGGTAGAATATACGCAATAGCTAAATTTAGAAACTGTATTGTATAAAGAGACCAGAGGCGTACCTCAGATAATTCCACAAACGTAGTGCATTGCTCAAGACAACCACGATTCCACAAACTGAAACGCCCCGGTGATATAGTCCCCCCAAAACCGAAGCTTATTGACACCAGAAAGTGGGATATAACATACTAAAACATTCACATAACCTTAACCCACATAAAAGAACATTGCTCGTTGCACATGACACATATCGGAGAACTTCCCTCAACGCTAATAAGGAATGAAGTCAAATCTCATACGATCTGGACTAGAAGTCAGAAACAGAAAACAGAAAACAGAAAAAGACTTTGTCTGTGTGAGAAGGGAACATACCAAGGAAATGGCTCCAATCCTCATCCTCACTGAGCTGATTGGCCCAATATTGCTCAAGGAACTTCAAAGACTGTAGTACATTCGGAATACGCACAGTGTCGTGTAAAGATGTGAGTAGATGTCGCACCGTATCGCGATCCTCCCCTCGCGCTTCACAGCCCGCAATAAAGATCGGAGTCGTAAGCATAACCCATGGACTTAGACCAGAAGACGGTCCGATCTGGGCCGTGCACTCCAGAATTCGTTGGACAGACTGCTGTACATAGATCGAAGTGGTCGGTGTTTTGCGGAGTCGTCTATGAATCTGTATAAGAGCACTATGCTGGAACGCTTCATTACAGAGCGCAAGTTGTTGTATACTCTCTGCTGTCAAGCCCTCCGCCACGTCGGGGTATAGTGACGGCTGTGATCCGGCTTCTCGGTCCATGAGCTGTCGCACTGACATCTCCAGCAACGCAGCTTCATCCTCGACATTGCTATCAATCTCCCCTTCAATAAAGCCCTGCGCACCCCTCTCGGCTTCGAGCTTGCGCCAGGCAGCTGCACCGATCTGGCGGAAGATTGCTGCCAAATCAACCGTGAACCCCCAGTAGTCATCCAAATAGTCCGGGGAATCCTGAGCCGTGTCAAAGGGTGCAAAGTCTGAATTGTCGCCGATGGGTGGGCCATTGCCTGTCAGCGCTGTGAGTGATACGATCGACCAATACCAGCGATCTAGATATCGGCGGAACCCATGTGCAGATGAAAGCGTATTATCTCCTCTTCGATCCGAGGTCTTCATTAAGGCCCTCGCGCCTTCAATGTGTGCTCTCCAGGAATTTGGGTTCATTGCACCGGAATGAATCTCTGCTAAGCAGAGTGTTCGTGCAGTCGCCACTAATGCCTCCGAGCCCTTGGCCGAGGGATTTTGCAATTCCATGCGGAAATGCTCCAAACTTAGCGCCATATAACGGGCGATATCGGGCGCCGTTTTCACGTTCTCAGACTGGTTATGTAGGGCTTGTAGATGGATCGCTGAAAGGGCAGTGGTGGCGTGGAGTAAGGACGGGGTTTGTAGAGCCATTGGCACGAGCATGCGGCAGATATCCTGCTGCATACCGGAGTGGCAAGCTGTAATCTGGGACGCATCATTAATGAAGTGGTGAAGCAGCGCTCTCTGATCGGGCGAGAGGAATGAGAAGGGATCGACGGGTTGTGTCAAAGCGAGATCTGATGGTACGGCCTGGGCTGACTTGGACTTGGATTTGGTAGTGTAGATAAATTCTCCTGGTGAGTATTCTAGTCTCGAGTCAGCACGAAGTTATTGTCACTAAGTCCTTGGATTCCTCGTCCCATACATACCGAGTCTTTGCATGCCGCCAGTGTCTACGCAGGCGCCGAATCGCGATCGTGAAAAAGCCCGCCCTCCCCACTGCAGCTGCATTGCATACTTGCACTGCACGCCCGCGGTCGAGCAGCGGCCACAAGTCGGTCTCTGCTCGTCACATTTTTGGCGCCGCGCTTTACATCTTGTGCAGCCGTTAAAGGATCTCGACATGGGTGCTGAGTGGAGTGGAGAGTGGTGTGGTTCCTAGAGAAGAAATTCTGCGGGGAAGTGCAAGATCTCCGAGAACCCGCGCGTGAGAAGTTCGAGGGATTTCAAAGGAATAAAGCTCAGGAGAAAGAGGGACGACGTTATTGGATTAACTTCAAGTTAAACTTTGCTTTCATGAAAACCCATTGAGATTTCATGGATTCTGGCTTTTGGCTTTGGGGATCGCGCGAGAGATATGTTGAGTAGCGGGCCAGTTCCGAGTGGGGGATCCACAGATCAGCGGGTTTTATCAGTTCAGAACTTGGATATGGTAAAGGAAAATAATTCTGGTCCTGAGACACGAGTATGAGATATGAGATATGCACTATGGCAGAGTAAACAGTACATGCCAAAAGAAGCAGAGAAAAAGTTTATATGTTCATCCCACATGGAATAACCTCAAAATCCCTAAAAGGAGACAGTAAACCCTTGATCTTCTACTCAAAGGTGTATCGCAGCCACTCGCCGACAGCGCGCAAACTCTCCCATCGCACTGACTCATCCTGATCTGCCATCAACTCCATCACTCGAGCCTTCAGACCAAGCCGTTCCAATTGTGTACGCTTTTCGGGTAGCTCCTTCACCAAATGGCCAACATCATTACAGGCAATGGCCAAGACCTGCTTGTCATTCTCCCAGGGTTGGGACATGATCTCAGCGAGCTTCTTAGGCAGCGCCGCGTTGGACTCCTCCAAGATCCGACGGGCATTATCTTTCCAGAACGTGGGGTTCTTGTGCGGAGGCGACCAGCGCAAATGACCGGACTGGACTTCCGCGGCATATTCATCGAATGTAGTTTGGGTTTTGGTGTACTCGTCCAGCATAGTAGATAGGGCTTGGAGGTCTTCGACAAGGTCATCATCGGTCAAATGGCGTCCAGATAGTTTGGTGAGTTGAGCGGGTAGGCGGACGAAGACGGCAGCAGGGAGCAAGGTCGTCCGGTTATTGGAAAGCAGATTGAGCAAGGTTGCAAGAAGCAGTCGGATAGTCTTTTCCTTCTGTGAGATAGCCAGGAGTTGAGTGTAGAGTTGAATGATCTCATAGTTCCTAGAAAGGGTAAGCAGCTGGTCACACCTCAGTTGTCCTGTGGAGAAGTTGTTGGTGCTTACTCTTGCAATTCCTCGCCAACCAGTTCACTTTCAAATGTGAGCTGCCATACTACGAGAAGTACTCGGTAAAGTAGCTGGAGACCAACGCCTTTTTCCAGACCGGAGTCGGTGCCACGTGTACTGGTTCCTGCAGGGGCAGTTTCCTTAGTGCCTGCCGCGGCACGAAGAGTATCAATCAGGGGATCTAAAGTTTCTTTCCGGTGGTTCCAGAAGATCTCGCGCGAACGCTTCTTCCGAAGCAGCTCCGAGAATCCCTGAACACCAATGTCCTGCAGCCCGCTGTCTTGGTTCTTGGTCAGGGTAGATAGGTAAAGGTATAGCTGGGGAAGAGCTTCGTCATCGCGGGGGGCAGGCTTGGATGAGCTGACAAGGCTGTGCGACACGAGAGCCGTGAGAAAGGTCGATGTGAGCAGCGGGATGGGATCCTCGGCATTTGAGGATTGATGCAAGAACGGTAGGAATGGCTTGTAGGGTTCAGGGTGAGAAACGAGCACATCGGCCAGCGAGGGAACGTCTGTATATATAGTTACATAGATCAGTAATTCATTCCGGGGTATGGCAATCCTCAGTCAGCCACATACCCAGAATCAAATCCGACGCCAGCACCAAGATGTATTGCACGATATCTGTCCTGCGGGAAGCTGACTCCAACACACTTTTGCCTTGTGAACCACCAGCAAGCAAGCTTGTATAGCCTGAGAGATCTGCCTCTATTGTCTGGATGCGCTGCTCTTTGCGCACCTTGTCCACGGCCTTGATCTTCTTCAGGTGGTCATCGGTGATGTTGCCCGCTCGGACGGCACCCTCCCAAGGAATTGGCCGAGCCCGAATGTTGTTTTGAAGGGAGCTGAGGTAAGTGGGTGGATCCAACGACATGATGAATCAAATCCCCTGAGGAAGAGGGGGGAAACTGGGGTAGATAATGAAGGAGGGGGAGGTTTATCCAAGTCGGAGGAGGGAGAAGCTTGGGGAGATGACGGTAGCTTCTGCCAAGACCGACAAGTCCATCCCAACGGATCGGGGTTAATCGTTTCATTTCCGTGAGCCTTCCTCTTCCCCTCCCCATCTTTGCCTTTTGCTACTCGCTAGTGGCTATAACATTGACGTGAGATTAATTTCTACCGTTCTCTTTGACTCGCGCACTTCGTGCGACGTCATTTTGGCAACGTGGTCGTTGCCTTGTACTTCTAACTACAACTTCGAGTCCTACAACAACACCTCCCAGCCCTTTATTTCCCGGCTGGAAGCCAGTCGCCTACATCTCTGTCAACGGAGTGAACCACCGCGTGATCAATCTACCATTTCACTCTCCGAATCGAATGCAACGAGCCGTTGTCCAGGCGCAGCCCCCACCGAACTCATGCAAATTGAACAGAAGGCGTTCACAGCCCAGTAACCCGAGTCGCATCGCCCTACGTATCTGATAAAATGGCGCAGGATTCTCAAAATCCATCCAAAACCAAATGGGGAGTGGGGTCGTTCTTTCAGCAGGCAGTCGCAGGTGTCGAATCTCGGTTGGACCATATTTTGTTGGATGAAGAGGAGAGACAGAAAAACGCGGCTGCGAATGCGAAATCCCAGGAGAATGAGACCAAAAACACTCCATTAACAAGGTCTCCGGCTGGCTGTAGGACACCTTAGATTGCAATTGAGTGCGAACTTGACTAACTCAACCTTACAGCGATATCTCGTAGCTCCTCAAATGCACGAAGGAATGATCGACTCCAAGAGCGATTGGCGCGTGCCATGGTCAAATCGAATACGGCAAATCGGAACACACAGTCTTCACCAAGTCGCTCTTCGCCAGCTGCTAGCCCCCGGCCGAGCAATGATATGCGACGGAGCATGGACATCGATTCCACTCTAGCATCATCCGCGGAGATCACTGATGGTCTTAAGAGTCCGTCGCATACCGAAGAAGAGACCAATCCGGAAGCAAATATGCCGAGATTCAGTCATGACTCCGGAACATCAATACGAAATTCTACAGAAATAAATGCTGGAGAATCGCTGCCGATGGGCGACGTGGTAGAGCGACCAGCAAACTTGGAAAAAACCACTGAGAACCCGACAGAATCTCAAGTGACCGGGGAATCTGTCATTAGTCCCTCGGTAGACAGCACACGAATAAGCGTGGACCTGCCGGCAGATGATGAACCCAGTGATGAGCAAACTGCCGAATCGGAAAGACAAGAGGAGATACACGGATATATTGAACGTATCGACGCACTGCAGTCAAAACTCAAATATCTTGCCAAGGAAGCTGCCGAATCGGCCAAGTATGCTGCTGCCAGTGCTTCACCAGGTAGTATCAAGAAACAGCTGCTAGAAAAAGACGAAAAGATTGCATTGCTCCTCGAGGAGGGACAGAAGCTTTCAAAGTCTGAGATGGATCATCGTACCGTCATCAAGAAGCTCCGCCAGCAGCTTGTTGACAGCACCAAGGAACAGACAGATATGAAGAAAAGAAACGATAAGTTAGAACGGGATTTCGCCAACTCGGAAGCCAGAGCGAAACGAGCCGAGGCTGCAGAGAAGAGAGCAATCGAATCCTTGTCATCACAGACAAAATCCACCAAAGACTTTGACGCCGTGTTAAATGAGCGAAACGCCCTTAGTCAGACTGTCACTGAGATGAAGGCACAGTTGAGTCGAGCTCTTGCGCGTGCTGAAGCCTCCGAGGCTAAAGCTAATTCTGAGGCATTGGATCATGAGAAGCGTAAAGCCAATGAATTAGAGGAGGAACTAACGAACGCAAAGATCGAACGCGATATCAGCGAGGAGAAGAGGAAGAAGGAGATCTCTGAACTGAAGGAGAAACTGGATCAAGAGAAAGAACGTGCACGGATGCTTGAGGCGGAGCTGAAGGGCGAGCAATCAGTCCTGGAAAGCAAGATGGAAAGTCTTCGGACTCGGGCAGAAGAGGCATCCTCTGGGGCAACCGGAGAGACTCAGGCCAAGCTTCTGCGACAAATTGAGACTTTGCAGACTCAATATTCAGTTGCCAGTGAGAATTGGCATTCTCTAGAGGGTTCTTTGCTTTCTCGGTTGGCCAATGTTGAGAAAGAACGAGATGACCTAGGCCGAAAAGAAGGTGATTTGCGGAAGAAGATACGGGAGTTGGTAAGTCTATACTTCCTAAAATGCCGATTTTAACCGAAGCTGATGAATCCCAAGAACCTCAAAACCAAGAAGCTGGAAGAAGAGGTCGAAGCTGCCAAAGAGTCTGAGCAAGAGGTGGAGAACAAACTTGAAGAATGTATGCAAGATCTGCAGAAATTGCAACAGAAGCTGGATAAGGCGGTTGAAGACCTTGCTACCACCCAAACAGACATTGTGGAGCAAAAGAAGGCGTGTGATGCGTCATGGGCACAGAAATTGGAAGAGGAACGGATCAAATGGCGGGAGCAGGTCAACAACTTGCAACACCCTCGAGGTGTATCACCTGTCCAGTCATTACGTCGGTCGAGCAATCTCGACACCGTTCCATCTGGTCTATATGACTATCGTCCTTCTAGCCGTCGTTCATCCACCATGCCCACAGCCTCGCCTGATATTGGCACACCACCGCGCCAGAACTCTTACCCAGCCTCAATCAATCAAGGGACGCTCTCTCCTCCCCCAATCAACACCAGCACCATCATGGAGACGCCTTCAATCACATTCGAACCGGATGAATTTTTCAGCCCTGCCACCCCGATCACTCCATCCATGTATGGTGGTACACAGGCAGCACCATCTCGCGGGATCAACGATATCATTTCCGAGTCAACTGTAGGCGCAGGCCCATCAGTGCAGCTAGTCGAGCGCATGAGTGCTACTGTTCGCCGCTTGGAAAGCGAACGTGCCGGGTCCAAGGACGAGCTTGCCCGTGTGACCGCCCAGCGCGATGAATCCAGACAGCAAGTTGTGGACCTCATGCGTGAGTTAGAGGAAAAGAAGACCTCGGACTCTCGCGTGCAGGAACTCGAGGCAAGGCTTACGGAGATCGACCAGCGATACCAGACTACCCTCGAGATGCTGGGCGAGAAGAGTGAACAAGTCGAAGAACTTGAAGCTGATATTGCCGACTTGAAGAGGATCTATCGCGAGTTGGTGGATAGCACTATGAAATGAAGGAATTAAGGATGCATTATATACGTCATGAGCGTTCTAGCTTTCTACCCCGAGACTCAACGAGCATGACTGTCGTTTGAAGATTGGGAATATCTGTACATAAACCTGAAGTCTCCAAATGTCCAGGGGAAGAACCGCAAACGTGTTGTCAATTAGAAACCCCTCAGATTTTAATTAATCGAGGACCATATGCACATTGGACTTATCTGTATTGGAACATAACAATGCAGATATGCAACTGATGCCTCTGAATAAGCACTACATCAGGCAACACCAAAGTCCCTTGCTTTTACTTCAAATGCTCCTTTTTATGCTAGCTTTCTTCCTTTATTCACCCTTCAGGGCCGTATCACTGTTTCGCGTCTCTGTGCTGCCATTCTCCATTCCCCTTATTCCTTGGAAATGGGGATTTCCTCTCCTACATGATCCCCCATTCCTATATTACTTGCGAAGCGGGGCTTTTCCCCCCTTTGTCTCATCTTGGCATAATGGATTCGGCTAACCTTGCCTTCAATACCTAGGACCTCCATGTGGTCTCTTCAGGGGTTCAAGAAGCATGTCACTCTTATAGACCGTTTGAACCAATGAAAGATATGAAGTGGATACCCGTAACCTGTTTGCTTAGTTTGCATTCTGTTATCGCGGTTGCTGCGTGCAACAGCTCCCACGATACCTTGCATAACGAACGGATTCCAATAAAGGCCTAGCTTTCTTCTTTTTTGAATTGATTGAGGCTATATCGCCTACATTCAACCTGATAGCTTTTCCTAATATACACGGAAAAGGTGTAACGATCACTTCCGACCCACCACTCCAAACAAAGCCGCTTTCAAAGATTGGATTAAGTCGGAACAAATTTCTAAAGACTGGATTCTTCCCTTTCTCCTATCCAACTGCGCATACCCAGTCCAGCAAAGGACTACCTCTAAAACAGATCCGAAGTCATGGATCTCCTTCCAGGTACGTGTGACTTATTATCAACTTGAAGCTCGCTCAGCGAGCGTACAAAACAACCCTACTCTCTCCGTCCCTTGGTTGGCTCGATGCGCACAAACAAGACGTCTTCTAACCAGCTTCTGCATCTATAGAAAACCTGCAATCATTTCTTCAGCACCCTACAATCTCCTTCCTTCGCAACACAACTCAAGGCCAAGTAACAGCACAGCTTGCCAATCTGCGCTCTGCCTATGTCCAACCCTACATTATTGATCCGCTATCAACCTTCCTCACATCCACAAGTGCCGCTGCCATGCCCGACCTTCTCTCTGTGTTCATGCTAGTTGTCATCTTGTTCATCTCGCTCAAGATTCTTGACTATGCGCGGCGCCTGGTCATGTTTTGGGTGATGTTGGCCTTCCGGCTAGTCTTCTGGGGCTCGTTGATTGGTCTCGGCCTGTACGTGTATCAGGTGGGCGTGGAAAATGCAGGAAGGGATCTAGGTTGGCTCTGGGGCGTTACGATGGGCTTTGTAGAGGATTTCCACACTAGGAGCGGGAGTCCTGCCGGAGGCTGGGTGCCCGGGGCCGGCTCGGGGTCGGGTTCGGGGAAACAGGGGAATCGTGGGGGCTTTTGGGGATGAGAGATGGGTCGCATAGATGAAGGATCGATCCTATGGCTATTACTTTTGGAGATATACCGTTTCCGCTAGTTTACGGTTGTGCTTGATTGTTCTGGGAGTTTTCATCATTCATGAGCTTTCTTTATTGTTTTTAGCGTATTATTAAGTCTGATCATGTCCATATCTTCTTAATTCTTCTTGAGTGAGGAGACCTCTAAAACAGTGGGACTCTGGTGTGGCGTTTCGTGTGGGAGCTGTATGCGGTGGTGGGGTATGTCTTTCTCCCCGCGCCCGGGAATACATCGAGTTTCCACCACCGAGTCAAAACATCTGTTTCAAGGTTGTTGCCGCTGAGGTGGTGATCGAAATGAATTTCGCCGAATCCTCATAGTTCGGGCCACCATAGTATAATGGCGACAAATAAGCTGACGGTGCTCGGAGGGTGTGGCACTGTCTCGGGATTACATGGTGTCCGCAAAACACCGACAGGAAAAAGAAACAAAAAAAAAGACCGCGGTTATTATTCGTCCGCGAAGTTCCCCTCCTGTTCATCTTTGGGCTCCCTGGGTTCCTGAGCTTCGTGGTATTGGATAGCATCATCGATATGGCTCAAGACACCCGCAACGCTGTCTTCATCCTGGACCTCCAGCTGTAGGAAAGAGACCATGCTGAAGTCATCAATTAATTGCGCCACAGCTCGGTTGAGCTGCTTAAAGGAGCCACCGCTCAGTAGCGCATCCTTGGCCATGGGGTTGGCGCTCACAGCCGGGTCTTCCTCCTCAGTCGATAACAGTTGCATGTCCACATTGGTGAATCGTCTCAACTCCCGGCGGCTCACCATGTCCCGAACCTGATCCATTTTGCTAAGAATGTTAACATGTGGAATCTCCAGCATGAGCATGGCGGACATGGCACTCAAGGTGCCAGCGAAGAATTTGGCCTTATCGACGACAAATGTGCTTTCAAGTAGGTATGCCGCGCAGAGGTTGATATTCAAAGGGCCCTGGCGAGACAGGAACTGTACAAGGGACGGGAGGAGTGGGATGTGCGTGTAAAGTTCGATTTGGCCCGGCATATCGAAAATGATGAGATATTCTTCACTCAGCGGCTCGAGCGCCTCCGATAGGAACTCCAGGTTCTGAAGAAGGAATTCAAAGCAGTAGATGAGACCACCGTTGGGACCGAGCTGCAGCTCCTCCATGACATCTTCTAATGTGATCAGGTCTCGAATGTCGAGATCCGGTTGGTATGTGAAGGATTCAGCGGCGGGGTCCAGATTAACGTAAAAACAGCTCCGGCGAGTGCTCTGGAGGTGTTGAATTACGGCATTGCTGAAGGTGGTTTTGCCTGCCCCAGCAGGACCCATAACCAAGACACCAAATTTGGACATGGTGAATTAGATAAAAGCGGATAAATGGAGGATGTGATGAGTGATAGTTGATAGGTCTCAAAACATGAAGATCGATTGCTTATCGGTAACTGAGAATTTTCCACTGCCGGTGGGGCGGGTCCAGGCGGTGAGTGATTCAAAAACTTGATTGGTTTAATTTTGCATGATTTGCATTGTGGAGGCTGAGGGGGGGGCGGTGAAGCGTTGAGCCCGGACCAACATATGCACCGATGGCGTTATCGACTAACAAAATAGTATTGCAGGGGTCGGAGGCCGAAGTCAATTGTCCTCCTTCTGTGGTTCCGGGTCCCATTTTTTTCTGCCCCGCTCTCTCTCACCCATATACCAACCCCTCTCCCTCTTTTTTTTTCTTCTTCTCTTCCTCATCCACCTCCCTCACAACTTCCTTCTTTTCCCTTTAATTTAAAAACCATCCTTCACAATGGGTTCCGTTGCGCAGAAGCCTGGCACTTTCCTTTTCACCTCCGAGTCCGTCGGTGAGGGTCACCCCGATAAGATTGCGTGAGTTTTTTCTGGAGTTGATTTTCCCCTGAAGGCGTACAGGAAATCCCTTTGAAAAAGCAATTCTAACCACCGTGTCCTCTTCTATAGTGACCAGGTCTCGGATGCTGTCCTCGATGCCTGTTTGAGGGAGGACCCTCTCTCCAAGGTCGCTTGTGAGACTGCCACCAAGACTGGTAGGTGTCATTTTAATAGCCCCCATCGTATTGCCGACCGAGCCCCCCATTCTGACATGTTTTCTTCCAGGTATGGTTATGGTCTTCGGTGAGATCACCACCAAGGCCAACCTGGATTACCAGAAGATCATTCGTGGCGCTATCAAGGACATCGGTTACGATGCCTCCGAGAAGGGCTTCGACTACAAGACTTGCAACGTTTTGGTTGCCATTGAGCAGCAGTCTCCCGATATCGCTCAAGGCCTTCACTACGATGATGCCCTTGAGAAGCTCGGTGCCGGTGACCAGGGTATCATGTTCGGTTATGCCACTGATGAGACCCCTGAGCTCCTCCCCCTCACCGTCCTCCTCTCTCACAAGCTCAACGCTGCCATGACCGCCGCCCGTAAGGACGGTTCCATCCCCTGGTTGCTGCCCGACACCAAGACCCAGGTCACTGTCGAGTACGCTCACGACAACGGTGCTGTCAAGCCCCTCCGTGTCGACACCGTTGTTATTTCTGCCCAGCACACTGACGATCTCACCACTGAGGAGATCCGTGCCAACCTTAAGGAGCAGATCATCAAGAAGGTCATTCCCGCTGAGCTTTTGGATGACCGCACTGTCTACCACCTGCAGCCCTCTGGCCGCTTCGTCATTGGTGGTCCCCAGGGTGACGCCGGTCTGACTGGCCGTAAGATCATCGTCGACACCTACGGTGGTTGGGGTGCCCACGGTGGTGGTGCTTTCTCCGGAAAGGACTACTCCAAGGTCGACCGTTCCGCTGCCTACGTTGCCCGCTGGATTGCCAAGTCCCTGGTTAACGCCAAGCTGGCCCGTCGTGCGCTCGTCCAGCTGTCGTACGCCATCGGTGTTGCCGAGCCCCTCTCCATCTTCGTCGAGACCTACGGTACTTCCACCAAGTCTTCCGATGAGCTTGTGGAGATCATCCGCAAGAACTTCGATCTCCGCCCTGGTGTCATTGTCAAGGACCTGGACCTGGCCAAGCCCATCTACTTCCAGACCGCCAAGAACGGTCACTTCACCAACCAGAGCTTCACCTGGGAGCAGCCTAAGGTCCTGAAGTTCTAAACGGATCCCTCCGTCCGGCAACTTCGGAGACGTTATTGACGAATGTGATGAGACTGCTTTGTTTTCAACAACTCAAAGTACATGCATAGAGCATTATAAAATCTAAAACGACAAAAACCTTTTAAAAGTTTGATTCCTTTCGGAACTCAATCTTTCTTGTTTCATTACCTGCATGCTTGTCCTGCAAATTACGGCGAAGACAAAATTCAACATGATACCACTTTCATCAACTGGGACGGGATGTTTTAGGCGTTTTTTTTTCGGGAGCGAAGTCTTCAACAACCATATCACCTTCTCCTCACCTTACTCTATATCTTATTCATGATTAGTACTGCGTACTATGTCTGTTTAAATAGATTCGGGATATAGGTGACGAGAAGCTACCATGAGACCCATTTGTGGCTCTGGCCCGCTAATCTAAACATTAGCATTACAATAATTACAATCTAAGCGATTTAAAACAATACAAAATTCCAAACCATATCCTAGAAAACCCCTAGTATCTTCAATAAGAGTCACTACTTAAAAGAGGTGCACATGTGAGTAAGGCGGACTAGAATTCTTCAGGCGGGGCCTTAATGCTTAGACCTCGACGCGTGACACGAATTTCCACTAACCAATTTAACCCGCGTCTTACACTTGAACCCACCAACTTGCACTGCATCAGCGTGCCATTTTTCGTTATCTGGCATACTGTTACTGAAACCCTGAAATTTCCATAATGAACACCATTGTCTAGACGAGACCATGACCGCGCGCGTGGTTCCAACCATCTTAGATCCGCTCAATGCATCCGCGCTGAACAAACTCACCGAGCCGGCCCAACCGCTGTTCAAAAAGCGCAAGATCGGACATGAAGCTGCTGCTGGACAGCTAGCTAGCTCATCTATAGTGATTAGAGTATGTTTGATCGAATGACCCCTGCAATCCTGTAACATCCCTCGCTCACGCTCTTTGATCTCTACCAGGCCCACGCCGCCTCACTATCCGATGAACCACTCGTTTTCGATCGCATTACCACCCTACCACGCTCCAGATTACCACTTTCATGGCTTGAAGACGCGTCATGGTCACACTCCGACGCGCAACCGGGCGGCTTGTTCGTTGCTGATATTCCCGTCCTCGAAAATGATTTATGTGCCTGTGCAGAGCCTACCGTGCTTGCCGTGCGGCTGGTTGCAGATGGAGGTTTATACGTCATTGAGCGGGTAAAGAGAGGCATCTACTCGCTTAATAGGCTTGCACGGTGGGTGCATGAGGGTGATGTTGTTGTTGCTGTGAAGGGATGGCAGAGGTCTTCTCGAGTGGTGGATATGGAAGTTGATGTTGAGGAGAAGCCTCTTCCTGTTCCGGATGCTCTCAATTGGTGGCAGGCTGCTCAGATCGAAGAGCCTCTCTCTGATCTCGGGCTAGGAGACGACTTCGCTGCGCTGCATGTTGATCTTGTGTATGAGGATATCGAGGCGGATGCTGGGCCTATTGCACCTTCTTTTGTCGATGTACCTGAGTTTCGGGGCAATTCGGTTGCTCCTGCCTCAAAGGGTGTGAATGGCGATATGGAGGCTTCGTTTACGGAGTCAGAGTCCCAGCGCATGCATCTGACGGACGCTATGGATGTCGACTTCACAGACAATAATGATATTGATGGGAAGCAGTCACATGAGGAGCTTTTGAATGGCATGAGGGACCATTACCTGCAAGCACTCTATATCTCAAAGGTTCGTTTTCTGCTAATTTCACTCCAGAGCTTGGTATCTAACGGTTTTCCTAGACATCTCTGGCCTACTTTGCAAAGGGCCCCTTGACACGTTGCCGTGCCGCTTTTCAATCGTCTACCCTTGAGCCAACTCGGAAGCCCAGCCAACTAGTCGACTTTTACCGTGAGGCTATTTTGGCTGCGAAGAAGATGGACCTCAAATATCGAGAAGCATTGCCAGCAGCCGTTCAGGAGGCAGTGCTTGCTGTATCTGATGGTGAAAGGGGTACTAAAAAGCGGAAGAGCAAAAAGAAGAAGATGAGTAAAAACGGTCTGTATCCTGAAGAGGAAGACTTCATTCACAAGTGGTGGAAGGACCGGATCATCGCAGAATCATCCGCTCAAGAGAATTCACGTGAAGCAGAGACCAGGAAACACATTTCTGATCTTCGATTGCGTGAAACGCAATTGCAGATTCTTCTAATTCTGGAAGTGATGGCTTTGGAATGGACTCCCGTCGAGAAAAAAGATGTAGAGACCATAAAAGAGATCGACGGGGACAAAGACACGCTCAAGAAACCCAGGCCCAAGAAATCTCAGGATTTGAACGTGCTCCTCGAACTACACCTCGACCGGCTGTGCATCTGGCATGCTGTTGGCCTCGAAGAACCTTCAACGGCCGACACGGCAAGAACATCGGCTTTCAACGAAGGCCATATGTCTGGAAAGAAGGTCGAAAGTGATGCCGTGCGTGACTTTTGCACCGAGGTCATTGTTCCGTTCTATGCGGCACGCTTGCCAGGCAAATGCAAGTTGATCACTCGAAAATTTGGTGTATCCGGTGGTATTTCACCAGCGGGCAAGAAATTATCAAACAAGAGAGAGCGTCCTGGTCCTGGAGCCGAAGTCAAACGACAAGCGCCGCCTCAGAATACTCGCCGCTCGCTACAGCGTGTCTTGACCGACGAGAAGGCTGCAGCGGCATCTCAAAACCGACACCCATCTCTCCATCGGTCTAGCACAGCACCAAGTAAACAGGAAACGAGCCGTGATTCTATGGAGCCCTTGCTTCCCACTGTTCTATCAGGGAATGTGCGAGGTGGAATCCAAGTTAAACGTGTGGAAAACCGCGAGGTTGATCTTAATGCAGTTGCTCGTCAGCACGAGAGTAAATTGCGAAAGGTTCAAATGTTGGTCGATCAAAAGAAGGAACTTGATGCTGCAATTCACGCTCTGCGAAAACCAAACCGAGAGATGGTCGCGAACGACATTATTGAAGATGCGACTAAGCGGGCCTCCAGCGGAGGGGGTAGCTCCCGGAAGCCCAAGAACCCTGTTCGCAACCCATACGGCCAAGGCGTGCAGGTCATGGCAACACCTCGTGGCAATCGCAAGAAGGATGCGGTTGTCGGGATGCCTCCACTACCTCGCAGCCTTAAACCTTCCAAATCATTTGCCGGGGAAATGGAAAACCATTCCCTAGCAGAATCCCCGGTTATGATTCCGTCCTCGACTCGACGGGCAATTTCATTCTCTGGGCCCGATTCAAACCCATTCAAGTCTCGTCGCGCTGCAGATACAGTCCAGAGTGGGCGCCGGCAGCAACAACCGACAGAGCTCGGGTCTATCCAAGAAACCCCTACCCGCCCTCCAAACCGGCTGTTGTTTGATACCAAACCCCGCAGCACTGATCCCGGCCGTGTATCTTCATCTGCAAGCAAAGTGACCGATCTTTTCCGAGTACCCCAGCTTCCCGAGTCTCGTACAAACCCTAGCGAACCGATAGCGCCTTCAACCCCAGTTTCATCCCGGCGTAAGCATATCGTCGCAACATCAACACCGGAATCATCCCGGCCGCTCAACCGGGCTTTCGAAGGCGCCCGCTCCTTAATAATCACAGAGACACCACCAAAGCAGCGTGGTCTAGAAACCATGCCTGATCCTAGCTCTATTCCGGCCGTTCCTAATCTGCCGGCAATGATCGCCAACAATCTCTGTGTGCCGTCTTCGCCAGTTGTCATCAGTACCCCAGTCAAAGGAGCTGGCGTCATTCCTGTGACACCGGACAAGCCACAATCCAAATCGATCTATGACCAGCTGGGCTGGGACGATGATGATATGGACTTATTGTAGGTTGCGAGCTCATCAAGTTAAATGTATGCATCTTCGCCGGTGTTTGGTTTCTATCTCGCGATATAGCATTGGCATAACAGGAGCGGGTTCATTGATACATATTTAGCCTATCATTGTTACGAGAGTTCTATCATCACATTTTCAGGTGCAGGTGTTTCTGCAGTACATGAAGCATAGCCACAACCCAGCATTGAATTTAATCAATAATTTTACTGCCTAATACATTCAAAAACAGCACTGTAGGCGGACACATGTGCACTCTATGTCTTCAAAATTGTCAATTCTGAGTCTGATGTACTTTCTCTATCTATAAAATGCCTTGCGCGACCTTCTGTTGGGTGAAGCTCTATCTGGACTCACTGATTTACCACCGATCGGTAGGTCATGAGGTTTCAAATGTTGATTGCCCAAGTTTCTTCTGTCCATCTTTGTGCCTCTTGATGAGGCTAGAGGGGGAGGGAAAGCATAAAACCATATATTCCCCGGTCTTCAATTTCGGGTCTTGGATGTTTCTCTTATCCTCCGATCCGTCTTGGCTGCCCCAGATCTCCCACAAATGTTGTTAGACTTAGGAAGCTTAGTGACTTGGGATTCAATGCCATTCATTCAGGGTGTCTTGTGCGGATTTTAAAACCCATATAGCTCAACGAGCTGACTGGGAAAGAGCAACCTACCACAATCATATTGATCGAAATGTCGCCTCGGCTGATCATATTTTCTTACCCAAATGAGATCCATCTGGCACACAGTATGACTTTTCAAGCACCTGAAAAGAATTGCTCATTGGAAGTTCAAGCTCTCGGTCAGGTCGATGGCTGGCAATACATCGATGGAGTTGAGCAGTAATGCGGCATCCCATACGCCGATCTCCCAAAACGCTGGACTCGTTCCGAGTTGAAGACTTTCTGGCCGGACAGATATCACGATGGAACTCAGCTGGGGTATGTCATCTGTCTGGTAATGAAGCTTCACAACAATGGCTGACTATATGAATTTAAGCAATAACTGCCCGCGTCCTCGGCTCTCGGGGAGTGATTCCAGCCCGACAAATCCATTCATCCCAGTCCCGCCCAATCCAACATTTACAAGAACTCCTTTAAGCGACGAAAAGACTGCGCTCATCTTGAACATCGCCACGGCTCAGAAATCCTTCACCGGCATTGAAAAGAAGCTTCCTGTCTTCGTGTGGATTCACGGTGGATCCTTGTTATTTGGAAGCGCGAACTACGGCATATATGACACCGTGAACCTTGTTTCGCATAGCAAAGCCGTTGGTCTCCCCATACTTGCTGTTAGTATCAACTACAGACTCGGACTGGGCGGATTCCTGGCCAGCGCGAAGATAGCAGAAGAGCTAAAGCGAGACGGGTTCGCAGGCAACGGGAATTTTGGGTTCACAGATCAGAAGGTTGCGTTGGACTGGGTACAGAAGTATATCTCAAACTTTGGAGGGGACCCCAACAATGTTACAGTTGTGGGACAGTCGGCTGGGGGCGTCTGTATCGGCCACCATATGGCGTCGAGCCATCCGATGAAATTCCATCGTGCAGTGTGTATGTCTGGTTTTGGGACAACCTTGCGAGCACTTTCTCTGGAGGACCATGAGAACCTCTTTGACAGCACGTGTCGCTATTTTTGTATTGATTCGCATGTTACAGATGCATTGGATCGGCTGCGGCAGGTTGACCAGCAGGTGCTGGCTGATGCAGATCCCATCATTCAGGGTGTGCCGGCCGGCACTGGCAATCCATGGTGGTTCTATGCACACAAACCCCAGGAAATGACTGCAGCACCGAGCTGGGTGAAGTCTTTCATATTTGGCGATGTTCATGATGAGGGAGTTATCTTCATCCTGAACCTGATGAAGGACACATATGACACCGTTCGAAGTACGCTCATGCAGGAAGTTCAAGACGAGAATTTTCTCAACGCCGTCTTCAATGAATACGGAATCACGTCAGACCTGACGCAGAACGTACTCCTGGATAGCGTATGCACCATGGCTGCGGATACTGTATTCAAAATCCAAAATTATGAGGCCGGAATTGTGAATCAACGTCTGCGGGAAGAGGGCGCACTCTTCAAATATCATTTTGATCAACGCTCTCGTATCCACAATGCCCTGGAAGGAAAATCATACCACGGCTTCGATGTGATTTATTTATTCAGGGACCTTGATACTGCCCTAACCGAGGTGGAACGTGCCATGGGGAGTGATCTTCAAACCGCCTGGCTTCAATTTGTGCATGGCCAGCCACCATGGCAAAAAGGAAGGAACATCGGTCTGTGGAAAGTTTGGGGTTCTGATTCGCAGGTAAAGACTGAGACAGAACAACAAGATGAGCCCGCTCGCCACTATTCTCGGTTCAAGCGGGTGCTTCAACTGGGCGCTGGGGGATTATGGGAAAAATATATGAAGGGGCTAGATTCTCTAGTTATGAAACGGGGAAACAGCGGGAAGTTTGAGCAAATGTGATCATAGCTAACAATTGGTGAGAGGATGGATGATCTTGGTTATGGGCATTTTCTTTATCCCCTGACTGTAGTTTTTGATCCCCTCGATTCTACTGAAGTTGACTCCCCGGACGAAGATAGTGATATCGATTGATAATGTCATTGATAAGCTATCAATCCACAGACATACCACAAGGCAGCCTTAAATTTGGGTTTCAAGCTGTGCATAGCAAAAAGACATATCGTTTCATCCTCCCGCGCACTGAGATCGTGCCCATCAACATACATATTCCCCACAGACACAGCATGGGCGAGCTCACAATTCAACCACTTCCACGGCATCAAAGGCATACTAATACAAACGGAATTAGCATTATGCTGCTTTTGTCCAGAGCAATAATTTACTCTTTGGAAAAATCCGCAGAATTGAATGCCTCGGAATCATGGACCACCCCCTCCCCAAAATAGCACATATTCAGACCGACGGTCAGAATAGGGGCGTGAAAAAAATTTGAAATTCATGTCTATCGCATCCGTCAATTGGAATGCTACCATAAGTGAGAAAAAAGTCAACTGTGTGTCTAAAATCGGCCAAGGTAATATCACCGTAGCGCTCATGCGGAAGTCTGCGCAGCGCTAGCATCGGACCCTTGTATGGATAGGGAGTTGGTGCTGCTAACATCAAGATGCTAGCATTATCAACCGATCCATCATTCATGAAGTTGTCACGCATACTAAGGTCGATACAATAGCCTTCTTCGCCCCCAATAACCCGAGGGCAATATCCCGAGCCAAGCTTCGTGTTTCGAAAAGGGTTGAATTGGAAGGAGACGTTCTCTGGAAGTGGCTCATCATTTCCAAGGTAGTTGTGATAGACAATGTGTTCATAGTCATATTAGAACCAGGTCTGCAGCCACACAATCTCCGGGCCTGTGGACTCTACAGGGAAGTAGATGGCGCGTCTGTGCTCTGGAGATGGCCGTGGTTTTTGATGCGCAAATTTCTGGCAAAGTAGCTTGTGTAAACGCCAGTCTTCCCTTTGGCAGGCCTTTGAGCAGTAATGTATGCTCTTACATTGCATGCATCGCTTAGCTGAGCCTTTGTTGCACATGACACAAACTTCTGCCTTCAATTCTTCATTGTGATGGTCTGATGGCTGTGAAGGCTTATTGGGCCCCTCGCTGCTTATGAAGGTGAACTGTTGCATTTAGGGTAATAAGAAAAAAAGACTTACTCGGTCATGGGATCACTAATTCGTGCTTGCGTTTCGGGGTTTGACATGATGAAGTCTGATCCTCTGGAATCGACTTTAAACCGGATGAAAGAATGCTCGATAGTGTGGGACAAGGCTTGATGAATGAAGGAATCGAAGGATGCGGAATCCAACCAGTGATAATTGTCAGCTCAAGTGGGTGAGACGAAATGGTATGGACAGTTGAAAGGTATCAACGAAGAACAAGAGAGAATGTGTTGGGTGTAGGAAGGAAGAGGAGAAGGGGAATGTTTCGATGCTGGTGTAAGAGAGATGAAAGGAAGATGGTAGGAGAGTAACAATATCAACTTCTATCACCAACTGTGAAGGACATGCTAAGCCCATACGTCAGCACTGGGAGAAATAACCACAATCTTCAATCGTACTAATCATTTAGCATTCCGATGTCTGAACATTGACCGTATATGGGCATATATTGCGGAAGAATATACTTAGCCTTACTATAAGAACAATAATAATGCTTAGAAATATAGGATCTAAATTACTGATTTAAAGTCATAGCTGCTGATTGAATAGCTCAAGGGTTCGAGATATCTTAGTATAGCCGTCAATTCGGATAACTATGTTCTGGATATACTTATTAACTTTGTCGAATGATTCACAGAGAAAAGCCTGATTAACGAGACCTCAAAAGATTAGGGCGGGCTGCGAAGTATCCTCCAACAATGACAAGAGTACCAACAGTACCAAGAAGAAGCGACGTGCTGGAGAAAAATGACTCCTCCTTTACTCGCCCCAGGTATGTGGGCCGCTTTTTGGCGATGAGACTTTTTCCAGACCCACCAGCAATATAGTCCTGCCATTGAACCTGTGACAGTTCCTCCTGATATTCAACGACCGTTCCGGACCAGTTGTTGGTAATGACTCCGTCCGCTCTTTTATACCAGCTGTTGCAGTTCGGGTCTGCAAAGCTACTATTCCGCAACACTTCCTGAATTCTATCATTGAAGTCTTTTACGGCCTCAGGAGTTGGCTTGAGCGATAGCTTTCGTCCTTGTTGTTTAACTCGCATGACCTCCCCAACCAGGCTATTCAGGTATCTTGATTGAGCCTCGATCATAAGGATGATGGAATTGTGCCCTGTTGATGATTAGAAATTTCAGGTAAAGAAACATGACAGGGGTGAGAGTGGGTTTTACGAACCAAGATTGGTATTGGGACCATAAAACATGCCAAAGTTTGGCAAGTCCTCGACAGTCACACCTCTGTAGGCCGTTGCACCGTCTTTCCAAATATCTTCGAGAGATCTTCCATTTGCACCATACATTTGAATTGGATACATAAACTCGACGGTCCTGAATCCAGTGGCCAGCAGGATGACATCGTATTCTTGCTCGCCGCAGTCATCGACTTCAATGCCCTTTTTTGTGATACGGGTGATCTTTCGCGTCTCTAGACTGACATTGTCGCGCGCAAGAGCGGGATAGTAGTCATCGGATATGATCACTCTCTTGCAGCCAGGCGCATAGTTAGGTGTCAATTTGTCCCAAAGTTCTGGTTTACCGGCCAATTGATCTTTGAGCATACCGCCACTCCAATCACGCATCATTTGGGCGAATGATGAGTCCTTATCAAAGACGGCGTCGTGAAAGCTTTCGCGATAGTCCATCTGTAGAGCGCGCTTACGCCAACGGAGTGGGGGTATGTAGGTCAATAAAGCTTGCTGGAGGGCAGATACGGGTGCATCACCCCGAGGAACGACCCAGTTCGGAGTACGCTGAAAGACGGTGAGGTGTGATGCCTGTGGGGCAATTTCGGGGATGATTTGGGCCGCCGTTGCACCTTGAATCCCTGTTAGCTTCTGTCACGGCTGATGGAAGTAAAGATCTTGCATGCCATTGCCAATAATTGCAATTCGTTTGTTCTTCAGATCGTAGGTCCAGTCCCACCGAGCGCTATGCATCATCTTCCCTTGAAAATCTTTTAACCCCGGGATATTGGGCTCTTGTGGTGCATTAAGCTGACCGACCGCCGAGATCAGGAAGTCAGAGTTGATAATGTAGGAGTCAGAGAACTCGCTATCTTTTTGGCCTGTCATTTTGACACTGGTTTCCCACTTGGACTCGGTGTCATTCCATCTTGCTTCTTTAACGGTCGAATTGAATCGGATGTGTTTATAGAGACTATACTTCTCAGCAACACCGACAAGATAGGCCTATCGACGATTGCTTTGTGTCAGCTTGAAACTCTCCTACATAGCATGATAATTCTTCACTCGGGTTCTTACATGGAGTTCCTCCTGTCCAGGATATTCTCTCGTCCATTTTGGATTCTGCTCAAAGGAGTAGCTGTATAAAGTACTCCATACTAGACCTGATTAGCATTCTTGTGATATGGTCATCAATATATGTAGAATCTGCAATTTACCGTCACAGCAACAACCAGGATATTTGTTATCATTCCATGTGCCTCCGACACTGCTACCCTTCTCGAGGATAACGAAGTTGCGGCAATCATTCCGTTTGATAAGGTCAATGGCCATGCACATTCCTTTGTATAAAATTAGCTCCTACAAGGTGATATGGAAATTGAAGAACCTGGGGCTGCTTGCCAGATATCCCCGCTCCAATTATAACTACTGTCGCTTGCGTGAAGTCCTTGTTTCCCACGGGCAGACAGGTGCTAGATAGTGTAGACATATTGATTGTGCAATAGATATTGAGATGAGTTGTTTGAGACGAATATCGGGCGATGAAACAAGAGAATCTGGGCTTCCCCTCTTTGAGAACTCAGATATAATGTAGTGATCTACTTTGACCGAAATCCCTCCAAGCAAGGTTTAATTCCGCAACCAGACATCACCCCGCAGACGATCAGTGGAGCTAACATTGAATAGATGATCAAACTTTCTCCAAGTTTTCCAAAGTTCAAAGTAGATGACCGGTAGGCCTTGACAATGTTTTCATAAAAATCAAGGCGAATTTAGCCAAATTTCCGAGCATCAATGTCATATCAATAAAGGGGATTTAATATACACTATGTGCTATGCATGTGTGACCTGCACCATTGTACCAGCGTAGGCATTCTCAACAAAAGTAAGGAGGTGTATATCCGAGGATCTTGAACATCCTCGGCAGAACGGTTAGAAGTGCGGGGAACTAGACCAGCCTGGTCATCCACCGAGGCGTGCATGATTCAATTCAGTTTGTGCTCGCATACTACTAGCAATAATGTACATAATTCATCAAGGGAGCTCAATCCCTTCCCGCTCCGCAGTTTGCAGAATGTATTGTTTGACCTAGAAAGGAGTCAGATGCCGAACGATCGGACTAACCCCCCTTGAAGCCAGGACTGGTGACTTACCTTGTCATCTGGAATCAGGTCAACAGCCAGTCGACCCTCATTATCTCTCTTATCTGCCTCTGCACCGGATTTCAAAAGCAGGATTGCTGCATCACCATGTCCCTCGGAGACGGCATGGTGCAATGCCGTAAATCCATCGCCGTCCGTCGCGTTGACGGGGCTCTTCCCTTCTTCTAGAAGAGTTTTAATAATTGGAACTGAGCCAACTGCAGCTGCTCGATGCAATGGTAGCTGCCCGCGGATATCCTTCACTCGAGCACTGCACTTATTGGCGATCAAAGTTCGGACAGTGGAGATATTAGCCTTGGATGCGGCAAAATGCAGGGCATTCTGTATGATTATCAATATTCGTCACTTGCAAGTTGTTTCCCAGTGTTGGCCTACCTGTCCGGAATTGCTTTTTATGCTCACATCGGCTCCTTTGCGTAAAAGTAGATCAATGATCGCATCACCCGCGGAATCCTTGAGACTGGCTGCGATCATGAGCGAAGTCCAACCAGATCCATCCTATTTGCATTTTGTAAGCTCAGTCTGGACGAGAGAGGAACTCTTCGACTTGGAATTTGGCAGGTGGTACATACTTCAACATCGGGGTCAAAATTCTTGACAGCTACCAGGAGCTCGACGATAGCCAGTCGGTTGTTGGCGACAGCCCAATGGATAGCAAGACGATCATCATCATCTTTAGTAAATGCAGATTTCGGGTTTGTCTAGTTCATTAATGAGTATATTCCTCGACATCTATCGGTAGACGGGTTTTGCGGGGCAGCTGTAAGCCAAAGCTTTCACCTACGCTAAGAAGAGATTCAACGACTTGAGCTGTTCCAGCAGTTAGTAAGTTCTCGACCAAAAGTCTCAAGTCCCAACATACTCCTACCCTCCCGGGCAGCCTCGTGCAGAGGAAACTTTGTGTTCTGAGAGGGATTCATGGCGTTGGACTAGGGAAGTGGCAATGATTGATAAGAGCTGCGATAAGTAGATTGACTCCCGGTTACCGCCTCAGGCATCAATACCTTCCGCCCGCAGAGATTCACGAGCTTCACTTCTCCATCGAATCTCCTCGACAATCACCACGGATTCCCATTTTTGACCCCCGTTCACGACTTATATCAACTCGATGTGTTGAACTTTTCGCGTATCATACATTGATTCCCCACCCTGGCGCAGGGTTTTCTTTGCGCGCACACCTTACCACAGGCCCCGAAGCCTTGAAGAGTCGAATCTCTTCACGCCTCCTGACCTCCTTCTACGCGCCACCCTTCCCTCTGCTCTTACTACCTGATCCCTAGCAACTATGGATTCATTCACCCCCCATACCGCCGAAGAGGCCGTCCGCATCTCCGCTAAGCGCACCGCCGATCTTTTCGGTGGAGATTACTTGATGGTCACACCAACGACATTGACAGATGATTCGATCGGCATGTCCTACCGGCGGAGAGTAGAATACAATGATGTGAAAGAATTGCCACACGCCCTGGCTGAAATCCAAGCCAAGGCCGCCGCAGGACGCTCCAAACGACCCAGGATTCAACCGCAAGCACAGCAATCCGGTGATGGAAGCGGTGCGTCAATGTCGCTTGTGAAGAGGACACCGGGTATCGGCGCGGGTGTAGCAGGTGGTGAGGATCAGCCTAAGAGTCTGATCCAGAGACCGTCAGCGACAAAGCAACAGCGACCAGACTGGCATGCGCCGTGGAAGCTGATGCGTGTGATCTCGGGCCACTTGGGTTGGGTGCGCGCTCTCGCTGTTGAACCAAATAACCAGTGGTTTGCTAGTGGTGCTGGAGATCGGACAATCAAAATTTGGGATTTGGCGACTGGGTCCCTACGTCTCACACTGACCGGTCACATTTCTACTGTTCGTGGATTGGCGGTTTCGCCGCGGCATCCGTACCTTTTCTCGTGTGGTGAGGATAAGATGGTCAAGTGCTGGGATTTGGAAACCAATAAGGTTATTCGTCACTACCACGGCCATCTGAGTGGTGTCTACACGCTAGCCCTGCACCCTCGTCTTGACTTGCTAGTTACTGGTGGTCGTGACGGTGTGTGCCGAGTCTGGGATATGCGTACGAGGAGCAATGTTCACGTTCTTGCTGGCCACAAGGGCACGGTTGCCGATATCAAGTGTCAAGAAGCCGATCCCCAGGTCATCTCTGGTTCGCTCGATGCTACAGTTCGGCTGTGGGATCTGGCTGCTGGTAAATCGATGGGAGTCTTGACACACCACAAGAAGGGTGTTCGTGCACTTGCTACCCACCCGACCGAGTTTACTTTCGCCAGTGCCAGTACCGGCAGCATCAAGCAGTGGAAGTGCCCCGAGGGTGCCTTTATGCAGAACTTTGAAGGACAGAACGCCGTCATCAACTCTCTCGCCGTCAACAACGAGAACGTCATGTTTTCGGGAGGTGACAATGGTTCCATGTCCTTCTGGGATTGGAAGACTGGTCATCGTTTCCAAGAAATTGAGACTACTGCGCAGCCCGGTTCGTTGGAAGCCGAGGCGGGTATCATGGCCTCTACCTTTGATCGTACAGGCTTGCGTCTCATCACTGGTGAGGCTGATAAGACTATTAAGATCTGGAAGCCTGATGAGGAGGCTACACCCGAGTCTCACCCTGTTACCTGGGCCCCTACCCTAGGCAGACAGCGGTATTAGACCCTAGTCGGTTCTTTGTCATTAATACCCTTATGCTTGGTTTTCTGTTTACGGCACTGTGGAGTTAAGCGTGGTTTCATGATTTCCTGAGGATTTCCTGGGTGTCAAGAATTTTTATCTTCTGGGAAAAGGTCTCATGTAGTGTAAAAGAATTGAATTTTTGTACAATCACTTTCACAATACTTGGATTAAACTAGGAATTCGTATGTAGCCCTGGATGTTGAGAAGATAAACCTTCCGAAAATTCTCACGCTAGCATGGACCAGATGATTCTGCTCTTAGGTGCCCAGTCTGACCCGACCAGGCCCCAACACCAAAGATACCTTCAATGAGCCTACAAGTTCGTACTCAAGGAGTAAATGTGTTTGTGCAATGGGTATCATATGCAATGCATGTAGGTAAAACGTAGTGGTACAAAAAAGGGCCTCAAACAACAGATGTCATAACATGTCTTGATCCGCCCTACAGGTCAATTCCTAATCCAAAGCTCTTAGCCTCGATATCCTCTCGGAACGCAGATCGCACATCCTCCGCCGCGACCCGAAGCCTGATCTTACTTGTCCGGTCACCACGTGTTGGGATCGTGGAACCACCTAGCAAATTCTTCGACCCGGTACCCTGTTCCAAGGCCACGACGCCCGAATTCATCAGCTCCATAGCTGCAAAACCTAGGGCACGCACTCGAGCAGTAGACCCGCCACCAAGCAGGAATTCCTTCACTACCGCACCGGCAGCACCGGCGACTGCGACAGCTGCGTCGGCGATGCGGCGTGCTTCGTCGAGGACATCGCCGAATGTTGATTCCGTGATGCCGGTGCGGTGGACGCGGGCGAGAAGTGCTGCTAGGAAAAGCTTGCCTGAGAGTGGGAGGCAGCGGAGGGATTGCTGAAGTGGGGTGGATGTAGCTTCTTGGATAGCTTGCTTAATGGTAGCAATTGTGACACGGCCTGGTTTTCCCTTGCCAGGCTTTGGCTTCAGCGCAAGAGAGTTGGCTGATTCTGCGGCGAGCGATTTGTTACGGGCAGGGGTCTTGCTGGGTGTGGGAGGTACATCTTCGTCCTCTTCTGGAATAATGGAGTCCGCAGCAGCGGCTTCTTCAGCTTCTTGTTCGGCGATTTCGACCGCACGGCGACAGATATCTAGTGCGCGACGAGCATCACCGCTGACGGCAGCAACTTTTCGACTGGCGAATTGGACAGCATCTGGCTCAACGATGTTGCCTGGTACATTTGCTAGTCGTGTGCCGATAATCTCCATCAGATCGGTATGTTTGTATCCTGGGAATGTGATACGGGTAAGACCGAGACGACTGGAAATCTTGTTGCTAAGTGTTCGTTCAGGAAGATCCATGGTGTTGGCCACGGCCAGAACAATAAGCCGCGAGTGGCGGAGAGCAGGCCAATTGAAAAAGTTGTACATGACAGACTGGTTTTTGGTGACCAGCTGGTCCAACTCGTCCATGAGCACGACGCAGGATACCCGGCGAGGTGAAGGGTGGGAGAACTCCTGTTCGAGCAGATCTAATGCATGAGAAGGCGATACTCGGTCTCCTTTCAATTCTTTCCAGAGCATTGAGTATGCTTGGTGCGGGTCTGTGATTTTCATGCCGTTGATTTCGCAGAAAATGAAATCGTCCATCTCCTCAGCTTCCACAGCCGCGTTCAATTGAGCCACTACTTCTCGGACGGTGGCCGTTTTGCCAGTACCTGGGGTACCTGAGATATAGATACAAGCCCCTGTACCCTCCATAATGGCTGCACTAAGATGATTGTAGACTTCATTGAATTCATTCTTCCGGCATGGCAGGGATTCCGGAACGGTGGACACATGCAACAGTGTACGGGCTTGGCGATACGGCGAATCAAAGTGATCTTTCGAGAGGACACGGGTACCCAGCGGTGTAAATTCAAGAGGCTTTTTGATCACGATTCTCTTATGTGTTGGTGTAGTCAATGACTTCTTCCGCTGGGACTTGGGTGTCGCATTTGAGGCCACTCGTTGCTTTTTTCTCGGGGTTGCTGGTGCTGCGCTCTCGTCCTTGGTTTCGACACACTAAGGGAAGGAAATAATGGTCAGCAAAGTTACACGATGTTGCTCGGTTTTGAAAGTGTCACTCACGTCAGAGTCAGTGGCCTTGCGTTTTCTGGCTGCTTTGAGTCCATCCTTAATCATTGCGATAAGGCCGTGAATATCACCATCTCGGTATACATCCTCCCAGATGAATTCTTCTGTATATCGCCCTTGGAGCTGATTCACACCTCTGCGGCAGACAATGCACTTGTTGTACTCAGCCAGCTGAGCTTTGTCCTTGGGAGGTTCCCCGTTGGGGTATTTCGCAAAGAAAGCGTCTTTCGACATAACTGTGGCCTTGCCACTAATGGAGTAGAGGGGGTTTGTGTTGAAGTCTTGAGTCAGGTATTGCTCATTGGGCAACGCATCAGCTCTGCGCTTGTTCCTTGTCGAGAGAAACTCGTCGGGAGAAGCGAACCACATAATGCTGGCCGATTTAATCTTCTCATCCTCTCCATCTTCATCCTCCTCCTCCAGGAACTCCATTAATATTCCCACCCAGTCCTTGCCAGCCTCCGGTGACTTCAATAGCACGATGTCGCCGATCCTGCATTCGAATGATCCCATGCGAGCTGCGACAATCGCGCGCTTCTTCCTGGCCGGGCGGGACGATCGTCGTCGGTTGGATTTTTCCGGGCTTGCAGTGTTGTTCTCCTCTGTTTCAGTTTCATTGTCGGCATATACCCAGTCCCATGGGTGGTCCTCGTCGCCCAATTCGTCGTCTGAGTCTTCGCGGACTAGGCCACCCTTGGCAATCCATTGTTGGGCACGTTGGCGAGCATTGCGGCGAGGCTGCTGCGGTTCAGCATCACTCGAAGAATCCAAGTTGACAGCCATTGTGATAATTGGCCTAGAGGATCAATTCTCATGAATGGCTAAAAGGACTTCGGGATTCGCGTTGAAGCGGAGACGCGTTGTCCACTTTCATCCTCATCAGGTTTAGCGTCAACCCTAGAATCGCTAGCCAATCAAAAAGCGACAATATACATCACATCAATAGGGAAAACCATATGGCATAATACTAACTAGTTAGATTTGCCTATTTAAAGCTTCTCTATCCCCTATTCCTTCTGCTCCTGACATTCCTCGCGTCCATGATTTTCATCCACCGATTCAATTTCTGCACACCACTCCATGAGCACATCCTTCGTCTCTTGGCTGGGCTTTCCAGGAGGCCCAGCCTGGCACTTAAGACCGTGAGCCAAGATTAAATGTTTCCGAACGGCACTGGTAGGCGATATGACGATCTATACAAGTCAGTAATCAAGCATAGTATGACATTTGATTGAACTCACTGTGCGCTTCGTACAGCCAGGAACTCGACAGAACACTTCTCCGGTCATAACTTCAACCTCCCCTTCGGTGTTCTATTACATCGAATCAGTGTTCAACGTTGGAGATCTCAATTTCGATATAATCATTCTCACTTACAATCTCGTACACTGGAAGTCGTAGACGACCAGCCTGGCCCTCTGTCAAGTATCGAGTAAAGGCTGGAGAGCCAGCAAACGGGGCACTGATTTTCTGCATTTTACAAGTGCTGCTTGATCTTTTAGAAATTGGATAAATGTTTTCGTAGACAGATTGTGCTTGTCATTTGAGAAGTGAGAGAACAGAAAAGCCAGTATCTGGTCAAAGGGCAAGGATTGACGGAGGTTTTATGCACAATAGACAGATTAAATATCAAATTGAAGTGTAGTAAAAGTGAAAACTTCACTCTTCCATCCATCTCTTCAAACTCTGCCTTCTTATTGGAATATTGCCGTATCGTCTTCAAAGGTTACGTCTCTTCCAAAGTCACTTCTTTTCGATTCTCAGCCTGGAAACAAACCAGCACTCACGCCCACTCATCAAGAACCTGTCTACCATGGAGTAAGTGCAATCTAGACCTGAAGCTAGCTTTTATGCTGACCCAGATATTAGGTGGGAAAAAACCGCAGCTCTAGGTAATACATCAAGATCACTCATTCTAGTCCACAGGTTTGACAACAATTGACGTTTCATCTATAGACTGGAACCTACCGGCATATGGCCGGATTGATAGCAAACGGCCCCTTTCCACCATTTCGGATGAGGCGGCGACCACTCCAGACCTGATCTCAACAACACCACCGCCATCACCACCCTTGCCAAATGAGAATGCCACTCACGACAATGCCCCTTTTCCACTTCCTTCTCGGCTCCCTTTCCCCACGAGGCAGTCTGTCATCAGTGGGAAACAGCGGATGATTGAGCAGCGAGCTGCGCCAGAGACAGATGATCCCCAGGACAATCCAGCCAAGCGACGATGGCGACAAGGTCAAGCAGCAGATGGTATTATTCCTGACTACTCGTTTAGGGAAATCTCGTTAATATTGAAATAGCCGTTGTTCGTCTGCCCGAGGAGGCAGTCAACACCAGATTCATGTAAGAAAGTCAATCGCACACACTCCAAGGCCATTTGACTTATAAGCTGAAATAGTCATCGAAATGACGCCACCTCAAATGCATTAGTCAAATCCCTAGCTGACGGTAAGGAGCGAGGAAGGGTTCTCGAGCGCATCGCCCAGGCGACAGACACCCACATCGTGCCGGGCTTCAGCGGTGGTCGAGTGAGTATTGAATTTCAGTATATGTTATTCCAAAGGCTAATCATATGTTCAAAGGTTCTGCTTATCTGGGGAACTGCTGCACAAGTCGCTCAAGCGAAAGCAATCATCTCGAAGATGATTGAACAAATTTTCTGTCGAGTTGATGGCCGGCGACGATGGAGCAAGATCCATCCTGAGTATGTTGAGGACCTCGAAAAGATCCTCTTAGAACGGGCGATCAAGACCCATCTGGCTTCGCTGCGCGAACAACCTGCCACAGATTCTCCTGAATCTCCGGTGAGTAATAGCCCTATTGATGACGAGAGACCTCTGTTTTGGGTTCACAATATTCAACTAACTGCATAACAAGACGGTGTTTAATTGGCCCAATGATGGCCCGACAATTCAGGAAGGTCTTGGGAACTACCTGGAGAAACTTGACTCCATTAGAGAGGAGTTCCAAGTGCACATTTACATGGAAGAGGCCTCTGCAGACAAGATTTGCATTTCTGCAACAGTGGACACTGACATGGAGCAGATCCTTGCTCGCCTTCAGGATTTGTGGAAATCAACTGTGGCGAAACTTGACACCCGTATAAAAGCCTACATACTCGAGCCACCTTCAATAGACACTATGCGAGAAAAAGTGGTTTTGGTGAAGAGTGGTAGGTTGGCGCTGCCATTACTTCAAATAAGTCAGCAACACCTTCTCCACGAATCACCTCAGCCACAGTGTGTTGACATCGATGTAATTCGGAAGAAGAACAACGAGCTCCTGCTAAGCAGTTTCCGGAACGCGTTCTCGAAAGCCGACCTTTTTGCCGGTCATCTGCGGATGCGTGTTCACTTTGGGTCTTTTGTTATGGATAGGTATCGAGAGCCTGGCGGTGGCCAAAAGGCGTTCGGCCTTGACGAATTTCGTGATATGATTCTTCTTGACCGAGCTAGAGGACGTTTAGTACCGGGGTAAGTGATCGTGAGTTACCATCTTCAGAGCTATCATTCTAATCAAGACCTTGGCAACTTTTAGATTGAAAATCAGCGGCGAAGAGCTGATTTCTCGATGCATGAGCGCTACCTCTCTTTTCCAACCCGTGAATACTTCATACACCCTTTCAGAGATCAAGGACATCATGCCGACCTATGCAGCAAGGTTTGAGTTCTCGGGAGTCACCAATTCCCTATTTTGCCTGGAGGTAGATTTCAGACGACGTAGCACCGAAATTGAAAAGGGTTGCCATCGATGGTTCAACGTCCATGATGAAGACAATGGACAAATGCGCCGATTGCCTCTGCAAGTTGGTGTTATGAATTTTTTACGGTATGCCCTAAAGCAACACCCCCCCCATTTGGATCCTTTCAATACTCACATTCTTCCAGCTCGGACTGGCAAGGGGACATTGAAATCTTCGAGCCGCTGCACAATGATCAGACAAATGAAAAGTTAGTGAATTTTCTCCACTCCATCAGGTTTAATAACCGCCCGAAAATGCACGGCATGGCTACCAAGCCTCAGAAAAAAGTAATGTGTGCCCCAGTCGCACCACTGTCCGGCTATACCGAGAAATCCGCAATCCAGTTGCTGGTCAAGGGCACGAAGTATGTGTTTGAAATGGCTCGTTTCGATCGGTACACCCAGTCTCTAGGTGCCTGGAGCTCGACACCCACCGTTTCATGGGGTGCTTCGTTGTTTGACCCTAGCTGGGATGCTGCCTTGGGCGCCGATATCAAGTCATATGCAACGGACCCGAAGTACACAGCCAACCAGTTAGGACCTTTCGAGTGTTTCTTTCCTCCGCAAAATGCCCCAGTCACCGAAGGCGACAACAAGGGATTCTTGCAGTATATTGAAATCGTCTACAAAATCTCTGACCTTCTCGGGCTGAGCGAGGACGAATTCGAGAAACTTACAGAGGACTCGATCAAGCTCAGACTGGCGGAATTGATAGATGTGGACCTTGGGATGCTGTTTTAGATCGAATGATATGTTACGCTGCTCGTTCTGGTTTTTTGAAAGGTCACCCTTGTTGCCATGAACCCTGACCAAACATTTATGCTGTATTTGGAACCACCCATTTAGCAGGGAAGAATGAAATTGATGGAAAAAAACCGATCTTTTGACTTATATTTACTGGCTTATCTAAAGCCGTCATCGAGCTTCGTAAGTGGTATACAAGTTTAGGCACTCGCACCAGCGTCTGCCTCGCCGCTAAGCATCTTCTGTCTAAGCACTGAAAGGGGTCAGCAAACATATCCAAAGTACATCGCATGCAAATTCTCAGAAATGAAACTTACCTTCTTCCACAACACGCAACTGAGAGTTTTTGCCCTGAACAATCTTCTCCAACTCAACCAGATTCGCATCTAATCCCTTCACCTTGTCATCGTAAAAAGCAATCGCTTTCTTGGGTGTCTGCATCAAAAAGGACCGTCAGTCGTCCGTCTCTCGTGAAATCAATTCGCAGAATCATACCTTTTCAACGTAGAATCCAGTTCCAACGTCAACAAGCACCTTTTCCCGATCCGCCAATCGACCCTTAACATACAATGAGCTGGTAAGCGGGACCAGGATCTCATCGCAACCGGTAGTTCCCTTGGCCTCGGAGCCAGTCACACCATCATTGATCGAGCGCACACAATCACGGAACTTGGCTTGTGCGGCGCGCAGCTTTGCGTGAGAGGTTGTCAGGTGCTCCAATTCGGAGGTGAGGCGGGTTTGGAGGGCGCGGAGTTGGGGCAAAGAAAGGGTGGCCAAGTTCACTATACAATTGTAAGAAATGGATTCAATTGGTATGACTGTGTGCTGCTTTGGTGTTTAAATCATGCGACTTGCTTCCACAAGATAGGTTTCCTTGGGTGAGAAGCTGGCTGGGGTTGCTGCGGAAGGGGGAGATGTTTTCATCTGGGCTTGTCGGACGAACCTGTGCCTGGGGGAGCTCCGCCGGAGCTTGAGTCGGAGTTTTGAGCCGACATTGTGGTGGTTTTGGGTTGGAGGTTGGAAAATTAGAGATTCTGAGCGCGTAGCAGAGTTGAGTTGATGCGGGCGGAGGTGGGGTTGAAGACCGTGGCATTAGTGTGGCTTCAGCCATTTTTGCTTGTGTTCGCAAGTTCGGCTGTAGTAAATGCGGTATGTACACGCACTTTATATTGTTCGGGAATTGCAGTGGAGAGAGGAATGAAATGTAATACAAGATAGTATACAGGCTTGATTTCAGATATTCTAATAGTACAGGGTCCGGCTCATGATCACAGCTGTGTCAGCAGACTTTCAACGAACTCGGGCAGTTGCTCCATGGAGACATCCTTCTTCACATCAAGTTGTCGACATTGCACCTCGACAGTCTGGTTCTTCTTCCAGCCATTGCCCACAACAATAATTATGGGATATCCGATCAGATCCGCATCCCCGAGCTTCCAGCCCATGCCCTTGTCACGATCATCCAGGAGCGTGTCTATGGGCGTAGCTCGTGCAGTAAGGTCATCATAAACCTGTTCGGCAACGGATTCCAGTCCCTTGCCTGGGACTACCACGGCTTCATAGGGAGCAATGACACGGGGCCAATTAAGCCCCTTGGAATCGACCAGTCGATTAGCCACGGCAGAGACCATACGTGAAACGCCGATTCCATGACAGCCCATCTGCATCGGCACAATCTGTTCCTTGCCCGACTTGACATCTGACGGGGATGCGCCCTCAAGAAGAGCTGGGTTGACCGACACTGATGCCTGCAGCACCTCGCTATACCGAGTGCCCAAGTGGAATGTGTGTCCGAGCTCTACTGCCGGGTTGCTGGTTAATAGTCCATCTGCACACTGCGAGCATTTGTCTTCATCGTGCACGCGGATCAGACTGAGTTTGTTTGGTGCATTAGGGAACCGGTCCAGCATCGAGTATTCGATGTCGGCGACGGTGCACTCTGCTTTCTGGAGGAGATCGCTCAATGGCGGACGCTGGTACACTCGCACTTGCGAGTCATACAGATCAAGAACACGGGGTTTCACATTCACCGGACGAGATTTAACACGCGCAACCCATTTTTCCAATGGGTTCTCCACACTCAGGTCGAGATCCACACCTGCAGCAGTGGCGATTGCCTTGACAGCGTGCGAGTTGACATGGCGCTCAACGGGCTCTTGAGACCCGCTTTGCATAGAGAATTTAGGGTACCAGCCGCGTATAAGAGTATTACCGTCATGTGAGATAGCCATCCACATGCCTGTGGAGACTGTTGGGGTGACATCCGTTGATGCGTCCTCGGTCTGGAAGCCTGGGACGTTGTTTGGCTCTGCAGATTCATTAAAACTGTGGGCTTTTCCATCTGCAAGTTCCTCATTGTAAACGTGATCACAGTGTGAGCAGCTCACCACGCGATCTTCACCTTTCGAGCTGATAAAGTGAAATTCATGGCTAAGGCTGCCACCCATGTTTCCTGAGTCAGCAGCAGCAACGAGATAGGGGACCTTAAGCTCATCAAAAAGCTGTGTATAAGCGTATTTAACCGCTTGGTAAGTTTTCAGTGCTTCTTGAACGTTGTAATCAAATGTGTATAGATCTTTCATGATGAATTCGCGGCCACGAAGGAGACCTTGCCGAGGCCGGGCTTCATCTCGGTACTTTCTCGCTATTATAGGTCAGAAAAATGGTGCTTCCAGTTGTTGTGTTTCATCTTACTGATTTGATACACTCGCAGAGGGAGGCTCTTGTAAGAGGTGGTGAGGCTTCCGACGAGTGTAGTAATTTCCTCCTCATGAGTCGGAGCAAGGAGAAAACGGGTATCTTTGCGATCGTGGAGTCGAAATACCTCCTAGTAGATATTAGCAACCTACTAAGCGAGGCGATGAGCCGTAAACATACCTCAGAGCTGGCGTTTAACCGACCGGACTTTTCCCATAGCTCCTGTGAGGATATTGAAGACAAGGACACTTTGGATGCACCTGTATGTCTAATTAGTTCTGATTTAGTGATTCAAAGGCGGCCAGCTTGCCTAATGAGCGCATATGCTTGTCAATAAGGCGTTCGAGCTTGTCCTGTACTCGCAGTCCCAGGGGAAGCATATGAAACACTCCAGAATAGGCCTAACAATCGTCAGCATTGAAATTGATGAGACTGATGGGATTACTCACCTGGCGAAGAAATCCGGCTCGAATTAATAGATCATTGGCATCCTCTTGTACTTTATTAGCTCTGCGCTAATCATAACGTCTTAGCAGGCCGAGAGCGCACCTTTTTGACCATCGACTGGTTTTTTGGAGATACCTCCAGTCGGAATCCAGAAATTTGAGACCCGGTTTCTTCCATCATACTATGCAATATTAACATTTTGAAGCTTGATTGTTTTCGGGAACCGCGTACATGAAACCCGCATTGCTGGACACGAAGTACCGGTGTCCGCGCTACCCTTAATAAGCGACGGGCCCCAAGGGTGACAAGCATTGACAGTGACTTGGGAAGGCAATTCTTAAAGCCTTCCGTTTCAATTATCACAATTCAGTCGACAAATAAGAAACCTTGAGAAATCGTTGCAGTCACTCCTGGACTGTTTCTTATCGTGTTGGTCCGAGCGTCCTGATAACGGGCCCGCCGCAAAAGATTTCTCCGTCCAATTTTCTCTCTGTTCATAAAACATACCGCAAACCCGGACACTTCACAATGGTCAAAGGGAAAGGCAAGCGCCCTTCCGGCGCTAATGAGCCCATCCCGGATGGAGGTGTTTCGATTTCCAAATCCCAATCTACGTCTACTGAGCCCCAGATCGATGAGAGCGCTTTCGCCGGTTTACGTCAGAAAATTGAGCAACGATTGAAGGATCAGAGCTCCAACAAGGGAAAATCGAAGAAGAACGACAAGTCAAAAGCCCCGGCTGAGGCTGCACCTACGAAGCAAGAGAAGGAGGCCGCCCCCAAAGCTGGTCAATCCCAGGACTCTTCTGCGCATGGCAAGAAGCGGGATCGCAATGGGGAGGTGATTGCTCGGGAGGAGAAGAAGGAGGGAAAGAACAAAACTGGAAAGTTTTCAAAGAAGGTTGACGATGATGAGACCCTCCGACAAGAGATTTTGGCTATGGGCGGCACCGAGGAGGACCTTGACCTTCTTGCCGGTGTTGACTCCGAATCAGAGGTTGAGGGTGTCAGCGCCAAAGCTGGGGACAATGACCTTCGGAAAGAACTTTCAAAGATGTTGGAGGCTGCTGGCCACGTTGTGCCGCAGGATCTAGCAGAGGACGAAGTCGAGGAGGAGGATGAAGAGGAGGCCGAGGAAAGCGCCGAAGAAGATGAGGGTGAAGATCAGGACATCAGTGACGTCGAGAACAGCGAGCCTGAAGATGTCTCCGATATGTCTGAGGTCGAGGAGGCGCCCAAACCTAAGGAGAAACAGCCCGAGATGCTGATTCCCAAGGAATATGCCACGCTGGTGAGTGCGCCCTGGTTCTTCCCTGATTAGATTTTCTTGTTAACAATTGCCCATTAGGCCATTCTTCCTCGTTCCGATTGGTTCGCAGCTCCTGTTCCCAAGCTTGCCAGCGGCAACGCGAAGCAAATGACTGCCCTTCCTAGACACTTGGTCGACCGCATCCACGAACTCGCCAATTCGCTATTACAGGAGGAAAACGAGAAGTATGCTAAAGCCCAACAAACCTCGGCTTCGTCATCCCACAAGTTCTACACCACTATTATGGCCTCGGGTACCCTGAGCGATAAAATCTCCGCATTGACGCTTGCCGTTCAAGAGTCTCCGCTGCACAACACAAAGTCTCTAGAAGCCCTTATTGCCTTGGGACGCAAGCGCAGCCGTGCGCAAGCAGTTGAGGTCCTCCGGTCTTTGAAGGATATGTTTGCTCAGGGAACCTTGCTGCCCAGTGATCGCCGTCTGAGAGCATTTGCCAACCAGCCATCTCTTGTTGCTGCCTTCCAAGGTGCTGGTGGCCGCTGGACTGAACGAGACCCGCTCCCCGGTGGTCTGCAGAAGAGCCACCTCATTCTTTGGGCTTTCGAGGAGATTGTCAAGATTCAGTTCTTCGAGGTCCTCAAGATTCTGGAGATCTGGTGTAACGATGAGATTGAGTTCTCACGGACTCGTGCAGTCAGTTATGTCTACGAGCTTCTTAAGGAGAAGCCGGAACAAGAAGCCAACTTGCTGCGTCTGTTAGTCAACAAGCTTGGAGACCCTGGCAAGAAAATTGCCTCGCGCGCCTCTTATCTTCTCCTGCAGCTTCAGCAAACACATCCCATGATGAAGCCTTTAATCATCAAGTCCGTTGAGGAGCTATTATTCAGACCTGGTCAGAGCCAGCATGCGAAGTACTACGCCATTATCACCCTCAACCAGACCGTTCTCAGCTCAAAGGAACAGAAGGTTGCTGCACAGCTACTTGACATCTACTTTGGCATGTTTGTCACTCTCCTGAAGCCGCAGGCTAAGGAGCCTACCTACAAGGGAAAGAACAACGGCAAACTGGGCCAAAAGGGCTCAAAGAACAAGGCTCCTCCCAAGGGAGAAAAGGGAGAAGCCCAGACTGATGAAATGCGAGAGAAGCTGACCTCGGGTGTCCTCACTGGTGTCAACCGCGCCTACCCGTTTACTGACTCTGATTCTGACCGGTAAGAATCTATACTCTGATATCACTAGCGCATGCTAACCTACCTTAGACTCTCGAAGCACATCGACACTCTCTTCCGCATTACACACTCTTCAAACTTCAATACCAGCATCCAGGCCCTGATGCTGATTCAGCAGCTTACTGCCTCTCACCAAGTTGGCAATGACCGCTTCTACCGGACTTTGTATGAGTCGTTGCTGGATCCCCGTGTCATCACCTCCTCTAAGCAGTCCCTATACTTGAATGTTCTATTCAAGGCACTCAAGAACGATTTGAACGTTCGCCGAGTCAAGGCATTTGTCAAGCGTATCGTTCAAGTTCTCGGACTGCACCAGCCTGCCTTCGTTTGCGGTGTGTTCTACCTGATCCGCGAGCTGGAGAAGACCTTCACCGGTCTTTCTTCTTTGTTCGACCAGCCCGAAGCGAATGACAGCGATGACGAAGAGGTCTTCCGGGATGTTCCCGACGAGGATGATGAGCCGACTGTGCCTACTCCTGTTGTTGAAGCCCAACCCAAGAAGCAGGCCAACGGATATGATCCCCGTAAGCGTGATCCTGAACACAGCAACGCCGACAAGACTTGTCTCTGGGAATTGCTGCCCTATACTTCCCACTTCCACCCGTCCGTTTCTGTCAATGCCGTGAATCTCTTGGAGCACAACCCCATGAGTGGCAAGCCCGACATGACCATCCATACTCTTACCCACTTCTTGGATCGTTTCGTGTACCGTACCCCCAAGGCCAACGCTGCTTCCCGCGGTGCCTCTATCATGCAACCTCTCGCTGGTGGTGAAGCTGCCGACCGGTTGGTGGAGGCTGCCAAGACTGGTCAGCAGGCTATGCCCTTCAACTCCGAGAACTTCTGGAAGAAGAAGGCCGACCAAGTCGCGGCAGAGGATGTCTTCTTCCACGAGTACTTCAACCGTGTCAACAAGGACAAGGTTCGTGCTAAGAAGGGCAAGTCTACTGAAGACCGTGACAGTGATGAAGAGGTCGACCCTGAAGGTGCCAGCGACAACGAGGACGAGATCTGGAAGGCCCTGGTTGACTCGCGACCTGAGCTGGAAGATGGCGGTGAGAGCGAGGACGATCTGGACATGGATGATCTGGAATCTGCCTACGATGATGACGAGGACGAGGAGGGTAGCGGTGACGAGGTCATCTTCAACGACGAGTCCGATGTGCCGTCTGACGAGGACATGGCCGACTTCAGTGGCTTTGAAGATGAGGAAGCCGAGGCTGCTCCTGCTGCCAAGAAGGCAGCCAAGAAGCCCACCAAGGAGAAGGCAAAGAAGGTGGACGAGGACGACGAGGACGCCTTCGACATGGATGTCTCAGACGACGAGGCATTCCTCGACAGCGACGACGACCTGCCATCGGACATGGAGCTCGGCGGCGTGGAACTGGAAGCTCCCGAAGCCGCCCCTTCGGCCTCGGACTCGAAGAAACGCCGCAAGCTCAAGCACCTGCCTACCTTCGCCTCGGCCGACGACTACGCAGCCCTGCTCGCGGACGAGGAGGACGGCATGTAATCGACCCTGCGCGTTCTTCTTTGCATATACGTTATATCCTTTCATCAAAAGTGACGTCGCACCGACATTCTCCCGTGCATTCCTTATTGTCGACGGCGTTCTCCGGGTTCTTTTGTATGCTTACATGTCTATCTCAATGTATGGATGTTTGGCTATCGCCAGCCAAAATAAATACCAATCAAGTTCAATGTTACCTTATAGAGTGAATTTCTCCGGAGCATCCTCCCAAATCCGTAGTGGCTGAATTGCATATGCAGATTAATTTCACCCAGATCACAACTCCCAATACGGTAAAAGGTCGCCCCCAATCCATATGTCCTGATAAGCTAGACGCTACACCTTATCGGGATCCCTGCAGCGCACACGTCAGACGAGTGCTGTATGTTAAGGAAATAAGACTTCGCCAGCTTATCCCCGAACAGGGAGTTGGATTAAACATGAGACTCGTGGTCCTTGGGTCAATCTGGGTCGTTGCCGTGTTCCCAGGTGAGTATGTGGGTTCCGCCTGCATGAGGCCATCGCGGATGATGAGCACGCAAGAGTGGACCGAAGTAACGACAAAGGCCGAGACTCCAGGCTTCTAAGGAACATTGAACGGTACAAATCATGCGATTTTCCAATTATGTACGTCTTATGGAATCTCTAATTGTAATACGTAATGCTAACCTGACCCGGCTTGATCTGTTTATTTATCTAGAATATTAATGATTTATATTCATAAGTGACGATCTTATACCAAATGCAGGCTTCGAGTCCAGATTGCTGAGTCATCCACGTGTTTCTTGATGACTAATTCACGTGATAAGGTCACGTGGAGTCTCCTTGTCCTCCATAGATTAGACGCTCTTTAACTATGATCTCAGCCTATGACAATGACGGTTTCTGTTTCTCGGTCTCTTTGTCTCTTATTTCTCTCTTTTATCGATACTTACCTCATCAATAGACGGAGCAATCCGAATTTATTTGATAATTTTTCCTAAATTTGCTTCTCATTTTTCCCGTTTATGGCGAGGATCCAGTTTTTGCTCCGCATCCGGTTACTTGATCGAATCAACAGATGAGAAAGGGTCACTGCGCACGCTTCCATGTTTTCAGGCTTATTTAACTGGACTGTGTCTGATCCCGACCGGGGATTCCTGGCAACTTCAGCTTCTCCATTCGACACCTGCTTGCGGGGTGGATTTCGGCCCACTCAGGAAGGTCGTTGCTTTAACGGAACTTGCGAAACCAGGTTACTGTACAGTACTCGCCCCATTCTGCCTCGTGGCCCCTTGACAAGACATAGAAAAAGAAATATACTTTGTTATATAATTCCATTTTATTTTATTTTATTTGATTGAATTTCCTACGTTCAAGTTGATCCCGTAGTCTTCGGCCATATGTAGAATCAAGTCCCTGAGCGGATACAATAAAGCCCCTGAGGGGCAAAACCGCCTCTCCCGAGCGACTTTACTGCGCCATGGCTTGATCCATGGCTTGAACCGTCCTCGTCCTCGGGAGGTCCATCACGTCATGGGCTTGCGCCCGGATCGACTTCAACGATACTAAGTCATTTCCGGTCAAGTGGAGAAGATCCCGACTTCTAAAATGACTGGTATTCAGTAGAACCATAATTACACTCCTATTCTGTCGTACTAAGCTCATCTGGTATACCAGATACCTTCCATACCAATCTTGGTCGTTGATCTTTTTTTTTTCTTTTCTTTTTTCACATTTCACCTCTGCCCTGTTTCTTTAAATCTTTGTCATTACAACTATTTCGAGATGAACCAGTCCAAATCTTGAATCACATTCAACCCATCTACCGTTGTAGATTTCGTTTTGCCCTAAGATCCGTCATCGTTCCCGGTACCTGAATATCCATCCCGTCGCAACAAATCTCATACTCGCTAAGTGCCGAACTCGAATTCCCAAAAGCACCCTTTCAACTTCTTTACGGTCCAGTCTTATATATCGATCGGCATTTTTATGTATACGAAGGTCTTCGGTTCAGTTCCTTTCGACTCTGCAGAGTATCATAAGCGGTTCGCCCGCTCGCTAAGATCAAAATGGTCGCGCCAGGACATATCGCATCATGGGATCATCGCTCCGATAGCGATAAATCCGAGGATCTGAGTGATAAATTCGACCAGAGCCCTAAACAAAAAAATCTCGATCTCGAGGGTCAGGGTCGTCGCTTGTCGCATGCCCATGTCGCAGTGGACTCGTCTTCCACCACCGAGAGCGTCGGTCGCCAAATTGAGCTGGAATCTGAGAATGGAATCAAATATCGTACATGCAGTTGGCAGAAGGTAGGTTTGCGTTTCCTTGCGACTTGCAGATACATTGGACGTGGCGCGGTTGCTGATTGGTTTGGAATCTATAGACGGCTGCATTGCTCTTTTCGGAGTACATTTGTCTGGCGATGATGTCCTTTCCCTGGTCTTACTCGGTTCTTGGTTTGGTTCCGGGTCTGATTTTGACTGTTTTCATTGCTGGTGTGGTGTTGTATACTTCGTTAATTATTTGGTATGTCACTTTCACCGCTCCTACGGCATACATATACTTATGGTACTTTCTCAGGAAATTCTGTCTGCGACACCCGGAAATTCGCGATGTGTGTGACATCGGCCAGTATCTATTCTGGGACTCGAAATGGGCATGGTGGTTCACTGCCATCATGTTCCTTCTCAACAACACCTTTATTCAAGGCTTACATTGTGTTGTCGGGTCCGAATACCTCAACACCATCTCCAATGGCGGTGCCTGCACCGTCGTCTTCTCGCTTGTTGTGGCGATCATCTCCTTCTTCGTTTCCTTGCCACGAACATTTAGCGCTCTTGCACGATTGGCCACCCTTTCCGCCTTCTTCACATTCATCTCCGTCCTCCTAGCCATGATTTTCATCGGAATCGAAGGTCACCCGGCCGGCTACCCCAGTGCTGGCGAGCCAGAAGTTCTCGCCTTTCCAGCCAAGGGCACAACCTTTGTCAGTGGTATGAGCGCCTTCCTGAACATCAGCTACACATTCATCGGTCAAATCACCTTGCCCAGCTTTATCGCCGAGATGAAGGAGCCGCGCGACTTCTGGAAGTCCGTGACAGCCGTAACCATCGCCGAGGTGATATTGTTCAGTCTAGTCGGATCCATCATCTACGTCTATACCGGCTCGCAATCAGCATACATGACATCGCCGGCCTTCGGCTCGATATCAAACGAGGTCTACAAGAAGGTCTCCTTCTCGTTCATGATTCCTACCCTCATTTTCCTCGGCGTTCTTTACGCCTCCGTCTCTGCGCGTTTCATTTTCTTCAATATCTTCGAGGGAACACGCCACAAGACTCAAAACACGGTGGTGGGCTGGGCTTCCTGGGCTGGAATTCTAGCCGTGCTTTGGGTTATGGCGTGGATCATCGCCGAGGTTATTCCGTTCTTCTCAGATTTGGAGTCGATTATGAGTTCATTGTTTGACTCGTTCTTCGGTTTCATTTTCTGGGGAGTGGCCTATCTTCGCATGCGGAGGGATGACCACGGACCTCATTTCTATAAGACTCGGGGAATTCGCGGCTGGTTGGGTGCAATTTTCAACGTCAGTCTGATCTTAATGGGTCTTTATTTCTTAGGGGCTGGTACCTACGTAAGTTCATTGAAATCGCCCCTCTCCTTCATTTGCTAACATTTCTCTGCAGGCTTCTGTCATGTCCGTGATCATCAGCTACAGAGAGGGTAGTGTTGGTGGTGTTTTCACTTGCGCCAGCAACGGACTGTAAAACCCTGCGGGGCGGAGTTTATTTTTCATTTTGTTTCTTTTTCTGCAGTTTCATCACATCTCGTATCGTTGCACTTATCCAGAATGGATAGTGTCACTGGTAGATTTTCATGACATGATGACCGGGAGGGCTTGCGCACATTCTCCATTGGGGTTCGATGGTTGGTTAATAATGTGCTGTGATTTCTATTCTTATTGATATACGTGGTAGACGCTGCGCAAGTTTTGTATAACTTTGAAGAGAATTGGGATTTTGGACTTGCCTTGCTCTGATATGATATACATCATATCGCGCAAGTCCTTGCATATAGCGGCAACTGAAATTTAATCACACGAATGGTGTTCGGGTCAGATATCTTGACCTGATCGATTTTTAGTCATGGCCTTCAACATTATACTTTGTAGCTGTAAATCGTAATTTCTATCTAAAGACTTCTTTCACTGATAGAAGCTCCCATGGGTAACGCCGCCGGGCGGAGGCCACCCTATCTCCACGTGACTTTTCCGCAGTGCTTCTCCGACGGAGTAATGTTCTTCTGTGACCCATTTTCCTCCTCTTCTTTTCTTTTCTCCTATACATTCAATACATTTCTCATAGCATTGAAAGCACAATGGCCAGTGTTCGTACTCTGAAGAAAGGTGCCGACCTCGTCGCTGCCAGAGCGGCCGCTCTCCATGCACCCCGCGCTGCTATCGGCTCCACACTACTGCGGCGGGAGCTATCCTCCGCGGTGCGAGCCCGCATGCCCAGCACCCGGATTGCCGTCCCCAAGGCAATTGGAACGACTCAGATTGTGCGATATGCCTCAAGCTCAAGCGAGCCTCTGAGCAAGACACAGCTGTATGCGTTGCACGAGGCTCATGGCGCCAAAATGGTGCCCTTTGCCGGGTTCGCCATGCCGCTCCAGTACACCGACCTGAGCCATGTGGAAAGTCACATGTGGACTCGTGAGAAGGCCAGCTTGTTTGACGTTAGTCACATGTAAGTTATGGAGCTACGTGCGTTTCCACGGAGCTCAATGGATACTAATGATTGTGTTTGTAGGGTGCAACACCACCTGAGCGGACCAGGTGCTCTTGAGCTTCTGATGAAGATCACTCCCTCCTCACTAGACAAATTGGCTCCCAACACCTCTACCTTGTCCTGTCTCTTGGAAGAAGGTACCGGTGGTATTATCGATGACACCGTTATCACCCGCCGCGGCGAGGACACCTTCTACTTCGTCACCAACGCTGGCCGCCGTGCCGAGGACCTTGCCTTCCTGACGGCCGAGATTGACGCTTACCGCTCCAAGCACGGCGCCGACAGCATCAAGTGGGATATCCTCGAGGACCGCGCCCTGGTCGCCCTTCAGGGCCCCCTCGCTGTGAGCGTCCTGCAGCCCCTCATCAACTCCACCAATGCCTCCGCCGCCGAGACCGACCTGAGCACCCTCTACTTCGGCAACTGTCGAGAGCTGCACCTCACCCTCCCCGACGGCTCCGCTACCCCCTCCCCTCTCCTAATCTCCCGTACTGGCTACACCGGCGAAGACGGCTTCGAGATCTCCATCCCTACCTCCGTCTCCGCCTCCCTTCCGGAGCAAGTCGTGAACCTCTTCCTCCAGAACAAGGACACCCGTCTTGCCGGTCTCGCAGCTCGTGACTCCCTCCGCCTGGAGGCTGGCATGTGTCTCTACGGCCATGATATCTCCACCGCACAGACTCCCCCCGCTGCCGCCCTGGGCTGGGTCGTTGGCCGTGACCGTCGCGACCCCGCGACTGCTACCTTCAACGGTGCCTCCGCTATCCTGTCCCAGCTCGCTAGCCCCAAGACCGTAAAGCAGCGCCGTGTTGGTCTTACCGTTGAGAAGGGCTCGCCCGCCCGTGAGGGTGCCATTGTTGTGGATATTTCTGATCCTGCCAACCCCGTTGAGATCGGTGTTGTTACTTCTGGTGTGCCGAGCCCGTCACTCGGTGGTGCGAACATTGCCATGGCATATGTTCAGACAGGTTTCCACAAGAAGGGCACCGAGGTCGGTGTCAAGGTGCGCAACAAGGTCCGCAAGGCCAGTGTTGTCGGTATGCCTTGGATTGAGAGCAAGTTCCACCGCCCGTCCTAAGCGTGGATGACTTTAAATTCTGTCCGTCCTTTTATGTCTTGGGCCATTTCCCTGTTATGAATATTGAAGAAAGCGGTGATAGCCTAGGTTGCACCTTGTATATATTCTTTTCGCAACCGTGTTTACTTATCTTAAACGTTTCCCATTTCCACCCTACAAATGCATCATCTACTTCAACACTAGACCATCAATCGAATCATTCCTATACATATACATAGCAAAATTGCGCTCAGTACTCTGTTAATTCACGCAAATGTTCTTTTTATTTAAACCACATTCGTCAATCCCCCCTGTATATACATTTCAGCAGCAGGACTAACCAAAATCTGCCTCAGCCTATCCTTAGAACCCCCATCCAACCGAGAACATTGCAACAAAAGCCGAGCTATATCCTCATTCCCCGAGAAAACAGCCATAGACAACGCATTCCGTCCATGATTATTCTCGGCATTAACCTGCACTCTATCACAGAGAAGGAACTGTTCGACAATATCATCATATTCCCCGCGAATTGCTTTATGCAAAGGCGTATTTCCATCCACGTCCTTAGCATTCACATCTACTTGGGGCATGGCAAGGAGAACAACAACCATACTAAGGAATCCGAGGCGCGCAGCAATATGTAATGCCGTCTCGCCATGGCTGTCAACGCAGTTGACATCCAATGGCACGGTACGGATGCGATGACGCGCGAAGCTTTCACTTAATGTTTCGACTGTTTCTGTATCGCCCGAATTTGCTGCTAGGATGAGAGGCGTCCGACCTTCTTTGTCCGTGAGGTTGGCGTTTGTATTGGCGAATCCCAAGATCGTGGTGAAAGCTTGGTATCTTTTGTGAAGGAGAGCTAAGTGGAGTGCAGTGAGGCCTGCTTCGGATCTGAAATTGACGTCCACGGAGTCCTGTGCGAGGTAGAATCGGACGGCATTTCCATTGTCTAGGATCGATGCCAGCATTAGGGGTGTGAGGTCTTCGTCGTCCAGGGCATTGATGTTAAGTACTCCGCTTGTAAACAGCTTGGTGAGCAACTTGTCCATATTTCTGTGTTGCTCGGTCGTACGAGTAAAGTGGGAGTGACAGTGGGAATAAGCGTATTGGTAGAACGAGAATGTGTGACTCGCGTGGCCTTGACAGAGGGGACGGACTTGGGCAAGAGTTTTAGAGAGATCAAGGCCGGTTTCTGATTTAGCTTTGAGTAATTTGATAGCTAGATGACGGATACTGGTGGAAGAGGGAAAAGTCGATTGGAGAATTGTAGCCGTTGCTGCACTGGCATTGATTTTGGGGATGACGGTTCGAGATATTTGTCTGTCGAACACATTATAGCTGAGGTATGTAATAATGATATCAGCCATATATCTATGCGCGGTGTCCAATGTAAGACTCAATGGAGCTTTCGTTGTCCGTGCGTGAGAATCAAGTAGAAATTGTTTCAAACTGGGATGGACGAGTCGTGCTGTCAGTTCCTCTTCGTCGATATTGATTAGACAACCACAGCTTGCTAGAGTTTTGTAGATATTGTTGAGGTTTTTTGACTGGTCCCATTCTGTCTCACCCGGGACAATGCTCAATGCCTCTTGCATCTCGTATACCGTTAACGGACGCCGAGCAGCAATGACTAACTTGAGAATTGATCCTTGCTGAGAGGGCTCTTTCCATTCAAGCCGCTGGAGGATGCGAGAAAATGTTCCAGCCAGATCTTTGGGCAAGACCTGGAGCGCCTGACGGAGCTCATAGTCGGTCTTCATAGTACACAGGGTTTCGATCTGCAGGGCAACCCACAGAAACATCCCTTGAGATCCATGAAAAAGTGCATCTCGGATCTCCAAGATTAGAGTGGGGTCTCCAACAACTAGCCTTTGTGATTCAAGACAGTCCTCTAGCTCCTCTAGAATGAAAGCCTGAATCTCAGAGCTATTTTCCGGGATGGGTATCACCGTAGCTGACACAAAGCCCACTGAGTCTATCCTCCGGTCATAACTTGTTGGATCCGAGCGAAAAGACGCACAAATGCGTATGTTGAAATTTTCTTGGAGCTTGACTAATTCCGCCATCGTTTTGAGTCGTTCAGAGTTCTCCAAATCATCTAGGCCATCAACTATCATGAAACACTGCAGTGATCGGGATGGAAAGGCGTGTTCGAGGAGACATGTCATCCTCGTGAATTCATCCAATTCGGCGCATTGATTCAAAGCTTCTGCTACAAACGTGAGGTCTTCAACACTACTTAGTAGTTGTCGGATGAGGGATCCAATGACGGTGCGAGCCTTGAGCGATTGAGCGACATCGTGCCGGCAAAAGAAATAAGCCACCAAGAAATCTGGACAATGAAGGTGTAAGTCCTCAACCATATTGGCTAGAATCACTGATTTTCCAGCGCCAAGTTTGCCCGTGTATGCGAGTGTGCAGGAAATGCAACAAAGTGCAGGATCTTTCCAGGTAATATACTCTGGACATACTCGGAAAAGAGTTGAAGTGCCCGCCTTTCGAGTTTGTTTCCAGATCACTATGTGATCAAATTTTGAACAGAAGTTGAGTACTTGTAAACGTGCATCAATCTTCCACTGCATGATCTCATTTTCGGTCTTGATGATTTTCTTCCATAATGCATTTTGAAATTTCGAAGTTTTGACAGACTCTTCATCAATTTTCTCAGCCACCAGCAGCGTCATTTCTTCCTTGATATTCGTGGCCCAGCGTTCTAGGGTCAATTGAAATGAATTCAGTTCTCCCTCATTCATAGTCGCTTTCAGCTGTCCAATCGTTGACTTCTGCGAAAACCTCAAAGTCTTGTGACATATTTGCACAACGGTGATAAAGTAGTCACACATGTAAGACTGTAAGTTCTTCGATCGTGGGTATAGAAGAGCCATTTTTTCATAACGTGGCGCAGATCGACCAGCCACCATGAACAGCGTCGACAGCTTCTCAATGTAAGAAGTGTATTTCGTCACGAGCTACACCAGTAAGCTCAATACCATGTCAATACTATGTCTGCACTGACCAGCAATGATGATCTGAGGACCGCCCACACGCCACAGGCTATCAGATTCTGGGAGCCTCCGACAATGATATCACCCATCGCAGCGAACCGTTGAACCGCTTCGAGAACGTTCATCATTCGAGCACCAAAACAACGTCGCTTGGATCCCAATGCCAGTTGATCTATCTCTGCAGTAAGACGTAAAACATCTTGCGCACCGGGAGGTTTCCCTCGCATCTGAGCCTTCTCATTCTGGAACGCTATTTTTTGATTGTCAGGCAGGTCAGCTTCGAACATGGAAACCGCCTGTGCCAGCCGAATTTCTGGCTTCAACCGGGGTGGTGAAATTGTCATTGACATTGTCATGTCAACCAGATCAGAGATCTTGAACCATATTCTTTTGATGTCTGTGGGCCATTGGAAAGTGGCGAAGGTTTCGCTTTGGTGAGACCGTGCGGGGTCGGCTGTGTACCTCCGCGGTATTGTGCTTGATCAAATGCATCCCCAAATGCCATGTAAGTTTACTCGCGTCTTATGTCAGCTTCCGAGGAGTTTGGTTTCTCCTTCTGCGCCTCTTTTGTCGCTTTGCCTCTGTATGCAGCCTAATTGTGCCGTACGAACTGTGGCTGTGCAATGGCTGCGGCGCAGTCACAGAAAGACTTTCCTTATAGTGAAGAGTCACCGGCGGGTTGACCTTTCATTTCATTTTCAGACAAATGTTGCACTCGTCATCTCTTCGGGAGGCATGCACTCATCCAGATTCATTGTTTGCGACCCAACAAGATGATCTCCTCCGCATGATCTACCAAGATTTCACCACTGACTTGGACCGGCTCAAACGAGCCTACTCACTTCGCTCTGGTCAACCAATCTACCCGACCACCACATCTCCATCCTATATCCTGTACGAAGCAGATTATGATGAGGTGAACCGAACCCTAGTGGGGTTCCTCAGTCTGCGTTGGATTCACCGCGGGGAATATGAGAAATTTGTCGGCTCGCAGCCCCCAGATGTTCGATTAAGCCGGGATTCATTTGAATGGATACGAGAGTTCTACAGCGAGGTTATTGTGGATGCTGACGCGCTCTACGCTTTAATTACCTCCATCGTCATCAACGATCTGGGCAAGGATCCACAACTTGCCTCTGACTATCAACAAGTGACTGGTATCGATATCGCAGATTTGAATCATGATGCGATTCTTCTGAAAGCATGCACAGTCGGGTTGGTTTTGTCACTGGAGAATTTGACATTACCATACAAAGACGATCTCCTGCGTGGCATCGAGCTAGGCGCGACTTTCAATTTTGGACAGCTGGCCCAGGCTGAAAACGTCCCAGCCTGTCTATCGGGTCTATTGTTAATGAATGACATGCCACGCTGCTTCCAGCTTCGCTTCATGGAGCAGCTTCTGGACATTTCCGGAGCTGCAGGGCATATGGATTCTACCTGCGCGAAGAAACTCATCCAGCCTATATTCGATTCCTATCGGAATGTCTACGATGCATGCCAGAGTGTTATTGCTGGTAATGCAAATTTTCGACAGGGGTATGATTTGGTTCTTTCGAGAAGGGCACATTATCTTCATGGAGAAGGTTTTCCGTTGCTGCGTGTTGAAGACTCGGATGATCGAGCATTGATACGACTATTCTGCATGGGAAATGTCACGACTCTTGATAAGGCGAGTCTGTTTAAAGATACATGGGATTCGCTGGAGATTACTGTCAGAGATGCGTTGATATATGCACTTAACATTGATGGTGTGAGTGGTGAGCCTGCGGTCCAACCGACTTATATGCCTGCTTTTCTTAGTCGGATCGGTGACAAGGTATCATTGACTTGCTCGTTACGATTCTTATCACGTGTGATGACTCGGGTAGGGTCTGTAGATTCATCGGTACTGGTCATTGAACGGAGCGTCTTATCAGTTATGAAACAATACGTTGAGAGCGGGGAATTTGACAAGGATCCCACTGTAATAGAGAACATCGATGTGCCAGAAGGAGTTGTTGCATTAACCACATGACACAAACAAGAGCATCTCCATAATTTGAAATGATTGATTAATCAAGCTTATGCACAGATGAAAAGTCTTCTATCTTATAATGAACATTGATATAACATTAACAGAGCACGCCGACAGTCTGGAAAGGGTATGTATAACAGAAAAATGGCTCCAAAACCAACCAAAACTAGTAAGAACGAGACGGTATCTCGGTAACAACTCGCTGTACCGTATCTTTCTGTGGGGGAGTAGGAGGAGGAGGCGAAGGAGCAAAGCGGGAAGCTTTCTCTTGTTGAGCATATCTCAACCGAGTACGGCTCACATCACTCTGACTAGCCAAACTGACCTTTAACCAGTCATTAGGCGTAGCCTGATCCTCAATTGAGCTCCGCATGCGCACCACACATTCCCGATACAGACAATTCTTGTCAAAACGCCAACTACACAAAAGCGCCCGGAGCATACCACCCTCACGGCCACAGATCAATGCCACTACTGGCGGTCGCTCGGCAGCAATGACGGACACGGTCATATCTCCCGTATCAACGATGGTGAACAAGCGATGCGTATCCGGAATACCATGAACTTTCCTTTCCTGTTCCCAATGATCACGGCCTAGTGGATCACCATATTTATCACGAGGTTCAACACCCATTCGGATCTTCGGGTGACGCAGACTTTGAGAGAAGATCGTGGATGAAGGTGCGTACGAAAGTCGGTCATTGAAGTTTCCGTAGATCGCCTTCTCAATTTCTCGGAGGGTCATTGTCCCTTCAAATCCGACCATATGACAAGATAGTCCGGACGATCCACCACTGCATAGATATCGGACGGCCCGGGGACTGAAGCAAGAGATTATCCAGGCGACACCGACATATAGCAAGATACCATACATGTATTGGTCGATGTTGAGAGTGGTTCCTCCGTTCACGCCTGCGAAGGCTAGAGAGATCACAGTTGCGAAAAGGTTGAACCCGGCCAGCAGGAACCATGCACCCATCCACACGATGAATTGAGATATATTTGCGCGCAAGCTGGTGAAATTCTGCACGTACTGAACTTCCGGGAAGCTCTTCCATCGGATGGGGATGCCGCGGCACCGGTCCAGAATGACCGTTGGGGTGTACTTGTCGCTGCCGATACCGACTACCTCACATGAAGGTTCGATATCCCACAAATGGACGGAATATTGATCTTGGTCTGCGATATTTCGGAGGAGAGCTTCGCTGCCAGCCACAGCGTACCTCTCCTCGCCTTGGATGCTGGACTTGCTGGGGATGGTTGACCTGTAACTTGGCCATAGGCAAACCAGACGCTCCAACATCTCGTTGCTATCATTCACAAGAGATAAGCGCGCAATGGCCTGGAACGTGTCGTCTTCTTCATCTGGTGTGATGCGATAAGACAACAGGCCCATCGCAGCATAGGCCATGCTGGTGGTTGTATAGCCCTCAACGTCTCCAGTGACTAACTTCGCCATGGCCTGCACGGCAAATGTGAATAACTGCAGCTCACTGAGCTTGGTCCGATTCGTATAATGATCAATGAGGTGACTGATTGCGTCTTCAGGTCGCTCTCCGTTGCTTTCAGTAGTCGTTGCTGTACTGATAGGGTCAAACGCATCCCAGAAACTGTTATACATATCCGACAGTGACACATCATAGAAGACAGTATCCGTGGACTTATTACCGACAGATGGCAATTTCCATTCCGGCGTGATACAGTATCGAATCTTTTCAGCCGCGAGGAGAACTTCAGGCAAAGTCCATACCCGCTTTCCCCATATCTTCTTGTCTTCGGCGCTATCGCTTGGCAGCAGGATGTACACCCGTCTTGCACAGCGCACTGCATCACAGATGGAGTTTATATCCCTTGCCTCGTCGAGTTTGTTCTCGTGTGAGACACAGTCCGTATCCACCCAGAATGCTTTGACCGGCTCTTCTTTTGGATCTCGATTGGCGTTCTCACGCTCCAGGATACTCCCAGCTATCTTGTGGAAAAACGGCCTCAAGATATCGTCACCAGCACTGTAGTTTCCCCGGGAGAAACTCAAGAAAATATAAGGCTGTAGCATGCCTGTATTCTTATCCCGGAGCTGTGTTGTCTCTTTGGCTACCCACTCCTCTTTGTCTGTGTCCCATACGACCAGGCGGCGAGGGGTCAAAAGCCTAGCGAGACTTGACTGCGGTCGAGTATTCCCCGGCGACTGATCAAGGATATTGATAGCGTGTTTGGGCCAATCCCATTGCACATTATCATAATCCTCGTATTTGTCAGACGAGCCTTCACCACTCCACGGCTTGGTAATAATATCGACGGAGAGCAAGACCTGAATAATCCACGCCAATGTCAAGGTAAAAAAGATGGACAGGACATGGTGTATTATGCGAAGGCAGACGATCCAAACTCGTCGCGGCATGCTCTTCTTCTCTAGTGTTGAATCTGGATCATCCTCGCTCGGATCAACCCATCCTGATTCATATCGCTCGAGATTCAATGGATTGAGACAAAGCTCCGAGAGTCGAATTATAAACGGAGTCCGTCCGTCGATTTGCGTTTGACCCCAATGCCTTGGTCGGGTATCTTTTTGCGCGTCTTTGGTCGCCTGCACGACTAGTCGACGAGGAAACTCTTTGGTGGTACTATAGTACGTATCCAGATCGGGGAATTTCTCGTGCTCGTCATCTCCGTTTGGATTGAGGTATCGGCGCTTGCGGATCACCGGGTCTTCGTGCTCAAGCTCAATCATGCGATCCCTCAGTTGCTCGGGGGTGAGCTTTGGTGGTCGTCTGAACCTAAGACCAGGAGACCAGTGCCAACGTCCATCATAATGTTTCTGGAGGTTCTTTTCCCATGCCTCGTGCTCCAAGTCTTCTTTGCTGGAGGATTGAGCGGCACCCATATTGGCCAAAACTTTTATTTTCGACTTAAAAGAAACAAGTCCAGAAGAGCCCAGTGGGGATATTGTAGGTTTTTGTTTGAAATGTGGATATATAGATCCACACACCCATCAAGGAGGCTCGGTTGGGAGCCCTCATATCAGGGGCTTAAGCAAGTATAAAAAAGCCAGAAAACGCCAACGTCTAGCATGAAACATATCAGCTTTGATAATTTATCTGACCAATCTAAGGCTAGTAGCGAGATTTCGGCCCCTTAAGTCGCTTAGACCTCTATAGACAGACCCTTAACTAATTTAGCTCAGCCCCACTGGATGTATTTTAGGCTTAGTGTCTCTGCCTTTCTTCCGATCTTGCACACATTGACTCAAGTGCTGGGAAAAGATATGTAAACTTTGAACTATCTTGAGCATTATTAAAAACCAAGACGATTAACCATACAGCCCGCCGCTTTGTCAAAAGTAGAATTATGGCCGATGAAACTAAATTTGCCCATAGCGATGACGTTAGAACCAAACTGTGCTTACATTTCTACCATATTCCACATCAAGCGAATACGAAGACAATGTGGACATGAAAAAATCAGGCCTATATGGGAAAACCTTATAAGATTTCAAATTCAACTGACTTCAAATCTTTGATGATCACAAGGTAAGCTCGACCCCATTTAAGACTAATAGAGTTAAGCGCTGACGTGACCGGCGAACCAAGGTTCGAGCCGGGACGGCACGTTCATTTCCACTAAATCCACTAACTGCAGTCTTTCCAATCGGCAACATTATTTTCCCTTAGCTTTTGCTAACCTCGTATTGATCCCGCCATTGTGGTCACTTTTGCGAGTTTGGCTCGGGTGTACGTGCGCTCAACACGGTCAGTAAGCAGCCACACGACGCTAGTGAAGGGCCATACGCATCAAAATAGCAAATGGTGGTCGCGCTACTATTAAAAAGAATGAAAATTTGACGATCGCGGGATAGGCGTCGTCCTGCGAAAGTGGTTGGATGTGGCTGCTCCAATTCTGCACTCAGGATTATTTCCGGCTTTTGCGTTAGACATGATGCATGTACCGCTGTCGAGAGCCAGGTGCTAGTCTGGGTCGCAGGTATTGTTAGTATGCATGAGCTTGTTCCTGCGCCAAATCCGCCCCCAAGTTCCACAAGCTGTCAAAACCAAGCCTCCACTAATAAAGTAGCGCAGTGGATGATGAAATTCGTTTCTCTTGCGATTGATTAGGTCGGAGAATTGCGGCTGGATCACACTGTCTCTTACTCTCCTACCCCATCATAGGGTGCCACAAAAGCTGACATGTGGATGGAAAGCTACCTTTTATGCCCAGACGCAATTTACAGCCTTCAACAGAATGTTTCCCTGGCATGAAAGCCTGAAATCCTGGGCTAACGGCACGGGACTCAAAATCGATGCCCTAGGTCTTGTCACGCTCCTCGGCGCAGAAGAAATGGACCGCAGCATCGGAAGATTAATGCCAAGCGTGTACTTTGACTACCTACCGCTTCTCGGTGCATTCATCGTAGCCGGTGATCGATTCAAAGAGAGAAAGCTCGGATATACTCTCTACAATATCTCTGCGGGGATCGTCACGACCGAGTTATCAGGCTGGTTCGCGCGATGGATGTGCGCGCAGGAATTTCACAAGATCCGAAGTAAAGTCACTTGGGAGGTTGTCGATCGGCCACCACGGAGGAAGACCTTTTCTGTCGGCTTATTTCTTATCAGCATCCCCTTGCATGGAATGCTTCTGGCCCTGACAGTCTTGGCGGCGGATTGGTGGGGGTTTGCAAATGTTGTGGCTATGGTGGTGTCTATATTCGTGCGATGTGTGCAGGTCGCGGAGAACCAAGATGGCATTAGTGAGAATATACGGGCGGCGGAGCAGGATGCAAATGATAAGTTGGCGAAATATGAGTTGGCAAAGGCTCGTCAAAAGGAACTTGGGTCCAACAGTACCAAAATTCTTACTCGGCCCAAGGATCGCGATCTTGTGAAGATGATTGTGGTGACGGAAGAATCTAAGGTTGTTACGCTTTATGCGCCTGCTTTTCTTGTCAGAGCTGCTTTCACGGCTGCGCCTTGCATACCCAATCCTCACTTTTATACGTTCTGTCGGATTCTGGGCTGGATTGCATTTGCTGTTCATGTCATCAGTATTGGTATGGCAGCACTGTATACCCAGATTTGCACAGTCGTTTTGATCATTGGGGCGACGGTGCTCACTGCCTATAAAGTTGGTAGTGAAGATTCGCAGCTATCAAGATCTATTCGGCGCAAGTTGCACGGAGTTCAATATGAAGAGAAGGAATGGAGTTGTTGGGTTACTTCAAAGTTGAAAGCCACAGTCTCCTCTTATCCGAAGGAGTACACAGAATGGGAAACTGTGCCAAGGGAAGAGAAATTGAAGCCACCTGCCAAAGTGACTGTCTCCTCGTGGCCATGGAGTCGAGGGGCAGCGGTCGATGTCAAGCATTCAGCACCCAAGAGAAAGTCGAGGATTGTTCAAGAGCGACGGCAGGACCTGTTTGCTTGGTTGGACTTGACACCGGAGGAAGATGAGCGTATGGTTGCATGGCATATGATTCCTCACAGTCAGGAATGGAAGAATGCATATTTGGAAAAGAAGGAGTTTCATCGTCGGAGAACAAGAATCCCAAATTTCACATGAGAGAAGCAACATGAAAATGGGACTGAAAGTTATGATTTAAGACCAACTGATGCAGTGACGTACAATATTAATTCCAACACGATCACACATCTGCCCACCTTCTAGATCATCATTCAAACTGCCGAGCATACTCTGCGTCAGTGCTCAAAGCCCCAAGGTCATCATAAGTCCTGAGGCCATGCGCTTGTACATCCGAAGAATTTGACAAAGAAGGCGGTAGATCTTCCGGCTTCGTGCCCCAATCACTCTCCTTAGAGCCCAAAGTGAGCACCAAATCCTGACCTTCTGTGAAAAAGTCATGGTCAACCCAGTTGCGCGTATATGGCTTGCCATTCAGAGTAGCGGACTGAATGAAACCTGATCCACCGGTGCTATTCAGTGAGTTGAAATCAGCCCAGTTAACAGTGCGCAAGGTAGCAGTTTTGCCGGTCAGTGGCGATTTGATGCTCACAGACTCGAAGAACGGGACTGTGAGTAGATAGACGCTCTGTCCTGGGTTGGGGAACAGGCCCATCATCGACATTGCGACAAAGGATCCCATAGCCCCGGAGTCGTCGTTGCCAGGTAAACCAGTGGGTGTTGGGGAAAAGTAATCTGGAATGTAAGTGCGCACTCGCGCGGTAGATTTTGCGGGACGACCCGCGTAATGATATTGGAAAACTGTGAGGAAAGCAGGCTCGTTGCCAATGTATGTGATGTTTTGGTCATGTAAGTAGTCGAGACGCTTGACAAAGCTTGAGGGTCCGCCAAGCAGGGTAATCAGCGCAGCCATATCATGGGGTACGAAGCTAGAAAAATTAGCTCGGTCTTAGTCAAGAGGGTTCTCTTATGCCCACAATTGGTATTCCCATATTGATGACTCGAAGGTCTCCTGGGCATTGTTCTGGAGCGAGCAACTTGCCCCAGAATCATCGATGTTGGAGCATTTAAGAGGATCTTGGTATCCCCAGGTCCCATTCAGATATTTGGGCTGAAAGAATCCCACAAATCCGGTGTTAACCTTCTTGAGGAATGAGGTTTGATCCTGTTTGAATAAGTTTTTCCATGCTCCTGAGTTTGCTTCGTACTTTTCCGCGTCGGCCGTTTTGTTCATTCCACGAGCCATCTGGGCGATAGCATAGTCATTATACGAGTACTCGAGTGTCCGCGAGATACTTCGAGTCATAGTTCCGAAGCCCACGTAGTCAAAGTCCTCGACTGGGATATAGTTCAGCTTTTTCCAGCTTTGAAGTCCACCACGGCCTTCGACCGACCAGTCAAAGGGCTCTTCTTCGGCATCTTTTTGAACAGCAGCATAGCCTTGATCCCAGTCAATGCCGTCAGTGATGCCTTTTACATAAGCATCGGCAAGAATGTTGTCGGCATTTGAGCCTCCCTGTGTGAATCCTAGAGTAAACAGTTAGCTGGAAATGGGGAAATATGATAATCTTCCATACCCTTGCAAAGTGACATCCGACAGTCGGGAAGCCAACCGAGATGACGCTGGGTATCAATTAGAGAGCGAACCATCTCAGCAACCGCACTAGGGTCCGTAAGTGTGAGAAATGGGATCTGACTACGGAAACTATCCCATAAACAGTAGAAAGAATCAAAGTATGGCTCTGAGCTGGTCCACAGAGGGTTTTCCCCAGTATAGTTCTGAGGATTCACCATAGTTCGATAGATGCCACTGTAGAAGTTAGTGAGAACAGAGGAATTGACGCCGTTCTTTGAAACCCGAATGGGGGCAAGTTTCTCGGTCCATTTATCGACAGCCGTTTTTTGTGTAGAATCGAAATCAAAGTCGCCTATCTCGGATTCAGCATATGAGCAGGCCTGGTCTGCGCTGATAAAGCTGAGCGCTACACGGGCCTGCACGGTGCCATCTGAAGGAGAATTGAAGCGCACAAATCCACCGCCCTATGGCCGTCAGCTCATAATCAATCAAGGCTTCATGTTCTACTCACCGGGAGAGGATATCCATTGATGCTTCGCGATATTGTCAAGTCACGAACATCTGCTGAGGCCCTAGCATCAACAAAGATGCCACTATCCCGTAACATGGCGGAGCTCTTGAAATCAGCACAAAAGTGAAGAGTGTATGATCCGCTCCCAAAGCTAGGCAAGAATTTAGCACTTCCAGTCATACGCCCACTGTCCTCGTCAACTGCGATAGTTGCATTGTCTTGCCGACTGTCTGACAGATCAGAAAGGTCTAAGAAGACCAGCGGACTGGTGGCATTTGTAAAATTAAAGCGAAAAAGCGTTGTATGGTGAGCAGCAGTCATGTCAACATGGACTCCAGACGCCAGGGAAATAGCGAAATAGCCAGGTCTGGACTCAACAGAGTCTGGCTTATAAGGAGTGGCACGGGACTTTTTTGGGAAAATGCAACCATTAATATCGTCGTTAGCGCACTGCGCATACGCAAACAATGGGAAGTTCCCAAGAGAAGGACTGCCCCCAGTACCGGAGTCATGCATGCTTGAGAAGCCAGTGACATTACTGCCATCATACGCAAAGCCGCCCTGGTTGCCATCTGAATTGGTATCGGCGACGGCCTTGGCCATGCCTGTATTCATCAGCTCTATCCAGCTACTTCCTGTTGATTTACTCACCATATGGCAACGTGGCACCTGGAAAAACATTGCCTGAAGGATTTAAGACGATCAGTTACTCCACTTGGCCCGATTTTAAGTGCGACCCTCACCCCCATTTGCAGTTCCGATCATCGGGTTAATATATTGGAGGACATCGTAGTTATCCGGTACAGCTGGAAGCACAGCGTTGACCAACGCGCAACTGCTGGTCAAAAGGAGCGACACAAGTACGCGACGCGACATGTTAGATGGATGTAGAGAATTCGACGCGTGGAATCATTGCAGAATCGCCGGTATTTGAATTCCCCTTTGACTCCTGTCGCGTCGTGCTCTGGCATGCGGGCCCCTGTGGATCGATCGACCACGCGTCGCTGGGTTGCATTGAGAATTTCTTATCTAAAGCGATCATATGAAGTGTCGCGTGTGATTGAATAGTCTCGTGTTGGGCTGGTATTTGTTATGCGATTCTTTGAGCCTAGTATTACTCACGCTAAGAACCTCCATCATGTGGCCATTGTGACCGGGTCATGCGATATGAGAAGTCCGATTTGAAGCTCAGCCTGGATTCTGATCTATTAATACGCGTTAGCATCTCACGCTGATGAAGAATTGTAACATGGGGAAAGCATAAATCAAAGGCCACATTTTAGAAGCAACTTTCTTGATACCTCATACTCCAAAACCACTTTGGCTATAGAAAGGACAGAGTGGTAGTATAGATGGATCTGCTGTCAACAAAGCTCTCTAGGTAACCACTACCAGTACATACTCAGTACGATCACAGAATATTCGAGTCTGTGTACTGTAGCCACGAATACTATCTGTAACAGAATGGAGGTCAGGGCTGGGTATGACAAACAAGCACGGGACAAGGCCACGTACCACTATACAATAGATGAACCGTACTGATTTCATAGTAGAGATTCGGGGATTACAAGGAAATGACAACAGAGACAAAATGGTTCACCGTTCAAGGTCACATTAAGCAGGGATGACAAGCACTGGTACTAACCAGATTATAAGATTTAACGCTAGGGTTCTCTAGCAAACTATACAGGTAATCATTATGTGATTTAAAAGAAAGCAATAGGCTAGTAAATTAGCAAAATCCATTTTACCTACTGAAACAGATGTATGAACCCTAGGATCGGGGACTCATTACCCACGGTGACCCATGAGGTGGTCAGGTTTGATAGGTGCAAGAACCCAGTGTGGTACGTAAGACATATAAAAGCTTCACCGGATTTTCATTTCGGAGCATTAAAAATAGTACCTTATACCATGCTTTTTCTCATCCACAACTCTCTCACCTTCCGAAAATCTCGACCACATAATAAAGACGAAAAGTCACAATGGCTCCAGAGTTTCACATTCAAGTCGACGACCTGCCCTTTCCATTCAAAGACTGTATTGAAGGCAATGTCCCCATTTTCGCACCTCAGTCAGAATATCTTGCCAGTCTTCAGCCTATTCGCAAAAGCATTTACGAGCAACTTCTAGAACAGCAATGGACAGAGGAAGAATGCTACGATTATTTTACCTTCATTGAAAAATACATGGGATTTGAGAGCGTATGGCTCCGTCACAAGGGCTGGAAAGAGCAGAAAATCCAGGACTGGAGTGAAGCGTGTGCACACAAGGAACTCTACTTTCTGCCGGGTTTAAAACAGGATGATCTGTATCAACAGCTCTCACAAATGGCCGGTGCGGCCCAACGATGTATTGCATCCCGTGAATTACTCAAGAGTGAATCAGTCGCGAAGCTTTAACAGATAGTAACCTCTGATTTGAATTGAATTGCTAGAATCAACGGTGGAGAATATCTACAAGGGTTGTCTGTGGTAGTTAGCTTTGTATTGATATAGATCATCAAATTCAACATACTGGGGAAAGCCACTACACCAAGAACCCGCTAAAGTAGGCTGGTTGAGATAATATTTTCAATTACCTTGGAAGGAAGCGGCGAATTTTGACATGTTTGGCTGTCCACTCAGTCATACGGCAGTCTGGGACTAAGATCTTCCCGTGTGCTGAAAGTCACACCCATGGACCTAGTAGGTGGCATCCCAGCGCTATCAGGTCCGAAGAATATTGGTTACAGGTGCTTTCTTCAATTTAAAAGACTAAGGGCCTTAACTGTTACCCAAGTACCATATCTCATTCTTGTCTGGCTTTTCCAACAATGAAATCAGTCACCATCGCTATCTTTCTTATTGCCGCGATGGTAGGCAATACTTCCCCAGTGGCGATCACCCCTGTGGATTCGGAGAATTCCACAGTTGGGATTCTACCTGACAAAGGAAAGCCCATCTTTCATTTTAAGGGGGGTAATTTGAGCTTTACCAAGCTAATTCATTGTGCAATCACATTTGACAAAAGACCTTATTGCATGAAAATAATACCAAAAACTCACTTACAAATCGATCCTGACTTTTAGAAATGTCTTTTACGAAGTCAACAATGCTATTATTCCGACCCTGATACCAGATATCTGTACAGAGTTAACTGTCCAGCTGCATCTCAAGAAAGAGTTTCATACGGTGAAGCCATTTCCTCACTCCCATCTTGGCAGCTAACAATGATTAGTGCCGTTATGATCATGCTACGTGCTCGATTGCTACCACTGGACCAGGAACCGTCAGCAACGCTCACTGCACTATCTGAACCTTGCTGAGATGACGCGCGTTACTTTATATCAAAATAAACCGATTCATTTTATTCTTGTTGAATTCGTACCTATGATAATGTTATGCGAACGAACGATTTTACGTTGGGATTAGGCACCTCTGAATCTTGAAGTTTATTTGTGTTGAAATCAACAACGCAAATCTTGTTAAATAAAACATATCACGGATATTGGGAGAGCAGGATGTGTAGATATTAGACAAGTGGTGTCTAAGAAATATCATGTTATTCCTTGTTCCTCTATATTTTGCTCAGGTCTACAGGTTAATTCATCATTGATTGATATATAATCGGACCAAGTTATAAGATCTAGATTTTCCTGATTAGGCTATCCCGAAACCCGCCAAAGATGCCGAGGTACATTTGTTAGAATCCACCATCTGAACCCTTGCCTCCCAACAACCACAGAACGATTCGCATCAACTTGGAAAATGCTCCGACAATCCTCTAGTTTTTCTTCCCTCGCCCGATTATCACTTTCCTCTCCTCGCCTCATTCATCCCTCTTACGCTCGTAACCTTCGATTCCAGTCCAGTAAGCACATCTACAACCCTGAAAGAAACATAATACTAACTCAAACCACAGCCTCACTCCCCACTCCCCTTCCAAAACAGCCCTCACGCGTCCGTCGCTTCGCAGGCTTCATCTCAATTGCCCTCTTCGCCTTCACCGCAGGCCTAACCTACAAATCCTACCGCACCGTCTCCGAAATAATGGCCCAGCCCATCCTCTCCGACGAGCAGACTCTGTCCGCCTACGAACCCGTCGACGACATCACGCAGGAGATCGACACAACACTACAAAGTCACCCCGAAGCCCTGGCACTTCGCGCAAACCCCGAATTCAAAGAATCGCGCCCCCACCTCAAGATCCCGGAGGCTATGCGCCCGCGCAGTCTGACAGCAGGTACATTAGCTGGACCGGGCAAGATTGTCGTCCCGCCTTACGTCTTCAGCGAGCGCGATGGAAAGAGCCTCGTCTCGCTGATGTATCTTGGATCGGAGATGTGCGGACACCCGGGGATTATTCACGGAGGACTGTTAGCGACGATTCTGGATGAGGGTCTTGCGCGGTGCTGCTTCCCGGCTCTGCCTAATAAGGTGGCTGTCACTGCTAATCTGAATATTGATTACCGGGCGCCGGCTATGGCGAATTCCTACGTGGCGTTGCGGGCGGAGACTGTTAAGGTTGAGGGTCGGAAGGCGTGGGTTGAGGGTCGGATTGAGACTCTTCCCGTTGATGGTAGTGAGCCGGTTATCTTGGTTCAGGCCAAGGCTTTGTTCATTGAGCCTAAGCAGGCTGCTGTGAGTATCCCTATTCCAGATTCCCTCTACGGGATGCTAATTCAAGTTCTAGGCCCTTCAGTCGCTGTACCGTGGCGCGAACGAATAGAAATCTCTGCCTTGAATGTGGCGAAAGCCAGTTCCTGGTTCCTGAATTGCGCCATTTTGGTTTATAGATGAGATTTCGATTGTAAGATTTTTTTTGAAAGCGAATTCGCTTTAGATGTATATCATAGATGACAGATTAAGCATTGCATTTATTAATTACTGCATGGATCAACCTTAAATCCCTTTAAATTCCTTAATAAAAGTTCATAAGTTCGTAATTTCGTATAATTTCAATGCCAAGAATGAGAAAGTGCCCCGCGATCAGCACTCCGTTTCCGCTCCAGGACCTCTTACGCGGCCCCATTTCACCGTCTCTTGCCCCCCCCCCCCTCCTTTTTCACCTCTACAACTCCCTAATTCACACATCACAATGGCCACGTAAGTCAATTGCTCTCCTAATCCCTCATCCAGATCAAGAAACCAAATCCAAAAACAATCAACTAACCCCTCACAGCAACATCACCTTCCACGCCTCTGGCGTCACCCGCGCCGAGCGCAGCACCCTCCGCAACCAACAAGGCCTCACAATCTGGCTCACCGGCCTCAGCGCCTCGGGCAAGTCTACCCTCGCCGTCGAGCTCGAGAAGCAGCTCATCCGCGACCGCGGCGTCCACGCCTACCGCCTCGACGGCGACAACATCCGCTTCGGACTGAACAAGGATCTCGGATTCAGCGAGACTGACCGCAACGAGAACATCCGCCGTATCGCCGAAGTCGCTAAGCTGTTCGCCGACTCCTCCTCTGTGGCTATTACCTCTTTTATCTCGCCGTACCAGAAGGATCGCGATACCGCGCGCCAGTTGCACGAGGTCGCTACTCCCGGTGAAGAGACCGGGTTGCCTTTTGTTGAGGTTTACGTCGATGTTCCTGTTGAGGTTGCTGAGCAGCGTGATCCTAAGGGATTGTACAAGAAGGCTCGGGAGGGTATTATTAAGGAGTTCACTGGTATCTCCGCGCCTTATGAGGCGCCTGTGAACCCTGAGGTTCATATTAAGAACGTGGATTTGCCCATTGCCGATGCTGTTAAGCAGATTATTGATTACCTTGACTCCAAGGGATACTTGCCTGTCAAGAACTAGGTGGTTTGGGTTGAGTTGAGTTCAGTGTACAGGTTGGGTTGTGGTTATCCAGGCGCTGTAAATATATACATATTTGGCATATAGACTTGAATGTGGAAATTATTGAAACATTTACATTTACTTTAAATCAATAAAGTACACTAGACCCAAAATGAACAAAATATAAAACGATTCCAAAAATGCTACTAGTAGGTACTGGGTGCTTAGACCTGGTATATGTACGCAATGCAACGTCTTCCGTCCGAAAATCACTGGAACTCGAAGTCGTAGTACACATAGGGTGTGTACTCGGCACTCTCAGCACCGTGCATCTCGTTGGGATCATCCCGCTTGACACGGCCCTTCTTGTCGCGGCCAAATGCATTGCCAGCCAGGTAGTTGTACTTATCGTCGAGAAGCTGCTTAGCCTTGTCGGCCTGTTTCGATGACGGAGTCTGTAACGAGTTAGTGCTATCCACCAGATGACAGAACAGGAAAGATCATACCCGAACCAAAGCACAGACAAAGTCCAACGGCAATCCATACCGCAGCACAGTCTCAACAAAGACCCTCAACACGAGGACATGTACCCAAACCATAACAGCCTCACTCCAAGCCGTGCGGCCGAGTCGCAATGTCTCTCCCCAGAGCTTCCGCTCATCCCCACCAACCTTCTCAACCTCCTTCTTCTCCTCCTCCTTGCCACCCTCCACATACTTGAAGTCTCGTGGGATCCACTTCTGCTCACGACACTTGTGCACGAATTCGGCGCTGTGCTTCTTGAATACCGTCACGGCGTACAGCGAGAACTCACTGTCAGAAGCAACCAGTTGCGCAGACCGCGGGACAACCATTGCGGAAACAGTCTCGTAGCTCTTGAGGAAATCCTTAACCAGTTGCGAAGGAACAGCAACAAGGTGGGTCTCAATGTACTCGGAGTCTTGAACGACAGATTTTGGGTCGACGATAGAGGCGAGGGATTTTGTGGAGAGGTTTCCTCTACACCAACCAAGTTAGCTACACAAATACCGACAAAGCAGCAACACCAAGAGATAAGGTTTGAACGAACGCTTGTTTCCGCTGGAGCGTAGCCAGATTATTCTTAACTTGGTTGTATTGCGAATACTTGAACCGAATATCATTGTCGATGCTAGCAGTTTCCTGTAGATTGGATCGCATAATTAGCCATTAGCCTGGGATGGTTGTTGGAATATATCCCTCGAGATTCCATACCTTCGCAAGCAGATCAATCAACTCCGCCAACGGCTTGTCAGCCCGGTACTTGACCTTATTCCACTGGAACGAGCGGAGATACTGGTCCACGGGCTCTGCAACCAGTCAGCGAGAGCTCAGCTCCTAACCCTTTGGGATTGAAGATCCAGCTGATACATACTATCATTGACAACCTTCATTCTCTCAATCTGCGCCTCATCTCCTTCAAGGATATTCTTCAACGCATCGCCCACTTTCGCAACAACACCCTCGCACTGGCTTTCCAGCTTTGCAAGCTCATCTGCCTGCTGGACTAGTCCGTCTAATGTGCCGATCTTGAACTCCGGAATAGGAAAAGAGGCGGCGGAGCCATTGTCAGGGGAGACAGTCTTCGAGATGGCTTCGAGGGCATCGTCTTTGTGGTGCGAGGGGACGATGGAGGTGGGGAGGGAGAGGAGGAGGTATTTTCCGGGTTTTGACATGATTTATTTGAATGACCGAGCAGATCAGGCTTTAATTCGATATGAATGAGAGTAAGGCCCTCACGGGGAGGGTTTGAGGGGGTGTTTCCGGTGGATGGACGGGTAGCTGGAGCTGTGATGTCGTAGGGCGGTCGGAGATGATTGGTGCGGGATGCGGACACGGGTTAGTTTCTGTGGAGTACTACGGACTACTGAATACAGAGTACACATGCTATCAGCTTAAGTTGAAAGGTTTACTTGATTACGAATTAAAAATTAGAACTTTTCTCTACAGAATCTCCTTATTCGACCTGCGATGAAGATGCATAACGCTAGACATGATCCAATGCTCGCTCAACACAAGGGAAAAATGATAAATCACAAGATAAAAACCACCCAAAGGTACAATGTTGATTTCCCCCAACGGCCTTCGACAAGGCGCTTTTATTTGAGACAGTAAGGACCTGAGGGAATGACTAGCTTCGAACCTGCGGAATATGTAAAAACAAGAGGCAAGGGTATCTGTATCGAGCGTGTAGCGCTGATCGTGAACAGAGTGTAGAGAAGGGGAAGATGAGAAAACAAGACAAAACAAATGACCAAGAAAAGACATTGGTATCTGTAAAACGAGAAGCGCCAACAAAAAGAAATCCATACAAGAGTCGGTATCCCAACAAGCTGGGGGATGGGCAACAGAAATGCAAAACACAAATAAAGTAAGGAGTGTTGCTAGCCAGACATTTCCATGAATATCTCATTAACGTTCTCAACCATGAACTTGAGAACATCATTCTTCTTCTGCACGTCCGTCATTTCCCGGGCCAGACTTTCGGGCCTCATAATGGTCGGGGCAAAAACGACGGCAATGTTTTGGCATGTCATCAAGTTCTCCTCCTGGCGCTCAACGACGCGCTGCAGGTGGAACATGAGGAATTCGAGCACATCTTGGTGTGCACGGGGAAGTTCTCGCAACCCCTTAACCAGGACATCAATCCGGGTAGATGGATCGGTGATTTCTCCAGATTCAATAATCAGCTCGTAGACTTCGTATGTGATGAGAGGGTTAGGCAGCTTTCGGAAATACTGCTTGAGGCAAGAAGTGACGGCGTGGATGTCAAGATCTGGATCAGAGATATCGTAATCGAATGGTGTGCGCTCAAAGCCTTCACGAATGCCTTGGATGGCGGACGCAGCACCCGACTTGCGGTAGATGCCTTCCATATCCATACCTAAAACGAGGTTAGAGAAATCACGTAACAAGAATAAAATTCACGAACCTCGCAATTCAACTTCCTGAATGCATCGAGTGACAATGGCAGGAATGATGCTCTTTTCGTGTTCCATGCGAGCCTCTAGGTCTACTCCAAAGAGATTACCCACGGGATCAGAGAGTGCTGACACACTATCGGCCTGCGACATTTTACCTGCCGGTCTGCTCCTCTGGTTTCCAAAGAAGCCAAAGCCTTGACGACTGGGGTCTTGGGTTTGTGAACGGGGCAGACCACCAGGTTCATCACTACCCATAAATGCTCCCTTGAGACCTTTGACACCCTTGGCGACGTTCTGACCACCCTTCTTCCAGTTGAACTTGCCCTTGCGAATACTGACAACCTGCGGACCGGGCACCACAGTGGCAGTAGCGGGCTCACCGTCCTCGTGCATATGAGCAGTCGAGATCGATGTGGCAATCTCGTGGCTGCTTCCAGGCTTCATCGCCTCAATCGAAGTGATAGACCGGTCCTTGTTGTGCGATATGCCCAGACCATTTGGACCACGGTGATCATTGTTGGTCTTGTATAGCTCCTGGATCTGGTGTACCAATTGGTTGTTGAGCTCAGCCAATTGAGCATTCTTGGAAGACAACTGCTCAAATTCCTGGAAGGCCTTTTCCTTCTTACGGTGAATTTCAGTGAGTTCCTCATTTAGGTCATTGCGCTTTTGGATAAGCTCCTCAATTTGAGGAGTATAGGAAGCCTTCAGCTTGTGGATTGACTCTGCAAGCTCCCGCAGAACATGATTCGAAAGCTTCCCAAGATCCAAAGGTGCATCAGAGCCACCCCGTTTCTCCGACTCGATATGATCCGTGAGCACGGTAAGTTCACGCAAAACAATCTCTCGTTGCGCATCCAGTACAACCATGGTTGACCGCTTCTCTGAGAGCTCAGTGTTGACCTGTTTCACGTCCGCAGTGGCACGAAGAGCGTTCTCCATCTCGGAGATACGCTGGCGCTCCTTGCTCAATTCGCTCCGAAGCCAGGCCAGTTCTTCAGACTGGCTACCGGAAGGGCTTCCAATATCGGTGCTACCTATTCCATTGGCCGCTCGACTATTAATGTCTTTGCTGGTCCGCACACTCTTCTCGCTCATACTCCGGCCATGACGGTTGGATGCATTTGAGGTAGTGCGGAATCGCAGGAGGGAGTCGCTCATGTCACCTCCAATAAATCGTGCCAGATCCTCGTCCTGAGAGAAATCACTGTTGCTGGTGTACTGGGGTAGGGACGGCGAGCCGGCGCTGTCCAAGGGCCGCCGAGTGTCAGACAGAGATGTATCTCCTGATGTGATATTCTGCTTCGGTTGCTCAAAGCCCATCTCAGGCAGTTTGGGCGAACCATATGTTGAGGAACTAGGAGATGCCCCCATCTCTTTCCGCGGAATCTGATAAGCCTTGCTTTCAAGAGAGTCACCTCGCTTGGGAATGTGAGCCGAATGACTAGGGAGTTGAGACCGGGAAGAGTCCCCTGAGCCATGTTCGTGGAGCCTGCGCAGCTCGCCAGATGGACGTGGGGCAATACTGTCCAGAGGGGTATGTCGGGCGGCATCGTCCTTTGAACGAGTACTGGTGGGGCTTGTTGCACCCGAAAAAGCACTGGTTTCCCTCAATGCCAATGGCAGATCCGATCTCGAGCTGCGAGCAGATTCAATCTTTCCAATTCTGTTGTGATCAGCATTGGGAGGTGCCTTTGAGCCATTGACCCCTTCCAAGTCACGTCGAGCGGAATCCGTATCCGTGCGCTCCCAGCCCTTCTCTTGATACGCAATATGAGCAGATGAATCTGTGGTGTGGGAGGGAGGTTCATTGTCGTCACGGGACACCTTGATTGATGAATCTCCAGATCGAAATTGGCCAAAATAATCACGAGGCAGCTCCTGTATTGCTTGTGATTGTCTCCGTGAAGACCGTTGGCTCTCGGAGGGGTCGAAGGCGAGGGGGATTAACAGTTCTCCACCGGCGTCTGCATCATTATCACGCTGTGAACTCAAGAGACGGCTGCTTCGGTAGGTACTAGAGGGAAGAATAAGGTTGTCTGTTGGGAAAACACTGTCAGTTACCAGAATGTGAAATGACCAGGGTCCTTACCTTGGGCGGTAGTTGGGCGAGAAAGAGAGGCTTCCGATTGACCTCCATCAGCGTCCTTGCCAGCCATGGCCTCTGCTGCAGCCTCTACATAGCCCTCGCTTGGGGTTTCCTCTAGGGACCGGGTTTCTTCAAAACTGGGTGGCAGCGAAGGCAACGACTTATCCAGCTTGACCCCCGGTCCCCCTGGCCTTTTACTGGCCGCTGTGGCTTTTTTCTTCCGCCTGCGTTGCATTAGAGACTCATGACAGTCCATACAAAATATTCCTTGAGATGTTCGAGCATAGCGTAGGTTTTCGATCTTTCGCTTGCAGTTACGGCACCGGAAACACTGGGCACAAAACGCTTGATCACCGGTGAGGATGGCCAAGTCTTCAATCTTGTTGCCACACGAGTAGCAGCTGTAGGTGCAGCTGCTACAAATCAACGAGCCATCGCCGAGTAGAAGGAGGTGGGCATCCGAGTCGAGAAGGGTGTTGCAAGTGCTGCATCGGAAACAGTCGATATGCCATCGTTGTCCAGCTTCGAAGGGTTAGCAACAATACCAGCTGAAAGTAATCCGTGATAACATACAAAGTTCAAAGGCTTTTCCTTCCTCCAGGATCTAAATTGCGGGAGAAAAGCAACGTTAGCTGGTGAGACTACCACAAGCACTCCGCAAATGCTTACCTCTCCGCAACCCATACACGGGTAGGGAATGTCATCCTGCTCCATCGGCGACTCTGGTTGTCCATACTGTGATTCCATGGTGGACTCCATAGTAAATTCAGACTTCTAAACCCACCCACGATGACCGTTGGTTTCAAAGTCTGATGTGAAACCGACCGCCGGGAGTCAGCAACGAGGGGCAGACAACACGCATGCGCAAGCAGCCAGTGCCAGCGCTTCAAGATTCCGCGTTGTCGAGAGGCTGCGATGGGCGAGATACCAAGATGGAGAGCGCGGATCGGAGGGGAGGGGAATGCGACAAGGGGGGGCTGAAAGAGAGCGAGACTAGTGGCTGAAGCAGACTGCTGAGGCGTTAGCCAAAAGAATGACCCATCATCGTGTTTAAGCGTGAGACAACGGCCCCCCTTTGGGGTCCGCAAAATGATCGCTCCCAGCTGAACTCAAATGGGCAGATAGCATGCACGACGGAGTCGGGTTGGAAATGGCGTCGACCATGCTACAGGGCAATCTCCCCGCACAAATTAGGGGGGAAATCAAATTGGAACGGAACGTACCTAGATGCACACTACTGGACCCAGCTTGTATTGCTGGTGTTTCAGGTAGAAGAAAGCGCGGGTGTTGTGATAAGCGCTGCAGACGAGGGTTTGTTTAAATTGGGGTGGATTGATTTGCCCCTCGCGGGCGCTGGGATCACGATGCAAAGTCGAGGTCAGAATCAACCTGGGAAATGGAAGTGACGAAATATGAGAACAAGGAAAGAAAAAGGTTGCAACATAAAGTAAACAAAGGAAACACTGGGAGAACTTTTAATTGACTAAAGGGGGGAAGGAAGAAGAAGGACAAGTGGGTTTGAGTTTAGTTTAGGGAAGATGTGGATGGAAATGGCAGAATCAATTGAGTCTGGAACCAAGTTCTTCTCCTTCTCAATCAACTTACTAAGTCAACTCTCACTTTTTAATTTAAGAATATAACTCGTAAGTTTTCCCAAAATAACCTCAAATCTACGGACATGGATTCCCTTGAACTGACGACGCCAGAACGTGCGGGCCACATTGTTGTCCATGAGGAGTGCACGGTCCAATCAGATCATCACAGCCCCTGGGGAATATTACATTTCCATGATTATAACGAATGACATAGAATTAACAACAAAGATGCAAAAAAGAAAAAAGAGAAAGAAAAAGAAAAAGAAACAAAATAAAGTGATATAAGAATAATGAGGAAATTATAAGAACGGATTCTATAGAAGGAACTCCGGTTGAAGAAAATACCAAATTAGTAAGTGCTTTTGTTTGAAGGATATCAGCTCCGGATCCACTCAAGTGGACTAAACTTGGTCCCATATGTTCCCATGGAACGGGTCGTTTGTCTCAAACACACCTTCCCCTTACTATTCCCGGCATAGAGGAGCAGGCTAACCGGAGTAAGTACATCAAGTAGCAATTATTCTCCTTTTTCCGCTCTTAGTCAATAAGAAGCCTAGTCTGAAGTGTATCTTTTTTCAGTCTTGTTGCATGACGACGTCAGAATTGGGCCTTAGTGAAGTTTCTAGGCTTAAACGTGATGGCTGCCATTTAGCCCCTCTTCGCCCCTGACGGAGATGGGGAAAAATCGTCTAAAATCCAGACTTAGTCCGCTGTTTCAGCAGCACTGGGCTGGATCACGTGGCAGGTACATCGTCAGATTATGCTGTTTCAGATGTCTGAATGTAGAAGAAAGAAAAATTGGCCAAATGATTCCAGATACCCCCGGTTATCAGGGGAGTTTAGGGCTTCTCTAGTGCTTGCTCGAGATCGGCATCTGCACGATCATCACGCTAAAATATCCCGAGATTCAGTACTCCGTGGAGCATGAACTATCACAGGAATAGATTTTTCAGATCACTGCGACTTCCTGTCACACTTAAGTTTTAGAACGTCCGATTGTTCCAGCCCCTTGCAGGATGGAACCGGGCCAATTGTTCTGGGTAAATCCCTTTGTAGACTCGACCAGGCCAGCTAGTGAAAGAAGTAGAGGACAATATGGTGAAAAGTCCCAAGACAGGGTATTATGTAGGGAATCCATAGCCCGTCAGACCTCGTATAGGTAGGGCGAAAGGCTAATCAGTGGCAAAACAATTTCTCCGGGCCAATAATACATACTTAGGTCTTACCCAGAGGTAGGTACAAAGGATGCAGGATGATACGGGCAAATTGGGTACTGGTTATATTCTGATAACTTCGAATTGGATATCTGGCGTTCATTCATATCTATGTACATCTTCCATTCGTAAGGCCTCCTGGCCTCTTCATAAAAAAAAAGCCCCCAATCGGGGGCATCGTCCATTAGAAAGATCATGACGCCCCGCGCAGCGAGGCGTGTGATCGCAAAGTTTTGGTTGAACTGAGATTTAACAAACATCATAATCGCAGGTGCAAAAAGCCCACGGACAATCCGCTCTGGGCTATCCGCTCTAGAATGGTGGCTGTGATCTCCCTCCGCCGGCAGGTGGATTATGTCTGCGGGGTCGAGGGGCTGGAGTCTGTCTACATCAGACCCGCGATCGGCTTGGCTGTCGATCCCTGAGGATCCACAGCCACACTGCAATGAGAGATGAGAAGGTTTCAACCTTCGACTTGACTTGGTCCTGGTTGATGGAAATTACTCAGGACGGCTGACCGTCTAGGTTCTGGAGTCTGTCGTGGATCGCACGCGGGTCATCATGACCTTCTTCGTCCACGTATTCCCGGAGGACTATCGTGCGCATCAGTCGGCGTGGTGCGCGACGGCCGGTGAACAGCTCGAATTGGGCAAAACCTTGTTCGGGGAGGACGTCAAGGCCATCCAGGGCCACCCATCCCCGGTGCGACAAGGCACGGATTTGTTTCATCAAGGGAGTGTTGAGGGGTTTGTAGGCCAGCTAGAAAGAAAATTAGTATCAGACAGATAGACTGAAATTTCTCTCTTCAACTTACATCAACAACGACACCACCGGTGAGGCTTTCTAGCCATTGAGTGGGAACGTTAAAGTTCGGTGCCGGCTGCCCTCCAATACTGTGGGCTGGGATACCCGATACAATTATTGTTGGCTGTTTATAATCTGCTGGCCAAGGTTCGTCCATTGATTTGAGGGTACTGACCCGAGGACGTCCATCAGCTCCAACTTGTTCATGAAGTTCTTGTCGGTTATAATGATGGGCCAGCTTCTCTGCATTAGCAAGAGTGCGGTTGTAAACGAAGATGTGCTGGACACCAAGGTGAATCATCGAATATACAGCAGCACGGGCCATACCTCCAGACCCAATGACAAGACCAGTTGTCGTGGGTCGGACAGCATTGGCAGGTGAAAGACCTCGTCTAATGCAGTTGCAAATACCAATCCAGTCGGTATTGTCGCCGTGCAAGCCCTTGATCGGACCGGCACGGCTCTTTTGCAAGTAAATCGAGGATTCTTGCGAGAGGCGAGGATCGGAATCGTCGTCGTTCCGAATGGGAATCAGCGTATTGACAGCGCCAATAGCCCGCGCATGAGGAGACATGGAGTGGAGGAGGGGGATCACTTCCGTTTTGTAAGGAAGACTGACACTCGATCCACCGAAGAATTGATTTTCGACAAGTTCATTCAGACCCCGAATAGTAGGCGACTGAAAGATGGTGTATTGGTGAGGTAAGCCACACAATTTGAAAGAAGTATTGTGCATCGCTGGTGACATACTGTACGTCACATTGGCACCAAAAACGAAGAACTGCATGGGATCTAGCGTAAAAGTGCTATACAGCGCTTGCTGCGCCTCACGGGATGTTATGCAAGATCGTAAGTGAGAAGGATTATCGTGCATTAGGGATGGATGGGTGACTGGGCTCAAAATAGGATTGAAGCAGCGCGACATGCGTCCCAGAGGGCCGGTATTGTAGGCGATTACCGGGATAGCACCCGGAAGGGTTTGAACGCGGTGTCGGAACCTTTCAACCGCCTGATTATCTTCAAAAGTCTCTGCTGGCTGACATAGTCGTACCATGTCACATCCAAGCCGCTGCGCCCGCTCAAAGATGTTCACATATTCATCACCATCCCACCCCCCTGGTAGAGGGCGGAAGGTCTCAAAATGACCTATGATTTTGGTACGGCCCCGGGCATTAACAACCTCACTGAATAGTTTGTCATCACGAGACAGATCGACCGTCAAGTAGGTTGGTGCAAGTCGTAGGCCATGCCGGACTAAGTTCAAATATGCTTCATCGGTGGACCGAGCAGTTTGTGATGGTGAAAGATGACCTTTTGGTGAGGTGTAACTCTCAACATGATATATGATTGGTACGATAATATTGCGCCGGATTGTCGAAATAACTTGACTGATACTGTCTGCCAGGTTCGAGTCTGCACCCATCTGGTCCGAAGGGCTGGTGACATCAATGGCCAGTTCGAATGCATCAGTGCCAAACTCAATCTCTTCAATGTCAAGATTATTATCGCGCAAGACAGAGAACGGAACCGTCACTGAATTTGTATAGGGCCGCATTGGTACTGGTAATAAAGACAGCGGGAACGACGAATGCTGACGATTCATTTCCGTAACGTCACCTGTCACAAAGGCTATGAAACGGAGGAAGTCCCGCTGTACACGTTTCAATGTTAAGAATGGAGTGGGTGTTTGTGATCTTTGGTCCCTTTTGGGTCCTGGCGACGAATGGTTGCTGTCAGTGGTATGTTCACCGCTGCCCGACTCGGACAGGTTGAAGAATTCCAAATTCGAACACCCGCGGTAGATCGGCCCCGAGAGTTCCAGAAAGTGGCGGACCTTTTGTGTATGCCACGCTTTGAGATATGACTGAATACTCTCGGGATCGCGGCTGACATGGATGACCGGATGTGTCTGTGCAAATTCCCGCAACAGCCTTTGCCCGGTGCGCTCCATCGCTCCGGCTCCGCACGCTATCACACATCCTTCTTGATTGTCCGCCAGCATAGATTCAAACACGCGAGCCTCTTGTAGTCGGTAGTCGTTATGGTTATTATCCTTCTTGAAAGCGGCGCGGGAGCAGCCAGTGACCTGGTGAAAGTACCGGTCGGCATCGATGAGACGTCGGCCAGTTGTCGCAGCTAGGATGACAGCTAGACTGGACTTTCCTGTGCCTCGAATACCGATGAGAACGATTGATGCAGTGGGGCTGAAGATGCGGGGGGTTTGCAGGGTTCCTTTATCGAAGAGGACCGGGGACGCGCGGTTGGAGTGTAACTCCCGGAGTGAGGTGGCATGCTGGAGGGCATCGCTCTGGGAGTCCAGCTGTTCACTGGGTCGTCTCGAACTGGATTGTGAATTTGAACGAGTTGATGGAGACCATCCGACGGTGCTTTGTTTCCGAGGTCCTTCGTCAACCTCGTGCAACTTGCGCTTGGGTGGGCGCACGAGTATAGACATATTGACGTTATGCAAAGAGGCAAGACGAACCCATACCCAGAAAAGCGATGAGTACAAGAATTCCCTGAGCAAGAGAAAGAGAAAGAAAAAAGCACAAAAAGTTGAAGAAACTCGGGGAAATCTAGCCTAACCAAAATCCTGGGAGCGACGAACCACTTTTAGCGTTATGTAAAGGTGTGGGATTTTGCGGGGGTGAGGTTTTCCCTTGTCTGCTTTAGGCCTCGGTCAGTTCACCGTATTTACCATAAATTACATCAGAACTGGCTGTAACGGGGAAAAGTACTCTCCCGCCGATACTTACGGGATACGGGTTTTCCCCGCCCCGTGGGGAACGCACTTTAGCCTGCAGCTGTTCTCCCCAGCATTAAATTCCCGAATGAAAAGTTTATTGATCAAATGGGAAGGTGAAAAAAAAAAAATCACTTGAAGGTAATAAATGGCTTCTATAAAAATTATGAAATCAAACTGTAAATCTTCAATTGTTTTCAGTGTTCCAATTGTGTGTAATTTATAAATTATAAATCAATTTCCATTAGGTACTCACTGGGCCCTTTTGCCCCATCTCTGACATTTTGCCAACCCGCGACTGGTTCACCGCTGGGGAGTCCGTGTTCGTTTCCCCGGAACGAGAATCCTGCCATATTCAATGCCACCTCGGTTGGACCGGTTCCTGTGCGGTCGCCCTTTTTCCTTTTTACATTCATCCGGTACACAGTGCTACCCCAGGCCTCCAATTTCCCACCATTTTCTATACTCGCACGGTCCATGCGAGGTCAGTGGGGGCCGTTTTGAATGGACTTAGCTTGCCCGCTTGTCTGCGCAAGCCTGTCGGCAAAAGATTCAACACCCCCCTCGTGTTGCGCATCGCAGGAAAATGCGCCCGAAACCGCCTAGTGGATCAACGCTTCAATCAAAATGAGCTCTGACCCTCGCCAAGCCACCGGGGCGAGCGGAAAATCCAAACGTCGCTGGACCGACCCCGACGAAGATGGCAAAATGAACGGCCCGGACGACCTATCATCTCAGCCAAAGCGGCAACGCGTGTCGCGAGCCTGCGACAGTTGCCGATCTAAGAAGGACAAATGCGATGGCGTTCAGCCGGTATGTTCAACATGTGCATCGCTTTGCAGGCCATGCACCTACAAGGCCAATCCGAAGAAACGAGGCCTGCCCACGGGTTATATCCGTTCGCTCGAACTGCTCTGGGGGCTGGTCTTCCAGAAGATCCAAGGAAGTGAGGACGTCATGCGAGCCTTGATGAGATCGGTCAACTTGCCTAGTCACCTTGCCACCATGGGCAAGGAAGCCGAGGGCTCAGATACCCTGCTGTCCTCCTTCAAGAACAGTACCGTTTTAAGAGATATTGAGCGAATGCTGGTCGTCTTGGAACAACCCGAGGAGGAGAGAGATCGCAGTTTACAAGCATATGGCGAGGGGGACACCCCGTTGGATGTTGATGGTATCCTTGCCTCCTCTGACGCCCAGGAATGGCAAATCCCCGAAGGACTATCACCTCTCCCAGGGGTATCTCCCTCCCGCACATCTATGATCGGCTCTGCACCACGGCCGCTTGCATACCGCACCCGAGACTCTGGAGCTCAAACAATCAACGCGCATGAATTCCAATCGCCGACCCTCGGCCTTTCTCTTAACACCGACGACTCCAGAGCGATCTCAACAAACTCCCCGCTCCAGCTCCCGTATAACGCCTGGCCTCTCCTTGACATATATTTCTCGTATACGCAATGTTGGCTTCCCATACTGGAAAAGCACGACATACTCCGAACGGCATTCCAATACACTGAAGGCGACGTTTATATGACTCGCACAGCACCCGGCTCCGGTGATCATGCTGCCCTATGGGCAGTCCTTACCCTTGCCTCCCTTCAAGATGCATCCATCACTGCTAGGGAGTCTGATCCTCTGTCTGTCCGAGTGAGCCCTTCACAACTATACAACACTGCCCGGGACCTGATTCCCGCAGAGACTGGCCCATATGAAGTGGGACATGTTCAAGCCTTGCTTATCCTGTCTCTTATCAAGTTCGGTCAACAGGAATGGACAGCAGCCTGGATGCTGGTTGGTCATTCTGTCAGAATTGCTCAGACGCTAGGCTTGGACCAGCCCTCGTTCCATTCGGCATCCTCAAGGCCGTCAGAGCCAGGCAAGCAGCAGGGACGAGCGAAGCACGTGTTTTTGGGCTGTTTTGTGCTCGAGACACTTATTGCGGAACAAACCTCTCAGTGCCCATCGTTGAGAAGGGACGACCTAGCTCGAGTAGGGTCCATCAACGAAGATGGATTGGAGGAATGGCATCCTTGGGAGGACATGACTGGTCTCCGACCGACACAGGCATCTCGAGCCTCAATGCAGCGAGGACCACTCCATGCATTGAGCACCTTTAACCGTCTTGTGTCTCTTGTCTCCATTTTGAATGATCTTTGTTGCTATAAGCAAGATCCAACCATTTCCCGATCACAACTGGAGTCGCTCGAGCTCACTTTGCATCGTTGGGCGGGCGCTTTGCCGAAGAGCCATCGAGTAGACTTACAAAGTCGACCAGTGAAGGTGGCGTCACCGCATATATTTTCACTTGAGATGACTTACCAAAGCATTGTTTCCGCCTTGAGTTTGCAGATCGCTACGCGGGAAATTGATCAGAATATCCCTGAGATGCCACACAAGGCGCGTGCAATCGACAGCTCAAGTCGATTATTAACCTGCCTCCAGGTTTACTTGGAGACATACAGCCTCGCGGCGACCACGCCTATATTTGGCATGATTTTGAGATACTGTCTTCCACGTTCATTCTCGCGCGATCATGTGTCTGACGTCGAGCTTAGTCTGCGGAATAGGATACAATCCTTCTCATCTCACCTCGTGCAGCTCTGGTCTGTAGCAGATCGGCCACACACAGGCCAGCCTGCTGCCCAAAGAAACCAGGGCACGATGGCATCGCCTGCGCTGTCGCAGCCACCCGATCTTTCAGTCACCGAAGAACCGGCATTAAGCCATGGAATTCCGCTTACAAGCACTCCTCATCACCTCGCTGGGTCTACCGAACCACATGCTCCTGGCTCCGCACATCCGGCATCTACACCCGACCCATTCTCCTCTGCCCCCTGGCTCAGACCTGCTCAAAACATGGATGATGGAACACCGTTGCTATCTACACCAACGCCCTCTTTAACCACCATCGGCGGTACGTCGGAAGTCTCGGCTCAGCCTGGTCATTTAGATGGAGGGTTGGGCAGTGGTCTTCGCCAGTCTACCTCTGCTCCCTCAAAACCCAATCCTGGTCCAGGAATGATTCCCGACCTTGGCCCGCAATACCCCCCGGGTACACAGTACCATGCACAGTATCAAGATCCATCTCTTGGCCTCAACTCTTTCGTCGATATGGACGGCTACGGCCCACCACGCCGACAACATCGAATTGCTCCGGATCTCGATGCTCTATTCGACGAATTGGCGTCGTTGGATGGTGCTGAAAAGTAAGTTCCTACATTTCCACTGTCAGATTTACTATCTTCTAACCAGAACCTCCAGAGCCGACAATCAACCTGAGTTCATGCAGAATCTGGGCTTCGTTCCCGATTCAGCAGTGCCAGAGATGTACTCGTTTTCGAGTCAGATTGAGCCTTTCCTGCTGGCTCAGACGCAACAAATACCAAACAATGGATCTTCCTCTGGAGTTCGAAGGGAATCACAATCCCTCAGTATGTCCGGAACGCCGAAACGATAATCATGGTTCTGCTAGCCGCTGGTCGGCATGCACCCACCTGATGACCGCGTCGCTTCCGGACGCCGGCAATGTTTCCTGTCATATGCAGCACAGATGTGCATTTATACCCATACTTGTGACTTGAAACCTCGAATATGAAGAGATCTATATTATTTTGCCATGAGCCAGCGATCTTGGAAGCACCTGGACACTGGATATTTTCACGTTCAATCTAACGAAGCTATAATTGGGACTCGGCAAGGGTTAGGACCACCGAATTACATATTAGTATCTAGTACAGAGTACAAAGTACATAGTCGACAATACAAATGTCAAAGTATTTTAATCCCATTTCCCTATGTACAATTCTATATACATGTACATCCATTCAAAGGACAAGCCTCAGATAACCCATGACCCAGAACCGACCTTTTTTTTCTCATATCACATACAAAGAACCGAATCCCTTACAGAGCCTTCTTCTCCAACTCCTTGAAGTTAACCACAACGTGGTCAACAGCAACCTTATATCCGTAAACACCCATACCAACAATTATAGCGGAGGCCTTGTCACTGAAGTAGGAGTGATGTCTGAACGGCTCACGCGCGTGCACATTGCTCACATGGAGCTCGATGAATGGAATTTCAACACCAAGCAACGCATCCCGGATAGCCACGGAAGTGTGCGTGTACGCGCCCGGGTTGATAATGATACCATCAACCTTGCCACGAGCTTCCTGGATACGGTCAACGATCGCGCCTTCGTGGTTGCTCTGGAAAGTCTCGAGAGTTGCGCCTAGGCTGGTGGCTTGGGCCTTGGCGCTCTTCTCGACATCGGGGAGGGTGGTTGAGCCGTAGATGTGGGGTTCGCGGGTACCCAGGAGGTTGAGGTTGGGACCGTTGATGAGGAGGATGGATTTGCCCATTTTGATTTTTGTGTTGACCTGAGCGGAGCTTGAGCTTTGTGGGAAGGTTTTTGGTGGAAGAAGCGGAGAGATTGTAAGGTTTCTGCTAGGAAGAATCGAGGGGTTATGTGGTCAAAAATTATGATGTTGATGATGTGATTCGCTCTGAGTTTCTCTCCGCATTGCCCCTCGGTCGGCTGAGCACTTTGCCGTGTGGGGGTCTTTTTGTGTCAGGTGGGTAGGGGTGCATTCTTGTATTAGATGGTAATATTTCCATTCTGTTAGTCCTGGTAATTTGATTTGAAAGATTACTTTGTGGGATTGTGGGGTTGTGGGTTAGCTTGGAAATTGAAGGTTTGTGGCTCTTGGGAAATCCGGAGCAAGTTTGTTATATCCGTAACGGGTATTGCGGCCATGTAGATATAGGAATGGATAGGGGATTACCTCAATAATGTATTATTTCAGTTATGCACATCTGTCATAGCTCAGTGTATAATTTATACTTAAAGCATATTTCCTTCAACGTTCAATAGATAGTGGGGTCGGATATGTATTGCGGAGCGGATAGAGCTGGACCGGTGGACATCTCCGTGATATCATCTTTACAGCACCGGCCCGGTGGATCTGTATCCGTAGACCAATTTTGATGTCCTTATTCTCCTCGGTCAAAGTTTGTACCTCGGCAATGTCTGGATGTGTGCTTACGCCTTCGACACAAGAGCACTTGGGGCAGGCAAGTACATAATAGTTCAATTTCAACTGGTTCTTCACTGCGGTCATGTAAACACCAATATTATCAATTTGTTCAGATGGTTTGCTCGTTTATCTAGAAGTGAATCATGATACATAGTCCATGAAAGAGTGACATCAATTGATCCAAGCGCTGGCAGATTCCACTTGCAGGAGCAACAAATGATCCGTCAATGATGACTTTCAATGTTTGGCGGGGCAGCTCAGATCTGTCTCCACCTAGATTTATTTGGCCAGTGGGACCTCCTGTATGTATCTTAAGCATCTCATTTCTTACTGGCGACCTCGGTGCCAAATGTTCAGAGCTTCGATTCCACTCTACCTGTTCATATTTGTGGTATATATATACCTTTTAAGCTGCCAGAGAAGTGGGACTCTTGGAGTTTGACGGGCAGAGTTGTGAGCGAAATATTGAGCTGTAGACTGAGGTTTAAATGTCAGAGCGGTTAGTCAAACTATATATTTCAAATCAAATTGCTCTCAATTGATCCAGTTGTCGTTCCGATAGAGTCGGAGGTTCTTTCATAATGGGAAACCTTTAAAGTTCCAAATAAATGGTAAACTTATAGATGTGCAAGGCTCTATGATTTAAATTTCAAAACATTGAATCAATTGATTACAGCAAACGGTGATCAGTTGACCAGGCACACGTGATTAGCATTTGATATACAGTGGCGTTCCATGAGTTTGAAACCCCCCGACCCACTTTAAGTAATTCTGCCGCATTTTCTGCCAGATAAACCTCATATTCAGTAATTAGTACGCCAACCCTCACTATCAATAACCTGTTTGACCCTATGAGACACAGTAACAGCGAAATTTTCTAGCCTATCAGATAAAATATTGGCTTATATCTCCTGAGCTACAAAATCAACGAAATTGGCGTCTCCTCGTTGTCTGGCATACCCTAATTTCAATGTGTACCAGCGCGTCTTATATCGGGTGTTCTGCTAGCGTATTCTCTAGGCGGTATGCTATCTATAGTAGGCGGTGATGGAAGAGCGGTGAACAGGGGGTTTCAAACTCATGGAACGCCACTGTAGATGTATGAATGTCACGTGCTTAAGAACTATTAGGTAAATACCCGCGGGCCGGGAGTGATCTGGCGGCTTCGTATCAATGTGGTCGCTTTACAAGCACTTGAGGGCTGTTCATGACTGAAACGTTAGAATAAGCATTAAAGTTCGAACTAAGCTACAATCGCTTCCTGGAAATCATAAGGAACCCAAAATTTGGAACATTTGAATACATTCACCTACAAGGCCTGGTGGAGCGGATATTTTGTCCATTCAGGATCCTCTAGCTCTCCACACATTTCCATCCATTCTACAACCTGCCCATAATATTTCGAGACAATGACAAAATTCCAGCTCCTACTTGTCCAAATGAATGTAATTTATATCAAATCTAGACTCATTGTAACCCCAAAACATCAGCAATTCATCCTCCCAGCCCGGCTCCACCACAAAGTGGGGAAATCCGATAAGGCAAATGCCGGCTAGCGGCGGTGTATTCAACCATTTTTCACCGGGGAAGTGAGTCAAAGAGGATCCCAGCTATCTGTCATCTCCTTGCATCCATCTACCCCAATATTACGATCATAACCCTTCAACCCTTCACTTGAACCCCTTTCCCCAGATCCGGAACATCGCCCCGTTTTCGAAACCCCGCTCCCCGCTATGCCCGTCCCCAACCTCACCCAGGATGAGCTCGACGAGATATATGCCTTTGCCGTGGACCTTGGCCGTAAGGCAGGTGACATGTTGATGGAGCGTGTGGAGCTTCGTATCTCCGGTGGTGAGGGACATACGCAGAAGTTCGAGGAGAAAGATAGTTCAGTCGATATCGTGACGCAGACAGATGAGGGTAAGTAAAAGCGGGGAAGGGCCCTATGGGGCTATCCAAATCCATCAAAATCCATCAGCCAGGGGAGCTAGAGCTAATGATTTATCTTGTAGATGTGGAGGTACTTATCCGCAATGCAATCCACGCCAAATACCCCGATCACAAGTTCGTTCTCTCAGAATCAAATGGCGACCAGTCTACTCTCCTCAAACAATGCTGACATGTCCAGATTCCTGGGTGAAGAATCCTATGCCAAAGGCCAATCTCGCGACTACCTTATCGACGAGCACCCAACATGGTGCATCGATCCTCTAGATGGTAAATACCAATGCCTCACCACACACCAGACCTCAAGTTCTAATATTGTTTACTATGTCAGGTACCGTCAACTACACACACATCTTCCCCATGTTTTGCGTCTCCATCGGATTCATCGTAAACCACAAACCCCTCATCGGTGTCATCTACGCACCATTCCAAAACCATTTCTTCTCGTCCTGCACCGGCCGAGGCGCTTGGCTGAACGAGAAACACCAGCTGCCACTTATCCGCAAGCCTTCCATCCCGCCCATGCCCGCGAACGCGCCTTCGCAATGTATCTTCTCCTGCGAATGGGGTAAGGATCGACGCGATATTCCGGATGGAAATATGCACCGGAAGATTGAGAGCTTTGTCAATATGGCTGCGGAGCTGGGTTCGCGCGATGGTAAGGGTGGTATGGTGCATGGAATGCGGAGTCTGGGGAGTGCGACCCTTGATTTGGCGTATACAGCTATGGGATCCTTTGATATCTGGTGGGAAGGTGGATGCTGGGAATGGTGAGTCTCTTTTGTCCTTGCCACATATGTGCTCATGTTAATCCATTTTAGGGATGTTGCTGCTGGAATTGCTATTCTTCTTGAGGCTGGTGGACTCGTTACTACAGCCAATCCGCCCGAGGATCCGGATACGGCGCCCATTGAAGATATGCGGCTTGGTAGCCGGCTATATCTGGCTATTAGGTGAGTTGAGTTGATTTTGCATTGATGAAATTTTAGAAAGCTAATTCAGTCTAGACCTGCTGGACCCTCGGAGACCGAGACAGGTCGGGAATCACAGGAGCGCACTGTGCGTGAAGTCTGGCGGCGGGTCCGTCACTTGTCATACACTCGACCTGGAGCGTAAGGGTTTAACACATCCCTGTGCAAGGTCCATAGATTACCAGATTGTACAGGCTTTCGGTATATGCTATAATGAGATACTATTATTTACGAGTTTGGAATGATTCTGTAGATTCACGTAATGTATTCCACAGCCGACGTTAACTATCTTATATACTATATGCAAGAATTTTGAGGATCTATACAGTCGTTAAATGACATGAGAGAAAGACCAAGGAAAAATTTTAAATAAATCATACGGCCTATTTGGCAGCCGCAGCCCGCTCAGCAGCCCGCTCAGCCAGGGTAGCATCAACAAGGTCCCTGACCTTCTGGACGATCTCAGGAGTATGAGCAATATCCTTGCCAGTCCAGAGGTGCGCCTGTTCCAGACCCTGCCAGATCAGTGCCTCGGAACCGATGATGACCTTCCAGCCACCGTCAGAGGCAAGCTGGGCGATCTCAGTCCAGGGGACGGGGTGGTAGCACATCTCAAGGATGACACCCTCCTGCTTATCGGCAGTAGTCTTGTCACCGAGGAAAGCCTGGATAACAGCACGAGCGTTCAGCTCCTCGGCGGTCTTGGGAGGGTAGTTGGGGATACCGGAGACGATAGCGGCGGGGGCCTCGAGGCGAGCGGCCTCCGCGGGATCAGTAACGTGGATCAGAGGAGCGGTGGCGAGAGCCTCAGGGTTACGCTGGCGGTCCTCCTCGAGGATAGCAGCGACCTCAGCGGCGTCACGGTTAACGATGTAGATCTTGCTGGAGCCGAGCCAGCGGCGCATGACGTAGACAGCAGTGCGGGCGGTACCACCACCACCGATGATGAGGGCGGGCCGGCCGCGGAAGCGCTCGGGGTTGGGCGAGTTCTTGACGAGGGCCTCGCGGATACCGTCACAGTCAGTGTTGGTTCCGACGAGCTGGCGCTTGCCGGTGACGGGGTCGTCGCGCAGGAAGATAGTGTTGCAGGCACCGGCCTGCCGGGCGTGCTCGGTCAGATCATCCAGGTGAGGCATGATGGCGACCTTGTGAGGCATTGTCACGGAGGATCCGACGAACTTGGGGTTGGAGCGGATAGAGGCAATGAATGTCTCGATGGCGGGCGACTTGGTGTAAGGGGGAGGGTAGGTCTCGGATGTGCCGTACACGCTGGACAGGGGAATCTGAAGCCAGTTCAGACCCAGAGCACCGTACACAGTCTTGTGCAGAGGGGGCGACAGGGAGTTCAACAGCGGGTGGCCGTACAAGTAGGCGACGCCATCCAGGTTGTCGGGGATGGAGATGGGCTCCTCTGGTTGGGTTTGGTTGGACATTGTGAATTTGATTTTAATTTTATTGTTGAGTATAGGAGAAGTGGGATGGAGGGGGGAGAATATAAAATAGAAAGAAATAATGAGGGGCTCTGTGATTACGGGCCGATCGGCAATGAATTGAAGCTAATCAGTCACAAGTCAGGATTTTAATCTCGAGTAAGCGTACAGCCGGACACCCATCCCACCTGATGGCGGAGAAACACTTTTCGCCCTCATTCTTTCCCTTACCCCAAGATTTTCCTATACTTTTCAATTAGGAACTCAATTAATTATTCTATTGATTTTGAAAAAGTCAAATCCGTTCCTCCTGACTTCTTTTTAGGATTTCGATCCCTTTAATACCTGTTTTAAAGGTTGAACATCGCCCACAATGAAATTTTGTATAGTGGGTGAACGTTTTCCCATCGGAAATTTCACCCATTGAAAATTTCACCCCACGGGGAATACGATTTTGGTTGACGCAAAGTTTGGCCGGTCCAATAGGATCATCGGTGTTCCCATGGCCGGGACACAAGATACTTTTACATATGTAAGTCATATTTTGTGCATCGGTCCGAATTGTTAAAGCGGCCCTGCGGCTCAACACAGCCACAGCCCTAGCCGAGTTCATATGGCAGAGCCGTGAAAACCTATATTTAGGAAACAGAACTATTTTTGACCTTGATTCTAGCCTTGACCTTAGCCTTGATTTTAGTCTTGAATGTCCATGTGATCAAAGTTGGTAGATAGGTTGATATGGATCAGGACTGTAGTACAGAATGTACGCACTGTGGACAATATTCAAGGTATTTAAAAAGTGGCAATGATAAAGTATAAAACCTTGTATAACCTTATTGAAGAACCAAGGTTTAATTGCGTTAAGCCGCACAAAATGATGAAAGAGTTGGGTACAAACATCTACACTTCAGGTCACAAGGTTAGACCAAGTCACGAGACCGGTGGATCGCTTTTCCCCATCGCCACTAATATCATCAATTACCATTGGTTCATCCCACAATATCCATTCTGTGGGTCAATTGATCTGGTCCAATCATGGTTTCCATAATTCTCCGTCTCCACAACCTATCAAGGCCAGCTGAATCGACTTTGCCTCCCCAGAATACCCCAGGTCGTGGGGACCTAAGCTGCAGATGATTCAACCCCAGGCCAAGTCCCCTCCCCACTTATTCACGGCCTAGAATCCCCACAAATCTTAGAGTTCAACCAACCAGCGCATGTTTACTCTACACGGTCCAATCCCCCATCGCTAAAAAACGCCTCGAGAAGCCCGACCAAGGCTAAACATGCCCAAAATTTCCTCGTGGCCAAGCGTGACCAAGAGTCTATTCCAGTTTTGCACGCTTGGTCCTCTTATTTCGACTTTTCTTCGTTTTGCCGACTTGGCGCTGGCTCACACATTCCAAGGGCGATGGAAAGGTAAACTGCGCTATACACTTCTCCGCCTCCACACTCTCGCCTCCATAGCTTTATCCCCAGATTTTATCGATTTTCCCCCACAAAAACACTTTACCGTCCCCATCTGGGGAAACTATTTATTCCCCGTCCTTTCCCCGAATCTGAAGAAATATCTTTATTCTCCATCTTCCCAAGACTTCTCCCTCAACACCACTAACTTCCCCCTTCACACCTCTTAGCACCACAAGCGTGGTACTTTCGAGTGATCTGACTGTTCCTTTGCATTTCTTGCATTGACAGTACAGACTCGTCTTTTTTTTCTCATCTCCCCCTCTCTATTTTCTTATAAATACATACATCACACATCATGGGTATCCTTGCATTGGTCGAGGATCGACCGACCCCCAAGGCCGTGTACAACTGGAGGATTTACCTTCTGGCGGCTGTGGCGTCCTGTACCTCTTGTATGATCGGTTATGATAGCGCCTTCATCGGTACCACCTTGGCCTTGCAGTCCTTCAAGGATGAATTCAAATTTGATACCATGTCCAAGAGCGCCCAGGATTTGCTCAGCGCCAACATCGTCTCCCTCTACCAGGCTGGTGCCTTCTTTGGTGCTTTCTTCGGTTATCCTCTTGGCCACTTCTGGGGTCGCAGGAACGCTCTTATGATTGCCGCTACAGTCTTCATTCTCGGTGCTGGTCTCATGCTGGGTGCCAATGGCGACCGTGGCTTGGGCTTGATCTACGCTGGTCGTGTTCTGGCTGGTCTCGGTGTTGGTGCTGGCTCCAACATTACCCCTATCTACATTTCTGAATTGTCTCCTCCCGCTATCCGTGGTAGACTCGTCGGTGTGTACGAGCTTGGTTGGCAAGTTGGCGGCCTGGTTGGTTTCTGGATCAACGTAAGTCACACGCGCATCCACGACTTGATTTTCTTGCTAACTTTGATATAGTACGGTGTTGACTCGACCATGGCACCTAGCCACAAGCAGTGGCTCATTCCCTTCGCCATCCAGTTGATTCCTGCTGGTCTCCTGCTCATCGGTGGAGCGTTCATTCGTGAATCACCTCGTTGGCTGTTCGCCCAGGGCCACCGCGAGAAGGCTATCAACAACTTGTGCTGGATTCGTCAACTGCCCGAGGACGATATCTATATTATTGAGGAGATCGGCGCCATTGACCAAGCCTTGGAAGAGCAGCGCTCGACCATTGGCCTTGGATTCTGGAAGCCATTCCGGGCTGCTTACAGCAACAAGAAAGTCATGTACCGCCTGTTCCTTGGAAGCATGCTGTTCTTCTGGCAGAATGGGTCTGGTATCAACGCCATCAACTACTACTCCCCGACCGTCTTCAAGGTACGTTATCAACTTAAACCCGCTAGAATGATCTATTCACTAATCAATGTTTGCAGAGTATTGGTGTCACTGGTGCCAACACTAGCATGCTTACCACTGGTATCTTCGGTGTCGTTAAGACTTGTGTCACCTTTGTCTGGCTTCTGTACCTGATTGACCGCGTTGGTCGTCGCAACCTGCTTCTGATCGGTGCCCTCGGCGGTTCCGTCTGTCTCTGGATTGTTGGTGCATACATCAAGATCGCCGACCCAGCCAATAACCCCAAGACCCACATGGATGGTGGCGGTATTGCAGCCATGTTCTTCTTCTACCTGTGGACCGTCTTCTACACCCCGACCTGGAACGGTACCCCCTGGGTTCTCAACTCGGAAATGTTCGACCCCAACATGCGATCTCTCGCTCAGGCCTGTGCTGCTGCATCCAACTGGCTCTGGAACTTCCTCATCTCCCGCTTCACACCCCAGATGTTCGCCAAGATGGACTACGGAGTCTACTTCTTCTTCGCCTCTCTCATGCTCTGCTCCATTGTTTTCGTGTACTTCCTCATCCCCGAGACCAAGGGTGTTCCCCTCGAGAGCATGGACCAACTCTTCGCAATCAAGCCGATCCGCAAGGCCCACTCCCAGATCATCTCCAAGCTGCGCGAGGACGAGGAGCAGTTCCGTCACGAGATCGAGGATTCTGGTCTCGCTGCCAGCAAGGGTGGTGCCGAGCATGCCGAGCAGGTCGAGAACACCGCTGTCGAGTCAAAGTACGCTTGATGGAAATGATTATAACGGATATGAAATGTTTTGGTTTTCCTTCTGATATGTTGTTTCGCGATTGAACTTTAATACTGTGTGATGAATATATGGTAAACTCAAATGAGTCTTGCCCTGGTGGTTAGATACCAATATAAATGATGAATATAATATCTAAACAAAGATTTCTTATGAATAATGCCCATGACTCGTAAGTATTCAAAGATGAAAGTAAGAAAATGGTGAGAATTAACTATCACCAGAAGAGAAAGAGGGAGTGAGAGACAGAAGAAGAGAGAGGAGTTAAGGAGACTCATGGTGATAAGTTAAGTAGGCGGGGACAGCAAGGATGTTGAAAACAGCAACGTTACAGGAGCTCCCTTATAAACGCAAATATAGGGAAGAATTGTGTCCTGGCATCCCCGTAGCCTAACTGATTCCATTGCGCTCTCGTCTTAGGGATGGTTTGCGAGCCCCCACTTCAGGTATATCGGGACCCATTTAACATGGGGATATAGCGTGGTGCGGCGAGTGTAAGACGAAGCCTAAGTTAGTAGGGTGCCCAAGACCCTCGGCGAGAAAGTGCGCAACAGACCTGCTACGCCGTATCTGCGGACCCTTTTTTTTATAGAAAAAATAATTTGATTTATCTTATTTGATTTTTTATTGATGATTGAAGTTGATGACGATGCCATGGATATCGTGGGGTTATGCTTGAAGTGCCGAGAGCGACTTGCATCAAAGCCATCTTAATATAAGCTTCCCTACGAAAACATCAAAAATATTCTCATTAGGACATGTGGATTTGGAGATCTGATGTTCGATTCTTCGATCGATATTTCATTTTCTGCTTTGTTCTTAGCTATATCTTGATCGTCTGTCTTTCTGTCTTTCTTATAAAGTCCGGCAATATAGGTTGTTCATGATATAATAGTATACAACAATTTCCGCAGGTTATTCCTATGCCAACAAATCAACCGCAATCTCAACAGGCTGACCCGTCTGCATCGCCTTCTGAATAGCCTCACAAACAATCAAAGCCCTCAACCCCTCCTCTCCAGAGCAACTAGGCTCCGCATCACCCCGAACAACATCCACAAAATGCGCCAGCTGCAGATCAAACGGTGCAGACTCATCCGGCAATGGAATCTTCTCAACATTCAAAGTCTGAGACCAGCTCTTCTCAAGCCGTCCATCATAACTCCACCGAGTAAGATCCGGCACACTAAGCGATGCCTCGGATCCAAAAATGCGATAGAAATCCGCCCCACCAGCCACCGGCGACTTCGCAATCATGGGATTCTCCCCAGTCCCGGTCTCAAAATTATGCGGCGAAGGCGTAGCATCACAGACAATGAACGTACCCACCACACCCGACGCAAAGCGAAGCGTCAACGCAGCGCCTTCATCCGCGTCGTGCGGTGGACTCGGTCGCTGCGGAAGAGTCCTTTCAGCCTGGACCCGCACAATGGGACCAAAAAAGTGGTGCATGAGATCGATATCATGCACGAGATTAATAGAGATCACGCCACCGCCTCGATCCCTGGATGCGCGCCAGTCCCCCGGTGGAGCGAAGTATGAGGCGGGTTTGCAGATCGTCCAGAGGCCGTTGATGGCAATTGTACGGCCCAGGGATCCGGAGTCGAGGATGGATTTGGTTGCGCGTACGTAGGGGTTGAAGCGACGGTGGTGGCCGACTAAGAGCTTGATATGTGTGCGTTCTGGTGCCTGGGCGAATTCTAGAAGACTCCGGCCTGTCTCTACGCTGTCACTGACGGGTTTCTCGAGGAGAACGTGGACACCGGCGGCTAGGAGCTCCTCTGCGATGGGGACGTGGGTTTTGTTTGGTGTGCAGACGATTGCGGCGTCTGGTTTGTGTGGGGAAGATAGAAGTGCTGCTACAGTGGGGAAGTAGTTTGTCTTGAGTTCGGCGGCGGTTGCGGCGCCTGTTGGGGCGGGATCTACGAGACCAACTAGCTCTGTAGATGGGTTCGAGATCACGGATTCGGCATGGCGGGGGCCGATGATGCCTGCGCCTACTATGGCCACTTTGACGGACATGATTAGGTGGGGATTTGAGTATGTAAGATGGACTTGAGGACGAGATGTTGTAGCCGTGACGTTGACGGCGCAGGTCTTATATTTGGGGCAATTGGACCGGCTAATTTTTAAAGCATCCGACCTTCTTGGGAGCTTGGCAGCGCGTCGGGAACCATTGGAATGTTCTGACTGGGCTCACCATGAATGTAGTCAACTATGGGGTAAGACCCTCTGTGAGGCAAGCGGGTCCGGGGATAAAGTTTTAGGCAAAGACCTGCACCTATAAAGTGGGGAAGTGGGTGTCGGATAAGATCAGTCCGATCAGGTGACTTAGTATATCGGGGTGGATTTGTTAATTAATTATGCTATACATATTGAAATTCTCGTGCATTTGTCTTTATTCGGTACTTATGGCGTAGAGACATGATAAATGCCATCACCGAATACCTATATCACTTTGTTTGTCTTTAATGACCTGAACTGGCGAGCAGTAGGAGATATCTGACAAACATGAACTGTTTGCTTCTAGTTGACGTAAATATATTGCGATTTTAAAACCCTGCGATCTATCTTCTTCACTTTTTACGATTTCCAATCAACTTGATCTTCTTCATGTTTCTCTTTCAATAGGGCAATTCGAGGGCGGTCAGGCACATCACTCTGACCCCAACCTGTCCACTGCAATGTCTCTAATTCAAAATTATCCCATCGGTGACTATTTTCCATGCATACAAATTGGATGTCGTCATCAAGGCATATTTCTTATTTCCTCACTGTCTGGTAAAGTTATTATAGTGTAGCCTTCATAATTCCGGATTTCTCCGCCAGGGATTTTGCCATGTTAGCAATGGAAATGCTGCCTGTGATTTCGAAGATCGATATCTCCAGATTCAATTCAGCTGAAATCCAATTTCTGACCTCCACCGCGATGAGCGAGTCTACGCCATGTGCACTTAAGGATTTGCCTGCTTCCACGTCTTGTGGTGCAATCATCATGAGACGGGCAATCTTTTTGATCAGAGCCTGCTCCAAAAATTCCATCATGCCTTCAACATCTTGAACAGTGCTCAGTTGACTCTGGAAAGACTCAACGGCCGGTGCTGCTTCAACAACAGCTCCCCGAGATGTTTTTAGTAGCGAGAATCTCGCGTCGTCCATCCAGTATTGCAACTCTGTCCTAACCGAAGGAAGACAGGTAATAATCTGTGGCGGTAGGAGGGTGTTGGTAAAGGGATTTTGCATGGCTGCTGAGACTAGTGCATGGACCTCGTCTGACTCAATTGCTTGGATCCCAATCAATTTGAATGTCCGAATGAAATCGTCATTCTTGGTGACGAATCCAACTCCAGGAATATAACCAAGGTCTATAGATGTTGCGCGCATACCGTTGTTTACCCGATAGTGCGCTAATGCATCTTGAAAACCGTTTCCGGCATTGTAGTTGGCCTGGCTCCGAAGACCGGCGACTCCGATGATTGACGAGAGCATGACAAAGAAGTCTAGGTCAGCAGGGAGCAATTCGTGAAGATTCCACGTTCCGTCAACCTTTGGACGAACGGCGGCGTTAAAGGCTGCCGAAGACATTGTCTCAAATAGCGCATCTTGGAGGACCATCGCTCCGGTGATGAGGCCCTTGATAGGCGGCAAAGTTTCTGAACACCGATCCAAGACGTCTTGGAGCGAATCTCTGTCGGCAATATCACAGTCAAATGCCATCGCTCTTACATCAAATGCCTTATTGAGGTTGGTGATCCAGGCGAGATTGTCCGGAGAGGATGCTGCAGATCGGGAAATGAAGACCAAATTTTGGGCTCCTTGTTGTGCAAGCCACCAGCCTATATCACGACCAAGACCACCCAGACCAGCAACCATGTATGTTCCAGCTAGGGCTGGTTTCTCTCCACAAGGAGAAGAGTCAATTTGCTGAGTGTATATGTAAGTAAGTGGTTGACCTGCCGATTTATTGGTGGAATCCTTACCAAAGCTTCGTCCGAGTTGGTGCTTACGGAAGTTATTCCGTTTTGCTGCGTCAAAGATTGTTTCTCGTCTCTTGCTTTCCATGCTATCTCAGCGACTGACTGGCTCAAAGCCATACAGGGTGACACGCGTGGCACCAAAATTTGCCCATCACGCAGTGCATATTCGTAATCTCCATCTGGTAGGAGAGTGAGCTTCAAAGCAACATCAGTGATTGCTTTTGATATCCGAGGTCCTTCACCAGACAGGTCCAAATCAAGAACACCCAGTGAATAACCGCTCTTCTCGTTTCGTACTGATCGTGCGAGACCCAGGATGAGACTGCGATGCGGCGATGCACATTCTACCATTGCCCCTCGAGTAACCCACAGCATTCCAGACGACTGATTGATCAAGGCCTGCAGGAAACCAAAATTTTCGCCCGTAATATCACATAACATAGGCTCCTGGTCTTCTAGCAGACTGATGCAAAAATTGCCTTGAGGTATAGGGGTACCTATAGGTTGAATGCAGCTGTGTACTCCACGTCGTGATAAATATTGGTAAAGATCCTTGCAAGTAGTACTGTCAGTATTCTTTTCAGTTGTCACAATAGTAAATCTCGGAGTCTCTGTGTCGCTCAATTGTCCAGTTTGCTTCGTTGATACCATGAAGCTAACTGGGCTTGACGATGAAGACGAGCTCCCGCGCATTCCTAAATCTACTCCACTAAAACCGGTGTCCTTTAAGAGCCTGTCCCACCGGTCCTCACTCAGCAATGGTCCCTGTTTGAAAAATAATTAATGTCAGCCGCTCTTCCCGTTAGATGATGTAGAGTATTTTACTTACTCCCTTGCGTCCGTCGTCTTCACCAAGCCACCACCCTGGCAGACTTCCCATTACTAGGGATACCGCTCCATGATTTGATGTAAGTTCTAGAAGCAGTAGCTTACCTCCGCTGAAACGAGTTATTAGTAGGACGTTTTTCAAAAAAGAATCAATTCAACGTACGGCCGGAGTAACCTGTGGACATTGGCGATGGTCTTGCGCATCTTGCTGGTTGCATGCAGTACCTGCAACACATCAGTTCTCATAATTCGAATTGGCATATCTTTGAGCAGTTTACATTTGCAGCGACGATCAAGTCAAAGCTCTCAGCTTGAAAGCCTTGAGCTATGGGGTCTTGCTCGATATTTAAAGTTCGGAAGTCCATGATCGAGGCGTGAGAGGCAAACTTGTCGGCGGCAGCTCCAAGGAAGCCCGAAGAGATATCTGTGAACGTATATCCGGATACTCTTTGCTCAAGGTCTCGCAGAATGTAGCTTGTCGTGCCTCCTGTGCCTGCTCCTATCTCCAGAATCGCTAGGTTGGGGTTCTTAGCAGCGATGAGGCTTATGTATTTTGCAATGTTGTCATTACAACTAGTTCCAAATCCATCGCGACTGAATTCAAGTTAGAATTAACCCAAAAAACAGTTTGATGTTCTAAGAGCGTCGGACTTACTATAGAGAGAAGAGTAGGTCTCCTTGCAACAGTAACTGAAGCGGTTCGACTTCGCCTTTCATGATTTCTGTAAAGTTATCCCCAATGCGCTTTGTGACGCCGAGCCAGACAGAGCCAACTGATGTTTTTCGCAGCTCAAGCTCCAGCTCAAGCTCAGTTCTTTCTGGGTAAGACTTGATGTCTATGCAGGCTACACGCCGCATCAGCCACTCCAGCCACAAGAAATGATGACCCTTAGCACCAGCTCCATCACATACGGTAACCCATTTCTCTAAAACGTTAGGAAGGTATAGATCCAAATACTGTTCCAGGTATAAGACCAGGTTCTCGTCTTCGAGATTCTCTAAGCCAGATTGAAAGATATGGCTCTGGATCTTGGCAATCGATAGAAAATCGATATCTGGAATCCATTTGAGCTCAAAACACAGCTGGTGGTGGTCTTTCCCACGGTGGTTTGCCTTCGCTCCAGGCAATTGTAGAAACTTCAGCCCTTCCACCATCACTGCTAATGTCATGTCACCCGCAGTCGCGGCATGAATCGAAGTCTCCCAGCATTTTGAATCGACACGTTGACTGCTAGAGCATGCATCTAGCTGACTTCCAGATTTCCTGAGATCATGAGATGCTGTGACGTAGATTCGACGAATGGACTTGGGTACCAATGGCAGGCATGTCGAGTCAGACGTGCCCGTCACTGCAACGATGCCAAGCTGAAAAATACAATCGAGAGTAATAGGATGGATTAGATGGTTAGACTCGAATTGTGAAGGCATTAGCTTTGCGGTATTTGGAATTTGCAGATGTGCTCCAGCGTGCCCATCATTGGCACATAAGTCTGTCAAATTCTGAAAACTGGATCCATAGTGCAGTCCTCCGTCTTGAAGGGCGTCATAGAAAGATTGAGCTGGTGTAATGCATTCAGTCTGAACAGCAGCAAAATCACAGTGAAACTGCTGGGTTTTCTGAGACTCAGATTCGGCAAAGATAGCCTGAATCCAGCCCTTGCAATGAACTTGTTTTTCGTCATCCGTCTCGTATTCTGAGGAGATCCGGAACTCCACAGGTGACGAAAAATCATCGTTGGTGCCAGAGAGCACAGGATGTAGCTCTAGCAATATGGGCAGGGCAGAGCTGGAATCTGGGATATGCAGTGCCTTTAAAAATGTAACATCGCTCAACTCGTATGCCACAGGTGCTTTGCAACCTGACTGTCTCTGGCGTGCTGCTTCAATTGCTACAGATTGTCAGTCGTCTTCATTCGGGTGACAACAGCATGCCACTTACCCATTGTCACGTAGCCAGAGGCTGGGTAAATGATACTTGAATCAATCTGCGTATAAATTAGCCACATGACCCACTGCTTGAATAGCTTTTGACTTACCACGTGCTCAGCCATCCAGGGGCTTTCCTTTACTTTTAGCACATTGCGCCAGCATGAACCACCAGATCCTGGTACCAGAGAGCCTACGAGATCATGACGAGCATGCTTCGGATATTTGTAGTCATTGATAAGAAGTGATGTTGGCCCGTAGCTCTGTGAGTGGTTCCAAGCGTAGCCAGGGAGATCTAGTAGCCTTGGAAGTTGTTCTTGGACTTGGTTGAATGTTTCGAACCTGAGACGGCACCCAGACTGGTAAAGTTCCCCGAGTGCGTTTAAAAGCGTGGCATCAGCAGGAAACTTGCGGCGGAGCAAGTAGGAGTACTGAAAGTCATCCTCTCCAGAGATAGCGACGAGCGATTCTGTAACCGGAGTACGCAGAGAAGGGTGCGGGCCAACTTCCACAATCCTTGCCGAAACACCTCTTTCTCCACTCTTTTTGAGATACTTCAACAAGCGCTCCATCGAACTCCAGAACTGGACTGGTGAAAGCAGGTTCTGTGTCCAGTAAGACGCGTCAAGCGCGTCAGGTGAAACGAAATCGCCGGTCAAAGATGAGATCATTGGGACTTGGCTCTTCGACCTCTGAGCTAGATGGATGGGGGCCCCAATAGAGCTCGTGTATTGTTCAGCAATGTCTTTCATATGCGGTGAGTGGTACGCCACGTCAATCTTGAGACGTGTGCCAAGCAGGTTCTCCTCCTGTAAGATCTTTTGCAGTTCCACCACCGCACTCTCATCTCCAGACACGGTACAATTTGTTGGACTGTTGATGCAAGCTACCACAGCCTCTCCGCTCTTGAGTCTCTGCAAATACTCACTCACTTTGCTCTCACTCGCATTGACAGCAATCATGGCGCCTTGGCGTTCTGTTCCTTGCAGCGAAGAAGCGTAGTGGCCTCTATACCACGCAATGCGCATGGCGTACTCTTGTGAGATTGCACCTGCAGCATACGCCGCGGCAATTTCTCCACTGGAGTGACCTATCACTGCAATTGGCTCAATACCGAAAGAAGAAAGAACATCTACAAGAGCAATCTGAAGAGCAGTACAAGCAGGTTGCGCAAGACGTGGATCCTGAAGCTTTGACTCTGTTTCGGACCTTGCCATCTCCGCTTCCAGGTCATATGATGTGCCGCATTGCTGCATATATTGATTGCTGATACGCATGCTCTCCTGGTAAACGGGGTACAAGCATAGCTCCCGACCCATAGCCCACCACTGCGCACCTTGTCCAGTAAACACATATACAACAGGCGTGGCTCGGGATGATCTGACTGTCGCGGGGATGTCTCGCAAAGAACGAATTAATTCATCTGCCGTTGAGGCCATCGCGAAAGATTTCCACGGGTGAACCGTGCGCCTCGACAAAGTGCCTGCTATTTCATCGAGGAACACGGCTGTTTCCTGGGTATTGGTAGTGCTGATCTTCATCTGCACGTAATGCGAAAGTTGAGCAGCATATCTTGCTACCCCGTCAGCATCGCGAGATGAGAGTGGAAATAGCCATCGGTGGTGGATTTCACTTCGGGGTTCATTTTCGGTTTCCTGCCGCCGGCAAAGCGCCATGTCTTGACAGGACAGCCCAGAGTTTGGGACTTTGTCTCCAAAGTAATACGCCATCAAGCCATGATCATGTAAGAAATCGATGGCTCCCTCAAGAATGACATGGGCGTTGGAGCCACCAAAGCCAAACGAGTTGATGCTGACCCGTCGGCTTTTTTTTGAGGGCCAAGAATGAAGTTTCGTTGGAACTGCAATATTGTCTGGTAAGGCAATCCCTGGATTGAGCTTCTTAAATCCAAGGTTTGGTGGTATCATACCAGTCTCGACGATATGGATGCATTTGATTATACTGGCCATGCCAGCTGCGGCTTCTAAATGGCCAACATTTGACTTCACTGAGCCAACATACAGCACCTCTGATTGATCGCCACCGAAAGCACCAACGATTGCCTTCATTTCGATTGGATCTCCTCGCTGTGTGCCAGTTCCATGGGCTTCCACATACCCCGTTTGCGACATATCGAGTCCAGCTCTGCGATATGTAGAGCGTATCAATGCTTCTTGAGCGGCACTACTAGGGTGAGATACTCCTGCAGTGTGTCCGTCTTGATTGATACCAGTGGCGCGAATTACAGCGCGAATGTTATCGCCGTCTCGGAGGGCCATGCTCAGTGTTTTGAGGATCACAACACCCACTCCTTCACCGCGAGAGTAACCATTTGCACGATGGTCGAAGACATACGAAATGCCATCCGGCGATAGGAGATGCGCCGCGCTCATTGTTGTTGCACTGCTAGGTCCTAGCATGAGACTAGTTCCTCCAACGATACCAATGTCACTTTCCCCAGACCCTAGGCTTTGGCACGCTAGGTGAAGGGCAGTCAAGCTAGACGAACATGCGGTATCAATAGTCATGCTGGGCCCTTGAAGGTCATAGAACCAAGAAATTCTGTTTGAGGCCAGTGCATTGGAGCATCCGGCGCCGCTGTACTCAGTGGTTGACTGTGCATCCTGCACCATATTGTCTCGGAAATCGGTGGTAAAGGCTCCAATAAAACAAGATGTGTTAGAACCCTGAATATTTTGCACCTGTACGCCAGCTTTATCTCATCGATTAGTTTCAGGCGTCTGCAGGATTTCATTTGCGGTTTGCTGTACCATTCTCAAAAGCTTCATAAGTCACTTCCAACAAGATCCTTTGCTGTGGATCCATCGAGTTGGCTTCCATAGGACTGATTTGGAAAAATGGGGCATCGAAACATGTCACATCCTCTGACAGAAAATTGGCCTCTCGAGCTACAGTCTGAAACGCAGTGGTCAGCTTATATGGTGCGATATACCATTTACTGTATTTTGTGGTCAGTTACCGTGCCGGCTCTGTTTTGGTCCGGGTGATAATAGGCATCTACATTGTATCGGGACTTGGGAACTGGGCCTCTGGCACTTCTTCCTTCCACCAGCATCTGCCAAAATGCCTGGGGACTCGTTGCATCTCCCGGAAATCGGCAGCCAACGCCTATTATGGCAATTGGTGAGATCCTATTTGTACTCTGCTCCATTGTTCTTACCCAACCACATGCACTGCGTTGCTTATGGTCTGCAGTTGATGTATATGAGTACGACTGCAATTCCCTCAAATGAAAGACTGCCTTTAGGAGACAATGCTGTGTTATATACTTCAAAGGCACACCGCTACGACTGGACATCATATCTAAGCAGTTCTCGAATCCCAGAGCTTCAACTAGAGCCCACATACCCAGATGTCCAGAGATGGGGCATAAGGTTTATGACCTTACTGATGATCCCGTGTCTAGTTATTACAATCGGATATCTCGCCATCTCGGATAATAGCCAAAAAAAAAAAAAAAAAAAAAAAAAAAGAAATTTAAAAAGGAAAGAAAAAAAGCATTAAAATCCATGCATGTAGAACAGCCAAGCTAAGGGGGGAAAGAGCAAGGGAGGAAAATTTAGGTCAATGTGGCTCTTCGTAAGTCGGGTGTTCAGGACAAAGAATGCAGGGAGATCCGCAACAGTGGGGAAACAAAAAGGTGTTTCTTCAATAAATTTAAATCTGTTAGTCCCAGGCATCCGTCTTGAGGTAGTTGTAGTGTAGTCGTAATGCGTGTCTACATAGATGGTGCGGTTAAGCACGGAGCTCAGCTAGGCAGGATGAGGGAAATATGCGATGATTGTCGGTCAGGTATCATTTCATGGTGTTTGGATGGAAAAGGAAAAGGAAGAAACAGCGAGTGTCAGCTCTCTACAACTAAAAAGCACGTGATGTTTGGTCCAAAGTCCCATGAAGCAGGGTATAAATCTGGTCTCCTGGGCATCAGTTATGATTTAATTTGGCACGCCATAATGACTATCCCTGTGGTAGAGACCCAACAACAAGTGGTGAAAATAGATCCAGTGGGTGAGCGGATTCTACAGGAGCTTTCCAATACACCTTTCAACTGTGTTCATCTAGTTAGGTTGACTGGTGGGATTTTGAACTTTGTTTATCGCGGTACACTCTCCCATCCTCTATCCGACGGTGCGATCACCGTGATTATCAAGCATGCCGAGGAGTTCATGCCGGGCTTAGAGGGATACACTCTATCAACCCACCGCAGTGTATGATTCCCAATGTTCCAGTGTTTTCCTATGGAAATTGACTGGGTCTGCGTTTCAAGTTTTTTGAGGCATGCATTCTCCGTTCAGTTCATGCCCAAGTCGAAAGCCCCAACACGGCTGGACTCGAGATCGTCGTACCCCGTGTATACCACTTCAATACAGGGTTCAACACGCAGGTCCTTGAGGACTTCACAGGCCAGATCTCGATACGAGATTTTCTCAAAACTCGTTGCACGCAAGATGCATCTCGCGTCTTTGCATCCCGTCTCGGTTTCTCTGTGGGAAGTTGGCTGAGTTCCCTTCATCATTGGGGAGAAGGTAAGACCCCACAAGAAGTGAGTCACGAAGAGCAAGCGAATCGAGATGTGCATGATGCCACTTTTGACTTCTACTACGACAATGCCGTACGCAAGGCAGAGCAATTGCCCCATATATTGCAGGGATGCAAGCAAATTTTTGAACAGGTCAAAGAAGGCGCTGCAAGGGAGTTACGCAGCATGAGTGGTGAGAAACTTGGGATGATCCATGGAGACATGTCAACCAACAAGTGAGGTTTTCGTGCATATGGTAGATCGCTTGCATGCTGACGATAGAATTAAGTATCCTAATTGCAGACAACCAATCCATTCACGTCGATCATTCCCGTCTCGTTGTAATTGACTGGGAATTGTCTCAGTACAACTCGCAGCTCCGAGATTGCGGTCAATTTATCAGCGATATTTACAAGCTCCAGCATTTTGGTTTTGTCGATCCGAACACGGGAATGGCAGTCATTCGCGGCTTTATCGAAGGTTATTCCCCCTTGCATGAGGATGCAATCTTCAAATTCTCGATTCATATTGGGCTTTTTTTGTTACTGTGGGATGTCGCACTCCCAGGTCCTCATGATGCAGATAAGGTTGCAGACTTGGTGGCCCTTGCTAGGGACCTGGTCGTATCGGGGTGGGAAAGGGATCTTCACGCCCTCCTGAAGACTTTCCTGGGCAAATGCCTTAATGGCATGGCTGGCTGATTATTTATTGCTCACCGCTACAGCCATGGCCCACCGCTGGATCCGTCTATCATTCTAGCGGCAAAGATTTACATGGATGACTTCCCCACCTCAGACATCAGGATATCTCAGATCTGTTAGGAAGATAAAAAGTGGAGAATTAAACATCGCCTCTTTCATTGCAATTTACACTCCAATGTTTCTTTATCGCCTCTTTTGAACATTCCGAAAGAGGATCTGCACCAATAGCACAATAAAAAATCCATCACGATCAGTCACCTTCTGCAAGTTTTCAATCTCAAGTAAACACTATGCCATCCGTTTATATCGTTGGTGCCACACGTACACCCGTTGCAAAGGTCAGATTCTCCCCACGTACAGCTGCGCGCCAGAGTTAACCTCTATCCTAGATCAATGGGCAACTTTCCTCATGTTCGGTCATCGAACTAGGGGGTTTTGCGGTCGAGGCAGCTGTGAAAAGATCAAAAGTTCCCGTAGAATTGATCGACCATGTATACATGGGACATGCTCTGCAGGCAGGCACTGGCCAGTCACCAGCCAAACAGGTCGCCATTCAGGCCGGGCTACCTGCGACGGTGGAGGCTACCACCATCAACAAAGTCTGTGCCTCGGGACTAAAGGCCGTCTCTCTGGCGGCACAAGAGATCATGCTCGGGCACTCTTGCTGTCAAGTGGCAGGTGGTATGGAAAGTATGTCAAATGTGCCACTGTACACTCGGAAAGGAAAGAGGGGATCCGAGTCGACAAATGGCGATCAATCATTTGATGGCCTAAAGGATGGGCTAGAAAGCCCGTTTGATGGATGCTTGATGGGTAAATATGCCGATCAGCTCGCAAGGCGGTACCACATATCTCGCGAAGATATGGATGAATATTCCCTATTAGCATATGAACGAGCGGCTAAAGCTCATTCAAACGGGACTTTTAATGATGAAATTATTCCAGTACAGGCTGCTGGAGCACTGTCGGTGCAGGTTTCTACCGATATTATGCAGAATGAGAAATCATTTCATATTTTGTCTACACTGCCTCCTGCTTTCTCAGCTACTGGCTCAATCACCTCCGGAAGCTCATCTTTTCTTGCCGATGGCGCGTCTGCTGTGGTGCTTGTGAACGGCGACACAGCGCGAAAATATTGCGAAGACAAAAGCTTGCTTGCAGAAATTCTTAGCTTCGCCGACGCCTCGCTACCACCGCCAGATTTTGCAGTGGCACCATCAAAGGCAATCAAGATAGCACTTGAGAGAGCTCGGTTGACAGTCGACCAAGTTTCACTGTGGGAAATTAACGAGGCATTTGCAGTTGTTGTGCAGGTCAATCAAGAGGTAAGCGTCTGTTATTAGCCTATTAACATCTCACTGACGGGCAGCATAGATCCTCGAGCTTGATCTGCAGAAAGTTAATATCAATGGTGGAGCGATTGCGCTCGGTCATCCACTTGGCAACTCAGGTTGTAGAATCCTCGTGAGCCTGGTGCATCAGCTCAAGCCAGGGCAGCTTGGGGTGGCAGCCATTTGCAATGGTGGAGGAGGAGCAACTGCCGTGGTAGTAAAGAGACTTGAAGTGTCGGCCCTGACAGACCCAGTAGAATAATTCAAAATATATATAGGACAGGTGATGGAATTTTTCATTTGGATCGAAGTACAACTGATCAACGGATCAAGTCTTGGATAGCATCTGTAACAGTTTTCATAGCGTCATATTTGGCGTACTCGTTTTGTAGCTCCACGCAGCATTTTTTCCTCGCAGGGTCCGAAAGAATATTAGAGACCGCGTCCCTGACCGCAACGCTTTCTGGGTTCTGACATGCCAGATTGATAGCTGCACCAGCCCATGCCGCGTGTGCATTCGTCTCGGCCTTATCTGCCGACATCCCTGCAAGTACCATAGGCACTCCATTCAAAAGCGCTTGCTGAACTGTTCCAAAACCACCATTAGATACAAGGACTGAAGTATGCTGGAACAAGATGTCGAAAGGGATGAAGCGAGCAATTCGGACATTGCTAGGAATTTTTGTTCCTTGAGGCAACGTGGAAGATTTCACAAGCGTCACAATGACTGTAACATCAAGGTTCTGTAAGCCTTCCATTGCGGGCAAAATGAGCTCCTCGGGATCGTTGTGAACAGAGCCTTGAGATACAACAACGATTGGCTTCTTCTGGTCCTTTGGAGCGTAAATAACTTCATCCCACCACTCAGGTAATTCCAACACCTTTTCCTTTCTTCCCACAGCGGACAAAGCCCCCATGTACCGTACCCACGTCGGTAGGTCACTTCGAGGATACTCAAGTTGAGGGATAGACATCTGGAGATAGAGGTCGCAGCAGCGTCCAATTCCATCGAGGAATTGAGGCACCGGGTCCAATTCTTTGACAGGAACTCCGGCAGATTGTAGCGCGTTCTCCCACAGTTTTTGAATAGGGGCCGCCATAAAGCCAGCCTGGTTGCGCAAAGCAAGATTGCGAGCACGACCTGCCTCGCCTTCAACTGGAGGAAGCCCCATTCCCCATGGCGGAGTATCGATGCTGTCGAGCGTCAAGGTGCAAGTACCGACTTTAATGATCCCGTCAGGCCGCATGACAGGTGTTCCATACACCATCGGTGCAGCTGCTCCAAACGTGTTGTTTTCCATATAAATGATTTGGCGCCCATCCCCCTCTGTTGCATGTATATCTTTCATCGTCCTCACCAGACTCTCATATTGATACTTGATTGGGTCGATAAACCAAGTTCGCATTTCCCAGATAGTTCGTTCCATACCTTGCATATTTTCCAGCTCAGGGTAGACCTCAAGGCGGTTCTCAAATTGCAAGTCCGCACAGCCTGTCAGTGGAGCAAAGCGCGCCCCGATTTCCTCGACTTCACCACGAACGGCCGCCCCAGTGAGGAAAGTAACGACGTAGCCTTGCTTTACAAGCTCAGCGCCAATGACTTTAAACTTCTCAACGTGGCCAAAGATCGGGGCCACTCCGATAATGACATGGGGCTGAGTCGAGGAAATGGTCATTTTCTCTGTGATTAGGGATATAAAGTTGATCGGCAGTCATATTATGTGGGATCTGGTAATATTTATGCAATTCTATCTGGGGCCCCTCTAGGTACGATTTAAAATGCGGGTGCAACCCTTGGAAGCAAGAGAACAAAGCTTTTTGCGTCCAGATATCTGCATATTTTGCAACTCTACATGATCGACAGCTCATCGGCTACTATTCCTTAGTCAAGACTGAGGTATGCAGTTTGACGCAAGGAGTGAATGTTTTCATCACCCGTGGCCACCCCCTGACCATCACTTTAGATTCTACCATATCATGTAGATAAGCGGTGTCTTCTCTACACGTACGGACGCATTTTCAAGTATCTCCCTTACCCGGAACCCAAGCCTCATCATGCAGGCCAGACCGAGTTTTGATCATCCGGCTGTCAACCAGAGGGATCAAAAAGAAGCCCAGGATAGGCCGTCCAACGAAGACTCACCAACCAATGATCAACAAGAAAATGATCCTACCACCAAATTCAACAAACGCGTGTGGCTTATTCTTGGCACCCTCTGCACGCTCTCATTCATGACGTCCCTTGAAGCGACAGTGTTGGCTCCTTCACTAGAGGTACGAACATATTCCTCAGTGCCGTCACCTTCCATTTCACGCTCAACTGTCATTAAAACCAATTCTGATCACGACAAGGCATTTTCTAGATCATTGCTTCAACCCTCCATGGCACCACCGCAGAAATATTATGGGTGGGCTCAGCCTATCTTCTACCGGTAGCTGTTTTCCAGCCTCTCGTCGGAACGGTATCCAAAGATCTTGGCCGAAAGAAATTCCTGATTGCCTCCATTTTCCTCTTTACACTAGGCTCACTCATCTGCGGAACTTCTCGTGCAATACCCCAACTTTTGGTTGGTCGAGTGATCCAAGGCATCGGAGGAGGAGGGATAAGCGCTTTGGTATACGTCATTCCTGCCGATGTCCTCACTCTCCGGCAGCGGCCTATTGCTATTATGTTGATGCAAGGCGGGTGGGCGTTGGGCGCGATATTGGGCCCAGTGCTTGGGGGAGTTTTAGCAGCGCCGAAGATATGGCGATGGGTGTTCTATATGAATCTGCCGCTTTGTGGGGTCATTCTGCCACTGGTATTGAAGCTGATGAAGTTGAAAGGTAGGACCCGCTCTTGGGGCGAGGAAGTTGCACAACTTGACTATGTTGGAATTTTGATGTTTCTCATGTCCACTTCAGCTCTACTTCTGGGTATCACCTGGGGTGGAATTCAATTTTCATGGAGCAGCTGGCAGACACTATTCCCGGTTTGTGGTGGGATTGCCGGGCTTCTTTCTGCAATTTGCTGGGAACGCTTTGCTGCCAAGCGGCCGTTCTTGCTTATATCGTTATTTACAAGACTATCGACCGCCTCAGTATGCATTGAGACATTTTTTCAGGGCATTTTAGTAAGATATACACATCCTTCAAGTCATTCCGTTTGACTAACCTCGCATTTTGCCTGGCTCAGATGTCATGTGAACTTTATTACCTTGCTGTTTACTTTGAAGGTGTTCGTGGCCTTTCTGCCCGTATGGCTGGGCTTGCTCTTATTCCAATCACCATAACGGTCTTCTTCGGAAATGTAGTGACTGGCTCTATCATTCACAGAACTGGATATTTTCGGTGGGCTCTTTGGGCCGGCTGGGTGGTCACTGTTGTCTCAACTGGTTTACTAATAACCTTTGACATGCATACGCCGATATATGCCTGCATTCTCGTGCTGCTGATAATAGGCATTGGACATGGCATACTAGTCATGTGTCTCAATTTTAGCATACAAAGTCTTGCTGACACAGAGCATGCTGGCCATGCTATTTCCATGTGTACCTTTTTGCGAGCCTCTGGTATGTGCTGTGGTATCGCGGTGGGAAGCGCAGTTCTTCAAAATGAGCTACACATCTACCTTGGCTCTTCCTCACAATCCACCTCCCAGAGCGCTTTGATGGATATTTCTGCGCTAGCAAGGCATCCTGGCCTTTCTGTCGCCTTTGCCGGTGCTTTTAACAAGATATCAGAAGTTATGACTGGGATCTCAGCTTCTGCCCTTCTTCTTGTGGTCTTTATCCACTGTAAATAGATTAGGAGATTATGATATGTGCTCAGTCACCAATCAAATGTCAATATTGAACACACCTCCAAACCCGACATGTTCCCAAATCGAAATTCATGGATGCATTCGTGATTGGCTGATTGACCTCGGTGGGGATGCGTGCCCACTCACTAACAACATGTAAAGGAGGACTTCTAGGAAAGCTGTTGGGGTATGATCTAGTGATGTTTTCCATAGGAGGTTTTATCACGAGTAGTTAGCCTAAGTGGGTAGGCTTTACATTCACCCGTGGACAGATTGTAAGATCAGTCTCGCATGACAAGACCTTACGGCCTTGGGATATGGATTCAATCTTTTGGATTCAATCTTTTGAAACAAGCTATTCCAGAGGAAAAAATCAACTTTGGGAATGTGCATGAAACAAAATCACTAAATATATTTCAAGCTCAATCGCTTCCAGTCATCAGGTCGGTTATACTAGGGTGAGTTAATCTACATCCTGAACATTCACATACGTATCTTTGGCATAATTGCAACCTTGTGTGTCGTTCCTCGAAACCAATTATCCTTTCGTCCCCTGACGCGACGATTCTGTTCCCAAATCTCCTCGGCAGTGTACCCGTACCAATTTTTCACCTCTCGCCACACCATCTCACCATCCGACAGCCCACGAAGCAGTGTGATTGCATCCTCGTTGATGACACGTGCCCCAGCCAGATAATGAAATGGAGTATTCAGGTCCGAGTCCTGAAATGCTATATACGGCTCAAAACCCGACGACAGGAGATAACCCAGCAACTCCATTTGAGCCGGAAATTGCAACTCGCATCACTCTTTTTGATATGGAGGCCATTGGCTTCCACCGAAGATTATGGATGGATTCACGCCTCTTGGATGCATGATTCTGAATCATTACAGGCTATATGGAGGAGTGTATGACCTGCGGCCGTTGCACCAGCAGCATCAAGGGAAATACTCTGTTCGACACGCTGAAGAGCATGTAGGGAATGTGCTGTCGCGACATGTAAAATACGGACAAGGAGATATGGGGTGCGGATGCCGAAGTCGATACGTGGGTCTTTGCCAGGATATCATACGCCGTTTCATTCCAGAGTTCACAATGAAGGAAAGTTGCCATAAGGGGAGTGATGCTGGTGCATACGTCCCCAAGCGGAAGAACATTGGGATTGAAGCCAGCCTGGAGTAGATAATGAAGCATTTCTATGCCCTGACTTGCGCTTGAGATTGCAGCATGAATTGGAGAGGAGAGGGCGAGAGATGAGGGTGTTGGTGGCTCCGGTAGATCCTCCAGAGCAGGGAAGGCTGTCCAGAATGAGCGATCTGCATCTGTAGCGCGAAGAAGGTCCATGATTTTGACTAGTCCTGACCCGGCTGCGATAACCAAGGGATGCCCAAAGTTCGGATACTCGTCGCAAAGGCTCGCCCTTGTTACTCCTGCCCAGAATTCTAGTAGCGGGCGTTCTTCCACCTCTTCTTCAGTAATACGAACTGTCTGTTGTCTCGGCATATCAGCCAAAATTTCGGCTCTTGTGCAATCATCTCCATCTCTTGTGCAGTCATCCCATAATTTATTGAGGTCAACCTCCGTTCGGAAATGCAGAAATAGCGATTGCCAGGCCTCAAATGATGAGATTTCGTATCCATCCGGGTTTGCTCCTAGTTTCAGGAGAAGTTCAACGTTCTCCGCCGATTGGGCTCGTATCGCTGCTATCAGTGCACTGTAACAGTGTGGGAGAGGATTCCACGATGTCGCATAGTTGGGACTGTAAACGCAGAGTGTTTGTTTGCAGAATACTGCTTTTATTATGGTCCAATATGGCAAATGCTCTGCATCCCATAGACTTGACGGATCGCTGGCAATACCTTCTTGTTGAAGAAAAGGCTGCCATCCAAATTCGAGGTATTTGCGAAGGTCATCTAGATTGCCTTGCGCAATCTGGAAACTTGTCTTTGTGCCTACAAGGTTGCACCTGCACTCGGAAATAGTGCCAGGATCTGCCATCTGAGCATGGACAAGCGTAAAAATTCAAGGTAAACAATGGAATGAGAAAGGGAGTCTTTCCCTTTGGGTTTCCAATTACAGCGCTAGCGGTATTTCAGTCAACTTTCGTATCACATTTACGGAATACTAAGCAGCTAGACCCTTTTTGGCGCAAATGTAGTGACAGGACAAAAGTCGTACCTCCAGAGTACAAGATCTTCCTTATACTCAAAATAGAGTTTTCCTAAAAGCTTTCCCCTATCATCAAATTCGATGATAGTACTGAGCATGTACTTACCTGATGTGACCCTCCTGCTTAGCTAAATAGAATGGTAGTTGCGTTATCACTCTTCTGAATTTATGTGGTCTTTGAAAACTGCTCGTTTGATACTTGATAGACGGAGAAGAGAAAACGTCCTCAGCGACCTATATGGGCAAATCAATATAATTGAACATTTGCGTTAAAGTATAATATTATTGGCTTTAAAAGGCAGATGAAAGGATCATACAGGGCAGCCGGGTTAAATTCAAGAAACTACCTACTTCATCAAAGAGAGCGTAGAAGAGTAGGAAAATAGGAAAAGAAGGAAATAAAAAGATCAAACAGGACAGCAGACTCAAATTAGAGGAAAGAATAAATCAAAAGAGCGTAGAAGGGCAAGAAACTGTGCAAAAGGAGATGAAGGAAAGGGATCCAAAAAGCCAGCAGACTTAAATACGAGCACTGAATAACAAGTCAAGAGAATTGGAAAGGTAAGAAACTGTGTAAAAGAGGGAAAAAAGGAAATATAAAGAAATCGGTACAGGTATGCTGGGCAGGAACTGAAGTGTTTACTGCGAGCTTGGAGAATGCCCACCAGGAACTTCGAATTCTGGTTCGGTAAATTGGAGGCCATCACGGTTGAGCGGCAGGGGAACCTGCTCCGAGGCGATATTCTGAATTATTGCCTTGGATTGCAATGTGTCTGAGGCTTGAAGACCTGATTGGTTCAAATGTTATTATGTATTCAACGAAAAGGGATCTGGATAAAATTACTTACCATTGGGGACATTCTCCTGCGAGGAAATCTGGCCCCCCCGTCCCGTACATAGTCTCGTACGGGGACTTGCCGGTCTCAGGGGTTCTAGGTTTCACAACAGGGGGTCTGACAGGTTCGCCACGCGTTTGGTCATCGGCAATGGCCTTAACGACAGGTCGCAGAGCGTCGATGACGACAGGACCGTACTTGATAACAGTGGGTCCATATTTAGCTGCTGCATCCTTGATGGTGGTAAAAAGGCCTTCGGCTTGGAGTTTGTCCAGAGGAGCGTCCTGAAGGACAGTGGCAACTGCAGCACTAAGCACAGCCCTCTTGCCTAGAACAGTCAAGTCTGCATCGAGTGGCGTGGATTCGTCGAAGGAACTTTCGGTCTTTGGAGGAAGCAGCTTGTTGGCCACATCTAAACCCTGCTGGACGACATTGACGGTTTTGTTTGCAGCAGACAAGACAGTGCCAAAAATATCCCAAATGCTCTCCTCAACGGGTTGCGTGCTGGGGGCGTCGAGGATGCGTTTCGCGAGACTGTCGCCCATGCTCTCATACGACTTCGGCATTTTAATTGGCTTGATTTTTTCGCTCGGACCAAGGTCGGCTTCGGGCTTTCCAGCTAGAGCTTGCCGAACGATGTCTTGAGAGATTGGAAAAACAGAGGCCATGATAGCTGGCAGGACCTTCGGCGACACTACCTCGGCTGCTGTGGCGCGCTTGCGGTATTCGTCGTATACCTTTGTATTAAGTTCCTTGCGGAACTCTCCATTCTGCACCGGGGTGTGGAAGAGGGCCTGAAGACAAGCTTCGTTCATAATAGCCTGGTGGATCACACTGGGCTGCTTACTGGGCTGCTTTTTGGGCTCGTCGAACTCACTCTCGGCTTCGAGCTTTTTCCCGGCGGCACCAAGGGCTGTGCCAGCCAACGCAGCCAAAGGACCTCCAATGGGGCCGAAGAAAGGGCTCGCTATCTTGAGAGCACCACCCACAAGAGGAGCCCCAACATCCAATACGCTCTTCATGGTCTGCCAAAAGTCTTCTTCTTCACCGAAGCTATCCTCCGTCAGGCTGCCCATGTCGACGTATTTGACACCCGAGCGGGGCTGGAGTGACTTGGCTTCCTTGGGGTCTTCTGTAGTAAAGACGGAGAGATACTTCATGTATGGGTTTCCAAGTTGTCCAATTGTGCTCGCGCAGTTCTTGCTACCTCCTCCATAAACATGGGCTCCGATGGATGTCTGCACCACTCCCTTAGAGGCTCCTTTCAGAATGACCGGGGATCCGGACTGGCCTATGGGAGCACATGAGTTAAAAGTCAAGGGGGAACAAAGATTGAAACCGCTTACCTGCGTAGGAGTTGATACGATACTCCAGCATGTTCAAAGACGATTTTTTGAGGTCCCAGGTGACGTCGCGGAACTCCTCGTACATCTGGGCCCCTTTTTCACCTTTGTAGTCTTTATCGCCCGGATATCCAACAACGCCAATAGCCTCACTGCCTTGCATGGGTGTATCCTTGAAATTAAACCTGGTAACTCCAGTAAAGGGCTTGTTGAGCTTGATGAAAGAAACGTCATTCTGGCGAAACATCCCGGAGTCCAACCATTTCTGAGTGGTGACAATTTTGACACCATGGCGGAACTGGACTTCCCCCTTCTCGAGTGCCTCTTTGGTTACGGAGGCTTTGCCATTGTAACCAATGTAGGCCTTGACTTCGACAGCACGTCCAAAACCCTCGCCGTTATTCTGGCTCCAATCAAAAGCACAATGGCCTGCTGTCACGAGAATGTCAGGCTCGACCAACCAGCCGGTGCCCATGGCATACCGGCCGTCATCAGCTTTCTGGCCCGCATAGCGCATGAAGAGCTTGACAATAGCTAATAATTGCCTTCATTAGAGAAGTGACCCATGCTTTGGCGACAAGAAGTTGCTTACATCGGTACTTGCCAGTGTCTTTCTGAATTTCATCAAGAGGAACTGGCTTGCGATTATCGTCGAGATCTTCAAACACGGATTCCTCATGCTGTTCTTCTTTGAAGTGACTCTCAGCTGCCTCCGAGGTAGCAACATTGAGATCCCAAGTTCCTGCAATCAGAGACATCGTGATCGAAAGTAGCGAATGAGTAAGATATGATCAAGAATGACAGATAAAGCGTGTGAAGGATTAAGGAAATTGGCCCTTTTTAGTTGGATTCAAAACCCCCGGAGACAGTCCCCTACTTATAGCTTTTTAAAGCTGTAGACTCTTCATTCCCTCGCCTCATCTTGCCGTCTTGAAGTTCAGAGTAGCGATGTGATAGTGGCTTAGCTACAGAGTGAGTTTTGACAAAATGGAACTGCCAGCTGATCTGAAGATACGACTCTCAAATCACATGAGAAGCAGCTTAAGAAAAGTTTGCCGAGCCTCGGGCCTGCATAAACAAGTCCTCGTTATATTGTCGTCTTTTATTCCTATTTTTTCGGGAAAAGAAGCCACATGTACGCCACAACCACTAGCTCCTCCATGGCTCGGCACGGCCCCTGCAGGAACCACCCAACCGTAAATGGTAATCCGCCCGGTAAAGTATCACTGCCATCGGTCATCGGACTTGCACAAACAGCTGTTCGCATGATATTGCGCAGTGCAAACTTCGGTTCTTCTTGCCATTCGCGGCCTGTCACACACTAGTCAGTAGTGACGGGCGTATCGGGAAGGCCGACTCAACCCCAATGAACGCTGTTCGGCGGAGCTTTCCTAGAGTTAGTTTTGCTTTTTACCGTTCATGGCTGGCTTCCTGCATGTGTATGCCCCAACCCTAGCGCATGAGTCCTGCCATATACGGGACTACTTTATGAGGGATAAACATGATGCAGACCAAATGCGATGAATCTTTAGCCATACTCTAGCTGTATGAAGTTATCCATAGCGATGGTGAGCGCCCAGGTAGCATCATCTGTTATGGAATGACTTCAATGGCTGCTTATTTGTTATTAACTTTCGAAGAAATTCAATGGCTTAAGCGGCCTTGATTTTACAAACCTAGACGTGGGCAACACGCTAGATATGCAGGGACTACAATTAAAGGAGAGCCAATCGACTAGAATCGACCAGAGAATATAGGATAACTTTGTTTGCGGGGTCACAGGGTGATTAGGTTGGCGGCTCGACAGAGCACCGCTATGTTTAGATATGGCGATGGCATATCCAGATGTCGGGATACATAAGATATAGAGTAATATACTATATACAAAAAAGGAAGCAAAGGAAAGCTATTCAATAGCAGAGATCATAGAAAACCGATATCACTCTAGACGAGGCATCCTTGTTGCAGGATGTGGCCGAAATACTGAGCGCGCTGAAGAAACCGGCGTGGCTTGAGCGGGGTCATCGGAGCAGGGGCCAAGCTTGCAAGTTCACGAGTCGAGTATGACTGGCCAGAGTTAGTGGTGCCATCGAGGCCTATATAGGTGTAGGCGTCCATCTAGAGCTGTGAGACAGTCTCAACGAGAACGCCAAGTCCCTACATGAGTACCTTTTAGGCGAGCTGCTCGATCATAGGGCGGCGTCGTGGTGGAGCGCCACCTGACCCCATTTTTAGTACTTTTGTTTTCCGTCTAACGTTGAATGATATGATCCTGGAATAGGTACTATACTTTCTGTAGCTCCCTCATGTAAAGTATAAATCCTCGATGACATAACCAAAATAGAACACAATTCAGTATACCTCTTTCCTATTTTTCCGTTATTGCTTTTATAATTTGACTCAAGAATTTTATTAGTATACCCTTATAGGTCTGATTTTGGATGACCTGGATAGTCCAGGTACAAGTTCCGTATGAAATTAAACCGACGTAATAAATAATCAAAGTCCATTAGCACCTCCATATGTCCATATATCATAGCACTAAAGTGCTTTGGATCGATTGCTTCCTTCAAAACGCTACACATGAGTTGACCGTTAATGAGTTGAGTGCAATCTCACAAGCTAACTCTCCATGGTACTGGTCTTCTCCAATCCACCGCACCACTTGACTCTTTTGGTGATCAACTCACAAAGTTCTGGGAAGATATTGAATCTAAAGATCTCATGCTCAAAAACTGGGTAGAAATTGACCCAAAATTTTTGAGAAGCTTGAGACTCATCGATATCGAGAGTTACGTCTTTATAAGACTGAAAGCATGGTGCATGATATCTTCAATTTTCTACTAGCCAAATCTCTCGATATCAGTCAATCCTTTGAAAGTGACGTAAAATGGGCTTTTTGGAAGCTCTCCAGATCTGATTCATATGCGTATACTCCACCTATCAGTTACGCTAAATGGAGCACATATACGGAACCTTTTTGATTGAGATATATTCTGGCAGCGGGTACTTCCAAAGGTTATTGTTTGTTTTTTAAGACAAAATGGCAAGGACATCTCCGGCTCCCAGGAAAATATTTGAATAATTATATCAAGACCCCTCCTAAACTAGTCGGTGATATCCGGATATGCATGTGTCATACAGGTGCATTATTTAAAGCCTGGATTTCCTTCCTGATTGCTGTTCCATCCACATCGCACAGAACATCATTACATATCTGCATAACTCATCACACCATCATCCAAGGTACCAAGATCCAACACTCCAAACCTATCACGTATTTTCCCCACACAAGACTTGTCTTCAAATGCTCAAAGCTAATTTCATCTTCCTTTTCATAAATTCGAAATCAAGTCACCATGGCCGGAGCCTACCATCCAGCAAAATTGCACAAGCGTGCTCGGACAAACCCATTTTACCATGAGGCGAGGGTACACCTTCAGAAGATAAGGTTGCAACGTTATCAAAAGAAGCTACAATTGGAAAAGCTTCGAATGGAAGGTTTTCAAGTGCGAGAGGAACTCGACGAGCTCACGAACTTGAAGAATCGACTCACCAAAAAGATGAAAATCTCGTAGTGAGACACATCAGCAAAAGAGAGGACTCCAAAGCAGAAGAATTGCTAGATGGAAAGGTGGCATGCTTACCAAGTGATTTCGAGATGTCCGATTCTGAAAGTGATGATGGCTCGGATGGCCTCTTCGCCGATTTGGTGCTGGAGACGGATACGGAGGTGAATGATTCCGATGACGAGGACGAAGAATTCAAAGGATTCGAAGACTCACAAAAAAGTGAAGAGTCCTTCTCCGAAGGCGAAGAAGGAAAGCCAATCGAGATCGAAACTGAGACAGAAGCCGAGAACGAGATTGAAAACGAGAACGAGAACCACGCCTCTGAAGATGACCAAGAGACAACCATCAAGCCAGAGCCCGCGGAGAACATCATCAAACCAGAGCCCGTCGAGAACATCACCCAAGACCAAGACTCCGATGACGAACTCCTAATCCGCATCAGTGGCGACAAAAGCAACCTATCTGCCCACAACAAGCTAAAAATTCTAACAAGAGCCGTCGCCTGGCAGATAGAAAGGCACAATCAATGGGCCGGAGATAATCTCGAATGGTTGGGCAGAAAAGATTTGTGCTCGATTCTTGATGTCCGGTCGGCAAAAGACATGCAGCATGGAGATCGGGGATCAGGGAACAAGGGACTGAACGATACTCACTGTGTGTATGATCGTGAGGGGTACAAATGGGGTCGACCTGCTGCGGAGCTTCTTGCTGGTGCGAGGCGAAAATACAAACCGGATTCCTGGATGTTTGATGGTGAAGCACGACGACTGCTTATTGCACTTGAGAACTGGTATTTCCACCTCGGTCAGGAGGAGAAAAATGATCTCATTGGTGATGCTTTTGAGTAGTATCAATTTAGAGATGATGTGCCAAGTTCGGTGTATGAATTTAGTGATGAGATAAATATTTTCTTTGAGAATTCGTGAACATTTGCTATTGAGTCTTGACGAAAGGGAAAGACTTGCTTTGGTCGATTTGGAGATTGGAATTGAGATTGAGATTGAGATCTGATGGTGTTGGAGTACGGAGATTGGGCATTCAAATTGCTCAAATGCTAGATAGTTCTTTTGTGAGAAGGGCCGTCCAAATTGTACAAGAATTGAAAGTGGAAGATGATCATTCGAGTCTAGATGAAATGACTATATAATATATAAACACCGAGTCACTCAACAGACTTTAGTCACTCCTACTTCTATCGTTGCTCGAGAATACCAATCAAGGGAAATCAAACCTTGGAATGATTCCAAGATTCTTTGCAATGCATCAACTGCAATTCGATGGGGTTCTGTTAGCGGGGCGTATATACCCCCACCATCCCCATGCAGACGAGTGCATTGCAGTCCGTAGATTAGTGAAATACCTGAAAAGACATTATGAATTAAATAAGTAGCTAAGTCACTGTCAATAATATGTTCCTAACAGAATGAGATTGGAATCCTCCAAAAGCTATGTGCAAAGTTGATCAACACAGAATACCCATTTTTGGTGACAAAAGAAAGGATTCTCGGTATAAACAGGGTAAAAGGCAATAAAGGAAAAAACACCAATGACGTCGCAATGCATGTAAGGTCCTGTGGACCATTTTATGTAGTTTCAACATCTCCCGACATGCACGTGGCTCCCATTTCTCCTGTCAATTGGCCCCATCTCCGATTCTTTCCGGGAAATAAATGTTGAGATTTTACAACCAAGTCCTTGCTTGGATTAGTCCTGGAAAGTGAAGAAAGTGGGGCATGTAGTGCAGATGGGCCGAGTAAGGGGCAGATGTGCCTTCGTCAGAAAATTTCGATCCCACGCTTCGGCGGGATGAAGGGTGAGTGGCGAAGTGTTATGCGGTGACAGCGATTATGCCTGTTGCGCCCAGCGCTGTTCGCGAAGGGGCATGGCCTCTCCGCTGCTTTGGCGGGTGCCGTCAATTTCGCGCTTCCAGGCCCAGTACTCGCCTAGGCGGAGCTCGGCGTAACTAGCATAGTCGAAATCAATTTGCGAAATTTGGGCTTGGATAAGAGCCCAAACACCCCTGTGGTTTGATCAATTAGTTACAGCTTTCTTTAGAATTTGGTCGCAGTTGCGAAGGTACGTCACTCACCAGTAAAGACCAGGAATACCACGGAATCTATCAACATCTTCAGATAATTTGGCGACGATCTCACCCTCCGATGAGGCATCCAGCTTGCGGTGCTGGATATAACTCTTAGTGTACTCGGTCAGGAATTGGCGGCGCACTGATTGCGTGGGGATCATATTGTAGTCGCAGTCGTAGCCGATCCACTCAGCCAGGTGGTTGGCAATGTCAAAGGCTGCTGGGGCAGGGACAGCATATTCGTAGTCGATGAAGTTGACGGGGGTGGTATCATCAGAGGGCTTGGAGTTATCGTCACTAGGCAGAACAATAACATTGGCGCAAAGCAAATCGCAGTGAGAGAAAACGAGCTACGTAAGAGTCAATCAGATATGTCCACCGAGAAAGCAAAGAATGCGCGGTCATGGCTTACCCCGTCTTCACCGATGCCCTTTCCATCGTCAAGCTTGCCCACTACCCACTGAACTTCCTGCTGCAGGTTTAATCGGCGGGCCCGCTGTTCAGGCGTGGCCACGGGGAGAGCAAGAATCCACTTCTGAAGGACAGCCCACATGGAGGGCCCCGCGCGACGTGGTTGGATCAGCTCAAACTCGTGTTTCTCGCCATTGGCGGTCAAGTCTGCTCCAGGTGTAGACACGGGCACGGGAATAGGAAGAACCGCATGCCACTGCGCAAGTCGCCGAGCAACACCACGGTAAATTGGCGCAGTGGCCAAGTCCGCGTGGCCACAAGGCTTGCCACGAATGAAACGGTAGAGAAGGCCATTATTGAAACGAGCGAGAAGGGGAGGAGCGAGACCGCAGCTGGCAAGAAGGGCGTGTGACGTGGTTTCTCCTAGAAGGCGCAAGACTCTACTTTAGCATATGTCGCAATGGGCAGCGAAAGTGTGATTAAGATCGCATGGGGAAAAGGGAGAGGGGATTGATCCGTCTCCTGGGTCTTCGTACTTTCGCGGTCTATAAGGATCTCGGTGCCATTGCCGTATGCGCGCATTAATACCGCATCATTGTCTACCTGCTCATCGGTCAAGCCTTCCTTGCGGTTGATGATTTTCAGGAGCTATATCATTCCAGTCAGCCAGGGCCGGGGCGTTGGAGGGCTGCGGGGAGACACACAGTGTTGGTGATGCCATCGGTGAAGCGCACGAACTCGATCTTGTTCTCCGGGCCCTCCCAGTCGGGGAAGAGGGTGAGGATCAGCCGAAGGGCGGATGCCTGGGAGTCTGCGGGGCTGTAGGAGAGGGGGATGTATCGCAGGTTTGGCGTGGCAGCCTGATTCTCGGAGGAGCCCATGGTGGGGGTTGGAATAGGGGTGGGAGGATTGGATGGAAGAAAAAGTTGGGTGTCACGGTCTCGGAGTAGAGTGCTGCTTTTTAAAATCAAGCACTGAGTGATTGTGCCTGGGTCTGTTAGTGGAAACCTGAGACAGGGTCCTATTTCTGGAGGCTCGACAATTTATCTTGGGTAGCAGTTGGAGAGCGGGAGATCTGCAAAAGATGTTGAAGGATGAAATGATTGAGAAGTTTTCTTTATGTTTAAATTTTCCTTAGAAGGAAAGAGGTCGCATGGGGTAAATAATTTGTTTAAGGCTGCAGTCTGGGTTGTTGTTCAGGCTAAAGTTTGAAGGCGAAGAATGAGACAGGGGAATGATTATGATTTGGTCTCGTGCTCCTGGCCCATGATTGGAAGAGTGAATGCCACAATTTGAAGGGACATCCATGGGCGAAGTATAACGCTAAGTACAAGGCAAAACCAAACATGGGATGATTTATCATAAACTTTGAATTAGATTGATATGGATATATACAAATCAATGTGTTTAGTACTGGACTAATGAAGTACACTATTTACCGGGACATCCATAGCAAACGATAAATCGCATCGGCAGAATCTCTTCAAGGGCGGGACTCTTTCACATGTAAGACAAAGACAGGGGTCACATGGACCCACTTTGCCCTTTAAATCGGGCCCTACACTCCAAATTGGGATTAGTACAAATCCGAGAAAGTGTTACCTAATTTGATACCTCATTTTTAAGGCGATAGAAACATTTTTTCCCTCGCTTACCACTAGCGCAGACGGAACGGCAAAACCATTAATACAGATCCAATCAGGACTAGCGTTGAATAGATTTTCATTGGTATAAATCGCGGTGATCCCCCCCGCCCAGGAAGGTTTTTCTTTTCTTTCCACATCATCAGTAGAGGTTTTACATAACAATGTAAAATTTTTATAACCAGGGCTCCATACGTGGCTTGCTGAGGGTTGTCTTGTGGTTTATACACGCATAGGCTTTCTTCCGTTCCCGGCTCTGCAGAGTAATGGTCTCCCTTTATCCCAAACAATTATGGCTGGGCTAGGGTTCCCTCACGGGAGCTCCATGCGCTTATGCTGTGGAGGGGGCACGACATTCCATTTTCAACACCATTTTTTGTTAAGATTCTATTTAGATTTGACTTGTAGAATCTTGACCTTGAATTTGGTAGTCATAAGAAGCTTCAGCTGTCTGGCGTTGTCGCAGTGGGCTTGTGGACCTAAGATTGTTTCCTCGCTGGAACGTCAACGTCTTTGAAGCCGAAATGCTCCACAGGCGATTGCAATTTCATGTTTCTACCGAGCATGGATTACTCTTAATGGTCCATGGTCGCGCTGTCACCACACTGAGTCCCTGTCAAGCCTTCTCAAACCTTAAAATGCCACCAACTGCTAAAGTAGGGAATGGTGTATATGCTGTACTCGGTACTCCGTATAAAGCATCACTGGCTCCTATTCTGATATCTCGTTTCGGTTCAATTGCCCAAGAATATCTTTTGATCATAGGCAGCTGCTAGCTGCCAGGTCATCATCACCAGCTTTGCTCCGGCATTGCATTCAAGTCATAAACATATAATTCATTTTTTAAGATATTCTATATAACCGCTTCTTCACGCCCGTCCTGCATTGCCAATCTGAATGCGCTCTCCAGTCCACTTGTCATCGCTGCGCAATACTGGCCAGCTGGTACCGTCGGCCTTGACCAGTGTCAGCTCCAGCTTAGTGCCCAGCACACGGAAGCTCGATTTCTCCGCATCGATTGGCGCAAAGAGGTTGTAGGTATCCTGGAAGCGCTTGTTATCGGAGGTGGGGAGGTCGAAGGTGATAGAGTTCTCCGCGAGCTTAACGCTGGCACGCTCCTTGTCGATCTTCTTCAGGTAGAGCGAAACGTTCACGGAGGTGGCGGTCTGGTAGAAATCGTTCCTGCAAGTAAAAGCGCCAGATGAGTATTATGCCGCGGGGTCGTGTTGCTCTATTGTTTGGATACTTACCGAACGGTTTCCACCTTCTCCTCGCCTTCAGGCTTGGGCTTGCCTACAAACATGTGTCTTGTTTTCTCTGTGCAGCCGGGGATCTTCAAGAATTGGTCGAACTCAAGTACTCGGCGCTTGCAGCAGGTCCATCCTTTGCTGCCCTCGTGGAAAATCGGCTGGCCAGGGTGGTGCACGCATTTCTCGTCATCTCGCGCCGCGGACCCGGTGTATGTAGTGCCACAGCCTCTCCGACGGCACGTCGCGTTGGCAGGAATCTCCAAGGACGGGTCATCCGAGTCGGGCTCTGCTGGCGGGGCAGCTTGGGTTGTAGGCGGCGCAATGGCGGTGATGGCGGGGCGCTCGGGCAGCTTCACTTCGACGGGGGCAGGAGCAGGAGCAGGAGGTTCCTCGGTGACCTTGGGAGGCTCGGGAGCGGGCGTGTCATCGACAGTTGAGTGCTTGCCTGTGGTGCATGGTGGGATCGCAAGGAATTCCTCAAAAGTCAAGACGCGGGGTTTGCAGCATTTCCAGCCTGGGCAAGGTTAGTTTAGCTCATAGAAACAGATGATCTTCCATTGGGTGGGTAAAATCAAGACGAAAGAATCAAATCAATGTGTAATAGCTTGAGCCCCAAGGTACTTACCTTTCTGGCCTTCGTGGAACACTGGAGGGCCCGGATGGTACACGCAGGCTTCCTCCGGATCGGAGAAGGTCTTCCCACATCCTTTGTGGACGCACTTTTCCGCCATTGTATATTGAGAATCGCGTAAATTATATGAAGGGGATTGAGAGGACTGTTCAGGTGTAGAGAGATATTGCAGAAGCTCAGGATTGCCAATTTGCAACAGATTGGCGCAGGTTACCCAAATCGGTTTAGCCCCGCGAAGCTCGAAGGTTCCATCGCGGAGAAATGACTTACCGCTCGCTATCGGTGATTCGCGATAACCCATACAAATCTCCGCTGAAAACAACATTTGTTTTTATATTTTTGTACAACTCCAATTGGCATTCTTTCTTCCACATATAGCCATGCTTCCTACTCGCACCCTCTTTAATCAAGCTCGCTTGACCCTTTTCACCCGAGCTGGTTGCGGGCTGTGCGACACGGCAAAACATACGGTGGTTCAACTGCAGAAACGTCGGCCTTTCGAATACGTGGAGGAAGACATTCAGGAACCCGGAAATAAGGCATGGAAGGATGTCTATGATTACGACGTGCCTGTTCTCCATGTGCAATCAGTGAACAATGGACTGCCAAAGGAGGCCGAACTCTCCGATGCACGGAAACTATTCCATCGATGGACCGAGCAGGAAGTTGAAAAGTTGGTGGATGAGGCAGAGAAATGAGAAATGAGAAATGGTTGGAACCTGTTCCAGAACTTATCAACTCGGGTTATAACGCTGGATCGTTGTAATGGATTCAAAGGGACTAAGCTGAGGCTGTTGAATATCCACCCCTTCCAACGGA